>NC_140703.1:50067500-51472500 GCF_050655825.1 Lonchura striata | reverse complement strand
CCCATCCCAGTTGATCTGTGCCAGTCAGCCAGCTGGTGAGCTGGAAATTATCTAAGAGCTGGCTACAATGCCATTTTACAGGCCAAAAAGAGACTCTGAAGTATTTGCCTTAAAGAGATGTTTTTCTTTTGCTATGACATTGTTTTCTGATCATGGTTATTGGCATAAAAAAAGTTAATATGGAGGACAGCAAAGAGAAACATTAGCAAATGCACTAACACATTTAGGCAACTGAACTTGGAGAGTAGGAAAGTATTTCTTATAAGTCAGTAAAGAATTCTGGAAAATACAAAATTGAAAATAAATGTGGGCAGTTAAGCATTACACTCATTGTCATAGTTTATGTAATACTGATGACATTATTGAATTTAAATTACCTGCATGCGCAAATAAATTAATAAATTAAGTCTTGGTGCTATTGCATATTTCAAGTTTTACTATGTATACATCCTTTTCTTTAGTTATGTTCCACTCTTGCTTAAGACCTCTGTTTTCTTACTATTCTGCTACATTTATTCTAGTACATATTTAGGAAAAGATGAAGTTACAAGGAAATCTTTTTTTAATTCGGGTGTTTTTTGCCAATCCTGGAAGTATTTGTCTCTCCTCAGATCTGATGGAATAGTTCGAGCAACATAAAAATTAAGTTTTTAGCATTTTAGTTACCTCATTGCTTCAATTCATATTGTTCCAATACAGTGAGTGATGCCTATATTAATAAATTATGAAGTCATTTGAACCTGTTCTCTTCCAGCAAGGTTGTTGCCAAGACATTAAGTTAAGGTCATCAGTCTCTCTTTGCAGTGGAAAGGGGAAAATTATGCCTAAACAAAGCTCAGAGATGCTGCAAAATCAGGGGAAAAATCAAGGAGGAAGAGGGCAAGCCAGATGTGAAATGGCATGGAGAGGGGAAAAAAAAATTCAAAATCCTCCACCTAAGCCAAAGCCAGCAAAAGGTATGGCATGCCAGCAAGTGCAGGGCAATGGACCAAAGTTTGCCACATTCATCCCCACTGAAATCCTGCAAAATAGTAGAGAAAGTCTCCCAAAGACTCTGGATAGGACCAAGTGAAATGCCATTGAGGAAAAAAAAAGGAGAATAGCTCTAACAGTGTTGCATTCCTTGATGATTATTCAGGAGAAAATTGAGATCAAGCTTTTAAGTCCAGTTAATGTTTAATGATAAATTAGGTAGGTTAATAAGATATTGAATTAAAGCCTTTATAAATAATGAGGAGGAAGAAGAAAGTTATGCCTGACCCAAACTACTAACATTAATTTTTACTGCAGAGCTTTTTATAATATACTCCAGCACGTCCTTGATTTCATCACCAACCTCTTTAATTAATTTTTATCTTTACAAAGAGAACACACTGACAAAATGAAGTTGAGGTTCAGAATGAGGTAGGTTATGCCCCCTTGGTAAGAGAGGTGACACAGGTATAAATAAAAATGGTTTAAAAAACCCCATTGAACAAATAATAAAGAAAACTTCTGTGATTTAAAGTCACCTAAATCATCACTGTGTAAATGCAGTTCCAAAGGACTCTGACGTGCAATAGAATATCCCAAATCTCCCTAGTTCTTGAAGTCTAGTTATATGCTAATGAGGAACATGAAAGTATTTTAAATCTTGGTGATTTTCATACAGGATAGGTAGTTTGAACCTAGCTGATGTTTCTACAGGTATTATGCCAAATATCTTCAAATTTAACAAGGAAATGTATTCTGTACAAAACGTTGTGTAAGTCATGGAGCAATGGAGTTGCCACAAAAACATGGTGGCAGTCTGTTCCCCTTGCAAATCACCAAGTCTCTGTGGGAACCCTGAGTGTGTTCCTCAGGCATAGGCTGAGCCCTCGGTCTCAGGACTACTGGTATGTAACTTGTTTGCTCAGTGCATAATTGCCTTTACAAGCTACTTACAAGTTCAGTGCAGGAATGAATTTTCTTCGATAAATGAGTGAAGTCATTTGTATCTGCCGCAGTCCCAGTATGATAATAACTAAATTGACCTTCACGTTTTTATTACATTTGGATTTTAAACAACTAAATTTTCTAAGCTCTGGAGAAAAGAAAATCCACACTTCTGACCATCAGGACTACTACTTTTACTGTAGTCCCTATCAAACCATGAGATTCTTTCTAAATGAAAGAAAAAAAAAAAATCTGTTTTCCTTTCATCTGTAACCAACATATGAAAAAGAGGAAACTGTAGCATTTCTTAACATCAGGGATGTTGTAAAATATTGCATCTGCAGCCCAAGTGCCAGTACTTTGTCCTGGGATTTCTGCCAAAACAGGAGGCCGTTCGGTTGTAATTGACATTTCTCATTCCAATATCATTGTTGATGAGTCCCCACACAGTTTCAAGTACAGCTGCCTGCCACAGTAGGTCATTACAAACACAGGACTTCTGCTGACTCTTCCCTTCTGCTCTACTTGTCATGGGCAACTTCTCACTTCAAAAGAATCACAGTTTCCTTCTTGCCAGACTTTGTGAGGTAGCCGTATCATGTCTTATTTGAAGATCTGCATATTGGTTTTGGCTTGATCCATTTGAACTTCTTTTGCCTTTAGGAAGTCTTTCATCTTCTGTTTGGATCTGCTGAACTTCATGTCTTACTGGAGTGGTGCCATCTTGAGCAAGATGTTCACCCCTTGTTAAATTATTTGTCCATTCACTTTGGTGCTCAGATTAGCCATATCAGATCTTGATGTATTTCAGCTTTCAGCCTGGCTCATCTGGAATTCCTTGGCATTGCTTCTCTGTGGTGTCTTGGAAGCTTTGCTAGAGCTACATGGAAGGCTAAGCAATTACAAATGATCTAGTCATGTGAGCAACTGTTCTTGAGGATATATTATATAAATGGTCAGCAGGAGACACAGTGGTAGCCAGCTAGGATGAGAAAATTACTTACCAAAACAGACACTTGATATTTTCCCCTAAAACTGCTAATAGAGAAATCAAAAGCACCTATTTTTAAATGAAATGAGCAGTTTTTACTATGTTTTGTGTATACTTTATTATTCAACTTCTTGCTTCTGCTGGAGTTATTACTTACTGATTTATCTAGCCAGGGACCAGAGTCTGTGCTTCAGCAACAGCCCTGTTTCAAACAGCTTATGATCCAAACATAGATGAGAGAAAACAGCACCATACAGAGGGAGTTTAGGGAATCAGGGAGACAAATTTGGGAAAGTTTTACCAATCACCCTTCTAACAGCATAGCACTCTACACATGGGAATATTTTTTATTGTATTTTAGAAAAAGAGAAAAATTAAATTATGAATTTCAGCAAATTTGACTGATTAGCAGGGGTAGATGATCTTTCAGTAGTGAAGGAGACAGAAACAGCAATGTAGGTGGAGCTAGGTCACGTATTCTCTTTAAAGCAGAGACAAATTATTCAATTTTTTGCTGCAGGACAAACCAGGAAGCCATGAAAGCAGGAAAATGAAGGGGTGACCTTACTAGTGACCTAGAAAAATGATCTTCGCATCACTTTTCTGAATGGAATGGAAAAAGATCTGTTATGGTTAAAGAAGGTTCCTGTATTTCTGTCTGGCAGCAATATTCTCCTTTTTTATTAGAAAATGGTGCACCCAACAATAACAAAAAAATACATAATTGGCAATAGATGAATAGCAGCACAAGCTGCAAAGTGACACTTTGACAAACATTGTTCCAGCGAACAATCCTGCGAAAACAGAGAAGTGATCATTTCTTAAATGTATTGGGGGAAGGGGGAAGGGAACTCCAACATTAAGAAAAAGGACAAAAGCTGATAAGGAAACTTCCTGAATCTAGATGACAGAAATCCAGAATCTATTCTCATATAGCTTAAACAAATGTGCTCTAATTTAATATATTTAACACTAAAAATGTAATCCAGTTAGGTCACATGGGTTTTAAACAGGACAAGGGCTTTAAGTATAGATATGTGAATTATTGTCTTAAACTGTAATAGAGTCTACTGAAGGATCAATAATGTTTGAGAAAAACAACCTTAAGGTACAATAATATATATTAAATATTTATTTTTGCTCAAACAATATGTATCTCTCTAAAATACCCCCAACACAAAGGAAGAAAAAAGGGTATATCACAGATCTGACAACAAAGAGAACTTGGTAAGTGATTATATTTTAGTACTATTAACTTCTCATGTTTTGGAATTGTTAGTGAAGGGAAGTTCATCAGTCCTAGGGGGTCTTTGGAATCTTTTAATATCCAGATGATGACACCAGCACTTAATAAAACTGTCACACAAAGCAATTAAATACCGTGATTAAAAAAATGACTCAGTGTCCCTGAATATTCTGAATAATAATTCTAAATATTTTTGTAAAATGGTATTTCCATCATATTCTGATTCAAAGATAAAAGGAAAAATGGAAAAAAACCCCAGCATCCACTGTACATCCAAAGAATGACCACTGGAATAACCTTAGAAATAGATATTGTGGATAATTCTATGGTGCTGGAGTAGATGTACAGAGCAAAAAGTCTTCTGAAAGTCTCAGAACAATGTCTGGGAGGCAAGGTTTATATGGGACTTGAAAAATCTTTCCAGGAACATACATGCTTTCAATGTCATTAGTGAAAAAATGGACTTATAAAACTCATTGAATGTCAGTTCTGCAATACAGCCCATATGCAGAGTCCTGATGTCATCAGTGAGTGACTTAGAGAACTATGCCCAGAACTCCATGGATCTCCTGGAAAATTTTTATATTCACACAAAAGTTATTTCAAGAATGAGTGATGCCGCTCAACAGTCAAGAGACTAAGCAGATTTTTTTTGTCTGCTATCAGTTTGATTGAAATAACTCAGCTCTGCTGAGAGCAATAAAAATGTATCAGACATATTTATGAGGTAAGGACTCTACAGTGTCTACATTCATTTAAATCTTTCATTTTTCTTGTTTGATTCAAAGTACCTGTCATTCTACCTTGAAGCTTCGGCTGCTTCATGAAGCACCCACTAGTCTCAGAGAAAAGATTCTTTTCATTAAGAGCAATAAAAAATGTTGTCATTTTATATCTGGGGTGACTCTTTTTGATGGGATAAATTCTTGTTTAGAGCTCTGAATTCTTTCAAACATTATCAGGTTTTTGCTGTCAAAAAAAAAAAAAAGAAGCATTAAGTCATACTTTTAAAAGGATGTTTGCATTAAACACATATTTTAAAAGAGATTAAAGCCTGAACTAACTTCCAGCATCTGAATAAGAACATGTAATCATCTGAGGCATCTTCCTCTGAGGTCAAAAATTTTTTTTAAGTCTTTCAGAGAATCTCACACTGAAAGAAAAAAAAATCTTAGGCTTGTTCTGTGCTTCATCCTTTCCTATGGACATAAATGAAAGTGACATAATGTGCTGTGTTGCTTGAGTTTGCAAATATATACTTTCTCCTAAGGTGAAAATATACAGAAACCCTGAGATGAATATTTTGTGCCACTATCCCCTGAAGTAATAAGAAGATCTTTTCCAAGCAATACTCGTGAGGAGCAACATGTCAGGGACACTCTCTATGTCAGCAAAGGACTGAATCAAAATTAATTCCCTCCTTTGATGGCTTTTCCAAGCTATTCCAGAGGATGACACATCCTTAAAGTTCCCTTGGTAGCTTTTCATCATAGATGAGGATATTGTACATGTTCTTGATTTAATAAAATCTAAATATTGTTCAAATGAGTCAAAACACAGCCTTTATACTACTGTAGCCTCCTATATTATTTTAACTGAAAAATATACTAAAAGCAAATATTTAAGAGCTGGGTTCAGATACAATCATGTGGGGCCTAGGGGAGGCCTATGGCCAAGCGCTGCACAGGCTGAATGCCAGCCAGGCAGTACAGGACAGAAGGAGGTTCCCTTACCCTGTCTTAGCACAGACAGAGCCTTACACTCATAGACGAGCATTCCAAGTGCCAGGGGGTGATTAAAACACCCAGCTACCCAGGATCTCCACAGCAGGAGGAGGCAGCCTCAAAACACCTCCTCTCACCCACCAAAATCATTACAAAACTATTCTTCAGAAGTACCTATGAAAATAAAGTATCTTTCCCCATCTTACCAACATGAAATAAATGTTTTGGAGTTGTTTTGCACACATTTAAGACACACAAAACAAATCAGTGCATTTATCCTCCAGAGTTTGTTTTGTGTCTGTCAAATGTAATGCATTTTTAATGCACAATTAAAAGTCTTGATAAAAAATAGAAAAATATAGTGTCACATCATTCAAAACTTCTCACTGTACAATTTATTCCTACTTAATTTGAAATAGAATAGTACTAAATTCAATTAAAGCATTAATGAAACAAACTAATTAAAATTTTTAAGCATCCTTTCTATCCAGTGTAAAACAATCCATGTGCAAAATGAACTGTTACATGACTATTTCCCTTTTAAACTTTTTGCATTAAAAATCAAGGGAAGGGAAAAGGATGTCATTTTAATATCTGTTATATCTTTATTGGAAAGGCAACATGTTTCATAAGAAGTAGGATGCTTAGTTTGATCTGATGCATGAGCATATAGACTGGCTGAGCCCTCCCTGGGCTTGGGAGGAATTCTCTGTTGGGATCACGAAAGAGTGTGGCCACCTTATGGACAAAAACAAGTAATTTTCTCCAGTCACTAGGGAAACGAGATTAAGGAGACAGGATATTTTGTCTATTTAGTCTACCTCCTGAGAAGGCTGTTTTGGGAAAAGGGCCTTCACACACCATTTTGCTGGTGTGTGCCCTCAAGGCATTGTTGAATCAGATAAGCAAAACTTCTAGTAACACGTTGACAACAGGAGAGTCAAGTCCTTATTCCTCTTTAGTAATCACAAAGATCCTGCATTTCCATAACATCTGTTACAGGCACCCATTGCAGTGTACAGTCTCCTCATTATGCCCCATTAATCCTCTTTTTGTGCAGAATAAATTGAGGCCCAGAAAGGGTTTTAGCTTTAAATCGTGCACCCAGTCCACATCACACACAAATCATCCAGAACTGATGAATGCTGGTTTCTATACATGGGGGAAAGGGGGAGCTGGAGTAGGTTGTGTTGTGAACAGAACTGGAAGAAATTAGTTTCTTTTCAAATAATTAGAAGTCTAAAATTGATTGTTTGTACATCACTTTTTTTTTTTTTTAACATAAAATATATTAGGAATTATACAAGGAAGGCAAAGGTTCTTATATTTGACACAGCAGAAAAGTGTTTAGCCTTGTAAAACATTGTTAATGGGAAGAAGCCCTGTTGGTCTTCCTCAGATTTACTGATTACTTGTTATTTCTAATTATTTCAGAGATCACATTCTTAAGGATATTCAATCATTCATGAGAAATAGATTCCAAACATAAATACAGGTCTCTCTCTGGCATATTCATTTTTAACTGGAGAGAGAAAGAGCAGTTCTGCTGAGTTGGGGGAAAAGGGAAATTATTCATACTTAATCTTAAAAATAAAGGTAGAGTTTTCTTTGGTTCCTTATCATGGCAATGATAACTGTTCTAGAGATGCTACAAAGCCAGAGGTTGCCTCTAGGAGAAAACAAGACAAGAGATTCCATGTGTGATTTTGAAGCAGACAATACAAGCTTGTTTTTTACTATTCCACTATCTTGTTCAATCGCTGTAAACAATTTTCCAAGACTGAATTCAGATATTACAAGTTCAGAAACAGATAACATACAAGATGGGATTAATGAGATCCACCTAATTGAGGGAGATAACACACTGAATAGCTAAGTATTTTATGGTATCGCTGATAAACACGATCAATAGTACAGGCAGAAAAGTGGAAAACTGGTATCATCATCATTTATCTGCCATGTAATGTAAGTAACTGTCATCATATTATATCTTCAGAAAAGCAATATTAATCCATTTCCTACACCAAAATCCAGAAAATTCACTTCACTGTAAAGTACAAATAGTCTCTGTTTACTCACAGAAGTGCTTTACTAAATCTTAAATATCCAGAAGTGGCAGAAATGAATGCAGTTAAAATAAAGATGTAAAGAGAGCAACAGCAAGGGTAAACACAAAGCACTTACAATAATTAAAGAGTGCGAACAGTAGAAAATTCAATGGATTGAAGCAAGCAAGCACTGTAAAAAGTAAATAAATAATTAGTGGACAAAGGAAGAATAATAAGAGTTTCTCAAATAGAATAAGCAGTAGGCAGAGGAGAAATAAATTATTTATCCTTTTAACCATTATAGTGGGAAATTGGAGCTGATGGGCTAAAAAGAATAGCATTAGACATTAAATAAGCACTCTGGAATCATTTAAAGAATGGAGGTAGGGATTTACTTAAATCAGGGATCAAAATCAGGGATAATAGACAAGGAATTGGAAAACACAGATAATGTTTGAACTTTTAACTAGATCAGAATGGTGATCTATAGCCTACCTATAGAAGACATAACAGAAAATATTTTCAATAGCAGTTTCAGTAAACTGATTACAGAGAGGTACTGAGATCTGGAAACTAAAAGCACATTCTTTTGTGAACACATCAAAGACCTGTGCTCAGCATGTGCTTGTCAACTAAACAAATAGTATGATTGTGGAGAACAATATAACAATATTTTAACACAGTCATGTAAAGTCAAGAGCATGTCCCCCATTGGCACATTTTATTCAGTAGATTAGGGATCCTTGTATCTCATGGAGGCATATCCTAATGGACTGGTTTGGCAAAAAAAATGCAATGCTACTGCTCTATCACATATTATTAAAATTACTTCAAAGACCAGATTCTTATTCAGTGGAGCATTGTACTGATTAGCTGTTGTGTTGACTGGTTCAATTCCATAGCCAGGTACTCTTAGATAACCTTATCCATGTCTACTGTAGCACTCGTTACAAAAAGCATTGAATTTCGTTTTCCAATCCTTTAATACTAGCTGGACCTTTTATCAGAAGAGAAAATTTGTGACTTGACTAAGGACTGGGAAAGCTGATCTTGGGGTTAGAGCAATGTAGTTTCTGATAATATTCATCCTTTAGTGCTTTCATCTTCTGTGGTTCAGCCCAAATCATCACTTTTCACTATTGTTTTGCTTTAGTGCAGCTTTGTGCCAAATGCACAAAGCTTGTCAAAATGCAGCTACATTACATATTTTGTTTTGCAATGCTGACTGTTTGATTTCATACTTATTATCTCTCATTCATGCATGCCAGTAATACCTTGCATTTATGTAGCTGCTGTCACAACCTGTTCACATTTTATCCACCATCAGAGCTTGTTTCACAGGTGTAGGGTGTCCTTGTTGGCTAAAGCTAAATACATGGGAGATAGATGAGCTATTCACCTTCTCAGATGCTCTTTTGCTGGAAGTCTTAGAATGAGTAGCGTACGTAGCTTGTCTCCCAGGTTGCTTTTGGCACATGGGCTACAGGGATCATTGCCAATCTGTTTAGTCAGCTAAAGAAGTTTCTGTAATACCAGACTGCGTGGACTTGGTCATATTTTTTCCTGCCTTTCTCACCTGCTTTAGTTCATGCAGTTCTTTAAATACTACCCTTTACTTTCACTTTAAGAGTGGTCACTTTGTGCAAGAAGAGCATGGAAGTTGTTGCTATTGTTTGTAACATACTTCTTTCCTGATCTAGCTTCTGCAATCTTCAAATTAGTTTTCCTAATCCCTTATTTCTCTGGTGATGGCCTTAGAGGAACAGTACTGATGTGTCTATTACAAAATAAAACCTTTTGCTGTACACTGGTCATTGTACTCTGTTACATAAACCACAAATTGCATTTTTGCTTGAGCTGAGATGCAAAACAATAGCATAAAGTAACATAAACCACAGAGTAGTTGAGGGTGGAAGGGAGGTCATCTGGTCCAACCTTGTGCTGAAGCAAGACCACCCAGGGCCTGTTGTCCAAGTTTGTGTCTGGACAGCTTTTGAATATCTCCAAGAATGGAGACTCCATAGCCTCTCTAGGCAATTTGTGGCAAGGCTTGGTTATCTCACAGTGAAAAACTGTTTCCTTGTGTTCAGTTACTTTTCCTGTTTTCTCAATATGGAAATGAGTTCAATTTGACACTTCTTAATATGATTTCTTAGATATTTTTATTATTATTCTGTTTCCTTTCTCTTCTTTTCCCCTTTATTGATATACAAGTGTACCTTGAAAAAAATCCTTTGAATAGAACAGTAATCTTAGCACTACCAATAAATATTGAAACACATAATGACCAATTCTAAAATTACTTGTTTAATGGTTTGATTAGATGATTTATTTAAATTCAAGTGAAGAAGATCTTAAAGCCTGATATTAAAAAATTGATTTATTATTACAAAAGAAGAGTCTTATAATTCAGGTTTGTCAATTTGGATTTATAATTGGCAGACAAAGTTAAATGCAAATAGACATAGTTTAATAGACAGAATAAAGAAACCAGAAAGGAATGTTTCACAGTAAATGTTAATGTGGGAACTGTTTCTGGTAAAACTGAGAAGAGAGAGAGAAATCTTCTGTTATACAAAAGAAGAAAATCATCTGTGTGGGCTGTTAGAAACAAACAAACAAAACAAAAAAAAAAAGGAAAGAAAGTAGGTAAGATATTCTCCTGTTAGTAACTGAAGAATTGATTTGCACAAATTAAAAAAAAAAATCCAAATATGATCAGCTATCATAGATTAGCCAAACTTGATAAAAATAATTTTGAAAGGAGCTGTCAGAATATTTGTTTACTAGTTTCTTCCTGTTGTCACTAATTTTGCTGAAATAAGGAAGTTAGAGGGCCAAGCTATGAAGAAAAAGGTACTACATAGCAAAGTGACATTTATGGACATTTACACACTTGATCACTGCTGATATCACCAGTGGAAACCATTTACTCAGGTTATTTATTTTTATTCTAAATCTGTTTCCATTATAGGTTTATATGGCTTTGATCTGCAGCCTTTGATTCTGATTACTTTTTTCTCTGAGAGATGAATGGTCTGCAGAATAACTGGGGTTTGGAGTGGAGGGAAGGGGTCTAATTTTTGCAGTACTTATACACCATAAACACCTGTCACATCTTTTTTTGGTGACAAACCACACAGAATATGACTTATCCCATGACAGGGCATTTTACCAGGTCCCTGGTCCCATTTTTGATATTCTCACAACTTTTGCAAATATCTTGGCAGTGTTGACAAGTGTACATCCCTGTGCATACTTACCTAAAATACTTCTAAAAAGATGTGCCATTACTAGCTGCTATTTTATGAATCAGTGGTAAGCCTTCACCCAGAATTTGTATAAAATATTAGCTTGCAGATATTAGAATGACAAAGCCTCTTCTAGTGGACATTAATCTCTAAATGTCCCTTAGGCCTAAGTGTGAAAGAACACCTGAAGTACTCAGAAAATAAGTAGTATTTATTATGCAAAAAAAAAGCAAAATGAAGAATCTCCCTACATAACTGCCAAAGTTTATGAAACTGAGATGTATAAAGAAAATATTATCTCTCTAAAATGATGTTTTCATCCCATCCAAGTTGCAAATAAACAGTTCCAATGGGAAGATTACTAAAAGGACAGCAATAGAAGTTTAGCTGAAATCTGGCAGAATATGAACTGCTTTAACCAGTTAAAATGTGAAAAAAATAATTTGAACCACTTAGTATCAGCTCCTGCAAAGAGCATAACTAAAATACCCACTTAGGTAAGGCGAAATGGATCCTCCAAATCACCAGGCTGTGATAAAAAAAAGGACAAAGAGAATAGAAAACTGCAAATCTGTGAGGGAACATGATATAGTGATTTTTTGCAGCTTCCAAGAATTCTTGCTCATAAACCCAGTACCTGGCTTGTCCATTTATACTGATAAGAGTTCTCTGTCTTGGTAAGACAATTGCCTGTTTCTATACAGTCTTTATAAGCTTTTTTCTCTTCTCAGTGTATACTTTCCTGTATCCATCTCTTTTGGGAATATGTTTAAGTTATAGGCACATGGGATAATTTTCAACTGTAATATAATGTGTTTTACTTCCACACTTAAGGGTTTCTTTGTTGTATGAGACCATTTAAGAAAGATGGCACCTCCAAAAGACACATTCAAGATCTGATTTTCCTTCTGGAGATGTAGTTCAGGACATTGATTACAGGGGAGCTTAGAATGGCTTACCTTTAAACACGGGACCCTGTTAAGTTCCCAAAGGTTTTCAGGAAAAACTTACACTATGGATTGAGCATTTGTATTGCTTCTTTTCTTTGTTGTATTTCTGTGCAACAAAAGAGGATGTAGGTTGAGGGTGTTTTGGAGCTAACACAGACTTAATCATGGCAATTAAACTCACAGTCATTGTTGTAAATATTCAACTACTTCTCCAAGTTTTATTGCTGGCTTTCTAGTTTGTAACCTGGTTTGCTTAAGTTCACTGTTATTAGAATATGTGCCTTATAAGAAAAGCTTACACTGATCAGTAACACACATTAATCAGAAATTCTAGTTCCATTGACTCTGCATACAACTTTAATCAATATGTATTTAAGTTTTATACTTCGTGCTGCATCCATGTTCTGTTAAATGTTAATTTATGGAAAAGATTTTACAGAAGACAAGCATGAAATTGAAAAGTGTAAAATGAGCTAAGGTTGCTACTTCATCACTTTAAATAATACCACAGACCTCCAATTATCCAATAGGAGAGAAATAATAAAGGCTGTATATAATGTTGTAATAGATTTCACGCAGACAGAGCAGCATTTTACTTCAAAGAATAAATCACTTCATGTTCTTCATGGCCACCAAAACAAATCTTGTTCAGTAAGGTTTATCACAAACCAAAATGGTTTGAATGGTATATATTACTTGTTTCATTAAAATCTGATTATATTATAATGTAGAAATCTAATTTCTCTAAGTACCTCATTATTCCTTATTTCATCTGCCAAGTGCAAGTGTGATCTTATTGTGAGAGTGAATTAAGCCAAGGCATAATAACCAGATTGATATCCTGAACAAAAGTCGTACTACGGTGAAAGTTTCATTCTTAAGAAATGTACAGATGGCTGTGTTAAATGATCCACAACAAGTGTACATTTTTCTATGGGTCACATGGTTCCATTACAAATAAAAACTATTTATGTGAAATTGCAAACCTGATCTATCTCCTCAACAATAATTTCGTACTGAAGTAACAGCAATGAATTTACAAGATCTTTTTACCCTTTGACATGTAAGCAGATAAGAGTACAGCTGCTCTGTGAACATTTTAGTGCACTTAAAGCTTGCTGTTGAACTAAAAATATGTTTCTTATTGCAAGTAATATTTTTTCTTTGATCACAAGGCTCTAGTCCTTTTATTAAAATACCCATTCTCACTGAAACATACATATCATATCCACTGCTGGTCCTTAAACTGAAAAAAAATCCAAGAAAAAGGGAATTGAAATTGTTACACAGCTACAACACATAATAATTAGTATTTTCCATTATACCACTTATTTTTGCCTCCCGTAAGTCTTTTACCTCATTTGAATCAAAGGGACTGAGTTTAAGAAGGTAAATATTTTCACTTCTGTGTGATTAGCTCAGACTGCTGGTGTAATCATTTGCCTTCAACTCTTTTCTCCTGTCTGGAGACTGACCATTTCAAAGAACTAGTCAGCTGTGAAGAAGCAGAGTAACTCACATGCACTGCTGAAGCAAATCTTTTTCTCATATGGTCATTTTATGCAGGCAGAAGATATATTTGAAGGACAAAACTCTCTGGCTCTTAAACATTTTTAACTGTGTCTTGTCTTCTATTGCCCCTTCAGAGGAATTATGCTGCAACATGGATTTCCTGGACCCACAGCCAAAAAATATCTCCTACAAGGAATGTCTTTGCATATTGAATAATCAGTGCTTCATATTAAGACACTGCATGCCTTTTGTGGGTCACGTTCTGGAAGCAACATTTTTAATATTTTGCTTCCAAATAATTGTCTTTGGTTTAAGATTCCACTGAGAGAATGAGCTTCTTACCCCAATGAGAGGCTTTAAAAATTTAAGGTAGTAAAACTGTTTGATCTTCTCAAAATGTTAAAATACTTAAATTATTAATGAAGAACAAACCTGTACTGAAATAGGGACATTGGAAAGAGAGACAGAAAAATTAAGATCTTTTGGAAAGAGAGATGAGAAAATGAAGAGAGGGACATGAAGATCTTCATCTTCCATGCATGGATACTACTTCATGGATATGACTTAAGTAGAAATTATTCCAGGTGATGTTCTGTCCAAATTTTGTGAGGAAATATAGTGTGATAAGAGGTGGGATGTATAATCAAAGCTTTGCTTGTAACAAACTTAAAAGCAAGGACAGAAGACACCTTGGTTTAAAATTTCTTACTATTCTGGTATGTCTTGTCAAAATTGTTAAATGGAAATCCTCAGCTCTTAAAAGAAACTGTAAAATGCTTCAGTCAACAATAGCAAAATCTCAATCCAATAAAATATCTTTTAATTCTGACTTTGTTATGACTACCTTTGTTCTTTATCTGGACTAAAATTTCTTCAAGTCCCAGAGTATGAGAGAGCTTTCTAACTCAGTCAGCAATTATATTCAGCATATATGACAATTAATTTTCATGTGTTTACACATATTTAAACTTAGATTAATAACAAATATATGGTAAAAATAGAAATGTACTAAAAATACACATAATAGATATTGTGCCTACCTTGCATGCAGATATCACCATTCATCTGTCAACCATGTGTCAAGATCTTCTTCCACTGTACAAATAATTTTCTGTCAGTGCTTTTGCCATTGGGTCAGTTTCCATTAACCATCTGTATGTGAACCATTTCTTTAGTTTCTGTCTCACTGTCCTTCTCCTCCTGTGTAAATGTTCTGTTGCAAACCATGAAAGGGAGAAAAAGTTTAATGTGGCTGGAATGCAAAATCTGGATAAATAATAACACCATCATTACCTTCCCCTCTCTCTCTTAACTATAATTATCTGAAATCCCTGTGATCCCAAAACATTTCTCTTTATATTAATTATTAGCTTTACAACCTTCAGTGGAAAGCAGAAAAAATATAGACTGTGTAACAGCAACTTCCTCTACCTACTACCTAAATAGGATGAATGTAGAAGTGCCTTTGACTTAGATGGTAAAAAAAAATCAGTTTGCACAAGACCCTCCTGCACAGAATAGTGACCTCATCATCTTATGACCCAAACTCCCAAATAAGTTACAAGGGGAACAGCAAAAAATGCAAGCTATGGTGAAGTAGGGAATTTTGATGGACATCAGAGTCTTTCAAGTAACAGCTCATGAAGATACTGGTACCTTGTTATTATTCCTCTTTCAGCAAGAACTGCCTGAAATTAATATTGGTTTATTCTTCTGTGGTATCTAACAGATTTGGATGGAAACACATATATAAATATGGTAATATCCTCAGTCCTGTTGACTACCTAGTGGTGCTAGAAAGCCTAAAGTAAGAGCCAGGGAAGTGTGTTGCAGCAAGACATTCAGAAGGGTTGCTGCTCCCATGACAGGGACCAGGACTATTCTAAACCCACCAAATGGCTGTTGAAAGCTATTGTTTGCTCTGATGATTTTACCTTGTGTTAACATCAGAGACAAGGTGAAGGTTGCCCCTACTGCCTCCCCAATTTGGATTGTTATTGTCCATCTTTTCTCTAAATTATTGTCTAAAATAACCTCATTTCAGTGAGGGGAAATCTTCCAACCTTTCTATTCTTAAGAAAACCAACAACCCCCCAGATGGTGGATTTAGGGTTTAAGAGAAAAAAAATCAAACAGTATAAGTGTTTTGGCTGTTTTTGTTGTTGTTGTTGTTGTTTGTTTGTTTGTTTGTGGCTTTTTGTTGTTTGGTTGGTTCATTGTTTTGGTGTTTTGTTTTTTTTTGTGGCAAGCTACAAGAATTCTCTATTTCACTTTATTTAGCCTTTTTTATGATGGAATAAAATAACTTCAAGACAATAATAAAAAAGGAAAGACTGCATCAATCTGTATCTCTTCCTGCTAAAAGGAAATTAAATTGACGCTACTCAGCCTGATCTCCAGCTGCTGTAAAATCTCCTGGTAAAACCATTATTGAAGCCTTACATTTAGTCACCCAGGCATGGTTTTTTTAAAACAAAGTTTTTAGGAAGACAGGCTCCTCCAGGCACGCTCCATGCTGTCATTTGCAAGACCTGAGTGGTATGTCCAAAGCAGTGGAAATTTGTTCTGTTGAACCATTGCTTCTTCACCAGTAGATGCTGTGCTCTCATGGAATTTGTTTAAATATTTATCCCCTGACCTACACTTTGCTCTAGGACATTAACTACACTGTAACTCCTGCTGTAGTCTTTCCATCTTTCCTAGGAGAATGTCCTTGTTTAAGTTGATGGATTACATATTTTACTTTATTGGAAGTAATGATCTCTTATCAATGTCAATAAACAAATTTCTTCAATTATTTCTTTATCAGTGTCATTCTTTTCTTGTATAACCATCACTAAGTACAATAAAAACTCATATTGGTTATTATTAACTCCAAGCAGGATAAACTTGATTGCCTCTCCAATTTAATGAAAATTATGTTCAATTCTATTTGACTGACTTTTTTGTCCCATTTTCTGTGAAACATTGTTTTGGATAATTTGCTTGGCATTAATTTCAATCTTTTTTCAATCTTTCCTCTATTAGTTTGTTTTACATAGCATTTATATTGTAAAGAAGTGTGTGATGATTTGTGTAATATCCACCAATTTAAAGTACATTATTTAAATTATATATATCACAGTTTCATTCTTGCCTCCAAAAAGGGGTGTTCTTTTTATAATTGCCCAAAATTCTAAGTAATTTTTCTTCATTAAAAATAACTATACCCTTTGAGAATAAAAAGACTGTTTTAGTTATGTGTTCAGAAACACATACTGACTCCATTTAAAATCAATCTGATTTTACATAAGAAATGGTAATTTTTATGTGGATCCAATGTCTTACAGTAAGAGATGGATTTTTCTAATGAAGCATTACCTTTTCTGGGCTTTGAATATGCCAAACATCGTTGGTTTTTTTTCCCAGGTAGACATGTGGGTTTTCTTTCATTCCTTCCTGACAACACCCTTACGTTTTCTTAATTGTAGAAAAGCTAAAGTTCTTTCACTTTGTGTTTCCTGCATAACAATCCAGTTCACTTCTGTTGCTCACTCAGTTTACTGGAAATAACTTTTACTTGTTTACCTGGTGGCCTGGCAAATAGTATTTCACTGGAGGGCAAAGTGTGTCAAAGATTTCAAATAGCATTTCCTCTTTTTCTCTATATAATCAGATGACCATCTATGAAGGGTTCATATTTAGAAAGAGTGCTCATTCTGTACTAAGTGACATCCTCAAGAGCACAGGATGGACATAATCAAAGATCTCTCTAGCCCAATAGTCTGTCTCCAACAGTGGTCGATGGCAGAGGCTGTCAGGCAGCTCCGAAGTTGATATGTTCCTCCCCTGATATGCTCCACTAGACTGCCGAATATATTGACACCAGTCCTTCACAAAATGTTATCTCCATAGACAATGATACCAGATGGATTTTCATTCCTTCCCCTTATCTCTTTGCCTTTTCATCTTCTGCAAAGCTTCCAGGGACTGAGTTCCCCAGTTTAATTCACTGAAGGATAAAGGTGCCTGAGGGGTTGCTTTGCAAAGAGCCATATAGAGGGATTGAGGAGTCATTGCATGGCCCCAGCTTGTTTATTTTTATTTTGCTTCTTTTTCTTTTTCCTTTCCTTATACTAAGTGCAATTAAATAAATAAAAAGAGTAATTTTCAAGTACCCTTATTTTCAAATGCTGTCTTTTTCAATAGTGAAAGTCCCTTACCTTCCAGCTGTAGTGCCACTTGACTTATCTTCTAATTTTGGCTGAGGTAAGGGTGGAACCCTTAGATATGCCATACCCTTTTAAGTCTGGAAGTGCATTGTCTGTTTCCTTCTATTTCTGCAGGAAATACAGTTCTGTTATTCTTTGCTTAGCTCTTTAGGAGCTTTTTAGGAATAAAAACCAGTAAGTTTTTCAAATTCTATATATTTGACCAACTTAATTAGTTCTGGATGGTTTTTTTTAATGTCTAAGTCATCACAGAACTTTTAGGATGATGATGAACTGCTAAATCTTGCTTCCTAAATTTCTGTAGCCTTTTCATGTATGGATGGCTTTTCATGGGAAAGAGTCAGAATCTTAAAGATGTATTCTTAAATATTTTCCTGCTTGTTTTCTGACAATGCCTTCAGAATCTCATTGGTAGAGTGTGTGGGAATTAACATATTGTTCAACATTTTCATGCTAATCTGTTTGAAATTGAAACTAACATTTCAACTGTTGTCAAAACTGGCCTGGCCTTCTGTTACAAAGAATATTCATTTTATATCTTCTCCTTTCTTTGTTTACCTAACAGCTCTCAGGTAACACTCTGTTTTAAGGATGTCTTCATTATACATAATTGCTGAACCAAGAGTTTCATAAAGTTATTTTTGACAGTAATTTGTTTATTCTCCTTTCTCAGTGCTCCTGCCATGTGAGTAGTTTCCAGTCATATGATATGCTTAACTCCATGAGTGGGTGGCTGAATTTTTAAGCTGGCCTTTAATGGTAATTAATTTCTGATGTGCAATTCTGATCAAATAATAACAAACTTCTAAAGTAAAAAAAGTTCTGGAATCTGCAAAAACATGCTGGCAGATAATGAATATCTGATTTGTGTTCTCCCAATCAGTCTCATGTCTTTTATTCCCCTTTTTATTTAAAAAAAATTATGCATGTCTCAATTTAAAAACTCAAGAATCTACCTTAAATATATGTCACACATATTACATCTTTTTTTTTCCTTCAGAGGTATGTTATTTATTATTCTTGATTCTTTTTTTATTATGCTGCTTGCATTCTTTTGACAACTTCTTCCAACATTATGGAACCTTGCAGTAAGACATCTGGCTTTTGTTGCTGGTTTCCTCTATGAGTTTTTGGAACATTGAGTGCCCCCAGATCTTTTCTCTTCTACTTTCTTCTATCCATTCTTGTCTTTGCCAGCTCATAAGGGAAGTTCCCTGAGACCAGTAGGTTTCTCAGTGTAATAAAGGCACTGACATGGATCTTGATGGAGTGAAACGTCTCTCATGATTTTCCCATATCCCATCAATGCTTAATGGAGGATAATTCTTGTAGCGCAGATTACAGGAACTGCTCGCTGAACAAAATTGCATTTTTGTTGACACTGAGGATTGTACATCAGATAAGCCCAGTATGCAAGATATGCTCTACCTGCATTTGTCCTGAAAAAACATATGTTCACAGCATATAAGACTGTAATTTGAAAATGTAGGGTTTTCAACAGAAGTGGCTAGTGATCAAGCTTTGGAAATCACTGTAGGCATTGTGTTGATTTCACTGACTTAAGAAGGAGTCTTCAGCCTAGGTAATCTCATGAAGGATGAATGAAGACTTTTTCAAGACTGCTTTTGAAAGAATTGAAGAAAGAAAATGCTAAAAACATGGGACAGAGTTCTGCAAAAATGTTGCACATTTCTCCAGAAAGAGCTTGTTCGCAACTTAAAATTTTCCATCACTTGCATATATTTCAATTACTGAAATTTAGTTATGCAGTGAGAAACAATGAAGAAGGAACAAGAAAAAGTACTAATCATCTTTTCCAAGGAAACATAAATAGCAGCATTATTGGGTTTGCATTTAGTTCTAGTTTTCTTGAATTCCTAGCAGTAAATAATTTAATTCTATGAAGCTATCATTAGAGTAACTGGCACTATAAATCACTGCTTTTACAATGGACATCTAAGCAAGCTGTTTTTACTGCCTCAGTATTTTGAATTAACTGAATAAAAGTTAAAAGCATTTCCCCTAGAGATTTACAATAGGATTGGGTTTGGCTTTTTGTAAACAAAATCAAATATTGTCATTAAAAAAAATGTACTTCCAGCAGCTTTATAGAAATTACCACACACACAAATCTCAGAAGATTTATCTTAAAATGTGAACTTGTGGCCTTCCTACCAAAGAAAGAATAAAACAAAGGGAATCAAGCCAGTGGTTGCCTTTTCCCACGGACCAAAAAAAAAAAAAAAAAAAAAAAAAAAAAAAAAAGCCTTTGGCAAGGGAGAAAAAAAAATAAATGAGAGAATAGTTAAAAAAGAGGTGCATGCTGCCTTATTACCCACGCAACATGTTGTCACCTTTTCCTCGGTGAAACAAGTTGTAATAAGTTATGCATATTTTTAACAGCAATTAAAATTGTAAATTTGAAATTGTGGGATTCAATTGTAAGAAAAAATAATTTTGCTCATTGCACATTCAGAGCAGTGTACAAACATGAGCTAATTAGACCTTACAAATCTGGAGCGGTAAGCAGTAGCAGGTATGGCATTTTATTCTCAGTATAAAGAGGGAAAAACTAAGGCAGAAAAGAAACTCATCATAAAAGCAGTCTAAGAGCAGACAGAATCATATATTGGGAAACCAGACCTCCATTCTCCATGCCCTTTTGCCAAAATGTACTTATTCCACCAGCATGGTGTAGGTCTGTTGCTGTAGGACAGTACAGTGAGAATCCAGGGGCTTAGAAACAGGATTATTTCCCATAGCCAGGATGCAGGCATCTGTCCATAGACAACATGAAGTCCACTGGAGCCCAAAGTTGTTCTGTGCCACTGGCTTTAGCAGAATCATGAGCCCATCACAGGTTGCAAAAAGAGCTGCAGTTCTTTAGGATACTCACAAAGTTAAGGATAACAGTATGCCTTTTCCTCCTCTATGTATTTTATCTTTCCTGTGAGAGCATAGGAGCAGTAGCTCATGCTGATAGCAAACAAACTGCAGCTGAAAGAGACATTTCTCAGGAAAAAAAAAGCAAAGGATAAAATCCCCAGGAATAGAAAATATCCTCATTAAAGAATTTCTTCTAGTCTGGGTGGATCTCTGAAAGATCTCCTTTGCTTCCTTTATTTGTCGTGAAAATATATCCTAACAGGATTTCTTTGTGCACAATCACACTGTATATAAAACATTTTTGAGTTCTGATTGTACAATCTTATAAAGATTATAATCAAGATTTAAAATTGAATCAAATTTTTTCAAGAGTCTCCTTCTCAATGCACCCACTATTCTGAATTCAAAGTCAAAACTTAAGTTTTAGTCATACATGCCTAAAGCTAAGTTAATTTACAGTTCAGGCAAGGAAATTAGTTATAACATAGACTTGATTGCTATTTTGGAAACCTTTAAAGTTGTTTAGTCTTAACCATTTATTACTTACACAGAAGAAACTTCCCTTAATTTGATTTCTTAATAATATTGAAAAAAATTTGGCTTTGTATCTGGAAATGTAGTGTCTTATGAAAAGTTAAGTCTGAAAGCCTCCTCCTGGGAACATACTTTGGCAGCAGACCTGTGTCCCTTGACTCTAGGATAGTCTATCTAGGAAAGCTGTCAAGATAGCATTCTTATTCTGTATTTCTACAGCCTTTTCTTTTTGTAGAAAGTGCTGAATTATTCACACTATGGTAATAAAGTTCACTTGAGTCATCTGAGCAGGCTCCTGAGTTTATTAATAAATTATTTTAAAAAGGAGTTAATTTGGTCAAGTTGTCTCTACAGTAAACTGGCCAGCAATATAGTGATAATCAGATAAAAAAACCCCAAAGATTAATTACAGGACAGGGAACACAGGCAGGATTGTCCTGGGTAATGAGAAAGCCAGTATTTCAGGCTGAAAAAGTCTGGGGAAATTCAGACAGCAAACCTCAAGTAACATGAGGTGGTAAAAGCGTGCACTTTGACGTGGAAGAGACTGTGCGTGGATCTGGGATACAGCCAAGACAGTGGTGTCACTGACATTTTCTGGTACAAAGCTCCACTGGCATCCATGACAGAGTGGGCATTCCAAGAAGCACTGGTCTGAAACAGAAATAGATGCAGCTTATTTTAAATAGACATTCTGCAAATATATTCTGTTAAGTCTTTGCCCTGTGTGAAGTAGGTACTTTCTTCTCATTTCTTGCAGTATTGAGAAAATAGCACCCATCTTTCTTTTGTTCAGCTGTCCTTGTATACTTTCAACTAATGCACATTTCTAATCATGATTAAGAGACATAACTATTTCTCCCTTCACATGATCCAGGATTTTCATCATTCAATACATACAAATCTCAATCATTTACCAAAGCCACATTTTTTCCCTAAATACCTAAATATTCATTCAGTTATTATGTCCAAGGACATTTCTAGACACAGCTAAGGAGATACCTGTCCAAAAGACTGAATCTCTTGGCAGTTTGTGCTGGTATACAAGGAAAACAATGGAGCTCGTTGGTTGAAGAATGAGGTTCTAGCTATGCAAAGGCCTGTTGAATCAATTTAGAAATGCATTGCATACTCCACCTACTATTTAACCTATAACAGCTTGAGTTGGGTACCTTCTCCTAAGTTTGGTGTGAATAGTGAGAGTGCATACAGAAAAGAGAGGAGTCTTTTGGGGGTTTTTTAATGCTTAAATTTTTGGTGGGAAGTGAAAGAATAGAGGGTGAAATCTGAGAAGCAATTGTTGCATTCTCTGGAAAGGAATTTCATAGCCTTTTTTCTGTCCCTTGTTTTAGCAAGTTGACCCTTGCAGCTGACAGCCTTGTCATGCCTGCAGAACTTTACTGTGGAGAGATGTTATGATCTCCTGACAAGAAATAAATTCTTAGAAAACTTGATCAAGTGCCAAAAGATCGCTGTCTTGAAGGAAATGCAGTGTTCCCCAGGGAAACAGTATAAGAAGTCTTGGATAAACAGCACTGACTTGCCTTTGAGTAAGAAAGCTGTCAGTCACTCTGCTGAGTTTTCATTTTTACCAAATAAAATTGCAAAAACTATTCTCAGAGTGAAAAAACGTCTCATAAAAAGTGAGCCTGTATTTTTTATAATTGTTAAAAAACGAATGATATATTGGGAAATCATTCATCCATCCCACAGGATCTTCAGAATTCTTATTTATATAATTTTATTTGGGCCTAAGAAGAGATGTTAATTGTTTGAGCAAAGAGAAGGGAAACTGAATTGCTACTAAGGTTGTCCACCAAAAATTTCTAAGCAGAACTAGGACATGTTTTAGCAAATAATTTTCTTCCCTCATCTACAGTATTGGTAAGAAGAAAGACAAGACATTCTTAACTTGTTTCTAATACTCAGGCAGATGAATTTCTAATACTCAGGCAGATGAAGGGGCTTGACATAATACAATGAGAAGTATCTTTTTTTTTGTGATGGTTATGATACATCAGCCCAACTGTTGATTCAGGAGTAACTGTGATATTACTTGAAAACAGTGGGTTTGTTTGCATAATTTCTTTGATATATCCAAGGTAATGAATTCCTTTTAATATTCTTTGTGTTGCTTCAAAGTGCTTTGAAGCACTGATGCCAAAGCATCAATAAATTCATTTTGTTATTATTTCAGCATCTATATTGAAGATCCTGTGTTCTAAATATGAAGGTTTAAGAAACAGGATTCATAACGACTTGTGATAATTTAGATTTTTCTTACAGTACACTTTCTACATTAAAATAATTGCCAAATTATGTCCAATATTAAGTCATGTCAGACTTAATATTAAATTTAATGCACAGAGTATCATCAGCTTTGTTTTAATACTTGGTATGTAATCAGTGTTTTGACTGACAACCTGTCTTTCTCTTTTCACCCTTTGGTGTGGACTATTGACAGCATTCACTGCTATGTACACATCAGTGTATATGGTCTTGAATTGAGATCTGTATAACATATCACTATGGAGGGGAGGGGAGGAGAGGGGAAGGGAGGGGAGAGGAGGGGAGGGGAGGGGAGGGGATGTGCCTGAAGGATGCTTGTGGAAGGGACCCCCACTGGAGCTGATTGTGAAGAAATGTAGCCCATGGGAAAGAGCATGCTGGATAAGTCTGTGGAGGTCTGTCTCTTCTGGGAGGGACCCCACACTGGAGAAGAGAAAGAACTCTTCTCTCTGAGGAGGAAACAGCAGCAGAAACGTGTGATAAAGTGATGGACTACCTCACACCTCACCCCCCTAGGATGGGACATAATAGAAAATTGTGAATAAATTCAAGCTTGGGAAGAATGGAGGTGTGGGTGAAAGCTGTTTTTAAGATGTGTTTTACTTCTTATTAGCCTACTCTGATTTGAATGATAATAAATTTAATTAATTTTTGTGAGTTGACCCCTTGATTGTGACTGGTGAAGGATCTCACCCTGTTCTTATCTTGACTATTGATCTTTTCATTATATTCTCTCTCCTCTGTCCAGTTGAGGAGGGAAGTGATAGAGCAGCTTTAGTGGGCACCTGGCATTTAGCCAAGGTTAAACCACAAAAATTATTTATAACATGTTAGGAACATCAAACACTATCTCTCCAATAGCTTGGTTACCTTTCAGGGTCAGAGGCTTAAAGACTGGCGGTAGCCCTTGGGTTAAAGGTCTCTGAGACTTTGCATTTTGCTCAGCACCCCTCAGTATTAACCTACACTGAGAACTCCCCTGAACTTGTTTGTCTCCAGTTTGAATACCTTTGTAGTTCAGCCACATGAAAGAAGTCTCTACCATGACTCCAGAACAGAGCATGAATTTACATTTGCAATGTGCTTTAGCTGCCCTGTCACTCCAGTTCTCCAGTTCCACGGTTTTGTATTAATATAAACTTTTCTTACAACCTTTGAACATCTAACAGGTTATGAAATATATACACCTAAACACTGAGAATTTCAAAGGCTTCTGGATATTCTAAATCACATAGTATAGAAAAGATAGTAAATATGCTAAGACTATGTATGCTGAATATTTAATTAATTAGTATCTATTAATGTAAAATGCTTCTTCTTTCTATCTATTTGCCTTCTAAGCTAGCTGACACATCCCTAGGACCATTCCTCTTAAGTGTTATTACACTGTTAGCAATACTTCCAATTAAAAATGCATTCCATCCTCAGGTTGCTTCATTATAATATAATTGTTACACAATCCACGTTATCATTAGAGCACAGTAAGAGAAGTAGTTTCAAAGTAGCATTTTTATGTATGATTCATACACTGAAATATGCTTATGATGTATATTTATTTGCTTAAAGCAATTTGCTAAGGGTTTTGAACATTACTTAAAATTTCTGAAAGCAAAAGCACAAAGCTTTTCTTTTGATTTGACTTTTTCTTTGTGCAAACATGTACATGTTTCCTTTCCTTTACTTGTACCTCTAAACTGGGGGAAAAATGAGAGAGTATTCAAAGTCCTCCACCTTCCCTCTAGCACAGTCTACAGCCCATCTGTTCCCCAGACTGATGTGCTTAAGCTTTATCATGGTGGACAGTTGCCTCCTGGCTGGCACACCACTCCTGTGGCACTCACAGAATGAGGTCATAGAAACTAGGTCCTGCTGCTGCATAGGGGCAAGCTGTATTCACTTTTTTTCTACTCTCTATGAAATAAGAATAGCAACATGCCCCCAGCAGCAGCGTGAACAGAAGCACATCCTGAGAAACAGGAAGCAATTTTTTTTCTCAGGAAGCAATCTTTTAGAAAGTTTCCCAAACTGAGCCATGCCTGTGCCAGCTACAGAACCTGATAAAATAATGAAACACAAAGCAGTTTACTACAATAAAAAAAAAAAACAGTAAGCCTTTTTTTCCACTCATCTCAAAGGATTTTTCTTTCATTTGGCTTATTGTTCTACTTTTATTTAAATTGAAGCTAATTAATTTCATTTATTATTTAATTAAAGTTATTATTGTTATTGTTATTGTTATTTTTATTTAATTGAAGTTAATTAAATTGGAAGCACTTTGTTTCCAGATGTATTGTAAAGTGTAGTCATTTATCAGGAGGTGTTTACAAGAAAGTCGAAGATACTAAGAAAATTTAACCAGAAGAAATGCAAGTCAGACAAAGATCTTAGACAAATTAAGGCACAGCAGTGAATGACTTTCCCAAGGTCATTTAGTGCATCAGCTGCAGAGCTGGGACTAGAACCCTGGTCTCCTGATACACAGCCTAATCATATATTTCCCAATAACAAAATTTGCAAATAAGATACCACACACATAAAAATTCTATTTATGTATAGTATTTCCTTAGTGAGCAGGAGCAAAATGTAGGTTCAATTATTTAAGAGCTTGTTTAATAAGGAGAGTATGTTTCAGTAATTACTGAGGCCAACCAGTGGGTTGAAGGTCTTATAAACTGTACAATGTTTTCTCATTGCACTACAGAAGATATTCTTGATTAGCCCTCTTGTGGCTTGTGTGCTGTGCCTCTCTGATAATGAGTAGGGTGAATGCACATGGTACTGATTGACATGTGGTTCTTACATGTTTAAAGCTGAATTCTTTTCATTTCTGCCAGAAGAATTTTATTTATCATGTTTGTGTGAATCTTAGGGGATGTTGATTTAGATGATTTTCTATTTAAGTGCTGTATTTAAACAAAGGATGTTTAGATTTCTGTGACAATAGAAACATCCAGACAGATATCCATGATCAAGGGATTTTTGGTTTTTTCCAATTTGCAAGTATTACGTGCCCATTGAGTTGTGATATGCCTTGAAAAAAATCTGTAAAAAGAAGAATCTCTGAAGTTATCCAAGCTTGCTGAGTTTGCTTTATTCAGGAAAAGGCAGTGTAAAATCCTTTGGTCTGCACTGCAATAAAACAAGTAGTAATTTTGAATATAGGGAGGTAGCAGCAAAGTTCCCAGGATACCTCAGTAAAAGAAAGTGATGGTCAGACATCAAGTCTCTTATTCCAGATAGGACTCACAGGTGGGGAGTTTACAACCATGCGAAAGTTGAAGTCCATTAGTCACTTTAAATTTGGATCAAATTGTTCTCTGTCAAGGGATCTGAAATAAAATCTTGGTAGATTTATAGCCAGGCTATTAAATTACATCACTTTTTCCTGAGTTTCACCCTGGCATATCTTAAGACACTACATCACATAAGAAATTTCACCAAGAGAAATTACAGAAGGGCAATAAATGGATGCAGTTCACATAATCTGAGTCTATCCCCTCTTTCTTTAAAATAAAAGCCAGCAAAGTACGGGACATTTCCTTGGTATTAATGGTCAGAAGAATGTGTTGATGTGGTGGGGATAGCCAAAGCCCATTAGGTTAGAGTGATCACTCAGTCTGCAGGAGTGGTCCTTTGGAAAGGTTTACATATAAACATTAATGACTGAAAAGGGACATAGCTTGCCCATTTACAAAGTATAGCCAGTAGCATCTCATTTTTCCATCAATTATATTGGAAGTTGCTGGTGGTTTTCTTAATTTCCTATTTCCTGCTCCCTTCCTCATCTTGCACTGCAAAACTTGTGCCTAACCTGGAATGGCCAAAGATCTCCACAGTTCTAGGAACTGAGAGGTCTCAGTGCTCTTCTTTACAATGTCTTTTCTCCTTCTGACAACCTTTGCCAAAAGCAAGCTTTAGAAAATGCTAACATGCTGTGCATAGCAACCTGCAAATTTTTCAGATGCTATTAGAGAGTGTCACAGTTTTAACAAACTGGATGTTTTTTTCATTTCTGTCTACTTTTAAAAATATTGTACCGGCAGCAGTGCATATTCCACTGGCATTTACTGCATGTATGTTGAGGTGCTGAAGATTTTTAAGGGGGTCAGGTCTTTGCAACTTCTTTTTATATTTCTTCCACAAATTAATTTTCTACAACTGCATAGAAAAAAGGAAAGGGGGAAAGTGCATGGGAAGGGAAAGAGGAAGGAGCAGAGGAAAGAATAAAGGAGAGAAAATGTGCTGTTATCTCAGATAACTAACATGCTTAGCTATCTATGGTAAAACTCCGCTGGAGATAAATTCTGCTTCTTTGCCATCAGACAGCTGTATACTGATATCCTGACCTGTCCTTGCTGTCTTTTTTTTTTTTTTTTTTTTCCTTTTTTTTTTCCTTTTTTTTTTTTTTTTTTTTTTTCTCAATACAGCCAAAGCAGTTTGTTTCATGTATTAGTGGTTCTACTCCGGATAGCTGCTGATGAAATTTAGTTATTCAGATATTACAAGAATGCCAACCCAGCTTTTTTATTCAATCAGCTGTTCAAGTCTTCACATTATATATTTGAGGAAAGTTATTGTCTTGCCTAACTAGATGACTGTTATTAAAGCATCCATGTCTAGCCTGGCTACTCTAAATTTCCTTTACTGACAATTTAAAAAAAACCACCATTTTTAAACTGTGATTTATTTTGTCTTGAGCCAAAAACTGCTTGCTGTTTTCAGCCTTGCCTTCAAAATGTCTATTTCTTCCTAGAAATTCTAAGAAATTTGCAGTGACCATTTCAGATTTTTGGATGATTCTTCTGTAATTCAGACCAGTCTGACATCTAATGGCAGATGACTGTTCTGGCCTGCAGACAAATGCATACATAGCCTCAGGTAGAGGCTTGCTTTCTGTCCAGCACTTGAGCATATCAAATATTTCTGAAGAAATTAAGGAACTCAAAATCCCAAGGTTTTTAAATAATTCTTGTTGGGCTGTATCTTCGAAACCTGCAGGAAAGACAAGACTATGGAACATCTGGATTTTATCAACTACATCCTCTGTTTTCTATAAGTGTCAGATGTCCTTGACTCTGCACACTACAGCAGGCAAAACTATGTTGTATTTCATTCTCAATTTCTCCAGGGAGACTCTAGTCCTTTCCTTCTTCCAGACTGGTCCTTCCTTTTGGCTGTGCTGGCTACCTTTCAACAAAAGCAGAGAAAATTGACTCAGTCACATATTCACCTAGCCCTGGAATTCAAAAACATATTCCTTAAGCATCTTAATTAAGCTCCTTTTCTGAGGCCTAACTCTTCTCAAAGCATAAATAATAAAGAAAGGAGAATTTTAACTTGGGCTCTTAAATTTATGTTGGAAGCAAATGAAGTGAGAAAATGGAGTAGTTTGCTAAATTTTGTTTGCACAGAATCACAGAACTGTTAGTGTTGGAAGGAACCTCTGGAGACCATCTAGTCTCTTTATTGGAGAGATTTGCAGAATATTTCCTTGATACATGGTAGCAGATTTCCAGTGCACCAGTGAAGACATTTAAAAGCCAATGATTTGGCATAAAGAGAGCAGTTTAGGAGGTCTGAGGAGCTTCAGATAAGGATGATACAGCTATGGAGCACTGGAGGTCCAGTGACCTGATTTGGTCCTAAATCCTCCATAGAGTCTTAGGATCTGTCCCTGCTCCCAGTGCGGACATAAGTACAAATTTCTGTTCCAAAGTTTCTATCCCATGACTCACACCATCTGAGGCTCCTGCCCCTGGGGTAGTTGAGAGCAGCCTGAGTCCTGGGTGGGACCCCAGCTGCTGGCTCAGCCACCTGCATGGTGCTGGGCATCCCTGGTTGTGTCCCACTTGCTCCCAAAGGAGAGCTTTTAGTATTTGGCACCATCTGTGTCAGACAGTTGCCAAGAGGCACTAAAGCCCTTGTTAATCACACATCTCCAGAGTAGTTCCCTCCCTTTGTACATCAGGCCAGTTAGCAGCTGTCACCAGGGTTTCCTCACCCTCTCATCTCCTGACTCAAAAGCATCCCAGAAGTGTGAAGTTAGATGCAATTGCCCAACAAGTTTCACCTACTTCTTCCTTGGTTTTTTGAGCTCATTCTGGATTAATCCGATCAAAGCTGGGCAGCTTTAGTCAAGGTCTTTCTTACCTGAGATATGCTTTTATCTAGGCACTACCCCATGATATCTTGTGATCGTGAATGTAATCCAGTAATAAACAGCCCCTTCCCAGAAAAAAATTAAAAACCAATCCACCCTCTCCATTCCTGGACAACAGGAAGAAATTATCCACATCAAGGGCATAATTCCACAGTCTACAGTACTCAAGGGGATACAGTGAACATGAATTATTACATTATTTACTGACAAAATAAGATGTAACTCATATAGGTGTTGCTAGAAAGGTAATGCTTTATATCAAAAATTCTTCTCCAATCTCAATTTTTAGATGAGATTTTCCTCTTAGAAGAGTGACTTCCGGTTGACTACATCCTTTAACTCTTTTAATTTCCTCACAAGTGTTTTTGACACTTAAAAACATTACAAACACTTCATATGTTGCTAAGTAGTGTACATTTGCTAGAGGCTAGGTTACAACTTCAGTACATTTTTACTATTATTAGGCACAAATCCAAACCTTCAAAGTCTAGTACATCTGACCTTTAAAGAAGTTCAAATCTGATTTACCTTGAAACAATGCTGCTTTAGGCTGTCTCTGTTGGCATGGTCAGGCAATGTGTTATAAGAAATTCTCCACACAGCTAAAACAGTGACATATAAAAAAAATCAAAATCAGCGAAGGTAGCATAGAACAGACTGTGATGATGCCCATGCACAAGCAAAGTAGCATGTTTCCTAAGCTCTGTTGCCATCTTCATTAAGCCAACTGGCCTGGACTAGAGCCACACCAAGTGCAATGACAAGAAGGGCTAAATATTGCCTTTGTAACAGCCTATAAAGATTCACAGAAAATAACAGCTGGAATTTGAAAAAGCTCTGTTGTGCTGATCTAAATTACTCTGAAGGATTTCTGAGGATTACACGGGTTAAAGAATCCAGGACTGATTAGTCTTCTTGACCCTGCACTAACATAAGCCATGGACAGAAGAAGATAGTAAGAGCCATAAGCAGCCTGCTTAGCCTAGCAGTCATCTTTTCATTTCTGTCCCTACTGGAGAAGCTTGGATGAAACACCATCAAAGGAATTGCTCTCTGTGTTCCTTCCTGAAGCCTTGATCAAATCATGTGCAACCAGTCATTTAGGTAAATCTAACTACATGAGCTTTTGCAGAGTTCAAGAATAATTTCTTTTAAATGTTTGGTTTTTTTTGTTTTTTTTTTTTTTTTTGTGTCGGGTTTGGTTTTGAGGTTTTTTTTTTTGTTGTTGTTGTTGTTTAATCAAACTGAGGCAAAGCTTTCAGAAAAACTCTATTCAACATAGAAAAGGAGTTCTGCAGAATACTGGATTTTAGGCTTATCTGCCACTGCGTAGGTTGTCTCACTTGACGTAATCTGCTTTCCAGTGTTTTCCTGTTTTCACTGACATTACCCTTATTTATACACAAGCACTAGGCTGTAGCAGCTTCCCTAGCTTATTGCTTCCTGTTTCATTTTCCTTTCCCTTTGATCACTGCTGCTAGCTACGTAATAACAATTTTAGAACAATCAATCAGCAGTCTGTGCAAGCAAATAACTTACTGAACACTTGAACCTTGTAATTGTGTTCTGACCTTGGGTGTACTAAAGGTTAGAGTGATAGATTTTTTGCAGCAGTGCCATGCTCTGTAGTTCTGTAAATGCAGTCCACCAGCCTAAGGTGAACTTTACTGCAGAGGAAAGAAAAATAAAGTGTGGCCACATAAAACCTAGCAGTACACAGAGAAATCAGTGACAGCATAAAGAATGTTGGCAAACAAGGCACACTAATACCTAAATCAAACAAAGCTTGAGGAGGGAAAAAATGTCTGAGGCAACAGTGTAAGGGACTCAACAGTCCTTATTCTGACATTGCAAAAATGTGAAAAGTTTAAAAATACCTCTTTTTCTTCACTTTGGGGTTTTGAAATATGAATTTAAGAAGATTATTACAGGATTTGCAGTGAGATACTTCCACCCTGAACTTATGAATAACGTTTTCTTCCCTATAATTAAATAAACCAATAGCACTGTTTGTATAACAGTATGTAATTCAGGTGTGATTTCTACTGACCAAACTGCATTCAAAGTATAGAGAATTCCTACTGGAAAGTTATTAGGACCACCACCTCTTTTGCAGCCCCATTAGAAAATATGCACTATTTATATTCCTTCCATGTGAAATATTTTGGGACTGAAGACCAGTTGGCTGAGGCTCATGGGCAAAGCTCTTTAGATACTTAAAGTCACATAATTTGCCCTTGCTAGCAATTCAGATAGGATGATAGTTTTGAGTTATTGCCTTGTTCTAACTTCTGACCATAGATAGCGTTTATGAGAGGAGCCTTGCAGATACAGTGAGCACATCCATTAATGTGTATAAGAGACAGTCATGCTGAGGAGGCAGTAGCTGATAGTGGGCAGAAATGCAATTGCGAGTGACAGCACCCATGCTCGTACATGAGCCTGTCATGGTGATGGGCTGCCCATGCTGTGCCCTGCCCAGATATAGAAACACAAACTCTTACAGTACATCTGTCAAAACAGGTCTCATGTGTGATCATGGGCAAGAATTTGGGGGAATAGAAGAGGACCACAAGAGTCATTCTGATTCTCTGATTGACAATAATTAGGATTGAATTGTTGTCAAGCCTCACAACAACAACGACAAAAAAAAAAAAAAAAAAAAAGGGGGGAGGAAATACTCTTCATCCTCAGAAGAGGGATTTCTTTAAAAGTATTGGAAGGGTGCATTGGTATTTGATCAGTGGCATACCCAATACAGCAGCAGCTTTCTGAGAAGAGCATTGAGATGGAACAAAACTGTCATGACTTTAAAAGCCAAATGCTGAACAGACCAAGTAATCACTTCCATAATCTTCTGTCCTTCTCTCCCAGCCCTCTGTGCAGTAGCCTCCCAGCCAGATCACAGTGCATCACTGGCTCACGTCAGCTGAGTCCATGGAGATCATAACTGCCATTCCTCTGACCAAGAACTCTCTTTAGGCATTATAGTTCACCAGACTTGGAGTACTTGTTTAACTGACACTAAACTCAGGTTTAGTGATGTTCTGGGATATCTTATATTTCAGCCATCCTCCAGCTGCCACTCTGGATGACCTGCAGGGACAGTGTCATATCAGCCCTATAAGAATGTTTCAAACAGCCTGGGAGATCTCTGCCAGCCCCAGTCACCAACAGAGAGAAAAGCAGATGTTAATCCTCTTGGGTTTGCCCAGGTGGCTAACAGGAGGAGAGGAATACCACAGGGCAACACTGAGTACGGTGTTCAGTAGGCTGTGATGTAAAAACGAAAAGAAATGGTCTCTGACAGGATGTAGAATAAATATATTTTTAAAATTTCAGTCAGTTATAAAAATACATTCAAGCTATGAAGCTTGAATTATCAGTAGTTGACAAGAAGCACTGAGAGGGATTGAGAGAAAAACAGATAAAATGTGGTCAAACCTAAATTGCTAGAACAAACTTAAACCACCAGAATACTAATCTTAGCAGAAAACATGGCTGTCAATAGAGAAGAAAGATTTTCTTCAGAAGAAACTTGAACACCTGGCACTGAAAGTGTAACTGGTGTCAGGAGCATGGAAAGTCAGTAAATGAAGATGAGACAATAGAGAAATGACAAAATAAAGCCATCAGAAGCTCATTGGAATAGGCCACCAAAGCTCATTTGCTTTTAGGGATTTTTTGCAGCTGCAGACTTATCAATGAACAGAGAAGTTACAGAGAAGTGTTAGCGAGTGATCTTCACATCCCTGGTCTGCCAAGGCATTTCTAAGGCTTTGTGCTTCAGGAGGGAAGTGCTGGTAGTTTCCATCTGAAGTGCTTCTCACTTGAGTTGAATGGCATGGACTAAAACATCTTGTACAAACATTTCTCTGACAAAGCTCCTTTTCAGACATTCTCTGTTCTAATTGCCAGTGGATATTTTATTCAAAAGACTGCAGTACCAAGTGAGATGAGGCATCATCTTCCCTAGCACACTGACATGAAACCAGAAGCCATGGACATTATGTTATATCAGATAATTACCATGCGTTAATATAATTTAATCAAAATCAACAAGCCCAATGTATTTAGCACGAATGATCAAATGCAAACATTTGAATTGAATTTTCACAGTAAAGTATCTCAAAATTACTAAGTTCAATTAGTAATTCAGCATGATCATCAGTCAAATGCCACTCATATTATAACCTGGCAGATATTGGAGCAAAATCTGACTCACATCTGGGAGCCTTGTTGATGTGAAATATCATACAGGCTTGATGCCAGATGTGAAATTATCCTCATTAGGTATTTTTCTTTAACAATTGTGTTTTACCACAGTGATTAGAGCAGATGGAACATAAATTTTTCTCCTCTTTTTTTTTTAACATACATCCTTTCAAAATCCAGTTACCATAACAACTTGGTTTAACTGTTTTTGTTAAATAATTTTATTTTTATATCACACCTAGATCTTTTGTCTGGCTCACAAATGAGCACTACAAATTTTTAAAGTTAGTTATTTATTGTCAAAATCTGTCAACAAGTCTTTTTGAGGAGAGGATGGGAGAAAATGAGTCATGTCCTTTTTTTTGGGATGTTTAATATCAACAATAAGTAGACAGAGTGGTATCATAAGCCTTCTACAAAACAGTAAAACAGAAGGACCCCCAGCAGAAAGCTTGAAAATCTCAAACTATACTTACACAGACTTCTAATGATAATTTTTAAAGGATGTACCTTTTCATGAAAATTATATACTCCCTGTAATTTCACAACACTAGAGTTTTGTATGTATTTCCCTCTTTGTTTGAATGGGCCAATTAAAATCTTCTTTTATGATAACAACATAAAACCACATTATAGTAAAATACCTTCCCTTCTCTTTCCTTTTTCTGTTGGTTAATATCTATATGACTTTATCGAGTGAAAAGAGAGACAGTGGGAGGTGTGACAAGTTAATATCTAGGAATAAAAAGGTGCTACCTAGCAACATTTCTCTGGAAACTAAATCTCATTTGTCAAGGAACTCTAAAACAGGGGCTTCATTGCCCAGGGGATTGATACTGGCATATAGACCTTTTCACTGCAAGTTACAAAAATATAAATGGTCCAGTTGCCCAGGTCAGTGGCAGCTGAACACTGTTACCACCTGGCAGCTGTTTAGTGGCCTGTATGGAGTGCCTTACTCTTCATCCTATTCCTAGTGGGGAAGTGGCTGTATCTCAAATAGCATTAATTGGCTCCCTTATTTTTAGCTGGCAAATGTTTTGCAAGGCAATCAAAGACCATGCAGAGCCAGGGCAGGGAGTAGGGCTGGAGGCAGTGTGCTGTGACCCACAGCCCAGCCGTGTCTCTGGTTAAACTTAGACTACAGAATTCCTGACAGACTGTGGTTCAGTCCCTGCTTAAGAGCTGGGAATGAAGGGGCCTCCATGGTAATCCTTTGATACCCATCTCAATGGCCCATGTCTCCTGTCCTTAAAGCAGGGTTTTTCATCTCAAACCTTACTAAAACCATCATGTTTGAAAAAATAAGGGATTCTTTTTGTCCTTTTATAGGGAAACAATCCATCAAAGAAAGCTACCACATTTCTCAGCTCTTTATCATTCTGTGTGCTCTCTTCTGGAGTCTGTCAAGTTTTTCTACAAACCTCGTAAAGTACAATAAGCAGACACAATGAGCAGACATAATGCTCTAACTGAGCCTTAGCAACACTAACTATGGGGTAGTTGTTATTTCCCTTGCCATACATTAATGCTCCTCTAACACAGCTCAAGATACAGAATCTCAGGTTCACTCATGCTTTCTAGTCCATAACAGAGTGCTGCTCCTTGAACACGTGTTTCTAGTGCTTCAAAGTCTATTTCAGCAGTCTGGATATGGCTGCTGGAGGGATCCACCTGACACATGTACATGCATATTCTCACTCATGAGCCTCCACCTGTCCTGCTGGGGATACATCTCCTTCCTGCAGGGAAGGAGGTTGGTGCTGCCTGTGCCTGTGGGTGCCCCGAATGTCCGTGTGGTCTGTGCAGCTGGCGATGCGCACACGTGGGTATGTGGTGTAACTCTCTGTGTGCCTGCCTGCTGGGGATGCATCTCTGCCTTGCTCCTGGTTGGACTCAGGGATTTGGCTCTCCTATCGCATCCTTAAATGTTCTTTATGAGATCTTCAGATTAGCACCAGATTCTCCTCGTGATCTCTGCCTTTTAGGTTTGTTAGCCTGCTCAAGTTACTAATCATCTAATGTGAGGAAGAGTTCACAGGATGACAGACACTACAAGCCTTTTAAAAAGCAACCTTTCATCAGTAAATCTTGACTGAAGAGGAATGACAGATGGCTCTGAAAATGAGACAAAATTGCTCTTTGATAGTGTTACTCTTATAACCTTAAGGCTCTATTACAACATTGTATCTCTCTCAATGAAAATCAAACGAGTTGATGGAAAATCAAGGCTGCTAAATGTGTTTGGAAATGTTGTAGAAAAGATGCAATTCAGTAGCAGAGCAATCATTCAGACCCATCAGCTGTGTCTTCTGAAGGGCTAGTTTCTTCTGCATTTGCTGTAGGGACTTGCACAGCTGAATGCTGCAGCCAATCATCTATTTTATGGTCAGCACAAATACAATGAAATATTCTTCCTTCACAGTATGTTCTCTTGAAATGAACTTTCACCTTAGAAGAATGATAGTCTTCTCACTCTGTGAGATTCTTAAAAGGCTCAGGAAGCTCAAGCAAAGAGGCTTTGAAACTGTTGATCTTCAGCCAGCTTGTGAAACAGAGATGCATGCTTTGCCCTAGAAGCAATCTCATTTTTGGTCATGGACAGAGTGGTTTGATGCTTTGGAAGCCTTATGGATGGCATCTCTGGTTGTTGAAGAATTCCTTATCAGTGTCAGGTCACAGTGATTTGACATGACTAAGTTTAGACTGTATGTGATGTAATAGATCTACTCAGCCACTCCTGATAAGGGCTTCTAGGCAATTAAAACAGCTCTTTGCTGCTGCAGTCTCATCAAAGCTGCATCCTCCTTCTCTCCAGCTGGTGTGAGAGCTGCTTCATGTTCCCCTGCCGTGTCCCACAACAGGACACAGACACAGGCAGTGTGCTGATAACAGGGCATGCAATGGCCAAGGGCAGGCACTGTGAGCTTACAGTCACTGGGAGCTGTGAACACAAGATAACATCTTTTTGCATTGACCTTCTGAATAGAAGTCAAGATGATTGGGCAGTCCCATATATGAATTGCTTTGTTTTAGACATTGAAGTATTTCTCCTCTTCCTGCTATTTAGCTTCAACATTTTCTTCATCATTGCATCAGTCTTGACAGATAAACTGAGTCTGGTGTAGACTTTGCTGTCACTCTTCTCTGAACTTCTATGACTGTGGTGCAGAGGGGCCTCTGTGTTCCTTGAAGACAAGGCTTTGGTTCTGGAAAGGATTAATGATAACACCTGTCTTGACTGTCCAATGTTTATTTCACTCTCTAGTTGAAAGGAAATTTCAAGCTGCTTACTAGGTATCACATTAGAAAGGCTTTTTAAATCCTCTATATTCAATAGCAACACTGCCATTTTCATCAGTGGGAAAGCTCTTGGCAGTATCTTTCCTCCTGCCACTGCTAATCTCTGTAGCTATCCTAGAGGCTGTACAGTCAGTGGTAGTGAAATTGGCAAGAAGAATGAACAATATTTGAGAAATGCACCACCTTGAGCCTTGGAATAAGCCAACTGTTTCTGAAATAGAAGATTCCTGAATTCTCTGGCAGGAAAGAAAGAAAGCTGGTCTCAAGGAGCTGTGAATTTTCCAAAATCTGTATTTTCTGGTCATGGCTCCTCCTTTTGTCTGACATTTCTTGAATGTTAAAATCTGTGAGTTAATGCAGTGAGCTAGGTTTCCTGGCAGTGCTGACCAAAGTCAGAGCTTGTCTGCTGGCTACATTAACACTGGCAGGTCTTTTTGTAGATGCTATTTGCCTTCCATCTCACATGGTCTTTTCCTGACATAGCAGAAAATGAAACATTTTGGCCTCATGTCAAACATGCTGAAATCATGTCTTAAACAGTGGAGTAAAACTGTATTGCTGCTCCCTGTTTGTACCTAACAAATGCTCTCAGCAACCAAGATGCAGTTATCAGTCACTCGTGCAGACACACACAGTATGAAGAGGATTGCCTGCTGTGACTTGGGACGTGGCCAGAGCACATCTGAGCTCTCTCTAGTGCAGGATTCCACTGTCACCATAGCCATGGATCAGTAAATGGTACAGTTCACTTATGCATCCCAAGAAAATGCTAGCGCAGAGCTTAAAGATCATTACCAAGTCAATGATAAAAACATATTTATCCTAATCATCCCCACCAAAATGAATTGTAACATAATTATTTGAGAGTAATAGATGATTTCCACTTTATTTAATTGGAAAGGTAACATAATATTTTTACATTATTTTTTACATTACATTTTTATACATTTTACCCCATTCTGTTCCTCTGAATTACTTTAATAAGATTATCATATATCTACCAATGAAACTTCCATTTATTAAATTTTTTTCTGGGGGGAAGAGGGAACATCATAAATCTTATGTCACAAATGGCAAACTTGGTATAGGGTTGTTTAAAATGAGGACAAACCACTTGTCTCTACAAATTTTTGTAGGATGCCCCCTGGGACATCCTTTTTTTTTTTTTTTTTTTCGCTTTGCCTCTTCCCATTATTTTTCCTCCATGAAATCCTTTATTTCTTTGTCCCTCCAGACTTCACCAAGGGACAAACCTTGAAGTGGACTACAGAAGCTATTTCAAACTACACATTCACACCCATCTGACTTGTCTCAACTTAGCTATTTTAAGACCAAAATTGTTAAAACAATCTTTCTTTATACTGAAGCACATTATTCAGGCTTCAGAAGAAAAGATCTTAGCCCTTCAGCACCCACTATGGAGACTTCTGCTTTCAGGTTTGCAGGTGCCATTTTCATTCCCCAAATCATAACAATAATAGCAGTTTTTAAAAAGCTACATTATTTTCTCCCCTCCTTTTCTCTGCTCCAGCCGTGCTATACTGACTTCCTTCTCAGTATCAAATATAATTCAGTCAAACTAAGCCTGAGCTGTCAGAGACTCTTAATGCTGTATCCATATACCTGCTGAAGACTTGAAAAAATTGCTCACAAGCAAGACTCATGACATTTGAAAGAAATGGCATCAGCAGATTCAAATTAAGATATGACACTTATCATAGATACAGTATTTATTATTTAAAATTTAATGCATCTTCCTGACCCCTTAAAAGACATGTAGGGGGAAAAGCCATTTCAAGCCTTTAATAAAAATCACATTTAAGAGAGACAAATCTGAATGAATATAATTAATAATTCAAACATTAAATCCCAAGTCTCTGAGATGCAGATTTTCAGTGGGCAAGCTATCTCTAAACACAGCAGATGAAAAACATGTGTGCGTGCTTGTGTGTGCTTGCTTGTGCAAACAAATGATAAAGATATTGTCATAACTTTGTTAGAGAAAAATATGTCACACCTCTTTCATGCACACCTATTCTTATCAACTATTCATATTTCCCCACAGCATGTTGACATTGCAGTTCCTTGTTTCATGACAGACTGACATCCTTATGTTTACAAATAAGGACAGTAACATTTTATACACAGTTTTGAAATCACTCCGTTATCACAGTCTTGGAAAAAAAGGGAAAGATTCTACTTGACTCCTTTATTTTATCCCAGGTCAAGTTTTCTGTGAAAAGTCTACACTCCACAGCTCTCATCAGCTCAACTCTTGTTGAAATAGAGCTACCTGAACTTAAATTACAATAGAAACTGTATTGTTGTGACTTACTAAGGAATGATAGTACTTGAGAGAGAGTTCACAAATGCACCTGGGTGATGTTACAAGATAAGGCCTCGGTAGCTGAAGTGCTTGAGACAGCTCAGAGAATCTGTCTCTGTATATTTATGAATTCTGCTTGATTTTTTGATCTTCACCTCTGACCAAAACCTTAAGTGTGAATTAAATCTCTTATTTTATGTGAAAAAGCAGCCAGAGCCAGAGAGACTGAGCAAGGCCATTAACATTTGAATAACCTTGTCTCCCTAAAACAGGAGATACTGGTAGCCCCATCAGCTGTTAATAACCTTCTGCCTAAATCCTGGCAGAGGTCAGAGAGAAAAAAATTGAGAATTGAGGTGTTCAGAGCATTAGGGACTGTTTTTTGTGAAGACATGGTCTCACATTTTGTTTAATAGTTGGAAGATTTAGAAGGAGACAAAGCAGCAGGCAGCCTGTACTTCTCAGGTCCTTTGTATTTCAGTAAGATGCAAAAGGCTTTCACTCATAGTATGGAATTATAGTTTTCAAATATATTTAGAACCTTTGCATAAATTTAACATCTGAAGACATTAATTTCCTGGGGTTTCATAGTGCTTTTCCCTCTGCTTAGTTCTCAGCTGTAAAGTAGTAAGGCCCAAAGGTATAAATGAGCTATAAGTGAAACTCAGTGATGCTTGGCATTGGCCTTGGGGCAAACATCTGAGATTCCAGGGTGAGAGCCTGACTCCCAGAACTAAGATGAGGAGTTAGGCAGGGATGATAATATTTTCTTCTGTATTAGCAGTGTGAAAAATGTCTTTTGCTGCCTTTTGAATGCCTTAGTCCCATACTCAGACACTGCAGAGGTCTTCAAAACTAACACTGTAATACTGTCTCATGCCAGATATGTCCCTGTCTTGTGATAGTGGATTTTACAAAACTAGTTTACAAAACTGAGCGACCTTGCAGCTGGCTTCAGACTTCAGCTTTATCAGGTCTCTCAAAATCTGTCTCAGAGGGCCCCAATCTTTTAGTAAGGAAAAGGGAAAGAAGTTTGTGTGAAGCTTGGTAGGACACTTACCTGGGGTGTCACGCCTCAATTCCTGTACCAACAATAATATACGTATTTAGGTAATTGAAACACTGAACAGAAGGAGCTAAAGGTGATTCTGCCCAACAGCAGCCATAGACCAAAGTTAAAAATTGTTTCTGGGTAGCAAAAAACAGTCTTTAAACTCAAATTCCACATACAAGCAGGAAAAACAGAGGTCTGAAGTTAAGCCTCCAAAATCCAAGGTTAGTCCATCCCCAAACAAAAGTGAGTTACTGGATCTATGCATTCTGTGTTCCACTTTGGAAAAGACTATCCTGATTTTTAAAGCAAGAAAATAATTGAATATTCAGCAGAGTGAGTGAAGATGGATTATTTTCTTCAGAGTTCACAAGCTATTCCTCAAAGATTCTTATTAGCTATTTTGTTTGGACTTGATCTTGCAGATCTTTCCCAAACTTAACAGTTCTATGATTTTACATGGCTCCCTGCTTAGAATGATGTTTTGTCCTGTTGGGTACCTTCCAATGGCTTATAACAGAGTTTAGTAAGAAATTAACAAAATCAGGCATATCCATTAGACTGTGACTTCAATATCATATTTGACTGCTAGCTTGAACAAAGACTTTTTGCACGATCAAAAAAAAAAAAATCTATTTTCAATACAGAACAATACCTGTTTCAATAAGCAGGATCTCAGCAAAGCTGAAACAAAATCATTACTCCAGGCTGATTCAGGTTTTGCCCTTTTATCATCATGAACAAACAGACAGGTGGAGGTTCACTTGCAGGTGAGCCAAAACCAGAGTAATGCCAGTTTAAAATATCCCAAGATGATGTAGCACTCCTATCAGAAAAGTCTGGGCAGAGGTGTTGTTGTCTCCCACCCACATGTGAGGAGAACATTTTTAATTAGGATATCATGTTTCAGTGGAATCCCATATATATCACTCTAATGCAAAGAGAAGAAAGTCCTCAAGATAAGGATTGATATCAAAAAGACAGATTTAGGCTGAGATAGCTTTGTTGATTATGTATTTTCAGAGATAATTCAGTAACCATTATAGGATTTTTTTTTTTCAGGGGATATCATTTCATGAGAATGAAACTGGAACAAAAGAGTGTAGTGTCAGAAGGAGTTTATTATAGTAGTATATAAGAAGTAAGGGCAAGGCACTTTTTATTTAAGAGTCCTCAACAGAGACTTGGAGGTTTTGTGATTAAGAGAGGGAAGATTCAGGCCTAAAGGACAATGCCACAGAAAATGTAGAAGCTGACAGTAAGATGATTAAGGGGTGAAATTTAATAGAATTAGCAAATGTTAAATGGGATTAGTTGGCAGATCCTGAAGATTTGCCTGCTTACTTTCCTATGACTAAGATTAGAAATACTGGCAAGCCAGTTCCAGTGGTCTTAGTAATGCCACCAGGTCTACATCACACCCAAGTTATGTTGAAATCTAGACCTTGGTCTCCTAATTAAATCACTAAAGCAAGCAGCATATGGAGAAATTAAAGAAAGAACACACAGAGGGTTGCGGTGCACAGTCTTTTGCAAAAACAAATGTGCTTTCAAATTACTGTACATAACATAAATGGAGCATTTACAAAGACTTTTGTGGTACATTTTCTTAAGAATTCCCATTTCCATTTTCCCCATTTAGAATATTTTAAGTGTTTTTACTTATTTTTTGGACATGTATATGTGACATGACTCCACATAAGCATCTTGGGGAGTACTTTCTTGCTTGTTTTGAATGAGGAATGAGGAAACTGCATTTTTAAAATTAAATAGCACTGAAAAATAAATAATACAGCCAAAGGCGAGTGAGTGATTCACAGGGAAATATTTAGTTGAAATGTTTTCCCTTTTATTCTTGCTATTGAAGACTAGATTTCATAACAAGCCACGGTTTTATTGTCATTGCAAATCACTTGTGAGGTTTTTTTTAGACTTCTGAGCATCTGAATACCAGGTTTTGATATTTTTTTACTCAATAAAAGAGTGAGAGGAAATATTTTGCATGTGTTCCAGTGTGGTAGAGTGAGGCATAAGAGGCTTCTTTTTACTGTGAGCATATTTTATTTTCCATATGGAACTTGGGAAAAAACCCCTTGTAATCAGACATGAAACAACAGATGACAACTCCTTAGTCAGCCTGTTGTTATATGAATGAGACAGTCATCATGCAAATACACCAGCTAGAGGAAGAGTCAAAACAGTTGAACTCAGATGATGATAGAAGACCTTGATTCCATGAATGAACGTAACAGAAGGTAGAGGAGGTAATAAAAATGTGTAGAAGTCTGGGCTATTGGGAAAGCAGAACAGGCCATATATTTAGCAATTATTTTATAAGAAGACCAGAGACCAGTACCTGGAGATGATGACATCAGCTGGTTTGCACCCACCCTCCTTAGACACATTTGTCTTAGTGAAAGTGAAATTGAGTGATAGAAAACAGAACAAGGGAACAAGCTGGAGATGATCTCAGGCCGGTTGACTGGACCTCTTAAAAATACAAGTGTTTCCTTTAGATTATAACTGGAAGATATAAGGGATAAGAAGCTCTGAGAAAGAAGCCCAAAAGAGAACATGCTCTCCTTTTTTTGTGTGTCTGAGAGAGTAAAAATGTATCTGTTAATGAACATTGTAAATGAGAACTTTCTTTACCAAGAGCAATAATTTTAAAAGTAATCTGCCATGTTGGGAGTCAGGTATTTTTGCTTTCTGGACCTTATTCTGGGTACTTTTAAGCAACCATTTTCTGGAAACAAAATACTGGGAGCAAGGAAGAAAGCCAAGGATGACTCAATATGAAAAATTTTAGTTGAGAGTTATCTGTTGAAAATGGTTTCTCATGTCTAAAGCCTATAAGGGCTAGGTTATAACCCTGCCTTGGAAAGTTATACCTTCTGTAAAGCTCTATCAGCTCTTTCCATTTCTTTCCACCTCTTTAGCCCTTCCTATATATACTATTCCTTTCATCCAGCTTACTAGTGGATAGGAGCTTGGTTGTTTTTTTCACCATGCACTACATAGCACTCCTACAACAATTCCGCACAGGGCACAACGGGGAAATACAATTCTTCAAACACAAAATGAGGAAGATTACTACCAAAGAAGATATGAACGCCAATAACTTTTTAAATTATTTCCCTGTGTGGATTCCTTTAGTGACCAGTAAAGATGTAATGGCTTACCCTGCTGTAAAAGTGCCATAGTATTAAAAAAAAAAAGCAGGGATTAGAATACACTGGGATCTTGCTTCATCTTTGAAGTAGTGTTAGCCAAGTGACATGGGGTGCCCAGATGAAGATTAAGTGTGAACTAGCCAGTGAGCTGGAAATAGGCCATCCTTTAGGTGAATTTAGTGTCTCTGACAGAGCAGATTTGTATTGTAGCTGCTTACAGTATTTGCAATTCATATTATGCAGGCCAGTGCAAATTGTAAAGGACATCTTGTACAATCAAGCTGTAATCAAAATTTATTTCCACAGACGATCCAAGCATTTCAGCTAAGAACACACTTTTAGAGTGTTCTTGATAGTAAATTCTAAGCATTAAATTACCACAGCAAGCTTTCATAAAATGGTGTTGATTATGTTTGTATCCTAATTTAATTACTATTCATAGGAAATTTTTTTTTTGCTATTTGCTCAGCTATGATATCAAATGATTTCACACTGTTACATATTTTACTTTGTACTTTATTATTTGTCAGGGCTAGCAGGATTAAGCAGTCCATCTAATAAGGAGATAGTGTACTCTTCATTTCTATATCACAGAGGCATTTAAAAATAATTAATACAAATGGACAAAAAAGGAAGAATCCTTTGAATGTAGAATAATGTAAGAAACGTCCATGATTTAGTATTATGATATTATACTGATTTTGAGAATGAAATATTTCAATGAAATAAGTGAGAAGGCTTAGCTGTCCTCTACTGCAAGATCCTGCACTAAACCACTTTTGTAAATTGGTATATTGTGATTATACATAACTATTTTAAACCTCATATTCATTTCAAGAATATTACTTCACTGATGTAATCTCAGATATGTACTCAATGCAACAATTTTTTACCCTTATAATAAATTCTCAGTGAAATACATTCAGTGCATTGTAACCAGATTTATGTTGTATTTTAATGCTCGGCATCAGTCATAACAGTTTGATTTGGAATTTGAACAGGATCCACACATTTCCAAAGGGATTTCATTGTTGGTTAATATTAATGCTCCCTTAAAATGAAGCAATACCCAGCTGTCTTTTTATTTATTCAGTGTGAAAGCCTAGCCTTCCAAAAGATGGGTTACACTGATGTGAGGTTACAAATTTTGTCCTCAGGGTTTGGAGGCCAAACCTTAGAGCTGCCAGACACATTTGGGAAATTTGATCTCACTGCTTAAGGCTCTGAGCCAGAGGATGCTCATCACCTGAGCTGGCAGGAATTCACCTACACAGGTCAGCTGGTAGGAGCCCATGTGAACACTGATCATTGTCACCCCAGAGATGTGAGAGCCTTCCTTGCTGACAGAAACGATTCCACTAGCACCAAGGGCAAACTTTACTGATAGGAGAACTGAGATTTGTAGTATATAATGGGGACAGTGGAGCAAGTTTAAATAGAATACAGTGGTGTCTGTTTATTTGGTAAAAAAACTACTGAAATAAACCACAAAGATGTCACATGCTCTGGATGACAAAATAAATTTAAAGCAGATAAAACTGATTCATGAGTTGCATATACTTTTTAAAAAGTTTAAATAGGAAGGTTTTATCTCCTTTAGCAGTTTGTAAAAGTGACAGGTGAGCATGGGAACAGCAAAGGAGTTTTGATATCACGTTGCTTGATTGTATTATGACTAACAATCAAAAAACATTTTAAACTGATTCAGATCCATTCAAAGTTCTACTTCCATATCAGCAAAACAGAAAGAAACTGGAATCAAGGGTGACATACCCACACAGGACCTTTCTTCTGGAATTTTTCTGGGTGCTTTTTCAGATACATACAACCATACTAAGCAGAAAAAGAGATAACAGATTTTGCTTTCTCTTCTGAGATTCACAGAGTCAAAGAATTCTCCCACTGGACACTAGTAATAAATAAATTTGGCCTGATCTAGAGGACATAATAAGACATACAAATACCAGCATGCCCTCAGCCAACACCTATTCGACTGAGGAATCAACACAGAAAGCCACTGAGGGTTCAGTGAAATACAGTCACACTTGTATAATTTTTACCATCCAGCACTGCCTCCAGGAGTGTAATATACCCAGAGAAGGAGAAATAAAGAGAGCTCATTAACAAACAGATTATATTCTCTTAAGTATTTGGCAGTGAAAGTGTTGTGGTTTTACCCCATCAACCAAGCACCACACAGCTGCTCTCTCTCTCCTAGCAGCAGGATGAGGGAGAGAATCAGAAAAGCAAAAGTTAGAAAATTCATGGCTTGACTTAAAGGTAGTTCAATAGGGTAAGCAGAACCTGTGCACCCAAGCAAAGTTAAACTTTAATTCATTCACTGCTTCCCACAGGCAGGCAGATGTTCAGCCATCTCCAGGAGGGCGGGGCCCCAACAGGTAATGGTTCATGGGAAAACAAACACATCACTACACACATTCCCCCATTGCTTCCTACTTTACCCATACCCTTTATATACTGAGCATGATGCCATATGGTCTGGAATATCCCTCTGGCCAGTTTGGGTCACCTGTCCTGGCTGTGCCTGGTCCCAGCCTCCCATGCACCCCCAACTCCCTCCCCAGTGTGGCAGTATGGAAAACAGAAAAGCCTTGGCTCTGTACAAGCTCTCCTCAGCAAGAACAAAAACATCTCTACATTATCAGCCCTATGTTTAGCACAAATACAAAACACAGACCCCTACCAGACATTGTGAAGAATGGTAACTCTACCCCAATCAAAATCAGCACTTCAGGTCACAGAGCAAGTAGTTTATTTTTCATACTTGTATCATATAAAAGCAATGTCACATCAAAGTTTTCTTTTTATTTGTTCTGCAGCTGTAAACACTGATAAATGCTGGCCAGTTGCTTCTAAGAGTGTCATTCTTCACTTAAGAAGAGAACAGATTAAAAAAAAGGTTACATACAGATATTATAAATACAATATATTCCAGTGAAATATCTCCTAACCAGAAAAAAAAAAAAAAACATGCCAAAGGACTATGTGAAGCTGAAATAAAGACTCATTATGTTTGCCAAATTTCTGGATGAAATATTTAGATATATCAGTGAAGAAGAACATAGAAAACTCAAGTGTAGATAAGAACTGCAATATTAAATGCATAATTTTGTCTTCCACCTTTCAAGATGAGCATTTTCTCTGTTTTAAAGTGCTGTCTGTATAGAATATGGAATAATTCCAAAACTTGAGATCTACTGCCTGAAAGGCAGGTAGAAATCTGAATTGTAGATCAGAGTTAAGTGTTAGATTAATTCTTCTGAGAGCTCATGTTCAAAATGCACACCAGAGTTACCAGTGGGGACTGCACATTTAATAAATCCACCTACTTACACACACAAGACCAGCACATGCAAGACATAGAGTGAGGAATCTTGAACCCAGCTGTCTTGTTAAAGGACTCTGCTTGCTTGTCATTACTATGTATTATTAGAACACAGTTTTATTTAGTAGGTAATCTTTTATACATTGACTGGACTTGGCTGGATTATCTATTTGAATTCCAATAACAGTAATTTCAAAATGGAAACACCTAGCAGCATGATGATCAGGTAAGCAGGCTGCTGAAGATGTAGGGACACCTTTAAACTATAAATGTTCAGAATATGCTAAGCTTTATTGGCCGTTTACAGTACTATCTACCTTTGTCAGGTAGTTTATGGCATAATTTCTTTCTCCCAAATGTCTTCTTTCAATTAAGTGCTACCATTGTGAAGTTTTTTTTTCTGGATCTCACTGCTTCTACAGTAATATTTTGTCACAGAGATGGATACAAAATTTGCACTGTGGGAATATTACCAGTACAAAACTGGCCAATGACTTCTATTATCCCAACAGCTTGAATATATACAACTGTACTGGATCACACTACATGTGCTCTGTAAAATCAAGGATCCATTCACATTGTTCCACTTGCTCCCATGGCTGGAATTGATGAAAATCAGTAGGGGCTTCAAGTTCATTGGGTTCTTTTTTGGCACTCTCTTAAATTCCTTCAAAGCAGTAATATACTTTCTCACTTCTAAATTAACACTAAAGAATAGAGAAGGGTCAATTTTACTGCAACATCATAAAAGATTCTGTTAAGTCATCTGAAAAAGCCCAGAAAATGGACATCTCATTCATCTTTTGCATTCTTCAGAGTTTATTCACAGTCTTAGGATTACAAAGGACTCTTTCATTGCCCTAGGGACATACACAAACAACCTACATTAGAATTCTGGTTTTCTGAACTATTAAGGTGTTACCATTGGAGTTCCAGTCAAATAGTGACTCTTCAAGAGAAAACTGGGTGGAGTCACTTGGAGTTGACAGTGCTTGTGCTGTCTGGATTAGTGTGGTTTCCCTCAGGAGCAGAACAAGCAACAGCTGAACCGCTGCATGCTCTTTCCTGGGAAATCTTATGAGCCATCTATATCATTTTAGCAAAACACAAGTCCAGGCTGGTGGTCAGAGGTGTCACCTAATTCATACCCAATAGGAATGCCTACAGTTCTGCAGTCACACAGCAAAAATGAGTCATTATTTTGTATTATTAGAACAGAGTTTTATTTAGTAGGCAATCTTTTATACATTGACTGGTCTTGGAGTCAAAAGGAGTGGTGCTGACTAGAAGCAAGTAAGTGGTGGGTGGAGAACTCTTCATGGTTCTTATTAGGAAGGGGCCACAATAGCTTATCTAGTTTAATGTTTTTATGTTATTATTGAAAGAAAGTAGCAGCTTCATTCATTTCCATCTTTGTCATATTTACTACTCACACAGAAGTTGCACAAAAGGCACTAGCTATAACTTCTTTCAGTTAACAATTTTCAACTGAGTTTGTAAAAAAATGCCTCAGAAACAATAGTGATTTGAGAATTTTAAAGAAAAAAGTATTTACTTGGACATTGTACAAAAGAGCTTGTTAATAGTAGGTAGGGCACAGCAATGACCCTTTTATGTCTGCTTTGTCAAATGGAATTGGTTATAATGCAATTCTTCTCTATGTATTTACTAGAAGAGGAACTGAGTGCTCCTTTTTTTTTTTTTTGAGTGCTCCTTTTCTCTTTCTGAATAAAATATTTTTTGTAATACTAATGGTCCTCCTATTATAAAAACATGAATTTATATTTATTAGGAAACTGTCAGGTCAGCCTTTAATTACCCTTTTTTTACTGTTCTGCCTACAATACACATCCCTGATAGAAGATGGTAGCGCTCAGCAATATGGAGTGGGCAAGTCTAGCACCTGGCCATGAAGCCTGAGGTTATCCCTTGGACATCTTCTTACTGTAGTAAAGGCATAGAGTGTAGTAGTAAAGGCATTGGCTTAGAGTCTCTTTAACTTCAGTGAGGATATATTTAATTATACTATTTAATTTTTATGTGCCTTGGGTTGCAATCATGCTAAGTATTGCCTAGAGTTCACTATACGCCCTTAAGGACTTTGAGGGATTCAGTTGAGTCACCTTAAGGGTGATATCCCAAAAAAGGGGGAATTTTGCCCAAATTTTTGGCTAGAAAAATTGTCAGTTACAGTCTAAAAAGTTTATATTTGAGAGTACTGGGGAAAACAAATTATTGCACTGACTAGATTCAGATTAAATTTGAATTTTAATATTAGCTGTGTGGATGGAGCAGAACAGAATTTTTAGAAATATTACAGAGAAATAGTCTGGAAATTTCTTTGATAACTCTGGTCATGGGGATATAGCTGCAGGCAAAGCATTGGTGTTTCCCTGCTATTCTCTGCTACTTCCGTGGTGACATTCCTTTAGTAAAGGACAGAAAGGCCTTTTTTGCTGTATCATGCTTGAGGTGGCAGTCAGACATTCACAATGGGATGTGAGAAAAAACCTGGAGTTTGAGATGAGGCAGGGAAAAGAAAATGGAACAGGATAAAATCTCTGAACTGTCAAGGCTGAAGAAGCTGAGTGTGGATTTTGGTGCTTAAAGACTGGATGGAGATAGGAAAATCAAACATAAACCCCTGAGAAACACCAAAGTCTGAGGGTACAGGAAAGCCCACCAAGGAATGGAATTGCTCAAGGAACAATTTGCTTACCCTGGAAACCATCCAGGAGTGAAAACAGAAGAAAGAGATAGTGAAGGACAATGACAGCCAAGAAAGAAATGGAGCATTGCTTCTGTCATCTGGGTGAAAAAGAGCTTTGGTGAAGGTAGGATTTGTCAAGTCTGTAAGTTCACTAACAGATCTTAATTATCTTAATCTCGTAAAGGTGCAGACTCTGGCCCTCACCATCCCACACCCCTGCCTGTGGCCCTGGTTCCATGCAGGTTGGTGCCTGGGCACCCAGAGCTGCCTGAGCTAGGCTCTAGGCAGGCTCGTCTCCAGTCCTTGACCAAAGGGGTAATACTCATTGCTTGCCCTCATTTGAATTTAAGTATAGCTAGAGTTGACAGCTGCTTTTAAACCATCACAGTGGTGTGTACTACTTTTAATGTTCTACTGGGCTAGGAATAGAACAGCTTTTTCAGTTCCACTAAAAGTGTCTGTGACTCTTGAGTTCATGGCCATTTATTTACTTGAAATCCCCTTGGCCTAACTATCTCTTCTTTCCAAGAAACAGTCTGGTGAAGTTCAAAGATGCTGTTATAGATATTAGTAAATCTGCCTAGGCTGTGAATGACAAATCTATCAGGGATGGTATATTCTAGTGGAAAAAGCCTTAACACTTTTCAGCAAGGATCTGTACTGATCCCCATTTTTCATTTGCTGAATGCCCTATAAATGTAATGTGAAGTACTGAGTTAATATAAAATGATTTTACCAAAATGTTAGAAGTCCACTTGTGTTAGGAAAATTCCACTTTCAAATTAAGAAAAAAGATATATATTTTAAGTTCAAAAATAATGACAGTTAAAAAATTATTTATAACAATTTTCACAGAGAAACAATAGGGAAATGTAGTCAAAAACAGGTGTAAGCTTTGAGGCAAAGTCTAAGAGCCATGGAAGAGCAAATTTGCATTTCCTTATTATTTTATCATGTTTATGACAATTTAATCTGAAATTATTTTCTCATTTTTATCAGGTACAATAATTAAATATTTCAGTTAAGTTTTCATCCAAATTTTATATTCACTAAAGAAAAGATAGTTGACTACTGCAAAATTTGAGTCATTATTACATATATAAACACTAGATTTTACATCAGACAAAATTGATTTAAACTAGTCACTCATTTTTCAAGTTAACAGGAAATTACAATCACTACAATAAGATTTTAAAAGCTGGTACTAAATGCATAAATCTATTGTGTCTCTGGCATGTTTTTCAAAACTGGTCATACCTGTTGTCTGTGACTCATTATGTAGGCAATCAAGGACCAGACCCAGGAACAAAATTAAATTATTTGGTCATATGTGTGTTTCTTGACATCATCATCAGAACTCCTTCTTTAGACAGTGGAGACAGGCAAATATCTAACACAGCCGGGCCCTTACCTTAGAGGGAAAGAACCAACTTCTGGCTAAGTCCAGCAGAAACCTCCATACGGCTGCTTTTAAACAATCTGAATATTACCTGTAAAGTTCTTAACTAAATAAAGGTTATTTTTCTGAGCTCAACTTCTAGCAGGACATAGTTGAAGCTAAAAAGTAGTTTCACAGATTTGTTGGGCTATTAAGGCTTTCTTTCTCAATAAGAGGTAGTACAGAAATGTGCAGAGCTCAAAGAGATAGATTACTGATGTAGAAGTCAAATGAAAAATACCTGATTACACACCCTGTCAAAAAGCTCCCTAATGTTACCACCTATTCTAGCAATTCTCAAATGTGAAGGACAACTGAGGTGAGGGGAAGCTAAGTTACTTTAAGTTAAGCTATTTTTTACAAGACGCAATTTTAAATTCAAGACATGAAGAATACTCTTACCCTAATATTTTAATCCAAATCAGAAATTATACTGTGAATTCTAGAAGAACTAAGAGCTCGGAATTTATGCTTTTTCAGCAGCAGTGATTTTTATAAATTGTCATAATAGTATCAGTGCAGGAAAATGGAATTTGTGACCATGCACTGTTGAATAAGGACCAAGTATTCCTACCCAGTTACCCGGGCACAGGCAGGACAGTGTGACAGTTCTTTCAGAGGCAGACATAATTATGTCAATGTTATGCACTTAAAACAAGTGCTCAGAGATTTACAGCTTGAATTCACTTGAAACTGAAGCTGACCTGTGTGCCAAATACCCTAATGCAAATATTAACCCAGGACTCCATAAGCTATACTATGTGTTAGTGAGCTTGCAGGTAAAGTTTAAGTTGTTGATTTTGATTAAAAGAGCCATAAATTAGTTTAGGACCTCACAGAGGCCATGTTCACCAGCTCAGATAAATAAACAGCCAACAGCCTATTTGACAGGCAGTCTTTAAATTGACTATTTTCAAATAAAAAACATTAACCCTCAACTGAGCAGGAAAGAGCAAAGCCTGCTGCTCCTGATAGTCCTTGTAAGTCTTATTTCACACCAGACTGCATCTAAGGGGCTACTTATATCTTTCAGCCTAGAATTGTTCTAGTTGACCCCTGGTACTTTAATGATTTTTTTAAGGAAACAATGATAAGGAAGCTGCTTTTGTAGGTGCTTAAGTACTATTGTAAAACTTCTCCATCTTTTTCATCACTATTCAGCTCTCCATGAAACAAAAGACACTTCAATAGCCATTAAATCTTATGATTTCCTGAGAAAAGGCAACGATGGCTTGAGTAGTTGAGAAGCAGAGACAGGTTATAAATAAACCACTGCCATAATTTTTATCAAGACAGTATAGGCAGAATAAGCACAGCAATCCCCAGCAGATGCTACTTGAGATTTCAACTGCCCAGGTGACAATGAGGCACTCATTTCATGTTTCAGTGTGCTCCTCTGGAAAAAGCTCTTGGTTCAGACAACAGTAACTATCATTCTCAAAATTACCTCCTTTGAAAATACCTGTGTGAAAAAAAATTATGTTAAAGTCTGCATTTTCAAGAGTTAGCACATTAAAATATATGCACACAAAATGCTGAAGTGTTTTGTTCACCACTAAACTCACTGTGGCTACAATTCTTTCAAACCTACAATTATGAACTGGTTAAACTCCAATTCAACTGTTAGATAGAGAAACTGAATGTAATTGGTTTTGAATATCTTCCTTCTATCCTAATTTTGAGACAACTTTTTTCTAATTCAAATAACATTTTATTCATTTTTTTTCTCTTCAAATTTTGCAGCATTTGAAGATATGAAAAGGAACCATATATTGTGATTAGCATATATTATGACTGAATTTAACCTGGGCAAAAATATGTCAAAGTAGTCTTCCTTTAAAATAAAAAAGAAAACTTGCACATAATATGTTTCTTTTAAAACCATTATTTCTATACCAAAAAAGTGATAGGAGCATAGGAATTGCATACTGACAGCTAACCACTGTGCACCACTACCAGCAACAAGGAATATGCTGGTAAAAGTCATAAATAAAAATAAGACCCTCCTAATTAAATGTTCAACATACTTAAAGTGAGATCAGCAAATATAAGGAATAAATGGCAGCACTCCAAAAAAGTCAAACTGCCAAATAAAAATGATAGCTAGTTTTAAAAATATAAATTAAAAAGAGATCCTTGAAGCAAACCTAGAGGCAGGAAATCCAAAGAATCACAGAATTGTCAAGATTGAAAAACATCTTTAAGATCATTGAGTCCAACTCAGCACCACCATGTTCTCATAACTAAGCCATGTGTGATCCCCATGGGTCACATCCACAAATTTTTTTAGCATTTCCAGGGATGGTGTCTCTACCACTTCCTTACAATGCCTGACCACCCTTTCAGTGACTAAATTTTTCTAATATCTAATCTAAACCTCCCCTGGTCCATCTTGAGGCCATTTCCTCTTGTCCTGCTGCTTGTTACCTGGTAGAAGACACCAAGCCCCTCCTCCACTACAATCTCCTTTCAGGCAGTTGTAAAGAGCAATAAGGTCTCCTCTCCCTGCTTGAGCCTTCTTTTCCTCAGGGTAAACAGACCCAGCTCCCTCAGCTGCTTCTCATTTGTCTCGTGCTTCAGACCTTTCACCACCTCCATTGCCTTTCTCTGGACCCTCACCATCACCTCAATGTCTCTCCTGCAGTGAGGGACCCTGAACTGGACACAGGATTTGAGGTGTGGCCTCACCAGTGCCAAGTACAGGGGGACAATCCCTGCCCTGCTCCTGCTGGCCACACCATTGCTGATACAGGCCAGGATGTCACTGACCCTCTTGGCCAGCTGGGCACACTGATGGCTCAGGTTCAGCTGCTGTTGACCAGCATTCCAAGTCCTTTTTCACCAGGCAGATTTCCAGTGATGCTTCCCCCACCCATTGCATTGCATGATGATGCTATTACTCAAGTGCAGGACCGGCACTTTGCCTGGTGGAACCTCACACAGTTGGCCTCAGCCCATCAATCCAGCCTGTCCTGATCCCTCTGCTGAGCCTTCCTGTCCTCCAGCAGATCAACACACCCACCCAGCTTGGTTTTGTTAGCAAATTTGCTGAGGGTGCACCTGATCCTCTTGTCCAAGTCATCAGTAAAGGTCAAAATGCAAATGCAAAGAGAGAAAATAAAAGCTTCAAGAACCACTTCCTTTCAATGCACTGCTTCTGAGCAGCAAATTAACTTTGTCTTAAGCCTACCATCCCAAGACACAGTATCTGGACTCTAAAGGATCTGAAGATTTTTGCCAACTCCCTCAGGAACTCAGACTGCCTTAAGGAAAGTGAAGGGATAGCTGGGCCTTTGAAGGAGAAATGGTCATTATAACTATTTTTTTCCCCATGATGGGTCTATGCTTATTGTGGGAACTCAAAGGGATCTCTTACCCATGGCCCTACAGGCTCTGTGTGTGATATCAGAGAAAAGTTCACAAAGCAGATCACAAGAGGATTGTTATGGATAGAGGAATCCCTGGAGAGAGCACGCTCCAGACCCCATAGAGAGTTACTATGCCAGCAGAGAGGAGATCCTCAAAAAGATTATTTCAACAAACAGGTCATTTTTCAGCTGATGTAGGTGACGACCTAGCAAGGTCCCTAATTAGTCCAATAAAGATAAAATAAACTTAAGTTCTGTTTTATGTCAGCCAAATTATGCATTTTCCTCTCTCAGAGGAGAGGTAATATGGTTTCTATCAATATTTCTGTGGTTTTGACTTAAACAAGAAGTTGCTTCTTCTGAGCCAAGCCATTGTTCTTTTTCATTGTTCTTGGTGGCTTTTGAATAATTGTCCTCTTTGTAAAAAAAATTATTTGTCACAAGAGGTGCAATATTCTTTAATTGACAACATATACCCCAACAGGGAAAAGTAAGTAAAGCAACCCTTTTGTGTGAAAAAATATTGTCTTAGTTCACAATAGGATAGAACACTCTCATTCCCCACCCCACAGTCAAGTAGGAAGTAACAATGACAATTTTTTTCGAAGATGTAGCATCTGTTTTTTGTATATAATCCATAAAAGATTTCAAAATGCCCTTTAAGGAGTCCTAAATCTACAAATTTGAGTCCTCCATAAATCCTTTGTTTCTTAATCTGTATGACATCCCATAATGGACTGATCTCAGTAAGAATTTCCATATGTCTTTGACTTGGGCAGGAGGAGGTAAAAGAAGGCAAGAGGAAAGGGGAAGTTGCAAAACAGAAAGAGAAAAAAAAATTGTGTTTATGTATTCTGGGGTTTTAACTAAAAAGAAAAATGGTAGATGCATGATGGCTTTTTTTTGTATTTATATGGCTTTCTCAAGAGATTCAACCATTGTTCTAGTATTTTATGAAGTTTTTCCTGTGCTAGAAGACATGAACCATAAAGACAATAAGGCTCACATCGTCAGAACTATCACTGGATCCAGCCTCACCCTGGCATTACAACTTGAGGAGTGAATCTACTCCATGCAAGGTAAATGCAGGCAACTACCTCATTTGAATTGTGTAATTTCCCACCAGATTTTCAAAAGGAAGGCAGCATAGTATGAGAATATTTGTCAAGATCAGAATGTGTTTAATTATTTATCTCAGAACTCTGTATGCCTTCAGGTAGATTGCTTTTTTCTCTCTGAATAATGCTAAACAAGACCTTATCATACAAAGAGGGAAATGTTATTAAAGCTCCTGTTACTTTAATTCCTAATTATTAGCTTTTTTCAGACATTGATTGTATTAGTGATTTCATGAGTGTCCTCCCAAATACAGTGCTAACAACAGGTTTTTCAAGCATGGAACACTGTTCAGAAGAGAAGTTCACTTAGGCACAGATCTACTTCTGACAGGTCTGTAATCAGAATTTGTGTAATAAACTGTAAAGTATCTTTTGGGGAGAAGGGCAGCAAGTAAAGAAAAATCACAATCAGCAAGACACTTTCACGGGATGCATTTGCTTACTAATAATATTTTCTAAAAGTTATCCCCCCCATTTCTTCATATTCTGTATCTCCTTATTTGCCTACTAATGAAGTAAACTGCATAGTAGACAGGCCTTTGGAGACTAGCAACTGGAATATGTGCACTTAGAAGTAGAGCACTGCTTTGAATTTCTTGAATTACTTCATTTTGTGATATTTCCATGGGAGAAATTACTACTGGATACACACTGGTGGATGCCTTAGGTCTGTCCCTTCCATCCCCTAAGGCACGACCCAGGAGCACCACCTTTTAGATAGTGGTAGTACAGTGTGAAAATAGCTTTCCCTAAGGAAATCTCACTAAAAAAAGGCTTCTCTAGATGTGTTGCTAGAGGGATGACAACATATGCCATTATGGAAGAAGCCTCTAATGAGAGCAAATTATGCCTTACGCAACAAGAAAAGTGAAAAATCAGGTCTTTACCTTGTCTTTGCAGTTACAGATATCCATTCAGTGATTTTGAAATAATAGAAGATAAAAACACTTCTCTTAAAAAAAAAACAGATGGAATTTTAGAATATGACTCATATTCCTCCATATTGTAGCAAAAAAACAAGGAATAGTTGTATTACTGGCAGTGGAGGAATTTCTTAGATTTCCCTTCAGTGTCTTTTCACAAGCAGTATAAAATCATAACCAACACTTTGGAAAGCTTTTTCTTTTACTCTTGTAAAAAAACTGCTGGTCAGTTTTCTCTAAAGGTGTAGCAATTTTTAAAAAGCTGCATTTCTAGGACTTCCATTTAAGCATGATTTCTCTAAACAAACTTTGCACTGATGACTGGTTATCCCTATTCAGGGACTACACAGCAAGAATGTTATGCAGCTTCCTTTCACCTTAGTTTTTTTTGCCAGTTGGTAAAGACCACGTACCAAGAAATCCATGGGAAAGCCTTAGTGCTGGTGTGAAATGTCTCTCACATTGCAGTCTTGCATTTTGATGCAGAATATGTGAAGCCACCCCAATTTTCTCTAAATTTTTAGACTCTGCATGTGTAGAAACCTCACAGTATTTGTGAATTTAAAAGTAAGCTTTGAAAAATGAGTAATGCTTACATTTTGGTATCACACCCTACTCATTCCTTTCAGACACATACATTTTTGTCTGGTTAGTTTCTGCTCTCCACCCAAAAAGTCTGCTGTTGCTAAGATCATAGTAATTGCGTGTCAGGGACAGTATATTTCAACTGAACTGATCACAAAACAGGAAAAAAATCTGTGGATCAGGCAAAAAAAATCACTTTGAATATTTAAAAAGAAGCCTTATGAAGGCTTGCACTGAAGATCTTATTGGAGCATTTTAAATTTGCTATTTATATTGTGTTTTTATTAATAAAGGGCAAATTTTAATCATTAAAGTTTTCTGTATAAAATTATACTAAATCAAAAGACTTCTTCATTTTTATCCTTTAAACTAAGAAAACTGAATAATCTAGCATTTTTAAAGGTACCTTGCTTAATTTAAAAATTAATTTGTTCAAAGTTATCCAGTTAAAATACTCTAAAGAGTCTTTATCTTGCAATTGTTAGTGGAAGGGATCTAAGAGCAATATAGAATTTCCTCTCTGAAAAATGTATTGATGCAGGCTCTGCACTAGTCTAACTATACTACCTAGCTTCAAGCTCAGAGATGATTTATACTTCTGTCTTCTAGAGCATGCCTGAATTTGCTTGCCATTGCCTAAAAAGCAGGATGTGAATCAAATTTCTTGTGTTTTCTTCTGAAATATTCTCTGGTCTAAGAGGATGTGCTGAGGTTCTACCAAACTGATGTGCTGAGGTTCTACCAAACTCTCAGGAAATGCTGGGTGGGGCTGGGGGACCTCAAAGCATGAAATTAAATCAAGGGAAGTGGAAACATTCCATTAAACTCAATTTGCACAGCATCTCCCATAATAATGTCACTTTGGCTGTCCAGTTCTTCCATCCTTCAGCAGTGAGTGCATCAAGGTAGCTGTTATTTACTTCCCTGAACTTCAGCACAGACTGGTTCCTGCCTCGTCCAGGAATTTTTAGTTTAGAAAAGCCCAAGTCCCGTGGAGTGCTCTGCCCACATCAGGGGTGGTGGAGCCTTTGGCTGCCCTGCAGTGCTTCTCTCACATGTCAGTAACTCAGGCTGCCACTCAACAAGCAGCCCGTGCAGTGCTCCAAGGCTCTGGGGCTCCCACTCACTCCCTCACTTGCAGGGAGGAGTGCCAGAAATAACATTTCAGCTAGCAAAAAGGAATTTTTCAACTCAAAGATTTACAAAATCCAAGTTTTTCAGGACTGCTTGCTTTCCTTTCTGTCTCTGTGAAGATTTATTTCCCAAAAGAAGTCATAGTCCATGTCATGCCCACTGGTAGAGACATTCTTTTCAGTCACTTTTTTTAAGTCAATTAATCAACCTGCTCAGTTTTAATTAAAACAAAAGATCTGTAAAGCAACCTGAAAAACAGAAGAAAACATGTTGAAACTGAGATTTTTTTGTGAATTCTAACGCAAACCTCGTATTCCTGGTCTAAGAAATTTTTCTGTTCCTCCCAGGCAATCCCAGTAACAGCTGTGGCATTGGTAGCTGCAGAGTGCTGCAAAGAGAGATACATGATTTCAACTTACTTTTCACTCCACTGCCTTGGAGAAATGGGCAGGCTGCCACAGAAGTGACTTCTGGTGTTAAGAAATGGCTCCTTGTACCGCTTGTATCCTGTGACTTCATGCTGGACACAGCAGATTTAGGGAAATGTCAGTGGTCCTGGTAGCTTTTCCAAGAAAGAAAGGAATAAAAAAAGTGTTATTTCCCTCACGTTTATCTGTACACTAAAGCTAATTTTCCATCATTCTTGGAATTTTGGTAAAGTTCCAGATGGCTGGAAGGAAAAATTATGCTGTGACAATATCTTAAAAGCATTAATGAAACCTGAGTCCACAATCAGGCTGTCAGCAGGACTGCAGTTCATGGTAAAACGAAACAGGAAAAGAGAGAACTTAATTAATACTACATTAAAGGAGAATAATGCAATTAATGCCATTTGCCCTGGATTTATGGAAAATAGATTTTGTCGGAGAGAAAATTTCTTATCTTTTTTGATGAGGTTACAAATATGACTCATTAACGTAATAGTGATAATGTAATATACTTAGATTTCTGTAAGGCATTTGACTGAGTACTGCATAATATTTTGATCAGGGAACTCAAATGATGTAAAATCAATATAGCAGACACAACATTAAAGGAATTAAGAGATGGCTAACTGATAGGTTTCAAATTGTAATTGTAAACAGGCACCCACTTCCATCCAGGAGTGTTACTGATGGAGTCCTGCACAGATTGCATTTTGGACCTTTGAGGATCCTGGTAGGGAAAAAAAAAAAAGAAAACAAATAAAAATCTTTGCTGATCGAATTTGCAGATGACAAGAAGATTAGTTCTCTGAGAAATAATGAAGAGGAAAGGTCAGAGACACAGACCCAGCTGACTCTCCTTGCAAAATAGATGGAAACAAAGGATATATGCTCTGGTACAGCACACACAGAAAGATATAGAAACAAAGACAATAAGCTTTATAGATCTATAAAATTTTTTCTCTTTTCCAACTATTAAACTTCACATTTTAATTAGACCATTAAAATGTGTAGACTGGATGGTCTAAGCTGCATCCTAGTGTATAGAAGTGATAGGCATGAGTTCTGGAGGCATCAGGTAATAGTAATACTCTTTGCATGACTTAATGTTGTTTAAATATAATTTGATTTTTACATAAACTTGTTTAACTTTTAACTTCCTTGGGAGTAGAGGGTAGAAAAACACCTTCCCATGCAGAGTCCTTTTTTGTGCAGAAGTAGGTATCAACCTTCCTATTAACTTCAAAATGGAGCTGTCAGCTCAGAAATTAATTTATAGAAAAAAATAATGCTATAAGATGGCCCAGTTCTCAACCAGATGTGGGTTTTAATGGAAAAGAAAAGGATTCAGTTAAAAAAAGTTACCAAAAAATATCTCATTATAGGTGTGCATCAGGATAGAAATAAGGTGCTAAGTATTAAAACATTCAGAAAGTATTTACAATAAATATTCAGGAAACTGATGGAAAGGGAATAGGTTTAATAAGCTTCAACTCTAAGGAAATTAAAGTTAGTGGTCAAGATGTGAAGTAATAAGAAAGTTATGCTGCTTCCTAGTCCTGTTATACAGGTGACAAAACCAGATCATTAGAAACAGAAAATAACTTTGAGATGCTGCAATTATTTTTTTATAGTCTTTGCTGCTTAATGTGATGGACTAATTAGTGGAAGTGATCAGAAATTGCCTGTAGGCCACCTCCAGAGAGATAGACACTCTTTCTGCAGTCTCCAGCAGGGCTAGAGAGAGGCTGCCAGACCTGTCACCTCCTGGTTTGCACCCCATGTTTGCAACACCCTGCCTGACCAGCTGAGGGACAGTCAAGGTGTTGAAAGCTTGAGCAGCCCTGAAATTCATGAATTTGTTTAAACCCACTTGAAGAATATAATTTAGAAATTATCTGAACAGGCTGGCTCTTTTCCTTTATTTTCTTCCCCCTTTTACCCCAAGCAAAAGCATTACGTTGTTTATCTTCATAGAGGAACAGGAAATTGGAATCTCCACAACAAATTTAAACTCAGATTTTACAGCTCCAATGGACTGCCTGCTACCAGAGGTAACTCAGGTACATTTTTCCACAATCATTGTCAGGATGTAGAGGATTTTTTTCAGCTCTTACCTAGCAAGGCATTCTGTGCCTGGAAAATGTGGGACAGAGTGAGGAATGGTAAGATAAAGATCTTGGCAGCTGAGGATGTTCAAACTGAGATTTTCTGGAAGCTCCTGAAACACAGATATATATATATATATATATATATACACACACACACACACATATTTTAGGAGACATACATTAACAATGTATTTTTGTAGCAAGCGTCACTGTATTGGTATTTCTGCAGTTTTCAGGGTTTATCAGTCAAGCCCTTTATTAAAGAAATTGGCCAAGCCTTGTAATTTCAGGTTGCCAGCTAACTTGGGAAAACAACATTGTATGAGTTTACATTTGGCTCATATTTTTAAAAGCTGTCCACAAGTGTTAGAAACAGAAACCTTGTACAGTTTTTTAAAGCAGAAAGAGAAAGAAGTTCTTCAATGCAGTTTGTTCAGATTTAACTCTGTGAATGACAAAAATTGAGGCGTTTCGTTAAGGTGTAGCTGAATTATAGTCCTAATACAACTTGGAAACACACCTTCCTAGTTGTGTTAACTTTTGTCTTCTCTTCTGAAAGAGCATTTGGTTAAGAATGCAACAAAGTACTTAAAACCTGAAACACCAAAACATAAATGTTCAAACAGATCTGCTGCTTTTGTCTGTTTTTTTCCTTTGGCAAGCTTGGGAAAATACTTTTCCTTTGAGATCATCTGTTACTGTTTTGAGTAAGAGATACTTCCATACATAACTTAGTACTAATCTCTCAATTTTAAATTAGTATAATCCTTAGAAATATGCAATTGAAATTGTTACCAGCAGTGTCATTACATATGTTTTATTTGATTGAGGAGATAGTTTAAACTAGCTTTGCTGCTGAAGAAAACATTCACACAACTACAAATTAACATTACATGATAAAATTCTGAAGAGCTTAGAAAAATAAGTGTTTAAAAGACAGATTCCAGAGACTCTTAGGTTCTCAAAGTCAAGTTAATAACAAAGACCTTATATTCCTCTTCTCTGTATAAAAGGAAAAAAATCAATCAAGCCTAAAAGATATATGCTGAATATGCATGGAGAAAATTGAGACTGTCATTATCCTAAAGGACAAAACCTAATCACACACCCTTTGCTGAAAGCTCAGATGGTCTACTGGGAACCCAGGCTTCGCATATGTAACGCTTGCAAGCCTCTGGAGCCTAAGCTGTGTCTAGAAGACCTTAAATCCCTGTGGCATATTCCCAAAGAGTACATTCTCTGTCTTGCATATCTCCTGAGATCAAGAACTCAAAATGCATGTCCCACAGCAAAGTACCAACCTGTCAGATTCTTCTCACATGCCAGAAATAGGAGCCTTGTGTGTGAGCCCTTTAGTAGATATATATGCATGCTATACAGAAGCTTTGGAAGAAATTAAGACGCTGCTCATTTTACTTGAAAGACAAATTATAAGTTGTTACTGATGATTACAAATCTGACAAAGGTAGAATCCCACCCATCCAATGTGGAGTACTTCGTGCAGATGTGATCCATCTCTGGAAACCTCCACAAGCAGCAGCCTTCCCAATGACTGGACAGAGATTCAAAACATCTGAGCTACGGGCTTCAACAGGCACCAGAAAACCATCTAGTACCTTGGTCAGGTGAGCTGAATCCACCCCTAATGCCTGAAAACTGTCCTTCACTTTATCTCATTCTTCCCTTAGGGTGTGTTTTTATTCTGTTTCCTTTCCACACTGCTGAGCTCCTGATGCTGAGATTTCTTCTTCAGCCTAAGCTGCTAGAAAGGGTTCATTATTCTTTTTTATAACCTTCTGGCTCCTCTGCTAGGTGACATCTTCTTCTGTGCTGATGTGGAAAACACAGATCCTAGGTAGGTGACTGTTGCTTTGGTGAGCTGCTGCCCATCGTACCAAATCTGAGTAAGAGCAGCTGGCTCGTTGCTTGAAGCAATTATGTTTCAGTGATCCTGGAGTCATGTCCATTCCTCTGCTCAGGCTGATGTGCAAGGAGACAACAGAAAAGATAAAAAACTAACCTAACCAAAACAGAGATGGCAGCTTTCTGACAACATAGACATGACACTCACAAGTCACCTTTCACTCTCTACATCCTCCTTCTAAAAAAAATTATAAATTCCACAAGCGCTGCTCTTTTAGATTTATTTAGGTATGGAAAATTTAGGTCACGGTACTCCTTATTTCTCTCTTCTACAAGCTCTGTAGATATTTTATTGACTTAGTAAAAGCTAACTGGGCTTTCATCTTTGCAGTGCCTGAGAGCTGGCACAACTCTGCTGAAGCCCCACCCCTCCTGCCAACATCCCTCTGGCATAAGAAAGGGATTGTAAAGGGTCTTTAGAACCTCACAACTTCTTCACAGCTCCTGCAGACCCTTATGAATGTAACTGGTAAGGTACAGAGGAATTGAAAACACTTTCAACTATTGACTAAATATTAAGTTACCAGCTTCCATGGTCATCGGGGCATCACCCACCATTCACCTACTGCCACATATGTAACAACACACCTCTTCCAGGTAAAGAAGGCTGGCTGTGCATCAAGATATTAAAAACAAACAAACACCAAAAATTAAAACAAACAAACAAAAAAAACCACAAAAAATCTAGGAATACAAGAGATATATAGAAGAAACATGCATAGAGCTGGTAAAAGGGTTTAATAAATGTACAAGCAAATCTTGTTGATAGTATGCTTTACTATGGAAATCACAGTACACAGAGGGTGACTAGAGTTTTGTTACATAAGTTAGTTGTATATATTTTTTTCCAAATACAGCCTGTGAATTTTAATTACATCTTTTAATACAATGCCTGTGCAGAAGTTTTCTAACCCCAAGCCTGTCCAAAGTTTTATGGTCTAGCTAGAAACTTATAAAAATAGAGGATTTCTAATACAAAACCACAGGATAAACTTCAATAGCTATTATATTATGCTGCTGTGGTCAGGGTAAATCATATACTGTGATGACATAAAATAGAAAAAAATGAAGAGAAGAAGCAGGACCCCAATCAACTGAAGCATGAGACAAGTAGGGGTCCCAGCTTGAAATTCTTCCGGGCTGTTTGCAAACACAGTGGAATGCTCCAAAACTTTGTTTATCACCTCTTTCTGCAACATCAGCTGTTTTTCTACAATACTATTCTGTGCCATTCAATAAAAAATTTGGCCTTAGCTACTTAAATCTTTATAAAAATCCCTTGCTTTTCTTCACCACCGCCAGTCTTTCAGGAATAAGACCAACAAATAAGAACATCTCTAACAGCTAATGGATCAAAGCTGAGATCATACTTCAGAGAAGTTGAAAGTTTGATGAACTGAATCAAGTACCATTTGAAGCTTCTCTTCAAGACAAATATTTGAAAAAAAAAAAAAAAAAGAGGCTGTTGTAATAAAACACAGAATGTTTTTCCTTCTACAGAGCCGTAACTGAACATTTTATGACTTACACAGATTCCATCAGCATTTCTAATGACAGCAGAAATATTTCTGGAACAAGATAGGTCTCCCAAGAGGTTTGCACTGTGAGATGAGTAACCTTTTGAGATGAAAAACAAGTATATAAATAAATATGTCTTTTAAAAAAAAGCATTGTTATCATCAGAATAAATTTGAGGCCAGCATTGCAAAAAACTGAATACTAGCTGAACTTCCAAACCCATGTTATTCACATGAGCACAAAATGCTTGCAAAACATACACACAGAATGAACAAGACAAGGACTGTGTGTGAATGAGTTGCTCATATTTGCTGTATCAACGTGAAGAAATGAATCAGCATAATATGCTGAAAAATAGAAACTAAAGTTTCAGATTATTAGAAGGATAAATAATACCCCACTTCTAGCAACCTGCTATAATTTTCTGCCTCAAACCATGAATCTGAATTATTTAGCTGAAGACACCCCCATTGAAAATTAAATCCTCTCAGTTATTTTTTAATTGCTTGTTAAATATCAGCTCTTTAGATGATACTGTGTGAAAACAAAGCTCCTATAAGTGATTATCCTGTGAAATCTCCAAGGTGTTTCAAATCATGTTTTCTAATTTTTGGACTGCTATAACCCTGAAGAACATGGAGCCAAGTCAGAGACAACAGTTATGTGACTTTTCAGCCCAAGGAGAAAGAAAACTACATCTGTAAATTATGGCATGATCTATGAAGCAACAGAGAGAGTAAGAATAAGAAAGGTTTATGAACTTAAGCACATGTCTACTACATCATGGACAAGTTCAATATGGTGAAGGTACGAAGTGAAATTAGCAATTATTTCTACCAAAAAAACCCCACATCTTTTTTCCTTAAATACATTAACTGTCGAGAGTTTTAAATTTTTTTTCAAGTGTCACAACATATAGCACTGTCTAATTAAGTGCTTCCAGTTCATGTCTTCATGAATAAGACTTCTACATATTCAAAAGTGATCTGAAAAAGGAGTGGAGAGCAAGGTAACAGAATTAATTGCATGCTGCTCCTGACTAACTTAGACACATAATGGTACACCCAAACACATTGTCAGATTTGTCCTCTAATATTTTCCAGGGTGTTTTCTTTTGGAAACCATATCATGAGAAATTTAGCTGTAGATCTGAAGGCAACAAAAATCTCTCTCCAACACTAGTATCTGCTCAGGCTGAAGTGTTAAGGGACCAAAAGATATCAAATATAACAAATTAATAGGAGCTCTACAGGTGGGAAGGAAAAGTGTGGGAAAGCCAAAGGAGGGCAAGAGGATAGGCTGCACAGATATAAAACACAAATATTCATGGACGTGACACATCACACGCTCAGTAAAAAGGAGCTGGTGGAACCAACACTAGGGCTAAAACACTAACTCACAGAAAAGGTAGAGAAGGGACTGTGCTGTGGTATCTCTTTATGGTCTGAGGTGACTAACTGATTCAACTCTGAAGGTGATGTGAATTTCATCTTTACATCAGGAGTTTTTGCTTTGGCCAAGAATGAAAAGATCAGTTAAAGCATAAAGCTATAGGCTAGGGTTCCTCCCCACTACCTACTGAAGCTGTGTGTCAATTCCAAGCTTGACAGCATGTCTCTAATTACACATATCATTTCAGAAACACTGTATTTCATGCAGAAACTAATGTAGGCAGGTAGGTAATCAAGCTTTTCAGCAGACCAGGCAATGCTCTCTGCTGCTATAAATACCCTTTTGACAGCACAGGCATATTACATGTGCATGTAGGTTTAAATCAAGATTGAAACTGTAGATATCAAAGCTTTATATTTAGTATTTGCAAATATCTCAGTAGGGCTGGATTCGGTTTGAATCTCTTTTATCTGCTGATAGAAACTTAATGATGCTTGCCTATAACTAATGTTAAATTTAATGTTAAATTTAGTGAATGTCTTTGAGCCTGTCCCAGTCAACAATGCTGAGGCTGTGCAGTGTTCCAGTAGTCAGTGGTCAGATCCTTTACCATAATCAACCAAGGATGAATGAGTGTTCTGAAGACCTTCCTATCCCTTCAGGGGTTTTTAGTAAATCTTTTATTCAAGTTAGATGGAATAGCAAATTCTTCTAAGAACCAGCATGACACACAATTTGTATTTTTCCTGGATCCACTCTGAGAACAATACTAACTTATCTATAGAATTATCCCTAGATCCAATAATTTAACTTTACAGATGTCCGTAGGAAGAAAATATTATATACATATAAAACAAATACCTCTCAGATTCATATGCAGCTGCCCTCTGAGCATGAAGGACTAGAAGGAGGCAACATCCAGTCACCTATAGATCAAATCATGTTAATGCTACTGATTTCCACTCAGAGAACTGTATTTCCTATGCCACTTTTGGTGCTTACTTTTCATAGCAACAAATCTTCCCCAGATGCAATAACTTGAGTTGATTACACTAAAAAAACTAAAACTGTTTCCAAACATTTTCATGAGAAATAATTGTGTCTGAACAGCAGCAGCTGCTGAAACTTCTTATACATGTAAATGAGTACACATTCTCTTCTTAGTCTTATCTTTAGATATTTTTCAGGTAAGCTTTATGCCACTATTTGAATCACAGAATCACAGAATCACTAGTTTGGAAGAGACCTTCAAGACCATTGAGTCCAATCCCCCAAACTAGGGTTTAGTTGCCCTAACACCTCAACTAAACCATGGCACCAAGTGCCACATCCAGTCTTCTTTTAAACACATCCAGGGATGGTGACTCCAACACCTCCCCTGGCAGACAATTCCAGTACTTCAGCACTCTTTCAGGAAAAGCTTTTTCCTAATAGCCAACCTATACTTCCCTTGGGTGCAGCTTAAGATTGTGTCTTATTCTGTCAGTTGCTGCCTGGAGAAAGACACCGGCCCCCACCTGACTACAACTACCCTTCAGGGAATTGCAGATGGTTGTAGAAGTTGATATGGTCACTATACTAAGGAGGAGCTGCCTTATGTGTATCCCACTCAGAAGAAAACCCTGTAACAGGAACATTTCAAATGAAAAGGAGTAGCAGAGTTTTGAAACTTTGACAGCAAATGCTTAGTGCCTTGATGGAAATGTTTGTTACATATTCTTATATCATTTAAAATGTGCTGAGCTCAGAGGACAAGAAAAAATAGCATATTATTTGGAGGGTATTGCCCACAGCTGCAAAAAGGGGAGATTACAGGGGATGTTCTACTTCTGTATGCTATATACAAAACTATGGAAGAACTCTGTTTTTAAAAATCCCACTGTTCTACAGTTTCTGACTTTTTTCACATTTATGCTGTGGAGCTGCACTGTAGTTCACTGCACTATGACAGTGAGCTATTCCTGTATATAAGTGGTTTGCGTGTCTTGGGATGACATAATAATAAAGAGCTTCAAGAATAAAAATCCTGATTGAAGATGTATTTCCATTGACCTTATGGGACCATTGGGACCTGACCCACAAGCATGATTAATCCCAGAAGGAATTAAAAGACATTCAAGACTTTTTCAGAATTTTTTCTTTTCCCACTGGCTTCAGACCTTCTCTGCTTACAGTTTGTTCATGTTAAGGTTGTGTGGTTGCTTGTTATCCCTTGAGAAGACCTCTAGCAAATATGGATTTTCAATGGAAAATTATGAGGACACCAGTCTTCCTCACTTGCCTTTGGTGGTTTCTGTAGGACCCCGTAGCTGTGAAGCTGTCCCACAGAGGCTGGTGCTGCATTCACCTTCATGCAAATATGGCAAGCTTTGTGATCTGAAACAAGTCCTGGTCATTTATTTCATATCTTCTCTCACGTAAATACTTGTGATGTTTCTGATTACATCTGAACAGCATGGTCCCAGGAATTTCACAGGTCAACTTTCCTCTGTCCTCCAGAGATTTCAGGGTATCCAGCGTCCAAACAATTTGCTTTACAAAGTCTTGCTTCATCAGCCAAAACATCCTTCCTCCAGGCAACCCTGTTCTCCCTTCATAAGGGGAAGTACATCAGCAATGCATTCACCTGTGCTTTCCACATCCTTCACTAATATTGCATTTGGGAGCCTCTGTGCATGACTGAATAAACACATTTTGCCTAGGACTTGGAAAACACAGCAGTTCATGAGAATAAACACCTTTATATAGATCAGATGAAAAATTCTTTCCTAGTCAACAACTATTAAAAAGGTACAAGTAATCACTGCAAATAATCCTCAAAATTCAGTGCTATAAAATTCCAAGCAAGTTACTACAAGCAAACAGGTCTTCAAAATATCTCTAAAAGGCAAACCTTTACCCAAGTCACTAGCACTTTAAAACAAGAATAATGTGGGAGCTCTAGGCATCCTCTGATTTTGAGCAGCAATACCATATAATGCAGACTATAGCTATATCTGGGCAAGCATTCTCATCTCTCTGCTCATATACACCTTTTGTAGGAGAGGATTTTTGTCCAGTAACTGTGATAACTGTGAGTTTCCAAAATCGCTGTTTGTTTGGCAACTCAGAAATCCCCATACAATGTCCTGCCCATTCCCCCTGCCATAATTTAAGTTGACCTTGTCAATGTCTGATACTTTTTTTTGCACATAGCCAAAGGCTAGCAAACTCCAGCTACTGTGCAAGATCACCTGGAGAAGTAGTTCTAACAGTTTGCCTTTCAAAAATGGAATATCATTTCTTTTCCAATATACAAAGAACTGAGATAATTATGTAGTGCTTTTCAGAAGCACACTTGGTGCAAGCTCCAATGTCTGTGTTATTAAGGCATATAGATTTAAGGAGCCACTCAAGAGTCAGGAAGGTAGCACACTGCGATTCAAAAAGTTAAAGAGGTTTCCTATTGAAATATTGACTGCATGAATCTGGGATGAATTGGAACTATTCCACTTAATTTACTTCATTTTCTAGGAGATAAACACAGTAAAATTTCAGCCTTGACCATTAAAGAAAAACACCCTTTGTTCATTATCAGCAAGTCCATCCACACACAGAAAATACTGTAGAACAGTAAACTCAGCTCAATAGTATCAGTGATGAACAGAAATCTTACTCAGTCAAAGTAAAAAATCACTGATTCCTTCACAGAGCAAGTCATTGCTGCAGTGTGAACTCCAAAACTCAGTCAGAAGCCAGACAATGCTTTTCTTCCTATTCCATCCTTTTCTTACTTGCAATTTCTTTCCTAGAGGCAGTCTGCTCTGATTCCAATAATAGTTTCTTACCCTGTTTTCACATGGCTTTATCCATAGAATGGATAATTAATATATCCAGGAGTTCTCAGAAGATCAGTTATCTTATTTGTGAATAATAAAAGGAGTTGATGTGAAAGCCCCTGGAAAGGAAAAAGACAAGCTGAAAAAAAACACACTGAAAGCAGTGCTTATCCTGTGTGTGCACATTCACTATGAGATATAAATATTCATTTCATTTTTCTTATTATACTGTCAAGGACAAACCTGGTTCAGAGTTAGGTAGCTGATTTTTCATAGAATCATAGAATGGTTTGGGTTGGAAGGGACCTGAAGGATTATGTGGTTCCAAACTCCCTGCCATGGGCTGGGACATCTTTCACTAAAACACATAAATCAAAGTCCCCTCCAGGCTGGCCTTGAATATTTCCACAGATAGGGCATCCACAACTTCTCTGGGCAGCATCTTTCAGTGCCTCACCACCCTCAGAGTAAAGAATTTCTTCCTAATATCTAATCTAAACCTACTCTCTTTCAGTTCAAAGCTATTCCTCCTTGTCCCACCACTATATGCAAAAATTTCCTCTTTGAGGGTGAAGGGGAAGCAACAAATTGATGCACCAGTTCCCTAAAATTGTAGAAGAAATTAACAAGTTTTTAGACATAATAATCCTAGGCTTGATCACAAAAAGGCAACAGGAAATTAACTGCAATTACCCTGGGATAACTGGACTCGATTGAGTTATTCTGGTGTTGAGAGATTGTTCATCACCTCCACACTGATCCTTCACGATGATGCTCATACCTTGTTTAAGCAAGATGAAGCTTCTGTCACACCAGGGAAGGTGGAAGTGATCACCTAGTGATGAAAATAACTCAGACATATGCACCCCCACAGTGAGGATGTACAAAGCATGCAAAAGAAAATCTCTCAGTTTTAAGTGGAAGTATCCAGACATTTTGCTCTTCTCAGTCAAAATTAAAATATTGCTACAGACACAAACGTGCTCACCAGACTTCAGTGGCTGGAGAGATTGTACTTGCTTATAACTAGCATTAAAAATAGCATAAGAAATTAACTCTGGCAGGTACTACATTTTAAAATGTAGTAAATGCAACAAAACTTGCAGTTTTAGTGTTTTACATTTTAACACTTTCTTTTTCCCCTGCTGGAGCCATATCGGTCGACAAATTCACTTTGTTGCTAATTTGTTCTTTGCCAATTCACATACGTGCTTCTTGTCGCTTCCATTGGACACAAGCAGTATTTACTTACACACAAAGAAAATGAGGTAAAAGCGGTGAGACAAGAAACAGGGAAGGGAAAGTGTGCTTTTTATTGTAGCACACAGATGCACCTTTTATTCCAGGTCCTACTGCCTTCTGTCTGCTCTCCTGGGACTTCACACTCTGCTAGACAGAATGCCAGCTTCCTATTGTTACTAGACAGGAGTTGTGCTATACTGTGAGTTTAGAAATTCATGAATCTGTAATGCAGGACAGGGACAGCTTTTCCCTACTGTATAACTCCAGCACTGCACAAAGTGCACCAAAGGCCTGATGGAATTAAACGGCGTCGTTTTGTTTAATTTCAAAGCACTGAAGGGATATTATGATACAAAATATTAGAAGATATTAAGAAACTATTAAATCTGTTGTTTTTTTTTTACAGAGCCAGCAGCCCAAGACATCTAAGAGTGACTGGCATAAAAGAAGAGTCTACTTACAAGATGTTCAGCTCTCCCCAGGAGGAACTGCCCAGAAGGAGGAAATCAGAGCCATGTTTATCTGGGACTGTGGGATGAGTATTCTCCTCTGCACGGTTGGGGGTGTAGGGAGGCAGAGATCTCTGAAGCTTGCTCTTGGGGGAAGAGGTTTATTGGAGAATTCAGGAATGCCCAAGCCTCGTGCTTTCAGACGTAGCACGTGGCTGGGCTTAGGAGGATGGGGGAGGGGAGAGAGAAACGGAGGGTTTAGGAGAGGGGAAACCCCAGGCAGGGAGGGAGTCCTAGAGAGGAGGAGAGGGCCAAGAGGCCGGATGGCCGCTCGGAGCCCCCTTTTCAGGGGTTCCTAGGTGGGCCGGGACAAGGCATGGGCCAATGGGGTTACAGACTCCGATGCTTCAGGGGCAGGTACAGAGGTGCGGGATGAACCACAATCTCTTGCGGGGTGGGATGGAAGAGTCCATTTCACTCCATGATTCATCCAAGGGTAGAAGTGACATCCGGCTAGCTAAAATAACAATCGTATCTATCTATCCTCTGCAACAATTGCCCCTTTTCGTTAAACTTTTGAAAAGGTAAATACAGACTTAATTACTATTTTTGCACAACTTGGGGTACATAACATATTGCTAATGAAACTACACTTATTACTCTAAAAACAATCAAGCTTACTTTACAGAGTTCCTTCAGCCAAGATGCAGAGCTCAAACCTTCAGTTAAACTGTTTAGTTAGATTATTAATTGTAATTAAGGTGGCGTTTATTTCTTTACTGATTGAGCATTTTAACCATTTGAATACTTTAGTCTAATGGAAGAATTTAACTGAGGTAGTGTTATAAAAACCTTTTGGGGAAGGTTCTATAATTGACTAGGTTGAAAAAGTCTATTAGAGCTTTGTATCGGTTAGAGATATGGTATCAGAGCTTGCAGTCTTGGCCAGAGTTACCCAGGCATTTGTCTTTGGTTAACCTATAGGTGAAATCTCAATACAAAAATTTGAAATAAGAGAACAAATGTAACAAGGGTACAAAATTAACATGCATGTGAAAATAAATGTCCATAGTCTTGAATTGTTTCTGGCAGGTAGTTTTCATCTCGTCTTAGCACAGTTCAAATCTGAGCGCTTGCTTCTTGGTTTGCACCTGCAAAGTCACTGCCATTGGTGAGGGCACTGCCAGATTTCGGTGTATGGCCTTACATTCTTTGCCGGGATCCATCTGAGTCCTTCGCCTGTAGAGACACAAGCAAACCCTCTCTCCCATGTTACGAGGTTGCATGGGCTTTCTATTTGTCCTGTGACTGAGGTCTTGATCAAGACTTTTATTTTTACTTTTTTGTTGTTCAGGAAGTGTCTGTAAATGGGGATGTCAGGCTGTCCTATACAGCAATTTGAAAAATTGTATGCGTATGGGGCTTTGCTGAACCAATTTTGGGGTGTGGCCTTATATATTCCCCTTTTCTGTTTTAATAAGCTGCTTTCTAGGGCTTTAGATGTCTTTTCTATGGTACCCCCCAACAGCTGGTAACCATAGGAGAAAGGTAAGCAACTATCTCCTGCCGCTACTAGGAATTCTCTCTTGTCCAGAGATGGGACAGCCGTCCACTCTCTGGGACCATGAGGCTTGGATATATGCCTGTCCATCAGTTGGAGGCCATCAATGATCCCCTGAGCATCCTGGGAAACTGAGGCAGCAGGGGTGGTACTGGTAGGGCTAGCACAGTTCTCCGTGGATCCTGTACTCGTCAAAGCAGCTGCCAGGTGCTGTTTCTCTTCCCCTGGCTGCATGCTAAGCTGTAAGTCAGCTGCAGCTGCCAACAGCTGGGGCAGAGGGGCAGGAGTGGAGACTGTCAGCAAAGGCTCATGGGAGAAACCTGAGGATGTGGAGGGCTCTCTCCAAGCTGAGGCTGCAGCTGTGGAATGTGGATGCAGCCTAGGAGAGGAAGCGGGGGCATCCAGGGGCTGTAGGGACGGCGGTGGGGTGACGAGAACTTGTTGCGCGGCTGGCCAGAGTTCCGGGCGGGCACCCGGCACGGAGGGCTTTAACGGCAAACCCGGAAGCGACTCGGTGGTCCCCGGCGTCGGCGGTGGGGCTCCTTCTGGCGGCTCCGGGGGTTCTGCCGGCGCCGCTGCTGAGCTCGGGGGTTCTGGCTGATCGCAGACCGCGGCACGGGGCGCGGGGGGAGCGGCGGGCTCCGTCGGCGGCGCGGCAGAGGCGGCGGGAACCGGCCAGACCGGGGGCACCGCGAACCGCGCATTCGCGGGGCGCACCACGTGGTCCGCCGGCCGAACCAAGATGGCGGCCGCGTCTGCCGCCCCGCCGGAGCCGTCTGATGTTGGGCCCGCACCGCGGGGGGGTTGCCGGGAGGCGGGGGGTGGTGGGGTGGCGGCACGGGGCGCGGCGGGAGTGGCAGGCTCTATCGGCGGCGCGGCAGAGGCGACGGGGACCGGCCGGACCGGGGGCACCGCGAACTGCGCATGCGCGGGGCGCACCACGTGTTCCGCCGGCTGAACCAAGATGGCGGCCGCGTCTGCCGCCCCGCCGGAGCATGCTGATGATGGGCACGTTCCGCGGGGGGGTTGCCGGGGGGCGGGGGGTGACGGGGTCGCGGCGCGGGGACCCGGGGTGTCCCCCCACGGCCGGGGCTCGGGCTGGGGTGGGCGCACCGGGCTTCCCGGTGCTTCCTGTCGCACGTCCGGGATTGGGGGCGTGGCCACGCGCCCTCCCGGCGCGGGCAGCGGCGGCAAGGCAGCGGCGGCGGTGATCGCCGGATCGAGCGTTTGTAGAAACGCGGCGAAGGCGCTTTGTAAGGAGCCAACGAAAGTAGCAACAGCCGCTGCTAGGGGGGTTTCGGGGGGAGCCGGGGCGGGCACGAGCCCCGCGGCCAGTAGGGGGGGCGGGGCGGCCGCGGGGGCCGGGACAGGAGCGGCGGCCGCGGGGGGTGGGGCGGGGCCGGGGCTGATCGCGGCGGTGGGGGGTGAGGTCGCGGCGGAGGTGGGAGGGGCGGGAGCGGCCGCGGCGGGGGCCGCCGAGCCCGGCGGCAGGCGGCGCGGCGCGGGGATCGGGGGGGTGCGGGGGGTGGTCGCGGGGGCCGGCGCAGCCGCGGCGGTTGTGGGTGGGCTCGCGGTCGCGGTGAAAGCGGCAGGGGTGGGAGCGGCCGCGGGGGCCGGCGGCCGGTGGCGCGGCGCGGGGGTTGGGTGGGGGGTCGCAGGGGCCGGGGCGGGGGCGGCGGGAACCGCGTCACTCAGGGGGGCGGCTGCGGCGGTTGCAGCCGGGGCCGCGGCGGGAGAGGGAGGGGCGGGGCGGAAGGGGATCGCGGCGCGGTCGTCAGCAGCCGCGTGGGCCGGCCACATGGCCGGGACCGGCTTTCGTGGAACGAACAGTTCGGCCACAGCTCTAAAAGCTGGGAGTAACCTGCAAGCAACGGCGTCTCTCCTGGAAATCTCAATAAAAAGCCTATCACCTACTGAGTCCCAGAAGTCTTTGGTAAAAGCGGCTGATCGATCCGCATGAGGGAAGTGGGGCAGGACCCATTCCAAAAGGGATTTTAACTCTTTCTTAGGCAAACTACTGTTATAACTACGTAAAAGATGGTTAAATTGCTTATAGAGATCTCTATCTTGGGTAGAGTGGGATTGTCCCATATTTTAGACCTGTGTAGCTCACTTCAAATTCGCAAAAGCAGAGATCCTCTCCTCAGGACTCTGCACAGGTCCCCTCAGAGCTCCGGGCGTCTCTCCGGACGGCTTTTCCGTGCTCGGGACCTTCAGACCTCCCCCCTCGGGGCTTCCAGCGCAGGCAGTGCTAGGCAGTGCTCGGTGCGCTCTCTTAACGTGGCCACGTGCCACCAGCTCACAGCTCCTTGCTCGGGCAGTCCCAAGAGCTCCAAAAGCCGGCTATTGACAGGCGATGGTGCTCGAGGGTAAAATGCCTCGGCAAACTTTAAAGAGATAAGGCTTCTACGTTGCTTAGCAACGACAGCCTGTGCTCAGAGCGAAGAGGAGGCTATCACAGGTAATTACCGTGCATGGAGGTGTCGAGATTCGTGGGTTCCTTTTTCTTTCACGTTGGGCGCCAGTTGTGGGAAGAGTAGGCTCCTCTTGCACGGTTGGGGGTGTTGGGAGGCAGAGATCTCTGAAGCTTGCTCTTGGGGGAAGAGATTTATTGGAGAATTCAGGAATGCCCAAGCCTCGTGCTCTCAGGCGTAGCACGTGGCTGGGCTTAGGAGGACGGGGGAGGGGAGAGAGAAACGGAGGGTTTAGGAGAGGGGAAGCCCCAGGCAGGGAGGAAGTCCAAGAGAGGAGGAAGTCCAAGAGGCCGCATGGCCGCTCAGAGCCCCCTTATCAGGGGCTCCCAGGTGGGCTGGGACAAGGCATGGGCCAATGGGGTTACAGACTCCGATGCTTCAGGGGCAGGTACAGAGGTGCGGGATGAACCACAATCTCTTGCGGGGTGGGATGGAAGAGTCCATTTCACTCCATGATTCATCCAAGGGTAGAAGTGACATCCGGCTAGCTAAAATAACAATCGTATCTATCTATCCTCTGCAACATGGGACTTTCTGCCCTTCCACCTAAGGCTTTCAACTCTCCTTTATTCTTTATCCCCAAAACTCCTTACTACACTGTTTTCCTTACCTGATGTAAACTGGACAGGATTGTGTTAATATTATTTAAGAAGAGACTACAATGAGTTTTGATAAACAGCAGAGCCTTTCTCACATCCTGCATTGTGCACTGCAGCCTGTCTGTATTTTACCGTTCAGGGTTTGCCAAGCTTTAAGAAAACAACAATGAAAAGTACATGTTTAGGATAATATAACAATGGGATAATATAACAATGGGATAATATAACAAATGGGACTATCTGTAAGAACAAATTAAAATTATATGTGTAGTCCTTTACAACAGAAACCAAGTGTAACACTTCCATCTACATCATGCCATATAATCCTGACCATATTTACATAACGCTTGAGTGTTTACATAATGCTTGAATGACTATCACTGGACATCTGGATGGTCTAAAATGGACAATATTCTTAATTTAAGGACAGTTTGCCACAGCACTGGGTATGTGAGACTACACAGTGAAGACTAATTCAAGCCTGGGAAGCCAGAATACAATTTCTTATGCAACCCTACCACACAGACCGTCCCAATGGCTCTAGTGCCCCAGGCAACCAGAAGGCAGCAGGATACTGTTATAATGTGTTATTTCCTTCACCTTGGCTCTTCCTACGCTGGGTACATGAGGCCACACAAAGATATGGCAGTGTCAGTGACCCCTTTTGCATCTGGGATCTCAGGGACTCATTTGCTGCTGCAGTTCAGCTTCACCGCCTTCTGCTTCTGGCTGAACCTCGAATTCCTACAGTCTTTTCTGAAATGCAAAGTGAGTGACTCTGCCAAGGTCACACAGCAAGCGCGTGGCAGAGAATAAAGCAGCACTCTTTACACATGTGACAGCACTCAGATGTTTTAAGACAAGTTCTGGACTCCAGACTCAACATTGTGTTTACATATTAGCTAGAAAGCAGGAGAGAGTGGAAAGCCCAGGGAGCCTCACATGGACCTGGTGGGAGATATCAAGTAGGTCAGTTGGGCTATTGCATTGATGTTTTTTGTGTTCTATAAAGGGTACTACATATGGTAGATTAAAAGAAAGACCATACTTATCATAAAAGTGCACTTGTGATTGTAAAATACCTTGGAATTATGGCATGAAATTAACAAAGAAAGTGCTGACAGAAAAAAAATAGCTCAGAGTCATTAGACTCTAAACAAAATCTTATTCTTTATCAACACATATTTAATTTAAATGCCTATTAAAACAGATGACAAAATCTAGGACAAAAATTTAACACCTTTTTCCATTGGGCAATCCCTTATGATTCTTTGAACTTACTGAGAAGGAAAAAAAAAAACTAAACCAAAACCAATAAAGAAAAGATGCATTGCAAGAAATAAACTATCTAAAATTTATATAGATCAAATAGGAGAAATATTATAAAGCCCCTCCAGATCTGCAGCTGTCTGGGTAGCAAGACTCCCTTGAACATCTTAAAGCATAAGAGACCAAAGCAACCAAATCCTTCTAACCTAGAGAAAAGTTGTTAATGCATCCATTTTCTATGCAAAATTCTGTGAGGAAAGTCTAGCTTCTGCTACACAATCAAGTCACAGTATTCTGCAGCCTATGATTTTTTTATTAATATCGTAGAATTTTTTATATTATAAATTTTATCTAAGTTAGAAATATCAGACAAAATAAGAAAAGTGTAGCAGCATTTTTTTTACAACTTCATGGAAGATACAGAAAACAGAAAACATTGCCATAGAAGGCAGAATAGCTTGTTCTCACAGTTAACATCTGGGGAATAAGCCAAGTAACGGGATATGGGAAGATGATTCCTTTTTTTTGTAAAATAACAAACAATGTATGGAAAAAAAGTATGTTCAGATTCACCATGAGACAGCCAAAATCAAACAGAAAAACAAAGATAATGTCCCTCTTGGAATCTGATAGAGAAATTAGTTGTTTATAACACTAATTTGTACAGTGTCTATCACCATTGCCACTAGGTGTTCTAATTACAGAAAAGTAATGATGCAAAAGTTCCTAAGCAAATGTTAAACACAACTAGTGCATATTCTGGAAGCCCTAAGGGGTTATTAAATCTAAGTACTGGAAGACAGAAATAGGAATTAACTCTTCAGAAGGGAAGGAAATTCTGTGGAGACAGAGAGCCTTGTTCCAAGCACAGTGTCTAAACTAGGGATGCCATTCCTAATATGAGGCCTACCTAACAGGTCCAGGAATCTATGCTATTATTTATATTATTAACAATACCATTTAAATCAAAATAAGTTTCCTGAAGACTTTAATTAGTATCTATTATTATCTTTGTTACATTTGGCCTTGAATAGTTGTGAAGGCTTAGAGCTTCTCTGATGCATAATGTGCCAAGTGTAGGAAAATATGTTGATAAGTGCATTAAATAGATTTTCCTTTTCTTTTTCTTTTTCTTTTTCTTTTTCTTTTTCTTTTTCTTTTTCTTTTTCTTTTTCTTTTTCTTTTTCTTTTTCTTTTTCTTTTTCTTTTTCTTTTTCTTTTTCTTCTTTCTCTTTTTTATTTTTTCTATTTCTTTCTCTCTTTCTTTCTCTCTTTCTTTCTTTCTCTCTTTCCCACTTTCTGTCTCTCTCTCTTTCTCTCTCTCTTTCATCTCTTTTGTTTCTTCTCTTGGCTGACAGCTACCAAGACCAAGCACTCCTCAGCCAAGTAATGGAGGAAAAGGAGTGAAATGGGACTTCTCAAACAACCAAATGATCCATAGGCACTCAAAGGCAGGCAGATGTTTTCTACATTAAACTGAGCCTCTAAGAAAACAATAGGGCAACATATCAAGATTCTTATGTAAATTTCTCTGATTCAGCTCTTTCTCTGAGGCCTGGGGACAATTTAAAAAACCTGAAAGATAATTCACATGCTCATCCCAATACGGCACTCATCATGAAAACCTCATCATCATCATCCATAAGGATTTTGTAAGGCTGATTTAGTCTTCAGTAAATCTTTTTCAGCCCGAAGAAGTTAAAAATGGCATTTAATCTATGATACTTTAAAATAGGGAAGGGAAGGTGTCTTAGCTATTTCTAGATGGTGGCATGTTTGTGCCACTTTTAAAGAGGTCAAATATTTCCTTTTTCCTCTGTTTACTTTGTGACAGCCTTCACAAAATCTTCACAGTATGCTGAGGCTGGGATCTGGCTGGTCTACAAAGAGTATCCCTTTTGTTTTACCAGGTGAATCCAATGAGTTTCAAGTGTCTTTGTTTCTTCATTTTGAGAATTTGCAACCAGAGAAAATACAGGCCAATGGTACTTCAAGTCCTGAGTGTGGTTTATTTCATATGCATGAGAAAGCGCTGAGATGTAAGAGGTGAAAGAGGCAAAATAAAGCAACAAAAAAAAATAAAGCCTAATTTCATGGTTAGCTTGTCTAGCGTGTTACCCTGGTACAGGTACAATAAAAGGTTTTCATTTGCCCCACCAGAGATACTTCAGTGTTACCTCTGCATTATTCTGAAAGACTCAGGGCACTTGAATTATGCCTCATGTTATTCCTCATATCTCTCTAGGATCTTCAACAGGAAATGTTCCTCCATTTGGGGTTTCTTTTCTTTTTCTTTCTCAAAAGCTGCCATAACTTGCATGTCTTAATTCATCTTCAGCTTACTTATCTCTATAGAATTATTCCTTCTATCTTTGAGCTTTCTCGGAACTTGTTTCTGGGGTTTGTATGTTGTTTTGGGATGTTTTTTGGGGACCATTAACATTTCTGAAAAGTGAGACCTATGAGATTCATCTGCCCTGTTATTAGAGAGAAACCATGTGTATGACTTTGACACACTACTTTGCCTGTACATTAAGCTTCAAGTACCTCTGAGCCAGACAGGATCTCTCGGCTTTCAGGGAGTAGAATTTTGCTTTGTTTAACCCATTAGAGCACACCTTGCACTCAGGTCAGGCACCTTCATCCATCCCACCAGCAAAAGATGGTGACATGACAGGCAGCTCTCCTTTGGGCTCTTTTGAGAAGATCTGATGCTGTTAAAAGAAGTATGAGATACAAGGCAAGGTTCCTGCAAAGCAAGTACCATACTTGAGGAATCTGTGCATATGGTTTTCCTGGGACACCATACCTCAGTCAAATGCCTATTGCAGTGACTAGATATGAGAAATAATTTGCATCATGTCACACATTAACCTCGACAGTATCACACTTCCTTTATAAGACCCTGTTACGGTTTCTCATGGAGTCACCTGTCATTATTCTACAGGAATCTGCTTTAGGAATCTCCTGCAGGAATACTGATGGATATAATGACAAGCCCACTCTGCAGAAAAACACAGAGTTCATTTCATGCCATCAGCCATGTTTGACAAAAACACAGGAGAAAGGCAAAAAGATAAGCTGTAAAAATTTTAGAGGCACAACATTATTTTCTCCAGTTGTTTTTTCTACAAAATCAATTCCACATCCCCAGCTTAAGACACTGTCAGATCTGTATCTTAACAAGGCACAAATTTCAATTAGTTCTTTTGTTTCCCTAATTACTGGGACTTAAAAATACTGTAAATCTAAAAACCTTTCATGCCAAAGAAAAATCCTAGAGTGAACTGCCATTTCCAAACCTCATACACAAAAAATATGGCTTTAGAGGAAAAGAGGAAATATTTTTGTGGTAGTTCTTTCTGTTCTACCAGAAGGAGAAGAAGCTGTTTGACATTTTGACAGAAGTTTGGAATATTAGAAGTAATTCCAGTAGACATTAGTAGGCAAAATGCAACTGAGGACTATGTTCAAGGAGGCAAATGCACATAATTTATTTTACGGTTCCATGGCTTACAGAGAGAGAGAATGCAAAGACATAATATTCTGGCTTGCTTATGAAGCTCCACCATTAATGAGAAATAAAATATATGGTTTAAATTATGGTAAAGAATAATTTTCCTCCCACTTTTTTTCTCCATTAAAAAAACCTTATTTTTATGTGAGTAATATTCATCAAATGGAAATTCTTACTCTGTTGCTGGCTTGGACTATTTCAATCCATTGATTTTCTAAAACTGTTCTTCCAGTGGGAAGTGTGTGGAACTTGTTTAGATTGGGGAATTTGAAGGGGGGAGAAAAATAGCTTTTAAAAGGGTTGTGCTTTTCAGTAACCCCATTCAGACACGAAAATTGATATAGTTCTTGGAGAAATAAAGGCAGCAAGAAATTAGTTGCCAACTGGCCTCTTTCCTCTTCCTGGATTACACAGTTCACTGCAGCCCACAGGTTATTTTCAGCATTGAAATCAATGTTTCTGTGCATGCCTCATAGCAGGAGTTGGTGCATCTGTCCTACCTCCATTTTGCTTGCACAGATAAAAATCAGTAGCAAGATGCAGAATGATGTACTTTTAGGGCTACACCAAAGTACAAACTTGACAACATTACCACTTGTATTGGTTCTTACTGTAGCTGTTGGAATTACATTAGCACACTGCCCCAGCTGAAACCATGATCCTGTCTTAATTCTGCTGTGTAGATGAAGCTTTATCCAAACCATGATAGGGCTGTGAGAGGTATTTGGGTGCTCAGTCCCATAACAGATCTCTAAATTCATGCATATCTGCTAATGGCTGTTGCTAACAGACAGCTCCAAATCGTGCACTGGACTTCAGGGCATTGATTGACTAATTCTTTGGCAGGAGATAGCCGAGGTATATATATCCAAATTTCTTAATTAATGAATAGGGAGTTTAATATTACATTGAACTTAATTGCACATCTGGCATATTGTCTAGGTAATGTCCAGTGATACAGCCTCTGTTTTCCAATCTGTCATGCTTTTCATAGGCAAGATCTGAACACAAAGAGGGATGGCAGATGTCTCCAGCCACTGCTATCTTGGAAAGTGTTAAGTCCTAAATTTTAGATAACTGTTAAAAGAGGAGCAGAATTTAGGCTGTAATATCTAATGAATAAATATAGAACCAGGGGTTAGGTTATGAGCTCAGATGTAAAAAACATGCCTGATACAATTATTTATTTGCCCTGTATTGAACACACAGGTGTGTTGAACACTAGTTTTGAAAGGACCTTGATGCATTCCCATGAATGCTTCACTAGCAGGAAGCAGCTGAGTTTAAAATCTCTGGTGGCAGAAATAAAGGTGCCAGCAAAACTTCAGCTCCAGATGTGAGGAGATCAGCCAGGAGGGACAGCTGTGAGTGCATCAGACAAAGCATCACTGGCCAGTTGAAAGGGAGGATTGATTGTCCTGCTCTGCTCTGTGCTGCCATGGCCTAGCCTCAAGTGCTGTGTGCTGTTTTGGGTACCACAATATAAGAAAAATACAAAGCTATCAGAGAGTGTCCAAAAGAGAGCTATGAAGATGGTGAAGGGTCCTGAGGGAAAGCTGTATGAGGAGTGGATGAGGCTGCTTGGCTTGTTCAGCCTGGAGAAGGGAAGACTGAGGGAAGACCACATTGTGGTCTACAACTTCTTTGTAAGGGGAAACAGAGGGACAGGCATCTGCAGGGCCAGGAGTTGGACTTCGATGTTCTTTGTGGGTACTTTCCAACTCAGGATATTCTGTGGGCATACCAGGGAGAGTTTACACTGAGATTACAAAGCACTGGAATGAGACTGTCAAGCCAACAGAGGTAGGAGGAGGGATCTCCACCTGTCACAGGGATGCTGAGATAATGACTTGTGCAAAATTCAGTCAAGATGTCAGCAAAGTGATAACTAATCCTGTAACTTTTCCAGCTTCAGAGCAGGAGGATGAGCAGGGATTTTACAGAGTCTCTCAGAGGTATTTACTTTTCTGTAATTGTAGGAACCAATCTGTAGCTAACATCATCAAATCCTTCTTGTATACACAAGCCCAGTGTGCATATAAGATATACCCTGCTGATTAGAGGTCTTATTGTTATTGAGCCATTGCCTTTCATCTGTTAATTACTAAAGACAGCTCAACTGTGGAGCATTAATAATTCTTATAGGTGGTAAAAGCCATGGCTACTGTTGCCATGGCTTCAAAAGGAAAGAAATCTCAAGGAAGTATTTTGTGCAAAAGAAGCAACTCCCCAGAAATAAGAAATTAGTGGCATCCCTTGATTCAAAAATAAATGGATTATTCAGGATTAACACTGCACAGAGCATTTCTCTGACTTCCAGGAAGATAACAAAGTTCTATACTTCCTATTCCCCCCTCTCTTTCATAAAGTGGATTCAATTTTATTTTGTCTACTGGAGCCATTGATGAGACCATAGTATTCTCTGTAACCTCACTTCTTTAGTATCTGCATATATGACTCCCAGGGAATGGTTTTACTGGTGAAAAGCTATGGTCTAGAGGAAAGTACAGTATTGTATGAAGTATTATGTGATTAGTTGCAAGCAAACTTTTTCTGAAAGAATTCATAGGAGCCCTGTGTACAGTGCAGAGGAATGTCAAGAGATACCCTTAAACATCACTGGAGAAATCATGGAGGCTTTTTTTTTGGCACACAACTGATCTTGCTGGCAGATGTCTTGCTAGAAGAGGAACATACAGCAATGATTCCAGATGACTTGCTGCACTTCTGACTTTTCAAATCCCAGCTGTCCAACAGCAAGATTCTCTTTGCTATCTCCCCCCAAAAAGAAAAAAAATGCACACCAGCAACACTATCTGCTTTGCTTTCCGTCCAAGTAGACATCATGGTTGGAAATTCTGAAGAAAAGAAGAAAGAAAATATTCTTCTTGGGGTGGAAGGGAAGACAGAACTTGGAAACACTCTTTGCAACGTTATTTTCTCTCTGGTTTGGCCAACACTTCACCCAGGGAAACATGATCCCGTAATGTCTTACACAAAGATTTACTAGCTGATAGCAGAATCTGTGGGTGTGTGAAAAGCCTGACAAAAACGGTAAGAATTTATTTATGGCTGTAAGTATTACATCCATATGGGAAAGTTCATTTGTCTTTAACTTTTTTCAGACACATTAGAGACTGTTATTGCTGTAATAGTCTAGTGGAACATAGAAAGAGAAAAGTATAACAGGAGAAAACTAATTACTATAATATGAGCAATACATGTATAATTCCATTTAAAAAATTAGTTACTTCTCTTTCTCGATCATGATTTTTCCCTAGACACAATTCTCTGTTCATTAGGAGATAATTACCTCCACTGCCAAGCAGTTTATAAATGCACTGTTTATACCAGGAGAGGGTTTGAGAGTTACATTTTTTGTCCAAAATGTTATTGCTGTTGGGGTAGTCTTACTGTATTATATCCAATAGGTCACTAGACATGCAAATGGATACATGTGTATTTGGTAATAGTTCAAAATTATTTTATTCCCAAAGGACATATTTTAAAAAATGGGTTTGCTGATTAGTCTTTTCATTCCACATCGATACTATCAGCACACTGAAAGACATGCTCTTACTTCACCCTCCTCTGCCTCTCCTTCTTTTCAGACACAAGTAGCTTCTGAATAATGTGTCATTCCCCACACATGAAAAAGTGGCACTACAGAAATAGAGCACTGAACTGTCTTGCATTTGAGGAGTGCATGCAATAATTAAACTTCACACCACCTTTGCAAGTAATTACCATCATCCTTATTTCAACAGATGAGAAAATGAGAAACATGGGAAAGTGAGACCATGCAGCAAGCCTGAGCTCAAGACCCCCTCTTGCTCATGCTCATTAATCCTTCCTTTTGAACTGTGGCTCTGCATCACCATTGCTGGCTGGCAGGTAGCTGGAGAGAGTGTGCACAGCGGCATGGAAAACTCTACCTCAGTCACTGGGCTCCTGCACCTTAGCCACTGAGGAGCATCATGGCAAGAAGGAACCCCAGCAAGCAGGAAGCCTTCTCCAGCCTTCTCCATCAAGCATGCAAATAACAGGCAATGGGCAATGTGCTCCATATTTAGCCAACTAAGTACTCAAGTTGCTCTTTTGCCTCCCTTGATAGTCAGCAAAGAGTTTGGTACAATCCAGAAGATTCAACATTCTTGAGATCTGAGTTGCCACGTGTTAATAAAAAAAAAAATTATATCCTCAAGGAAATAGCCTGTCTTCCAGTTAAAAAAATTTGGTGACTCCAATTTTTCCTCTCTATTACATCTCCCCTACTACTTGCTGAAAGTGCTGATTTGGCACTGGCATCTGAATTTGCACATTGTAATAGTCATTAAGCAACAGTAATGTGTAGTAATCCCTTTACCATAGACATTCTAAATCCTTCATTTCCACCAGCTCCTGGAAGGCCAATGCTGTAAAGCTAGGATATGCTTCTTACTTGAAGAATTTGAAACATTAAAAAAGATGTGCAGCACACTATGCAAAACAGCCCAGAAATTTTTGTAAAACTATTTTATTTTCTGTCTTGTAAAATAAAGCATGACAGAAAGAAAACATTCCCAGAAAAATGGAACAATGGAGAGTAATATTATCTGTGGGGTTTGTGTCTTTCATGAGCCAGACATGAGGTAATTATTTCTGATATTGAAATTTTGTTTTTACACAATCAGTAGAGTACTATTAAACAAGGACCTAAATAAAGGGATTTGGTCATTCATTCTGTGGAGAAAAGACAATATAAAATATTTGTTTCTCCCTTATAAATTTCCACTGGACTGGAAGTTCAAATATGTGCCACAGAAATGACTTATTCTTTGGTTCAACACACAAACTAAAAAGTTGAGGAAGTAAAATGAAAATTTGAGTGAAAAAAGCATTACAAAATGAATAAAATGAGGTTTAGATGAAAAAAATCATGAAAGTTTTCATTCAATTGGAATTGATAAGTTTCTTTATATTTCCAGATACAGAAAAATAAAAAAAAAAAAAAAAAAAAAAACACAAAATAAGGAAAAAGGGGAAAGCATGCATGAAAAACTAGTTCTTGGAGCCATTAAAAACACCACAAACAGCACACGGCAGCATTTGTCACCTCTCTCCAGAATAAGCTGATTAAAGCACTCATCTGGGACCAATTTCCTCTTGTCATGAAACTTGGAAGAAAGACTTGATATCAGGTTTCCCTCCTCTAGACTCCCAGACTATAGAGTCCCCTTCTTTACAGTGAATATTTGTTTATAATAATAGTTAAATAACTAAAGAAGCAGAATGTGATTGTTCAGTGGGAAAAGTCACCTTAGAATAAAGGTATTTAAACTCTCTTTCAAAATGACCTAGGGATTTGGGGTCTTCAACATGTTGGGCCAGTATCCTAATCACCAAGATTATGAGAGCTGGAATTACTTCAGCAGATGCTCCTTTTGAATTCAACTGAAAAAAAAGTGTAATATTGTGCTTGGAGAATACTGAAACAAATCTTTTTGACATTGCCAACACTTTTTTTTGTTTGGTGATTTTTCTTTCTTTGCTTGCCTTTCTTCAGTCAGAGCTGTTCTTTCAATTTAACCTAAATTTGACACTGGTTTCAAGTAGAATTGTGTATATTTAATTCAGAAACAGAAAGTGGCTAAACTGGAGTCAGGACTGGTCTCAGAATACCTCTGCCTCTCAGTCCAAACATCCTTTGGTCCTTTACTCTTCATACAATCTCCTACCCTGCTAGAGCTACAGATCTGTGTCAGATTTCAGACATATGCCTCTATCAGAAACCTGATTTTATCTCACACATAGGAGGTTAAGGAAAACCAGTCTAGTCTAAAGCTAACCTTCTGGCAAATTTCCCATTAAATTCTGTAAAAGCTTGTACATGTATTCTTGAGTCCCTTGTGCATGAATTCCCTTAAGTGTCTACCTGAAGCCATTTCATGGAAGTGAACAAATAAAGTTGCTTTGCTGGCCACCCTCGAATAGCAGAAGAAATCTCCGTGAGTCTGAGACAACATTTAGAGTCAGGATTTGCTGTCAGGGAAAGGGGCAGTACAACATCCAGCCCATCAGAGAGGACCTGCCAATCCTCTCAAATGAGCATAGCAAGAGTGATTTCTGCTCAGATACTTTTGATGCTTCTCTCTGATCTTTTTCAGCACTGTTTTTTTCCATATGCTTTCTGGTTTGTTCCTGTTTTTTGAATATCCTGGGACATTAAAATTTGTGTTCATTTTGATGTGAACATCAAAAGCATGGAAGTGGCCTCACTCTCTGTATCTATGGCTGATGTAGTTGTGCTAGCTGATTTCAAGTCTGTAAACTATCTGGGCAAAAAAACATTTAACCACCTGCAATAGTTTAATGGTATGCACAGTTAAAAGGCTTTGACTTCCCCTGATTTTGCTTCAGGTCAGCTCTAACAAAGGAATAACAACATATGAGTTCTAGTAGTGGAATTATTTATTGTTATGGGTAGGGCTGGACCTCTTGGAAACTGGTGGGTGTAACAATCACCCCTCAATGGAGAGAATTTTAAAAACTGTTATGGTATTCTACAGAACTGGTTACTCAAACATCAGAGACCTCCTCACCAACTCTGCACTGACAAATTTTTCAGATATTTGTCCAGGGATCAAGGCTTTTAGACTTGTTTTAGTGGAGGCATCTATTTTTGAGAAACAGGAAAAGTACAAGACAACACAAAGACACGACATAAATTACATTAAAATAGTTACCCACAAATGGGAGAATGTGCATGATAACAAGCCAAAAAAGCAGTATGATACACAGACAGATAGTGCTGGGGAACAGGTTTACTATGCTGGAGAACACACACTATAAGTTGGTCAAAAAAAAGAGTTGAAGTGACACTGAGTATGAAAGAAACTAGCTATGAGGTAAAGCAATGTGAGATAATAGAGATATTGGAGAACCAAACAATAGAGAAAAATGTGAACTGAAGTTCAAGCAATTCAGCATCAAAACAAAAGATAGATGTGCATCCAAAGGCAGAGATGAAGAGAAAGGACAAGACATGCATATCAATATGAGAAAAAAAGGAAAATATCTAGACACCAGTCATGATTGTAGGCTCTTTCATAGGAGATCCATCAAGTCTGACAGTGAAGCACATCCAGGGCACAGAGGGATGTGCAGTCTGCCAAGAGGATAGATAAACAATGGGGACCTCAAACAAAGGAACAAACAAACTGGGAAGGAGCAACAAAGATCTACCGATCATTCTTCATGCTGGAACAAGTAATACTGACAAAAATAAAACCAAATAAAACTGATCCTATAGACCAGCCTCCCAAAAGAAAGAGTGTGCAGCAGGAATGTGGAGATACAGAGCCTGGGTTTAAGAAGGCGTCCGCACACAGGTTTTTGTCATTGCTGTTTGTAACAGGATGTGATTCAGTGATGTTGGTAGTCTCACTGCTTCCAAAATCCTGACGATGCTGTGGAGGCAGGAGAAACACTGATGATCCTCGGGTCTTTTGAAATTGATGGCATGAAATGATTGAAATGATTCTGCAAGGAGATCGTGAGACACTTGTCTGCCGTTTAGGCATGTAAATATCCCCTAGTCTAAACCATTTAGTCAGCAGAGAAAAAAATGCCCTTACAAAGGATTTACCTCATCTGGTCCTGGGTGCCCATTTTAATACGGAATTACTTGTTTTTTCAGGGAGATCTGTCAGATATAGAGGGAACTAAATGGTTTAAATTTAGACAACAGATGTCTGCAAATATTTTTATTTATATATGGATATGTATGGATTTAGATGAGATTTAGACAAAGATTTTGCTTTTGTTTGGGACTGTAAATAATAGTGTCAGAGAAGCTACTTTATAATAGACTTAATATTTCTAGAAGAAACCCTCATCCTCTGCATGCAGTGTTACTTGGCCTGCATAGAAGTAACATATAAATATTTTTGTTTTCAATTACTAAAGTCAGAGCGGGGAAAAGAAGTGAGAAAAACATGTTGAAATATTGAGATTTCAGTGTTTTAGTTGTTATAAGATCTGACCTTTCAAGTGCTAAAAATGAGAAATTTGAAGCTATTTTTGCTACTAATAATATGTATGTTTACATGTCACATTTGAAGCTCTCAACACACAGAGAATGTTAAGTATTGCCAATAAGTATTTTTAAACAAATTCCTGAAAAAGAGGCAATTTAGGTTGGAGTCATCTGCTGTAATTCAGAAGCCTACCATTTGGACATTTGATTCCAATGCACTTACTCTGTGTTGTTTTTACATTTGCTAATAGATCCCTTATCCTAGGGGCAATTAATCTTTGCTAAGACAGGCATTTATAATAGGCCAGAAGAATGGCTTTCCACCTATTTTCGTCAATTCAGTATCAAACAAACCTAAGGTAATTGTCTCAGACAATTATACATATCTTAAGTGTATATCTTTTCAAAATCCAAAATGAAGGAAGACAGTCCTACTCTAAATATCCCAGAAAGAGTCAGATGTCTCAAGTATATGGTGCCCCCATCCCCATGGGGAGCCCAGAAAGTGATGTTGGAGCAGAGCTGCAAACTGAGTCCAGCATAACATTTTCTGTGCTGTGCTGCCTCCTGTTCCCATCCCTCTGTTTACAACCACAAGCAAGATCAAGTCCAATTTATGTAGCTATTTGTATGCAAATTAGAGGATATTTTCAGATGCATTCAGCTCCATGTAGGAGGCAGGCAGCATTTAAAAATGTGTTTTTTCCCGGGATGATTGTAAAGTTTTCAATTTCTATTTTGTTCATCCTGCATTTGTTGGCAGGATGTTGTTCCTGACGCTGATTTATAAGCATTTTAAAGCCCAGTGTGTCATTCACTTCCTTGCATCCAACAGAGACTCTGTCTATGTTTCCTCCCTTTCTCTGAACCCTGCATCTTAGCCTGTCCATTCTCTTTGCTGAGTCCAGATGTCTCCTCTGTCTCACCAGTCACAAGTCGCAAGAGCCTGCTCCAAACTTGGCACACATATCTTTGCACCCTGATTTTTCCCATCACTGCCTTATAGGCTCATTTACTTTATCTCCCTGTCCATTATAATTTCTGTATTTCCAGATCTCCCATCTGCCATCTATGACAATGTCTGCTGTATCAATCTTAGCTTTATTTCTGCTATGTTTTAACTCTTTTTATGTATATTTCTACTTCCAGTATCACTATTTCACAAACATCTTTGCCCTTTCCTATCCCTTCCCACATATACCCCTAACAAGATAATTATTCTCTTGGTTCTTCTAATGTTTTCTCTCTCATATTCTTCCATGCATTGAATTTTAGAAGACTTAGTTATAAGCAGGAGGAAGTGGATGTTTCTTTTCCCAAATCCAAATGTAAGAAAACTTTTTATTTTGATCACACCAGTGAATCTAAAGTAACCTCGTTGAAGTCAGTGGAAATAAAAGTATGATGGCTGTACAGATCCCAGATACTTGCCTCCACACTCTAAAACTCTATGCATAAAATAAATTAATTTCTGTCAGGAAATGCTTCAGGGCAATAGAATTCATCATCTCCCCGTATTGTTGGAGCAGATCCTGGCATGTTTCCAGTACAGAATAGTACTCTTCCAAAATAGTTCTCTCCTGAGCTCAAGTCAGGAACCATGCTCAGTTTGAATGCTGACACCTGGTTTGAAAGCTAGGTTTAATTGTATGGTTAAAGGCCATTCCATGCCAGCTGTGTCAGAAAACTGTCACGAACACAGCTGATGTTCTTAAAGCTGTATCCTTACATTGTTTCACACTAAGGTCCTATCTCTATTGGACAGACCTTAGTAAACCATTCCACTCTGAGTAAACAAATCTTGGTAAGCACATCTCAATGCAGCATAAGCCACTCTGAGGTCTAGATCCAGCCCGGACTATGGCTAGCCCACCCTTCTTCAGCCAAAGAACATTTTGAAGCACTCCATTATCAGTGACAATGACAAGCCAGATATGAGTGAAGGGATGCTCTCCAACTGTGAAGGGCAAAAGTCAGGGACTGGCTCCTCCTGACATGCAGAGGAAAATACAGGAGCCTTAGATGGCAGCTACAAGGTCTCTGCCCCCTGCTACCACTATCACTACAGCCTTTCACAGAGATTGCAAGTTCTCACTTTTGACATAACCATCCTCTATCCTCCTGCAACATCTCTCTAGTCACAAAACCAGTAGCAGGAGTCCTATGACAGGACTCTACCGGCCAAAGGCATTGTCTGACAGATTTTGCCAGTCATACTTCCTAATTACTGCAGGTAAAAAAAATTATCTCCCAAAGGTGAAATTTTTATACATCAGTTGCTATAAGCTATTATTTACTCACTGTATTTACTTTCACACATTTGCATGTTGTCTTTGATACCATAATGGCTGAAAACAGCCAAATTATATGTGTTTTGTTTTGCACTACAGACTTTAATTTTCTGATAGACTGAATGACCAATCTTACACCGGTCAAAAACAGAGGCTCTTATTTATGTATTTCCACCCAGAAACAGTTAACAAGCACCCAGCAAACTGTCCTAAGACAAAGCTAAGGACAAATTAATGGTGTAACAAATCAGTCATTACATTAAATGATCAGTTTCCACTGTACAGTATTATTGCTTTACTGACCCCTACTTAAAGATTTATCACGGTAGTATTTTATTGTGATTATAGAACACATGGTTGTAATACTACCGGGTGTAGTTTAGCTTATGCTTCTGTTTTACTTCTAATCTCATTTAGTGCTTGCTGTGGACAAAGAGCCAAAAGTGTTGGAAGCACAACATATGAGGACAGAGAAGGTTACTTCTGCTAAATGGAAGCAGGATAGTAGGCACTGGGGGAGTGAAGGAACCAGAGGGATGCTTGTTGTTTGACTCTGACCTGTAAAGCAAGTACAGGACTAATGAGGCTGTAGACAAGGACTACTTCTATAGTGTTCTCTGTGCAAGAAGTACGAGCCACAGCTCCACAACCAGGCTATTTGCTCTTCCTGTCTCTACAAATAAAGAGTTACTGTTTCCTCCTATCTCACTGCAGATCTAGTTTAATTATTATTTCCTTAAGTGTTTCCATCAAATTGATGCCAGGTTCCAAGAAAAGTACTGTGCCAGTAATTCTGGAAAGAAATTGACTTGTTTTGGCTGTCACTACAAAGATGTCATATGCATCTATACTGGAAAATATGAGACAGATCATAAACTAAATCAAGGATGGCAAAATAGCGAGTAAGACTGCAAAAAAAGTCTTGGCAAAAGTGAGGATGTCCTATTTCTGCAGTGGGAGAGAATTGGTTTCTTTATTACCCTTTTTAAGACCCTTTTCTATGTCAGATGGCCACCCCACCTTAGAACAGCAAAGGCCATATGTAATTTAATTGTGCAGATGTGGCCAAAATACTTGAATCCTCTCCTACCTCAAAAAAAGTTTTACAAATATTTAAAAATTAAATTAACCCATAGGAGAAATTAGGAGCTCACAGGTAATATCATAGTTGGGTACTTCGGGAAGTGGTCAGTATACTGGGAGGCAGGACTTCCTCTCAGGAGCCTTAGGCAGCTGGGAAAGCAGTCAGGCAGGAACCTTATGAAAGTCAAATGCAAAGCTGTAATTGGGGAGGAATAAGCCTGTGCTACAAAACACACTGGGGATCCCCCAGATGGAAAACAGTTTGCAAAGAAGGACAAAAAGATCTTTATGGACACCCTGTTGATGGCTCTTGTCTCCTTGTGTAAAACCAATATCTTGGGCTGCATTAGTGGGAGGTTGGCCAGTACATCTCAAGAGGTGGTCTTTTTCCTCTGCTCAGCCCAAGCAAGACACATCTGGAATGCTGGGTCCACTTCTGGGCTCCTCAGTGCAAGGGAGAGGTGGGCACACTGAAGTGAGCACAGCAGAGGTTTCCAGCCTGGGAGGGGCTGGAGCACATGACACACAAGGAGAAACTCTGAGACTTAGGACTGTGCCTTGAGAAAAAAGAGGTTATTGCTGCCAACAACTACCTCATGGGAGAGCCCAGAAATCTTTGAAGCTGGTCCTTGGAGCTGGTCCTGCTTTGAGCAGGAGGTTGAACTGGAGGCTGATGTCTCTTCAATCTGAGTTACTCTTTTTTCATGTGACCCTGCTGTTTAAAGACAAAGAGAGAAAACCTGTTGGCACAGAGACACCCCTACCCACATGGTGGAATGAGACTCTGCAATGCCAGACCTGCAGGCAGGAAATTAGTTAATAAACAAGAGAACAAGAGTCAATGAACAAGTTTATAAACTCAGTTTCTGTGAAGAGTATTGAGAGGGCAGACAGCTGGAATTTACCCCTTTGTTTTCTCTCAAAAATAATATGGAAAAGTTAGGAGGCCAATCTGAAACAACCAGTTCCAGAGGAAGCACTGTAAACAGCTAAAGAAACATGGTCTCAAGGCCTGTAGAAAAGCATGAACCTTCCCTGATTTCTCAGCAGAAATTTTTGGTCAAAGAACATTCCAGAGATTAAAAAATACAGACAGGGGAGGGAGGGTAAGGAAAAAGAGAAATAAAATGCTATTTTCCAACTGATGAAATTATGTGGGACAAATTTGTCCACAAAAGTTGCTCAGTTCCTTCACAGGTATTTTACGTTCTTGTGTAATCAGTTGGAAAAGACCATTTAGAAAAGGATGACATCCTGGGACACCCTAGGTAGTTGCCACATAACAAAAGGGCTGATGCCTGTTTCTCAATTTTTGCTGTAGACGAAGATATATAATGAGCAACTCCACCAAGTGGTACAAACGAATGAAAAATCAGGTCTTTAACATATTGAAGGGAGGCAGGCAGTAAAAGTGGCATTTTGGACATCAACATAGTTATCTAGTATCTCTATAAGGGCATATATAAAGACAATTTTTCTATTTACAGAGTTTTTTAGTTGACTTTCGTGCTAGTCAGGATCCTCAATTGCAGTCATCAAAACCATAACTGAAATGTATGAAGACATTATTTTAAACATGCAACCTTCTTTTAAACTGGGTTTATCTATGAAAAAAACATTCTGGTGGTTCAGCCTGTGCTGAAAACCAAATTTCTTGTGCTTTGCTGGTAGCCCTACCCAAATGAGATATTTAAAGTTAGCTTGAGATATGTCTACATGATCAGCAATCACAGCAAGGGATGTTGTGAAATGCAGCTCCACTCAGCTCCATGCATAAGGGATTAGCTTTTAAAAGACACATGGGTGGCAAACATGTTATCTCCACATGCACTCCAACCTCTGGATTTTACTAATCTATGAGTTCAGAGCTTCAGATCACACCATGGCCAAAATATAGAGAGATGTCAAACCAAGTTATCACAGCAAGACTTTTGGCATTATTAACATTTCATGGTACTCAGGAAGAGTGACATAAATATTCAGTAAAGAATCTGGAAAAACAAAGATAATTCTCTTTCTTCATCAATACTCCATTCATTATTGTTGTCCTTACAACTTTTTATTCTTTAGTCCTGTCTAGAGGTATGGGAAACGGAGAGAAAACACAACAGCCAAAATATTAGGATACATTATGTGAAATATCAAAGTCTTACAAAAAGCAGTGCTGTATTTTTAGTATGTTGATCCAATGTGCACAAAATCTATTAAATTGTTACTTTTTCTAGCCATTCTATATTTGCAAGCACATTTTCATTCAAAATGGTCTCTGCTTGCCTTAATTCGCTTCAAGGATGCATAAAGAAACAGCAGCTGCTACAAGGAAAGAGTTCACATAATGTCAAACAAAATAGTTCTAATCCTACATAGAAGCAAACAGGAGAAATATGTGGGGTGTTCTCAAAGGGTCCTCTGGTGCCCTCCAAATTCATGGAGCAGAACTGGTCAGAAAATTGGACTGGTTGTTGGTTTATTTTCAACTTTCTTTGAAAGACCCTTTTAAAAATACCTTTCTCTTAACCAAAATCTTCAGGAATTTCAAGCACAGAGAATTCTTTAAAAGAAATCACCATGTTTTCCATGGGGAAGCATACATTTCCATTAAAATAATTTTAAATTATTAAAATAAACAATCACAATTGTTTACTGGAAGTGCCAATGATTTCCACAGGAAAAAAAAGGGCAAGATTTTTAAAAACTTGTCTGAATTGTTGTTGCATTGCATCCAGTTTTCAAATCCTGTATATTTTCAAACTCTCTAGGTTTGGGACTGTTGTCTTATCTCTGGATCTCAAAAGCAGACAGGTGTACCTGCTTAACACAATTTCTAAGCAGCAAGAGCCCAGAACCCAGCCATCTGAAACAGCTGGATCACATACAGTCAGCAAGACTCCTCCCTCCTTAATCCTTGCTGGCATGGAAAAGGAAGTTAATACGTATTTTGTGAATGTGATCCTTGCCAGTGCACAGGCACACACCTTATTTTTCACAGGCATAAAGATTATGGTCCCTGGCTCCTGGTCCCCAGGCCAGCCTGCAGGCAGCAGTGCTGTGTGACTTTTCTCCTGACAATGAACAATAGGAAAGCAAAACCTTGTTTGGACCAGCAGAGCAGAGTCTGATGTCACAGGCAGTGGGTGCTGGCTCAGCCCTCGTGCTCACGGGCCGAGTCGGGGTCGATGGAGTCGCGTTAAGATTTTGCACATTGGCTATAAATACTGCTCTACAAATTGTCCGTGGCACTCAGAGCTGTGCTGGGCTACATGGATGGGCTCAGCTGGACAAAACACGTCACATTCATTCTGCCTGGAAGACAGATACAAAAAGTAAAGGGAAAAAAGTCTGGAAACTATACCTCAAATATATATAGCTTTATATTGTAGCGTGTAAGTGCCCATGTGAAAAACCAGAGAACCTTGAACAAATGCAATTTGTTATTCACATCTGACTGCTTTTCCTGAATTCTGGTCACTAATTCATCTTCCTTGGGAGCACCTCTTAATGTTTCAAACTCTACTCAGCTTTCAACAAATGGTTTAAGAACAACTTTTCCATCTCCCCCTTCAAATGAGGGTTTTATTCCATATAATTACACTTTCCTGAGGTCTGGAATGAGTCATATTTAATTCTGGAACAGTTGAAGATATTAAATTCAATGCAGTACAACTCATTCAGGCTGCAAATACAAGCTCCATCACATCAGAAAACTAAAAATCACAATTAGATCATACCTAAGCAGTTTTATTTCTTTCTTTTCTTGGTGCTATATTTTAGATATGAGCTAAAGAACAACAACAACAAAAAAATCAGTTTCTATTCTGTATGGAAAATCTAGAATCATTTAAATAGTTGCTAGAAAACTTAAGTCACTTAAGCCTGGATATCTGGTATTAGGCAAGTCTGCACAGATTCATAGTTTACGTTGCAGCATTCCACAGTAACCAAAAAGAGAAGATAACAAAAAACCATCATTATGTCACTGTGTAATTTTATACTGCAATCACTGTTGCCACCCCATTTCCAGAGCAGTCTAACAGAGCTATGATAGGTGGGGAGAGGGACAATATGGATCGTCAAAGAATGAAGCAGCTCCCACATAAAGACTCATCCCAGTAGATTATGTGAAGCATATGACAAAGGTTTGCAAAATCCTAAGTACTATGGAACAGATTAAATAAGACATGAGACTCATTAGTTCTCATAAAATAAGAGCTAAAGAGGAAGTGAATTTATCCAGAGCAATTTTGAAAGCAAGCTGAAGGAAACGCTTTCTTATAGAGCATAGAGTAGCACCCTGGCATTCACTGACAGCCTGTGGAAAGAGACACCACAGGAAAAAGGGTTTAGAAAGTGATTGACTGAGTGCACATCAGATAGGTGACACCTCTGTATAATCATCTGCATGCAACTCACATATCCAAAGCCCCAGAGCAGTTGATTTCACTGAGCTGAAGACTACAGCAAATTCAAGGTCACTCCATTCACATCCTTATCCTGTCACCCTTTCCCCTAGCATCTGTCACAGGTCATGATTAGAGACAGGAGAGATTTCTAGGCTGACCCAAACAGCAGCATTTAAGACTCAGAATGTATATTTGGTTGATGGATGATAAAATTATTTTGATGTCAAGTGTCTGAACACAGAGGAAAGGATAACTCAGGAACTACTCTGGAAGGGAATGGAAAGGAAAGTGAGCTTTTAAGCTCCTTTCTGTCAATTCACCCAGGGACAGCTTGACTGCATAAGGCATTTAGGAGGGTACTGGAGATTTATCTTTGTGCACCAGCATCCTTTCAGAGAACACAGGATACAATGTAAGCACAGAGAATATGTATGAAGCATTCTTTTGGGATGAGATGAATAGCAGATACTGGCTTGGACAACTTAAAAAAATATCCTATATTTTATCTGACCATCCTATAAAAACATATAAAATAAAGCAGGTACAGGAGAGGTGGGAGGGGAAGGGCAAGGTTTTACTACCAGCTTACAATCCAGACAGCCACCAGCAAAAAACACAGCAATTTGCAGATTTGAATATGGTTAGTTCTGCTGGCTGAGCTGCCAGGATGACTCCGGCCTCCTCCACTCAAAGGACAAAGTTATTCCATGCTTTTCCCTGTTCCTACCTCCCAGAATATTTTTATTGGGCCCATGTGTGCTGTAAAGTCGATAAAGCAGGTGGACTGGTGAGGTCAGGTACCAGAGAGAGGATGCAAAAAAGTGAGATGGTTGATGGTTCCAATTGCTCCTCATTTTCCCAAAAGTCAGTGGAGGCCAGTTAAAATAAGGCTGACATGATGGTGAAAGAGTGATTACCCTGTTTTCTGCCAGCATCCCTGGAAACACAGCTCATAAAACATACTGAATCATATAAAAATCTTCAAGGATTCAACAAGAGACGAGAAAATTAATCTTCTCTCCATTGGCATCTTTTTTTTGCTAAAATGATGAAACCATACTCCTTGAGTTCTTCTGAAAGTTAAAGACCTTTATTCAAAGAAGACCTGACTCTGCAATCCAGTCATGTTGAGTAACATTTCAAGGGGATTTTGCTGTGACAGCTTGAACAAAAATATATTGTTTTCCTATGAATCAGGCCAGCAGAACGGGTCTTTCAGCTTTTGTCACTGCTGTTGCAATTTTCAAGCTGGCAATCAGGGCAATATGAAGTGTCAAGTGAAATCTTTTGTATCCCTTATTCAACAGTATTCTAGAAACTACATGCCATGCCAGCTTAGGGGACCCATTTCTTAGAGTAAGAAAAGGGTTACAATAATAAACTTTACTTCCAGCCTAAAGAAAACAGATGCATGGCACTCCATTGCTAGAATGTTGTGGAAGCAAAAAGCTGTGAGGTTGCCAGCATAAAGCTACAAAAATGATTATTTTCAAAACCTATCTTCCAGTGTTATCACCTCCACATCCTGCACCTCCAAAACCCAGAAAAAATAAAAGTAGTTTCATAAAGACCTTCTCTTTGCAGGTCAGGTAGAGATGAAATCTGATGCTCCCTTATAAACTGTTTAGGAAATGTGTCAAGTAAGAAAGCTTTCCCCTTAGCTCTTTTTAAAAACTAAAAAATGTTACACTGTAAAAGCAGAAATAACCTTAACATAGGAGTTCTGAATGTAGGTTATTTCTTCTAAAAGCATCCCATAAACCACACTACCTTTTTCTCTAGCGCTCCAAAGAGGCATCTTGGGGCCCACCTGTTGTGGAAAGGAATCAGGAGGATTTGGGTTGGTTTTAACCAGGGCAGTGGTGAAGGCAGTAAGGGCGTCACACTTGGGTTGCCAGGGGACAAATCGCAGCGTTTGGAGACAGAAAGGGTCACTCTGCAGCACAGGGGAGAGCACTGCTGCTCTGCTTGATTCTCCTGGGAAGGCCAACTTTATGTCTGCTCCCCTCAGTCCCACAGGGGGAAAATAAGAAGTCCAAAGCACAGTACAGCAATAAGAACATTTTTTTCCAGACAACATTTTTCCTTATGGGCTCTGCAGCCTCTGTCTGTGTCTTTTTCAATGTCCTTGGTGTTTGAGGCTATAAAATTCCTCATCATGAGGTTTTTAATGCTAGAAAGACTTTCCTACAAAATATAGAAAAGTTACTGTTCACCTCATAAATACATGAAGCAACCAATATTTTATGGTTCCATCCATGCCTCATTAAGCAATAATGTATTCCTTGTAAACACGTATTCTTTACTTAGTTAGGACAATAACAGTGCCACGTGCAAGACTCACCATTAAATCCTGGTTCCCCTATTTGTAATGGGCTGTAGCAGATGTTTTATCCTCAAAGAATATCCTTCATTCCATTTTCTGTGCTAAACACCCCAAAAATCCTACATTATTGATCTGTACTAGTTTTCCCTCATTGCCTTTCAGATTACCACACAGAAAGCATTTTGCTGTAGCTACATGAATAGCTGTTGTAGGTGAGAGATTTATATCCTGGCACAAGAGTGACTGAGAATCACATCAATGATTTAAAATGTAGCCCGTGACAGAAGGTGGGAGGGTGGGAGAGGGGAAGAGAGGGAGAGGAAAAGAAGGGAAAAAACCTCATAAATTACAAACACATCACCATAAATCTCCCCAGGCTATAAACATCTCACACTTTAGCAGCCTGAACCAGAGATGTTTCAAGAGCTGGATGTGCCACCTCGGCTCAGGGCAGCCATGTGCCCTCAAATCAAGGGTGAGCTGCAGACAAGTCTGGGCTTGAAGAAGTACAAGTGGAGGGATGTTTTTAAGGGGCACACCAACCCTCCATGCAAATTCCACCTTAGCCACAGGACTTCTCCATTAACTCATCAGGAAACACAATTTCCACCCATTAGTCCCGTGAACATGTTTGGGTGCTTGCCAGAGCTAAGGGTGGGCCATGAGCTCTCTGCAACTGCCTCCTTTTTTTATCTTGTTGTGCCCACTGTGAAATGAGACCAGGAGAAACCAAATAACCTGCAGTTCAGTTAGTTTCATTTCATTTGGTTCTTTTAAGAATAATGGTGTCATATCTTCCAGAGACTACTGTGTGTAGTTCAGACAGGTGTCTAATAAACATGTCCTCTCCTAAGAGCCTACCAACAAGCTAGATAAAGCAACCTGTCCTCATGAAACTTTGTGCAGCTTGGCTTAGAGCACAGTTTGTGTCCAGCCTGCTTTCTAGAAAGCTGGTCTGCAGTTAAAAGCACAAATATATAACATCTTGTCTCTAATACACATACACACAAACCCATTGGCCCACACCACCCTGTCTGTATGTGCCTGTGTTGTACATCACCCTGTGTGTGAGACTGAGCCAGAATGTGCCACCAGGCATGGAGGAAGTCTCTTTCTGTGCTTTTAATAGGTTTCGTTGAATAAAGCTTCATCTACAATTGGGAAGCTGAAATGTGAATAAAAATAACTCCTCTCACAAATCAAGCAAATAGATATTTCCCTGGATACTATTAGTGGGATTCAGCTCAGCAGAATAAACCCACAATAAATATAATCAGGGACACACAGAAAATGTCTGTTGATGAACTGCACTGTAATTTTATTTGATGTTTTCTTATAAAATTGTGGGTTTCTACATGCAGTACTTTGATTAAGGGGCATATATATTTACTAGCAGCAATGTTGCATTTCATGTCTAGACAGCTTTGTGGACATCAGGTGAGATGTTTCTCTTTCATGAGCTTCTATAATTCAGAAAAAAAGGTATTTTCTCTATTAATGCTTTCAGACAAGATGCTAATTGATTTCCAGGTTACTCCTTTCATTTTCTGATTCTTTCTTTGACTGTACAGAGTTAAACAACATTATTTGTTTTACTCTGGGTGATTTACAGGTAAAAAGTTTATTGATTTTGTTTTTCAAACATGTTTTCTGCTGAATATGCTGTGCTGATTTTATTACTGATTTGTATTAGATGAGTTTAGATTTCACATGGAAATTATATGTGCCTAAAATCCTCTATCCTTAGATGAATCCTATATAATATGCAGTATCACACACAGTAATGTGTAATGTTGCATGTTGTGATATGCAATTATTCAATAAAATGCTAAATATATTGCACTGTGAGACTGCTAAAAAAGGCAGTGTAACTGGATAACAAGTTCTCAGTTCTCAGCTAAGGGGCGGGATCTGGAGGGTCACAGCTGTAGTTTGGAAATTTATTTAGGCACAGCTTAGTCTCAGTCACCTCATATATGCATCTCACACCGCTGCCAAGAGGTGCCAGTTTTGCTTCATGCTGCTGGTCAGCCTGTGCCATCCTTCCCACTTACCTCATGCAAAAATGGCCTCATCTACTCTTATTATAAATAAGTTTTAATTTTCTCTAGCCTCTCTCTTACCATAAATCAGCTTCCTACCTTCCCACTAATCACAGTATCTCCAACTTTGAGGTGCTGCTGACAAAATAACTTGAGATGAGACAGCTATCTCATTTTCATTAAGTAAGTCATACCAGAAAAAGATTCTAAGTTCTGATTTGGGGGCATCTGAACTTGTCCTGATTCAATTCCAAAATAAAGGTTCAGTTTCAGGATTGGTCCTGATGTATGGTGCAGCTGGTAAGGATTTTTAGCTTTGCTTAGACTCAACTGCTTGAGTCCAAAACATATTTCAACTGAAAAAGATAGTTCTGTGTCCTGCTTTTGGGGCATGAGGAGATTTATGATTGCAAAATTACATTTGGTAATGCATGGAGAATCCTATGAAATCTTAATAGTGGTGATTTTATGCCATTGTGAGTTTAGAAAATTATTATCGTATCCCTTATTAATATAAACCCTTATAAATTAATTTCTTAAATTGCCATAATAAAATGTGTTGTTACAGAGGAAAAAAAAAAAAAAAAGCCAGAAGCCACTGTAGGTACTTTCTGAACAAAAACAAAACAAAACAAAACAAAACAAAAAACAAACAAAAAAAAAAAAACCAAACAAACAAAAAAAAAACAACGCTCGGAAACCTTAGAATAAACCATATATTCAAAAAGTGCAATTCAGGAAATCAGTTGTATCAAAGGCATATGGCCCTGTTAAAAGTCTGTGATTGTTTTGGTATTAATTTCAAGTGAGCTGGGATTTATCTTCTTGGCCTTCCTACTAAAGAGAGTCTGTATAGGTTTGGGTGCTGACAGCACCAAACGTCAGGGAAAACAAAAGCTCAGTTTTGCTCTGAAATTTTCATCGGATCTCAACAGCACCTCAGTATGGAAAACGAGGCTAATATTTGCTTAATACAAGACCAGAGGCTCTCATTTCTGCTAAAGTAGAAGAGAATGGGAATTTCCATCCTGGTCACCTGCTGAGGCATACAGAGATATTTGTGCTTTGTGATGTGGACCAGCTGTTGAAGGAAAACCAGTGGTGTAAGTGTGGCACAGACTTTCTTTGGCCGACAAAGACAAAAGGCTGTTCATCTTTCCTTTTCTTTCAGTTAATCTAACAGGGGACAGTCCAAAAAATTAGCTGTGCACCATTGACTTCTACCCATCTGAATGCTGCAAGATACTATAAGTATTAGGACAATATTCTATTCAATATTAGGACAATATCCTATTCTGTTAGGACAAAATATGCCTAGAAATCATTACAGGCAGAGATGGGGAAAATTTAGCAATTCATACTTCCAGTTCTGTGCTCTGTTCCCCTGACCAGACTTCCTCTAGTCAACATAAATGGTCTCTGAATGCTGGTGTTCACAGCTCAGATGTGTTCAGAAGCATTGCAAATCTGAAAAGAAAAATTTCTCTGGTATAAAGTGCTACAGATATATTTTACTGCAAGGAAACCTTTGTAATTTTTTCCCCATTTGGAGAAAGGAGGGAGAGAGCAGTAGTCTTCATAAACTGGGAAATAAATTGACAGAGCAACATCCAAGTTAAGTCACCAGGGCAAGTCAAGTGTGTCTGAGAGATGAAAACCCTGGGCCAAAGGAAGATAGAGCCTTGCAGAGTTTAACCTTGAAAAAGTGCCTGGAGAGATCAGCATAGGAACAAAAACAAACACACATGCTGTATAAGGAATGTTGGGTATGAGGGCATCTCAAATATGTGTCTAAAGAGCACAGAAAGTGCAAAAATGAAGAAAAAAAAATTGTTCTGTTAGCTGCAGTTTTCCTTTAAACATTAATGCATCTTAAAACCAACATTTCTTAGAGTTTCTTCCAGTCATTAGCAGTGGATGCCAGGAATGCAAATGAGCAGCTGCCCTTCCCAGCCCCTATGTTGGATTTTACATAGTTGAGAGAATCTTTAGACCTTAGAGCATATTTATTCTTTGATTTCTTTTGCTAAAACAGACTGCAGCCTGGGTAAACACTGAGGAGGGCATGGAGCCAAGTGGTTTAGTCTACACAGGCAGCTTTTTGTCTTTCCAGCCTTCATTCAGACTTACAGCTGAGCAGTTAGAAAAAGTGGATGCACCCTGGAGAATCACTTTCAACCCACGCAAACAAAGCTGAAATCTGTGAAGTTTCCTTCCCACATCCAGATTCAACTAGTTCAATTGTCAATGTATATCTCAGATGATTTGGGTAACATATTAAATAATCTGTCAAAAGCACTTACCACCACCCCAGTCCTACGAGGTCCAGGCCTGATCTCAATGCACTTTACACTAGCACGGGTTTTTTGGCACTAGGAATATTTCTTCTGATTTATATCAATATAAAGTTGAACCAGAATGACCAAGGGCCACAGTACCAGCTTTGACTTTGACTATCTCAGAGAAATAACTTGCTATAACATTCCTCAACTGTAATGGTTTGAGCTTGAGCTCATACAACTCCAAATCACACTAATAATTCCTGTCTATTAATAAATTCCTGCCCCAAGTCTGAAGCAAGCTGAGAGAAACCACAAATACTGAAGTTCACCTAAGTATATAGCCCACATTTTATGGATAGCCCCTATTTGTACTGCAGACAAATTTATAATGAAGAAGAATCAAATATAAACAAGATAGCTAACTTTCAGGTTCTTGATTTCAGTAATTTAAATCATTTTAGTGACATTTTACTGTTTAGTTTTCTGCAAATAGTTCTGTATTTGCAGAGATTTCTTTTAGGCAGTACTGCTGCAGCTCCCTACAGCCCATGGGAGGTCTGAGTAATTACCTTTTCTGTTGGGATAAACCTCCTATTTTAGCATTATTGAGAGTGTAAATAGAAATCAACTGCTGATTGCAAGTTGAATTTTGCCCAGCCTGAGACAATGTATGCCTATATTTAGATGGATGAATGTCATATTACAGACTGAAGCTACTCAGAAGTTTGGAGGAAGAGCCAGTGGTGAGGAGTTCATGAGTGGTATAAAGCTGAGACTGGTAAAGCTGGAGGGGTATTCTACCTCTCCCTGAATGGCACACAACACTACTCAGTCTACAAATACTAAGGACAAATATATTGGCACTGTCCAAAGTGAGGTGAAGCAGTGAAGAGTTCTACAGCATAGGTATCTTTAGGTTCTCAATTTGTATGTCAGTATGTGTGCCTAAATATATACCTCTCTTATTTCAGTTTTGGGGGCCTAGGCTTAATATTCTTACACAAAAGTTTGGAGATAACAGAGAACAAAAGGAAGAGGAAATTTACATATCATGTAATAAATTAATATGTATCATATCTACATGCATACTACATACATTGAAATATGGGTTTATGACTTCTTTCAATCCAAACTACCTAGAAATAATAAAAGGTCTGCATATTAAATGCTTTATACAGAAATTTTTTTTAGTATAATTCTATTCATTCTCTTTATGCAGGCATATCTGGTTATCTTTTAGCTTACACAGTAGGTTGATAAAGTTTTAAGCATGGTGTAATAACAGAAAGCCCAGTATTGAAAACACTGTGGGAATAGGGAAGGAAAAGAAGGCCATATTTCAAAAGGCTTTTGAATATTATCTATGTAATAGATTTTCAGTTGAAATAAACTAATCCTTAGTATCACCATTATAATGACTGTATTTTCCTAAGGCTTTGTTTCCTAGTGCCTCAAAACAAAAGTCTATACTGTAATTTTCCTCTCTTTGGCATGAATAATGTTAGAGCAGCAAACAGTTGATCACAGGATTTTATAGAGAAAAAGGGTTGTGCCAAATGTGCCTAACCTAGAATATATCTCCATGAAATACATAGCAGAGCAATAGTCCTTCTATTCTGAGCTTGAATCCATATTAAGGCAGAAGATCATTTTTTTTATTTGTCAAATTCTTCCTAGTATGTTATGCCTTTTGATAGACCAATATTATCTCCGTTTACACCATAATGGATCTACACTACATTAGGATATACACAATATTTAGCATAGGTTATAAGCTTGTGCTCTTTAGCACAACTTTCTAGTAACTATTTTTGCCAATTTTCCTCCAGGGCAATTAGGTTTAGGTCACAGTTACTGACTTTTATTTTTTCTCAGTAGCTACATCTGCAGTGTATTTAAAGCAGAGGTCCAAGGCCAGTTTAGATTTTCCTGTAATATCCTGTGCTCACATGAGAAAATGGAGACCTTTGCGTTGGCTTGAAGAGGACCAACAGGATCCGTCCCGTGGCACACTGAGACAGGGAATAAAAAAGGAAAAACAACCAAAAACCAAACCAGGCCTTAACTCCCTGCAAGTCTCTTAGAAAGCAGCAGAGGTGCAGCCAGTGTCAGTACCTCCTTTTCCTGGGTGTGTGAATAAATGGAACGGCGCTGTTGCAGTGCAGCACGGACCCCAGGAAGCCGTGGCTGGGATGCCAGAGCCCTGCAGGTGGCTGGCAGCTGGGAGCACGCAGCAGGTGCCCTGCACCACTGCCCAGCTCCCGGGCTGCAGCTGGGGCTCTGCTCAGCTTGGGCACCACAAACCCCTACCTGGCTGCTCTGTCACCTAGACACAGCCCAGGAGTCGCAGCTGCTTTGACTCCTTGCCCACTCACTGACTGGGAAAGAGAGAAAACTTTGAAATTAGAAAAATGTTTGAAATTATAAATTCTTTCCAGAACTGCTAGCAACAGGCTTTTAAAATTTTCGTCAAAAAGATGCTTTTTTTGTATGCTTGGGGATACACATTTAACAGAAGGGAGGGAAACAAAGAGGTCATGAAAAAATGAAAGAAGATGGGTCATTTTTTCCCTTAAAGAAACAGTGAAAGTGATAATTCTCAGGTTGCTCAGCAGTTCAGGATTGCACCACTTAAACAAAACTGTTGCAAAATCAATATAAACTGTGGGAAAGTCTTATATTAACATTGTTAGATTTTTTTATTAGATGAAACAGGGCAGACAGATACATGAAGAGAACATGAAGAGGGCAAGAACTACTAAATGCATCTTCTAGTGTTTCATTTTTTATTTTATTTCTGTTCTAATGAAGCTGGGCTCCATTTTGAAAAGGTGTTATAATAAATAAAGTGTTGTTAGCAAATCTGACGCCTCTGTAGTAACAGCTTTTTCCTTCTGGTGAAAGGTGTCGGGGTTTTTTTCCCCTCTATAGAATTTATCAGCAGAAGAAAGATATAAACCTGCATTCTATTTGTTATCAAAAAAAAGATTCTTTTTTTTCCAAAAAATAGGATTTGATAATATTGTCTAGTTGAGACAGTACCAAGTCAGGATACAAGTTAGGACCTCTTCTGCGTGTCTGCTGTGTTCCTGTGAAATAAGATGTACCATCTCTTCATTCCTTAGTTTCCTCTGTAGCCTAATTTACAAAGTGTTTGGAAAAGTATTGATGTAATACCTGCATTTTGTCTTTACCTAGGAGAATCAGGTTGGACAAATGTCACTGGTATAAAAATTAGTCTGTCATACATTTGAAGGAAAAAGATCAGGGCTGATATGCGAATAAGTACAGTTAGGTTTTGAATCTCAGATGAGATCCTGACAGCTGGGAAAACCAAACATTTGTTTTGAAATGAAACTTGAAAACTAATGAGAAAAAATTCTGGATCACTCCAGTGCTATTTGTACTATTGCTACTCACAGTAAAAGCATATTTTGGGCCACAGGACATGGTGAATTATACCTACCTCATGTTGTAATAGGCAGGGAACCCCCAAACATTACATGAATGCACAGAGCAGTACAATATGGTCTCACACATCTTAGTTCAGGAAGCTAAAAATGTGCTACTAATCTCCACTGTGCCCTTTATTTTGCCTATATTTAGCATCAGCTCTGATTTCTCACTTCTGCAAAGGTTAGTGAAAAAACATTTTTAGGTGGACCTTAGGCCTCAAAGACTTTAAAATAAAGCTTCTGCACCCTGATCCAGACTAAATTCACAGTGTGATTCTGGGATACAGCAGAGCTAGCCCAGGTGGCTGCTGCACAGCCAGTTCTGGCTGTCCCCATCCAAGGCACACAGTCCATCCCATTTCCCTGGGCTGGCACATCTCTAGGCAAATGGACCTAAGCCAACGGGAAAATATTCCTCTTGTTATTTTAGTAGTTACTCTGCTGCCAGATGAACTCCCTGAACTGGCATGCCACAAGATCATCAGCTTTCTGTGTGGAAAGGTGAGGAAAAATAAGCTCTCCTCCCATGACAGCAGCTGCCTGTCCATTTCATCAGCACACCAGTAACTGCACCCCGTGTCCAGCCACCACAGGTGCTCCTTGACCCTTTCCTGGGACAGCATCCTCCTCATCTGCACCACACAGCCCCTGGGAAGGACAAGGACATGAGCAGCCCAGAGGGGAGCAGGGAGGAAGAGAGAGGGAGGGAGGAAGGCAGGGAGGAACTTTGTCTCCCAGGGTTCTCTTCATTGCACAAGAAGATGTGGTTTTGAAATTATGAGGTCAGAAGTCTTTGTGCAGCACTGCTGAGTATTTGTAATTGAGGATTTTTCTCTGATTTTCTTTTTTTTTTCCTGGAAAGTGTATTGCTGAGTACTATATTGCCCTTTATGACTTGAAATTATTAAGTACAGGTTTTAAAGATATATAGCTACCTCTTGCTGTTGAAAATAGCTGTTCTATGAACTAGTTAATTTATACGCACAAAGCCTAAATATCTGAAACAAAAATTTCCAAATCACCTAATCCATTTTTAATTTTTTTTTTCTTTCAATTTGTTCCCCCTTCCCCACAAATTTTCACCTGTTCATCCTTATTAAGGTTTGGGAAAGCCCCACAGATTCTCACAGATTTCAGACATGCTTCCTGTGCATCTCTGGCTCTGAAGCAACATTAGCAGCAGGTAGTGTCCCCTTGTTCTCCTTGTTCCTTGAAGGCACCAGGAGGAGCATGAGCTACAGTCTGGATGCACCAGAGCCCCTGCAGGACTGCCTACAACCTGTGCCACATCTCGGAGTATACAAGTGTTCTGGGACCCAAATCCCCAGACAATTTTGTAGCAGGAGCCACTCCACACTGGGAGAAATCTGAAAAGAAAAATCCTGGAGTGAGAACTTAAGGAAATGCATTTATCCCTTGTTTAAAAAAGATGAAGTGCTGCAGGGAAGCATTGGTCTCTAGTGGGCACTTCCAAGCTGTGGCAAGTTTTCTTTGTACTTAGGTAGTTGGCAATAGATCATCTACTGCTGTAATAATGTGATTCTGAAGTATGATCCCTGATGCTGGCTTGGAGTTCATGAAGAAAGCCCTTGCTTAGTTATTATTAACACTCTCCATATGTCTTAGAGACAAATGAGAAATACCTTTGCAGGTGCAGGTCTCCTAACAAGACAGTCATACTTGCTATTTGTTGTGCTGCTGCTGCTGCTGAGACTGTTTATATTAAAGCTGGCCACCCTCAGATTCGGGCAGAGAATTATTTTCATATAGTTGGGGATAGTTGTTCCAAAATCAATGGTGTATTTTACACCATACATATTTGAAGTCCCTACTGCTCATAATTAGACTGGAAATTAATTGGGAAAATACTTAGCTGGCATGACAGACCAGATGAGGTAAGAGGCATTCTTTTATCTCTGATGTGAATTATTTTACATTTCCTTACATGGGTATCATCCTCAAGGTAATGGAGTGAAGGAGAATGGTCCTCTTTGTCACAGCTGAAGAACAGGAACCTGGGACAAATGGAAGTTTTGCCCAAGTGCCTGTGGGGGGCACAGATACATGCAAGGGAAGGGAAGCTTAACACCATTATATAAAGGAGTAAAAGCTTATAAATACTAAATAATCAGGTTTTCATTTTTATGGCTCAACACATCTATCCATTCCTTGGACACAGGACTTCATTATTTAAATAAAAATGTTGGACAAAATCATAAAGCTCCAAGTGCTTTTCAGTTGTCTCAAAATTCCCTGACTGATATTAAAAGCAAAATGATATAAAACCAAAAGAAAATAAAAACAGAAATGAGACTCAAAAAACAGTGTTACTAGAAATGAAGTGTAGCCTTAGATGAGCCCATCAAGGACTAATTTTGATGTTTGATGTTTGATAGGTTAGACTTGTGTTAGAGAGTTCTAATAAATAGAAATAATAAATAGAAATAGTCTAAGTCACGAAAATGTCTGGGTGGGCATCTCTCCTGATTAGACCTGCTTTAACATATTATTGAGAAGGAAACTGGAAAGGGAGGCACACCTGGCTGAAACACTTCTGGCCAGCTTTCAGGGCTCCTCCTCTGAATAGCAACATTGCTACAGCTCTGTGTCAGCACTTGGTGTGCTGCACTGGCAGGCAAAGGGAAGGGAATCAGGAATCAGGAATCTAGCAATACCTTGATCCACCAGGAAATTGATGCTAATTCATGAGAAATGAATGTTCAGACTCAGAAGGGTGAATTCCTGTGCTGTTGGTTAACATTCTCCTTGAAAACTAAAGCACACCTTCACCTACCTCTTCGCACAAGTTTCTGAACAAGTAAAAATTAGGATTCATGTGGGTAAAAGATCCTCATTACATTCATTTTGCTTCTGAGTGCTGCTGGTCAGTTCAAGCTGCACCATCTGTGTCTCTATGCATGCAAGACATTTCCAGTCAAATGTACCTCAGCTTTCCATCCTTCAGGTTTTCTGAGATTATAGCGTGGCCTGAGCACAGGGGAGGGAGGGGGTGTGGTTGTACCACCAGAGAGATGCCTTGGCTCAATCTACGGGCATTTATTTCACCCTTTCTCCCATCTCTTCTGTCACTTCAGTGACACAATTAACACAGACCTCTATACCACCCATGCACTTGACATGTCATTCTTCACCAGTTTAAAGCCTACCATGGGTCAGATATTTAACAGTGCTCAGTAGTAACAGTAAGTCCTGAAAAGCTACCCCATAACAAATTGCAGGTTTGACTTGGCAAGTAGAGTCCTGGTTTGCTGCTTATGACAAAGCTTGTATTAAAGCTGGACAAGGAATAGTTTTTAGTTTGGTGTATTTCAATGCAGAATGTCTCAGAGTACTGAGTGGCTACTAGTGTGGCTTTTGAAAACATACTGCCATGGCAAGAAACATGGCCATAAGGGATTTTCTTAGGTTCTTTCCCCTCACATACACTTTCTCATTGTTTGTAATTTCTCTGGCAGATGAGCTGAAAATCAAAATATTACTGCTAGAGAGAATATACTGTATATCTGTTTCCAAGACCAGAAATTACTGAGATCATATTTTTTGTGGATCTACAAAGACATTTTCTTGTCTAATAAAGAGTAATGTAATTTCTATGCTGTTCCTACTGTACATAGTTATTTATTGCTGTTTATATTTCCCTTATTCCTTTTGAAAATCATTGCACTTCATCTTGATCATCAAATTGGTGTGACACACAACACCATGTAGCTGCTTAATTATGCATGTGAGTGTTCATTCTATCAAAACTACAGCTTTCATGAGCAATTCTATAATAAGAAAATGATTCCTGTGTAGTTTTTCTGAGAGACACATCACTTCATGGCTTTGCAGACAGACACACCACAGTGTTACAACATTTACATCATAGCATGCTGCAGTCTGCCATGACATGTAATGAGAAAATAGAAAAATACTGCTATTATGTCATGCTGACATTGTATACTGTAAAATTTGTAGCAGCCACATTTCCCCAGCGAAGCACAAGACTTGCCTTCTCAAAACCAGCCTCATCATGGAGACTAGAACAGAGGAAAACCTTTGGGGTAACTTCCAACAATTACAAAGCTACTGTTGTTTGTCGGCAGCTTTGTTGCCTTCGATGTCACACCTGTGCAATGGCACTGAGGTAGAGGGAAAATCTTCCTCTTTATCAAGGTCAAGAGGAATTACTACTTCTCCAGAGCAATGACCCAGTACTCTGAGTCCAGACTGAAGGCAACTGTCCTTCATATCAAAAATCACCCCAGATGACACTCCTGGTGGTTTTGGCATGCTGCTAATGATTGAGTACTCCCTGTACTCCAGAAGCTGGCTCTATGGATATGGCAGGACACTGCACTGCCAGAGTCTGTACTCTAGGCACTGTGAGGAGAGAGTGAGACATTCTGTCCAGTTGCTCCCTGCTTTCAACATTATCTGATCAAAATATGAAGAAAAACCTACACGATTGTCCTGTAACTTTTGAAAACTGAAGCATTACTTGTCAACTACCTCTGTCTCCTTTGATTTCTATATTAGATAAGTCTATTCTCTTGGACAAGAAATGTTATGCTTCTTAGACTATGCTTCTGCAAAGAAGACCTAAATGATTTGTTTCTTTGGCTCATTAGCTTGTCCTTGCACTTGAGAAAGGACAGCGCTGCTTATGAGTTGAATACCCACTTCAGCTGATGAAGAATGGCAAAGGGATTAGCATGGCTTTATCTCCATTCTCTCCACACTTCGTATTAAATTTCCTTGCAGATTAAGAATTATATAAAATGCTTAAATCACTGCAGAACATTTTTTTATGTTGTCCTGTGGGTAGTAAGAAATAATATTGCAAAAGGCAGATGGACAGAACAAAGAGCTAGAATATGGCAAAGATGTCCTTGATGACATCAGTGATGAGCAAAGCAGCAGGACAAGAGCCTGTACATCAGTTTGGGAAGTAAGTTACAGGGAAGTAAAAACTCATGATGAATATGTCATTTTCCTACAGATGAGTCTCTGAGAACAAGATTAAGGACATCTTCCACAACAATGATAAGCTTATTTTAGTAAATAATGGCATAAATCAGTTTTCACATATCTTTTATCTGCTTTTCCATGCACAATGACAACACATGAAAGAAATTCCTCATATGAGGTGAGTCGCAATATTCAGCAGGTCCTAGTTGTGGACCTCCATTTCTTCTCAAAGCCAGGCCCCCTCCTATGCTGACAAGATGTACTGGGACTCTGCCTGACAAGGACTCATATTTTACATTTAAATCCCTGTAATTTTATGCGTTACCCCAAATGCCTTATTTTTAATTGCTGCAATGGTTTGGGGTTTTTTGGGATTTTTTTGGGGTTTTTTGAAGTTTTTTTTTTTTGTTCTGTGGGAATTTTTTGTTTCTGCTTTGGTTTTATTGGGGTTTTGTTTGTTTTGGTTTGGTTTTTTGTTTGGGGTTTTTTGATTTGGTTTTTCTTGTTTGTTTTGGTTTTTTTGGGGTTTTTTTTTTTTTTTTTGAGTAATTACACTAGCTGGGCATTAATTCCCATTTGGACAGAATTTAATTGCCTAAATTTTGTATGTCAATATATATATGTCACTCTTCCAAAAAATGCAGCTTGCCCCTCTTAATATTCAGTTCAATCTGGCTTTAGTTACTTCTGGGTTTGAATTTTGATAGCTTTGGTGTCCATAGTTTTAGGAAATTAGTATATCAGATGTGTTATCTCCCTTTTTCTTGGCCTTTGTGTAGAATCCTTTCCTATTAAATACAGAAAATCAGGATTCAGTACTTATTACTTATTACTTAGACTATGACAGCTGATTAGAAACACAATTTCTGTCTCCTTTTATTCCTCTAAACAAGAAAATCTTCCCAGTTGCTAGAACAGATTTACAATGATTCATAATGGACTAATAATTCACACAACCCTACCCATTAACAATATTACACCAGGGATTAATTTGTCTTGTGACATTTAGGGCACATGTTGCACTTACCAAGGGTGCATGCAGGCACACATTAACTCCATAATCATTCTGTTATTAGCTCAAAGTCTTTCTCAAAGTGAAAATCCACCAGTACCCATAATCACTTGTGTAGAAAGCCATCATAAAAAATATTCTCTGGGAAGTTGCTGCCTTCAGTATTTTACATAATAGCTGCCCTGGTATTTTATATCATAAAATGTCTTTAGCCATAAAATATTGCCATTTTCAAATACTTCTGTACATCAAATCAGAATGTGTGGAGTGTTTCTACAAGACTGCACACTTAAAGCTTTGATCCTGCAAAAGCTTGACTTTGATGACACTTGAATGTGGCTATTACTCATGTTTCTAAGGTTAAGCATATTCATGTCCACCAGATCACTCCTTAGCTCCTGAGCATCTTGAATCAGGAACATTGCCTAGAGATGAGCATACCCCTAGGAATAAATTTTCATTGATGTGCTTCCATGCACAGTATATAAAGAACCAATGATGTATGTATTTCTTTTCATTTAATGAAAGTAAATCCATCCTGTGCCCTCAGTGGGAGTAGTTTATCACCAGTACATCACAGCTAAATGAGTCACAAGTCAGCTAAGGCCAGTACTGCCTCCTCAGGCCTCACCTCTGTGTCTCATGCTGGTTTCTACCCACAGGAAGCACAGCCTTTAACAACACTTCATGAGCACTGACTTAGGGGAGAACATGAATACAAGTTCAGATCTATGTGTTTCATATATTTCAGGCAAATTCTATCCTGTTTTTATTGGTTCATGCTGGGATGGAGCTCAAACAGGGAGGTTTGAATTAAACTACTGTGGCAGCAGGCTAGCCCAATGAGTACAGGGCTTGAAAGGACCAGGGCTGTAAAAAATATTAGTCACATATATGATATTTTATATCATTATATATATCTCAATAGTGTTTCAGAAGAGCATACCTTGCGTTCATTCTTGCTAATTCATCAAAATAGAAGAATAACTGCAATTTGTTGTTCTACACACGGGCATTTACCACTTCTGAGCAACAGTAAAACAGGAGAGGATTGGGACTGCAGCACATAAGCAGCAGAGCTAGAAATACACAGGTTCAAACAATCACAGCATTTTCATTCACACAAGAATTATTTCTGTCTCCCCAAAACCACCATTGAAATCAGCAGCCAGGGTCACAAAAATAAAGTTGTGCGACTAGGTTCTTTGTTTCAGAGAGAAAAAAGCCACACACCATAACCTCCAGTACAGCACTGCACATGCACACGCATGCAGACGCAGTCCTGCAATGCCAATTTTATGGACAATGCCAGCTCTGCACCTGCCTTGCAGCTGGAGAGCAGAACCAGGGACTTCAAAGGCAAATTTTGCATGCACTCACACACACACAGAGACACACTCGGAGAAATAACAAAGGTATGGCTCAGAAATAACCCTCTGAGCTCTTGGGGCACTGCTAATTCATCCCAAGACTCGGTAGCCTGAGTCAGCCCATCACAGTGCTGCTGTGGAGAGAGGAGGGGGGATGCCACACTCTTAGGAAGTCCTCATCCCATTCCAAAATTGCTTCAGCTTCCCTGCCGCTGGAAACGTCCCTGCTGTCGCCCCCCACACCCACGAGCATCCTCCCCTTCATCCTTCACCCCAGACAGGTCCCCCAGCCGCGGCGCCGCAGGTGCCCTCCAATCGGCCGATATCCATGGCAACCGCTCTCGAGCACCAGGAGGAGACAGCTGAGCTGGATTGCAAATCTCCCTTCTGCTCCTGCCTCCATCACGTGCGACGAGTGGGCAGGCGAGCGCATCCCCTGCTCCCGCAGATTAGGCAATGCGTTCCTGCCTCCCTTTGTTTCCCCCTCTCAGGCCATCGCCGCCCGCACAGCGCGCTCACCCGCGCATCGCCGACGATGCTCACTCAGCCAATTCGCTGTCGGCTGGCACTTCTCTCACACCCTCCCAAAATTAGCACTCAGTGGGCGAGCATCGCAAATTGCTGGCAAATACAGAGCTTCTGGCCATGCCAAGGCTTTTGTTGCGCCGCCCTCAGAAACCAGGCAGCCGCGTAATAAATACGTTCTTGTAACACAATCAAATTGGGGGAATCAAATAACTGTTATCATCAAAATGCGTTTGTTGACGCCACAGATATTTAGGCAAGATAACAGACTGCCATGGCTTTGCCTCTCCTTGCCAGTGGATCCCAGGAACTGATTTTCCTGCCATGGCCCCATGGCTCGGCAGCTGAGCCTTTGGGGGATGTGCAGCAAACCTGTGCGCTGTGGGCTGCTCGGAGAGCACACGCAGACACAGCCCCTACCACTGACTAATGCTGATCTGAGGTATCGACAGCCCTGGGCCAAGCCAGGCTGCCAAAAATTTTGAACTCTGTTTGGGGTGTTTCCATTCTCATTTGTAAGCTAATAGTTTTGGATATCCAGCTAAATTTGACTTGCAGTTTGGCTTTGTGATCCTTGAATGAAACAATTTTTTTTTCACTCTGTTCCACTTCTTGCCAGATCCTTGGAAAGAAGAAAAACAAAGGAATTTTATGGGCACAGCACCAGCACAATCCCGTCCCACCTCTGTTGCAGCATTCAGGGGCTAATGCAAAACCTCTGCTGTGTCCAGGTTGTTTCTGAGTGGTGTATTACCCTAAAGGGAAGCTCAGAGACGAGCATCTTACCTTATTTTTAACACGGAGAGACCACTGCTAAATGTCTCTGGATCTACATCCCCTAGAATCTGCCTTCCCTTTGGCTGATGCTGACTAACCCCACTACAGCTCTGCAGCCTTAAAAGGTCTTTTAGGATAAGTCACTGAATACACTGTCCATTAAAATCCCTTAGAATATACCTAGGAAATATCTGTGATAAATATAAATTGTAAGAAAAAAGCTGCAATTAATAACTATTTTAAATATTAAAAATTGGGGGTTTTCCCAAACACACAGAAAATTAAGATAATCTGCAACATGAAGAATCTCTTTATATCCTCTTTCAAAATCCAAATTCAAATGATGGTAGAGGGTGTGTTGCTGTTGGCTGGGATGCCTGAATGGTTTGGGGCACAGACATGTTTCAGGTGACTGATTGACCTAACTGGCTAAGATGGCACAAACATATTCTTCAGCTGCACAGTGAAAATAGCAGCCTACAGCAACATCAGAAACCTGTGTTTCCCCTAGACAGATGCAGTGGATAGGCCACATATGTAGCATATTAATACATAGAGATGATATATACAGGCTCTTTGTCTCAACCTTCTAAAAAGGTTATTAACTGTCTTTCTTACATCTAAAGGGAGAGATTGGCCAGAGCTGTCATATGTTCCTGTCAGATTTTTCATACCAGCACTGCAAATTAGGGCTTTAGGGAGTTAGCAAAAAATAAAGATTGGTGGTACAGAGCCAGGTGGAGAGAAATGTTGAATGTTGTATTTGCATAGGGTTTAACACGAACAGGATCAGAGTGAATTCATTCCTGTTGCAGAGAGCTGGCTTGAGACCCCTGAAATACCCTATTAACCCCTGATGGCTCCACAGCTAAGGTGAAGATAGATCCTTTGTACAGATAAAATACTCCCCTAAACAATAGTAGTCTGGCTTGGATGTCCATGGTGTTTCCAACTGACTCCTAAAATATATAATGCAGTGTTGGAAAATATCATCCCACAAAAACCATAAGACACAGCTATCACTAGAACCTGGAAGGGGAGATAAATACATCATAGCAATTTTCTCCAAGGCAGGAACAGCTATTATTGACCAGGAATACAAGGGCTATAGAAGTGATGAATTTCTGCAGTACAAGTCCAGTTACAAGAATTGTCTGCTTTGGTGTGATTTGTTCACTGCATATGTTTACAAAAACAATACTATCAGGTCTTATTTCCTGTTGGTTATTTGTTTATTTATGACATTGTACAGACCATATCTTGTCACAAGTCTGTGTATTTCAGAGGCTGCCCCAATGTACAATGCCTTCATGAAAGAGAGGGGGAGAAGGACCACACCTGTTCCAGCCTATTCCCACACTACAGTGAGGCATGCAGAGCTGTGATCGAAAGAAGGAGAAACTGGCTAAAAAACCTGAGCAGATAGTAAATATCATTAACTGCCTGCATTTGAAGTTTGAAGTACAGAACTACCACAGGAGAGTTTATTTCCAGCCTTACCCAAGATTTACTTTCTTTATTTAGGTGGTGCAGGACAGCTGAAGGCAAAACCTCATTATTTCATTACTCAAAAAAGTCCCATGAATGCCTCTTTCCCCATGCATACAAGAGAACATTAATAGTTTAAATAGCATCAATGGAATGCTCCTGCAAAAGGCTTCAAGACCCATCTCACAACAGTAAAAAAAAAAAAAAAAAAAAAAAAAAAAAAGAAATCCAAATATAAAAGTGTAAATTACAAATAAGCATTATGAGAGTTTCCAGGATTTGGATGTTTCTCAAAAATCTACTGTGCATCAGTGGAAGGCTTTGCTCTCTAGGAGAGATAACAAGGTTTGTTCATGCAGCTAGCAAGTTGACTTTAACTATTTTACTCCCATTGTTTTGAAGATATCAATGTTTTCTTAAAAAAGAACTTTCTCTACCCAGAACTGGGCTACTTCTGCTTGGCTATTCACTGAATTCACCATAATTCTTCTTTATGATGTCAGTCTGTCACCATGTAAATAATTGCCATGTCACAAATTCAACATCATAACTTTACAGTGAGGTGAAGCAAGAGGAAACAGGCAGTGGGGTTAAAAATCCTTGGTGAAGGAAGCCTTTGAAAGCAGCTTCTAAATGCCTTTGAAAATAGCCACAGAGGCTTGACAGGAAAATATAAAACCACCTGAAAGGTAAGCAGATGTAAGCAATGACACAAGTCAAAGTGGCCCCCAGTGTGAAAACTCTCCTACACGAGACAAATGAGAGCATTTGGGTCACAGAACAGTCACGTCTGTGTGAAGGGTGGAACATATGGAAATTTTTGCTGTTAATTAGGGTGTGCCTCTGGCAAGGCCACTGCAGTTGGACTTGCTTCAATTCAGAAATATTCAGCTCAGCATAATGGTCTGGTTGGAATTCAGTAAAGAAAACCGAGGGTTGTGGGATTTTTCCCCCTTTTTTTTTTTTTGTCTTTTTTCTTTTTTTTAACAAATGCCATAATAGACTATGTAGAAATCAGGAGGAATAACAGTACAAGGAATGGAAGCATGCCCAGAGTCTGAGCTGGGAAGGTGATGCCCCAGGTGAGACATCCAGTTTTGGGTTGCCAGCTAGGACAGCGGTCCCATGCCTTTTCATTCTGCTTAGGATCAGTTTCTGCCCTTCAAAAAATGAGGATAGTGATGTTTAATGGCTCTGTAAAGTTCACTGGTTTGGGATGAAGGGGATCTGGACTTTGTTCTTGTCACTTCCATCACTGGTTGAGTGATGCTGAGCCAGCTCCTTTGCTCTACCCTGGGTTTCTCAGCTTAGTCAGGGCTAACAATACCAACCTCCTCTATAAAGAGCTTTCCAGTCCACAAAAATCTGGATGTTATTATGATGATTGGCAAGCACATCATGAGAGTGGGATTAATTTTTTTCAAATTCAGATGTTTAAAGTATTTTAACTCCTTCCTAACAACCCCAAGATAATTTTACAGTCACTTAAGAAATTAATATTCTCTTTGGTGTTTGTATACAATATTTATGAGACTTGGTCTAATCATCAAATATAAATGTAGTCCAGAATAAGAACTTTTAGATTCACTTTTTGAAGGAACCGTTGTATACTCAGGAACTGAAATCTTAAACCAATGAAGAGAAACACAATGAAATGTGTAATGGATCTAGCTTTTCCAGGCTTATTTTCATTACCAATTATTTGGTAATAAAGAGAAGTCTTACTTGTGATTCTTAAATAAATCAAAGCCATCCATATATCTGTGATGATGGCTGTTTTTCCAATGAAATGGGATTTTTTTTTGTCACTTTGCTCTTCTTTGAGCTCAACTTCAACAAAAATTCAAATTCAGGACTAGTGGTGATGTAGAGTTCTTTGGATATCCAAAGCCATGGACTTCGGATGGTGAGCACTGTGTCCTCACTGGGCCTCACACAAGTAGGAGCCTGTGTTTCAGACAACCATCCTTGTCACAGCACCCGTGATGTATCTCATGGGCCTGACACAGCGTGACACTGATGCTCAGGGGAAAACCTCAAGCTTATTTAATATACTCCCTCTATGCTAATAAAGAACTTAGGAACTGATAAAGGATTTTAAATAAGCCTTTAAAATTATACTCTCACACCTGAGCATGAATAGGTCCAAATTAGCATTTTGAATGAGATAAATTGCTGCAGATCCAAGCAGGTAATCAATCACACTTTATCTAGGCCTTTCCAGAGGTAGAGGGTGAATGAAACTGCAGTATTGAAAAGAAAAAGGACACAATACACTGCCATGCTTCCCACCCACTCCAGAATAAAGACAAGGCGATTTTAGAGAGTCTCCACTACAAGGACATGCCCCTTTTTGTGAGTAAGCTTTGTAAAAAAAAAGCTCACGCCTTTCATTTCTTCTGCACAATCTGAGAAATGAAGCAAGCAAGACCAGCCAGTTGCATTCCAGACACCATCCTTATGGTCCGTTTCCCTTTGAAATTTTCTGCTACCCATTTTCTGTTTCAACAGCAGGTATCCCTATTTCATTTGTCAGCCTCTGCTGCCCTATACATAGAGCTGCTGATTACACCGGGTTCACTGAGGTTGAAGAGCAACTCAAATGGGAAAGAGAGCCCTCTTTTAGTTCTACAGTAATCTTGTAAATGCTGTACAAAGGTACCTCTAATTTTCTAAAGGACACATTGACCCACAGACACAGGGGGACACCATGATTTTCCATCATTGTTTCAGGGGTTGAGAATTTGTAAGGGGTCTTTTTGGTTGTTTTCGTTGTGTTGTTTTTTTTTTTTTCTGGAACAGTTAAACAATGGAAATCTACATCACATGAGCTCTTCCAAATATAGCCTGTACTGATGAGAAGAGATATATTTATCTCCCTTTGTACTTTTCTGAGACCACCACAGATACAAAGAGTAGCAGTTATTAAGTCTGATGTCCCAGCTGATGTCCCTTTCTATACTGCAACTGAATACACAGAGTTGAATTTATTGAGCACAGGTATCTAGAAAAAGATTCCTTCGGTGAACTGGGAAAAGAGACAGGATTGAGGAAAAACATATTTGGATTTTTCTTCAATGAAGAACTTGAAAAAAAAAATTTGAAAATATACAGCATCAACAAGATGTTTTCCACTGTGTATGTATTTGCAGTCCACTGTGTCAGAAAGTTGTGAAATTATTCATGGGCTTTTTCTCTGAGATAAGTCAGTGAAGAAATAGAATATCTCCTCTCAGCTACTTTCTCCTGGGCTTGAGATAGCCTCTGATGTTGACTGGCTTACTCATATGGCTAAAAAGATCAAATAGAAGACAAAAGCTGGATGCTTTATTCAGATAACGATCCAATTTTTTGGCATATTTGAAATACAGTGATAATAGCTGAAAATTTCCCAAAATACACACAAAACCTCTCAATAATTTCAAGAGTCATTCTTGTCATACGTGGGAAGACTGTCTACAGGGAAAAAACATTATTCCTTATTTATGTTCATTGCTACCCTTACAGAGGCCTCTATTTATTTATTTATTTGTTTCCACAGATATTTAATGATGGCCATTCACTCTTGACTTTTCACCTCTGCTTTTCCACTCAGTATGTGAAGGACAGTAGTCTTTCCAGAGCTGCTTCTGTTGGAATCACAGTTGTTATGTTGCAAGCAACAAATTTCATATTTTCTGCTACTCTCCCTTCAAGGTAGGTCACATTTGAAGCAGTAGTTAGGATTCTATTTCACTGATAACCATGTCCAAGAAGAATACAGTTTATTTGAAAACACTACATATACTTGTTCAGTCAGCGAGTACAAAACAGCACTTTTAGATTCAGCTGAGCTGTACATTGATTAGGTGCAAAGTCTTTACCTTCTAGTATGGCTAGCACCAGAATTTGGCTTTCCTTGGCCAAATTCCAGAGGGATTTCTTTAAAAATCTAAAGTCTTAATTTACTTAAGCCAGAAGGAAAATTATTTATTAAATAAAATGGGGTTTGATTTAATCACCTTTCAGAACTGACTTCGATGGTCTGGAAAATCCAGGAGGCAGTGTAAACACCTGCATCCTGAGCCCAGTGTGAGCAGTAGCTAAACCACCCCTTTAAATGTGCTCCTTAAACAGTTCTGCATCTAGAGTAAAACAAGGTAGCATTTATAAAACTTCAGCTGATCTACTTTGAGGCTTAAAGACAATTTCTAGAGCTTCTGGGGCAAGAATCCCCAATGCAAGGTAATTCAGAGGATGGATCAAGAAATACAGATGAATTCTCAGAAAATGCAGTTCAGTACCTATTGTTATCACTCTCTGCACTTAATATGTGTGACAGACACTACAAGAAGTGCCAATACATTATTCAAACAGTCCATTCTACTGAGAAACAGGCAGCTGTGGTAAAGGGATGATTGGACAAGCATTCTATGTTGGATGGAATTCAAAGCAAAAGGACCTCCCCCAGTCACACAGGAATCACTCTACACAAGCTTGGTTTTTAAGAGAGAAATAGCACAGCTGTAAACAGACAGCCTGGCTAGCAGGTGTGATCTACAAATGACTGCTCTGACCATCTCTTTTCCTTTCCCACACCAGACCAAACAACATCTGAAGGCAGCCTTGCAGTAATTCATGGCAGACTTCTCCACCTCTCTGCCATTTGGAGCATGTTGCCATTCTCTCTTCACAGGCTGCCCACATGTCTGGTCTCTGCCCAGGCCCACAGATGCTCATCTCTGGGCTATGAAAGCAGCTGAAACTTGGATATACAGAGCAGGTGGCAAATCCTTGATCTGGGCCAGGGCTGAAGGGATTCTGTTGTGAAGGTGGTTTAGACCTTACCTGTATTCACAGAAATGGAAATGGCTATAGAGCTCGCAGGATATAATAAAACCTGTGGTGCTAAATTCAGAGATGCAAAATGCAGACTTTGGAACCATGGCAGAAATCTCAACAGAGTGACCAGAACAGGAAAATTTGAATGTGTATGTATGATGGAGAATGAAAATGGGTGCAGGCAGCTGCCCATCACACAGCACAGGAGTACACAGTGTATTGGGCAATGGCCACAGAGGCACAGGGGGTTATTCTGCTTTCTCCCTGTCTTCTAGACAATCCCTGCTAGGAGGCTACATCCCAGTTACCAGGTTTCCCCAAAACAGCTGGAAGAACTAAGGATGATGTCCTAGTATATCAAATAAAATCTACTACTTTTCTGAGAAGAAAAAAAATCTCATTAAAGACTCCCCAGTTAAAAGAATGGCAATATTAAAAATGTTGCACATCTCCCCACTTGAAAGGCAAAACTGAGAAGCCCTGCCAGGTTCCCTTGCCTACGGAAGAAAAAGTTGCCTGTGCCCCAAAACAGGAGCCAGCACTGGTAATCTCTAACTCTTGGGTCAAAACAGAAAGACATGCTCACACACTGCTTGGTTTACCAGAATGCTTTATTCTGTTCAGCTAATTCCTGAGCAACAGCAACAATATTCACTGCTAACTGAGAGACTAAGTCTGTAAAGGGGGGTAATTTTCCTCATGAAATGGGTAAGCAATTGAAGGAGCAGAGGCTGGTTTGGTTGGTTTTTACATATCAGATATATTTTTGTTTTGCTGTAGTGACAAAACTTCAAAGAAGAGTTAAAATGTTAGCTGTGACTCAGTTTACACATCCATATGTGTCAAAGGTCCAGCACAGTACCTGTTTGAAACGAGCTGCTTCCACCACAAAGGAAAGTATTCCCTGTGCCAGGGGATGGAGTCAGTACTGTAGTCACCTTATTTCCTCCTCTTTCACTTTTATCAGCTCATAAATTCTAAGCATACATGAACACAGACAACAGGCTTCAAAAACAAGGAGGAAAGATGTGTTTTCCCAGGGCTAGGTGGCTCAAAGGATTATACAGCTATAAAGATCTACTCACAAGGGGATTCACATGAGAAGACACACAGGATATAAATGGTGGGAATAAAAAATAAAAAAAAAAAAGTCAAGGGAGCTTACAAGGCCAAGAAAAACCCAAAACATAAAAAAATGTAAAAATCCCCAAACCTGAAGCATTTCAGGATCCTAACTAGTAACTGCTGAAGATGAGAGAAGACAAAGATCATTGAGCTGAAATATTGGTAGTATTTTTTTCACAAGGGAATGAAAGGTCACAATGACGTCTTCTCTCCAAGATGCAGTTTCCTAATTTTCTCCCCAGTATCAGGAATGAATTCACTGAGAAAGCTGTGCCCTTGTGGAAGGCATGAAATTCTGCTTAATATTTACATCTTTACTGAGTGGTAATATGGAAAACAGGTTCAGGGAGTGTAGAAGCAGGCAGCTTGGGGAATACTCTGGCTTGGTCTGAGGCTCTGCAGAGGCAGACAGCCATCTACTGCCAACAAATGAAATAGAAAGCAGCCCCACAGGCTTCCTGAAAGCTGCATTTACAGAAAACCATGCCTCACAGGAAACAGCTTTGCTTGGCACATCAAGCTATCCATGCTAGCCAGCATCAGGACAAACCTGTCTCAGGAAATGTAATATTTTCTTCTTCCACTGACATGTTCGTGCTGTATCTAGAGGAAAAAAATCAGGAGCAGATGATGGAATGGAAGCCTTTTTCATACAGATATGCTTCAGGTTTTTGGATTCCATTTGTGGAAAATCCCTTCTCCCCCTCTCTCCACCCACCTCAACATGCAGAGTCAGATTCACAATGAATCTTCACAGACTGAAACGCTCTGAGCTTTGACAAGGAAAGGCAGCAAATGGAGGCCAGCAGTGCAAATTGGAGCACTGGGAGCACACTGCAAGTAGCTGAGTATCAGATTATCCAGGCACCACAGACTACAGCTTCCACCTGGAAGGCAGAGAAACAAAAGCCTCCCTTTGTGTCCCAGGGTTTTGCAGGAATTAAACACAGCTCCTCTTTGTGGTAGACCCAGACTCTCACAAGGAACAGGGAGTAGCCAGTAAACTCCCAGGCTGTCCTCAGGGAATGGACTATTTTAAGCTTGCAAACATCTCCCTGCATATGTGCTGTATTTTCACGGAAGAATAATTTAATCTTCATTGCCATCATTAATTTTTGACAGAGAGCACCATATGACATCCTGTTTACAGCCCACTAAATCTCCATTATGAAGCCATGCTTACAGAAAGAAGAACAATCTGAAGAGCTGTGTTAACTTTTATGATTATATTCCAGCCCTGCAATACAGAAACATGATTGAAGTCACACACACACACATACAAATATTTTTTTTTAAATTTAATTTTATTATGTTGTTTTCAGGATCCAGAAGAAAAGCTTCTTGTTTAAATAACCAATACTAATACAACAGATAAAACCTTTAAAAATACCTGCATAATACATTGGAATTCATCCTTATTCAATATTTACTCTGTTGTTTCCAGCTGTATTGAACAGCACAGGTAAGTTCTGCTATTCAGAGATATTCTTTGACAGCAGGAGAGATTTAACCCTGCTGGTGAGCAGGATTTTGTTAATACTTGTACTTACATTCTTTCATTTGGTAATCTAATAGTTTTGGTGAGATCTGTTACCTTTCCCCGGGGCATAAAACCACTCAGAACTAAAATCTGCCATCAGCAAGGAGAACTGAGGAGAGCCAAGAGTTCCAGAAGGTCTCTGACACAGAGGCATCACAACTACCACCAAAGTTCTGAGAAGGAATCATAAAACCAGGAAGAGTTCAGCGGCCACAACACAGCATGGTACAGTTGCACCAGTTCAACAACAGAGAAATCCCATAGTTTAGGTCTAGATTTAGCCAATTTAGGCACACCCAATTAATTTAACACTTCTTCAAAAGTCAGTGAAACAAGAGAGGTCCCTCCAGGGAGTAATTCTAGTCTTAGACTAAACTACTTGAAAGATAACATAAAGCTAGGATTATCCTCTTAGTTCTCCCACTCTTCCCCCTCTGCAGAGAGTGCATAGAAATACTCAAATAAGTGCCTAAACAGTGTAGGGTAAATGTGGACAAACACTGTCCTCTAACTGACCTCCTTTGAGATGAGACTTTCCCTTTGTAGCAGTTTGAAGGGCACAGCCAAGATTTCTAGTCCCACCTAACTATTTCAGGTGAGAATATTCTCTTCCATTATCTACTTTAATAAGTATATATTCTATTAAGCATTTTATGAAGCATTTAAGCAAATATTTAATACGGTACTTCCCTTTCAATCCTGCTCCTAGCAGCAATCATTCTTCACATACACACAATCTCCCTTGGATTTAAGAAAGTTGAGTCATGACTTAATACTCTAAAATGATTCCCATTAACATTAGCTCCCAGTCATCAGTTTCTAAGGAAAACCAGAGTGGCAGTATTGAAGTGACAGCTCATGACTATGCAGGACAAACCCCAGGTTGCGTGGGTAACTTGAGTCAGCAGGAGTCCCTGGAAAGTATTTATCTGGAAATCAAGGTGATAAAAATTAGACACTACAGCCAACAACCCTGTGGTTAATTAAATCTTCATAGATTAACCAAAAATTTCTATAAAATTTTATTATTGTGTGTATTGTACAAATTTACAAATGTACAAAGCCTGGGGTTTGGATTCATTAGTCTTTTCAGCCTTCAAAAACCTAGCAGTAATTACATGTAACTCTCTTTGTTAGAGGAATGAATAAAATTCTTGGGATTTTTTTTTTTTTGTTGGTTGGTTGGTTTTAGTTTTGGTTTTGTTTTTTGTTATTATTGGTTAGTTTTTTTGTTTTGGCATTATTTTTCTGTTTGGATGATAGTGACAAATGAAAAACAATAGTTTTGACTGTTTCCTATCAAGTTCTCTCACAGTCAAAGATTTTACAAAAAGAGCAGGAGATGTTTTTGTCATCATCATCAAGTACTCCATAGCATGATACTACTGATGGCTATCAGATATAACCATATTTTTCTCTTTTTTTTCTCTTATTTATTCATTTTTATTAGCAGCATAGCCTGTTGAACTTCACACTCCAGTGAGGGCATTGCACAGCCTTCATTTGGGAAACAATGATGTCCTGTTTGATATGTTTTCCATGACCCACATATATGCTCCCTCTTACTCTGTTTTTTGCCTCCCCCATCCACTTTCTCAAAGAAAGGTTTTTCTCCTCTCTCAAAGCTTAATGTTCCCAGCTGCCTCCTGCCTGTTTCCCATCTCGATGACAAGTGCCCTCCCCATGATTTCTCCCTAAACCCTCAGTACCTATGCTCCTTTTCCTTAGAGCCACAGTCCTGCTTCACAGCCCTATCTCAGCCATCATCAGAGGGCTGCAAAGAGCTGGTGAAAGAGCAGAGGAAAGCTGAGGAGTGCACCTCAAGCCCTAAAGAGCCCACTTTGCTGCCCAGACTCCTCTGCGGAGCTCTCTGCTGCTGCTCCACCACCACCCACACCTGCCCCTCCACTTCAGGTTTCAGGGCTGCAGCATAAGGAGCACAGGGGAGGAGCAGACAGGGAGGGCACATCCACATGGGCTTGTTTTCTCTGAAGTTTACATCACATCTCAATTGCCTGGGTCATCTCTGTCTCAGCCTGATGCTCCACTCCTCTATCCCTCCCTGCCACAGCTGTGCTGAACCTTGCCCTCTGTGATCTACCTGGCTTCCTTCTGTCTTTCCCTTCAGCATGCAGAGTGCAAAGAAAATAAAGCTTTTAGTACAGGCTGTGGTCAGGGAAGAATTGAGTGAAACAGTTACTTTTGCTGACATTTCTTTATTCCCATGGCTGTTAGGGGCAAAATTGAATAAGGGGATAGGACTGGTGATCACCTCAGCTCTGCACTGTGGTTAAAGAGCTGCAAACCCTGTTGAGAAACTGGTGATCTTCTTTTTCCTCCTATCTATATCTAATGCAGTTCTATCTAATTGCTCTGACATTTACCTAGTGGAGATCAGATGTAGGATTTGGAAAAGAGAATATGTTTCAATGAATGTAACAATTAGATTATGTAAATGAGAAGGGTGCTTAAATACTTAGGTAGCAGACTTTGCACAAAGCTCAACATCCCAAACCTTTGCAAGCTCAGTTAATCCTACATGGTATAATAGCCATGACTATATGTGGCTTTTCATGTGAAGGCAAAGGGAGTAATAAAAGCCTCTGTAAAAGGATGACTAAAGGAAGCTACTCTCACTACACAAATTTTATTGGCCCTGCAAAATCAAAGAAATATGCTACACATCCTTGATTCCTCTGTAATGAAATTATATTTATCATTCACATGCACAGACCAATGTATATTCTGACATTAAAGAAAAAATAAAAGTTCAACAATCAGACCATAAGAGTGCTGTTACATTTGGAGGGTTATAAAAAAGCTAATGCCTAGGAGGTTGTGTGCTCTGCCTGACTTGGCATTTGGATTTTTCTGAAAACAAAAGTTCCTCTTCACCTGCAGGTCAGAGGCCAAGCCAAAGTGATGCAGGGATTTTGTGTACTGGATCTTCGTTCAGAAGCTCCCCTCTTCCTTTTCATGACTTCAGAAATTTTAAGTGAACTTGCTGAACTTACTCTTTGGGAAGAGGAAAATGTTTTACCCACTTCAGTGTTACAGTGACTTTGTGTTTCTGGCAAAACTTCATGTGTGACTTGTTTCCTGTGGAAAAAGGAACCCCACCTGTGGGGAGCAGTGATTGTGGGTGCCATCAGTGTGCTTTAGGGCTACAAAGGATTTTGCTGTTATTGTGAAAGAGCAGTAAACATTAAATCTTGACATGTTCACAGTTTGGACAGGGTTGCTGGCTCTAGCAAGATATCTCAATCTGATTTGTGACTCCAGACCTTATGGGGACAGGCACATCCAGCAGGCAAAGTGGCATGGGTTTCTTCGCACATGCAATCCCAGCCCTGGTCCTCTCCTGCAGTATATGTTCCCTCCTTCTCTTCTGTTTCTCCTATTCCTTCCCTGCCTCTGGGCTGTTACACTTTTAGTTGTGTTTGAAGTGTTTTGCTGCTGTGCACACACTATGGATGGTGATAGAGCACGGATTTATTTTATGACAGATACATGGAAGCAGGCCCTAAACTCCAATGTACTCTATCTACTTGAGGGAGCAGCAGGAGCAAATCCTCCTTCACCTTTCCCTGCAGCCCCAGGCAGCAGCAAATCCTCCTTCACCTTTCACTCCAGCTCCAGGCAAAGTTTTATTGCTATTCATTTTCCTATTGTGCACAGGATGGACTACAGTTTATTTCTGTTAAGAGGTTTACATTGAGACTCTCTTCAGACTCAGACTCCCCTGATATGTGGAGAAAGAAAAGGAAAAATTCAAATCATAATAAACCCCCCCTTGAAACTACTAGCTCAGGTGACATTGTAGTTTAAGAACAGTGGTTTTGGCATGTGTGGAGACAGTGACAGCATCACACTTCCCTCATTTTCCTGCCCTCCCCAGCATGGTGACTAGAGATCCCAAATTTGGAGTTTGGGAGCGAGAATGGGCTGGAAAGTCTTATCAGGAATGAAGCTCACACAAGGGAGGGAGCACACTTAGAGGAGCAGAGGATCTGCCACAGCCTCAATAGCCTGAGGGTTCATGTCTTGTTTAATAGCATGTTCATTATAATTTCCCTCAAAGCATGTCATAAATGGGGGGGCAAGGGGGAGGGTCAGTAACTGAGATCCTCTGAAGGTTCAATCCTGCTCATTATTTGAATCTCTTAAGTATAAGAATAAACAAAGAGGCTGTGGACGCTGTCCATGTTACATTTTCACTGCTGGAATTTTTTCCAAGATGCATTTTTGTCCAGAAATCCTGCTTTTTGTTTCCTTGACAATTGTGCTTACCATTGAGCTATTATATATAGGCGTGAAAAGAGGTGCTGCACCTATACGTTTCTTGCTGGTATTTGCAGTGGATGGGAGAGAAGGAAGGAGTAAATATTTTAGGACTCATCATAGACAGAATAAGGTGGACATCAAAATTAGATGAATGTGATTTACTCTTTGGAGATGTCTCCAAAAAGCCAGTGTTGCCCAAAAAGTTTGATAAAGGTTAAATCAAATCATCCCACCTCTACAGGCACTTACAATACTGTTGTATATCTGCCTATACTTATCATAATTACCCTGGGCTGATGCTGCTCTTCCCACATTTTTGATTTAATGGTAAATTTTTGGGACAGTGTGCATCTTTTGTCATCTTACGAGATTTTTGTTGTAGAATCTCTCTAGGCTCTGTTACATCACAAATAAATACACTTCCTAAATGAAGGGCTTTTCTCTTAGCAGCTTTGCACCATTTGAGTGCTTTGGCTCTCTAGGATGCTATGATCAGTTCAGGTGGTGCTAGGAAAAATATATCCTTTTTGTAAGGGGTAAGTAGGACAAATGTCAAGAAGCCAGCATTCCTCAAAAATGGATATGGTATCATGAGCTTTGGTATAAACAAGTTGCTATAAAAGGAGAAGTGTTTGTCACATCTCCTTTGTGATTTCCTACCTTAATTCCATTTCTTCCTGCCCTCCCACACACAACCACTTTACACATTTCCAGCCCCCTCAGCTGAAGTTTCCTCCAGAGCTGTTTAACTGCATCAGGCCGTCTTCCACTGAGAGACAGCTAGAAATAAAAAACCCAACACCTTAATTTACTAGGGGTGTTACCAGGATCCAAAACCTGGACCTTTTAATGACTGGCCAGCTGTGACCAGGCATACGAAACATCCTCCAGCATTGATTATACACAATTTCTGCAGAAGCATGCAAACTAACCCCATGGAGCAGCCAGACAAGGTTCTCTGCCTTTTCACAAAAGATGGAAAGCAATGTTACTGTCCATTGAACTGATAGAAATACATTTTTTAGGAAAACACAAGAACTTAGATGCTACATTTTCCCAGCAGGTTGAGGTTGGCAAGACCATCACCCACAGGTCAAAGAAATGGTCAGAAGTGTCACACTTTGTGAAGAATGCAAACAGGATTACAGTGGCTATGGCTACATGTGGGGGCCAGCTGGCCTAAAGGGGAAAAAAAGATCCTGTCCTCCTGCCAAGGATATAATCTACTAAAAGCAGATATCCCACTGTGAGCAGTTTAGTGGCTCAGCATTCCTTGTTTCCCTTCCCATTTAGAGTAGGAATGATACAGCTTTTACTTGTCTAGGGCAAAACATGATAAAATTATATTCTTTCAAAAGAACTGCTACCTTCCACAACATGCAATACCAAAAGTCAGTGCAAAAATAGCCATTTCAGCCTATCAAAGCCCTCTGAAATTTTCAGGATCACGGCAATGGAACAGGACACAAAGGTCACATATTTTGGTTGGGATGATGGCTTGACAATGCATCCAGCCTCAATAGCTGTGACTGCTTGACTGCTCAGCAGGCAAAGGCCTGCAGGGAATCACTGCTCCCAGAACTGTGTAACCCCATCCCTGCTACCAGGACCCCAGGCTATGCAGTATAGAGGCATATCAGTCTCTGAATTTTTAAAATATTCTCTCCCTCTCCAGAGCCTTAAGAACTGCTGAAGTTAATGTTGTTCCTAATTATATCTTAAATAAACATGTGACATCAAAAAATTACTCTATAGATTCTCCCTCATCTATATTTACTCAGGCATAATAGCAGCTGCCTACACGATTTTTGTCTTGCTAATGCACAGCAATAATCATAGAACCACCCACAGCCCATCTATTTTGGTAGAGTGCAGAAATAGACATTAAACCTATAAATGTCAGAACATGCCTTCTTTTCAGATGTTAGTATTATTTAAATTAGCACTTGAATTATGTTTCTACAACGTGATAGCTTTTCAAATGATGGTATATTGCACATGAAGTGCACTGGCCCTGCTTTAAACACCTTCAACCCATTAGGCCCATCTATAATTTGGTGCTTTTAGAAAAGCAAACGCATCGTAGAAGAGCTGTGATCTTTTTTGCTTATGCCCACAGGTCCCCAGGGAATTGTTGATGCCATAATTACCTGGTCAGGAGGTAAACATGACTGGTGCTTGTTGTCCAGATGCATTTGGGAACAGCTGTGTCTGGGTAGTTGGAAGATAACATTATCTGAACATGTCCCCACATTTCAGGGTAAGCACAGGGCTCACTATGAAAGCAATGCTGTTGGAGGGGAAATGTGTTAACTGGAAAATTGAAGCAGAGAATCACGTTTTCTCTGTAGATCTAGGAAAATTAGGAGCAAATCCTCCACCTTCCTTTTGACCACTAACCTCCAGTAAAATTAATTAAAAGAAACCTAGGAAAAAAGAACTGATTAGTCGAGATTTAGTGGATATGTGGAAGCTTATTGCAAGGAAACCTTGTTGTAAAAAGACAAAAACAGGTTAAGTGTAAAATCAGACAGCAGCTAGACCAGATCAACTCGATGCTGCTTTCAAGAAACACAAATTCTGCTCAAACAAAACTGTGCAAAAGGAGATACCTAGGATCATCTAGGAACAATATATGCCTGTTTAAGGGTGAAACGCTTCCATAATTCTCTTACATGAGAGTGAAGATGAAACACTGTAAGACGTCCATTTCTGAGAAAGCCCTTCTGCCATTTAGTAAGCCCTCTCATTATAATGAAGTTTTTGACTAAAAGCATCATGTTTTATTACAAACAGCATGCAAATAGAACATCATGCTTCACCAGACAGAGGACTAAGTTCATACTCCTCTCTCAAATAAGAGCCACAGCAACCACCAAGCTGCCACACACACACACGAGCTGCATGTACCAAACCAACAGTGACACCTCGTGGGCAATACTCAAGAACAAATCTAATTACAATTTCTTCCAGAACATCAACTTTAGGAGATTGATTATTAAAAAAAAAAAAAAAAAAAAAAAGAAGGCTTAAGTTCTTTTGTAGCATTGGGGGAAAAAAATATCACCCTTCAGTGAGGGCTGCAGAGGATAATGCAGACAGCCCAGCAGCTCCACACAGAACCAGTCCTGTATCCAGCAGGAGCAGTACCAGGGGAGTCCCGACTGGCACTGCGGGCCTGCCCACTGCCACCAGCAGTGGTTTGAATTAGAATCAGGTGTGCATTTCAAAGGACATCTCCCCCTCATCCTGCTTTCTTCAGTTTGGTTGGCATCCCAGTGCTGTCCCAGCATGTAAAACTAAATTGGAAGACAACATTTGGGAGCACAAACTGTGCGGGACAAATGAGCACGCAGTGCTCAGGCCAGGCTTGGCCTCACCTGCAGCAAGGAGCCTGAACAAGCAGCATGGAGTGATGGCCATTCTGCCCAGAGCCTCCCTCAAATTGCTTCTGGCTGCTCAGCAAGCCAGGCTTTGCATGCTGTCACTGTGGCTGCTTCTGGGCTCCAGCTAGCCTAGATCTGCACCTCACACTGTACCCCAGGGTATCTCTAGTCCCTATGTCTCCTGCTGATATCAAACTAGGAGGAGCTGTGGGCTTCTTCAAGGGTACAGGGACATCTGGATAGACTGCAGAGCTGGGCAATCACTGACTGAATGAAATTTAACAAGAGCAAGTGCTGTATTCTCTGCCTAGGATGGGGCAATTCTGGTCATACGTACAAAGTGGGGGATGAGATGCTGCAGAGCAGTCGTGCAGAATGTGAGCTATGGGTTGGATGGTAAGTTCAATTTGAGCCAGCAGTAGCCATAACAGCAAAAGGGCCAACCACACTCTGGGGTGCCTCAGGCACAGCACATATTCCCCCATGTAAGTTCCAGCAAAAAATTATGTATGGCACTTGTGTCATCTCTCAGTACACATTCTCATAAAAAATAAAACCTATATAATAAAAAACCTTCTTACTTTCCTTTATCAGAGTGAAGACTTGAGTAAGTGGCAATTTGAGCACAAAAACAGTCTGGATAAACTCCAGAAGCTTTTTTAATGGTAAGACTACAAACAACGATTCCCAAACCTCTTGTTAAATGTGCCTGCTGAGCTCTGAAGAGAACATTTTAAGACTGGAAGACTTCTCAACTCAAAGAATTTAACACCAACAGAACATTTTCGTAAAGGAGCACTGTCAGCTCTTTCCTTCGGTCCACAGTTAAGGTCAACATTGAAATAAAACCAAACAGACCAAGTGCCAATCTGTCCCAATTCTACTACACTGCAGGCCAGTCAGCACACAACCCGTCAGCTGCTCAAGGCACACTGTAATCTTTGCTTCACTGCACAGCTTTTTCTGTCACTGCAGGGTTCAACACACTTTCAGACAGAGTGAGCTAACATGTTAAACTTTAAGCATATAAACTCTCTTTCACACTGGAGCAAGGATACAGCTAAACATTGGATATGTCTTTTTTTTAAAAGAGCATTAATTTTGTTTAAGACTGAGGAAGGAAAAGTATACATTAAATGCATTCAAGAGCTAACACTGACAGTAAAAGATGAAGCACAGAAATACAGAATCAATTACAATACTTCTAAAGGATGGTGTAGCCTGGCATAGATCTTAACATGTTACAGCCTGCACATGCCTGTCAACACCCATCTATGGCTACAAAGACTGAATGGATAATCACTATAAACACCGCCCGGGGTTATTCACCCCAGCACAGAAAAGGATATTCACACTACTACCTATGTGGTTTCAGGTTTAGATTAAGTGTCCAGATGCAGACCCCCTGGATCACAGTAGTATCAAATTCTTGGATAAACTGCTGCAATTCTTTTGTATGTTACAAATTGTTCAGCTTTCTTGTAGTGATACTGAGCTAGGAAGCGTGGTGTTGAAGAGGGCACAATCAAACCACTTAAGATTAACTAGATTTGTGATTTCAAGTAACGCAAATTTTCTGTAAAATCTAATGCTTTTTTTTACACAAAAGTGAACAAATGTAAGCAATTTTGCGGCATCTTAAATAAACATTCCTCTTTTAAGGAGATAAGTAAATACTCTACTTTGTAGGAGAAGAAAAAAAGGTGACAAAAAACTTTCTGGACAGATTTTCCATCCATAAAAGAAGTGAACACCAGAGTATCCTACATTAGCCCTGCTTACCAGACTAAGTCACCTGTTTCTGAAAAGAGCACATACTTTTCCCTCAATAGTTAGTTCTCCAGAAGTTGAGAGCAAAAACTGAATTGTGCTTAGCTGAGAGAGAACATTAGCTTTGTTCTGAAAACTTTTTTTTCCCATCAGAAAAACAAGATCTAGAAATAGAAAAGCAATTTTTCTGATCCCAGGAAATGCCCCTTCTCCCAAGCAATTATCTTTACACCAACTTCACCTTAAGTCCTCCCTCCTCACAGCTGCACAAAACAATTGTAAAGTTGTCTATATGACACCCATATCCAGTTCAGTCTTCTAGATAATCTTTCTAGTTACTCATCAGAAGATTGTCTGGAGGAACCTGCTTGAGTGCAGACTTCAAGCTACACAGTCTACAAATGCCCAGTTACAAGGCACTCTGGGGTCCAGCATACAAACATTATCAGAAGTGTTCTGATGCCATGACACACTTACCCCTCTGTGGTTTTACTTCTGTAGTTTATTCCCATATGTTGTTGCACTCCCCTCCCACTTCAAAGCTAGATACACAAAGTTCATCAAATTACTATTCCCAACATGCATATGTAGTGCTAACTGAACTGCTACAGAACAAAAATACCTTTAAAAATTTCATCTTCAGTTAAGAATAAAGTAAGATTATTCTCTCTGAAAATAGTATCTATCCTTGTACTCTGTGTACTTTTACAAATCCTGCAGGTTTACTTCCCCACAACTAGAAACCAAAGCCAGATCCTTTTCATATTTCATGTGAACAGTACTATTGAGAATGAGATTGGTACTTGAAGTGTAGAAAAATAAAACTAGCCAGAGGCTACGGGAAATGCAGCAATGACATTTATTGGAATTTCTCCAGGCATTACATGAAAAAAATTTAAAGAGAGGATAAAGCTCATTCAGTGCATCTTTAAAAAAAAGATGTATCTGAATAATCTTGGTTCTTTGTAACAGACGGTGCTGCAGTTTCTGGGATTAGTTTTTTATGTACACATCAGCTAAAACTCACTCTGAAGAAAACTGCAAAGAACTGCTTTTTCACTTGGCATTTTCCCATCTAGTACAATATGACATTCTTGAAATATCTAGACAGATTCCACATAATTTTATACACAGTGTTAAGACCTTTCACCCCAAATGTAAAAAGAGAGACTGTTACGTAAATCAGTATCTTTAATCAAATAAAACATAATGGAAGTAAAAAAACAACAAAAAAAACCCAGGAGAGCTGAAGCCCCTGAGTTCCACAGCAGTGTGCAGCAAGTAAGCATTGCTGTTCCTCACTTCTATGGTAACCTAAAGCATAATACTTAGAAAGCATTGATATTCAGTCCTTGCTTTCTAAATTGGACAATCTTATGCGAAAAGACACTGCTGAATTTGGCACTTTGCTTAAAAAGAATAAGTGTTTCCTGAAATACAGTATAAACAGAAAGAGATAACATGAGCCACTGTAAAACGCAATTAAGGGTTCAGACATGCACTCCAAAATACTTGTTTATTACACATTTGTCTAAGCTTTCTCAAAAATTCCACTCGAAAACATCTTCAAATCTATATGCAACTTTTTATACCTCTATAAACATAATTTCTCCCTTGAAATGATCAGAATTTATCCCACCTTTTGTCCAGAACACACAAATTCATGACTTTTGTTTTTAAAAAAAGACCACAAAGTAGTATTAAAACTGGAATAGCCTGGAAAGTGTTATTAAAACTGTGCCTGTACTTCAGGATCCCCTTTGAAATGTATAGCCACCATCTATGTGAAAACTGAAAGGTACATCATATCTGAGACTTGCTTGGTCCTCTCTTGTGCACTCACACTTAACTTCCTTCAACCTACCTCAATTTTCTTCTCAAATAAAATTTAAAACAGCCTTCTGCATCCCAATGCAATTAGACAAGGCTTCTTGCAGCATTTCTTTGGTTAAATGAGAGCCCCTGATACACCTAATTCTTACAACGGGCAAGTCTCCGGTGGAAAATGAACATCATTATAAATGCCATCCCACTGTTGTGCTTCTTTTCTCTCCTCATCACTGTCAACCCCAGCACAGGTGGAAGCAAACAGGCCAGGGAGGACGTGGCAGCCACTGCTAGCTCTTGCCTTTGCGAGCTCTGCGAGTGCATGCAGACACCTATTCCTTTAGCTCTGGCTATGGAGGTGGAGCTGTGATGTGATGCTTGTTTGTTTCCAGTTCCAACATGCACGCGGAATTACGCTGCTGACTGGTACAGCCCGGGCAGCGGATGGCACTACAGCTCTTTCTGTGCAAACCATGTCATGATACTTTTCTGCTTATTGGTCTGTGCTCACAATGTCAGTAGAATTAAAAGAGAGGCACGCATGAGTTCACACAGATTTTCCACAGAAGATGTGAAACATGCTCTTTGGAGGGAAAATTACATTCTCTTTTTTTTTTTTTCCTTCAAGTATTATTCAACATATTCAATATACATATATATAAAGACACACTATCCTCATTTCACTACAAGACAAGCACATCCAAAGTGAATTTGCAGATCACCATTGTCTTTGTCTACTCCAATTTCTCCTTTCCTTTAGGTCAACTCTAAATATACATCTACTCATCATAATTACATGTGAGAATCCTTTATTTTCCCCTTGTGATTTATTTACATAATAATAAAAAAATTAATAGCCTGAATTTGCATTCTGACACTTGAAGGCCCATTTGTAGCTATGAGTGTCCCAGCACTATTTTTGGGTAATACCATTGCCTATTGCTAAGTAGCTATTGAAAGCGGCATACTTATTTTTGCATTCCCTTCTTGTTTTTGAAGAAATGCTGCCTAGAAAACCCTGGTTTATGGCTTACTCCATATTTTATTATTTGGGTTGTAATTTACTTCCTTAAGGAGCAGTTCACAGTCAGACAACACTTCTGCTGGCAAATACTTCACTATCTGTTCAAGAGTCTTTTGATATGTTATCTTCTCCTGTTCCAGTGACTGAATTACAGTCTTCATTTTGTTCTCTCGTGTCAAAGCAGTCTCCAGGCTGGCTTCCAGACTCTGAATTTTAGCATGAGCAACCTGTAACAATAACATTATCATAAAATGATAAATTCTGAATAGTTTTCTTTTAATATTATTATATAGTATCATAATATTAAAGTTATGGTATTTTTTACATAGCTACTTCTAAAAGACATCTGTGTAGGCAGACAATACAAGGAATATCATACACAAAATCTCCTCATAGTGACCAGATCAATCTGAAGAATTTCTCAAAGTTTTAGAGAGGGAAGGAGACATAAAAATTACAGCAAGCAAGGGACAGCTGAGAGTAACAAGGAACTGGAGCCAGAGGGAGAAAAAGGAAATCAGCAGCTGAAGTAGCACTGGAAGACATGACCTGTCTGACAGGGATGGAACAAAGGAAACTCTCTGTGATGAAGTAAGCTAGAAGAATGGAGAGGTTGGAGGGAAGGAGAAATTCAGCATTAAGTCTTAAAGCAGACTGTGTTTCCTGTTCTTCAATTAAAAACCTACAACTTCCTCTGACTAGTCAAAGAAACCCTGGACCACAGCAGCAGCAGTTCCCTCTGTGGGAACTGGAAGAATTCTGATTGCTCCTAGGAAAGGGTACAAGCAGAGGAATGAAGAAGTTATGCAAACAAAAAGGTGAAGAGGTTAAGCACTGAGAAAGGCACTCTGAAAGAACAGAAAAGCCTTGATAGAGCCTTTCAAATAAGCCACTCAATTATTCTATGCCTTTGGTGCATTTTCAGAACAGAGGTAAAAGCCACAGCTGTGGTAAATAAATAAAGAAAAGTAAGAAAGAAAAATCAGTAATAGCAAAAAGTTTAAGTGATTCCTTTTTTCACTATCAAAACAACACAGCACCCTTAGCCCATAAACACAAAAATAATGAGGACTTGATATTTTCTTTTTTCCTTCCAATTTCCTGTTTCAGAAGCTGAAAGTGCTTTCTGAGCTCTTTACTTCAAATTAAAAAATATAGCAAGAAATAGCCTGACGATGAAAAAAAACAAGAACTTATCTCTCAAAAAAATGCAAGACAATACAACATATTACAACTGAAACAAGTCTTGGCCAACCTATGAGACAAAGGTAAATAGTGAGGGAGGAAGGGCTTTTTTAAAGCACAATTTCACCAGGTAAAGTCTGGTGGGCTTTCAGATATCATCAGGTCTGCTAGGAGAGACCATCTTCCAAAAGTAGGACTATGAGTTTCAGCAAGAAAGAAACAAAAAAACACTGCCTACAAAGGCCTGGACCAAACAAATCTGCTGCATTATGGATTATTTGTTAAACCTTTCCTATAGGGAAGCAGAGAGATGAAGGGACAGAGAACTTACTTTTCAGTAAGATAAACAAAGTTTGCTAACAGATTTTATTGCAGATAAGGGTAGAGAGATTTTGGGAAAAAAGAAATCTAAATCAAGAAGGAAAAGTCCAAGGAATGACAGAGGAGTTAGAAGTATGCCTAGCAGAAGTGAATCACTGTAATTAAGAGAACTGCTCAACTACACAGTCTTGCAGTAAGTTTTCTCACATACACTTAAAACAATACATTTCCTCTATTGGCTGAATCACAGAAATGACTTAATCATGAGTTTGTAGCCTAGTTTACCTGTAGCTTCTCCAACAAATCCATATTTTGCCTCTTCAAATGATTGTTAGCCCTCTCCAGTTTCTCCAGAGGTTCACCTTCATCACAGGGACTCACATTTTCCTGTAGTTCATCCTGAAGAACATGGTACTCTACTTCATAGGCATGGAGCTGTTTTGAAATATCCATCTCAAATACCTGCCATGAGAGAAAAGACCATTTTTAACTACAATAGGGAGGACTTATTCCATGTGAATGTTTGACTAAGAGTCAACTCTTCTTGATTAATGCTTTTCCTGTTCCCTTCAAAAAAGTATTTTAAGGGAATGTCTACAGTAAGAGCATTATAACAGAGTTGTAGCCGTAATAAATCATAGACTTCAAAATAAATTGGATCTTGACTTTCACAATTACCAATACCATCTCTTACTATGAGATGCATCAGCAGAAAAGTTTTATACAATCCAAGAGTTTTATAATATGACAAAGTCTTATTAACTGTTGCTCAGGAATATTAAGAAGTTCAAGACAGAATTTTAAAATCTGGATTCATCATATCTCTGCCTTCAAAACTGGATCCCTTGACTCCAAGAGCTCATTTAGAGACTTCTGTAAAAACATTCTCCATTATTACAGTTTCCATGTATTCTATCCCTGCATAATGACACACTACTTTCTTACTGGGATACTTCAGGGACAAAGCATTGTGGAGACTACAGAACTGAGCTTCTAACTGTGATGGGACATATGACCCTGATCTGTTTGCAAATCTATTCACAGCCTCTCAGTTCAGAAAATTACCAAAGATTTTAGACTAGGATTGGAAGGATGTCTACAGTAACATCAATTTTCTGTTCCTTATTCTAGAGATCACAAAATAAGACACACAAAGATTCCCTGAAAAACCTAGTTCTGTATTACTTTCACTGTTCTATTCTATTCAAGTGAAATAAAAGTTTAAATTATGCAGTGTTCAAGATGGGTAAGTTCCATTTTCCTCTACACAGCTACCTGAGCAATCATCTATGCATTGCAGATCTGCATAAGGTCTACATTTATCTTTCATTACCCATTATATGGGGATGGTCCCGGGAGCTACAAGACTGAGCCAAACAACTGCCCCTGCAGCCAGGCTAGGTAGCAGCAACAGGATACAGGCAGTCTGCACATGATTGCAGATGTGGAAGGCTGCTCAGCATGAGACCACACCACAGGCCAGCAGAGCTGAACTGAGCTGCCCTGCCCTGCATGTAACCACATTCAGCTCTGCAGGCAACATAACCCATTCTTACTCCATCAGACCTGGCTTTACACAAAGCCATTTCTACCCTGCCCACACAGCACGGCTGCCTGCAGCCCATGCAGAGCACAGAACAGATTTAATGTCTAAGAGTATCAAATGTGTAAACTACCATCTCTATCATTCCCAGAATCAATGAGTTGTGAAAGACACCTAAGTGCCTGACAGAGGTTTCTCATGGCAATGACAGTCGATGCAATACGGAAATGAAGATTTACACTGTCTAAAAATGAATTCTTATCTAACAGCACCTGAAAGAGTCAAGCCTTAACAAGCCAAAGGAATGCAGAAGTGTTTACTCCACTCCTGCACACAGACATGGTTTTCTAGAGCTCTTCTGTTATCTCTGAACTACCACCTGAAGGGGCACGCCACTCGCAGTTTCACAATTAAGGTACTCAGGCTCATTCTCAATTTGCAGCTTCAATGCAGAGGAAGATTCCAGCCACTGACACTATTTCTCACAAAGCTTTACATTTCTTCTTCTGAGATGACTTTTGCATATAGTGTAGGCATGGTTCTTTTCAAGTAAACTAAATATGGGGGGAAAAAGTAAAGAGAAAAATATCCTTACCTGAGTAATAATTTTTTCCATTTGAGGTTTAGTCATATCTGGAATAGTGGTTTTAAGAAAGTCAACAATGTTCTCAAAACTCTCACATCCCATTATAGATGTCTCTTGACTGCTAAGTAGGCTCAATGCTACTTTGAATATTACCTCTGTTCCTTGAAGAAAAATAATGTCTAAAAGAGATAATAATGAAAGTATCTTGAAAATGGGAGCTAGAGTAATTAGATTAATATATATATTTACAGGGGGATGTTCTTTGTAATGAATGACAGTGCAGATGTTATTCAGTTCAGAAGTGCAATCTGTCTTATTTCAACATGAGGATAAAGCATGAATTTTCTTTCATCTTACAGATGTGAGAGAGCATTAAAGAAAATACTGCATGTTTATTATGTCTATATAGCAGTTATCTGCAATAAGCATTTCATCACTATCTGCCAGAGACTGCTAACCAACTGCTAACTGGTTTTAGGTGCTCCTGTGACTGAAAAGCAGTTGGGGGGTAGATCACAACACAACTGTTTTTTTACAGGCAGAAGCTAGTCCTTTAAAAAAATTATTTAGATTCCATAACTAGTTATATTATTTTCAAAATTCATAGTAGTGATCTCACTACTACTACTACAATCTAAGCCCCAAGCCCTTTACTTTCAGGTATAGTTACATGGATAAGAGTGGAAAGTCTGGGCTCTGCAGGTCAGTAGATACAGACTGTACAGAAATGGGAATCTTGAGGACAGTAAATAGAGATTCTGCCTCAGAATCAATGGTAGGATTGAAGTTACTGAGATGAAGGCAGCACATGGGCATTTCAAATAAACCTCCTGAGTTGCTGGCTCTGTCACACCACAAAGTGTTTGTTCAGGGTTAAACAACAGAAGAAATTTAGCTCCTGCCTGATACTCAAGAGATCATCCCTGGCCTAATCCAGTATCACACAGCAGCACAAGGACATTGATGAGGCAGCCATCTCCTTCAAATACAGCTCCTAAAATTCTCCCTTTTCAAGTTAATGATGGATATTCAAACAGCATAAGTACAAGTATATAATTTGTGAAGAATAGACAATAGCCATTTGCTCCTGGTATATCACAATGGCCCATAAGACACTGAAAATTCAGGAATCAAAAGCATTAAGAAGTAAAGTAATACAGTAACTTTTCAATTTTAAAATGGGAACATGCTTTGCTCAGCTTGTTTATAAAGAAGTGAACACTGAACCTCCTTCCCATCTTCCCCATCCATAAAAAATTCATTTAAGAAAGAAAAAAAAAAAAACAACAAAATAGACAGAAACATAAAATGCTCAAGTGTCCTAGAATTCAGAAATCCCACCGGGATACAGATATTCACATGACTGGTACACCACTGAGAAAGAGATACACCAATCATTTGTTCACCCAGACAGCAGCCAAAAACTGTTTGCTGTAAATGGAAAAAACCCTCTGCAATTGAAAAAGCATTGGGTAAAAAATAAAAAAAAAACCAAAAAAAACCCAAAAAACAAAACAAAACAAAACAAAAAAACCCAAAAAACCAAACCAAACAAACAAAAAACCAAAAAAAAACAAACAAAAAACCACAAACAAACAAAAAAAACCAAAAAAAACACCCACCTTAAAATCAAATCCAACTAACCAAAACCCTCTTCTTGCCCCCAAGCCAACACACCACACAAATTGAGAACCTAACACACTCCAGTATTAAAACATGAGAAAAAGTCAGGTTGAATTTCCTAAGAAAGGACCAAAGGTGCCATACGAAAACAGAAAGATCAAAGGGGAAAAAAGTATCTGATTTATGAGGAAGTACCTTAGATTCTTGGTGCATGTACAAGTACAGTGAGTTTTGCATTAACAAATAATTTAAATTTTAAAAAAAAGGTGGAAATTCTTATGCATAAGAATAGAACCCAAAAATCATTACTTGACATCCTGATACTGTAAACACTACCCAGCATAATCAATATTTAGGCTTCTGTATTAGACGTTACCTGAAGAGGAGTTTTTAATGAAAAAACTATCAAAATTAAATAAGAGGCGTATTATGACTTGGAAATTGTTCAATATATACATGAATACCTAAACCAGCCTTTAAGTTCAAATTTGCTTGAATTTTTTTTGAAAGCACTTTAGAATCAGAATTCAGAAAGGCATTTTCTTTTTTCAGTTTGCAAGTTTGGCAAGATGAACTTTTCTATTGATATAAACTGAATACATTTGCATAAAATACATTTGCAACAATAAACTTTCTGCTGTTTACACTTCAGAAGCCTCTTAGGTAGTAAGAGAAGATATAATTATTTGTTCAAGTTTGATGTTTCAAGAAATACCTTTTGGATTTTCCCCTTAAGAAGGAGCTGACAGCCACCATGAAAAGTGTTGCTACTTGCCACCCACAACAGTCATCCCAAATGTCCCCAGCATGTAGACAACTACTCCCCGAGTGTTTAAAAACACAATGGATATTGTTCTTTTAATTATTTCAATAGAATAAACTTTCTTACCAAACACTCTTGCTACAAATCCTAATGAAAATTGAGATGCGAACAGTGTAAGAAACCACGGTGCAGCATAAAGACTGGGACTGATTTCATTCTCTTCAAGATGATTATACAAGTCTCTGTGATAATCATGTAGAAGCCTTGAGAGCTGATACATCTGAATCTACAGTGTATGAGGGGATTGGAGGGGGGAGAAAGTAAAGAAAGAAAAGTTCAGCTTTACTCAGTTTTCCAAATTATTCTTATTTCATTCAAGGGAAATGAACTGCAGTACAGATGGCACAGTAAAATGAAGCTTAATTGCCTCCTGGGGCCTCAAGTGGTATTTACTCATGTATAACAACCTGCCACTAATGAATTAAAACCAACAGGGCAGTCAATAACAAAGAACAGTTTGAACCTGATTACTAATGAAGTATCATTTCAGATTCACAGGCTTAAGGTAAGAAGGGAATATATTGCTCCAACTTTGTCAACAAACCAGAAATTTCAGTCTTGCAGCAATGAATTTTGAGTTTTGGCCTTATTTTTACTGCATTTAAAGCTCCAATGCTACAGTCATCACTTCAGACAGTTTCTGTACCCACAGAATACATTTTACACACAGGTGTACCATATATGTATTTCCCAGCACAACTCCCAGTGGTCCTGCGAAATTTAAGATACTGATGCAAAAAAGTGTTGCTGTACAACCGATAAAAGGTTGCAAGAGAGAATGGTTAAAAGGTGCTCTTCCTGGCTAAAAATATAACTCTGTGGTAAGTTATTTCTTTGCAATGCTTCTCTCAGAGAGCAGAAGAAGCAGACATATATTGATTAGTTGTCACGTCCAATTTTATTGTCAACAATACTTAAGGTGAATCTATCCTCAGTAAGAAAATTACTCTTTAGATCCAGCTATTTTCCTACTTCCAGAGTTCAAGCTTATTCCCTATCAAAAGCTGAGTGCACTTGAAGCTACCTGTTCATCAGCACTTCACACAATCACAGGGATCACTTTAGTTTAGGCAAATCAGCTAAATTTGTGCATGCATTTGAGTTCTTGCTTTAATTGTGTAAGATACCAATTAAGCCCAGTTTGGACAATGTCAATACATAACACATGTGTGAAGTCAGAATTGCATCACAGAGCAGTAAAACATTTAGTATAGCTCATGATGGACTATGGATCTAGATTACTATTTTTCCAGACAACAACTAAAAAAATCTAAGTCTACTAAGTTTTCATTATCCTGAAGAATCATACAATATTTTTCTTCTACAGGACTGAAGCCAATTCTGCCTATAAGCTTGCCTGTGTTTCACTACTGTAAATGCAAAAGAATTTGCAGTACTCTACTCCTATTAGAAAACAACCCAAATATACTAAGATTCTCTAAGTTTTGAAATTAGAGGATCAATTTCTCAAATTTAAAAGTGTTCTTCCTAAGAGATTATGCTAATGAAACAGTCACAGTCTTTTGAACTAAAATGTCAAATCCTGGACATGTGAATGCTCTCAAATCATCAGCTTTTGGAAGTCTACAAATGCAGTATAGCACACACACACTCAAAGAGCATCTACTAGGGGGGAAAAAAAACCACAAACATGCATTCATCACACTTTGACCCTCACTGGTTTAAAACATATTTGTGGAGGGAAATAGAACAGAAGGAGGTAAAACAATGCTTTTTATGGCTGTTCACTCTTAATTCATCAACAACAAACTTGTTATAGCATACTTACATCCACAGTCCTCTACTGTTTTTAGAATAAGCACATACAGTTTCTTAAACTACAATGTATTCCATTGCTCTGGACATTTGCCAAAGAAGCACCTAAAGTGACTGGCCATGAAAAGTGGGATGAAAGTCTCCCTTTAGTTTTACTCAATTATAAGTGTTCACTATGCAGGGAGCATTGGAAAAAAATTAGACTTTTCTATTTGCTGCTTTGTTTTCTCTTCCTTCACTGTGGATTATACAAGCTTTAACTCATCAATGGTATATTCCTTTATAAAATAAAGGGTTTATAGTATATTAAATTATTCAAATCAGGGGGCAGTTGCATGTCAAGGTGAAAGATTTCTCAAATTTTAAACCCTAAATACAGGTCTTTACACCCCTAAATACAGGTCTGAAAAATTTTCTGTCTCCATCCTAAACAGTCTTGAGTATCTATAGCTAGCCGTTAAATAATATTTGCAGTGCGTGCATCATTGCATAAGATAATTAAATGAATAAAAATTCATCTGCTTTCTTTCTCTGTTGAGGGTGATGGAATAGAAGACAATGAGAGAAAAAGAGCTGAGCTGAGGAGTCAAGGCAGAGCAGCCTCAAGTACAAACGCCAGAAGAATACACTGACTGGCCACTGTGTGTCACTATTGACTTGACTTGGCCTTAAAAAGAGAGACGTTTACATGTAAATGCTTATGGACTGAAGAAAAACAAAATCTAATTAATTTTTAAACTCTATCCATACATGACAAAGCATATCAGTTTTTTTCTGGCATAAGGAAGAGAGTGCAGTGAGGAAGAGAAAAAGAAAGGTAAAAAAGCAGAAAGAATTTCTGAAGAGATGACAGGGCTGTGTGACAGGAAAAACTCTGCAAGTTTTCAACTTTTCTGTTTGCAAATTGAGAGACAGAGAGGGGCTTGACAGTAAAATATACATGTACCTCAAAACCTCCAAAACAGTATAAAAAGCTTCATAAGGCCCTGGAGAACATAAGCAACCTCTAAAAGCTCAAAAATCTGGTTTGCTCCAGAAGGGCTGACTTACCTGTAGTGACATCATGTCTGGTCTGTACTGTTTACGGAAGCCGAGGTCATACATGAGGAATTTCAGCATTTCAAAGGCCTGCTCTTCACTCATATGTAGAAGCAGCACTCCAGCTACAAAACTTATACCTTGACAATAACCAACTTCTTTGTCCAGCAAAGAATATGCTTTCAAGAGATTAAACAGTGATAGCTGTCCTGCTCCCAGGTCTGTGGAAAAGTAAGGATGTGTAGGGAATGTCCGTCCTGATGTAAAAAGAGAGGAGTCATTGATATTCAATACTTCTGAAGAAAAACCCCAATCCATCTGACAAAAAGCATTTCTCCTCCCTCAGACCACTTTTCTTTGCTTTCGTATGTGGTTTGCCTTCAATCAGATCAATCTGTATCTAACCATTGATTTTGGACCTTTTGAGTGAGTACCTTTTGAACCCACTTAATACTCCCATCTGTACAGAACTTACAGAAGCAGTTGCCTGATTTCTCTTTTCAGGCAGATGCAGAAGGGCATAAATGTGAATGGCATAGCCTAAGAAATCATCTGCTTACAGGACTCTAAGTGGCATATGCAGAATGTATCCTGATGACATAGAAAATGGAGCTCATAGAGCAGCATCTATCTTCAGCAGCAGCTTCTATTATGACTGGTGTGTTTTTCACTCAAAGACCCATAAAACCAGTGGGAAAGAACAGACAGACTTACCTAGATCTACAAGGATGGCATGCTGTTGAGTAGTCAGTTGTTTCAGAAGTTCTTCATAAGAGATGTCAGGAGGCTGCTGCTTGTTTGGCAGCCTGTGCCTGACTCGGTGTTGCACAGCCAAAAACTGCCAAATTTCTCCCCGACGACTTTTTGGTACACCTGCAGGTCAGCCAAAAAACAAGAGGCCTAAACAGGGGGATACTTTTAGTGCTACAACAAAAGAATTTGTTTTGTCATAATTTTGGGAGGATCCCTTACAAAGTGAACTCCACTCTGCAGTGTGTTCATTCAGGAGCCATGGCTCAGTCCCACAGACTAAATGTGAACTACAAACTTAAGGGCAGTTACACTGAGCAGTATCCTGGGCAACTGAGGTACAGACATCCCTTGCTTTGCCACTTCTGAGCTGTTAGTCTCCAGCAGGAAAAGATGCACAACTACACTCAGCATGTAGAATAACCTGTTTAGAAAAGCTGAACTAAATTCACAAGTGTAAGTCCAACTCCTCTTTCCCTTTGCAAAGGACTGCCCGTGTCAGTCCATAGATGTGGGGAGACACATCTTTCTTTGATATCTGACTCTGTAAACCAACCTTTGAAAGGCAAAATGTCAAATTTTCTAATACCTTCTATCTAAACAATTGTTTAACAAGAAGACAACTTAAAAACCACATCCTTGTTCCCAACTCTGAACTGCAATCCAACAGCAGAAGAGAGAGTATCAAGGTAAATAATTTGTTGGCAGACTTCTGCAGGTCACTAACAGGATCTGCTTTATATCTATGACAATTTACTTTAGTAGCAATTTAAACTTCCCTTCTGTACCATGGCCAGATTACACTGAATTATTTTTCGGTATCTGTAACAGACATGAGATTCTATGAAGGAGGGCAGAGCAGCGCAATCAAGCCCCACTACAACATTATACTAACAAGACCCTCTGGATACCCTCTTGGCCTACAGCTAGTCCACAGGAATATCTACTTCAAGACAAAATTCCCAGCCTTTCACTCCAGGAAATGAAATACAAAGTGACCATATTCCAGACTCTCCAAAACGTGGCTCTGATTCCTCTAGGTTTTGGGCAGAGTCCACAGTAGACATTATGGTCCTGCCTTCTCAGTAAGCAAGTTTCAGAACATCTGAAACTCAGAATTGGATTCACTGATAAGAAACCAAAAGGTCAAGTGTTGGCTGCAGGGGCCCAAAGTTCAATCTTGAATGCAATGCCACATAGAAACAAGATGCTACTTTCAGGAGTAGGACTATACGTGTTTCTGCATTGCTGCCATTGTAACTCACAGGCACAGAAGAACCTATTAACGTATTTTCTGCTCTGCAGAAGGCAGGACCTTTGTGAAAACAAGGAAATTTTTTGCTACTAGAAAAAGTATTGCCAATTTCTGTTGGTATCAGAAGGGAACAAAAAATATGATCTTGAGACTTCAGAGCTAAAAGCTCTCCTACATAAATACCTTCTTTTAAAGTGGAATGAATATCTTCCATGTCACATCGGATTTTGGCTCTGCAGTTAAGTAACTTCTTATCCCAAACATTTATGGCATCTTTCTGACATATGCCAACTTCATCATAGTCCAGTTTTACTTTTCTTGATTGGAGCTCATCTCTGCTTGCTAAAACACAGAACAGAAAGAAAGAGCACATGGAAAACCAGAATATCAGAAAATTACAAGATAACAACAAACACACAAACCCCTTTCAAGTTAGATATAACTATCCAACAATCTGACTGGTGATAAATACATCTAGAATTCATTAGTTTATAGCTTAGTTGGGGCCAGTTTTCATAATATGTTGCATATAACAATTTAACTTCTCTTACTGGGTTGTGAATATTAGCAATTCATGAAGCACATAAAAATATTTTTTAAAGCTTGGGGCAAAAAAAACCCACTCAACAAAACCTCACAGCACCTGCTCTGCAAAAACACCTTTGATCGTTGTATTTTTGTTTATATTGAACATTACAACTGTTTGAGTATGGAAAGTCCCAAACATATGATTGTTTGTATTAGAGATTTAGGCAAGCAAGCTAGGTAAGCCTTCTGAACTGAAGTCAGTCACACTGGTTCCAGTTCTTACATGTCCCTTAAAAGAGTGAGAAGAGCTCTTGGCACTGGCATCATCAGGCGGACTAGTGCAAACAGAATGAACCAGCAAGAACCATATCCAGAAAGATACATTTGTGCCAAAGCACAGAACTCTTGCTGTTATAAGCTTAAAAGCTTTGCTGCATAGAACCACCTGGTACAAAGTATTTATTATGCTACTTTTGAAATAAAGCTGCATTGTCACCCTGGCATTTCATGGAGAAGCATCTTTCATTTCCATTACTAAGAATTAACTCTGGGTATTTTATTATTTAATGATGCACGTGCAGAAAAACACTCCAGTTCCTCTAACTACTAGTACAAAAAACTGAAACCAGGACTTGAATGTGTCTTAATTTAGAAAGATATGTTTAACTGTCAACAGTTAAACCAATACCACCTCGGAGCTGCAATTGAGCTTATCCCAAATTCACCTTGATCAGTGCACGCTACTTCTTGCAGAAGCCCCCTTCCTCTTACAAATGTATCACCTTTCCCACCACCACCTCTAGCTGAAAGCAAACTTTGGCTCACATTTTTACACATCCTGCAAAACAAGACCATCTGTTCCTTCGCCTACTCATCTCACTTCAGCTAGAGTCAATATTGGATCAATCCACATGATCATTGCCTAGCCCACTCCAAAAATTACAAATTATTTCCAAAAGCTCAATGTTACACCTCCGAGATCTTACCCATTCAAAACTACAGGGGCCTCTGCTGAAGCAGGTATTATGCAAGGTGCAGTGCACTGCCATAAAACCAGGAGTGTGATCTTACCACAGGAATTTGCAGTTCAGCTGGGGCGATTTCAAATGCTACCCTACTGCTGTAAAATTTCACCCAAGAATTCTCACTCTTGTAAGCAGCATGCAACAGATTCAAGACAGCAGTAACATATTTCAGCGTGACAACAAACTCCCACATTAACTGTGCAGTTAACCCTAGTGAAAGCTAGCAAGTTTGACTGCTTATCATATGTGCCCTCCCTACTACCACATCCTTTGCTGTTTTCAACCATCCTTGTTAACATTTTTCCTAGTCATTGCTAGGTGGCCTGCTACTTTTTGCAGCTTTTATGTTTTTAGGTGACCTACTGGAAAAAGAAGCATCTAGCTTCTCAGAAAAAAAGAAAGGAAAAGAAAAAGAAAGTAAGTTTGTGCAAATGACAGAACTTACCTTCTGTAAAATAAAGAACTAATAGCATTCAAGTCTCCTCGACAGCAAAAGGAATAGGAAAAGAGGTTCTATTAATATTTTTGTACATAAAAATCAACAAATGGTTAACAGAAATTCACTAGCAACAGTTTCACAGCAATTCCAGTCTTGAACATACATCTATATGTATGTATGTATATATGTAATACATACATCTAGGAACCTGGCTTCAAGTAAAGAAATGTCTGCCTTTCTGTTACCACATTTCCCTTTCCTGAGATGTACATTAAATTGTAGGCTAGGATGCAAAGAACCACCCGATGCTATGCTTGTTTGGAATGTATCGGCTCTGCCCATGTCCTGTCCATAAAATGGCCCATGTTATACCAGCCCACAGGAAGGGAACCTAGAGATAGTGTTAGAACAGTTTACTTTTCACCCTTTGAAAATAAGATGATGAGTTCTAGCTAGCAAGAGCACCAGTTTCATCACCAGGGGTACTCATGAACCTGAATACAAGAATGGAGACATGCTCCTCAAAGCGCAAACTAAGAATGTGGATGGAAAATATGTGCCAGTTTGGCATCTCCACTGCCAACACTCCTGTTTTCACCACCAATGATCAGATGGAAAGAACTTGATTTCTATGTATCTGCTACAGAATGGAAGCAACTTGTAATTGAGTCTTAAGGAACTGGAGTGATTTAACCGTTTTCAGTACCCTCAGCCACACAGGGTAGGTATAGCAAATTTATCCCTTAGCAGCTCAAAGTGTCAGGAGGAATAACATTAAAATAGTCACCACAGCAGGTCTCTAGCTTCCTCAACCCACAAAAAAAAGAGTATTTGCTAAAATGGTTTACGAAATGAAAATTTTGGCTGTATGTTCCCTATAAACCTAGGAGTTTCCACAGAACTGTGTGTCAACAGGGAGACAAACCGTACAGAGAAACAACACCAAGAAATACACTATGTGTGTAGGAATTACACTCAAGGATGTACACTTGTAGGGACATGGAAAGACTACTATCCTGATGCTTTTCTTTCCTCTCCCTGCCTTCCCAGTGAGCTAGTCTAAAGAAGGAAAAAGAGTCAACTAATCTTAACGAGATCATTATGTTTGAAGTAGTATGGTAGTATGAATAATACGACTACCATATAGGTTATACAGCATAAAGGAGAAGATGAAGGCAGCAGCTGTGTCCTGTAGAGAGGACACTTGTAATTTTCAACTTGCACCAAATCTTATTAGTCTATTATACTGAAGAATTTCTATATGCTAGGATAGACATTGCATCTCATCTTTTAATTGTGTGAGTCTTGACCAGCCCTAATAAAAAGTGCTAGCCAGAAGATCAGGCAGTTGACAATCAGAATGATCAACTTTAGATCCCTCACTAACAGCACTCAATTCTCAGTGCACAGCGCTCATGTTCCATAAAACAGAACTTTCTGACGTACCTCAAGAGCCAGTTGCTCAAAAATCATATTTGGATTCAAGCATTAATAAATTACCACTGTGATGTAGTTAATGAAGAAGAAAAAGCCTGGAGAGAAAGGCCATGAGCTGCAAAGGACTGAAATGAGATAGAAAGGGTAAGGCTTACCATACCTAAATGTTCACACAGCACCTGTTCTCCTCACTCCACATTAGAACTCCTACACTCAGACAGATACAACACAGACTGTAGCATCCTTTGTCCAACATGCACCCAAAAAGGAAAATGTATCACTTTCTTCTGTCACTGAGATTTAAAGTCAGGTAGACAGAGAACCTGGTAGACCATGAGACAGGACTAGGAAAAAACAGGTTTTTTTCTAGTATTGTTAACTAAAAAGTTACAGAACCACATCTCTGTCTGAGGTGCCCAACACCAGAAAAATTTTCATCTTCAGGCAGCAGAATCTGCAATAGCTTGTAGGGGTATTTTCTAAATAGCTAACCTTCCAGCTTCTGGTTTTCTTTTTCCATTCGAAGTAACAGAATTTGTTGATGGATGGCTTTTCTCCACAGACTTTGTAGTTCTTCTGAGTTTTTCCTCTCTCCAGTTTTATTTGGACCATCCTCATTTTGCAATACTAGAACAAGAGGGTCTTCCTCCAGGGGTGGAGCAAGAGGGGATAAGGGTAACAATTCACTTCCATCATGACCATCTGCAAAGAATCAGATAGCTATTACAGGAAACTCAGATTGTTTGACATATCATAAAAATTCATGTCATAGCAGAACAAAAATAGCTGTCTTTCACATTCAGTAGTAACTTGCTGATTCCAAAGAAAATGCAGTGCAACAGAAGAGAATTATTTTTAGAGTGTTTTGTTTACATTAATAAAGTTATATTTAAATTAAGTAGAGTTAAATAAAGGGTCACCCAGTATTTCAAACTTTTCCCCTGCCAGCTCCTTCCGGTTACCACAAAACATTTACCCATAAAGCCTCCTTTACAGTTGAGCTTGTTTACTGCTATGATTTAACATGGGTTCTACATTAAAGCTACTTTCTCCATCTGCTACCCTGCACTACAGAGAGTGCTACAGCACTTTGTGGTCATTAAATATAGAGTTTATCATTTGCCTATGGTTTTGATTTCTGCCAAAGGGGACTTTATGAATAGCATGATTTCAGCTATTTCAGGAGTTCCTACTTTTAATGGCAGGCATTGTTGTAAGATTATTGTAAGAATTATTAACACAATCAACAGGTGCTATGTGCACTACAAGGACAAGATGTAAAACTTACCAAACACTACTAACACAGGTTACAGTAAAAATTTCCTAACTGTTAAAAATATTATCTTTGTCAGTAAAAGACCTGTCTTAATTTCCTTTCCTACAGCAGCTATGGCAGATGGCAATTAATTTGATTTTGATGCCAAAATCCTCTCTTTGAAGCAACAAAGACCAAAACAGTCTAAAGCCAAATGAGCACAACTGATTTCTGGCAAGGTTCTAACATGAGTATTGTACCACACTGACTCTCTTCTCCCTTTCATATTATCACACGTTGCAGTTCAGCACAGTATTAAGTAACAACTGCTTGTTTATTTTCTTTAAAAGCACACACAGACCTGGATGCTGCATCTTGGAAGGAGATTTATTCATAGGTGAAGCTACCTGCAGGAATATTCTCCGCCGCCAGGAGATGCGGCGAGGTGTGAGCGTGGCCCCCGCAGCATTTAGAGATTCACTGCTGCAGAAGGTTGATGTTCTTTTCTTTCCCTCCCCATCACTGAAGGAAAGAAAAAGCAGATGGGGTATTTAAAGTCAGTATTTCTTGTAGGGGAAAAAAACACAAACCTTTATTAACTCTGTCTAGTGTACAACCAAACCTGCAGGACCATTTGTGGGGAAGCTTAAGAAGGCAAAGCGTGCTGTGTGTGAGCTTCACCTTGAATACTGAAGTGCCCAGTTGTTTTCTTGTTGCACAGTGCTGTGAAGTTTGCACTACAAAGCATTCATAGCATTCATACAAGGCTCAGCTGGAAGCTCAGAATAAAAGCTTAACTTTTTGAGAAGCTAAGAGAGAAACACAGTAATACTTAGCCTCTAACTTTGACAGCAATGTGTTTTGTTTTGCTATCAGTCTTCTGGGAGTGATGTGATGTAGCACCCCTAAAAGCAGAGATGGTGCTCCAGTGGAGCAGAGCACTCCATTTAGTGCCATTTTAAATGTCATGCTGAGCTCACAGGTGAATATTTCATTGGAGACAATGTTCTGCCTTCTCATCTAGTCTCTTTCCTAAGCTTCAAGAAGTGCATGCTTCACTTGGATAAATGGGGACACATGTCCTCACGTTTCATCAGCTGTAGGAGCAGAGACCCTGCAAACAGAGGGCAGATCTTCTCCTCATCTGCCATGCAGAAATATAATTACATATTAATTTTAATAGTATCTTATGCAGCTGGAAGAAACAAAAAGAGGATACAGGAAAGCTTTACAGGGAGGACACACCAATTACACCTTTCTACTGACTACTGCCAGAGGAAGACATTTAACTTTCATAAGTACTTGATCCACTTTCAGAAATATTTCAGAATTTTGCATTTGTGGTAAATTAGGTGCACAGATATTGTATAGCAATGGGCACTTTGATTACCTGCCACTCATCCTTCCACATAACATCAACAGCACAAGGCACAATTACTAGCTTTTAGGAAGCGAGCATCAAACAGGAGGAGCTGTTTCTGCAGCTTCTTCTTCATCACAGGGAAAACTACTATATCAAAGCAGTAACTACACTTAAACCTTCATCCAGTAACAAATTTCAATGCTACAGTGCAAGGATCCTAAAAAGTTAGATGAAAGAAAAGCCTACCACATTCACTATGTTTTTAGTGGGAAGGCAGTTGCAAGTGATTGCAGTTTTCCAGCTGGAGTCCATCCCCCCACATCTGGCTTGCACAGGAGAGATCTGCAAGGGAGGACTATCAAGTTTCAGCTACACCAGTCTACCAGCTACACTATCTTAATCAGCATTTCATAAGTAGAACTTTGCTCAATAAATGTGCTAAATTCACCAAGCTAGGACTGGCCTTTTTGGTCACCAAAGCTGTCACTATGCTAATGATCTACAACAGCTCCCTGATATTTGTAAGCCTGAGTGACCAATCAGACTCACTATCATACCAAGGTATCAGACCCTCCTTCCATATCCTGGCAGAGAAATAACTGTGACTTCAAACTCACCTCCCCAGCACAAGGCACCAGCCCCTGCTCTCCTCTTAAGAACAGCAATACCAGCTGGGAGTCCTTAATGACACATAGTCTGCACTGTTCTCCACTCCTGATTTAGCTTCCATAGTGCCCCAGTTCCCTATAGCACCACACTATTGGTAGGTGGTCTCAGTAGATCCCCATGTTGTACTGACCTAAACAGAAATGGTGACAACCTTCTTTGTCTAACTCTGTGTCTCTGATGATGATGATTACCACTGCTCATGGTAGCCAAACACAGGCTACTTAGACTGTAATACCAATTCTGAACTTACAGGTGCTGGTTTTCAAAGGTATTTCAGTCCAACATCTCTTGAGAATGTGATACTGAGTTTGGAGATATATAATTCTAACTTATGTTTCTATAAATAACTGTAACAGAGCTACTTCTTACTATTTCAAGTCTTACATATCATCACATGTTACAACACAAAAACTGAGTCATGACAGGGCCTGCTAAACAGACACTATGTAACAAGGGAATGAAAAGTTTTTTTCTACTGCTATGTACAAAAATCTATATTCAGTTAATGCGCCTCTAGACAGTCATATGAATAGTGTTAAATTTATAGTAGCAAAATTCACAGAAAAGTCAGAATAAGAAGGTGGCTATTTTTGGGCATGAAACTAACCTGTTTACAACATTTGAGTCACAGAATTTACATTGGGATGAACTAATCACCTATGCTACATCACGAAGTGTGTAAATCATACGTTTCTGAAGACCTGTATTTCTCTTGTTAAATCCTCCCTTCACAAAAATCCCCTGTCATTTTAAGCAACTAATATGAATCACCTTCTCTTTCAAAGAGCTGTCCAGTAAGTGATTAGAGGAAAACTTTTGCAATACTCAGAAACACACCATGTCATATTAACCCAGGAAAACATGAAGATTTAGGAAAGGGAGGGTAGAAAGGGTGCAAAAATAGTTTCCTCATTTCAAGACAGACAACTCCTAGCTCAGTATCATATCTGAAGGTGTAAAAAAATAACCTACAGAGCAAAAGCAGGAAGAAGTCAGAGTAAAATGGTAGTGTCTCCTACCCTAATTAAAAGATTCATGAGGCTGGTGCAAAAAACAGTTTCTCTAAGCAGGGTGGGGGTAAAGAAAAAACGTTAGCTATCAGCTCCCACAAAATGAAGAGGTTCATTAATGAAAGTGGAGAGAATAAGGCAAAGAATCTCCAGAGCAGGAAAAATAATTCCTTAAATAGAGTTCAGTCATTGCTACTGGAAAGCAGAGCAGAGTTTTCACTACCACCTACGCAGACATCTTAGGTGGACATTTTTCCATCTACAAGGGAAACATGTTGCAAGGTCACCTAATGGAAGAATGTCTGGAAAAAGACAACAATGTAATATTCTGTATTTAAGACATATGCATCAAAAGTCAGTTTGGAGAATAATGGTTCTCTGTAGGGCTACTTACCCTACTCTTCTGACCCAATACAGAAGGCAAAATGCATTTATCAGCTTGTATACAAAAAAAAATTGAACAGCTGTAAATTCAGTGTAATGCCTCAGGTATTTCAGTCTCTACTTTCACCCTTAAGCTGTTCGAAGTAATACCTCAAGTACTCAAGAGTACAGAGTACCAATCATGTAAGGTTTTATCTCAGGTAACTGCAACTCAGTTTCACCTATTCATTATTCTATCAGATAATGCATAGCATGAAGATGAGACCACTACCTCAGGGAAAGAAATTAAAAAGGAAAGAAAGAAGAAATCTCAAAAAATTGGTCAGGTTACAAATATTCTCATTGCTTGGTTTTAATTATCTAAATCTCTTCCCAGAACTGTTGTTTAAAATTCTCCCGATGACTGATATTTAAAAAACCACAATGTTACCCCATTTCTTGTGAACTCTTTACATAATACTTACCTGAATTATTTTCCACTTGAGTCCATGAAAGCCATATAACTTGTGAATAAATACTATTGTTGGTCATGCCACAACTTGTATTTTCCCCCATTTTGTTTTCATTTCAACTTCTTCACTTGATTGCTCTAAGCAGCAATTAAATAAATGCAACCTACTTAACAATTTGGAGGCTGAGGTCGTACAAAATCCCCCATATCAAATACAGAATTCAACTTCCCAGCACTTTAAGTTGGCAGAAACCTACATGTAAGACTACTACATGAAGTGTTCCTCCCATCTGGGAAGAAGAAAAACCAGTTTCTATCAGTTTACACCCCTCTATTGGTTCTCACTCCTGTCATATATTTTTATTCTGAATAATTACTTTCTGCTATATTGTTTAAAGAATATTCTCAAGTATTTTATTTCCTTCATGAGACACAAAACTGTTCTAAAAAATGGAATCTGTTCAAATTACTTTCTGCTATTTTGTTTACAGAATATTCTCAAGTATTTTACTTCCTTCATGAGACACAAAACTGTTTTAAAAAAAAGGAATCTGTTCAAATTCAGCTTAAATTTTCCTGGCATAGCAACACAATGAACAGAGAAATTGTGGGCTAGTCAAACCTACACTGAAGATTGTTCCATTTTTTAAAGTGCTGCTTTAGTGTTTATATTAAAAAAACTTGTTTACCTTTATATTGGCCAGATTTTTTTTTTAATCTTTATCTGCAATTCTGTTCAATGCTGCACAACACACTTGTCAAAAGTCAAGATTATGTGGAGATCATTTCCATCCTTGCCTTCTCTCCAGAGTAATGTATTGATAATGCCATAAATACATTCTGAAGGCACCTATAAATATTATGTTGATGCCAAAATTCACTATACTGTTCATTTCTTAAAGAAAGGAACTATATGGAGGGCTGTAACTATATTATCTTTATGGTCCCTTCCAACCCAAATCATTCTGATTCAATTAAAAAAATGCTAAAAAAAACCCAACCAAACAAAAACCCATAAAAAATCCCATGCCATTTTATAACATTCTCTTTGCATAAGCCCATCTGACTACTACAATTCAAAAATCTTTCTAAAACGAATTCCAACTGAAAATGTCTCTGCTCTTGCACATTGAAGTTTGCCAGAACGCCAAGAAAAGCTGCCTGCCGTATGTAATCTCAAAGATATATAATAAAGAAGTGAGATTCTACAGAATTTTTCTCATGTGCAATAGGAATTCCACATTTTATGAATGTGTAGTAATCATGATTATTCTGGAAAATGCACTGAAGTTTTAATTAGGGTTCCTAACAGTCAAACAGCTTATAGTCTGCAGATTGCAAAGCACTGGCACACTGTGCTAAATTACAACCCACCATGTTCTCACTCACGTGAGAATGCCAGGAACACCTCACACTGATCCTACTGGGATAGATGGTGGTCCTCTCTCAAAAAAAGAACCAAAATAAAAAAAAAAAAAAAAAACAAAAACCAACAAACCAAAGAAGAAACCCACAAGAAAAGACACATGGTAAAAAATCAGAACTTCCTCTCATTCCTAAACCTGATGGCTTAACATACACTTGCAAGTTTTGGCCACTGTCAATTGGACAATATATTTCATTCTCCATTTGCCAGTTGAAGTGATAGATTATCTCAGTAACCCTTATCACATCAGCATTATTCACTCAGCACTTCTTTCAAACCATATCTGTTGCATTCCCTTCACAAATCCAACCAGATGCTAACAGTGCACTCTTCACCATGGCAGTTCAGGCCCACTTGCTCCCAGCATGACCTATAATTAATGAGATCCCATTTCCACAAGAGTCTCCATACAAATTAAAGATCAAATGGTATCAGAAATGTGTATACTGTAAAATCTAAGTAGAAACATGGTGGAATTACTCCTTGAAGATCTCCCCACCCCAAGAGTTCAAAACTCCACTCTATTGAAACAGAGTACATTGAACCTGCCTGCATAACCAATTCCAAAAAGATTATCTCAAGTAATTTCAGTTTGGCATCAAAATACGGTTTTCATACAATACTCAATCCTTCAGTCCCCAAACCCAGAAAGCTGGGTTTAATGCTGTCCATTGCCTGCACAAACTGAGCTGGGCATTGGTTGAGCTTGGACCAACTCTGCTATCTAAAGGGAGCATAGAAACAAAGCTGGACTGGAACCCAAATTAGAGGTAGTCTGTAAGAGGTGGGTTTGGAGGCTTTTTCTGCCACTTTTCATACCTTCGTTTCTTCCCAAATCCACTTCAACTGGAAGTTATTTGTTAATTCTCTCTAAACATCTCACAGTATCACCCAGTTAACTTGGTGTTTCCCCTTCCTCATGCACAGGCATCCCACATTAGTACTGTACACTCTTCACATTGCTCTTTTCTTATTTTCACATGCCAGTGATCATGGCAACACATGCTAGTTTGCATTCAGCAAAGAAAGCATTAAATTGGCAAAACACTCCTAAAATCCATTGCATTTCATGTGACAAACCAATGCAGCAGATTTGCAATACTGCAACAGAAATAGGTGACAGCTACTTGATGTCAGCATAGAAGCCTCTAGTATTAACAGGCTTTTTGATCCAAAAGCCTGTTTGGCCATTTGCATCACAGAAGTCTGTGAGAAATGCAGGAGCACAAGGCAGAGTGGGAGAGATGCCATGTGCTGCATTCCACTGGGAATCCTGCTGTTAAGCTAATGGCACTGGAGAACTAGGCAGGAGACAACGCTCTCACCTCTTGGGGAGGTCACTTTCTGAGTGCTGGAGCAACCTTCCTGAGCCCTGGCAAAAGGTTTTCAGGAAAGAAGGGGCAGAGAGAGAGGAGGGGAGACCAGGTGACGCAGATTCACTCTCACTGAGAGCGCGCCGAACCCCGACCACAGGACTGTGCAGGCAACAAGAGAACACAGCAGATGGGTCAGCACGGATTTGGATACAACAACAAAACCACCAGGTTAGAGACACTGGCCAAATACCTCCTCTGGGCTTAAATTAACTTTGTTTCCCAGAAGATAAAATATACCACCTGCATTCCTGGGCAGGTTCTCTGGGGATATTGATTTTGCTATTAGAGCTGACTTCTATTAAAAAATTTTCAATGACATTGCAGAAGAGAGAGACCCTATTTCTTTAGCTTCATTTATTCCCAAGGCATATTCAAATAAAAGACTCTCTTAAACATTCAGAAAATATCCTTAGATACCTTCTTCCAATATAAACCACATTGTTTATTCCCCTTCAGTTTTCTTTTACTTTTGTAAACAACACATTAGGGAGTAGAGATTATGTAAATGCAGTCCAGCTGGATAAATTTTTGTGAAGTAATTACATTAAGAAAGGTAGTCCCACTCCACAGTTAAACATTGCTTAGTAGTAGTGACAAGTATTGGAGGGGACATAAAAATTAATTCAGTTTCTTTTGCTTAAAATTTATGACTAATCCTCAAAATGAAAGAATGAAAAATCCCAGCCTAGAACCATACTGCTACAAACTGTTTTGACTAAAAAACTGCTGATGCCACTTAATCAGTGATTTCTTACAAGTTATTGCAAACTAATATACTCAGCAAGTCCTTCACTTTGAACTATCAGGGTTTCCTGTTTGCATACAACGTGGTCAGTGGGAAAAAAGTTTATCTCAGTAAAAAATACATAATTTATATCCCTGGAAACACAATGTAACAAAGGCTAGTTTCTTACTCTTCACTCCCTTCCATTTTCTTAAAACAGAATACAGTTTTTTGCCCTTCTCTACTAGCTGATTGGTGCAGCATTCACGCTGATATTTTAATGTAGACATAAAATAGGTGACAAATTACTATTTAAAGTCATTTTTAGAAAGAGGCCACAAACAGTAAAATTACAGCTAAGCACTGAAACAGACAATAGGCTGGAGAACGTGATCCTCCAACAGAAAAACTTTCAGTTTATCTTGACCTGAGTTTTGTAAATGGTTTGGAGTTTGTATAGTCACTTACTGCAGGTAGCCAGAATAGAGGAGAAAAATAAGGCACAACCAAAGCGGCCCACAATGAATTGTGGGGACATCTGCTGAGTGAAGGAACTCCTGAAGGAGCAGTGTTCCATATGTTAATAGCTGGAGAGTCTCCAAAAAGGAAGCAGAAAGTTACAGAGACAAGCTACAGAGAGAAGCTCTGGAGAAAGGCAAATAGGGAAATCACATGCCTCAGAGTTCAGTGGATTTGTTTAATCCTTTTGTCCTTTTGCAAGACTCCTTGCCAGTTTTAATGCTGGACATACTCTCTGAGATTGACTAACATGGCTATGGAAACTTGAAGCTGTTAGTGCCTTTTTCATCCCAGCATAAAAGTTTCAGGCTGCCATTTCTGCCACTTAAAGCACTGAGAGCCTCTTTTCCAAAGGGTCTGACTAACGAGACTGCCAAAAAGGCTCAGCTCAGAGGTCACAAATAAATAAATAAACAGATAGGCGTGGGCATCCGGTCGAATCATCAATTTGATGGATTGATGCCTCCTCTGAACTACTAATTCAGGGACTATTAAGTTACTGCAAATACCAAACTACTCAGAGGCAGAGAAGACAGGCTGAAAATAAATAAATAAATATGTAAATGAACAAACCAGCCCTGGAGAAGTGCAGAAACCAACCTGGACTAAGCTCCTGATGTACTTTGTCAGAAGCAGGGCTGTGGCAGCCTCCCCGGGGAGGGAGGCGAGTGAGGCTGGAGCCCCGGGAGGGCAGGGACCGTGGGCAGGCAGGTGGCACAGTGTGCCCTGACTCACCTGGCCGCCTCCACGCCGTTCTGCCGCAGCAGCGGGGAGCGGGCGCTCAGGGACCTCCCGTTCTGGAAGGTTATCCTCCGTCTGGCACTGCTGGGCGGGTGGCTGAAGGTGTGCGCACGCCTCCTGAACTGCGGGGAGCCCGAGCCTTCCTCGGGAAACGTCTGCCAGGCCGAGGACACCGGGGATGCTGGAGGAGTAGCTGGTGGGGAATCGCCCGGAGAAGTGTCCTGAAAGGAAGTGCTGGCAGAGTAAGGCCTGAGGCTCTGTGCCCTACGAGAGCTCTCACTTAACCCACGGGCAGCCAGAACTGGGGCACCAAAGCCTCTTCCCCTTCTGGGTCATGGCCTATTGTATGCTAATTATCACCCAAACCAGACATCCTTTGAGAGTTCACTCCAAACCAGCAGCGTCCTTCTTCCAAAAAGTGAAAGCGGAGGGAGGAATACAACTGTATACGCAACACAAACAACGTACTATTCATCCAGGCATCCTCTCACAGGGATTGGCACCCCAGCTACCGGACTTATGTCTCTTTCAGGAAAACACAGGAATGGAAAAGACTAGGGAAACTGTTTTTAGCTAGTTTCCTCGACATATCGCGAGCATACTTCCTGTACCGTCAGAGCGACATCCTGGAAGAGAGACTGTTATTACACAGCCAGTTTATGAGTAGCTGTAGCAGGAAAACCATAACAGAATCTTCACCTCCAACCAACCCTCATGCGAGGTAAAACTTTAAAAACAGGAAATAAGAAAGTGAGCAGAGTTCCGCCCTCTTGCTACCATACAGCATCCCCAGCAGCTGGGCTTAGGTCAAAAAATTCTTACTTCCCCAAAGCAACTATTACTTACAGAAAGGATTCTTCACCTTCGGAGCACTTCCTTTTGTTGAGACATGACCTTCCTTAATTACTTCAGTAAAACAAGGCAGAAACCAGAAATTCCTTGCTTTTTGTAAAAGCAAGGGAAGTGTAAGAAAGAATGACTGGCAATCAGATTAAAGCTGAAGTTTCAAGTCAACATAAACCCCAGCTTTCTTACACCCTCTGCCTCCCAGTGGAAGCATCTTTGAGTTTTGCAAGCTGATGTGCTTTGTTCTACTTCCTTCAAATTAAAGCGGAGTGCCGTATTTACGCTCCACTGACAGCAGTGTACTACAGCGCCAGTCTGAGCTAAGCTCCTCACGTACCCTGTCGGAAGCCAGGCTGCTGCAGCGCTCAAAGCTGTCCACGCTTCCCAGGCGGCCTCGCATTCTGTTGGCTCCCTGCGAGAAAGAAGGCAAGAAATTCAATCTGGTCTTCTTCCTGTTTTTCTGAAGGTTTGGCAAAGATGGCAACACCTGCACAGGTGAACACAGGACAGTTCAGGCATGTGACATGTCTGACATAAGACCAAAGATTGTGCATAAAGCACTGGACTTTACAAAAAGTAACATTTAGCTTTAGCTGGCCAAACTGCATCTTCTCCCATATTGCTCCCAGGAGTTTTAACCCATTGTTTGAGGCAAATGAGTATTTCCTGACAGTTCTGAGGTAAAATCACTAAGTCAGCTTAAGTAGCTGAGCTCAAAAAAACTCCAGATTTCACTACTGTGCATGCACTTCTCCTGATGGATCCATCTGAGACAGTACAGTCTTATGAGATACAGTTTATCAACGGCTAAACATTTCAGACAAATTAAGTCCACTTGGGCAAAAGGAGTAAAAGTACTAACTGTGGAGAAATGTTCTCTTGGCAGCAAATCCAGCCAAATAGCACCAGTCAAGACTTTTCATTTATAATGCAGATAAACATGATGCAAATTTGCTAGAAATTTATGCTAAAGGATCTTTGCTGAATTTTTAACAGTCCTTTAGTTTTACAAGAAAAGGAAATTTATCCACTACAGTTTTGATTAGCTTTCATTCCTAATGTTAACTCCCTGGTTATGTTTGCTGTTGGACTTTTCTGACAGCTGAGGCAAATTGCTTTCAGTACTTTAGCAGGAGAAAAATAGCCTAGGTTTTAGGAAAACTATAGACAGAGCTCCTCTTGGTATGCTTGCAACTCCAGGGGAAATTTTATCAACATCACCAGAATTTATTTAGCCTACTTTTTCCTGGTAGGAGTTATTTTCAAGACTTAGAGTGCCCTTTAAGTGCATTATCCCACTTAAGTGCACTACCAATAAATACTCTGCCTGAAGCTTCTTTTCACTGAATCTCCCAAAAAACCAAGAGTGAAGTATAAGCTGGAAGTCTCTCACTACCTTTGAAAATGCACACTTTTGGCACAGTAAGAAGGACTTTTTGGTTAAGAAAGAACAGAAGAGTGCAGCCTAGAGTGGATGAAATCTGATCAAGAGGTCAAAGAAAGGTTATATTTATTTATCTGAGGTACCTCATTAGGAAGCCTGTTTTTGGTTCAAACCTCACAAAAACAAGATCAGTCCAGCAAAACAAACAAGTGAAGAAGTGACATTCCTCTGGACTATGTGAAGCCAAAGCACAGAAACCAACATGTTTTCTAAGGAAAGTAGTGAGTGGCTTATAATGTCACTTGATGCTATTTACATAGCTAAGAAGCCATCCACTTAAAGCGTTCCGAGATATTCGTTACTAGATACTTCTTTCTTTCTAACTTTCCTAAGACTGAGGCTAAGACTCCCCAACTTACACTGACTTCTAACTTTTATTTTAAAAAATTTATCTATAAAAAGATGCTGAATGCCACTTAAAAAAACAAAACAAAACAAAACACAACTAATTTAAGCGCTTTCTTGGTCTCTCTGTTACTAAATGTACTTGTAAATAAAGACAGCAACTTATGCATAATTAGCTCTATTGCATCAATGCCATCTGCATCTGGCTTAAGGAGGGAAAAACCTACCACACCAATAGGTATTTAGTGCTTAAATACCTTTAAGAACTAACCATGATCTGTGAGGCTTGTTGTAACAGTCTGATGAAGAATAAGAACTACTGAAATGGTAATTGTGTATCACATGAATGCACATAACACACAGCATACCCGCACAGAGACACTTGTATGTACCTGCTTTAAACAAATAATTAGTGGTTGAGCTGTACCCCAAGTATTTTTTCTTGGTCTTGTATTATGTAGCTTTTAGGTGGATCTGCAAGGATGAACTTCTACGTGTATCATGATTCACTGCAACATACTGCTGTTCCTTGTCTATTGTACGGTCAAGGTGAAGATGAGATGACCTTTCTCACAATCACAGATCTGCTTTATAAACAGCAAACTCAAAATGGCCCTAATTCAGATTCAGGTGTCCCCATTTCTTGAATTCAATCATGGGCTGTGGTATAACCTTATAATATAAAGCATGTCTCAGTGGCCCTGGTGAGAAGAAACATACTATACCAAAAACTCCCTAGCATCTATTTATAAGAAATTTCCTTTCAGAGATTGTTCAATTTAAGCAGTGTATTTCATCCAAATGACTTTTCCTTGATGTGACTGCAGCGTCAGCATAGCTGTAAAAGCTTTATTTCAGTGATGACTTCTTTCACAGCCACCACAGGGTTAGTGACCCACCAGTAGAGTTAGATCACTTGCCAGTCACATGTCCCTTAGATGTGGAAAAGAAACCAGACACATCAAAGGCACAACTGTAGCTGTCACCATTTGCTGATATTCCAAACTGCTACAACCTGCCATCACTCTTTTGCTCTCTTTTTACATACAGTCACTCCCTCTTTCTTTCTCTCCACATTCAGACCAAGTCCCTAGTCTGTAAAATCTGCTACACAAGAGAAGTCAAATTTGACCAGGAGAGTTTAATTCTAGTTTCAGTTCCAGATCAAATTGACACCTACCTGTAAGTACTAAGGATTCTCTCTGGCTAAGAGTATTTTGTTTCTTTTACAGATCCTACATTTGTAGGTTACTTTAGGACATATACATGTAAACTGCAGGACAAGTGGAATTTAGTGCTTTTGAAGTTACAAGTAAAAGGAACTTAATGTCATTGGTCCAAATTATCCTGTACTCAGCTCATCACATTTCCTCTGTAATGACACACAGGCACACAGCCTTTTTCAGGTACTTCTCTATATGCCTCTTCTCTGACTCACCTATCTGAGCAGAGGATACTAAGCAAAGCTTGCCTTTCAGACTTCTTTACCAAAAGACTACTTAATGTAAGAAAGTCTCGCTGATTATCTGTAATTTCACATCATACCTGGCTAGGAATATTAAAATGAAGATCAACTCACGTTTTAAGACTATTGGTTTTTTTTTTTTCTCCTGCAAAAGGAACTTTGTTACTAGTTTCTAAAGATTCTTAGTGCCTAACGTGAGCAATGTGAGCAATGAGCTGGAAGGTACTACTTCTCAGACTAGAGAGATTTCCCATATATATGCACACACATTTATTCACACTTTGCAAAACAAATAACATCTCTTTATGGGATCATGCCACCTTCCTAATTGAATTCTATTCTGAAGGAACACATGCAACAACACTCAGCTAGTTTGCTTGCCACCTACAATGAATGTTCATTATTCGGAAATTTGTCTTTTTTTCCCCTCAATATTTGTGGCCTTAAAGTAAACTTTCTAATACAGTTAAATCACAATCAACCCAGCTGTAACTCTCTGATTTCACAAAAGGGATATTGCTTCATTAAGCATTTATCATATTGAGGACAAAAAGAAAAATCTTATAGGTCTTTACTGTCAAGGATATCTGGGACAGCTGATGATAATGAGTGGTTAAACTTACCCTCGAGAAGATATTTTCCAGAGAGCTAGTCAAGGATTTCTTTGCCTTGTTTTTCAGAATGTCAAGTTTAAACCGGCCACCACTGGTGGTGCTTTCTGGAATTGCACTGTTAGAAACGACCTGTTGAAATTAGCAAGGATACCATTCAGCTTTGGCAACTCTTTTTTTAATTGTGAAGACTATTTCCAAAGACTAGAGCTGAACCAGGTTACATAAGAAACAAAATACCCTTGGCCTTATTAAAAAAATCACCACAAACATACTACCCTCCTTCTATAAAAAAGAAAAAAAAGAAAACAACAAAAAAACAAAACAGTCTCATAAACAAACAAACAAATCCACAGTTAAAGGCACATTCCATCCCAAAGATTATATTGTAAAAGCATATAAATTTAACAATACTGTTGCCCATATCCTTTGCAAGATAAGTTCAGAGTTTAAACTAAAACCGATGCTCTCTTCATTCTTATTCTTCCTAGATGTTATTCCTTGGGTATGAGGGGAGAGAAAAAGAAGTTATCCTCACACTATAAGAAAATACAGTCATAAAATAAATTGGTTGTCTTTCTTCCTGTTGTGTACCCTCAACTTATAAAACCCAGGCAAGCCACTAAAAATTAAACCAGATTTCTATTCCTGCACAGTCCTTTCTTAATTACAATACACAGTTTCAGGTCCTCCTGAAGAAATCTAGCAGTGGTTCTACAAGTAATTAAATCAGCATATTAATAGTCTGAGAAGGGGAAGAGGAATAATAAATTAAAGTTATAATAAATAATATTAAAAAATAAACCCAAGCTTTACCGATGGTGCTTCACCAATGTGGATATGCGTTTTCTGCTTAGTCTCACAGAGCTGACGGAGATGTAAGATCACAAGTTCATTTTCTTCCTGGTCATTGTCAGGCTTCATTTTCTGTCAGTAACAGCAAAACAAGGAGTTTGTCTTTCAACGCATGATTTGCTTATTTTTCCTTCCTATGTAGGTATTCCTTGAAATTAATATACTGATACACCAAACACCAGAGCGCACTGTTATTATGTGGAATTGCAATCCTGTCTGTGTGCCTTCACACTCCTGAGCAAGATAAAACAAAAACTGAAAAAAGTTGCAGGCTGTAGAGAGAAGGGAGCCTTATGCTCATACATTTTGTTTTCCAAGACTGTTACTATACAGCCTTCTAAGTGGCATTAGGAAACCAAGCCACTCTGTTCTTCAGGAATACAGAGAAGAGCACAGCCTTTGGAAGCCCAAATCATTGTATACTTCAACCACTAGAGCACTAGAATATTGTGCCAAAGTAAGTCAGAAAAGACAAATTCTGAAAATGCCGGACCTGTTCCAAAAATATCTAGTTCATTTTATCATGTTCTTTTTCAAATTAGGAAGAACAGCTTCTAAAATATTACCTGAACACGTTCAAAAATGTCTGCTTGTTCATTGTCAGTTAGCGATGACAGATGTCTCTGAATTACAAGTTTGGCTCTTGGTGGATAGAGTCCTAGGAAAAGAATGGACCATTAAAGATTCTCAAATGAATTCTCTAAACAGTTTTTGACCAAAATGACAGTAGAAGATATAAACCTGCCTTTGAGTTTATACAAGTTATGACAGTTGTATATCCAACGTATACATGATATAATATAATTGAGGTTTTGCTAAACCACATGTCTTTGTCTCCTTTCTTTAGCAGGAGCAAAAGCATAACCAGCAGCAGTTAAGTGGCTGGCTCCCGTGTAAAGGTCATGCTCCCTACCCCACCAGTGGCTTCTGTCCTAATGCCAAGAGATCACTGGCAGGTGGAAGCCTGACAACCATATGGGAGGAGAGGAGGAAAGGAACAGATCAAGGTTATAATGGGTGAGATAATCAATACATAGGATACTTGGAAGTTTTCAGATGCTTTTAACTGAAACATTAAGAATAAGAGAAAAAAATGAAGGATAAATGATTGAATTTCTGCTAGTCCATAAAGTGCACATATTGTCACAGAGGTAATTCTAGGAAGTGACAAAAAATGTGAGTGAAAACAAGCCCCTTGAACCAGATGAAGATTTTTCCATCTAAGGTTGATATCATACATAGAAAATTGCAATCAGAACAAATAAAATATTTTTTCAAAATCATGCAGCTTTAGGTTTGATTTTGCTAAACTTCTAGACTCAAAGCAGATGGATTAAACAAGGGGACACTAAAATAAGTTTTTCAGTCACTAAGTAGAAAGTTTATGAACCTACTACTACAGTACTCTAGTTGTTGCCCTAAGAGAGATTTTATTTTGATACTGGGTACTTTTCAAATTACTTATAATGCCTTATACAGTGGCCTCTATAGTTTATAATCTACAAAAAACTTTCCCAGTTTAGGCTTACCACTTCTGAATACCTTTTGTTAAACATAGAAACTGTAAGTCACAGCCTAGCAAAATTTCACCCCACTAAATTTTTACACTTGGCTTTTCATCCACCAGAGGGAAGCAAGTGGCAACAGCGACTTTCAATGAATGGGAGAACTGTAAATATTGAGCACCACCATAACCACACCAGAAAACACAAGACTATTTGCTTTTTGTAACATACTGGCTTTTTGGTTTTGAATACAATGCTTTGCAAGGACACATAGCAGAGTGGCTATAAAAACAGGATCCTAACTTTTTTTAAAAATTCTATCTTGTAAGACTTTTTACATATGTTCTGGTATATTTCACTTCCAGAGACACTACAAAAGTTTGTCTACTAATATCTGAAGGCAGGGTGTTGTTAATTTTCTTGGTAAGATATTAATCTCCTAACTTAATAATTTATTTTCCTATAATATAAATAGATCTTGAAGTGTGTGAGGGAATAAACACAAAGAAGGAAAAAATAACCCCACACAGGAAAGGAGGTACACACAGGAAAGAAAGATCCTTCTTGATCACGACTGTCTTTTTATGAATCATTTTGAAAGTATGCAACTTGAGAAAAAAAAAACAACAAACAAGTGGAAGGTCAACTGGTGGGTTTTGTGGGTCTGCTTAAGAAAGGTATGATAATGAAAGAGAATGTATTTATAACAGAAGCTACATTATACTTTGTTGCAGTATCATTACTGCTAACACCCCCCTAAATACAGAGAATGCTAAGTAACAGTAAGAATTGCATACTGGGATACTTTTCCCTCTGCTCTTACATTGTCTTAGTTATTCCTCCAGAAAAAACACCAAACCAGAATTAGAAGATAAACTCAGTTGCTACCTTCAATTCTTTCACAAAGTTTGTGCAATGAATGCATAGGACAGGCCTCACAGAGTTTGATCTGCGTCTTGGCATTTTGCAGGGCTGCAGCAGTGCTGAAGGCTTGCTTCAGTGTCAGCATTACCTCATCAACCTATATGGGAAGGAGGGAAAAGAGTATATAAACAAAAATACATGCCATATACACAAAATTAGATTTATAAATCACATCTCAGACAGGTGCTTTACAATTAAAGGAAAAGAGACAAAACCATATAAACCCATTTGTTATTTTCTAAAGAGATCAAGGTTGAATTCCCAGCTTTCTGTAGATAATCACCATCTTTAAGATCTGCCAGACAGTGTAATTTTGATGTCTAACTACAGCTATTCAAGCTTACTGGGAAAGCACCCACTATTTTAGGAAACTACAAGTGAGATTTTTTGGCTTGAATATATGCTGGTTAAATAGAGAACATTAATTTCTTTAGTTTTGAGTCTCTCCATGCACATATAAACTGCATGTGTTCCCTCTTAAGATCTGTTGTCCCACCATAAAACCATTTTAGCAGCAACCCCCATAGACCCATCCCCATAGCCAGACACGAGCTTCCCACAGCAGTTCACATTTCTGCTGGATACCAGACTGCCTACCAGCTTCATCACAATCACTACACAGCCTTAAGTTCTGCTGGCCTGCCCTGCAGGCTGCCCTGATCCTCCCTCTGCCACTACCACCAACACAGCAGTGCTACGTTCCCACTCACCAGCACTAGAAAAGATCAGCTTGTATCTAACAAAGGCTGAGCTCACAGCATTTCTCCACATTCATTCAAACATGCTCCCAGACCTGGCATGCAAAACACTTGGAGCTCCCCTCTCTGTACTTCAGGGGAATACAGTGCGTATTAACAGCTGTTTGCTCAGTCTCAGCATTAGCAAGGAAAGAGAAATTTTAGGAACTAAATCAATATTCTGCTTCAGAATCAGGTCCTCACTCTGCTTGTTTTATAAGCAGGAAGAAGAAAGCTGGACTATTTGAGACAAAACCATGCAGTTTAATATTAAAAACATACAGACTTTTGAGGGTCTGTCACTTGGGGGGAAAAAGGAAAAAAAAGGTAGAAAAGGAACCTGAATGTAGAAATTTGAACTAGTTCATGTCCCAGTATGTGTAGGTTTGTTTTGTTTGCTTTAAACCTCTCAGTTTTAAGCATTACCAATAATTTTTGGGTGCTTTCTGTTCTTAGTAATAAAGCAGGACATTGAACAGTGAATGTCCATCTTACAATATGAACTGGTAAGTTTTTTAAGTTGGCTACAATCCTTCTCCAATGCAAGATCCACAGAACAGTGCTAAGCATATGGATTATGACTACCCTAAAATCATAAGAACTATAACACAATATAAGAACAAATATACACAAGCCTCCCAACACAGCCTGCCTGACAGCAGAGGATCTGGAAAGCTCTGCACTGCCAGAGTCAAACTGCCACCAGGATCCGAGTGACTGCATCTGAAAGTAGCTCAGGAATGTTTATTTCATATTGCAGTGTGGTCATGCCCACACAACAGTAAATAATAAGCAAAGAGGTTCACAAAAAAATGGGGGTTTTATACACCACTTAAGCCTTTGAATTATGCATGGTCAGATTTATCAATAGGTCAGATGTAACATTTTCTGTTATTACAATGATAAAGCTGATTTCATAGCCGCTCCCATTTTGACAAAAACGCAGCCTCAGCTGCCATGGTACATCTAGTGCTGTTAGCTGTTTGAAGTTCTAGTGATGTGAATCTATTCACTCTCAAGCTAGTCAATGGATTAACAAATTACATTTTCAGCTAGATAGAAAAGTGATTTTATAGTTTACATGAGAAAGAGTTAGTAGCTGTCACCAGCGTCATCAAACAAACATGTTTCAGAACAGGAAACAACTAGTTTTAAAGGGCCAAAGTTTTAAAATAAAAATGGAGTAGTCAAAATTATTTCCTGTATGCATCTCACACTATTAAGCTACCTGTTATCAGTAAAGTCAGCGATATCTGGAACTTCAGTTAATTGATACATACTTTATACTATGTTCAATGTACTTTTTTTTAGTTATATACATCCACAAATACTATGATTTTCTTCTTTTGTGATCAGATGCTGCTATTATCTTCTCCTGAGGAACAAAACAGACTACAGGGAAAAAGCTAAAGCCAGATGTAGACTTAAAGACACATGCAAGATCAGCCAGTAGTTTAAATCCTACCCTGAAGGGTATGTCTGGGTTTTATCATCAGCTTTGCTACTGATTCAATACGTCTTTACACTTTTAATGGGGAACCAAGTCTCTCAACAGTTAGAATTGGAAGAGTTACAATCAAATACAGGGCCCAAATATGCTTACAGTCACACACCCATACGGATACATCTATTTGTTACTGATACTTGCATCAGCAGAGTAGCAGGATATGGCTGTATATGAACAGAATGTCCACACTTCCTATTGCAAATTTGCATAGGCACAGCTGACATCTTGCACCTGAGCAGATGTGAGCACTGGGGCTCAGCTGACACAGCAGAATAACAGACTCCTATTGCTCAGGAAATGCCTTGGAAATGCTCTGATGAAACAGTGAGGATCATGCATAAATACTCACCAGAGACTCACTTGCACACTGGAACACATAGCAAACATACTGGCTTAACCCAGCTTCCACAGATTCTCGGCAAATAAAACCAAAGTGATCAATGTGTTTTATACCCTAGAAGAATTTTAAAGGAGCATTAGTGGACTATTTTATAAACAGGTATAGTTTCCAAAAATTTGAATAACTATAAATGCATATCCCTAATGTTCTATTTTACCAGTAGTATAATGATTCTTAAATTGTTTTTTGTATTTAAGTTATATAAAGATATTTATATAATCAAAACAAAATACAGCAATAAATCTGGACCAGAATTTATTCCATCAGCAAAACAGAATTTTCAGGGCCAACTAAAGACTGCTGGGTTGTATTTGGAATTGCCTCCACAGTGAAAATTTGATTTTATAAGACATACTAAAACACAGGATTGGAGAAGTATCAGACTCTTGTTTTTCTGTGTTAGGACTACACACACAAAAGGAAAAAAAGTGGGGGGGAATGAGTGGCAACCTACAGAATTACAACTAAATTCTGAAATAAAGTCTTTGAGACTGAATTACATACCAGAAGTTTCAAGACTTACTACACATTACTACTGTCACTTTTTTCCAAGATCTTTGTATAACAGCTTGACAGGGAACACTGCCTTGCTAAAAACAGCACTGAGAAGATCAAAGACAGCTGCTTCCTAAGAAGCACTATATTCCCAGTCTCAATTCATGGAACATGACTCACTATTGTTAAAGCTTTTGCCAATGTTTTTATCATCTGAGTATGGTAATAGTAGATTTTCTCCAAATGAAAACCTAGTCCCTCAAGTTCAAATACAACAAAAATCAGAACACGGCTGCTTGGATCCATCTCCAAAGAAAACACCTATATCATAAAAGAGAGGAGGAGGCAAAGCAACTTGCCTGTTACTTCAGAGAACACTCTAGACAAAATTGGAAATGCAGTACGTGACAGACTGAACATATTGTCACTACACACTGTTGTTTTTAAAAACAAAATTCCAGAAGTCACTTCTGTGCCACTTAAAAGGTGCAGAGGTTGCTAAGATGACACAAATGGCATTAACTGAGCAGTAGTCCACTAATCCTGACTTCATTTTCTTGTGACATATGAAGTCTTCAAAACCATAAAGTAATAAAGGTCAGACATATACACATGTTGATCTATAGAACAGTGAAGTGCTGAGCTCTGTTTTGCAATAAAACATAATTATTAAAGGTGGTTTGGTGAGATGCCAGTTCCCTCCTTACTGACAGTGCCTGAACAAGTCTACTGCTGTCGTGACATCTCAGTCTCCACAGAAGAACATCTGAGGGGTTGAGACAGATGTGACATTTGCCCTACTGAAGCACAAATAGGACAGTATGTTCCTAAATCAACAGTATTTCCATCACATTTCTTTAAGAAGGTGGCTTTAAGAGGTCATGACAAAAGGGCCAAGTTTTCTGTTGTTCTGGGTTCCCTCAAGGGGAAGGCTCCAACAAGAAAACTTCTAAAGCTATTTGATATCTGAGTTTAGACTGCACACACAGAGCTTTATCATCAATTATGTCTGCTGCTTTACAATTATAAGGAGTGTGGATAATTACACAAATCCACCTGTTCAACCATCCTTAAGCTATAGGATAAAAAATACCTTTATAGACCAGACTAAGAGAGTCCAGAATGCAAACTGGCAATGACATCTCCTTTTCATTGTTTGTAAAGCTTGGAAAGACAAATATTCCTAAGTCACAGTGCCACAATACATAGTAAATCACTGCCCTATAAATCTGTAACAGAGAAGCCCTGGAGCTAGCCCCAAGTTCTAAAAGGAAGTACTGATGAGGTTTATGCAACCAATGCTTAGTCTTGAACAAATTAGTATTTTTTTATTTCTATTGAACTCAGAACCCCCTTGACTTCTCTAAAGTAATTGTTTCATATTTAAAAAAAAAAATCCCAAAAGTTTTGTGACTGCCTCTTTGAGTTATTCAAGAATGCAAAGTCAAAAAGTGTCTGTAGCAACTGGTGCTGAACAAGAGCAAGATGGAAAGGTGAACATCTTAGCCTCGATATTTAACTTTACAATAAATAATTATTTATTACTGTACATCACTAGGTACACCTATACCATATCCTCCAGAAGAAATTATGCAGGTGAACTGCTGTTATTCCAAAAGGTTGATTTGATGCTCTCCTCCTTTCATTCTGAAGGCTTTTAGGAGCTTATCTGCTCAAAACCAGTACACTCAGAGCATCGTAAATGGAGATTAAACTGCTTCCAAAAACATACTTAATACTCTTCCAAAGCAGAAATAGTTTATACTTTGTTTCCTGATGATTGATTGAAGTTGCTGCTATTACACAGCTCAGACTAGTTATTTTGCACTGATATTTTCTGGAATTTTCTGGAAAAAGAATTGCACATTTATTTTTTTCTCCTGCCTATAGACCAGCAAGGCAATACAGCTGAAGAACTAATAAAATCTTTTTCTTCTGATGATCTACATATTGCTTTTTATTAATGCTTACCTGAGAACAAGAGGAGATATCTTTAAAATTCTTTTCAAACACAACAGATTTGGTATCTGGACTGATGAGGTTAACTTCAAATCTTCCAACCTAAGGGAGAGAAAAATACATCTAATTTATGCATGTCTTGGGGGTACAGCATTTACACCAACAAAAATGTCAGAATCCTGCCCTTTCTTGCTCACATAGAGTACCTTTTGGCACAACAGCTTACTCAGCAAGAACAAGGGTGCCAGGGTGCTGTAATTCTGCCCGTGTTGAGTAAGAATATTTCAGCAAGAACAATACACTCAGCTGAATAACAAAAACTACTTGGAAAAACCACAGTTTTTCTTCCCCTCCCCCACCTTCTTTCTTCAAGTTATTTTAGTCCAAAGATCATGAGTGACAGACAATACTAAAACCTTTAGGAAACAATGTGACTAAATTAAAAGCTGAAAAAAGGGAATTTTTGGGTTTTAAATTATGCCATAGATTAGCTGAGAAATTAAGATAATACTTTTTGGTCTGTAGTTATTCCAAATAAGAAAGAGTAGCTTCTGCAGCAAGCTACCTTTCAGCTTTCCCAAACTGCTTCTCAAGTCCATGGAATTTATTCTACAGACCTCAGATTTTTTCAGCTAAATCTTGTTCATTACTAGTGATAAGCTGTGACTTTCTGAAGGGCAATGCATTCTCACTTCAGATATCATTTTCCCAAGAGAATAAAAACTAGAATGATCCTTAAAACAAATGGAAATACAAAATCCAGACATTTAGCCCACTGTTATTTTAAGGTACAAAGATTTTTCCTTTTATGGGTCACCTCCTTTATGCGTCCTTCTATTTTTTCAAAACAAGTTCCAAAGATGTGAAATGCACTTCAGGCATGAGAAGAAATAACCACTGTAGCCTGAAAGAAGAAGCCTTCAGTGCAAAGATGTTTGAATACTCATCTGGTAAAGAGAGGTCATTAATACAAATTATCAAAAAGAGACTGGCTCAAACACAAGGCTATGGAAGCCTCAAGTGAAGTTTTTTTGGTTTTAAGTGCACAAAAAAAGGAGTTTTTCTTTGCATGGTAGTCTTCATCGATTTTCTTTTTGAAAGAATAGTATGTTTTTCAGCTAGGTTCTAAATATCACCAACACAGACAATATATAAAATACTTATTTCACTAAAAGCTCTGCTCCTTTAAGTAATTACTCCATAAACAATTATTTTTTCTTAAAATTTGCCTGAGCTCATGAGCTGAGGTGAAAGTTCATCTACTCATGTTCCAGCCATTTATGAACAAATATAAAAGTATTTATGACAAATCATGAAGCCATACTGGATCCACATTACTTGCATTGAAAAACGTCTCAAAGTGCACAGGGGAAGAAGATACGGTACAAAACCACCAGGAAATTGCTTGCCCTAGAACACACCTGGAACAACATTGTCCTGTTCTTCTCAGAATCAGAGGGCTGAACGTGACTGGGAGCGCTCGCGTGCCTTCTGCGGGACTGTATTTTCAGGCTTGTGTCATGAACCCTTCTCTGCATCACTGCAGTGACACTGCTGCACCGGGAGCGAAACTCCTGCTGCTCATCAAAGCCAGAGTCCTCTAAAATCCTCTCTGGAAAGCAGCCACGGGTGTTGGCCAGGTTGGTCAAGTTGGTCTGGCTGCCAATTGTAAACATTGCAGCACGCCCTGAGGTGCTGTTTGGGCTATCCAGCTCCTCAAAAGGGCTGTCCAGAGGAGAAGCTGGCACATTTTCTTCACACAGGGGCAAGTCCAAGCTCGACTCATTATTCCGCTGCTCGTTTAACAGTTTCAGGCGCTGGCGCTCATGAAGGCTGAATTTCTCTATGCAGTCATCAATTAGCGTGGAGGGAGCTTTCTTGTGAGCCACTGTCACCTTCCCACAGTACAAGACCTCAAATTTTTGAGAGTCATAGAAGGCATCTTCACTATCCTTACTTGGTTTGGCATCTTCTTTCAGTGCTGCTTTAGAGACTTGTCTTATGCTGCTGATGACATCAGGAACCTAAGGGGACAGTGTGAAAGGCCATTTTAGTAACCACAAATGACACAGCAGAGACAGTGATGCATCAAGCATTTGTTAAGGTAAGTATTTACACAAGCTATTTCTCCAGCAGAGTGCCACAAGCTTCTTGGCAGAGAATATAAAATCAGTAAAGTCTAAATTCTGTATGGATAATTTATGTAGTGGAAGCAGAGCAAATAATTACTAATTTTTTTCCTGGAACATCTTCCAGTACATAAGGTTTAAAATTGCCAGAAGGTCGACTGGCAAATGTTCACATCTCTTTTGTTTGTTTGTTTTTACTGAGACTACCTTCTCTTTCCCATTGTCCTCTGCCCACACTGGCACGTTTTACTGCTGTGTTCTGTAAAGGGCCATCACTGTTCCTTTGTTTTCATTCTGCAGAGAGACATATTCTATTCTTAAAACTTTCAGGAATGGTTTTGTGGAAAGGATACCAGCGATCCCCATCAATTTCAAATGACACTTTTGGAATAGAGGTAGCAAGAACATGGACATTTTACTGAAGCACCATGTACAACTGAATTAGGTCTCACTTATTATCAACTATAATACTGGCAGGAGTCTGCTTTCAGTACCAACATATTTAATATGTGAGCTCATTTTTCATTTTGGCTTCACAAAAGAAAACAAGGACTTCCCCAACTCTACCAACTTCAGATCAGAGTGGCAATAGTTGCTCTTTTGACAGTACCTACTCTTCTGAACCATACCCTCTTTCCCACATATCCCATTTTCTCTAGAAGTATAATGAATGACATCACACTACATGCACTGGGGAAGTTACTATGACAATGAGATAAAAAGAGAATATCAATCCAATTTTCTTTGCAAGAGAAATCAGTTCTCAACATTCAACTAATTAAGTACAACCAATCAACAGTTTTTATATTCTATACAGCTTCCCATTACAATATTTGATATTTTTCAAATAATTTTTCTATTAAAATAAGGTAACTTCAAAGTCACACCTTAAATAATCCACACTTTCTACAGCGTCTCTTTCTTTCAGTCACACGATACCAGCTGAAGCTTGCTACTGAGGCAGCAATCTCATCTACCAGCACTTCTGGAAGTCAGAGTGGAAAATTACCTCATCTTAATCCCCATCTCCCATTACACACTCCTCATCCCTTGGGCATTCAACTCAAATCTGCTTCCAGTTCATTTATTGCAAAATGAAGTTCAATTACCCTGAGGTCTGCTGACCCTTTGGCTTCTATCCCTTTAAACGTCACCATCATCTCAGTTTTCAGTGGGGCTAAAAGCTACATCTAGAACTGACACAGATACAAGAGTGGAACTGTTCTTCCCTCATTTTCACTACCGGGCTGTTTTACCATCACCCAAGGTACACTTCCTCCTAGCCATGGCAGTTCAGCTGGACATGCAAAATGCTCACCTTGCACTTGCCAAGATACAGCTCTTTTTCCACTGATTGGTCTCTTATTCTCTCTATGGATTGTGCTTAAAGAAGCTCTAGAGTTTAAATTCCTTAGTTCTCTATTTTAACAAAAATTCACAAACTAGCTACCTTTTTATTAAAATTTCCCTTTTTAGAATCCAGAAGCTGTTACAGGGCAATTCACATATATTTCTATTTCAAGTACAGTGACAAATGATAATTCTATTCAAAATGCATACATTTTACACACAATCAACTAGAGTAACCACTGTCAGCTGTTTAATCAGCAATTTAATGTTTTTTAGAAGTGTACCATCACTTCAACTCCAATAATTGGTTTTGCCTCCTGCTCATCACTTCTAAAACAAAAAAAAATTTGGTATACCTAAGTCTTCCTAAAAATACTCAGTAGCCTCCTAACAGATCTTTCCCCCTCTCTCCCCCACCTGCAAATGTCCAAACAGGCTGGAGATAAGACACTACCAATTCCACCCCAACAGTAATACCCATCCATTCCCTCTTCTGTCACAGATCTCCCTCACAAATGCAGGGTTTTAAAGTAACTGCACTTCTGCTCAGAACAACCCACCACCCTAAGTATCCTGCAGTTTATCACTTTTATTTCAATCTTTTCCAGATTGTGTATGATCTTCAGACACAAGTATTTAAGCCACAACTATTATTTCAGTATCTCTACTCCTCAGAAAGCTTTTGCAATACGTAAATTGCTACAGTATTTTCACTTGTGTATAGAGGGATCCTAGCACTAGAGCAGGGATTTCAGCTCATACAGCCCAAACAATCCTTATTCCCTGCTTTGTTTAGGCAAATTTCTTTACAGGTTATGTTATCTTTTTGGGCGCTCCCTCATCAGCATTCACTTTTTTTCTTCTTTTCAACCCACAGACAGAACTAAAATAAAATATCAAAGTGAACATTTTGAGACCTGCTTAATCTCTGTAGATATTAATACTTTTCTTATATACAGATGAAAATAAAAACAATGTAATGCAATACAGGGATGTCACAATTGATAACTAATATTTGTCAGACAGCCCAGAACCAGTTCCAGATGCTTGTTAGTTGTTTCATGGGTGCTCTCAGTACCACGGTGTAAAAAACACCTTCAAGGATAACATTCAAGACAGATACTAACATTGCCAGGCTATGAGTTGTGCACATGAATTTTATTGGTCTTTAGTGACAGGAGTAACTGTGTGCTGCTGCTGATGCACTCAGTGACTGACAATGTGCCAGCCTGTGCTGTTAGACCCGACCCTCTCTACTCCCAGAGTCACTCTTATCAAGAACCAAGAGCTATTTCTGAGGTGTACCTGAGCAGAGTACAGTATTTTCATAAATAAAGATCTGACTTAGCGCAAAACCCCTAAGTGGGATCAAGTGGAGTCTAAACAACATATTGCATCTGTGTCTTCCTGAAATGTAAGATGCAGGAAAAGTTACATAATTATCAATCACACATCCTAGTATGGCTTTTTACTTTGACATATATCATTGGGTTTTGACATTTTGCTCCTCTGTTTATCAAGAAACCCCAGTCATATAAGTTTCACCATCCAAGTTGTGTAACTTTTTTTGGATTTGGATATTAGTTTATTACGTCAAAATTGCAGGGCAAAGTTAGGTAAGATAATAAGCAGAATGTAGCTTTTAAAATACTGAATCACCTGGATGAAAATTCTTTACTCTTAAAAATCAGTTTAGGAATATTAAGAAGACAGACTCCTGAAACAGTCAAAACTTACTAATGTGTTTCCAAGTTCTAGTATTTCCCTGCAGAAGTCTCATTAAATTAAGCAGCCAGAGCGGAGAAATGGGATTCTTACTCCTGAAACCCACAGGGCCATTGACAATCTTCCTAGACATCTACTACCACCTGTTACAGTAGAGCAAAATTAAAATGTCAAATGGGTTATTGTATAGGTTTTCAGTATACACCTGAATATAAATAAATTAAATTCTTAAAGTATTTAAGCAACTGATCCATTTAACACACTCAGATTTTTTTTTTTTTGTCAAGCCTTGAAGACAGTTACATCAAGAAGAAAGACTGGATGAGACAGGGCTACACACTGTATTCTCAGGGTGAGAGAAGCACACTTCCAGCCCAAATAAACCCTGTGGTGGGACAATTCAAGAAGACTTAATTCTCCCAGACTTTGCCTCTCCCAAATCCTATGATCTAGGGGCCTATTATCTTTTTCTAAATATTGTTGGACAGAGAAGGAAATTACTATGTTCCAAAGGGAGTTCCACAGGACTTAGTGCAGAAAGTTAGGAGCTGATGGTGCAGTGCTGGAACAGCAGTTCTCAAATGCAAAAACATAATGCAGGGCATTATTATAGGTTTTATTCATGAAGTTTCCCTATACTGCTGAGTAGAAGAATACTATTTCATGAATCAGAACAAGGAAATTACCCCCACCCCAATACACCAACTCAAATACGCTAGAACAGCACACAAAGCTTCCTCTAAAGCAGCAGTAGCCTCATGCTTGAACAGTGACAGGCACACTGAACCTTCTCAGGTATTAATAACATGAAGCCAAACAAAATGGATCTGAGAGCATCAGGTGAGCTTTCTTCCCCTCTAGGATGTCAAGAGCATCCACACCTGTCAGGAAGAAACAGCAGCATGTGTGCTTTAAGACTTTGAAACAGCGCTCACAGTAACTCCTTGATCTCTGAACAGAGCCAAGAGAACTCAAGAGCAGAGATCCTTCCTCAGGCCTGTTCCAAACAACACCCCCAATTGCAATGCCCTCAGTAAGACAAGGATGGACAGTGGGTACCAAAAGTGCAAAACTAAACCTGTGATACTACTTTGGCTCTTCAGTGTGAACAACACTACAAAACTTGGTGGAGAAAAAAGAAACCAAAAAAACAAACCCCAATACCAAAACCAATGAAACTAGACTGCAATGTAACAAGTACTCTGTAATGTCACTGAAGAAGCAATATTTTCCTCCAGGGAAATATATCTGATCTAGTAAGAGCAATTACAGAAAAAGAAAAAAAAAACAAACCCCACACTTGGGAACCTAAATCAAAATTTTTATTCACATCCAAGTAGCCTAAGATTGTATGAACTAGTCTCCACCCAAACACACCAGATCTGATACGTGGCGATTCAAAAAGAAAAAGTTAGCTGTACTCAGAACAGAACAGATGGCACTGCCCAAGCTGTGCATCTCCTACAGGTAGATTCTACTCTGAAAAAGCAACATAATAAGTAAAGCATGACACTGACACAAAATTTCTTTACCACAGGCAGTAGAGTTTTGATAGTTGAAACTAATGACAGCACCAGTTTTAGCCAGTAATCCCCAGTCTCTTCTATTTGTACCACACACCTATGATCTTGGTTAGAGACCTTTTGAGCTACTGCAGCACAACATCCATTTGGCCAGATACTGTAGTATAAAGTAGCAGCACCGAGCTAATTCCTGCTCTGCAATTCAAGGGCTAGATCTAGTTCTGTCCCTTGTGACTAGGCCTGCAACAGTGTTAATTCATAAAGGAAACAAACACCTTCCTCATGCATTAGCAGCACACTGCACAAAGGGTATGTGATTAGTACTGCCAAGAAATATTCTACTATACATCAAGACACTTCACTGCGTTCTGCACAGAATAGTATTGTCATGTTAGAAAGAAATATCACTTTAACTGATATAAGCAATGCAAGATCTTTCATCTGACCAAAGTGTAGATTAAAACCAAAGGGAGTAGTGCAGAAAAATAATCACCAAATTCACCTCATGTCATGTAGCTGAGGTTTTGCTAAAATTAATTCCAACTGCCGCAACCCTTAAAACCTCAAAAACAGGACTTCAGTTGAGTATTTATCACCAATATCTTTAAGTTGCAAAACAGAGGGACTGTTGAGCCTACTAAATCATGCCTGATGCAGCATAACAGTAGAACATTTTGTCATAAGCCTAGAAAGGGCAGAGCATCTCCATTGTAACACCACATGCTTTCTTGAACAGCAGTGACAGAAGTAGGAGCATTAAAAAAAAAAAAAAAACCAAAAAAAAAACCACAAAAAACCCCAACCCTTTGAATTTACAAGAGCCTCCTGTGAACAAAGGTTAATGTTCCCTTTTTGCTGGAGTGATACCTTTCAAATGCGTCCCTCAGTAATTACTGAGCAGTGCTTTCAATTTAATCCAAACTTAGAACTTGAATGCTATGGATATTACGAAGAAGAACAAAATTTGCTGGCTGGGACTCCATTATTTCCACAGATGAAGAGAATTTTGCTGTGCAGAGTAGCTGCAGCCCTCCTTAATTTGTGTCTAGCTTCCACATGGAAAATTTCAGTCTGGAATTTATTAAGAAAGCAAAGCCACTCTTCATACTGTAAGGCTTATAAACAAGTGTGACAGTGAAGTTCTAATCTAACAAACATGCCTAACAAATGTGGCTACTTAATGACAACATTTCTAGCAAGACAATTACTTTCAAGACAAGGAAAAAGCTCAACTCTGCTCACTCCCTCACCACACAAAGTGCAGCGGTAGATCCCTTCCACCGTACAAAGAGACAGGAAATGAATGAGCTGCATGCACACACGACAGGAGCAGTCAGTACCTTCTGGTGTGAGATCCAGCTCAGAAGCAGAGGCATGTCCGAGCAGAGCTGTCACCAAACCTTACTGCCATGAACACCAAGAACAGATCCTGGGATAAGAGAGTGCAGAAAGGATCCCCCTCTCACAAAGGGCTGGCAGTGCTGTCACGGTATTTCCTCAGGCTCGTTTCATGATATCACAGCAGAGCCAGAAATCCGTGCAGCGGCCGTTGTTCTTCACAAGTCAAGCATTTCCTGACTTGGGGCTGGAAGCATCCACACTGCTGGATTTGAATAATGCACCCCACTCATCATCACGCTATGTACACTTGAAAGCAAACAAAAGAGAAACAGGATGCTGTTCTGAAATCAACACCCTGCGCTTTGCTAATTACTGGGAGTTTGATAACTATCAATAAGAAAGCAACACAATGTAAGAAAAAATTAGGAACAACTGGAATGAGTCTCCTTTTAATTAGTGTTAACTTGCATATCCAGAAGATAGGAGAATCCAGCCACAGCAGTGAAACATCAACAGAGACAAAACAAGCTGCATATCATATCCTGCTATGTACCAGGCATTTGACAAGGAGGCAAAGTTCTTATCTTAAAAAAACCCACAACCAAATGCCAGCCAAAGTGCAGATATCCGTAACTATTCTTAACTAGAAAGAAGGGTGGGAGAGGGAAAAAACTGTTTTCCTTTAACTGCTATAAATGTGTTTACTGCCATCCAGATAGGAGTTTTTATTGCCATCCAGCGCTGATCATTTAGACCTGTTGTACTTCTTAAACCACTGCATTCTGCTGCTTTCCACTCTGGTGAAAGTGCTCCACTTACCAGTCTTCATCATTAAAATGCATCTTTCTGATAAAAGACCAGCTCAGCGTGATTCAATTTACGCAGTCACACAAGCAATTTGCTGACTCTGTTTATGCTAGAGGTATTTAGGAACTAGAACAGAAGAATCTGCCCTTCTCAGCTGACTTACTGCTGAAGGAATACTGGTATCTTCTTTCTAACAGAAATAAGGAGGGTTTGCAGCCCAGAGAAATGCTGTCTCAAAGAGAAACTAATAACAGCCAAATTACTAAGCATTTCTATAATCCATCTGCACTTACTGTACAGTCTAAAAATAACAGTTTAGAATATTCCAAGTCAGGTTCTCAGCAGGCAGTAATAAGCATCTGCCATCAACTCCAATTCATTCTGCTGCATGTCTGGGCCAACACAACACAAGCCCAGTAGCAGAAAGCTGGAACACAGGGACTGGCAAAGAAAGTTTCAATGAAAGCAGCTTTTGGAGCTTCAAGCTAACTGCCATCCCTGGCAGCTAGTGCTTTCACATTTCTTCTCTACAGGCTCATGAATTTAGCCAAAGCTTAAAGCATCAGAAAACACATTAAAGGGCTGATTGCATAGAGGAATATTAAAGGATTGCATAGAATAGTTTTGCTTTCAGGAGACAGCCTTCCTCCTATTTGCCTGGCCTATATTTTTCCCAAGTGACTGTCAAGACCTAGCTAGGTTTGCTTCTAAAGCGCTGCTACAGAGCAGTGCATGTATTTTATTCTGACATTCAGCCTCACGCTACATATTGTGCAGATCACATACTCTTGACGAAGGTAAAACTGAAGACTACTGCTACACCACCCTAAAGAGAGATCTTTTTTTAGATAGGTAAGTTAAAATAAAATACAGTTTTCAAAATAATTCTTATTCAAGACCAACTCAGGAATTACTTACACTGATGAGTTTTGATACAATCGACAAGCAAAAAAAAGCACCAGAGTTGCACAGCATACATTTAGCAAACCATCACAGTATCCAATTTGCAGCTGGAAACTTGTGGATCACCTAACACATTCTGTGTGTTACACACACACACACACACAAGGTGCTTCTACGCCAAACGCCCAAATTTAAGTAAGCAGTATAATGACAGAAGGTGGATCAAGTTTCTTAACAGGAAAGAATATCTAAGAGTTACAAGATGGTTTAGATGCCTGAGCAGACAATAGGTGCATTTCTTTATGCAAGCACTCGACAGACAGCGGTGTATCCAAGATCTTCAGGGATGGCAGCGACAGCACAGCACAAGGAAGTGCAAGATTCTTGCACTCAGCATTTTGCTCCTATGTTTAGGCCAGTCAACTTAATGCTTATCCACCTTTCAGATACAGCTCAAATTCACTCAGTTTGAGTACTCTGCAACCCATGGTAAAGAGGTCTCATGACAATCCTTATGCTCTTGAATATCTAGATTAGTAAAACAATTAATCTACCAGTTTTATACTTTGAGCATATGCAAGTTTGTTTCCAAGTTTAGGACACAGTTCCCAGTGAAAGACTTAGCAAAGTACAGCTTGCTTGGAACAGCAGCTCTTCTTAAACTTCTTTAACACAAGTACTTACAAACTATAATAGTACAAATTCATATATTAGCTAGGAATTTTCCCTGAAAACTGTGCTTAAGCTAACTTGGCAATTCTAGTAAGAGGTTATTAAAGATGTTGTTTTTAAACTCCATCATGTTTAACACATACCCTATTTTTAAAAGGGCTTGCCTGAGAAGATAAGGCTGTCACGTGGACAGTCCCAAACAATTAATGCATTCTCTGCATTCATTTCCTTTTGAGGGGGGGTGGGAGGGAAAGTTGGAGAACTCATTGAAGTATTTTGCCCATTTATGGTCACTATCTACTTCTCCAATACAGATCAGAAGATCATGAACTTCATTTTAGCAGATTGAAAGTGGCAATACTGAAATGACTACACCATGCACCATGTTTATGAAGGTGGCAATTTTTAAATTCTGTTGTTTCAGATAGAAGTTCTCAAGATTCTAAATTTAAAATATGAACTAACATGTTGATTCACTATGAAATGAACACACTTTGGTCTGTTTTTCCCTAGTCAAGAGATCAATATTTCAGGACTCCTACATGGCAGATCATGAAGACCCCTAAAGTGAGCATCATCCCAGATTTGGTTAAAACTTACCATGATATTCATGCATGACACCACTTTTATAACTTGTTCACTATAACACCACCTCCTTCTACTCTCACTGAAGAAGAAGATGGTAAGTGGTTTAATTCAGTGCTGGTTCTGGGAGATGGAAAAAGTTAGATTTTATTCAGTCTAGCAGATGTGGGTATACTTGGTCCAAAAAGTCAGGTACTGCAATAACTTTTAGCTCCCTTAATGAGGCTAGAAATTCCTCAATTACATGAAACCAAGGGGTTCCTTCTTTCTATATTTGATTTTTGCCACAAACTCTCAACTACAATGGGAAGTTTCAGGCTACAAACTTTCTTTAAAAAAGGTTATGCTTACAGAAATTTGGACACCAAAAGCAGTGTCAAGCAGCAGGTAATATACTGTGGCAGAGACAAAAAGTGTTACTACTGGGTTCTAGGCTCCTTTTGTCACAAGAACATTCACTAAAAAACTGTGAAAGACAAATGCACATGATTTATCAGACAATGTGGACAGAATATAAAGAAAACAGATTGCAACCTAGTAGCATTTCAACAGCTTTGCCATCCATACCTGCCAAGTAATGTTCAGTAGTTTTCTAGTACTTTGGAAATACACATCTGTACACGTTCTAGCTTGTCTGCTAATCTCACAGTTCACAAAAGCAACTGCCCTGTCTTGTGACAGTATCAAATGCCTGAGCGACCAGCGTTACAATTGACTCTTCCCAGATAACAACCACCAAAGAACCTAAGCATAAACACAGCAAGGAAGGATTTCAAAGCCATACTCATCCAGATACTGAATTACCAACTGCTTTGAAGTGAGGTGCTGGGAACTTCCACCTAACTAGACTTCCTTCAGCACCGAAGTCTTGAACCACCATTTGCCAAGGAGTCAGGGGAATAATGAATACCGCACCTGAAGGCAAAGTTAGCACAGGACAAAATAGTGAATACTAAGAGTAGTATTCCCTGGGAATCACTGGGAGTCACATTAATCTAATCTTGTCAATCACTAACTGTTAAAATATTAAGATTTCATCAGCTTGTTGGTAGCTGTAAAGAGAATTAAATCATTAGGTAGTTATAGTATTCAAATGTAAATCCATACAGACACAGCTGGATGGGCAAGTATTTAAAATTTAATTGCTGAAAGCTATTAAGTAGCTGAATAAAGCTATTTAATAATAAGCTGAAATAGGTGAAATGTATTCATGGTCCTTTCACATTTTGACATAGAGAAATTCTAAAAGAGCTAAAGATTTACAGTTGCTACTACTACTACTACTAAAAAAAACCTAAAAACCAAAACAAAACAAAAACAACTCACAAGACCCAAGGGGAACAGAAAAGAAAATGCTTTCCCAGAAAGCTTTGATATAAAGGAGTCAGTAAAGTAAACAGACAGTAAGGACCTTTCAGAGAAACAGCTTTATAAGGCAAGACTCTTGCACCAATAGTGACTTACATGAAGTAAGCTAAGGGTGTGATAGAGACCCATGGGACCCATCACATATATTTCAAAAAAGTCTCTGAGAGCATTTTGTTTTGCTTATGAGTTCTACAAAACTGAAGGGGAAAAGGGAACATAGAGGCACTTAATCACTGCATAAGTAAGAAAGCACAACAGGTATATAGAATCAACATGGGTGGGAAGGAGTTGTTTCTGAGCTCATCAGGGAAGTTCTAATAATTTTTTAGGCACATTTTCATATACATCAGGTAAAGCAACTTTTGCACTGCTTCACTAATTGCTACTGGTAGATGCTACTTATTTCAGTACTGCTAAACTTTTCTTCTGAATTTATGGTGCCTGGTATATGCTAGGTATTTCTGCACCAGCAGCTGCACATCAGTGCCTGACAGCATAAACAGTAGGATTTTTGCAATTGGCTTGAGACCGCATGGTTAAGAAGAACAGCTAGGCTGCATTAAGTAATTGCAGCTAACTTTTTGATAACAATATTCACAGGAAGAGTGGCATTGGCATTATGAAGTCCTAGCAACACAGTGACAAATTAACCCAGTAGTTATAGAATTTCAGTTCATTATTAATGCAGAGCAAAGCCCACACTGCTTCACCTTCCATATCAGCATCTTCATTTTAGTAGTTCTACTGGGTTTACATGGCAAGGTTTTGGAAGCAAAGGGGACTGCAGGGGTGACTTCCATGACTAGCTCCCAGAGTTTTCCTAGTGTCCAACAAAGTCAGTGCCAGCCAGCTCCAGGACAGACCCACCATCCAGCATTGCAGTGATGGTGGTAGCCCCTCCAGAATAATTTGTTTGAGAAGAGGAAAAAAATCTGTGCAATGCAGCTAGGACAGCAAAATGAGAACACATGAGGGGAACAGCCCTGCAGACACCAAGGTCAGTGAAGAGGAGAGGAGGAGGTGCTCAGGTGCCAGAGCTGAGATTCCCCTGCAGCCCATGGCAAGGCAGCTGTGCCCCTGCAGCCCTGGCGATCCATTCTGGAGCAGAGATCCACCTGCAGCCCTTAGAGGATGCTACACTGGAGCAGTGGAAGATCAAAGGAGCCTGTGACTCCATGGGAGGCCCATGCTGGAGCAGGCTCCTGGCAGGGAGCTCTGGACCCATAGAGAGAGAAGTCAACAGTGAAGACAGTTTGCTGGCAGGACTTCAGCAGGAGCCCCATGCTGGAACAGCCTGTTCCTGAAGGACTACACCCTGTGGGAGTGGCCCACGCTGGAGCACTCTGTTCTTGAAGAACTGCAGCCGTGGGAAACACCCAGATTGGAGAAATTGGTAGAGAGCTTTCTCCTGTGGGAGGGACCCCACACTGGAGCAGGGAAAGAGTATGAGGAGTCCTGCTCCTGAGGAGGAAGGAGTGGCAGAGATAATGTATGATAAATCCCCATTCCCTGTCCCCCTGAGCTGCTGAGGGGGAAGAAGTAGAGAAAATTAGGAGTAAAGTTAAATTCGAGAAGAAGGGAGGGGTGGATGGAAGGTGTTTTCAAGATTAGGTTTTCTTTCTCATTACCCTACTCTGATTTGATTGGTAATAAATTAAATTCAGGCTGAGTCTGCTTTGCCCATGAGAGTAATTGAGTGATCTCTCCCTGTCCTTACCTGGACCCACAAGCCTTTTGTTGTATTTTCTCACCCCTGCCTAGCTGAGGGTGAGTGAGAGCAAGGCTTTGGTGGGTGTCTGGTGCCTAGCCAGGGCAGTCCCCCACACCAGTGCTATCCACACATCTTAGCTGGATACCTGTGTAAGTCCTGTTCCCTGCTTGTAAAGGAGAAGGGCAGCATAGTCCTGATGTCTAGGGCTTGGTAAAAATATACTTAGCTGTAACATGGCAAATCCCATCACGTGGCTCCTGTCTGGACTGGAAATAGAAACTCTTATTTCTGGTCTGATGGGCGAGGGATGAGAAGGGAAGAGTGATTTTGTCACTGACACAGCAGTGTTCTCATAACATTTAAATAAGTTATTTGAAAGGATAATGTAAATCCCATTCACTTCAGCTAACTACAAGTTTCTTTCTAATTTCACCTAAGGAATTGCTTGTCATGCACAGCTGCCATCAAAGCAAGATACACCTTCAAATAACGTAAAGTTTCAGAAATCAGTATGTGAGTTGTTCTCTCATGGAAGTCAACAGTCCCCTCTTGACTGAGGAAATTAAAACTCAGTTCATCCACAACTTTGTCCTTCTACAGCTTATTTTTTACTTCCAATAGTTCATATTATGAAAGATTTCTCTCTGCAATTGGAAGTCAGCTTGCTGATGAGAGTTATCAGTGAACACACAAACTATTAACAGAAATCAGAAAAAAGATCCCCTAAACAGCGAACTTCATTCCTCCTGCTCATCAACTCTCTCTCCCCTGGGGGAGCTTAGTTGATCTGGGAATTATCTATGTCAGGAATCTATTCTTGGTCATGTCTGAATGTCCTGTTCCCACTGAAGTCAAGCCTGAAACTTGTTTTGCAGAGCCAGCAAAGAAGCATTGTATCATAAAAGTTAAGCATATTTCTAAACTACCTCTTCTGTGAATCTCAGCATCCAATCTTGGAAGACAAGGCGTGTCTCTCTCTGGTGGGATTCACAAGCATGCCTTCCAGTTTCAGCTATGACAAATTCCATACATTTCTATATAGTAGATACTGGTAAACTTCAAGGAGAAACAACAAAAATCTCAACTTCAAGGGTAATCTCAAATGTGATGGAAATATATAACACTAGTTAGATTTATTTATTCTCTAGGGAATTTTTAAACCTTCTGGCACAGTCCAAAATGCTGTAGTTTCTATTTGTTCAAGAGCTCTCAGGGAGCTGAAGCTAGCATAGCATATAAGTTGGATCATTTCTGTGTTTTTGCTCTTGTAAAAACTTAAACTCTTTCATAAATCAGGCAACTTCAAAACAGAGTTATGATACAAATAAGCGGGTTTAACATATTCACACCATATCAAGAGGATTTTATCAGAAATTATAAGAGTTCAGAAATTAATATGGACTTCAGTTGGAAGCAAAATCCAAAAAAATACCTAATCCATTTGAGAAGCCACTATGGAACTCATGGACCAAGATGTAGTTCAAAGGGATTTACGTGAACAGGTACAAAACTGCCTATATTAACATCTCCATCCATATTTTTTCATAAACAGAAGTCAAGTCCACCAGCGTGTAAATTTTTTTGTTTGGGTTTTGTTTATTTCTTAAGTGTGGGAGACATTTATGAGAAGGTTATGAACCATTGGAGCAAACAATGACAAAATCATAAGTGAAAGTAATAGGAAAATATAAGAACAGGCATGTTTGCTGCCAAATCCAGTACTGAGTATGTACACAGTTTCAAAGTGACAATTCAGAGCAGCTTTCTGCAGTGTTACAACCTGCACAATTGAAGTTGCTCCCCATGTGCTCAAACCTACATCCCATAAACAGATTTTAACATCCTATTTACCCTCATGGGAACACTGGGAATAACTATCTGGAATAACTCCTTGAATGTGCAATTTAATATCACACTTAAAGTACTGCACCTCCTCTACCCAAGCAGAGGAGGTACGAAAGGAGCCATTTTATGCCATTTATGCTTATCACAATCCCTGAATCTGTTGAACTCCTTCAAAAACGCCTCACATATAAGCACCAGTCTTGGAATTGAACAATTTGGAATTACTACTAGCACATAACATGTAAAACACTGTGTTACTTTAAGTTAGTAGCAGTATTCATGATCATTGTCAGCCCAATTTATTTAGATCAGCTCTGAGGCTGACCATAGCAGACAGGGGTTCTAGAAGGACACAATAGAGTTGCTGCAAGGAATTTGTAAGCCCCAATATCATATGGTAAAAAACAGCTACTGAACAGCAAATTTAAAATTTGTGCCTTCTTTTCATAATCAGAACACAAGAGGAAAGCAATCCATGAAATAAGAGGTAATCAAAGGAAAAAGAAAGAAAAAACAAAAAAGACTGTTACACATGAACTCAGTTAATTACAGGGACACAGAACAAAGTCTCTCACAAGTTACTGGATTGACAGGTCTGAAATTTTTATGTACAACCAAGGAATAACAAGTCTTTTGAGTTAAAAAAAATAAAACTATCCAAAGTGTCAGAAGTTGTCACTTCTGGAAATCAGTCACCGGTTTAAGTGGATAAATTGGTAAGTAGGAGGATGATCTTAAGGCAGCACTTCAAAGAAATGGATTAGCTAACACATGTATGTCATGTAGTGACATCCTGGTATTATACCTTGTTCCAACAAGTGGCATGAAGGTGAAATATAGTGTTTGAGACACCAAGAGCTTATTTCCAATGGCAAATATACAAATAGTGTAAGATTAGGATACTGGTGAAGAACGGCTGGAAAGCCTAGTATTTTATTAGGGTTTTTTTCTCTATCTATGAACAGAAGCAGGAAATTAAGATCAAATTGAAGTCATGTGGCTATAATAAATGTTGACTGCAACAAGTATTTTACCAGAAATAAACATGGCAGAGTCAGCTTTGCAAGCAGATTTAGTCAATAATCCTGTATTGTTTATAAGACACACTGACTGCTTGTTGTGAATTCCCAAGCAGATAAGAACTGTTCATAATACACAGACTTCGCAAATAGCCCTACCTCAATAAAACCTGGGGATGCACACCTGCTACTCAGAAATTGGGATTCCCCTCAAACTTTAAGTTATGTCTTGTTTCATATTCTATACATTTACAGTAAAATAGTTGTAATTTATTCTTTTAGGAAAAAAAACCCGCATCACTTTGCCCAGTTTATAGAATATCCTACAATTTCATTCTGCAAAAAAACCTAAACAGACATTGGAAAAATATTTATGCCATTAGAAGGATTTAAAAAGAGGATTTTTAAAAGAGTAAGCTGCTAAAAACACTTGATGTCAACACTCCCAAGCATGTATCAAAACTACACTGCACAGCCTAAATGTTTTTTAACCTATAATTATATGCAGCATAATTGGAAAGCCTCAAATTTACAAGAAGAACTACCCAAGTGGTGACAAGATGACAGAAGAAACTCCCACTTGAAAGGGAAACCCAACTCCCCAACTGCTGGTCCTTAGAAGGGCTCATATGTGCAGCTGCAAAGGAAGAGATTAATCCCAGAGCTGAGATGTTGAAGACATTCGCTGCTACCACCTCCCCAGTATTCTCCCCAGGTATCACACCAAATATTGTGGTGGCAATTAGCGTTAGGTTAATAGTTGGCCTTGATGATCTTACAGGCATTTTCCAACTTTAACAAATCTATGATTTATCCTGATGGCTGCATAGAAATAGGACTGTAGACATCACTGTATTTCTATTAAGCTTAGTTGGATGCTCACACCCACAGAGTGTACTTTCAAACATTCATTTACAAAAACCATCCCATTTTGCTACCCCAGCTTTACCCCAGCATTTTCACAGGCTTTATGAGCAGACTTTCCTGGAATGCAAAGAACAGAGGCTGTGACTCTATCCAGCAGGTGTTGCTCATAAACTGACGAAGCTTCAGAGCTTTTAAGTTCCCAGACAATTAAAAAATATTTAATAGACTGAGTAGGGGAGGGGGAGCTGCTTTTTACAACACAAGAAGCCCCTTCATCACATTAGAGAACAAGGGTGGATTTATATCATTTCACTGCTTATCTGAACACCACCCTGTGCTATCTAACAAAACACACACTGCACTTTCCTGGTAAAACACCCTGTGCTAAGGCAGCTGTACCTACTGGGATGTGAACATATGTCCTGAGCCCCATTACAAGCAGCAGAGAAACAGATATTTCAGGCTTTATGTACTCAGCTTGGATTTAATCAGCAGCTGCACAGAGAAGCCTCTGCACACCTGCAAGCCTGAAAGAACACTGGCTGCCATTGCTTTATTTTTATTCTAACTTGAGATCTTGTCATCTTAACCTTTACCTTCTAATATCATCAGCCACATTAGGCTGAGAGTCTTAGCCAAGAGCTTCCCATTTAGACAGCCAGAAAATAGACTGCAAGACTTTTGTTTTTTTCTTTCAGTAAAATCCTGAGGTCATCAAGGAAGGGACCAAGCAACACCCACATCCACAGGTGCAGTAAATTAACCTTGCAATGCACAGAGTGCTTGGCTCTTGGAACAGAAGTGTGGCCAAGAGGCTGCAATGCTCGCCCCCTTTGACACAGTTATGCCATATTCTTAGGCTCTGTGGGGACCTTCTGCAAGTGCTTTTAATTTTAAAAGCAGAAGCTACTAAATTATTCTTTATTTTACTCTGGAGGGAAAAAAATGTTTACTACCATATTCATTATATTTACAAATGAAATTTCATTTCTTTGGTAGATCTCTCAAGTTTACCACTAAAAGGATAAGTTTACAATATTTAATTTTCTACAGTACAACTGCTTGGGGAGAAAAAAAGAACTTGCTTTTCTGAGACACTCAATAATTAGATGAGAAATTGAGACCCCTGGCAGTAAACTTTCCCCTACACCAGCACTGTTTCTCCATTATTGTAAAAGTGCAGGCTTTAATCTCTTTCCTTCCATGGCCATGCCCAGAAGAGTCCAGACAGACTGATCAATCATTTCTAGTCAGCAGGACTCTGTGAAAAGACAAAAAGTCTTCCTCTCAAACCAATCTGCAAAATCAGTTTTAAATGCCTACAAAGGTTCATGATCTGAGGTATATGGTAAGTTTTCTATGAAGTAATTACAAAGGTTATGCAGCACAAAAATTAAAAAAAAGAAAAGAAAACTTTTGTATGAGAATTAGTACCACTTTTGTAAAAGCTTTGTATGTACCAGAATGTTTAAACAAGAGCAGCTTATCTATAAACAAAAAAAAATTTGAGATTTTATTATATCTTGTAGCAAATAGTGAATAAGTTAAATGTGCACAGGGAGGAGGAGGGGAGAATATCTCTTCCCAACACTTTACCAAATAATGAAGTCCATCTTTCCCAAGAAGTAGATGACAGCAGACAAAGCTTTCCCTCCATGTCACCTGTCATTTGTACATTCAACTGCACACTTCCCAAAGCAGCCAGGTTCTAGCAAGCAATACAGTAGCTCACGCAAGGTGAACCAGCAGTGTCCACTTAGTATCTCTGTTAAGTGTTTCTGAAGTCACTTCTGCTAGCACCATTTTTCTACACATTCAAGGAATCTGGTAGAAGATGGAAGATTGGAAGATGTCAGCTCCTCAAACTTCAGCGACAGGAAATAGCCACCATCAAATAATTTTTATTTTTGGAAATACAGCACCGAGTCTTTATGCACCAAGCAATCAAAAACACAGCAAGAATGCAAGTTGAAGGTGAACTTGGACAGATAAGATAAGAGATAAGATACACAGGTGCTTTACAGCAAATTCTGACTGGGAACACTTCAGTACACTGCCAAGCACTATCACAAATTTGGTGAGAACAGCATTAAAAAAACAAAAAGCTCTGACTTTCTGAAGTCATACCCAATTTATATCTAAGTTTATTTTTAGGCATCAAGTTCTATTTTTTTCATACTTGAAAAAAAATGAGATTTCGGATAGTTCATTCCCTAGTAAAGCTGATTTACATTATAGAGCATATAAGTAGCATGAAGAGCATAATCTGATTTGTGGTGGCTCATGAATGACAGACAGGACATTTATATATGGTACTTAAAACTTCATCTTTTAGGAATGAAGTTATTTGCCTACCTATGGTTTTTCAGTTCAGCTCAGTAGGGCTGGGAAGAAATTCAGTTGTTCTGAAAAGCTTGTTTTTAGGATTCAGAAACCAGGCAACATGGTAGGCTACATCTGCACATCTTAACTTTTACTGAAAGCATAGCCAGTTTAACCATTCCTACAAGGAAACAAGTGCTTGTAGCAACCAGGACTTGAGAGATTTATTTTTTCATAAACTCTTTGGTTTATATTAAATTCCAGCACAGGAAGCAGGGCTGATTTCTGCTTATAAAACATTATAATTTATTGTTTCACAGAATGAAACTATCAAAATAAAGGTACAGTGTAACAGACATTAACAATGTGCTTTTTCTTTCCTTTTTACACAAAACTAGTTTTTGGAAACAGGACTGGAATCCCACATTGCTGTAGTTCTGTTCGTAGATGAGTCTCGTCTATCACAGAGGTGAGTGTAGTCATTTTCTGGGGAGCAGTCAGGGATATAAGAATGCTGCTCATGCTCAGGCAGTTGTATTTCATCCCCAGCATCATGAGGCATAGCAGGATAATGCTGAGAAATTGCATCCTCAAGCACAGACAGAGCAAACATACATTTAATGGCTTTCTTTTGCTGCACCCAATGTGCAGCACTTAAACTTCATTCCTTGCTTCAGATATTTGAACCTCTCAGGAAAAAGCAGAGCTTCCCAGAACCTAGACAGCAAGAGGAAAGAGTGTTTGGAATGAAACATCTCCTATTTAGAAAATCAGAGTGAAAGACCTTATTGGGGTCTCCCACAGCTAACCTAGAGATGTCCAATCTGCCTTTGTAAGGGATCACAGTGTGCTAGCAGGCTTCTCACAATGAAAGAATTGCATGTCCAGCCATAAGACTAAAAGAAATAATCACAGGTCCCCTGTGAAACATCAAGGACTATCTACAGGAGGCTTGTACATCTCCTTTCCTGGCTGAAAAAAGGCTTCTGAAATGACATCATCAGTCCCTTCTTGTCTTCTCCATTCTCAAAAGCACCTAAGGCTCACATCTTCCACCGAGTTTGACTGCTTTGTCTATCTTTAGAGTGACCTTTGCTGGGGAAGGCCAAGTGTGTTGCAGAGAGGAGGAAGTGACCAAGTGGCTGTGGAAAGCACAGACGCCCACACAGAGCAGAACTGACGAGCTTGTACTAAGGGCATCTGCTCTGCTCGGCTGGCCAAGGCTCACACGAGTGTGTGCACAGTAAACATCAGCTACAGCTGGCATAACACTCTGCTGCTTGTCCAGCCACTGCCCAAGCACACAGAATTAGCATGAAACCTGAAAGACTGTAAAACAAAGAACTTCATAAACTGCTCTGTAGAAAGCAGTTTAAAGAAATTCTTATTGTACATTTTATTTGTGTGTTTTTACATTCCCTCTTACTTCTGGCTCCACCTCACTGGACAATTTCACATTTGTTTTCCAGGAAATGCTGAAGGCCTAGCTGAATCTTCTGAGCTACCCAGCATATTATAATGCATTTTTCTTATCTCTTTTTAACAGAAGGAAATGGATCAAAACAAGAAAGTCTGTACCTTATGAAGTGGCAAATGTGTTTGTTCTGCAGCAATCTGGATTTTCCCAATTTGTGAATGATAAGCTGTTTTACATGAATGCTAGCACAGTGTTACTTCAGGCATGAAGATCACAAATTGAATCCCTCCTTCCTACTCCCTCTTAGCCATACACACATTTCAGCATTTCATCAGTTACAGACAGAGCTCTCTACAGCATTAAGCTAAACGTTGCACATTAAGACTACGTTTTTCATTATCTCCAATGCTACATCAATTTTGTGTGTTTAAGCCCAACCTGTTCCTATTTACACTTTGCAGCATGTCACTGAACACCACCCACTATTTAAGAACACTGAAAACATTGAACAACATTTCCCTAGCTTAGATGCTGCCTCTGAGCCCAAACTGCTGACTTAACAGCTGAACTTTACAAGAGCAACAGGATGGAGCTGGATCCCAGCAGGACACAGAGAGCCTCACACATCCAATCAGCTTGTCTCACAGGGCACATCCAGAGCTTCTAAATGTTAAGACTTCAGGTTTTCCAAATGCATAAGAGATTACCCCTCACCTCCTTCCACAATGTATTTTTCAAGGGCATTATACTACCAAGCTGGCATATCTGTTATGTGCCTTGAAGGACTGAAATGATTAAGTGTTTCAACTCAAGGAGTGTTACGCAACGCTCATGCACAGAAACAAATCTTCAGCCTTGGAAGAGACAGCAAGGATTTTGCTGTCCTGCAAGATAATGCCACAACTACCTAAGCTATAATCAAATTCCATATTAAAAAATTATTGAAGTCAACTTTTTGGCATACATGTTTTAAGGCAGAAAAATGCTCTCTAAACAGCAGATAAAATGCTAGTGTAGAAGTACTGTGTTTGACTAGTTAGGAATCTTCAAATCCCAGGTAGCTATATAATATTTAACTATTTAGTCTGAGTCTTATACGGACTGTCTTTTCTAAACTGAGCTAAAGCAACTGTCAATCAAAACACAACTTTCTCATGCTTTAGGCAAGAGTATTAAAGTATTTATTGTGAGTAAACAGACCAGATTAATAATTTAGTGAGTGGTTAATAAAAGATAGAAAGGAGTTTTACTCCTCTATGTGAATTAGGTACAATAGCTATCTCATGTAGGAGATGGAACTTAAATCTGTAGCTGAATCCCAACCTGCCCTGTGGAATCTCATCCCCTGCCCATCCCCAAACAGCTTTCTGTTTCCCACCCCCTGACACGAGTTGGACTGAAGAATCTGAATTCTTCAGGAGTTCCATCTGGTTGAGAAAATACAGTGGACAGAGCTATCCATTATTATCTATTAATAGTGGTTTTTTACCCTCTGTAATTAGTATTGTTGCTGCTATGATTTGTTTTCTTATCTCATTGCTGTTTCCAATAAACTATTCTTATCTCAAACCCATAATCTTTGCCTTCTGTGCCTCCAATTCTCCTCTCCAGCCACCTGCATTAGGGAGGGGGGAAGCACAGGAAGCTGCAGCGTGGGAGCACCAAATTGGAGAATACAACTCCTAAACCATGACACCAGTTTATTCAAATATCTAACAATAAAGAAAAAAATAATCCAGTCTGGTTTCCACCAAAGTAATTGGAAACAGTTGTTTTTAATGAGAACCAAGTTTACTGATCCTGATCTGGTATTTCAAAATATACTGAGCAGATTAAAACTTTTCATTTACTTACCATTCTCTTCCTAGTTATTTGCTATTACCTTTCTCTCATGGCCTTATAAAAGTCAAAACTTAATGCTTACTTTTAAGAAATGTATTTTTCCTAAAGCAAATCCTTCATAAATTCCTCAGTGATACCATTTAAAAATGGATTGAGGCAACAGGGGTACTTCCTAACATCCAACTATCTAATTATGACAACTTACATACTTCAATTTTGACTTTATCCAGAATTTAACTTTCTTTTCCAGGGAAGACAATAATTGCATTAAAGGAAAAACACAAAGAAAAAAAAGAAAAATAATAATAAAAAAAAAAAGAAAACCCATCATATCTTCTTTCTATCTTCCTAAAGAACCCTTTCCAAATGGTTTTTAACCCTCAAGCTTGGCTAAAGGAGCAACTGTAATGTGAGTTCATAGACCAGGGGTACTACTTGTTATCATCCAAAGCAACAACAGCCAGGAAGGCAGGACATTTCCTATGACATTCAAAGGCTTCGACTTCTAGTCTTGGGGAATAAGTACCGGCTAATAGAAAGAAGGTCACACGTCCAGACTCCAGTAAGAATAAAAACTTCTGACCTACCACCTCCACCACACCCTCATGTGGCCATTAAGAGCTTGTTCTCTTCCTAATCCATAGGCCTGAAAAGAGGCATTGATTTCACAGGGAGCAGGCTCCCAGCTCTGGCTCCTTTCTGGGCAGAGTTTATAGTTAGCAGGATAAATCCTAAGGAGATTTATGCTGATTTGTGTCTAGCAAGCCTGGGATCCTCAGGGAGTCCCATCACAAAGCTCCAGTGAGTTGCTACAGGATCAGCTCATGTGCATTTACTGAACAATTTATCACACACACTTTGACAGCTCTGGCAGCTGCAAAAAAAAACCCTTCCAGCCCTTCCCTTATAGCAGGGATTCTCTATCTTCCAAAAAACTCTTGCTCAAGTTTTAGACATTAATCAGTGTTTTCTTGATGACCTTTGCTCACAGAAAGCAATTACACATTTTAAAATCAGTCTGAGATACAGACTTTCTTCTGCATGGAAAGTGATCCTGGTATGTCCAAATGCTTAACTTTGAGTAACAGTATTGATTTAGAAGAAAAACTTAAGGAGTCTGCCCAAAGTTCTTTATGAGAGACCTTAACTCGTGGACCAGCTTTACTATCTCTTGCACTTACAGTTTTCTATGAAAGTGTATGGCCTTTCAGAAAACAGTAGAGTCTACTAGAGAAGTAATTTGCAAGTTGGAGAAAAAACAAATCTGTCTAGAAAGTTCTACAGAGAAATCCTCCTTTATCATTCTACCATCCTATGATTTTGTAGAAAGACAACTTTACAATTTAGTTTATAGTGGTGATAAATTATGCATACAAAGAAAACATTTTTGCATTGCAAAGCAAATATCTCTGCTTGAGAAAGACATACAAAGAAACTTAATTTTTTGGATTATTGTGGGTTTTTATTATTTTAGACTAAACAAAGTGTACCAGATCTGAAGAGAAGCTAAAATACTGTCACACAGAGTCCTGTGAAAGATAAATCCTTGCCAATTGCATGTAATCTCCCTTCCAATTTATTCTGTTTGAACTACTAGAACAAGAAAAGCTGATTTTTCACCTAAATTTGCAGGGAAAAAAAAAAAACAAAAAACAAATCTGTATCAATGTTCAAATACAAAAGCCTTACAGTAACTATACAGGAGAGATCATTTTTTGCAATTTGACTTCTGTCAACTGGAAAATTTTTTGTGGGTGAAAGTATGCAAACAAATCAGAGAGTGTAATCTACAAATGTTGACAACAAATTGTTGGAAACAACCTGTTTGCTGGAAGCATTGTGAGGACAACCTGAGCACCTTCCAATGCCATCATCTGGGAAACGAGGAATTGCTAAAAACCAAGCTGCATCATATCAGTTAATTCCTGGCTCATAAGGGCCATTATCAAAGTATTTCATCAAGTGTAACACCACCTGTACTATCATATTCTCCCTGTTGCTTTTTTTTTCTCCTGCCCCCAGCTATGATCAAAGGATATTATCCAAGAAATTACAATAGCTATAGAGACAGTTGCAAAGGAGAAACATCTGGATAAGAGTGAAGAACTTTAGTTTTAAACACGAAGTTTTAAGTTTATTTTAGTTTTAAATATGAATGCTGTTGGAGCTAAATCTTATACAGATGGGTAAGATTTAAAGTTAAATTTAAGTTAAATCTTATACAGATGTAGATCTTTCACATGACAGCTTTTCTTTAATTGTGGCAGGAGTCAAAAGACATTGCTAAGAAGCCTAAAAAAATTAGTAAGGGATTTTGTTCATGATGCCAGAGGGTAGAAGGGCAGCAGCCAGCATTTTCACAGTGCTTAGGGGAAAGCAGCACAAAGAGTAGTGAGATCTCTTCATTAGAGCAACAGATGTTGCTCTTTACTTAAAAGGACCAATAAAACAAATTAGGAATATAGCTTGTCATACATACATCCTACAATGGAAAATCCCTTTATTTAGTCATTGCCAACTATCACACCATGAAATATTCCAAAAGAGGTAATGATTTTTTTCCCAGACTAAAGCTCTAATGGAACAGCATTTCTGCTTCTGATATGTAGGCAGACACTACATGACAGTACATAACTCGACTTTTTTCCTGAAATGGCGTGGAGTCAAGGGAACTATCTCTCAGCATTATAAAATACTATTGCTATATCAGTGTTCCAGTCTGGAAATCTCTCCAAAACCATTAACATAAACAGAAAAGGCCTTGTGCATCAAGCAGACATGCAGATAAAGGTACTGAACACAGTGGTTCCCACTACAAAATACAAACTAGATGAATGCACCCAGAACAAAAATTGTTTTCTGATGGCCTCAGATAGGGCGAGTTTATCTCTGTGGGTGTAATATTTATGCTCAGGCATAAGACTCAGGTTAGCAACTTACCAGATCCTAGTAGCTAGAACCATAAAGCCAGAGCAATATGTCATCAGCCAGTGGATATTTTTAAAATCCTTTGAAATCACTAAGTGAAAGGAAGCATGCAAACATTCTAGAATAATGAATTACTAACTGGAAATAAATGCTTAAAACACTCAAGAGATCACATTAAAAAACTTACATATTTATTGGGTGATAAGTTCTACAATGGATCAATTGCTAATAAAGAAATCCCTCTCTAACCCCAACTCTGGTCCCTTTGAATCCAATTGTACTACCACAGAGACTCAAAATCTTAATGGAAAGGAGACTTAGAAATGCTAAGTGTGTCAATGACCAGTCAACAGTCAAGGCATGCACCTAACACTGCACAGTTATCAGGCAAATTCCACCTCTGCAGCTAATGAGTGACCACATCACCCCCCAGCAGAGCTCCCCAACATGCTCACCTGCTCTCGGTACAGCACCTCCCATGCTGGCTGTGCTGACACCTGGCTGAGGTTGGAGGGAAGTGCTGTATGGCTGCTGTGTTACCACTCCGAGCAAAACACAGCTAAGGCACAGCTACCATGGAGCTATCAGCACATGAGCTCTTTTCCCTACACCTTTGCTGCCAAGCAGACAGGTCTTAACAGGAGCTGGAACACACCTCGTGTTCTGATCTGCACCTCGAACAGCCCAGAGCTGCTCTGAAGACTTTGAACACCAGTGCCACAGTCCAATGAAGGAGAGCTTGGGTTTAGTCTCGAAGACACACTGAACCAATTTAAAAGATATGAAATTCTCATCCTTCTCCACTTTATAAAGCATCAAGGTAACAGTGTACCTAAGCATCAAAGAGTTTCCAATTATCTTCCCAAATGTAAAGAAATAGATTCCTTTAACTTGGAGCAGGGGAAGACATCATCTTTTGCCATCCTCCGAAATATTTGTTTCTCAAATGATCTTCATCCTCTGAAGTCAGAGGGATCTTCACCTGAAATTTAGTAAAACCATTTGTCTTACGAAGTGATGTTGCTCTTTCTAAGCAGTTTGTAGTAAAAACCATGTGAAGAGGAGTACAGGAGGGAAAAGAATATTCTGAACTTTTAGTTACTCTTACTGGGAAGAAACTAAAGGGAAATAATCTATATCTTCTTTTCTCTTGGAATGTGCATGCTCTGAAGTATAGGCTAGCACCACTGAATGCTAAAAAACTTGATCTGACTACACAATACAAACGTATCACCCATCAAATGTACACTGACAGCTGTCCATAAGGAAATTCAAGTTCATACTGTCACAATCTGCCAGTCATACATTCCCTACAAGTTACCCTCTTTGGGACAGCAAGCAGAAAAAACACATCCTTTAAGAATCACATTTTTGCACATGCACTGTAAACCAATATCATAAAGAGATAAAATGATGGTGCACTTTACTCTGAATCCACTGCTAGCATTCATGAACAAGAATCCCCTTCCAGGCCCAGAGTATTGCCAACATTCTGGAGTTTTATTACACAACTCTAAGAATGGCTTCAGCTCCCACTGTGCAATTTTTCCGGGTAGCAATTGTTAAAGAGTGTTTTTCCCACTGTGTTACGGGACAATGGGAATGATTAATATACCCAAGAGCAATACTTGAGTCAATGATTATTGATATCAAGTGTTGGTGTTTGGCATGAGATGAACTAAGTTCTGTTGCATTAGAGACAATTCTCCTCTGCCAAAAACCTAACCTCATTTTTCCAGAGGGGAAAGAAAAACCTCCACATAAGTAAGAACATTTTTAGGAAGGTTACCCATTTAAAAAGATATAGCTAGTCCCATCATTTATGTAGTATTGGCAGTAAAATATAGAAAACTAAACCCTGACATATTTCATCTGACATTTTAAAAAATTCAAAAGCATTAAGATTTTAGCTTTACCCATAACTTGTCTCTTCAAGTACAGGGCAGTTACAACAGTCACTACTGTGTTTCAGTCCACTTTCTTTTTTTAATCAAGGTTGTTTGTTTGTTTATTCAGCCCTTACGAGCTGGGTGAAAGTACAGTTTTGCTTAGGTACACTTTGGTCACCATGAGCTCTCCCCCAGGAATTATTGTTCATGACCACAAAATTTGCTTATCTTAATATTTCAGTATATTCTCCTATTTGTACTGAACATCCTTTTAATCAAAAGGTACAGATACCGCTGGGTTCTTTGAAGCACTTCAAAGCTTCCCTTTTTGAAAGCAGCTACAGAAGCACACACACAGCCACAGCTCACCCCTATGAGCAGCAGCTTAAGGAATCTCTTTCAGCCAGCATGAGAAATGTTTTGTGAGGCCAGGCCTCACACATTCAGCTCTGGACATGGATAGAAAGGTGGGAAACAGTGAGAGAAGCAGGAAAGAACTAGTATTGTACATAAGTGATATATTGCTATGCAAGTGTTTGTTGCATTGATGATAAATGCAAGCACTTGAGTAGTGAAATACTAAACACATGCAGCTTCTAAAAAGTGGATACAGAGCGAGGTGCACAAGAGTAGAATGTCTTCCAACTAAGGTTTTATGATTTTTGATAAATGAAACAACTTAATTGAGGACCAAAACCCTTCCATTTTTACCGTTTTGTAAAATGTAAGCATTACAGTAGCTAAATTAGATCTAAATCATTTGTTTGTACATGACTGCACACAAGTGCACTGAGTTTTAATGGTGAAGTTTAAAAATGCAGAACATGTGGAAGCTTGGCACCTATTCCATAAGCACATTGTTTAAATAACTCCAAAAACTACAAAGGAATGGACATAAAACTTTTTTTAAAAAAGTAATCTCCCATCTTAATGGAGATACAATGCTCACAAATCAATGGAAAAATACAATGGATTAATACAGGGTTACAAGGAGGTAATAAGACTTGGGGGATTTTAAAAAAAGTTTTATAACACAGAGCTCCAAGATCACAGAAATTACATAGAAGAATGCAGACACAGTAATGGAGATTATTTTTTCTTCCAGACTATTTCCACTCTTCCTGCAACAACAATTCTCCTGTCCCGCTCATCTCCTCTAGTATTGTTGCAATGTGTCTAGTAGAAGTATCTTATCATGATTTTCACTGCTGGACCTCTTAAACACTAAGCTTATGAATGGACTATTTCTATTTACATTCCTTTAAACAAAAACTGCTGGAAGAGTGAAAAGAGTTCATCATACAGCTGGGTCAATGAAACAATGAGCTTAGGTTAAAATACACACTCCTTAGGAAGCTGGTGGCTGCAGTTGTGGTGTACCAGATTATGGATAGCAGAGTATGTGTCCAGGAAGTTCATGTTTGTGCAAATGTTATATGCACTCTTAACCACCAAAGCAGCATGAACCACCTTTGCTCTTGAGTGTAATCAAGTGGAAGAATAAACAGCAGGCACGAGACATGTAATTTCAAACTGTAACAAAGCAAAGGAGACAAGAATTTCCCATATATGTTGTAGAAATAATGCATGTCTTATCTGATTCTTCCCCCTTCCCATTACTAATCCATTTTTTTAATTATCTCTGTAGCTCATAACTAAGTGCAGTTTACATCATTGTTTGTATACCAGATTCTTTAGCTACAACTTAATTTCAAGAGCTGACCTTGTTATTCCTGCAGAACATTTGAGCCTTACTTACCTACCTGCTTTAATAAGCCAGAAAAATCATAGTATCAAGGCAGTACAGCAGAAAATACCTAACAAGCATTTTAAGTACCACTTAGGTTCTACAACTACTAGAGAACAATTTAGTTCTAAAGACCTGAAGATCTTAAATCAGTATTTTGCATTTGCTGTAATTTCATAAGTGATGCACATATTCCTTCTTGCAAGATATGAGAAACATGCACCACCAGAAAACCCAGATACTAGTATTAAAGCAAAAAAAAAAAAACCAAACGCTTTACTCCATACTCACACAGCAACTATAACAAAGCAAGAGAACATCAGCACTGTCAGCAACCAAATCCCATAATCATAGGATTACGATTAGCATAGGCTGGGTCTCTATAGTTTGACACTTCTTTTTAGCCTGGCATGGAAGTGATTTCATTAATGATATTAAACTGCAATGCATAATTTCACAAATCTTGGCAGAAAAGATTACTATGGGTTTTTTTTCCTCATGACACTTTTAATCTGCAGGAAATTTGACAACTTTATTGTGGAAACATTAGGGAAATACTTCTGGTTCTGCAATTCGGAGTCTAGGTTTTTCTCATTAATTAAATACAAAGGCAGTGAAATCCAACTGTCATATAAGTATCCCATTATTCATTAAGAAAAGCATTGGAAAACTCCTTTTTTGACACAAATAATAATCCAAGGAATTTACAGCACCTTTTCATATTCTTGCATAGTACAATCTTATAAATGTGTAAATAAATTTTCTTTAGGAATAACTAATTCATTTATTTAAGATGCATTCTGCTAAAGATCAACAATTATTCACAAACATTCTATTTTGTACCAATAAAAAGAACAATTTTTAGTGACCTACTTAATGCATAAATGTAAGAAAATGAGCTGTAAAAATGGATGCCAAAACTGTCACATTCTTCACAATGAAGATGGTCCAACCCAGTTCTCTGCAGGAGCTCCCTCTTCCTAGAGAAACTGCCTCTTCCTCAGTTAAGACTACTTTCTTTACATAAGCAAGAAGACACAGTTCCTATTAGAAGTGACCAGCTTCCCAACAGCTAACACTCCCTACACACCCAGAAGTTTTCTGGGATCAGTTCAGTCATTTGCTTCTCATACTTCCAGTCTGAGTAGCTACAGCTGCCTGTAAACTCCTCTTGAGAAGTGCAGCAGTCAGTCAAAAAAAGGTCTCCTCACACCTGCTTTCCTTTAAAAAAATCAGATCCTTATCAGTTTATCAAGTAATTCAGCAGCTTTCCTTTGTTCACTGTGGATAAGTTGCTGGCCAAATATTTTCACTGGTGCTCTTAAGGCCCTCAAAATAAAATCCCTTGAAATGCTGTTTGATGCCTTTCAGCCTGCCACTTGCTTTCAATTTCAGTCCAAAGTCTCACCCACACTGTGCATACAAACTCACTCCCAAGTACCCTGTTGGCTTTCACCATCTTGCCCCTTTGGCTTGCTCAAACATTAAGGATGAAACCTAGCAGCACTTGTTTGCAGGGCAATACAGAAAAACAGTGAGACTGCATCAGATCTGATCCTTTCTCCCTTTATACCTCTAACATTTACATGCAAGTGCTGTTTTCCACCCTCAGTACCCCCTACTGCTCTTTGTGTAAAGAAAAGGTTCTTCACCCAGCAAGTGGTTGGGTACCAGAACAGGCTGCCCAGGGATGTGGTCACAGCACCAAGCCTATCAGAGTTCAGTAACTGTTGGAAAAATGCTCCCAGGCACATCGTGTGATTGTGTTCAGGGCTGAAAGTGGAACTATAATCCTTGTAGGTCTCGTCCTGTTGCAGTAAGGTAGAAAAATTATAAAGAAAAGCCTCTTAAAATCAAGCCTGCTCTCCTGAAACCAGTGGCTGGCCTTGTCAAGCTAGCACTTTGCAAGTTCCCATGTGAAAGCAATCCTGGTGTGAGCAGTTCATTAACATAACAATCTATTCCTGGGTGAAAAAACAACTAGCCACCTGTATAAACAGTTTTTATTGGATAGAAAAATGAAAACTATCTCGCACAAACAACTTTTCCTGAACACACTGGGGGTTTGTGTAACAGGATAAAAAAATTTTACTATCCAATAAAGTAATTGGCAAGAAAGACACTGACCAATTAGACTCACACACAAGGTCTGAAAAACTGTAGAAAAAATTTTACATGAATAAGGAATGGGCTTTTTCCACCATGAAGGAAATGGGAGTCTGCATGATTTATTCCCATACCTTCCAATTCAGGATATTTGGTGACTCCATGATTCAACTAACTCCCAGGACATGATACAATCACTTCAACACCATGCCATTGTGTCATTCCTGTGACTGCCAACTCCAACCTCATGTTTTTAGCTCCCTGAACCATGCCAAGTGCCTGCCTATCCTTGGAGGTCCTGTGACCACAAGAGACCCAGATAAAACTCCAAACAGATGCTGGCCAGTGTGGACAGAGCCAGTACCCTCTGGAGGGAGCTAACTGGGCAAGTTCAAACACAAAACTCCCATCTGTTGGGTGCCGGTGTCAAGAATAACTTCCCAGAGCAGATACCTTTATCAGGATACACATCAATTGAAATAGAAAGCTTTTCAAGGACAAAATTATGTCTTTATTTACATTTGCACAACTCCTTCTGCAATGCAGTGCTGACTCGTAACTGTTCAGCTGTTAATGCTATCAGCTCCATGCTAATTAGATTAAATCTGCCACTCAAACTGTACTTAAAACATTCAGCACAGCACAAGCTGTCATTGACATCATTATTCTCCAAGAGTGTTCCAACTAGTGATGCCTTCATATGCTTCTTGGTATCAATAAGTTTAACATTTACTGTTTCAGCAGACTCTTCTCCAAGAATGAATCCCATCATAACACACTGTATCTAACGGGAGTGGGCTCATAACACGTCTAATATCTACCTGCTCCTATCTGAACACCAAAGCGGTGTTTTGATAAACAGATTCACCCTGCATGACTGATAGAGATGTCATTTCAAAATGGTAATGTTTTGTGAAATATGTGCACAGTCACAGGATTTTCACTGTTATCTCTCACTACCTCTCAATATGAAATCCCAGCTATAATGTGAAAGTAGCAGGTGAAGGCTTTTTGGATAGAAGAAGGTAACAGCCTGATGCATAACATTGTGCACTAAAGCCTCTATCTGTGTAATACAATGAATTATTTTCCCCAGCTTCAGCTTTATTCTCCCACAACTGAAAGAATGTAATAATTAGACTCTACCTGAGCCCTCCAAATGTTTGGAGAGGGAGACCTATTGGAGAAAATGAAACCCACTGCCCAAAGCATACTTCCTTTCCTTTATCTCCACTAGCTCCACAGCACTGATGTCCCAGCTCTACCAGACACAGAAACACTATATACACTAGAGATCTCTGTATTTGAGCAACCTGTAAATCTATAAAGATGAATATGCTACGATTTTTGCTCTCTTCCTTTGTCTATTCCTCATCTCCATTCAAGCTTTTATCTAGTACAAAGTCCACCTCAAAATAATGGATGTCCCAACATTGTAGCTATTCTAATCAGTTTCCTATTGAAGTCTAAACCATTTTAGAATTTCTCTCCAAAGGGACTATTCCAGATGACATATTAAGTACAACCCACATGGCAACCTGTTCTAAAGAGCCAATCTGGCCATCAACATCCTAGATGGTTTTACTCTCAAGGCAACACCACGGAACTCTCATAACAACATACACAGAGAAAGAAAGACATGTAGAGGAAGACAAGGAATAGTAAAACTGATTAGGGTACAGATTTTGCATGGGAAAACAGGAGCTCCAATGCAGCAGATACAAATCATTTCCATGTGTTTTAGGACAGGTGCTTTTTTGCAGCTTCAAAAAAACAGCAGAGACAGTTAACTTTCTGGTACTCCAGTGACAACCTCCCTTTTATAATCCAATAATTTTTTTAGCTTCATTGGTTTTTCTGGTATCTCAGCTTAATATTAAAAAAAAATCAAGCACTATTGTTCTGTTGTTTCAGAGGGAAGCTGCATTTTTTTTTTTCTGACAAATAAAGTGCAACAGTAAACTTTTGCCTTCAATTGCACTACTTTCTCCTACAGATGCAAATTTTATCTGGAGTTTCATCAGGATAACTGAGGGCACAGCCTACAAGATGAATGCAGCTAACCTTGCTGGGAGGCAGATCAGGTCTGTAGGACACCTGCTCTGAACAGAACATTTCAGTTAGGAACATGTAAACATTCCTGGTTAATGACAAAACATGCAAGGGCTTTGACCGTGCATGAGGAACATTGCAGCTGATTAAGGTGTTGATTTTGTCAGTCACTGGCTCCTAAGGAAAAAACCTAGCCGAAGTATCCATTATCTAAAGTAAATGCTAATCAGCCTTTTCAAATACTCAGCAACGTGAGTTGAAACCTTTAGTTAATTTAAATTACATTGATTTTTCTTTTTTGTATCTGCCTGTCAAGACCTGTCTGATATGAGCTTTTCAACTTAGTGAAATAAAGCACTGCTGTAGCTACAACAAAAAAACATAAGACTACAGACCTTTGTAAGATGATGTCCCATCCAGAACAGTATGCTTGGCTGGAAGATGCTTACCATTTAGGAGTTTAAAAACAATAATTTTTAAATTAAAAAAAAAAAAAAAAGTAAGGGACATATACTTTATTTAACTGCAACATTGCCTGGGTGTTCCCACCTAACATCAGCATATACTAACCCACTGGACTTTGTCTTTCATAGGCTTTCCCCACTCCCCAGTCAAGGCTGGGACCATGACTTCAACCAACAGATGCTGAAATTGCAACAATGAGGTCTCATCACTGGATCCAAGAGTGGTCTATATATACCTCTCTACTGCTACACTTTCCTTCCTTTCCCTTCCACCTTCTTTTAAGTGTTATATTGTTTTTTTATTGTTGCCCTTCTAACCAATACAAATACATTTTAAAATTTGCCAAGTACCTTATTTACCTTACTGTTTTAAAGTTTGCAAGTAAAAGTTTGTTACTGAACCTCCCGTGAATTTTGTTTTTTCTCCCATGCATCGACCAGAGTAAAATCAAATAACCTTTCCCTGAGTCAGCAGACTGGGGCATAACACACATCCTACAAAAGGACAAGAACATGTGAAATAACTCACTAAAATACAGCAAATTATAATTTGGTGCTGTAACCAACCTTAAAGCTTATGGTTAAAGTTAGGGAATAACCACATCTCTTGTAAATAGAGGTCTGGATTTGTCTTAGTCTGTAGCTTTCTTGTGGAAAGCCATAGCAACTCAACCAATGGATATCCACAAACTTAGATATGGACAGCCCTTGAACTCTTTTCCCTTTAGCTGTTCCCAAGCTGTTTCTAGCTGTCCTGGTGCTGCTTGCCCAGCTCTTCTGCAAGATGTGCTTCCATCCCCCTAAGAAACATTCCGGTTTATTTTAAAATAAAAGCATTATAACAGACATACTAAAAAAAAAAAAAAAAAAAAAAAAAAAAAAAAAAAACACCACCAAAAAACCCCCAAAAAAACCCAAAACAAAACAAAACAAAACAAAAAAAAAAACAAAACAAAAAAAAACCACAAAAAAAACACATTGTAAGAGAAATAATGAAAACTTACCATTTTCTTCCTTTCTCAACGAAATTTTTTCTTGGCTGCTTTTTTTTTAATGGTAACTAGCAAAATGCATGCTTTTGTAAATTGTTATCCAGTTATCCTACAGAACATTAAGGAACAATTAGCTAACAAAACTGAGAGTTACTCTTTAGCACTTTCTAAATTAGGAGAAGAAAAACTTCACAGAATATGGAGTCTAAGAACACAGTTTTAGGCATAGAAGGTGGAGAATCTTTCAAGTAGTCTTAATTTGTAATTCATACCACATTTAATAATCTGCAAATCCAGATTCTTCAGCAAATATCCACATCTGCTAAAATTTTTTTCCAAGAACATCACTTCACAGCTTACTGTCAAAATTAATCCTTCCTGTCACTTATGATGTATTTTATCTAATATACTATTTTTTCAGGAAAGAACAGCACAGTGCTATTGCTTAAAAACATCATATTTTTACTCCTATATTTCTAAGCTACTGGAATTAAAATTGCAAGACAAATATAGAAGCTGATGAGGTATAAATAATTTCATCTGAATGACTGTAGAAAAAACATTTTCCCTGTTTATCTGTATTTTACAGGATTTGGGATTTAAAAATTTAAGATGCCTCCCAATGTATTTGGCTGATATGACATCTTCAACCAGTTTGGTAACCTTTCTGACAGCCCTTGAACAAGTGAAATTGAAGTTAAGAAGCTGAGACAAACAGTTCAAGAAATATATCCAAGAGAGCAAGCAAATGCTTTTGCTGAGATGGAAGCATTTTATTGGTGCAGCTAACATCACTGCTATAGGAGATTTAATTTGTGAAAATCTTTGGAGGAAGCTTCAAATAACTGGCATCCTTCCCCTTCAATTAAAATGTGACAGCTTAAACTACACAAACTGAAACACCCTGGCTGCTGACTGCTAGAAGTACTAGAAACTGAACCAGAACAGCTTTACAGACTGCCTTTGCACTGGAAGAGAGCCTGAAGGGAAGTAAATCCAATGATGCCACATCTGCAGCCTCCTCCTCCAGGTGATGTAGTGCCTTTCTAAAGGCATTTTTGTCCTAACATCCTTACCAATACTCCACACTCCTCCAAAGGAGAAGCAGCATATGGCTTGCAACAGGATTAGGTTTGAATACAGGTAGGAGTAGGAAGCAAGGTAGCACATGCTTGCTGTGGTTTGCTCTTCTGCCAGGGCAGGACAAGGAAAATATCCACAAGGCCATGGCCTCCAAGTTAGCAACTTCTCTCGTTTGCTTCTGCAAACTAGCTCTTGTGTTATTTTACATCTAAATGAGTAGGGAAAAGGTAGCCCTGGAAGTAGCCAGATTGTGTGTCCGGGAGGATGAAAAAATTGCAGAAGCAATAAAAACTTTCTGGCATTTAAGGGAGGCTGCATGTGAAAGAATACAAGTCCTACCATTCTGAGCCAATGCTAAAGCCTCTCTCATGTATGCCAAGGAGCATTTCTCTTCCAAGACACCTCTTGAGTGCAAGTTATGGTTCTCTATTCCACTTCTGAGAGTTAAAAGCTTATTTTGACTACAAGAGAGCTTGTAGTAGCTAATCATAAAGCATAATCGCTGAGAGCTTAAGGAAACTCCAGAAATAAGCACAACCATGCTTTCTGACTGATGAGAGATGCAGCCAAAAAAAGGTTCAGCAGGAGCATGCACTCTTGCACCATTTTCCCCCAATTACATGGGAGCTTTTTGTTTTGGTTAGAAACCATGTGAAATACCTGGGCTTTAACAATTGCAAAACTGCTGAAAAGTATTTGGAAATGTTATGACTTTGCTTTCAAGGTGTGCTTAAAGAAAATCCTTCAGAATGCACCACCAGAACTCCTACTGCACATCATTTCCTTACTGGTTTATGTGCTTTTATGATATTTTTTGTGTCAAATTTAGACTGGGAACCACAAAATGCAAATTAATATTCCAAAATGAATAATGACTTTGTTTCTCAGCCTGCACACATGCTAGATGTAAAAAACAAAAAATATTACAATCAGTGCTTCCTTAGATTTTAGGTTCTTTTCTACCTCTATTAACATGTGCAACAGTGGAAAAGTAAAGGAACAGATCTACCTTTTCTATTTAATAATGAAGATGAAAATTTAAAGGAAAAAGGGTCAGTCACTGTAAGCAACACATTTCTTTAAAAAAGTTATATTCCTGATTGACTACTACATGGACCAATATCTGGCTACAAAAAAAAAAAAACAACCAAGATTTAAATCTAATTTGGGATCTCTTAAAAATAGGGGTATTAACAAATTGAGAATGATTTTTACCTTATCAACACAGGATGTTTACTCCTGATTAACTTTATACATCATTGTTAATCTTTAATACACTAAAAATAGCTCTTTCATAACACAATAGTTGTCCATGGTGCCTGAAGGTTATGTTCCTCAGAACTATTCTGGTGTTTCCAATAAAGGCTGTATGTAGTTAGGAACCCTAAACTAGAAGGTTCTACATGGTTGACCTCAGGCCACTGTAAAGTCAGACTACCTACATGTAACATTCAAAATATTTTTTTAATAAATTGTATCATCTGAGTGATGGCCTGTATGGCAGGAACTCTCATGTTCTGATTCACTGCTCAGAGGACAGGACCAGTGCTTTGGGGACTAACCTCAGCTCCAGCTAATCAACAGATCGAGGATGTAGCTCGGATATTTTCACACTGGGGCGAGCAGTCAGCAGCCAAACATCTGCTTTCAAAAAGGCAGAAAGCAGCAGAAAAAAAAAAATCTTGTAAGAACACTGATCCAGTTTCTGAGGAAAAGTGCTTTTAGTATGCCTGGTTCCCAAGGCAGATTCTGACCGTCTTCTGTAAGACATGCCATCAACTCTGATATGACAGAGGTGAGGCCATTCCATGATGCCCTCTGAACAATAAGGCAGGCTTGCTCTTCAGGCTGAGGTGTCCTCTGGGGTGCTGCACAGCTCTGCTCCTGCTCTGGGGGCTCTCTGTCTAATGAAAAACAGCATGTAGAAGGCAGTGTGAACCTGGACCTTATGTGGACAGAGCAAAGCGGAATCATAAGCTGAAAACCATTCCTGGTCTCTCATACTACAACTCCAACTAAAGACGTAGTTTATTCTCTGACATCAAGAAACAATCCCAATGGATTTCACTTTGTAAAGACAAATCTGTCACCTACATTTGATATGAAAACTAGAACAGTGCAATTTGTGCAGCTTAATTGTGCAAAACAGAGCCATTTTGCTGATCTTGAGTTAGAACTATATAAAGCTTGCACTGAACAACTAAAATAGACTGGTACTCTGATGGGTACATGAGGCAATCTCTGGTGGAAATTTCCTTCCTGTTGTAATCCTAATTGAAACAATATGCTAGCAAGTAACTGCTGAACACTCAACTGCTCCCATCACAGCGTTTGTTTCAAAGCTTTCTAAACCTTACTGGCTCATTGATAGTCTTGAAAAAGAAGATTGTGAATGTCTTAATGAATGGAATTTCTCCTCTCTTTAAACAGCACAGTTGCGGTGTGTGCATATATATGTATATTAATATAACAGTAAGACTCATGTCAACTTTTGCTCCCATTTACTGTCTTACTCAAAAGGTGAGGATACAGTGCTTTATATCACCAGTTCCAGCCTTCTTGAAAAGTTATGAAAACTGAAAGACTATCCTCCATCAAGTCTGTATTCTGTTGTGGTGTTTTGGGTATTTTTTATATAGTACTCATTCTTTGCAGCATTATGTCAAAAAGAAGCCAGGCTCCATGACAATCTCTCTGCAATAGAGTTGTATTTCAGCTACTTTCTGGATTTTTTATATTCACATCTAGTTAGGTTGATTCTTAAAATTCTTTTGAGAATGCAATTTACTTGGACCCATAAAGGCACATAATAAACGCCATCTGATAAAAACAGTTTACAAGCAAAATCAAGTGTAGTATAATTGTTAAATAAAGCACATGGTCCACCCAGCATACACAGACCCTTTAAAGTGTTATCTATTTTAAGATACCTCTGTCCCTGTTAGGCCCATTTGTCTCTGCCCACAACTGGCAAAGAATTTTGATCTTCACATATCAGCTCATACTTAAAAATAAGATCTGTTAATTTTAAACCTATTAAACAAGTTTGTAATACTGAATGGATACAGGGTGCCAAATATCCTTCCATCTGAAATGCAGTCTGTCCAAACTGATTGTTTCAAATTCAGAAATACCTAAAAGTGATTAAAACACTGCTGCAGTTTCTCCACTCTATAAAAAAAATTAAGAGACCAAGCAACCATTACCAACAAAAATACCTGGAAACTTTGAAGAGAAATCAAGTGTGTGTGGACAGATAAACCTGTCTTTACAGGTAATCTAGGTGTTAATCAATGAAAACCTAAGGAAATCTGAAGAAATGCCCAAGTATTTTTTTCTAAATACTCAATATGTGTCTCAAAGGTTATGAGTGAAATTCACATTTACATTTAATATAAATGGTGAATTTTTAAGAGGTGACAGACTTTTCCTCTCAAAGAAAGTCCTATCTGCCCTTAGTACATGCTAACATTCTAAAAAGTAGTTGCTGTACATTCAGAGCGGTTACTAAAATTTAGGTTATAAAAGCCTGTCCTTTAAATTCAGTAAATGAGTAATCATTTCCCTTCTGAAACTCTATTTGATAAACAGATACATTTATCTGGAAATACCTTCTCAGAAATTAGACCAATCACTTTCAACTATGCACAGCCCAGCCTTACCATTGTGTCTCAAATTCAAATGCAGCTGAAAGCATTTTTCACATATGGTAATAAAAAGGGTAATGCACTCTTTACTACAGAGGCGTGACTGAATTAATTCAAGATGTGAAATTACTTCTAATGCTACTGGAAGGCCTTTCTCTCAAAAACGAAATTACTGCAAATGAAATGTGCAGGGAATTAATAAAACTCTAGTTATTTCTTAACATCTCTGAATTTACAGAAATAGCTAGATTTTCATCTATATTTCCATAGCATCATGGGAATATCTATAACACACCTAGCTCTAGATGCTTATGGCTAAAATGTGCAATTCCCTCCTGCTTTAATCTGACCTGAAAAGCATCTCCTTAGGGTTCTCTTCTAGCAGAAGCAGGCTTAGCACTGGACTGTGCGTGTATGGTTTCACCAGTTCTCCAGACTGCACACAATATATAGGCCATGTGTCCTGACTTTACTGTCTGCTCTTAAGGTACAAGAGAGGACCAACAGGTCTGCTGAGGCTCACCTCTTCATAACCCTAAAACTGCTGTGCCAAGAAGATGCTCTGTCTCCTGGTGTTTGTTCAGAAGTAAGACTGTGAGACCATGAGCAAAGGATGAACTAACTGCAGCAACATCTTCCATCCTTCTTGAAGATGACCTTAAAAAGACATCTCTATTTTTAGAGCCACCCCTACCCCAAAGGCTAGGGTTCCTCTCTAGTTCCTCTTATTGGTCTGTCAGTCCATCTGGAGGGAAACTACAGTGCTCCAGTGCTTAAAATACAACAGAAAACACAACATAACTCAGCAACTGCTAAGGAAGAAATACACTTTTACTTGGGTTATGGATTCTGTTGAAAAATAAAATCACCACAAGCAACTCTTTCAAGGTACCTGGAAATGCCTTGTGTACATTCTTCAGTTTGGACTCACTCCTAATGTCTGTGCCACATTTCTAATAAAACTGCTTTTTCTAAAACACTCCAAAGTTATCAGAAGGTCACATAAAACTATAATTGACTACAAGAAGTATATGTAAGAAAAGATACAATAGCAGGTTCTTTAGTTCCAAAGTTTGTGGGGAACAAGCTTATTCTTAGAATGTCTTGCAATTATTTGAAGCAGCTGCTGGAAGAGGATAGGTGACATCTTATGCACTTTTATATTAAAGTACATTTCAAACCACCTAGTGAATAAATGAAAGAACATATGCCTTGTTAAAAACCAAAATTTACAAAAAACTTTCATCTGGAAACAAGACCTGACCATAGTGCTCTTAGATTAACCTTCCCAGTCAAATATTGGGCTTGCAGCCAATTTCAGGAATATTCAGACACAAGCCAAGTCTCTGAAGTCAGCCAGAGTTGTCCAAGAACACCTAAAAGGCCTGTGCCTTTACAAATCAGCTTGGAAAGAATCACCACTTGTAAGTATTTAAGCATATAAAATCAGCAGAATAATGTAGTTCTGTGTGAGAATTGGCATTTTTGTGCCAGCCCAGCTGTAACACTGGGTGATTGTGTTCAACCAGGAACTGCAGCTCACAAGGCGGCAGCATGACTGCAAGGTCACAGGCAAAGGTTGTTTACAAGCTGGGACACAACCTGAAGTAAGGGCCTTTATTAGAAATTATAGATATGATCCCATGTTCTCAGCAGGGGATCGAGAAGGAAGGGCTTAAAGCAAAGGAGTTTTATCTATGCAATAGAGAACTGGACATTTAAAGATGATCAGTCCCACAGACAGGAGGTTGGTGTTTGCTGAAACAGGACTCATGTTGTTCAAAGCAGCCATCAGCACCACAGTTGCAGATTCCTTTATGTGAAACTGCAGAATAAGCTGCAAAACATTCACTTCTGCTTGAGAACATCCAAATTACTTCACAAGGTCTAAGTGTTCCCATGGATCATTTTTTGCAAGCCATGGATGTTTTTGCTTTACAGCTCTTTGTGTGGGAATTCTTGGGATACACAGTGAAAGATGTAACACATAAACATTAGATACAGACTGAAACAGCAAAGTGAAAGTCACTTATACTTGAGAAAATATAATTATGGTAGAAGCTGCAGGGAAATTTTATTGAAAAACAATCATCCTTCACTGAAAAGCTGCAGAAATATACAAGCATGAGAGCTCCCCAGAGATAAGAAATAGGCATTTTTGTTAATCTGGACTACTAAAAATTGCCAGCGACTCCATCAATTCTTGAAAATAACTGATCTTGTTTATAGTCCTAATAAGCATTCTGCACATAAAGTCAACCCACCTCCATCAGTTTATTTTCATGTACTCATCTCTAAAGAAACTACACCTAGTCTAATCATAAAAAAAATATTTCCAACCTATTTCTGCAGCACAAAAAAATAATGCTTTTATGAATGGAATTTCCATGCTTGAGCTATTCAAAAACATTTTCATGCAATAGCATCTTTTAATGAGTAATTTTGATGTAGTTAATGCCCCCTCCTTTCTTAGCCAACCCCATCTGTTAGTTTATACTCTGGAGGCTCAAGCAAGATGTATGCACTGATGTATTCTCATTAATGCTGGGGCTACAGGCCGAGACCATCCAGGTTGTCAGAAAAAAGTTACTGGGTAATGAAGAGCTATGAGAACACTCTGAGCTATCTGGTCGAAAGACAGGGGGCATGGTTCTCTGTGGGACTTGAATCAGTGAGTGGTTAGATGTAATATACTTGAAAAAAGTACTGCTGTATTTGGGTGTTTTGCCTTTATGTTATTCAAACTGTGCAGAGAAGTGGTCACATGGATAATGGGGTATTCAGTTACTAATATTGTAAACTTGTGCTGTAGTGCTACATCTCCATAGGCAAACTGGCAACTAACTGTGCTTGGTGTTAGAAATAACACAAATTGAGAAATAGGAGGATTGTATTTGTCAGACTCACTGGTTAATTATTCAAGAGCCTGATTATCATACAGGACACTAAAAGCTTCTCTCTCCTATGACTGGCCACTAATCATTCCTCCAGCAGACTCCCATGGAAGCACTACCATGCCCCCATGGAACAGGGGAATTGCCCTACTTTTGCCCTTAGCTTTAACCTATGTTGCTGCCCTCTCTGAAATTTTGTAATGTATTGTTTCAAATCCCATCAATTTACCAGCTTCTTTAAGAACAGTGAGAGAACTGAAGGATTGTTAAAAACTATACCTACTCAACCTTTGCCACAGTGCACCAGGGCAGGGCTTTAATTACTCTTGATGCTCAGTTTTGAGACTGCTTGCTTGTAAAAAAGCAGCAGGGAGGCAAAGGCAATATTAAGGAATGTAGAAGCCCTCTTTATTTTACAATTGGTTAACTAATCTGTCAAAACAATCTTCCAATGGACATGATGTTCAGAGATAAACTGAATATAAATTTTTGAGAGGGTTAAATTTACATAGTTGCATACTCTGAGGCTCATATTAAACACATTCAAACCTCACTAGATAGACACAACCACCAGCATGGGAACCTACAATAGCAGCCTGGTACTGCATTAAGAAGCAGAGAAGTAACAGTCAGGAGACTTTCAAGGACAGATATTAACTTCATAATTTGATATATGAACCCTATCTGTATTAACAGTAGAAGAGAATGTGTTCTCCGCTACTATTATCAATGGTTTGACAGAAAAGAATAAATTAGAAATCTATAATTACATCAATGTAATAAAAATGTTTGCACATTTGAAATCCTGAGGCACTAGAAAATGTTGTTGAACCAATTAAATGTTCCAGAGATTAAGGCATGCTTATCTGAAGTGTACTTTTCACAGCAGTTTTTACCAGGTTCAAGTTTACTTTGCTCTTAACAAGGCAATCCACCAGCTGTAGCAGCAGCCATGCAATAACAAACATCCTTCAGCACACTTTGTTTCACTACCAGCTATAAATGACCCAGGCTCCAGGAGTTATTTTGCTAGTATTACAGACTTTTACCATACAGCACATCATCCCTTCCCTCTATAGTGGAGGCTGGGGATTTTTTTATCTGAGATTTTTTTTTGTTACTCATACCTTCCTTCTTAAACAGAATACATTTGTGTTGGTCACCGAGAAGACCAGCTTTCATCTCCCATTAGCCACTGGCAGTACAACTTAAAAATAAATTTGTGCCAGGTCATGTGTTTTAAAAAAAAGGGTGTGAAGGTGCAACTAAACTTCAAATGTAAAGGAACTTTGAGCAAGTAAAAACATTAGAACAGCTTTATTAAAATTGAAACTAACACCATACATTATTACTTTCACATAAAATTTTCTGTTCAAGTTTCTATTCAATAAACAGCTGCTACCAGAATATACATTAAAAAAAAAAACAACTGTTAATATATTTTTTTTTTAAAAAAAGGCTAGTTTTGATGATACTTCTAAACTGTGCAACTTGAAACAAGCAATATGAACAGGAATAAAGTTAAAATTTTTATAATCCTGATAGCTGTATCTGAAAAGCTCAGCTTCTGGCAGCAAGCAATCAAAAGAATGAATGACTGTTTTTTTTACTTTCAAGTTTTAATTTGGAGTCAGCAGCTTGTGGTAAGCAGTAGGGTTAAAGGGATTATTATGTATTTTCCCCTATGGTCAGAATCATGACTTTATGATTGATAGCACTGCCTGCAGTACCAACAACTCCTTCAAAACCCAAAGATTATAATCCTGGATTGGGACAATTTCAAGGAGATGAGAGAAACAGAGGAGCAAGACATATGACATAAGAAAATAATAAGCAGTAACCTTCTATACACATAGAGTAAGAAGACTGGAAAAGTCCAAAAATTCAAAAAGTAATGCATCTGCTGACAACCAGTAAGGGATCTCACAAGGATCTGTGTTCTTCACTGTTCTGTGGGCAGCTCTGATTTCTGTACCTGATTCCCCATGACCTTCATGGTGTGGTTCCCAATCCTACCTACACTGTGATCACTAACAGGTGTCAACTAGAGAAAACATCCCTTCAAGAAGTGTGCTCCCCTGGAAGAACACTCTGGGTGCATACCACAAAGTCATGCTAACTTCTATTGGCATGTTGATTTGGTGTTTTCTTAGGTGTCTGCAACGTTCCAAATGACAATAGCAACCCATGCTGAAAATGAATTAGAAACCTAACATATCCTTACTTACCTGTTTATTCAATTGAGCTGAAAGATATTTTGTCATTTTAAGAGGAACAGTACCGGCAGAAACAAAAAACTTCCAGAGTATTACTTCTATGACACAGTAATAGTGAGAGACTGCTATATTTATTAGTAGGATAGTACATAAAGCAGTAACAGAGTAGTGAAGCAGTATGATCTTCTAGCAGCTGGTGATCCTACAGGAAAACACTGAAATTCAGACAACGATTTGTGTGCCTTGGATCCTAATTCAGAGCAGAGTTCTCTAGACAGTCCTAAAGTTGGTTACTGAATAGTCCCCTGAAACAAACCAAAGCAATTAAATAGGGGATGAAAGCATGAAGCAGACCCTGCATAGTTTCATGCAGTGCTCTTGTGGATGCCTAACAACAGCCCTTCCAGGAGCAGTGATCCATCACAATTCACAATACACTACAGTACACTGCTCCCTGTACCATGGCTGGGGAGCCCACGTGGCAGCAATACGCTCAAGTGAATTCACTGACCTGTGTAAAAGGACACTATTAAGCCTACCCTTTATTTCTAACAGACTAGCCCAGGACAGGGCTGGGTGCTGTGCTTCCACAAGGACAGCAACAACCTGTGGGACTCCACAGAATATTCTGAGCTTTCCCCAGAGTGATGGTAAGAATTTTCAAATCTGCAAAAACAGTGTCAAAGCTAGTGGAACTCCGCCAAACTTTTTCAGGTGACGGTAAACTATGCATAGAAAGTCTAACAGCAGAATTACAAAACGTAACAGCAGTACTAAACAGCTCAAAGAAACTCCAACATTAGAGGCTGGGTTGGCAAAGTGAAATAGCACTGCAACATTTCATTTTCATACTTCAAGTTTAGCATAATAGGCAAGCTTATGATAATCCAGATAATAATAATAAACTCGATAGGTAATGAACAGCAGCATAAACATATAAATCCCTGCCTTGCTGAGGTTGACACTTCTAGAAGTAACATCTTAAAGCATCCCATCTGTTGTGCTGCAGAAATACAAGAATTAATTATCTTCTCAAAATCTAACCTTTTTATGATGGTCATGTGAGAACTCAGAGCAGAAGCATATGAAATAGGTTGTCAAATAAAAACTCAGATAAGAAATAAAATGGCACCAAAACTAAGCTCCCGTTCAGCTTACTACCAATGGTATTGTTAAAAATGGGATTTAGCCTCCAATTATCACTAAATATGAAGGTACCTTTCAAACTTCATACAACTACAACCAGCAAGACTACAATTTTAAGTAAAATAGATGAAATGCGGAACAGTGAGCAATCATACAGAAACACAAAACTCAAGCAAACCCAGCAGTCTGGTCTGGCCTGTATGTTTCTCACATTCCCAACTGTAATGCAGTATATTTTAAGGACAACATACAAAGGAAAACAAAATTCCCTAAAATGCGGTGAGGGCTGGTCCTGGGAGGTTGGGGTGGATGGAGACGAGAGATCTCTGGAGTCAGGTCTCGGGGTACACGGGTTATTGTGGGGCCCCGCTCAGAGCTGCCAGCCGCAGCTCAAAGCAGGCCCCAAGGAGTGAGACAGTTCTAAGAGAGGGTCCAAGAGAGTAGGAGAAAGGGCTGGAGTGAGGGGTAGGGGAGAGAGGTGAGAGAAGAAGAAGAGGAGAGCTCGGTCTCCCGGGAACACCTTATCAAGGGGGTTTCAGAGGGGGGTGAGGAAAAGGACTTTGGACCAATGGGATTATGGATACATCATACTTCAGGGGAGGGTTACAGGTGTGAGATAGAACACTTTATCTGACCCTTTGATTTGTCTGTGGGTCTAAAGAAGGAGTTACCTTCTACTAGCTACACCACTGTCCACCAGTGCTCAGCAACCAAGGGCTGCCATCTCAAAGTTCATTTTCATCTCAATCTGGCTCACATTCTCTGCACTTTCCAAATCCCCCAAAAGGCAATCGTACTTATAAGGCTTTCTTATTTCATCTTCCCCAACACCTAAAGAACTCCACAGCATTTGTATAGATTGACTGTTAGCTCTCTATATGTATTTTTAATTTTTTTTAATATCACCTTCTTCTGTGGTGATTTCTGCAGACAGAAGATCACTACAGAAGAAACTTACTAATTTTGTAAACTTCACACTATCCCATTAAACTTCAGATATTATTTTTAGTTCTCCCTAGCACTAAGCAGACAGGGAATCCAAGGCACAGTGCCAGGATGTAAACCCACTCCTTCTGAGCTGGCTTTAATAATGTTGCCTTGCTCCTACTTGGCTCCCATGTTTAGGTCAGCAAATTTTCTCAAGGCTAAATCTGAATATATGCACACATATGCCATGGATAATCTGGGTGTGTGTCTTCGTGAATAATTTAAATAGAAGTATGGTGTGTTGCTCCTACTGAAAGGCTCACTTGATTTTCTTTTGGCAAGGTTCAGCCAAAAAACCGCCGCTGAAGAAAAGCAAACATCTTTTGTCTATTTATAACGTAGTTGGTTTACAAAAAAAGTGTATCCTCTTTACAAGTTATTTTTTGTACTGCTAAAGTTTGCAGTCATGCTGCACAGAAAATTGAGGCCCTGAGTGAGTACAACCATAAAGTCAGACCAGAAGTATTGTCTACAAAAGGGATACTTGTTTTAAATTGTTCTCCATAAAAAATAAAATCTTAAACAAAAGCCTAAAACAAATTTTACAGAAAGAGCAGTATTTTCCACAGAAAGCTCTCTTATCAGTTGTTATGGGATTTGCCCATCAGAGCAGCATTTTGGTATTTTAAATTATGTTCTTGTGTTTTTGCTTTCGTAGGGTATATTTACAGTAGTTTGTTTGGCAATTCTGACCTGTTTAATTACCACAGAAGTACCATGACACTGAGTGCAGTTTGGTATTTTCATTGCCAAGTACAGCAGGAGGTCATACACACAATCAAGAATGATTTTTTTTCACCTCAGACTACCAAAGCTATAATTTTGCACGCTGTGATAGAGCTGGGGCAGGCAGAAATTGCAGACCTTTGCATTTGTACAGCACCTGAAGGTCAAACATCAGCTTTCAGCACGGGCTTTAGCTGGAGTTGGTGTGATGTTCATTTCTGCCCTTCAGCCAAACAGCAAGCAAGCAACTGGTTCCTCCCTGGCAAATACAGCACTGTTAAATATACATTAGCCTACTCTATTTTTATTTAGAAAACTTACTGTAACTTGAGATGGAGTTAGGAATAATCAAGCTAAAGCAAGAAACCAACTATGAACAGGCACATAAAAAAATGCTTAAACAAGTTAGCTCTGCATGTCCTAGTCTTTCACTGCTCTGATACTTAGTATTTACTCTATTTCAGAAATACTTAAGAACCCATAGACCACCGACTATTCCCAAAGTTCCTGGAACATTGCTGCTTTTTGCCCTTTTTCTGAATTAACATAACAGGAAACCCATATCTGTGTCACATAATACATTAAATATATTTAACATCCGCATTCTAAAAAAATAAATATTTATTTATCTTGCTAGGAAAAACAAAATCATGAACAGTCTGGAAGGCAGTCACTGCTATGCCCTGGAGGATAATATTCTGACTTCCCTCAACATGTTTTTCAATGCATCAAGGATCTCTAAACAGTGCTGTGCAGATCTACATGTTTCTGCCAAGAAGAGTAATGAAACAAAACATAACCCCAGTCACTTTAACAGAGCAAACTCTTTGTCAAGGTTTATCACTATAAAAAAATTAACTTCATGACTGAAATATACCTTTAAAGTCAGCTGCAATGGGAGAGGGAAAACTACAGAGCTCAGGATGGTAGAGTTGGAAAAAAGCCACACTTCTATGGTATTGGTTTTATCTTACCCAACAGCTTCTGCAAGTCTTTTCACACTGGCTTTGAATAATGCTCTCTTTCATGGTTGCATTTTAATTTTATTTAATCCTTCAGAATATTGTAGATTCCTTCCAATACTGTAGAATCCTACCTATCTTCAGCAGTTACATAGATGCAGAAGAAAATCCTCACCATATTACCCTCCCAAATTTCTAAAAGATATTATTTTTTTATATCTAATTCTGAATACATAAAATTATTTTAAAAAGGAAAATTATGGATTCCATTAGAAAGCAACCAGTTCTGAACAGAAATGAAGACAACTCACTACTACAAGTAGGTTATAAGTCAGGAAATGTGGTTGAATAGATACAATTCCTCCAAAGCATCAAGCAGAGTTTCTGAATAGCATTAGGAGTCCAATAAAAATTTAGCAATGAAGAAAAAAAGTGTTTCTTTTTTGCAGTGTTTCAATTGAAGTATTTTGCCACTCTTACAAATGATACAAACTGAAAGGAGCTGTAACACAACTACGTAATTATTAGCTCATGAAATCTTCCTGAGTCTCTGAACAGAAAATTTAAGGTATGTCATAAATGTATTTACTATATGCCATCCACCTTATCTGAACTTCATGCTGTGACAACCTTTGTTGAAACAGGTACATGTTGAAAGTTTTTATTCAGTTGACTCAACTAAAACCACACAAAAGGACATGAAAACCATGTTTAGGCACTGCAGCTGAAGCCGAGATACAAAGTTGGGAAGGTAAAATGATTCCTAATAGTTTTGCTGGTGCCAAGCTTTTTCCCTTTTCTTCATCCAGAAGGAGTCTGCTAAGGGAGCAATGGAAATCCTGGCAGCACCACCCCCTCCAAACGAAGACCGAGTAATTAACTTCTCACTCTAAATCCTAATTCCCTGCAGCAGGGAGAGGGGTGGAGGGCTAAGCAGCCAATTTCACCTAAGAGGGATGGCTTTCAGCAGGCTTTGCTTCAAACAGCGAGGCACAGCTGCTGCTCATTTCAAGCAGGGCGGCTGCTACAGAAAGGCAGAAGCAAGAAAGGGAGAGAGACTTGAGATGACCATAAGCTTTGTACTGGTAGAGAGTGACTGCATTCAGAATAAAAACTAACTGGATTTCTCAAGATACATAGTTAACTTTTATAAAATGTAAAACTTAAGACTCTAATATTGGCTGCCATGAGCCCCTTCAGTCAAATGCATGTGTTTTTGTTGCTTGTGAGGGTTTTTATGTTCTTTTCTCTGAAGTCTTAAATATGCTATCGGAACTAAACCCATCCAGCCCAAACATGTTTACCTTTGACCAATGCCAAGAGGAAAACTGAACTACCAGAGTAATTTCAGATCTACAGGACTATCAAGAATATTTATTTGTCCACCTCACTGATCTACCAGACGTCACCTGATTCATACATCTGAAAAGGAGTAAAAAAGCCCAACATGTTCATGGATGAAAACAGGCACACCCAAAACTTATGCTTGTTCTCTGGTACCCAAAACTAATCCCAAAATAGGAAGTCACATAGTTCATGCATCCCTGGTGTAACCACTTCCATATTTTTATCCTACCCTGTGACAGTCAGTATTGTCTTTTTATACTTTGACCTCTTCAGGGACAATACAGTTGTTTGTCAAATGATCATATGTTATCTTGCATTGGTGATGCTCTACTTTATTTTGGAACTCATGTAACTGCATATGGTCTTGATGCACATGTTTGTGTCAGAACGTAAGGTGACAGATAGTGTACCACAGATGATAGAGAACAGGAAAGAACAAAGCCTATTTCTGAATTAAATCACTTCACTTTGTGGCCCTAAATTTGGTTTTCAGCAGCCCTGGAAACACCACATTATTTAATGACCTCTGCAAGCAGATTTTAACCCTTGAAGGTCTTGTAGGTGTTTTTATCTCCTTGTGTCTCTAAAGGTGTTTCAAAACAGCACATAACACAAATGTGGAAGGTGTTACAGTTCGCATACGTGACAAGTGACAAAAGCCACACTGGAAATAAACTCCTTTTTTTTTTTTTCTTGTCCCTGCACTTGAAATGGTATCTGAAACCACAAAGGAAACAAAACCAGGTGGCAGAGGACAGCTGGTACCACAAGGGGACCATGCCAATGCTGCTGAAAATCTGCATGACCTACAGACCAGACAGCAATCTCTGAAGTGGTCCCAATTCACTGCGGTATTCATTCACTGCTTTACCTCAGAGAAACTCAAGATGTTCAGGGAGCTCCAAATGGGGAAGATTGACGGAAGAGATCCAAGGAACGGTGAGCTGTGCACATCAAATGCTGTACCAAACCTTAGCAAAGAGTGATAGGTATCACGAACACCACTATTTCATAATGGCTGTTTAGAAATTAAATCTTTTCTGAAATTCACTTTTACAAATAACCACTTTCAAGCATCTTGGTCAGATTTTCATCACCTCTAAAAATCAGACTCTCCTTGTTGCCAAGACACACATATGCTAGCTAAATCTTTTTAAAGTCAGATTTTTATTTAATTGTTTTTAAAAGAATCTGCCTCTACATTGACAGACAAGACAAAAAAAAAACAACAACAAAAAACAACAAAAAAAAAAACACCCTAGAAACAAGTAATCAGAAGAGAAGCCTTGATTTCATATTCTCAGGTACACACAAGCTCCTTTCTTCAAGACAGCACTATTATCTGGTCACTGATTACCTACAGCCACTCTCAGTGAAATACATAATTTCATGTATTTTATTTTGCCTTTTTGAAAATACAGTCCTCCAAGACTGTCCTCCTACTTCACAAATAATGGGTGGTTTTCATGAACTGCAAAACAAAAAATTAATTATTTCTATAAACATGATGGAAAAGGGTATTTAAAAACATTCCCTTTCTTCTCCTAAATATTAGCCAGGAATAAAAAGGCTATGTCACCATTTAGAAACATTTAACTATTTTAATTTTTTTTTTATTTATTGTGTTTGTGACGTGGGGAAAATATATTATGGAGGATGTTCAAAACCAAAATTTAAAGATAGCTTTACAATCTTAAAACTAAAAGTACTCTCATTTTCAGGGAAAAAAAAAATCTATTAAGGAAGTAAAAAATGAAACTTTAAGCTCTCAACTTTCAGTTTCAAAAAAAGGGAGTGCAAAACTTTTCATCTGATGCTGTATAGCTCATGTAAGCTAGAGATAATAAGGCTGCTCACCAAACAATTCCGCATTCATTGCAAGTCCTTAATATCCATGCTTTGTTCTAAGTCATTGCTTTTCAGTTTCTCAACCCATGACCAAATGCTGACCCACATGAACTTAGAAAACATTCATTTTCTTGGTCCCTCCAAGACTCATTTTCTTGGTAAAAACTGGGACAACCTATCTTTCTCATGGCAAATCTTTCCTCTGCAACCAAATTGTGCTATCAACCAAATGTCAGCTCTCCCATTTGCTACAGAATCCTTCAAAATCTACAGTGTATCTATTTTGTCATGTCTGGTATACCTATTCAAAACACATCTTATCAGACAACTCAACCAGCACAATACTTTAATATGAATTCCAACAATGCTGTATATATGTACTTCCTACACCTTGACTTTACTGCCATTCAGCTCATGCTCCTATTTCACATAAAAATCAAAGGACAACAGAAATATGAATGTAAACTTGACAAACTTAGTTCTTCAAACATTTCTTACTTACAGTCTTCAGTAAGAAACTTCATGTATCATAATATTCATACAGAATAAAAGCCTCCTTTGACTAGACTTTGTATACTGATGCCTTTCCTTTCCAGAACAATTGTCTTACGTCCTTGCTTTACTGAAACACATTACCCAACAGAAAAGAAACACGTTATTGGAATATACAAGTGTTTCTGACAAGTGGGCTGTCTCCAGCTCTCCTCTCTGAGCTTCTGCCTTTCCAGTCCTTGTTACAGCTTTACACTGTCACCAAAAGGCTCCATTACTTCTGCTTCACCTTGAGAAAGCCTAGACCCTTAACACACAGGTGTAGCACAAAGACACAGCCATAGATTATACCCACAAGAGTTAAATTCAACTGAGGTCTGTCCACCTGAACATCTTTTTCCACAACCAGTTCAGATTACTTTTGAAACCTTGTAACAATACATTTTCATCATGCTTATAAGTCTGAGAAGAGAAAACCAAACACATGAAATGAATCCTTACTTAACTGGAGGAAACAACTATTTTCACTAATAAGAATAAAGTAAAGTATAATTTGATTTAGGATGCCAGTTCAGGCTAAAAAAAAAATCCTCTCAAAACAGGCTTATTCATGTTTCAATCAGGAAACACACAATCGAGATCAGCATGATAATTAAAAAAAAACAAACCTGAAGAAAGAGATCATACCATAAACCTCTCCCCCAGCAAACAGGGAACTCAAGGCAATTGTCAGACTGCATTGATTGTTCCACACAATTAAAATCTGGTTTACAGAATACAATCAGTATTTAATGGTAAAAAAGCTGAATTTGAAAATACTAATTAAAATCTTTTCTCAGTGGCTGCAAGAAGGGTATGCCTGTCATATTTATAAACTCTAACTTTTGGGTTAAAAAAAAAAAACTGTTCCCAGGATTGTAAAGAAAATCTGTCAAATATAAAATGAGACAATCCTGTCATCTGATGTCTGCATACAGTCTGTGCATACTCAATAATTCTCAAATGACAGCAACACAAAATAACAAATCTCTGGCTGCTACTCAGAAGCTACCAGGCAACACTAAATAGACAACTACCCTTATCCACTCCAGCTGGCTACTGCTTTGAACAGTTACAAGAAGCAGCAAACATTGTAGTAAGTTCTGAGGGAGGGAAAAAAAAAGGGCAAACATTTCTGTTCCCACCTCCACCAGTCAGATGGCTTCAGATGTCTCTCCTTGTAATTAAGTAAGGGGAGCAAAAGAAAGAGACACACAACCACACTTCCCCTCCAATAAAAGTCACTTGCATCCACTGTCATGCCAACAAGCTCTGGGTTTGACATTCTGCTGAAGTACTACTCCAGAAGAGGAGTCACCTCACTGGCCCCTACTTTTCAGCTCTGCCTAAAATTTGCAGGCTTTCAAATAAAATATGAAGTTTTCATACTACTAGATCACTCTCTCATTTTTCTCCAGTCACAGCAAATAATATTAAAAGATCTTATCTTCCCGCCTGATGTCATCAGAGCACATATTACATTGGCTTTTCACTGGTCATCTGGTAAAGAGATTTACAGAGAATGGCAAAAGGCAGTGCCTTTTTCTATGAATTCCAGCCCTTTTTGTGATCATAGTGAATACATGTGCTGCCTAAACATTGTGCAGTACAGCTGGTGGAGAAAGCTAGAGGCTTGAAGCCAAAACTTTCATTCTCATCTATGTTGTTTTGTGAATTATCACAGTAGCACTAGTCCCTTGAAAGTCAATCATTAACCTCTAACTTTTATAATTAACATTCACCATTCAAAATTATGGCTAGCTGTCTTCTAACTCAGAGACCCCAAGACATCTCCTGTACCTTTCTTTCATTCCTGAGTTACTTAGGGTGATGCTGAACTTAATACTGCCAAAGGACATGGACAATACCATGGCTCTGCAGCCATCCCTGGAGAATCTGAAGTCAGCATAACTTCCACAGGATCACAAAATGTTTCGGCTGGGAAGGGGTCTTAAAGACCAGCTAGCTCCACCCCCACTGCCAGGGAACACCTTCCACTAGACCAGGTCATTTGAAGCCCTATCCAAACTCGAACAATTCCAGGGATGGAGTATCCACAACTTTTCTGAAAATTATCTTCTCCAGAACTTCAGGAAAGGCTATCTGACCCTTCCTCCTCTTGGCCACTCATTGATACCATGCGCCTCTAACCCACCTGCCTTGATGTAAACAGTCATTAGGGCTACACAGTAAAGCAAATGAGGGAAGCAGTTTGGAAACACTCCAGAGAAGGTAAGGGAAAAGCAAACTTAACACCATTCAATTCCTGGATCCTGTTTGCTGTATGGCTGCACAAACACTTGTGCTGCCACGAGGACAAAGCTGAGAGGAAGAAGCAAGAGGTTGAGGCTTGAAGAGGGCAGGATCACTTTTCTCAGCAGCAGTGCCAACTTAGGTTGGCTAAAAGTCACTATAGCCTAAGCTGGAAAATGAGGTTGTCTTAAAATAACAGCTGTGAAAAATACTTTCTAAGTTAATACACAACACGAGGCTCCTATAACCACTAGGAAAAAGAAGTCCGTAAAGATCTTGAAAGCGTGCATCAATTCTATAATTAACAATTAAGAACTTAGAAAGAAGACTTTTAGAGCTAGTAACCTGCTGCTTGACTGTACCCACTCAGGATTAAGCATTAGCACAGACCAACAGCTAGATACCTGCACAGGCTTAGCCAAAAAAGCCTGGACAAACTGATAACAAAACCCGGGGGTGGAGAGGTGGGAGGTGAGAATCCACTTCCTTTTCCTTTTGGTACCTTAGTAAAACCTGCCTGTTAATCAGACAGCTGTGGATCACATCGCTAGCTCTGCATTTACTGCCCTCACTGTAGTTCAAAATCATGTGCTGAGTAACAGTTCTGGGAGGGATATATTCTTTATTAATGATAACAAAGTTTAAAAAATCTTAACAGATATAACTAAAACCTGAACAAGATATATTCACACTAACAACTTCTTTCAATAGGAAGACTTTACCTACAGTATCAGTTTGATTTAATTCAATGCACATAAGGGCATTTTCCCCATGAGGAAAGAAGGATAGAGCTGTAGTCAGAAACAGCCTTCAAGTGTAAATGTATATAGTACTTTTCACTGGAGTACTATGGATTCACTGTTTTAAAGCAAGATTGTTTTACAAGCTAATGGTACCAGTACAGACCTACCCCAGAAATAAATTTGATCCAGCATCTTCTGCCAGAAGTTGGAACCTTAGTTTTCCTCGGGCCATACTTCCAAACTCCTAAAAGGACCTTCTGGGTCCTCCCCAGCCAGATAATGATCCCCTCCACGCTCCTGCTGCATGCTCTCCTGGCAGAGCACAACCCACAGCAGTTGCCAACAAGTGAAACACAGTTACCTCCACTTGGGATACTGCCTGTCCTAAGCCTGTCCTTAAGCCACAGCTATGAATGCAATCTAAATGTCTCCACGTTCTCCCTGAGTATGCTGGCTCAAATAAAAGTTAATATACAGAGAACTTTTCAGTAGTTTTCTTAATACTTCCTACCCTCCCCATTTAAGAAAACTCAAACTAACGAAGAAACCCTAGCAGCTGTTCCGTAAATACAGTAAGTCAGCTATCTTCCAACTGCAAGAGTTCTTCCTCAAGTTTGTCAAAACTGAGAAGGTATTCTGACTTACTCAACCAAAGGATTGTTACCAAAAGACCTTTCTCTTGCTGTCATCTTGCTAAATTGATTATTATCCAACCCACTTGTCCACCTGCTATTGCTCACATACTCTAAACCAGAGAGAAAGAAGTCTGCTGCACATTTGATGTGTTAGCCAAAGCCAGCCAGATAGTCAGGAAAATACAATCTCACTGTTAGTCTTTTTTTTTCCAGTTGGCATTTTATCAAAAATGTCCCCACCCAAACCTAGCCTTGTTTGTAGCACTACTGCATATGCCTGAGCACGGCCAGGTGTCCTTAGCGTGACCCGCTCGTCACGAACGATCACTTCTGCACCGCGGGGTCTGAGGAAAAGCACCAGCCTCCACTATTCCATTCCTGTCCAACACTGAGAGCACCGCTGGGACGCTTTAACACAAATCCTGCCTCCTGCTCGCAGAGCAAACCGTGCCCTTGCCACTGAGCTGCTGCAGAATGCGAGGCCTCCCCACGGAGGGTGGGCCGGGAAGAAAGGGGCTGCATATCGCCGGGCACTGCGTTCCGCAGAGGCTGGTACCCTCGGCTTGGCAGGGACTGGCAAGGCACCCCATGGCCACGCGAGGCGGTGTCCCCACTGCCCCCCTTTCCGCCGAGCCCAAGGGCGCTGAGCTGGAGGGGCACACCGGGACGAGCCTGGCGGGCACGGCCAGCCCCGGGCGGGCTCCCCCCACGCCCCGGGTGGGCGTGCGAAGGTTGCGGTCCCGCAGCGTCCCGCAGGCACCACCCTGCCCCGCTCGGGCACAACCGCCCCGGAGCGCAGTGCCCGGGGTCCCGCCTGGCGAGGAGAGGAGCCAAGCGGGGACACCCCGGGCAGCGTCCCCGTCCCCTGCTCCCACTCGCCTGGTTGGGGTCGGTGGCCCGGAAGACGTGGCAGGCCATGGGGGAGTCAGGGTTGTCGGGCTGCGCCTTGATCAGGTAGGCGAAGTAGGTGAGGTCGTGGCTGTTGTGGATGAAGCGGGCGATGTGCTGCGCCTTGTGCTCGAAGATGAAGACGGCGGGCGCGGGGCTGGCGGGGCGGCCGGGGCCGGCGGCGGGGCCGGGGCTGGCGGGCACGCAGCGCAGCGTGGGCGAGCCCAGCAGCAGCAGCACCTCGCGGGCCGGCACGCCGCTGCCCGGGGCGCCGCCGGGCTCCTGCCGCTGGCTGCGGCGGCGGATCTCGGCCACCAGCCAGGGCAGCATGGGCAGCGTGGTTCGCCTATCCAGGCACGACGAACCCACGTACCACAGCCTGAAACGCTTCTCCCCCGGCGGCGCCGGCTGCGGCTCGGGCTCGGACTCCAGGGGGTGGGAGAGCGGCTCGCCCTCCCCTCGCTTCTCCATGGCGGGTGTCGGGCGCAGGACGCGGGGCTGCACGGCCGCTTCCCCCGGCGCCAGGTGCAGCCGGCGGGGCCTGCGCTCGGCCGGGGCCGCGGCTAAACGCGCATCCCGCCGGGCACGTCCCCGCCGCCGCGCCGCCTCCTGCCTGCCCGCGCGGGGTCAGCCCGCGGGGCGGGGAAGGGCGGCCGAGACACCCCACTCCCACTCCTCCTCCTCCTTAACTCCCCGGGGCGGAGCGGCGGGGCTACGCCCCGGGAGGGCTCCGAGTCCTGGCCAGCCCCGGCTCCGGGGTGGGACAGCCCCGCCGACCCGGGCCCCAGAGGAAAACACAGCGTGTGCTCCGCTCCCGGTTCTGCCGAGTGCTGCTGGCTCCCTGCGGCCGCTGGGCTTTGCCTGCGGCTCGCAGCGTGGCTGGCCGTGAAGGGAGAGGCAGGAGGAGGAGACCCGCAAGGGGAGGAAGGTCGCCGAACGGCAGAGAGGAGGTGGGGAGGCTGCCGGGCCCGCCCCCAGCCCCCGCCCCGTTTGCAGAAGCTCCCAAGCGCTGTCTGAGTTGGATTTGATTCTGACGAGTTGGAGTCGCTGGGGAGAAGGGTCTCGGGGGGCCCGGGGCACCTCCCGACCGCGGCGGCTTCGCTCCCACGGCTGCCTCTCCCTGCGAGCAGGGCGGCCGTGCGGCGCAGCCTCCCCCTGCGCACTGCTGAGTCAGGAGCTTCATTACGGCTGATTTTAATTCTCCTTTTTCCCCTTAAGCTTGTGTTTCCTCCTTGAGCTTTTAATGGGGGGGTGGGGGGTTTCCTCGTCGCTATCGCGATAACATCTCTTGTCAACGACAAATCCACCACACACTGCAGATGTTAGTAACTCGTCTCCTCCAGTAACTAGTAACGTGAGAAAGTAGCTGGACAAAGCTTTGCCAGCCATACAGCGTCCGCATCCGTTTGGTAATTGGCAATTGTAGCGACTGTCCTCCAGTTTAGATCTGTAGCAGCGGCGGCGGTAACTCCCAGTACACGTTGTTATGGCCACCCTGTCTACTAATAAAACTGTAGTTTGAGCTGAAGAGCTGCTCAGTGTAATTTGAGAGTGCATGATTATTTGTGCAGAGAAGGGTCATGTAGCACTCAGGACACAGCCCACAGTAGTCTGAACTGACAAAACCTGTCGCATTTGTAGTATTTTCATACTGTTACAAACCACTCTACTCATTTCCTGAGCAAACAATTTTGCTCTTTTTTTTTTTTTCCAGTTTAACCATCTAGTTTACGCATTCTGGTTTATCAGTTTTAATATTTAATTTAATACTGTTGTCTGAGGTAAGACCTCAAATATATGTTCTCTCATGCTATGCTACAACCCTTAAGGGGCATTCTACAATGTCCCTTAAGACAGGGGAGCTAATGCAAAAAGTCTTCTGCAGGCTGAATATGTTCATATGAATATGAACCAGCTTTAATATTTGCTACAATGGTACAAGTTAAAGCCAGACTGGACTTGCTTTCCCAAACTGACTGTTTTCATACTTGATCATCTGAACTACATTGTTGTACAGTAGATTTTACAACCAGGGTAATTAGAAATAAAATGGCCAAATTTTGTGGATCACAAACCTAAAAAATTTCTACTCTCTTACTCCTCATAGTTAGTACTAACCCTTTGGCTGAGAATGGTACTTAAGATTTTTTGTAACAGCATTGTGGAATGATAATTTGTGAGCCTCTCACCAGTGCTCCTGGAAGAAGAGCTGTTTGGTTTCTGGTTGCAGTGCTGGCACTTGTTTAATGCTGCAGTGAGCTGCTCCTCTCCTGCCAGATCAGTTCTGTGAGCCACCTCTAATTTAAGTGACAGCGCTTATAGAGAGAGCGCTGTTGGCACAAAGGGAGCGGGAATGACTGCTCGGGGGAGCACCAAGGCTACTTGCCCATTCTGGCTACGCTTGGTTAGACGATTCATCTAGAGCATGAAGCTGCAGTTTAGTCACTTGAGCACAAAGACCAATTTAACCTACCTGGGAAGTGAACTAAACACTGGGCTTGCCCTAGAACAGTGACAAAACCCCCTCATATGTTCTTCTGTAACTGCTTCAGATGGGATAACCATTAAATGACTCCAATGTAGCAGCCTAAGGGGGAGGCTGCAACATACTGAATAGATGCAGCTGCTTACCACCACCATCTCTGCGACTATGAGATCCCTTCTGGTTTATATTTGTATATAAACTACCAAAACCCCAGTTTGTGGACAGCCACCTAGGCTTTTAGGTGCTATGGCAATACAAATATTTAATAGTAACCAGGAAACTTGAAGACAATCATGCAAACACATTAAAATAGAAAAAAAAATATTTTAAGCTATTACAGATGCCTTGATGTTCTCGCATCATGCAAATGGAACAAGAAATCTTCACTTGACGACGTTATAGAGCTGTGTTTTCAGCTGATAAGGATGCAGTTCAATTATTGAAAATTATCAGGTAGAAATTAAATTCTAAAATGTAAAAAATGAATATGAAATTCTTCAATTGTCACCATTGTGCCTGTTTTGTAAAGCTATTTGGTTTTTCCTTCTGTTGGGTGATTTGCATAATATGGTATGAGATCCGGTTATTTTGACTTATTTTTATTACTGAATTCTTTATACAAATCCTTTAGAACATTAAATTAATTTATATAAATGCTACCACTAATATTTTAACTACCATCAAAATCAAATTCTCAGATGTTAATCCAAAGTTTTCATGCTTTCTTCTTGCTTCAGCTTTTTATGTCTCTGTGAATCAATTCTTCATAGTAATCCCTTTTAGCTGTCTATTACTTTTATCCATTTACTTCGTAATTTCTTATCCTTTAATCTGCCTAACACTTTTTATCCCCTCACCTCATTACCAGTGTTTCAGTAGGAAGTCAGTCCTTTTGTTATGTAACTTTTCTTCTTAAAGGTGATCCCCGTTTCTTATTTCTTCTCAGTTGTAAGATTTCATGCACCTTTAAGTTAAAAATTCCAGTTTCTCTCATACTGAGAACAGTGCTCCTTTGCCCATGACATCTGATATGCCTCTCATGTAATTTCTGGTGTTTAAACTATAATGATAACAAAAGTATCTTTCTCTAATTATTTGCACAATGTAGTTAGGAATTAGTATAAAATATATAATCCTTATAGCTCAGTTAATGGGAATCAAAAACTTTGGGACAGAGAAGAAAGCAACTTTCCTCAGTCTATCCACAGAGCTTTGAAAATACATGTCTGTTCTTGATGAAAGAACAGTTTCTCTCCAGATTATCCAAAACAGAAGTGTAAATGCAGCACCCGTGCCAGAGACACGACAGATAAAGTCTCTGATGAGGAGCCACAGTTTTGTAACAATTCCTTTTTTATTTTCATTAGCATTAGTCTTGGCCAAGCTTCTTGAAACAAATTGTAAAATCGGAAGAGAGCATTCTATTGGAAGATCTGAAGTACATAAAGTACTATGGGCAATAATTGCCATAAGCATGTGCTGCAAGTGAAACCAACCACAGACCCAATCAGACTTTTTTGAATTGTTGGTAACTTGCCATTATTTTTGTTCCAAACATAGACATTAGACAGAAAACCTCTTAGAGTAAGAGATATTATTGAAGTGACCCAAACTAGATAAAGTTAACTAAATGTGAATGCCTCTGAACATTTTGGATTTGATATGCTTGCCAATGGAGTACTACATGTAAAGGTTATTTTCCCACATAAAATGGAGAATGTATTTTCCTTCTGTTAATTAGAGGAAGCATGTTTACTTCTCTAAGACCATACCTTGATAATATATGCTTTTACTGCACATGGCACCACAGCAGCCATTTCATGTATCATATCTGGGTCTTCAGTTCATATTCAGTGTTAAAGGATTTAGACCTGCAAAATGGTAAGCAACCATAGCTCTCAGTAACTTCTTAAGCAGCAAAAAGACCTCAGCACCTCACATGATCAGACTGTTAATTGCTAGTAATTATCCATCCCCTTAAGCTTTCTAGCCACAATTTTAATTGCAGAAAAAATATTATTAGAGGAGCTGTAGGCTTGACTTTACAATCCCGTAATTTATACATAACTTCAGTCACCTTGGACTATTATTTCAGTAATATGCCCTGAAGATAGAATTGCTTCTGATTCAATTGCTTTTCTAAGAATGATCTCACTTAACTGTCTGAGAGTTCAAGGTCCATTTCCATATTTTCTTTATTGTTTTAGTTTAAATTAGTCATATTTTATTTTACTTTCAGATCACCTTTTTTAAGATCTGAGATATAGGCATTTTTACTTTAAAAGCCATTTAATTAATTTAAACTACCTGGTCTTATTTGAAGACTGTAATGAAATAACTTCTGGAAATACAACTGAAGTACTAGAAAGTTCAGCAGACTGGACATATTACCAGGGCTTTAAGCTTTAGCTCCTAGAGAAACTCTGGTGCCTCTTCTTTTAAAGTACATAAATAGAGAAATAAAGAAATAATGAAAATTGAATTTTGCAGGATGTATAAAGATTACAATAGTTAAAAATGCAATGCCAAAGTTTTGAGTAAGACATATTGGTCTTGCAGAGATATGTCAATAGCAGAGGACAATTGCTGCAATTTGAAAACAATAAAACTGATGAAAAATTTATCTGATAAGAAGTGGGTTTGTTTTAATGTTTTCTTCTTAAGTGGCACTAATCTTTTTTGATCAAAATCACAGATTGAATTTGTTCTGCCAACAAGACCCCCTCCAAAAGAGATTTAAGAGAACTGTAATGAGCAAAGTTTGTAAGAGAATAATCCTGAGGGAGAAATTTTATCAACATCTCTAGAACTTAAAGCAACCTGGCACATTTTATGTCTGTGTTCAGTGTATTGTTATTCAATTTAATGTAGCACTGATTAGGAGAAACAATTAATTAAATTATTATATTTCTCTTCAAAGAGAAACTTAACTGGGGAAAGATTTTTAATTAAGCATTTTTTTCATATCACAGTTGTCCCATTAAACTTTCCAGTACAGCAAACTTTGAATCCAGTGAAGAACCACAATGCATTTTATTTAAAACTAAATTTTAATCTGGAGTCCTGTGTGATCACAGCATCTTTCCATGCAGAAGTATTTGAAATTTATTGGGTTTTTTTTGTTTTGGGCTTTTTTAATAGGGGCAGGGCCCCCCCTAAACTGCATCACATTAGCTTACTAGAATCCCTGTTGTTCAGGTAATACTGAGCTTGGCAGCTGTCAGCAGATCAGCTGCAAAGCTAGTTACTGCAAGAGATAGAGCAACTTCTGCAACAAGAACTTCCATATTCCCTATTATTTATTTTGTAAAAAAGGAGCCATTTACTTCTCTACTATTCCCCAGCCACTGCAGTAACAGTAACATACAAAAAATGAGGAAAAAGAGATGAGGTACTGCAACTACTGGAGTCTACCTCTCTCCCTAACAGTGCCAGCTACATCTCCCTCATTTGTGATTTAGAAGGGATCCCGGTCTGCTCCAATTCTCTAGCAATGGAAACTAAGAGAGAATTTCTTGTCATTGCCAAAGCTTAAAGGAACATATTGATATTATGTCACATATATATGATTACAAAGGATGAACCACAAGCTAGAAAGGTTAGCAAATCTGGAGTAGAGTGCAGAAACAACATGGAAGAGAGATGCTTTGGAAGGCAAGAGTACTTCAAAGGACACAAATTATGTCTCTCTTCAAGATAAAAATGCAAATACCATTATGACTTCAAGTGTACCACTATTGAGGTATTATTGCAGTTTCTCCACTTTGTACTATATGTGTAGTAAAAGAAGGTACAGCTTAGCATGAACAGCAGGGCACTAGCAGGCCCAACACAATACCAAGAATGGTGCCAGTGTAGCTGCTAACATTAAAAAGAAGAACAGATGGGAACTCCTTAATCCTCCTTCTCATCGCCCTTGACTCTCTCCTAGGTAAATCAGCATCTGTTGTCTTGACTCTGTTGACTGCTGAGTATCTCTCATCTCTCCACATTCCCAACTGTGAGAAGCAGTGTGACACAGCACACCAGTGATTCATGCCAGACATGCACTTACATTCCTCATTTTAAATGCAAACTTCAGTACCATTCTCAAGCTTCATGTCTGGTTGCAGCATCCAGGACTTCCCTGCTCAGAAGCATTACTGGGAAGGAAACCTGTCTTGCTTTAATTTGGACAAGCTCTGAGTATTTTTTTATAAACACCTGTAAACTGCCAAAGACTCAGGAGGGCTGATGTTCATGGGGAACAGAAAAATTCTTTTCAACTTCAATAATACCAAGAACATCTGAAAATGACCTTTCAGATTCAGAAGTAATTCACAGTGGAATTCAGCACCCGGGCCACTTTCAGTAGTAGAGAAGTTCATTCCTAAATCTGACACAAAGACACTGATAACTAGACTGCATAACAGAATAATACTGAGGAAGAATTTTAGAGTGGTCAAATGGTATGAAAATGGCATTTCTCTTGGGCAGAGAAATGCAAATGCTTTTTCTATGATCAATATACAGATCTAGAAAAATCTCTTTGACAGATTTTCCTTGACAGGGAAAACAGTAAAATGAGAGCAGACCCCAAATGCACAAATTATACTATTTGAAGAGCAAGTCATAATGCAGAAATGTTAGTATAATTAAGTCACAGATTTAAACTGCTGCAAACATGCGGTGTATGGTATGTATTCTACTATCATTAAAATGCTCAATGTTGTTTATGTAACTGGAAATCTTTGTGCTTGTCTTGATAATTTAAAAAGTAAATTTGTTTCCCTACAATGTAGGAAGTGGGACAGAAGTTACGGTGACATGAATTCGTAGTTCCAGATCAAACTACAGAGGGGAAGAAGCCAGAAGTCCCATAGCCAGACATGCAGCCAAAGGATTGCTGTGAGGCAAGACTGTATGTAGCAGTGCCACCTGGTGACTGATGCTGGGACAAAGTCCTCTGGAATTATTATCTAGCACAGAGACTTATTGTATGCAATAATAAATTTTCCTTACTTTTCCAAAGCTCATTACATGAAGTGCAAAACTGACATTGAAACTTCCAATTTATATATATGTAACAATATTTGTAATGTAAGCACTGACAGAGTAGTTGGGAACTATAGTATTTACACATATTAAACAGAAAGGGTTCTCGAAGTAGGGCAGTTTTGTAATTAGCCATAGCAGGTAAATGCAGTTTAGGGAAAAGAAAACCCAGAAATACTAAAATTAGCCTTCCTTCATTGAGAAGATCAGCGATCTCAGCTTCTTTACTTCCTCAATGCCACAAAGCCATACATAATTTAGAGACATATCCCAGTAACTCAACTGAATGCCAGGTCATTTCTCCACCTTCCTCAGAAAAGCCTTGGAAACAAGAATGAGGAAATCTTTCCAAGCACACAGGACTGGATATGAGAAATGTGGAGTATCATCCTTCTGACTTGTGTGCTGGTACTGGCTAGGGAATAATTCCTTTTCATTACAGAGCTAGTGAAGGCTTGGATTTGTGCTGTGAACATTGTTAATAGCAGAGATGGGTTGTTTTTTGTTGCTGAGGAGGGCTTACACTGAGCGAAGGCCTTTTCTGCTTCTCACACCACCCCACCAGTGAGGGAGCTGGGGGTGCACAAATAGTTAGGAGGGGACAGTTGGGACAGCTGATCCCAACTGACCCAAGGAGTATCCAACACCATATGACATCATGCTCAGTATATAAAGTGGGGGGAAAAAGGGGGAACAGTCAAGTGGGGAATGAATTCCTTGGTTTGCTTTGCTTGCCTGTGCAGCTTCTGCTTTACCTACTGAACTATCTTTATCTGAACCCATGAGTTTTCTCACTTTCACCCTTTGATTGCCCCGGTCATCCCCCAGCAAGGGGACTGAGAGAGCAGCTGTGGGGTGCTTGGCTGCCAGGTGGGGTTAAACCACAGCACCTCACTAAAGAGCCGAGAGCAGATCTGTATGAGTATAGATGCTGTGCAATAAAAGCAAAAGTTAAGGAAATATTTGGCCAAAATTTCCTAGTGACAAGCAAATCCAATTATGAGCAGGCTGAGCCTTACAAAGGAAGCTCTGCAACAGCATACCAGGCAAGCTGAGGTCAAGGCACTTAGGTCAGGTACTGACCTGCACCAATCCAGCTTCCTAATGAAGCAAATGCCTGGCAAGTTATCAGCCCAACCAACAGCTATGTAACTGTACTAAAAATCCATCTGGGAAAGGAGCTCTACCATGATCAACCACAGAATCTTGAGAGGACAGAGACAGCTCCGTTTATTGTGCTTCCCCCTCCACGTCCCCAACCAGTAGCAGTGGTTCTTCAGAGATATGGCATTTTTTTCCTCTGCAAGTATATCAAATGACTCAAGACACATTTTTGTGTTATTCTAGTACCCACAAGGTCTTAACAGAACCACCCTGCATGCCTCTGCAAAGGAGTGGAAATTACACTCTCATTACACCTAAGGCCAAGAGGGTAATAAAACATTCAAACAGGAAAAAGAAACATTCTTCCCCCAGTTTATCACCTCTCTACCTTTGTTTTTAATTCATCTAAGGAAACGTGTCTTCAAGTGCTCAAATAAAGTGCAAAGGCTTAAAAGGGGGAATGTAAAAACAAAGGGGGTGGGCTCACAATGAACAGGAAAGTCACATACCTTCAAAATGTGGCTAAAGAAAGGCAGTACAATTTTATGGAAGAAGAAACAGAGACATGCTTTTACTCGGCCTAAGTATGCAGAAGCTACATATATAAAATACTAATGCACAGACATAGTCCAGCTATTCGTGCGCTCCGTCTGTGGAGCTTTCTACAAAATAGCTTTCTGCAAGTGTGCTGGTGTGTTTAAACTGTATGGGGTGAAAAAAGGAAAAAGTCATGTAAAGAAGACAACAGTCATGGTTAGGACATTCCTTCATTATTCCCTCCCCTGAATTTGTTGACTGTGCAAGACCCTCCCCCGCCTTTCCTTCCTCCTGCTCTGTTCTAGGCAAATGTTGAAAAAAATAAAAGGTTTACTTGTTTCCTAAATACAGTTAAGGAAAGAAAATCACTTGAATGTAATTTCCTGCAAAATTTCATTAATCTCACATGTCCTCTGCCTTTCCCTGGTTCAATACAACATTTTGTCTAGCTTCAAGTAATTGATGCAAAGAGTCCTTGCAGCCTGCAGTTACCCATTAACTCCTTGGTACCTCATCATGGAGAAAGACTGCATATGTCTGAACTTCATCCTAATTTAATGAGGAAAGAAATTTAGTCATTGTGTAGTCCTGAACTTTACTCATTGCAGTATTTACAAAACAGACTTCCATGCAGTAGGCTTAAAACAAAACACAAATCAGCTTTGTCTTTATTACCTACATGTTTAATGACTGTGGACTTACAAAAATATTCATGTTATACAATTTCTATTAATCAACAATTAGGAACACATAAGGACTCCTGATTTTCTTTGAAAAGATCTGGTTTCTGCACATATAGACAAACAAATCACCAGCTTGTTTGGACATGTTAGTATTGCTACCCTTAAAACTGTTTTTTGTTTGGTTTCCTTTTAATAAAATACTTAATCCTTCCATTACTCAGTAGAGGAACTCCTGCTGACAGTGACGCATTTCAAAAGTTTGACTACATAGCCAACTTTAAGTCATACCTCCTCTGAAAATTCTAAAGACAGTAAATTAGTATAGTATACATGTCCAAGCATCTTCCAGCCAGAATTACAACATGCTGGAGTTCAGGGACATTTAAAAAAATATTAATCAATACTTCTAGAATATCTGACTTGACAAAATAAAGGTCTTTACAAAGGCTGACAACTTTCTGCTCTTGCTGACAGGGAAAGCAAAAATGCTAACTGGGAGTTTCCTCATTACCTTCCAGCATCTACTGAATTGTTAAGACATGATAAATTAAATCTTCTTTTCTATGCAGTTCCAATGAAGGCACAAGTATTTCCAGCTATATGAAGAATTTATGTGCCTTGGAACACATAGGAAGTTATTTGTAAGGCTCCAGCTTTACTAAAAAAAAAAGACAACCTTATTTTTTTCTGGAACTCTTATATTGATGTAAAACAATTCACTAGGCCAAAGCATGACAATGTTTTCCAGTTACAGCTGCCTTACACTCCCACTTCTGCAAAGTAAAAAAAAAACAAATCAGCTGCTCACATCCCTTTTCCATACACATTTGCTCTATCATTCAGCCCTGAGCTCCTGCACACAGACAAGGGAAGAGACAAATGGGAAGTGTGCTCCCAAGAGCATTCGGTGACACTATACCAGGAGGGTCCCAGAGAACACCAATCTCCTCTCCCCAGCCTCAAAGCAAACACCTCAGATTTCAACCAACATAAACAAAGTATTATCCAGATCCATGGATCTGGCCAAAAACTTTTGTCAAAGCCAACAGTTTCACTTATTTGAGCTTCTAATAGAGTCCAAGAACTGTTTTTACACATCACATGTAATGCTTAAAATAGGGACATTCCTGAAAGGATTGTAGCATATGTAGCACACACAATGTGCTGCAGTTTATTTTCATAGCACAAAAAGGCAGGCATAACCTGTATCAATGACTTTCAACCAGCTCTTAAAAATGTTAATTTAAAAAACAGATTTGAGTTAGAAAGGTAGATGTTCGCATTTTAAGTGAAATAATTTGAGGATCTGTCCCAGCAAAGCTGGTGCTCAGTCACTGCCAGCCTGAAGCTGAAGCAGAAACTTCAATCTGCTTATCAGTGTGAATTATCTCTCTTCAGAGTTACTTATTCTACTCTACCATCAGCATGTCTGGAGATGCAAGAGTATTGCTTTATTTACATCCCACAATATTTGCAGTGTGTTTTGCTTTATGGAAAACTCAAGGAAAAAAATTATGAGGAAAGCATGCAAGCACATTGGATTAATCACTCCCTTTTAGAAATGCCCCATTCTTCAACATCAAAGTCAAAATTTTGTTGGTTAGGACACCTTATTAGGGCACGTATGCAGAACACAGTCCAGTGTCTGCCTGTTACAAAGCAACATGCAAAGAAATCTTTTAGTGTGGTCCGTTCTCTGATGTGCTTGGCTACCTCTCCAGCCTGGATTTTCAAGTTTTCTCTTGACTTTTCTAGTTCAGAGGTTGAAGTGAGGTAGCTAAATCAATATTTTAATTTAATTAGAGAGAAGACTGCTGACCAAAACATCAAGCAGAATGCCACAGATTAACAATGGATGAAATGAAAAAGCAGAAACCCATTAAAACATTTTTGAATTTATTTGCCTTTCTACCTTTATGAAAAAATTAGCCTCTGGGTTTCATTTGAGAGAATTTTGGGGCTCTGAAAAAACTTAATGCATTAATTCCATCTTTATAAGCCTAGGTGGTGGGAAATAAATAGTTGAAATAAACAAGCTGTTAGGACAAGTACATTCTCCAGTTATTAAAAGACTTGAAGCCAGATATGTAAATAGCTGCAATCAACTACCTAACAATGCTATTCTTCAAGAGTAGCTGTATGCTTGTAACTTCATATTCTCCTTATATGTAATACTACTGTTGTGTCCAAGCCCATCCTAATTTTACTAATAAAAATATTAACATGGGATTTACACTTCTCTCAGTATCTTCCCAGTCAACATTTTCAGGTATCTTTATGCACTACAGAATTTAGTGTGTAGTTTCTTTCTCGTGGTATTAGGAAGTCTATAGAGATGCTCCTCCATATACATCCTGATCTTTTGTCTACCAGGATGAGCAAAGCTGGACATGTTTTCACAAACACTGCAGAGTTGACTTCAACTAATCAAAAGCGAAGAAATCTTCACAGCAATGCAAGGGTGATGCTGACCAACTCCTGTCAAGAAGACAAGGATACATACCTTGCTGAACACTGGCACTTTATTCCCTATGCAGAATGGAAAGTTTACTTGATCTTCCTCCAACATGTCACTGGAAATAAAAGTTCCCTTCAAACTGTTTCAAGAACAGATGCCATTTCCTTGAACTGTCTGAAGAAGTTCTAAAAAGCAAGAATTGAGACAAATTTAAGTTGCTTGAAGAAAAGCTCAAACTGCAGTTCAAACTAGTGTGTTAAGACAATAGACACTGTCCATACTTCTCTCTTTCAATGTACAGCTTGAACTGAAAGTTTCTGCTTTTCTTTCTGCGGGCTGGTTGCCATTTGAACACATTAACTATGAAACCTATAAAGGTGATGCCTTATTAGCACGGGCTTGCTTATTAATAGAAAAAGATGCTACAAAAGAAAAAATTAAAAGTAGCTCTTGTGCAATAAAAAATATTATTAAAAAAACCTTTCTCACACAAATATTTCTACTCCCATCTGAAATAATCCAGACTTCTCAGATGTAGCATTCATTTCCTGAAGCAGCTGAACAACAAATTATTAAATAGGCTTTAACCAGAATAAATAGAACATTTTATAACATCCAAGGTTTCAGAACAGCCTTCTCAAATTTCTGCAAATTCCAAAAATCTATTTAAGTTTGTATGATATTCTACGTAACATATTGACCTTTTAAACAGGAATGACAATACAAGGGTGATGTTTATGCAGAATTAAAGTTACATAAATTCATAGATGGAGATATAGCAATTAAGAGCCAGTAGTGATAAACCAAGACTGATCTCCATTCCTAATCATTAGCAACTGTTAGGTTTAAACTAAGTTTTAGATTTTGAGGCTGGGGAACAATTCCATAGCTCAAAAATGCTCTATGAACTTTTAATATGGCAGAATGATAGCTGGCAAGCTCTGAAAGATTTCATGTCTTTGGTTGTTAGTTTATTTGTAAGAGAAATTATCAATTACTGTTAAATTAACATTTTCAGCTAAGTAAGGTAGAACTAAATACTATGAAATAGTCTGTGTTTTAAATAGTTATTTAATGCTTCCTGTTTGCATGAATGTACAAATAAACAAGCAGCACAATCATATGCATCAGGGTATGCACCTGACCCTCACAACAATGGCACTGTTGTTTTTAGGAGACTGAATATTCAAGTAACAGTTGACAGACCTTGAACTGTGGGATGGTCATTTCAAAAGATTTGTCTGTTATTTGTCCTGAAGGGTCTGCCACTGTTAGTGTCACTGTGACATACGGGTACTTCAGAGACCTGCAGGTGTCAGAGCTCATTGCAACTCCCAGTTTCCATTTCATATCTACAAACTACAAAGATGAAAATTATTGGAACTAGTGTCACAGACAGAGATATGCCCCCCCATTACCCCCCCCACCTTCACTTGGAGGGATAGCTCATAGACAATATGGGACATCTAGAGATCTTATCCAAATGGAAAGCAAACATAAACATTCAGGTATTATTGTGACTACAAATCATCTCCCCTTCCCTTTAATGGTGAATAAATAAGTAATTGAATAAGTTATTTCACTTTATCTGTTACTCTTGTTCAAGTACAATCAACAGGCAAGTACACTCTTCTTAAATTCTAGTAAGAGAAGCTTAAGCCACAGAGTTCACCCAGCTTGTATATAATGCTTGCAAGTTTTTGTCATGTTTTCTTTTTTATAGAAGTTTCTAAGTCTAAATCAAATAATTCAGAATAGCAATAACAGAGAAAAATTATGGTATTTCATAACTAAATTTTAGATAAATATAAGTACATAAGAGATACATTTCAGACAAGTAAAGTAATAATTTATAGCCTTTCATGAAGAAGAGCCTTTAGAAGTTTATATCATGCCTCAGAAAAAGATCCTTTCCTATTTCTATACTCTTCTAAATTCAGAAAAAAAAAAAATCTTAAAATGTAAACAGATTGCTACCTTTTCAAGGAAAAAGGAAATGCTGGAAACTGGCAGAAAGTATCTTTAAAAATAATGTTTAAATTTAAGGGAGGCAAAGAATGTGCAGAGGAAGGAGACAGAGGAAGTCAAGTGCTGGTGTTAACAACTTTAAAGAACAATTTACACTTAAAACAGATTTACATAATGAGCCAATTCTGACTGCCATTCATCTTCCCTAAAAGTACTACAAAACCTGAATTTTTAAAAAGGTAGAAAATGTGACTTTATTATCCAAACAATAATATTAGAGTACTAGAAATACATGTTTTCAGCATGTGGACAACCTTTATTGTATATGCTGCTTTATCTGGGAAGGTATTTGGCAACATGCAAATGTGCACACAGGTAGGAAAGCTTCCAGCACCCTATCTACCACTTCCTGCCTGACAACACAATACAACTCACACAGTGAGACACTGACATTCCTGAAATGTTCACCATTAGCTCAGCTGCACTTTGTCCTTTAGTTACCTGCCCCACTGTGGCCGTATTACTTGCATCTTCTGACACAGCAATGGCTTTGCCCTGCTCGTTCCACACGTGACGAATAACTTGAAGTGCATGTTTTGGCAGTGTGCTGATGCCACTGCCCAAGGTGGCAATGAGTTCTTCTGTAGAGAGGTTGTTTCTGGCTGCTGTGCTGTAATAGATATATCCAGAGACCACTGCATCAATTTCATTCTCCACCAGTTTAATACAATGCCTCATTTCACCCCAAAGAGACAGCTTTTATTTCCACTTTACATGTACTTTAAAACAATTCAGTAGCCCGTGATTACTTTTTTTACCAGAATGCTACTGATCTTTTGTATACATGTGCAAAAAATAACATGACCCTAATATGTCTTAATATGCAAAGGCCTAGCTTTGCAGGGCTTCCATAACATCCGACATTAAGCCAAAAATAACCACAGCCTCCAAGTGCTGTAGCAACTGAAAGAAGGCTGAAGTCAGTGATGGGTGTGTGTGTAGAGCAGGATCATTATTAAAAAAAAAAAAAAAATTAAACACTCAGTAGGAAGAATTGAAGTACCACCAAAGGTAAGGACTTCTATGTCACAGTATAATGGTTACTAACAGAAGTCAAATGATGCCACAATTCAACTGAAAAGGCAGCAAGTTCAAAAGAAAATTGTCACTTGATTTCCTTCACAGAAACAAGTAAACAAAAAATCCTGTATGTTTGCTCATGCAGCTTCACTCCTCTTAAAGAGGCATTAATACAAGAGAAAGTGAGTTGGGCCTTCAAGCAGCATAGTTGAATATAACTCCAGATGTTCTATTTTACGGATGGGAAAATAGTATTTTAAATTTCTACTGATATATTTTCCTGAATTATATTAATGTTACATAAAATGTTTAGATACTAGATATTAAAAGAACAAGCAAGATCTTGAAAATTTTATCTTTCTAAAAATAGAAAAATTTATCAACTAAAAATACTACCTAAAAACTCAACTCATGGCAGAGCGCAATATTATAAGCTCTATATCCTTCAAAAAGGTACCAATGCTGTTTTCTGATCTCCAAGAAACAAGAAGTTTTTAGAACACACTTTTTCAAGGCAAAGGTCCAGCTGACTCAGCTTTAAAAGTGAGCTTAACTTCCCCTATCTTGCCACTTGTTCTAGAGCTTGCAGCATCTCAAAAAATAAAAATAAAAATAGGTAATTGTTCTAATTACAAGTGATACTATATATTAAGTACCTACACTTTTCAATGACACAATCTAAGCCCAGATGTTCTTTTCTGTGTACTGAGACTTAGAAACTTTTGCCCTTTTCCCAAATCAGTTCATTTTATACTGACATTTGATATAACTTCACAATGCCACCATTATGTTGTGATGGAAAGAAAAAAGAAATGGTGCAAAGTAAATTATTTTGTGCTTACCTAAACAGAAATGAAAGAGTGTTAGCTACTTTTGCCAGATCACCAATATTAATGTCAATCCCCGAAGTTTGAATTCTCTAGAAACAGAATGTTTAAATAATTACAAATAATAAATTATGCATTAGTGAAAACATCTTTGTATATACAAACACACAAGAAACCCCACATCAAGTCAGAAATTCTAACCTTAACAGCAGATACAGCTACTATTTTTGCTCACAATGGCTGGTGTGCCAACTTACCCGACACAATTCAGCTGTATTTACACCTGGGATCTTATGGTTCAGATGTTGAATTATTTGTTCACACTGTGAAATAAAAAAGCATGTTTGAAGACATTGTTAAGACAAAAATGGACAAAAAGAGTAAAGAGTAAAGACTGAAGTAATTGAAATGACTGATTTTAAAATTCCATCAAATCCAAGGAAAGAAAATGAACCAAATCAAGACTTTAGTTTCTACCTCACTATTGCTAATTAACACACCAATTTTATATTATCTGCTCAAATACCCACTACAGTAAACAAGCCAAGTGTTTTTTAGACCAGTTACCTTGATACATCATGTAAATGATAGAGAAAATAAGATTTTTTGAAGCCTTCTGTGATAAAAACATAAATTTAAATCAAACCTATTGCTCTTAGCAGGACTGATCTGTTTTACGAGTCAAGGTACCACATACCTAAGGTTCCCTTTGCATCACACATAACCCAAAAGAGCTTAAATAAAAAGGTTTCCTGAGTGCTAGAAGCCATTCCCCATCCCATTTATCGCCCTACTTACCAGCTCAGCAAAAAAGTCTTGAGGTATTAAACGTATCTTATCTGCTGCACCACCACCATCTGTAAAACAGTAGCGATCAGAAGCAAATACCTAAATAAAGTGCTACAGCAATCAATCAAATCTTTCTCTGAAAACTGCCTAGGCCGTCATGCGTGCACCTACCGTCACTGAACGCAATTAGTTTTAACCCACACGTACCTAAAGGCAGCCCCGGCTGCCCGAGCCCCCCGCTCCCTCAGCCCGGGCCCCCCGGCCCTCACCCAGCGCCGCCCGCGCCAGCGCGCCCGCCGAGCCGGCGGCCATGGCACCGCCGAGCGCCGCTTCCGCCACACAGCGTCCGCCGCGCTGATTGGCTCCGAGCGCCCCCAGAGCGAGGCAGCGGCAGCGGCGCCGCGCTGATTGGCTGCGGCGTGGGGAGCACGCGCTGCCGCGGGTGCTGCTGCCCTCGCGGAGCGGGCCGCGGGAGCGCCGAAGGGCGGAATCGCCCGCAGCCAGGCGCTCGGTTGGTACAAGTTGTTCGCTGAGAGTGGTTTGCTTACAGGGTTTTCCTGGTGCTCGTCGTCGAAGGCCCAGATACGCAAATTAGAGAGCCACAGAATGCTGAGGGGATGGAAGCGGCCCTAGAGATCATCCAGCCCCAGCCTTCTGCCATGGGCAGGGACACCTTCCTCTAGACCAGGTTGTCCCATCCAGCCTGATCTCGAGCACATCACAGATGGGACATCCACAACCTCTCTGAGCAACGCATTCCAGTGCTTCACCACCTTTGCAGTAAAGAATTTCTTCCTAATATCTAAACTAAATTTCCCCACTTTCAGTTTGTACCCACCATTCCCCCTCTCCCTGTTGCTACATTTCCTGATGAAGAGTCCCTCTCCGGCTTCCTTGTAGGTGCCTTTCAGACACTGGAAGTTGCCATGAGGTTTCCACACGACCTTTTTTTTTGTTCTCCGGGCTGAAGAGCTCCAACTTCCTCAGCCCGTCTTCACAGGGGAGTGATGCCTGTTCGGTGTGCATGTTCCTCAGTTGGTAACTTGGTACCGAATTACTCTGCTTTGTGCTTTGTACACGTGGACTGTGGAATCAGCCTGTAAGAGAAGGGTGACCTTTTTGTTCGATGCAGCGCTGCTTTTTGCTTTTCTCTCATATACTCTATTAAATGAATTAAATAAATTCTGTTAATCGGATCAGATGGCCTCTTGTGCTCACTCATAACAAGCCCATATGCCTTCAAATAAACCACTTGTGTAGGTAAACTTCAGCTTTATGGGGAAATAACCGCCTTTTGTAAAACTACAAACAGAACTGTGTTCAATAGACATTTCAAACTGATATTAAGTTTGAACTGTGTCTGGAGTACTAAGAAACACTGACCCTTCAGCAGTTTTACTTGTCAAAAAATATTTTTACACGTCTCTAGTATCAGTTTTACCTTTGCTTTTAACTTTTTAAATACATATAGAGATAATAATATAATCTCAGTAGATCTCTTCTGAGACTGTGACAGTAGTTAAACATAACTTGTCACACAGTAGTGCTAACTAAATCTATTGGCAAGTGCAAAGCCAATTAGCCACAAAACAAAGAACTTAGGCTGGTTAAAACCAGACAGACGAAGGAATACCATAACTGCACATGCTATGAAGACAAAGTTAAAAAGCTGAGATGTGAAGAAGACCTTGGTAGCCTTCATCAAAGACCTCTGATGAGCCCCAAATTGGGGAGACACAAACGCAGTGCCAAAGAACGATCTAATAACCATGAGATCATACTGTGTAAATTAGTTCTGGTGTGTATGTGACGACACTAAGCAATACTTGCTGTATATATACCACAGCACTTGACAAAGGCGGATGGAGAAATCCCTCACCACCAGCGCTGCAACGAACAAATGCCTGCTCTGTAGATATCGGTCTGTGGGGATTTATTTCCAGCCTATCTTTCAGGCATCAGAATCTGTAGTATATTTCAGGAAAAGACTAATCATTATGGAACATGGTGTGTTTTTATGAGCATTATACATTTATGACCTGTCTGATCTTGGCCTCTCCCTTCTAAAGTATCTAATTAAGTGTGCAAATGATTATGAGTAGTCTATGTTTTTACGACCTCATGGTTGTCAAAATACCAGCAATGTATGCATCACTGAGATCTCTCTGATGCCGAGGACTTAACAATCCCTTTGTTCTTAACTTACCTAACTCTGATACATACTTTATTATCTAGAACACTTTACATATTATTTTATATTACAATTTCATTAAGTCTCTCAGTAGTGCCCTTAGCACTATGACTAATATTCATTATGGTACTTTTCTTTCTTACTTTCTATCTCCAACATGTGGAGATGGGAGCTGAAGTTTCATATCTTGGTGGTTAGGTAATTACAAAATCATTTGCTGAAATTTTAAAATATTTTGGGTTTACTTTCATCAGCAAATAAATATGAATTAAATTTTAAAATTTGGAACAGAAGGTGTGAAGGTGGTGAAATATGAATTGATTTTGGCTTGTCTGCCTATCTGTGGAAAAGAGGCTGACTCCAACCTGTCGACAGTCTCTTTCCAAATGGTTGTAGAGTGGTGAGATCCCCCTCAAGCCTCCTTTTTTTCCAAGTTAAGCAACCCCAGCTCCCTCAGCTGTGCCCCTCATAGGATGTGCTCTCCAGACCCTTCACCTGCTTTGCTGCCCTTCTCTGGATTTGCTCCAGCACCGCTGAACTGCAGATTCCAGAATGGACACACAGGAGGTGTGCTCTCACCAATGCCATGATGTGTTACTTTATTTTTAGCCTTTCTAAAATAACTTGAAAGAAGGCATAACACTAAAGGCATAACATCTGGTACGTGTACATATATAAAATGTAATGTATATGCTATGTATGTATTAACTGTATATGCTATGTATGTGTTAGATTGTGCTTCATCTTAGCCAAAAGGCCAAGAAATGTTACTAATGGTCCTGAGATGGGAAGTATGATGGGATTTGTAGCTATAGAAGATAAATGTTGTGTTTGATCGTGTTTAACACATCTTGCAGTAATTTTCAGCAAGACATATGGGGACCTCACCACCCAAGTCGTTCCTGCTACACTGTCTTCTCAGGCAAGATGAAGCTAGGGAGCAGGCACCCATCTTTTCTCTCTGGCAGTCAGTGCCAGGACCTGTGGGAATGGCCTGAAGCTGTGTCAGGGGAGGTATAGGTTAGGTATCAGAAGAAGTTTCTTCACCCAGAAGGTGGATGGGCACTGGAACAGGCTCCCCAAGGCAGTGGTCACAGCACCAGCCGGCAGAGTTCAAGAATCGTTTGGACATACTCTCTGGCACATGATGTGACTCTTGGTCCTGTGCAGGGCCGGGAGCTAAACTCCATGATCCTCGTGGGTCCTTCCAGCTCAGAATATTCTGTGATTCTGTGGCGCGGGGGTAATTGACTGCCACTGCTGCTCAGCAGCTGCTCTGGATGCCTTTGTCCCGCCTGGCCCCGCGGCCTGCCCGCCGCCCGCGAGCGTCATGTCGCTGGGCGCTGCCCATGCCTGCCCGCCGCGGCTGCGCCCAGCTGCTGGAGGCCTCGGCAGGGCCGGTGCCGGGGCGCCCGGCGGGCTCTCCCCGCGGCCCCGCCGCGCCCGGCCGCAGCCCCGCCGCGCCCCGACACCGAGCGGCCGCGCCCCCCGGCGGCTGCGGCAGGCCGCGGCGGCGCGGGAGCGGAACCACCCGTTGCCCCGCTGGGAGAGTCCATTGCCGGGGGAGCCAGGCGGGCGCGGAGCGGGGAATCTCCCGGGCCTCGGCGCCGGAGCACTCCGGGAACAGAGGGCGGCCACTGCCGGGCGCGCCGCCTCGGCCACCTGAGCGAAGCGGCGCGGCGGTGCGGGCGGGCGCTGCGCGGGAGTTTCCTCCGCCGCCCGCCCCCCCTGCGAGGCGCGGCGCGGTGACGCGGCCCCGGGTCGGGGCTGAGGCGCGGCGGCACCGCGAGGCGCTGTCAGAGCCCGCCGGGAGGGTCCGCCCAGCTGCGCGCCGGGATCCGCCGCCGCTGCCATGGAGCCCCATCGCTGGCTGCCCCTGGAGGCCAACCCCGACGTGAGTGCCCGGCCTGGGCAGGGCCGCGCTGCGTGTGCGCGGGGGTGCCCGCCCCACAGCCTGCCTGCTGCGGGCTCGGCGGGAGGATGGCGGAGGGCACGGGGCTCCGCGCCGGACCTCATCGCCTCTGCAGGGCTGGCGGGTGGTGTTGGAATGAAGGTCTTATCCCGTGGATTCGACTGGGTGTTAACTATCTTCTGTTTTCTGCTTTCTTTTCAGGTCACGAATCAGGTAAGAAGCTTTTATCTGAGGTAACCTTTAGTCTGTAGCTTTGGGCCCATCTCCCGTCGTTTTCGTGTAGTAAAGGCTCCTTGTTGTCCAAGGAGAGTGCCCCCTTCCTTCGCCACGCGTGTCTGCGCTCAGTCTTCCCATGTCGGACCGTACTGGAACCTCTCCCGTAAAGATACTATATGAAAGAAAAACGAACAGTAAAAAGAGAATAGTTGTGGCCTGGTTGTTACTGTAATGAAATCTCTGATGTTTTTCAAGGTGGGTTTTAATTCATTAATTAGTGATTAAAACATTAATTTATATATAACGTGCCAGGTGTGGACCTGTACATGATGGCTTTGGGCACATGTATGGATCTGCTTGCATCGCTGTGTTGTAGTCTCATTCTTTGGCTGACCATAAAAAATAATATAATTTTACCATATGTGCACTTTTCTGCTTATTAATGACAATATGTGTATGATTGGTTGTTGCTGTTTTTGTCAGTGTGGTAGAACCCATGCTAGAGAAAGGAAGCTTGTTCTAGTACACAAAACAATGTTCCTACTAAATAAGCTCTATCTGAAAGGAAATTGCACATACTCTAACCCTGTGTCATGTTCTCAGTGACAATTTTAAACATAGCATTAATGATCAGTTGTTGATTTCAGCAGGCTTGTTGATAGTGTTAAAGATAGTGTTTAAGCCAAGAGGCTCTGAAACCTCCAGCACCAAAATTTTATATTGACGATTTCAACAACTATATTGTTGAAATATTTTGGAAACTGGGAATTTCTGTGTATGAACAATATTTTGTTTGGGTTTTTTGTTGTGGTTGCTGTAATATACAAGCTACGGGAGAGTGAGAGGTTATTTGATGCTGGGTCATTTTCTGCTTTAAGGCTTCCTAGGGCAAATAATTTTACAATTTTTACAGTGTTGCTGCTGTGGAGCAATTTGAGAAGTCTGTAATCCCAGTCTCCTGAGTTAAAATTGACAGCCTTTTCTGGGGGCTCATCTTGAACATGTGCTATAGTTTCCTTTTTTTTTTTTCTTTTTTTTAAATTTTGAAATTCAGAGACTACATACCAGTTTGGAAGAAAATAAGTGAATAAATGATGTGTAAAAATTTCCATTTATCTAACTTTTTCTTCTGACTTTCTAGATGGTGAGATAAGCTCATCATAATACAAATTAAGACCACCTTTAAAGTAGAAATAGAGGAGGAAAAAACAGTGACTTTTTTTTAATCTGAAGTATCTTGTATCCCTATGTGTTTATGTTGTTTGGAGAAAATCCTAGAGAAATGTCAAATGTATATTTGTAGGTGTGTTTAAAATACATCTCTTATGTCCATTGTTTTTGCATTGGTGATAATTGTAGCAGTGTAGATGATCATGGATAATAGGAATTTGTACACTACAAGGATTTTCTTGTTACTGTTTCTGTGTAGAAAAGGCCACTTGAAACCAATTAGACTTCCTTCTTCACTAGCAGTCTTGACTGAGCAGGGATTGTTATTATCTAGGCTGAGAGATGTATATTAAAAAAAATGGGTGTTGAATATGAATGCACTGTGCATTAATTGTTGTTCTTTTAATCTCATCAGTACAGTGGTGAACTGTGTAGCAACAGGGTTGTTAGTCATAAGTTATTTAATATCCTGTTTGTGTTTAAAACAACAATAATAGTAATTTGAAATTCTAATGAAGTTGCTAACTAATTTTTGGAAAATCCTGTTTAGTTAATTGCAAGGATGGGCATCTTCTACACAGTACTCTATACTGTGCTCTGTAAAATATTCAGAAGTCTTCAGCATTAGAAAACCCCAATGGTGTGTCTCTACAAACTAATATTTTTGTCTGGTAGTCATTTAATACATGTATTTGGATAGACATCTAGCCAAATGTTTCTTCTTGGGGTTTGGTTTTTTTTGTTATTTGGCTTGTTTTAGTTGAGTGTTAGACTATGCCTAATGCATACTATTTTTGTTAGTGTTAAAATTATTGCTAGGTATGGTAGTGAAGTTTTAAACCAAAACAGAAATTCCAATGACCTGTAAGATGCATAGATTCTTAGTGTTAGATTGTAATTAGAATTGTGATCAAGTGCTTACACTGTTTTGATTATTTTACCAATCATTTTATTCCCCCTATTAAGAGTAACTATTAAGGAAGTGCACTAAATGCAGGTTCATTTGCTTTTAGTATGTTCTTACAATACTTGTCTTTTCTGGCTTTGAAATATAGGCTGTAATTTTGAGGTTTTCAGTCTTTGTGGTAGAAAGTCAGATGATAATGGAAAAAAGGGTATTTCTCAGTTAGAGATATATAAAATCTTTCAAAAATATCCCACAAGTTTTTCTCTATCTGGAAATATTTATATTATAATGCACGTCCAGGAATTTCTAAATCCTTAATCTATCTAGAACCTTTCTTTGTGCATACATGTTAAAATTATTTGAAGGTTCAGAAACTGGCTGGGTAAACAGGAATATTCTTTCTTAGCTTTAAAGATTTCCAGTGGCAGTGGAAATGTACCATGTGTCTGTAGGGACGTTTTCAAGAGAGAAGACAGTCATTCAATGCAGTACACAGTGCTGGTTGTAATGAGTGAAGTCAGGAGTTAAATGTACCATACTAAGTTACTATCACAGTACTTTTTTTTCTCCTTCACTTCTACAGTCTGACAGAATCAATTGTTGACTACCTCTGATACAGAAAGAGTTGATGATTCAGCATTTACAAAGCTCCATTTTGCGTACAGTGATGACAGGGAATGGTTTCTTCTCTTTGACCTTCTTTTGAGGGGGCCTGACATGACTGGCACTACCCTCTTTCCTGGGTATCTTAGGGGATTTTCCTGAGAGAAAGCAAGAAAATCATGTTTGTCAATTACCATATATATGATGTTTGTGTATCTTGTTTCCAGTTTCCTCTGAAAAAAAAAAAAAAAGAGACTGCGTATAAATTTTTTTTGAATGACAAGTTCAGAACACAAGCTGATTGTTCTTCCTCATAATGTTGGTTCAGTCTGGCTTGCAACCTACAATTGATTGTCTAGGAAGTGTAGATAAACAAAAAGTATGGGTGGATATTTTTCTTGATGTCCCATCTTTTTTTGTTCTCTCTTTTCTTCATCTTACACATTCTAGGAAATATCCCTGCTTCCTGGATAACATTTCAACTCATGCCTTCATTGTATCCAGATAAGGATAGAGCAATTGACTGTATCTGATTATGAAGGTCAAGCACTGCCTTCAGAGTTTGACTACTGAGTGTTAGCTGTGGCTTGAGTTTCTTTTGCCCCATAGGGCTTAGTTGCTGGTTCTTAGTTACCTTCCAGCATCACTTGTAGGCCTTTGATCCTACTTTTTGGGGAGGGTTTGGGGTTTTGAGTTTTTTAAGCCATTAAGGTATTGAGAGCCAGCTGCATAAAGAAAATTATTTTAGCTCATGAACACTGTTGACAGCTGTGACTTGAAAGTTACAGGGACAATAATGCTCATGAAGCATAGAACAAATGGCAGAAACTGGATACAGCCAGTCTTTATCCATTTATGGAACACCTCTCTTCAGGGTGTCAGGCAAATACAGAGAAGTATTAAGTATCTTGGAAGCAGTCCTTAGTCTTCCTAAGAGGTCTTTTCCTGAACTCTGAAACAAACTATCCCAAAAGCTTTCCCAAAGAAAAGCTGTGGTGATCAAAATAATTCAAAGTGCAGTGTGCACAATTCCTCAAGTGTATTGGGAGATAGTGCTCATAGATGAAGTACTGAGGTACTGTCTTGGTGTGAAAGGGTGTTGGATGTGGAGAAACACAGATGTCCTTCTAAAATGCCTAGCTAAGCTTACTTTTGTTTTTTTTTTTTCGGGTGAGGGAATGGAGTTTAACTCTTCTGTGGTAAGCAGAGGGAAAAATAGTGGAGATAGCGTACATGCTTGGAAAACAGCCTGTTATTACTTTTGTAGCTTCAGAAAGTGGAAAACCAGGATTAGAGTTTGTGTCTTTCTGTAAAGACAATATCCGAGAAAGTCTTTCGCAGAGCTAGCAAAGGGGGAATGTTGAGCCTGTGATGCTGCACAGCAAAGCATAAGCACAAGGATAAATATGAAGGAATTGTAGGTGACCACTGTGAGTGCACTTCCTGAATGGCTTCTTCTACTTTAAAATACCTCCAACTTAAGATGTAACCATCTTACTGAGATTAAATAGGTAAATATGTTGCACAGGGAAAACTGTCACTTGTTTTGGGGTTTAGAGTACTATTTATATGAATAGTCAAAAGATTGCATTAGCTCAGTTTTTGTATGTTCTTTAGTAACTGAAAGCTAAGAAAGCCATGTCTTTCATTCCTCTACTTGTACTTGCCATTTCTGGTCCTTCTTATGATCATTTCTGCTTAGTTTCTTAAGTTTTTCTTATGTGGAAACCCTTACTGTCTTGAAGACTAAGTGGAAAACAACAGTTATTCGTGCCTTGTAAGTTATCTTGCTGCACTGAAATGCTGTTTCCTGCTTTGACATTTTCCTTGCTTAAAGGACCAGCAGAGTCAGTAGAATCCAATGGTTGTTTCAGTAAACTGTAAAAAAAGGAATGTGTATAACAACTTATTTAGAAGAGTGGATTGATTCAGCTCATTCCTGTTACAAGTAACTTATTAGATCATGGAAACAGGTCTGGTAAGTGTTTTTCACAGAACAACACAGTATTCTGTTTTGAATCAGTGTCTCAATATCAACACTTGAGGACTCTGCTGGAAGCATTTTAAAGCTCTTGCTCACTGGCTTTGGAGGAAGCCTGGGGCAGCTGGTTCATCCAGATTACTGAGTGGGTTTTTTTGCATTGCTGCCTGTGGGATGCCCTACTTGAATATGTACAGCATTGCCTGGGTATTCCGAGTGTTAAATTTCAGAACTGTTTTATGGATATATGAAAAATATATACCTCTAATTTTGAAGAACAGAAACACTGACTGTGAGTCAGTGTTGCACTTTTAGACATCATAAAGTAATGAACATAACAGGAAGGATAAGAATTTTGGGGATGCAAGTTTTCTCATGTTTTTGAAAAAAAAAAAAAAATTTCAATGGGCTGTATTCTTTGAACTTTATTATGGTGTCCTGAAGTACAGAACCTGAAGATATTAAAGAATTTGTAATAAATTTTGATTTTCCCAAGGAAGTCTATTATAATAGGTTATATCTTGTTTGAAAAAGATCATACTGTGGCCATTCTAAGTGAGGAGTAGTTGGTAAAGAAGAGTAATACAGCTTATGTAACCTCTAGCTATCTCTTTGTTCCTGGTATGCCTTTTGACCTGTTGTACAGAACTAAAGTTTTTACAGCTGCTACATATGACTGAAATGATATATCTCTAAAATGTACTGAAAAATTATTCCTTCATTTTAATTCTGTAAATGTCATGATGAAAGAATGAAGGAATATATCCTTGTAATGATCCAACAATAAAATATTGTTTGGGTGGTTCCCTTATTTTGGAAATAGTCTCAGTTTTGTTACATACTTCTAGAAATGAATGATGTGTAAGGAATTACAAGCAAAATATTGTGCACTTGTGTTTCTAATGTAGATTAATAAGAATTGGATACTTTAAGAAATGAATTATTTTCTCCTTCTTGATGATATTCAATCAGTTACATTTAACTCAGTGCCTTACTACTATTTAGGGAAAAAATACCTTCAATTAAATTAACTGCCAAAAGTTCTTGTGCTTTAATGAAAAAGTTAGAAAATATTGATTGTCTTAATTGGTTTATTTATATATTGTCCTGTCAGTTTCCTAAAGCCATTGGAACACTTAATTTTTGCAGAGGAGAGTCTTAACTGTGGTTTCATTGTGATATAGAGATACTTTAATGCGTTCAGCAGAAGTACAATAAAATGTAGATGCTGTGGGTGTTTGGTTTATATTTGTGCTTAGAAGAGGATGTCAACAGTTGGTTCTTCTCACAGAAGATCTCATGACTTCTGCATTTGAGAGTCTGGAAATGTCTGTGCGTTTTGCCAGCTTTATGTTTTCATGGTTCCAGCTTTTATATAAATACCACAGTAAAATGTGGAAAAATCCAGGTCTTGAGTATAATTCCTTAGTATTTAAAATGTGACGTTCCTGAGCTATTCGCAGAAGCGGTCCACCTTTAAGTGCACTTAAATGTCAAGCTCCTATTTTGTTTGAGTTTTTGTCCTCACTTTGTTTTTACATGCAAGTGACAGTAGAAAAGCACATTGCTGTTTAGATAGTATTTCAATTATGCATTTACTACATAAGTTTATAATAAATTTCACCCTTATCTTGTCTTATCCCCCTTACCCTTTCTGCATCTCCATAAACCAAATAGATCAAATCATCCTACTGGCTCTGTAACTGTTGGCAGAAGTAGTATTCCAAACTCACATTACAGATAACTGCTCTGTGCTTTTTTCAGTTAGTCGGCTGAATTAGTGGTACCAGCAATGAAAACAGAATAGCTTATACCACATGCTCTGTAGGTAGAGTGCCTAGAAGTGCCTATTGTAATGTTTTTGCTATTAACCAACATTTAGACATACAGATTTACAATTTGTGATCATTTAGAATAGAATTAGGTAGGCTGGAAGGGGCTTTTGAGTTCTGCAGACCAACCATACTTTGTTAAAAACAAATTGCTCAGCTGCTTGTCAAGTTCTGAATTTCTCAAGACACAAACTCCACAGTCTCCTGGACAGCTTGTGCTAGTGTTTTACTATGTTTGTTATCTTTTTATTTTTAAATGCCTTCCTTATAAAGTTACATTTCCCAGTGTTTCAGCCTCTTGTTTCTCGCTGTTTTACTGTGTGCTGCTGAGATGAGTCTGTCTCCATCTTCTCTGCACTCTCCATTAGCTAGTTGCAAACAGTAGTAGTCAGGTGAGAAAGAAGGGCCTACTGGAATACTGGGGCAAAAAGGACAAATTAATAGGAAGTGCAGGTAAGGGTGAGGGGTATAAAGTAGTTTCTAAAGTGGCTTTTTGTTTACTAGTTAGCTGGACCAGTGAAAAACCATAGAGTGGTTTTCAGCACTTTTCTTTTAAAACAGGAAGATATAACCAAAACTATGACAAGAGTCTGTAAAAATAAAGTTGTGAAAAAGTGAATACTAGATACAGATGTATGGGGGGTTTTGTGCTGCTGTTGTGCTGCTTCCTGAGCTCCTCTAAAACTACTGTAATATAGCCAAGTATTTTTCTTTTTTTCTTTTATAAGGTGAAAGTTCAAAGACCTATAAATTAAGAATTGTCAGCAGTGTGATAAGCAGTGTCTGAGAAAAAGATTCTGATTCTCTCTTGTGCATATCCAGATAAATATGAAGCTGCTATTTTATGTTATCTTGCATACACACTATCAATAAGTTAAGAGAAAGTGAACAGCTGAAAATGAGTGAACCCTCAAAGAACCCTAACTGTTCTTTACAGTAGCTATTCATAGAATAAAATTGCTTGGATAATCCCTAAATAATTGGAAAGGAAAACAGCAGAGATCTCTCACTTTTGTAGACAGTGACATTGTCTAAAAAGTGTAATGAACTGCCTGCTGTCCTAAAACAGGAATGACTTAAGTCTTCCCATCCGACCATCTATTGTTCATCTGTTACCCATCTGTCACTCTCTCTTATACAGGGACTTATTCTGAACAGCTTTTAAAATCTACTTAATAATTTTCAGAAGACTATTTCTATCTTTTTTTCCAGGCCTGAATGAAACCCTCTTGATGCACAGACAGATGCCTTCTTTGCCTATTTTGAATCTGTCCTTATTATTAGTATTTTATTTTTGGTTTATGATTCTACAGTAGAGTTAGTCTGGTTGTGTGTTAACATTGCTGCCTGTTGTAGTTCTCTGTAGTGCTGACCATAATTTTTCATTGTCACTCTCATTGCTTACTGGAAGTTAAAATTTCTCAGATTGTAAAGTTTCTAGGCGGTATGGTAATGTGAATAAAGAAAGGTGCCCTGTATCAATGGAGTTTTAGTTCTGTTAAATTCTTAATTCAGGAGTTTGAGTAAACCATTCTTGAGTTTAGTTAGCAGTTTGTTGACTTTACGTTTAATGGTGTTGGTTTTATTTTTGTTAGTTAGTTTTTTGGTTACTTGGTGATTTTTTTCTCCAGTGGTATAGGAAAGGAGAAGAGAATCTAAACCACTTACTTGTCTAGTAGCTTAATGGAATTCTTTATCATTGTCTTTTCTGGTTTGTGGGGTCTTTTTCTTGGTGAGTGTTGCCTTTTTATTTTTGCATGTTTGTACCCTTATTTCATGTAATATTGCAAAATATAAAATGATATTGGAATGGAAAAGTGGAGTTTTTTTCAGTTGTTACTTTTCATGCAATAAAAATGATAGATTAGTCACTGGCTTAATAAGAAAAATCATGGAAGTACTTCTCTTATTAATTAATATTTTCATGCACCCATACATGTAGTCTCTTCTCTTCGGAATTTTTTTTTGTTATTCACAAAGTGGTAATTATCTTTACAATATAGAAGGCTAGAATAGAAGTTCAAAATACACTGTCTTCTGTTTCATCAGTTACTAAATTCTTAACACTTCCCCTTTTCCTCATGTTCATTCAAAGATCTGTATATGCCACAGTGTACAATTAGTTTTTTCATATAATTGTGAATGGCCACTGTGTGTGTATAGTAGCAACAGTTACTGAATTCAGTTAGGTTCTTCCAGACTGACAATGAAAAGATTTCAGATTGTCTTCGACCATATCTGTGGTTACTAATTCTGCAACTGCTGTTGTGATGCCTAGTTTACTTGAGTACAAGAATATCCAATTAAAAAATGATCATCCAATCTTCAAAATATGTTACTCCATCATAGTTGAAGGGATTTCTCTTGTAAAAGCTACACTTACTAAAGTGTATATCTTGTGTAGTTTTGCTCTTAATGTCTTTTTGCTTGTAGGGGCTTCAATATGAGCACTGGTGCCAGGTATTCTGAAGTCATGGAGTCAAATCATACCTTATGGAGTCAAATAAAGCCATAATTTTGTTCATATGTGCTCTGACTGATGGCTCTGATGATTTCTAGTTAACATGAATAGTCAATAAAAATAGATTCACAAAATCCTCTGTTTTGTGACAGAACACTTTAAAAATGGTTGAAATGCTTTGATGTGTCAGTAAATAGTGCTGGGAGTGTTTCCACTTCCCTTCTGTAAAGACTATTTAAATACATTAAACATGGGGGTTTTGTGTATGGTTGTGTGGGATTTATTCAGCCTTATTTGATAAAACATGTATCTCTTGTATTCTTAAACTTTAAAAAGCATGGGTTGTTTTAATGTATTTCACACTGTGGATACTCTGTTATGCTTCTGAAAAGATAGGTGTTTGAGTGTTCTTGTTTAATATTATGCTTTTTTTTTTCTTTTCCAGTTCCTGAAACAATTGGGTATACATCCTGACTGGCAATTTGTAGATGTTTATGGTATGGAACCAGAACTGCTTAGCATGGTGCCAAGACCTGTATGTGCAGTATTACTTCTCTTTCCAATAACAGAAAAGGTAAATGTTTATTTAATAATCAGTTAATTGCTTTTGTCGTAAATGAAATGGGAATGAAAGCTTACTTTGGTGTCATACTAGAAGCAAGATGAGACTCAAGCTTTATTCAAGAGACTTCTTCATTAAAAATAGCACAAAAATGCTTCTTTCAGAACCTTCTTTTGATAACCTTGCATATATATTTTTGATTTCTTTTCAAATCAGAATGGGATGGGGAAAGCTAATTTAGGAGCACAGAGAAATATGCCGAACACTTTTCTATTACAGGCAATTTAAAGTATTTTTTATAATAAGCACTTTGAAATTGCTCAATTTGCTAATTTTAGCAGAAAGTTTCAATAGCATAAGGAAAATAAGAAATAAGGTGTAGGACAATATGTAACTCCTTTTTGAGTTTTTGTCTTGTTACAATGACAGTCCTTCAGAATTAATCTACTTTCAGTTCGGTCATCAGTATTGATGTGGCTTTCACTTCTTGTACAGATGGGACATGCTATTAAGATGAAAGACAATTTCCTCCCTGGCTTTCACTATGTTGAACTTTGGTTAAATTTTCAATGTGCTTATGTTGTGTCATCACATACTTTTATGTAGTGTGATTCATATTGATCTTTCAATTTATAACAGTATTACATGATTGTGATAAGGTCAGCAAAAAGGTTGAAGTAAATCTGTCCACAATTCATTCTTTTAATATGTCTCTCAAAAAGAATGTGTAGCTTATAAGGATAAATCACTTAGCTATTGAAGCTTAACTTCTAAACAAAGGTGTTTAAATAGACAGGAGTGACAGGTCAGGCTTCCTACACATTATGTCCTGTAAATCTCTGCATTCTCATTTTCTCCAAAACAGCTATGCAGGCAGTACTTTTCAAGCTTGATTTCAGTCAACTTGATAGTTTTGAGCTTAGTCAAACTTTCAACTCACCTGTCCTCAGGAAATGTCCTTTCTGTCACCTTTGAGGCATTGTTTTCTGTGTACTGTCATTTCTGTCTGGCTGTTTGAGGTACAGGTCTGACTGTCACTTTACTTTTGACTCCCTGCTTGTACAAACCTTTTTTTGGATCATGCTATGGGAGCATTATCCCATGCAAGGAAAGCATGGGAGCAAGGAAAAAAACCTTGCTCTTGTTCCAGAAGGTGTATCTGATTTCATCCTAAAGAAACACATGACAAACAAAACCAGAGAAACAACATTTGCTCTGTTGCATCAATCAGTCAAATCTGAGCACCAGCCAAGTGTTGAGCGTGTTAATCCTTCTGAAACATCGGGGACACAAGTGTTTCTATCAACTGTTTAGCCTGGCTGTGTGAACGATGAATGTTTCATGGGAGCTCCCAATGTTTTAAAGCTTTTGTTGGTCAATGTGAACTCCTCAAGACTCTTGAACATTATTTTGTATTTCTAGAGTAGTTTTTCCCTCCTCTGCCTCCCTTTCAAAATGGCCTGTAAAATTTCACTTTTATTTAATTTATGATTTATTTGTTTCTTGGCTGATCTACATATATGAAAGTGCTTATTAGTTTTGCTGCCTTTGTAAACACTTTTCTCACATGTCTGTCTGTTCTTCTGTCTGGAAGTTCAGTGTTTTTGTGGTTCCTGTATATCAGTTTCCTAGAACTTGCTTTTAGAGAAAGCTACTCTTGTTAGCATTCAGATAATATTAGAATTGTTGTGCACTTTAAAGGTCATTGGCTTTCTTAGTCAGCATAGTATGTTGTAGACAAAGTGAATATTGTGGGTGTTGGCATTTTGGGCCTAATTAATGAATAGATCTAAATTAATCTAAATTATGGGATATAGCTTAGGTTAGGAGGAATCTGTTTAGATGATCTGGTCTATCCCTTGCTCAAAATTGTATTTTTGGTATTCTCAGCACTTAAATATTTATTTTTTCTGTGGATTTTATTTTGGTTGGGAGGGAATGAATGGCAGTGTATTGTTCACTGCTCTAGTCTGAACTTTTTGTCCAATTAAACTCGATGAAATTTTTATCTCAATTAAGGCTATTTGTTAGCTTGTAGATAAACTAAATTAAAATGGTTTATAATGCTCTTACTATTACTTAGCCTATTCAGAACATTGACACAACATACAAAAGTGGAATTTGATGCTAGAAGTCTTTTGGTTTTGTTTATCAGTGACAGTACAGACAGCCCAAAGGAAATTTCTCAGGAGGTTGCAGGAGGAGTTCCTTGGTAACATTCTGCATTCTTACTTTACTTTCATCATACTTGTATAAAAAGCCCATCTACTTCAGAATTCTTTTTTTTGTCTGCAAAAGTACCTAGTAAAAAAAGCAAAGGAGGAAGCATTGACTGGAACATTTGTGGGTTTATTTGTTTCTTTTTCTGTCTGAAATTGAAATTTAACTAAAGAAAATAAACAAAAACCTCAAACAAATCCAGTCAAAAAAAACCCCAAAAAACGCATAACAACACCCCCCCACCAAAAAAAAATCAACAAATCACAGCCAGCAACAACAGAAAAAAAAAAGCACAAAACCACCACACTATTGCACAGTATAACAGGTTTTAGTCACATATGATCTTTATAAAACAAGTACTTTAGATTGTTCAGTCAAAGCAAATTCTCTTTTTGCTACAGAATACAAGAGTTTATAAATATTGCTTCAGAAGGGCCTGTTGTGATGCCTTGGATGTTATATAGATCTTATATTCCTGGGAAAAATGAAATTTAACAGTGGAATTTTTAAAGAATGCTTCATGATGATTAATCACCTGAAGTATTATGGTTTTCTTGATAGCACTTTGACACCTCTGTCCTTAAAAAGCCTTTAGTTGCATTGAAGAGAGATGGTGACATGAGCTCAGATCAAGGAAATACTTCGAAAATTTTTAAAGTTGTTTTAGATAACACATATTCAAAATGATGTCTCAAGTGTCAAGGCATTGGGTTAAGAAACAGTATAGAGCGCTTCAGGTAAGTTTCCATATACGTATTGGACAACATGTGTTAAACATTTCAAATGGCAGTATTAATTAGATGTTGTATTTTATAAATTGTTTTGTCTTGAATGATGTTATATTCATACTATTTGTGAAATAACTGTAACTATTTGTGTCTTTAACTTTCCTTCTAGTATGAAACCTTCAGAACAGAAGAAGAAGAGAGGATAAAAGCTAAGGGACAAGATGTCAAATCATCAGTGTATTTCATGAAGCAGACCATTAATAATGCTTGTGGGACAATTGGGCTAATTCATGCTATTGCAAACAACAGAGATAAAATGAACTTTGGTAAGATTTTCTTGGCTTGGTTTTTGTTGGGGCTTTTCCCATTTTTTCCTCAACTGTGGGAAGCCATGGAGGGAAGGGTATGTTTTGTTCTATTTTCTCTAAATATAACCATTCATAAAGGCTGAAGGAGTGCATTTTACCTATAATTAGAAAATTATTATTTTATACTAATTTATGAACTAAAGCACTTGAAACATTGCAAAGTGCAGTCAGCCTTATGTCTTAAAAATACACTGCAATTCTATCTTCAGATCTTTTGTTGGCTTCTGTAAGCTGTGAATGAAGTTGGAATTAAAACATGAGACTAATTATGTCTTTTAACATTTTTTTAAGAAACTAATTCTTCACTGAAAAAGTTCCTAGAAGATTCATTATCTATGACTCCTGAAGAGAGGGCCAAATACCTAGAAACTTATGAAGTTAGTATCATGTGTTTTTACTTTTATTTAAAATGGTGTAAAAATTACTTGCATGAGCAGGTACTGTCCTTGGGGGTTGACTTGGTGAAGCAGCTAAACAAATTTGATTTTACAGTGAGCTTGTGATCAGACAGTTGATACAAAGGAAACTCTACTTTGGTATTTTAGAGTATTCCTGCCTGCCTATAGCTCAGTCAGCAGAACAGATTTTGTGAATGTTCTCATCCATATTAATTCCCTGGCTTAGTTTAAAATTACTTTGAAATACATGGGAAATGTGTGCATAATCTTTTCTTTTTATGGGTTCAGGATATAATTTAATGGTCAATTTGAGCTGATCTGGGGCTATTGCTGAAAGGATAGTCCTTTTGCTGCCTCTTTTAATTTGTGCCTTCTAGTCATATCTCCATGCCTTTAGCCGTAGAGGCACACAAAGAGCTGATTTGGCTGAAATATGATCTCCCTCCCCTGCCATCCTAAACCCTGAGATGAGCTAGCTGATAATGTGGTTAGCCACATCCTTAGTGCTGTTTGAAAGGATGTGGCAGAAACATCTGGCCAGTGGTGGATGGAGAACAGTGCTGTTGTTCCAATGGTAATGATGATCCTTTCTCAAAATGAAAACCTTGATGATTTTTAAGTCAGAGTTCACTTTTAGCATATTGTGAAGCCCTCAGGAATATGAGTGTTAACATCTGGTTAAAGGAGGTAGTAACAAACAAACAGCAGAGATTTATGATGTTTTCTATGGTAATGTTGGACACAAAATGACTGATCCAAGCTTCTGTCTAAATTACTTTTACCTAAAATGATAGGTAAAAAATGGTTGTAGTGTTTTCTGTCTGAAAAAGTGCCATTACAAACTCTCAGATATTTGATCTAAATTGACTGTTATGAAACTGAAATAGTGGTCTTCTGAGATCCTTGAAGGTGGAGATTATTTGTTTATTTTCTTTATTTATTATAAGCACTGAACAAAAATAGTTAAATCTATGAAACTGATACAATGAAGTACAAAAATGTTCTTAAATCACTGAAAGTCTCTCATTTAATGTGTGATTGAAATATATTTTAATTTTAGGCTATTCGTGTCACTCATGAATCCAGTGCCCATGAAGGTCAGACTGAGGTATCCGTTTTTTTTTAAAGTCTTTGATTATATCTACTTTGAGTTGAATATAATTGACATTAAAGCAATCATATATTAAAGGTTTACAATGAAATTGAGATTGTTGCTTGGTTTTCAGAATTGTGTCATTAGTCCAAAATTTAGTGGCATTGCAGTGGGGGAAACCAAACTTGAAGGTTGGGGGCTTTTTGTTCTATTGTTTGTGAGTTTTGGTGGTAGGAGTTGTTTGCATTAGGTTTTTTTAGCTCTTTTTTATATGAAAGATCTTCATTTCAGAGAAAGCTTCATTTCAGAGTAAAACAGACAGAAACTTGAGGTTTTCATGTTTCACATTTGTAGGTAAGACTAAGATTCATGGTAACCATACAAGTGTATCAAACATTTTAGGAGAGTTCGGAAAGTTATAATTCAGGAAAAGAAATGGTCCAATAGTTGGTTTGCAGTTGTGTGTGTGCTGTTTGTATACAATACAAATTCAGATTAGTTCTCATTCATACATACATTTATAAGCATTTATGCCCCAACAGATTGTGTGATATGGAAAAAAACAACCTGATAGCTGACAAAAGAACCCTCAAATAGCCATAAACTTGAACATTGAACATTTTTCTGCTTCAATCATACTAAGTCAGTTTTCCATCTTTCTGGTTCAGATTTTAGTATCTGTTTGACAAAAAAAAAAAAAAAAAAAAAAAAAATTGTATTGTTCCTAGCATTGCTTTGTTTGACAAAAAGAGAAACACTTCTATGTTTGGCTGTAGATCCAGTGAGTCATTCATTCTCTCTTTTTGAAGTGCAATAGGTAACTTCTTTTTTTTTTTTTTTTTTTTTTTTTTTTTTGTTTTGTGCAGTGACTTCTGTACAATGTAGGAGAAAGCAAAGCAGTCCTTTCTGCTCCCACTTGCCCTGTCTGGAAATGATGAGAATTGGTTTAACTATTTCTGTTACAGATATTCAACTTCCTTTGTAATATTTTATTTTAAAAATCACACCACTCTCTCTTCTTATCTTGTTCCCTAAATTAGCCAAGCTTCTATATTTCAAGAAGAAGCATCAGAACAAATTTGTGGTTTTTTTTCCTTTTCTAAGTAAGAGACTCAAAAAATCTGGTTTGGTTTTTTTTTTCCAAATGAGTCAATTTCTAGATATTCTTGGCCAGCTCAGAAACAGTGATTATCCCAATGAATTGCTGAAGACTGAATCCTTTCCTAAGATCCTTGTGAAAGAGAAACATCTTTAGTTATTTTGATGGACTTTGAGGTTTATGTAGGGAATGATCTGTCTCTGCATTCTTCTGGCAGATATTATGGAATGACTGAGAAAGAAAATACAAGGGCTATGTGTTTTGAGAGTCTTCATGAAGATTCAGGAAGCACCTAAGTGACAATGGAATCTCTTAATAATGGACAGTTAACTTCTTGAACTTCCACTAACTAATTTGTTTCCTGATCAAGATAACCACAATACAAAAGATTAATAATTGTGTGGAAAGATGAAGACTTCTTTTCATAATAAAAAATTAAAAAAATAAAAAATTGTCTTAGCAACCATGCCTAAACACAGATATTGAATAGCTAGTTTCCTTGCCAGTAATTTATTATTCCATTTTGTATGACTCTATCTGTAAGTAATTCGATATGGCTATTTCTTAGACTAGTGAAATAACTTCTTCTTGTCTTTTTGTTTTCCAATGTTGAAATAGTACAAAGACTGAATATATTTCCCAGGATCATTTTTTCAGAATGCTTCTCATCCATCAACCAAGGAGGGAAGAAACAAACAAGTTTTGTTACTGGAACACCAAATTGCCTGTAAATCCTGTCCTACCAGATAGTAGTTAAACAAGGCAGCAAGGCCTCCCCTTTCATTGGTACCTAAGGACTTGCTTTACTTTAAAGTAAAATTCTTTTTAAGTGAAACCAAATATGAACCACAAATATGCTGAGAGTTGTAACTGGGCGATAGAGTGAGTTAATCTTTTTTTCCTCCCATGGGTACATTTTGAATGTCACTGTGTACTCCATGTAGGGGTTGAAGGGACTGGTAAACAGCATAATCTTGTGGGTGCTGAAGTTAACCACATGCAGGTCATATGAGGTTGTTAACTTGTCCTGTGGAGTAAGTTGAGGATTTCTAGCACCTTTTGGGAAAGAAAGAAGAGAATCCTATTTTTCCTGCATATCCATTACTTGTTACAATTACTTTCCTGAGAATTTAAAGTTCCTTTAAGAGCTCTGGAAAGGAACAAGGTTGCCTTCCTATGACTGGGGTTTTTGACCTCCATGCACCCCCTTCACTGCCCAAATACCCAAGGCATGTTCCATAGAAATTATTCCTTTGAGTAAAGTGGCTTATTTAATTGCTTAATGATACTAAGAGCTATATAGTTAGTGCTTTGTGAACAAAAGCACTTTCTAGGTCTTTACAGATCCTTTCTAGGTCTCTTACAGTTGTAAAGATTAAAAAAACATGCAGGCCTACTTTTTCTTAGGATGATTAACTTGGCTTGTGTTCTTCACGAGAAAAGCCTGCTCCATGGGTAGTTCTGTCCCTTAGATAGGTATTGCATACTACTGTCCACTCACATTTTTACAAAGTCTTGTTAAAACTTATCTGTGTTAGACAGAATAACTTCCAAAAGTGGGATGGATAGCAGTCAATTCCACTGATTTGTTTAGGAAGGAAGGATGTTTCCTTCCACCATAAAAACATGCCATCATATGATCAAGATAAAGTTAAATTTTCTGGATTCATAAGCTGCAGAAGGTTTAAAAATAGCACCGAGTATAGAGAGTATTATCTTCTGATAATAATATTTGGTGGGTTTGGGTGGTTTTTTCTGGGTTCTGATGTTTCAGATATTTGAGGATTCGGTCTTTAATACTTCTGTAAAGTCAAGTCTCTATTTGTTGATTGCCCTTGATAGTCATGCTATATCTTCACAGACTTTTTTATAATCTCAATGACTACTTAGTTTTTACAGTATGCTAATGCATTTTCTGCTTTTTTCAGTTTCATGTACGTAAGTATTTCAAACCTCAAAATAAAGCAAGTCTAGCTTGAAATAAAAATTAGAAGTAATAGCATAAAGCAGTACTATCTTCCTAATATCTGTGTGTTCTGTCATCTTGTCTGGTGGGTAGGATTTGCTTCTGTTTTACTATAATCTGAAATTAGATTTTTTATTTTTTATTTTTTACTAAATTTTCTATGTTTTAAAGAGCTCTTCTCGGGAAGAAAATACCCCACACTAGGCAAGATATTACTTGTAATGGGCTTCGAGATTCCACATGATGACTGCTGGAATTTACAGTGATCAGTTTGCTTCTGAGATGTATCATTACTGTGGAATCTATTTGGCTGAACATGAGGATGAATTGCTAAGCAAGTGGATTGAAGCTAAAAACTATTGAATGTTTTGCCTTGATGGGTGCTTAAACAGACTTCCCAATTTTGATAGCTGTGATTAATTCGTTTAGTTAAAAAAAACCCAACCACTTTTCTTAAAAATCAAAGAGATTATTTTCCTTCAAGGAGATTAAACTTTCAAGAACTGTTAAGCAGTTTTCATTTTGATAATTCATTTAAAGTATGCTAATTAAAAGGGTTGTAAATTTGTACTTAATCCTTCAGGCCAGGTTTTGGACTAGGTTCTGTTAATACTTTTGGGTTGTGTGGCTCCAAGTCTCACTTTATTGCTACAGTAGAGCAAATAAATAGCTAAAGCAGTCTTATGGGTACTTTTTATGGATACTTCTGTATAAATAATGTAGGTCTGTTTAAAATTATTTAGGTAGCAAGTAGTAAGATCTGGGAGTGGTTCCATAGAAGAAGTGGCTTGTTGGCTTCAAGGGTGGTTTGATTCTGGTTGTGAGTTCAAGTACCATAATGAGGGCAATTAATGTATGATTCCTGTAACAGTATTTCTATTGAAGTTTATGATGGTGAAGCTTACACCTTCTTAAATGGCAGGTATTTCATATCCAAAGCTACAAAAAAAAAAAAAAAAATCTAGGTGTTTACCTTAAAGCTTTATCGGTCCATTGTACTTTTTTTCTGTGTGACAGCTCCTGAACGCAGCTATTGTTGAGAGTAGAATAGGTGCCAGATACTCAAGATCCTCTTTATTCTTCCATGAGTCTTCTGCTGAGTATAGACTTATATTTATAATATCTAGGATGTCTTAAGATGTGGAAAATAGAAACTGCTTCTTTGCAGATCTGTACATACTTTCAAGCTGATCCTTATTTTGTTGCTTTGTGCTGAGCTGTCTTTGAGTTTTCCCTTTTGTTTTGCATTTGGGATTTTTTCCCTTCTTATCCTTCTGACACGTCCTTGAGCAATTCATAAGCTTTGAAACCCTGTACTGCCACACACCTTAACATTTCTGATACCCTTTTACAAAAAACCAAAACCACCCTCTGTCTTTGAAAAACCACAACCCTTTCAAAAATATTAAAATGACAAACAGTTTGTGGATCTACAGTAGCTGTCAAATCAACAGTGATCAATTATAACTAAGTTATGGCAATATTTGAGGGAGGAAAAGTACCAGTTTATAGCAGTGATTAGGATGAGGCTTTCAAAACAATTATAACTATTTGCAAGTAACAGAGCAGAAAATCTGAAGGGAGCATTTTTTGAAAACAGGAAAATATGTTATTAAATGAGAGAAACTTTCAGGTCTAGAGTCTTTTGCAGAGTAAATAAATTTTGAAATTGGAGTTGGGGAAGAAACTTATTTTTTTCCTACCCTCTCATTTGCAATAATAATACAGAGTTACTATATAGTTGCCTCAGAGATTAGGAGAGGAGGAAAATGCAAAGGCACAGTTTGTATAGAAATAAGCCAGTAGAAATTGTTTAGCTCAGTTAAACAATTGCATGCTTCAGGGAAATTATTCCAGGTATAAAATATTACCTGATTCTTGAAATAAATTACCTTGTTAATATGTGAATATAATAATGTAGAAGATACTTTCATTCTGCTCTCATATTACTGGCATCTGTATCCAAGACTTTCGCAACTATGCTTCATTACAGCTCGATTCTACAGTAAGGAAAATGGCAGTCTATGCCACAGAAATATCTTTAAAAGATTAATTGGCTTTTAGGCAAGGAATTAGATCCGGAGAATAATTTGTATTCAATTTCTGCATTTCTCAGGGCTTTGACATGCTTAACTCCTGTTCAAGTGTTATTTTGGTAATAGTATCTGAAGTTTTAGCCAGCTGTGTGTATCTGTGGCTGTTAAAATCATTCTGGATTAGCAGGTTTCCTGCAATATCTTCATGGGCTTCCAAACAGTTTCCTGAAACAGCTGATCCTGTAGTCTTGTAGGAACTGATGCTCGCACAGAGGGGTTACAGGCACACTCCTGGAAAGAGAGGAAGAAATTAAACAGACTAGACTTAGATCAGCTTTTGGGAACAGCACATACTCAAATAATTGTGCTGTTAAGTGATTGGAAGGTTGTTTGTGTAACATCAGGGTGTCACTGACTGCTGCCAATGGCTTTCCATATCACTTTTGATGTAAAGTACAAGTGATGGAGTGAACTTTTTGTTATGTCATGTGGTACTTGTGGCACATGGAATCACTTTTGTAATGGAGGTAAAACTTATTTTGGACAGGGGATTTTTAGCAACATTATGCACTACTGCTTAGCAGAATATTATTTGTGGTATTTGGGAAGTTTACTTGTTTAAGTGTTGCTACAGCATGGCTCAAAATGATGTTTCAATCAAGCAAATATATTATATTTCAAGTTATATAGCCACTTGAAATACCTATTCTGGATATTGGTTAGAGAGTAGTAAGAACTGTGTTGGTTATTAGCTAGAGTGTAATAAGAGTTTTTGATTTTGTTCATGACCTAAATTATTAGGAGAAAATTAAGGGCTCTTACATCCATGTATTTTCATTCCTCTTCCTTAGAATCTGATGAGAATGTCCATCTAAACAAACTTTAACCTACAGTGTTTAAGATGAGTTGTTAAGAAGAGGAAGATAGAAGAACACAGAACTACAGAATAAAATATATCAACTATTAAGGGAGGGCAAAGAAAACACTGTTCTGTAACTCCTCCTGTTTGGGTTAATTTACCACACTTTGTACATCTATTTCCCAGCTGACAACTTTGGCTACTAGAACTATATGAAGTGAAATGAGGCTCAGAATTAAATGGACTGAGGTGCAGCATCTGAGCTGCTACTTCAAATCGAAGCAACATTCTTACACCTCATTAGACCCTTATCAAAAATACTGATTAAAAAATCAGCGCTTAAAAATCAAAACTGGTGTTCATACAGAGAAAGTGAAAAATCACAATTAAGAACATGTCTCAGAGGTTCACAAAAAGCTCAAATACTGGCGCACATCAGTGTGTTTACTTAGATACACTTTTTGTTCACAAGTATGATCAAGAATGTTTTCAACATGGATTGAAGTTGGCAGCCTGTAAAAACACTACCACAGCTTGATTTCTTCTTTAACTCAAAACATAACTGCAAACTGTAGTCTGTAAACTTGTTTCATGGCCTGGAGAACCATAATCTTGCTTGGAATGCAAGAAGTTAGACTTTGATCACAGTAACAGTCGTTAACGTTGGCAAGAGCTAAGTAGGATCAATGCACTCTGTTCCCAACTGCTATAAAACTTGAACTTTAAAAGATCTCTGGTTCCCTGGGGCATTACAATTTATTGTTAGAGAAGAAACATAAAGAGCTTCCTTTTTGCTCCTGCCAAGAGCATATGGTGGGATTTTTTTTCTTAAATTACCCATATTCCTTGATGTTTCTCCTGAATAATCCATAGTCTTCTAAAGAAACATTTGCATCTTAAGAGAATATAAAATAAATTCTATAACTGTTTCATACATGATTTTTAACTTAGCATTAGAGAACAAGCATATAATCTGTAAAGGTGGTGGAGTTGCCTAAAAACTTTACATATGGCTTTCTTTCTTTTACAGTCTACAAAGTGTAAAAAAAGAGCTTACCAGAATCATGTGAAATGTCTTAGAAATTGTGCTTGGTTAATCTGTGACTCATTGCATTGCCATGTTATCTAACGTGTTAGTGTTTGAGACATGCATTAATCTGATTTCTATCGTGAGCAAATTGCTAAAAGAGTATTAATACAGTAGAATTGTTATTCTGGATCTTTTGCTTAACCATAAAATCTGCATGAAGGAATTCTTATTCCTAGGCTGAAACATAACTATAGAGGATATTCGCACCCATAAAGCCATCCATGGATTTAAATAACAAGTCTATAAGAAATAAATAACACAAATGAAAAAATGTTTCTACAGTTATGCATCCAACATCCAATCAATCAACTGCCATAAGTTTGTTTGTTTGTTTGTTTGGGGTTTTTTTGTCTGTTTTTTGTTTTTTTTGGGTTTTTTTTTTTGCATCTCTCCAATCCATAATGCTTCCTGTGCTGTTCTTGCACTATCTGTAAGAGACAGCAAGCAGCAGGGTATAGCCAAGTGTGACAGGTAATGGCTGAGTTCACAGTCAGCCCCTTTCCCCTAGGCAGAAGAGAAAATTATTTAGCTCTCCTTTTTTTTTTTTTCTTTTCCCTTTATCAAGCCACTAATTTGGAAGGAGAAAATTAAAAGAATTTACAATTCTTAAGACTTGCAACAATTTATCAATATGGCTGAAGCTAGAGAGTGGGCTAAAACCACTCAGAGAATTGATGTTGCATGAACTGACTTTGCTCAAGGAAGCACTCCAAAAATACAGTATTTGGTGTGCAACAATGCTGTTCAATTTATTTCAGAAAAAATATTGTGAAGGAAAAACTATTTGGAAAAAAAAAATAGGTTTTGCAGAACTCCCTAACCTTTGAAACATTCTTCTTTTTTTGTGATTAAACTTCTTTTTGATCACAGAAGTCACCATTGTGATAATCTAGCTTGACTTTTGCCTAACATATACCATAGAACTTTATTTTAAATCTTCAGGGTGAGATAAATTACCAATATTTTTGGAAAGTTTTTTTTGGGGTGCTCTGATCTCACCATTTTTCTTGTCTTTACCCATATTTCTAGCAAAGTAATACTCTTGGGATATTGTTCATTCTTGATCATGGGTTAAATTTACATGGAGAATACTTGTAAATATTCTTTTACTAGCTGCAGAAGGACTAACTAAACTGACTGGTGCAGATGTTGATCTGCTAGCAGATGCAGCCCAGTTTGATCTCTAAACTCAGTCTCAATAATATTGATGTTGATAATTGTAATGTTGGCAAAACGAATAGATCTGTGAGGACTGGAGTTTGTGAATCTGAACTTTCTAAGAATTTGCATGTTGGTCAGGTTTTTATTGCACATAAGGAATATCTAGTTTGGAACAAGTTTTTCTTACAGTCGAAATAGATACAATGTCTCTAGTTCATGTGAATTCTGTGGTGTAATGTTAGCAATAAGGTCATGAAGCATCTTCTGCCTCTGTGGAATTCTTCCTTTGTCAGACTTCTCTCCTCTGTCTGGCTGCTTATCTTTTTATAAAAACTTGGAGGAACTTAATGTCTCTCAAGATTTCACCACCACCACCAATATAGGCTTGAAATGCTGTTGAGAAATTTAAAACCCTTGTGAAGGAAAGAGGAGGAAGAGGGTTTTTTCAGACAGTGTAATACATAGATTTAATTTGCATGTAAAAAAACCCAGTAACAGTAATGACTAAGGAAGAAGAACACTTAGTTTTAACTGTACTACAGACCCTTTAAAATAATGTGTTTAATTCAATAATGAGCAATTATTTAAGAAAAACAAAGCTTCAAAAGGTGGTGGGGAAAAGTGATTGATAGATACTAAGTACACCCTCTCTGAGAATAATCTTAAAGCTGTTATAACCCTTATATTGCCCACTTGGCTGGAAAAGTTGCTTCAACCATCTCTCATCTCTGGTCCAAGGATTACTGTATGGGAACTGTATAATGAACAGCATGTTGGGAGGAGTCCCTGCACACTTATGGAACAATGCAAATGGGCAGATGCAGAACATGTGCCAGGGCCTCTGATCCCAGGCTTGTGTCTATGAAACAATGACTAGGACTGAAAGTATGCTATCTCCTTCTGTTTCCCAAGTTTCCAGACATGTTGTTATGCAGTTAAAGCTCATTTTATCTCTGTCCCAGTGCAGCTGGCACTTTTTTCTTCACAGTGACGCAACTTCAAAATGGAGGAAAGGAGAAAATCCCCTGTCCCAGCACAGCTTGTGAGCTGATAGGCAGGGAAGCTTCCAAAAAGGAAGGTAGCATGGGCTTGAACTTTCTACTGCGAGAGTGCTCTAAACCTGAGTTTCCAGCTAGATTAATTTTTGTAGCCACTAGCAAGTTAATAATACGTATTTGTGTTTAGAAATGGTCATGCAATACCAGATGCTGCTTTGTCCTGTCAGGTCTTCAGTGCATTAAACGTTGACTGAAATAATTTGCTGGATTGGGTTCCACAAACAAGATGAGCAACAGATCCCTATTTCTAGAACCTGACAGGTTTGGGTGTGAACCAAACCATGAGCTCTTCGGCACAACCAAACATAGGCACTTTTAGGTATGAGCAAAAGCACAGCTCTTGGTATCTGACAAACTTTGTATGTGGTTCCTTTTAGATCTTGGATTTTAGTAACAGCTATGTAAAGGAGTGAGTTTTGGATTGGGGCAGATGGTAATTGCCTGAACATTTTCTGGACCTACTCCATGTAGCTTTTAACTTCTTTATAATGTATGTTTTGCATTTCAGACAACAAACTTGATGTGCTTACTGGTTTATATGACAGTAACATTCAATTCTATTTCAGGGCTTTTGTTTTACCACTTCAGATATTTGACTTATTATAATTTTCAGCACAGGAATATGCTCCTGTCATCTTTTCTTCTTGTGAAGTTAGACTAATTCTCTCTTTTCTGCAGTTTCTAGCTGTTAATAAATTTTGTTTGAATAGAGTGTTTCAAGTTAGGATTTGTCTTCCATATTTTAAATTAAATGTGAATTGTATGACTGGTATTCTTTATTGGAGATGTGTATTTAACATTAATTTCATAGTAATATTGACATGTAATTCTAATTTAATTTTTTTAATATTCATTTAAAAACAACGTCAGTTCACATAGCTTAGTTTGTGCTTATAATAGTGCATAGAATTTTCTAGTTATTACAGCCTTGTTAATTAGCCATAATCCAGTATTAAGTTTGCTTTCCAGAATTCCTATATATTGTCTGCTGAAATTCTACTCTTACAGATGCAAAAGTATATTTTCAATGGAGAGGAAGTTTCTCATTATCTTAGTTGATCTCACTAGGGGAGCCACTAGTACAGGAAATAAAGGATAAAAAGATTCAATGAATGGAAGTAAAAATCAGGACAAATACTAACTAGAAATAATAAAATATTAGTTACCCTAAATGGCATTCTGTGGTGTAAATTCAGTTTTGAAGAGCTAAAGTATTTCTTGGTCTTGTTACATTCAGACAAGGGGTATTTTTAACATTTTCTCATTATTTTAGCAATATTGGCCAGAAGACAAGTGCAATGAAGAAGAAGGTTAGAAGTATAGATGTGTGGTAAAAATTGTAAACAAAATTAAAACAAGGCTCTCTAACGAAAATCTTTCAATATTGTGGCTATCCCTGTACTGTTAAGCAATTCTTAAATTTGGTATTGTTCAAAATCTTATAAATGGTTTCACAGTAATTATACAGGAGTCCTAAAAAAATAGGATTTTTTTCAGAGCAAAAGAATACAGTTTAACAGCTTCTAGTCAATTTTTTTAACTGTTTCTCACTAAAAAGATACTACCATTCAGATTCTTGGAAGATTTATCAATCCTGTCTGTTATGATGGCAGCAGCTTACAAAATTGTAAAACATACAAATGTCTCTTGCCTTATATGATGAACTAGTCAGCAAAGCTCTTGAATTTCTGCCTGACAGCAGGTTCTAATCTTATAGGTTCCTCCCTCAACTGGAAGGTCTGTGCACTATAAGAAATTCTAGAAGCAGTCTTTTATTAGTCATATTTTAAAACTTTCGTAAGCAAGCTGAGAACATATTATTTCTAAAGCCATCTGATACATTATCTAAACATAAAACGTCTCATTTTAGATCAGTTCTTCAAGTGAAGAATATTTAAAAAAATCCAGTCATTAGTACAGGTAAAATGTAATAGCCATTAAGCTATTGTAAGCCTTTCTTGTAGATGTTTTGCCATTGCTTAATTCCTTTTTATTTAGGTAGTTGAATTTTGGATTCTAGGTTTTCTGGTTTTGTCCTCTTTTATGAGGAGCTGCTGAGATGCAGGAGGTTGATCAGAATGTTTGAAATTAAAGGAAAAAAAACATGTGGCTAACTGTGTTCTCTGGACAGGTTATGAGACTTGGTAACATTCCATGTCTTTGAGCTTTACAGTTAAGTTTTACTGTACTTGATGCTTGCTCTTCATGAAGAATTCCTAACCCTATCTTCCTTCTTTAAGGTCAGCAATATGGGAGCAGAAAGAACCAATTCATTGTCCCACTCTTGATAAGAAAAATAAAAGAAGAGAAATAAGATTAGTTGCTTCAAAAATAATATATAATGCAAAAAAAAAAAAAAGTAAATAGTTTTGACTGGCACTACAGTGATTTATTTTGACTAATGAGAGTGAAAATATTTTTTCAGAGAAGCTATCTAATGCTTAGTTTTCACAGCCCCTACTCTAATAATTCCACTGAGTGTATCATTTGGGATGTACCTTAAGCAACTGCAGTTTTGTTCTGCCTGCCCTAACCTGGCAGGTTCTAACTTGTTTGGTCCTGTGGCAGATGGAAGCGAGCTCCAACTCAGCCAGACCCAATACATCTTTTTAGAGTAGGTCTCTAGATGAGTTAAGAACATATATTAGGAGGTGGGAAAAAATGAAAATACTAACCTGGCAGGTTTCAGGACAAATAAGCGGGGTGTCAGTGATGAGTTACTTTGTTAGCTTGTGGGTCTCTGCAGAGATTGGTTGTAAGACCTGTACTATTAAGTAGTCTGTCAGTGACAGGGAAGACAATAGCAGGGTGACCAGATTGCAGCATTCCAGGTACCTGAGGGAGCCTGCAAGAGAGCTGGAGAGAGATTATGCAAGGGCATGTCTTGACAAGACTAAGGGGAATGGCTTCAGACTGAAAGACAATGGGTTTAGATTAAACATTAGGAAGAAGTTCCTTACTTTGAGGGTGGTGAGGCAATGGAAAAGGTTCACCAGAGAAGTTGTGGATGACTCATACCTGGAAGTGTCCAAGGCCAATTTGGGTGCGGCTCTCAGCAACCTGGTGTAATGGAAGGTGTCCCTGCCCATGTGGGAATTGTAACTAGATGATCTTTAAAGTGGGCCCTTCCAATCCAAACAATTCCATGAATCTGTTATTAAAATACACCTCAAACATTATAGGCAGTGGAAAAAGATCAAGAGATAGTAAAGCACAAGATACCAACACAGGACACTCTGGATCGCCCTTTAGATTAGCTTCAAACAAAGGAGTGTTTTTCTGAGGCCAAATAAAAGCTATGTAATTAGCACAAAAGATTAACTTCATTTCTTGAGAGAAGGCAAAGGGCTCTCTGAGACGCTCTAGATAACGCTGGAAATTTTTATATATTCCAAGATAATAGGGGATGAAATGCTGAAGATGAGCTTCTGGTTTGACATCATGGCCAGATGAATAATGTGATCTATTGTTCATGTTATGTCATCGTTGATAGGACTAAGAAGGTTTCATTTTCATTTATTATGAATTCTAGTGATCTGTATGAATATGCTGCTTATTATCTCTGTAGCTACAGACAGGATTGATTAATTTTTTTATTTGTTCTGATTTTTTTCAGTAGTAAAAAACTGTTAAGCTTGAATGTTTGTTTTTGTTTTATAAGTATGCTCTGATCCAAGCAAAACTTGAACTTGTTTGGTCCTGTGGCCTGTGTGGGACAGAAGATCAAAACTAAATCATCACAATGGTCCTTTCTGGTCTTAATATATTTACTATAACTTTGTCAATTGGAGCTGAGAGTCATTTTTAATACTTCTATGGTCTTTCTTCTAATAGTAACAATTTGAATGGTTTAACATAGTCCTACTGCTTCCACGGATACTAAAGGGATCCTGAGTGTTAATGGCAGTACTGCCACTGGCCTGCTATTTTAGAAGAATAGGTGAAAAACTTAGGAAGTTGCATACCTCACCACGGTAAGCTTTCCTTTTCCTTTGCTTTCCTTTTATGTTAGACATGGAATAGTAAAGAAACTCTGGGTTCTGTTACCATAGTTACTTGATCTTAAATCTTAAATCCCAGAGCAGCAGAGTCTAGCTTTCCCAAATTGCCAAAGAACTATTGCTCACAGCTTTTGTAGCTGTAGGCAAAACTGATTCTTTCTCTGCTTGTAACTATTTCTTCTATTAAATGATGCTTAAAGCCCCTCCCTCCTCACTTTCCAACACTCTGTCTCTTGAATGAGTCAGTTAATTTGTGTTGCTATTGTGAAGTTCCCTGGGTGTGAATAACCTCTAACTATCTTGAGTATTAACTTCAGATTTGAACAATTTCTTTGCTTATTTGCAGGGTTCTTTCATCTTCTCATTCGAATTCAACACATTCTTGATTATTATCTTTGTGATTTGAGCAGTAAAGGACAGTATACTCAATAGTGGGCACTTTTGCAGTTGCTATTTGCTGCAGTTGCAGGGATGCTATTTCAAGTTTAAGTGGGCTAAGTATGTTCTTTTTTAATGTTTATGTAGTCGTCATCGTCCTCGCTGTCTTCACCGCCATGCTCATCGCAGCCTCAGGTTAGCCACAGCAGAACGAAGGCCTCACCATTGTGTCATTCTGCATCCCTCTCCTGGGCCAAACGTAATCATGTAGGTCCTGCAAAGGCTCCCAGTCCGTCAATCCGTCTGCGTCGGTGGCGGCCCTTGATACGCCTTCCATCTGTTGGGCTTCATTCTGTTGTAAGTGTAGTCCATCTTCAGTCTTTTCTTACTCTGACACCACTGGCCTTCTGCCATGTAGCTTCAGTCTTCAAGGCATCATGTTTCGTTGGGGTCTTTTCTCAACCATTCTTAAGATTTCTTTCTTCCTGGTTTATTTTTTCCCTTTCCACCACGTCAGACAGCAAAAGTACAAAATTCTGTGCTTTGCTGTCTAGGTGTTTTTGATTCCATACATATGCCAAATCATTTTCAAAGCATAGAAGAAGATTACCTTTCATAAACTGGTGCGCTTTTTTGCCATAGGCTCCACATCCAGCCTCTTCTTTTTACCTCATCTTCATGATCTTTCATGTGGATCTGCTAAACCAAGGGGCTTCTAATTTTTTGCCTCGTGGTATTATTTCTTCTGTATTTGAGACCTGATTTTAAGTTCTCGTATCCTAAACCTAGTCTCCTTTACTTTCATTAACTCTTGGTTAATGGTCCCTGGATATTTCAGTAATGATAAAGTGTTTCCTTTAATCCCGAGGGGCTGGTTACTTTCTCACTTGACATCTTGTTTCTTTATATAGTTTGTATGCAGACATTGTAGTTGAAAGGGAAGATGTTCCAGTAAGAAAAGCTTGTCATCAAATACTTAAACTTTTCTCCTCCTTCGCTCAGAGACCACAAATGTATCTTGAAAATCTGGAAAAAAAAATTATATGTACAGAGTAGCCAGTATTTCTAAATGGCCAGATGGCCACCAGCAGAAACACCAAATTGAGAGTCTTTCAGTGCTATTTCATCCTGCTTTTAAGGAGTGATCAAACTTCTGGTGCATACATAAATAGAAAAATAAATCTTGGTATGTAGAAGCTAATGGTCTTAAATGCAAAAATGGGACATTGATTTTGTTTTTATCATTCTTTGATGCTCATCACATTTCACCTGTTCCTGGAAATTCTTCTTTGAGATATGTGGATATTTTACAGACGTGAAATAACTACTCTAGCTGTGGTCCAAATAATTTTCTTTTTCATTCAGATATGTATTTGCACTTGTGGAAATCCCTAATGTTTTACTGCTATTAAAAATTAGTGTCAAATGCTTCCACTTCTTTATAACTTTTTTATTTTTGTCTGGATAAATATCTCAAGATGAGGCCTTTTCCCAGGCTCCTTTCTCTTCATGTGAATAGTAATTGCTTTTATTAAGTATCTAGGTCTCATGTAATATTCGGAACTATGGACCATTCTTGATATTACCATTTGGAGCTAGTTAAATATTTTGGGATCTGAGGAGGTGTGAAGTTAAGTACAGACTTAAATTCTTCCCAACTCATGCTTCTTACCCCTCATTTGTTTTGCTGACATTGACAAACATCTGACATTTTGCCTGGGTATTTTATTGTCTAGCAAGCCTTGGAAAATTCTGTGTCATGTTTCTGTATTTTGAAACTGGGATCTTGTTTGAATTTGACTTATCTATGCTTGTTATTAAGAAAATACTTACAGAAGGAGACTTGAGCTTAAGTATGCCTGCCTAGAACAAAACCATTAATTGAACGTGAGTTTACTTCAACAGTAAACAAACAATGACTTCTCTAAGACATTACAGCATAAACTGTTGTCATTATAGCAGAAAACCAAACCTGAGAGTTTTGTTAACTTCAGAAAATGACTAAAAATGAGTCCTCATCCACTAGTAGCGAGCATTTGCTTTAAAAATGTTCAGAAAATTAGTTTACCTTTCAATACAACTCTATTTGACAAGGCAGAACTTTGCTGCTAAAAGGTTTTAAAATATTATACCTTAATTCCCCTTATGTCCTGTCTTCATTCAAATTAAATTTATCAGATTAAAATTGCAAGGCTTATACACAAAGATTTATCAATGAATACTATATAGTCTGGTATGTATTGGTAACTAAATGTTGTTCTCATCTTTACACTTTTGTATAACATGCCTTACAAGAAAATTAAGAACACAGAACATATTTGTAAATTAGGTTAATATGCAAGAAACCAGACAGCATTTTGTTATTAAAGCTGTCTCTGTTGGCTTGGTAAAATTTGAATGGCAAGGTAGTATTTAATGTCCTGTTAACAAGTAGTATTAATACAGCTCTGATATTCTGCTAGGTGTACAAAGAGACTGAACTGCTCAGTGTTGCATGAGGCCAGTGTATGAGAAATGTTTAAGAATTTTAGTATTGCTTTTATTAAGAAACCTATGCGCTTGAATTTAAGGGAGGGGAACATCCTATATATTGTGTTTAAAATAAGAGTTTAATTTTCTTGTAGTTCTGAGTACACTTCTACTACTAAAACATTGATAAACAGAAAAAAGATTGTTTGAAAATTTAGAGCAAAAGTTTTGATGCTGGGGGACTTTTTCGAGGCTCCTTAAATTAAAGCACTTTTCCTAGTTGAAAACTTTCCTTGACTTCAATGGTGGTTGACCTTAGCTGGACACCAGATGCCCATCAGGCTGCTCTGTCACTCCCTTCCTTTGCAGGCCAGGGTCGGGAGAAAATAAGAGAAAAAAAAATTCCTATGTTAAGATAAAGGCAGTTCAGTAGGGAAAACACTTCGCAGGAAAGCAGGGGAAAACAAAAGATTTATTCTGTACTACCCAGCAGCAGGGGATGTCCAGACACTTCCTGGGAAGCCAGTCTTCAGTGTGTGTAGTGGTTGGTCAGGAAGACAAATTTTGCAATAACTAATGCCTGCCTCTTTTTCCTCCTCCTTTCTCTTAGCTTTTTTTGCTGAGCAGATCTCATATGGTACAGAATATCCCTTTGGTCAGTTTGGGCCACCTGTCCTGGCTGTGTCCCCTGACAGGATTTTGCCCACCTCTCTTCTCCTGGTGCGGGTGAAACGTTCCAGTGGCACCGGTGCAGTGCCAGCGCTGCTCAGCAATGGCCAAAGCACTGGGGTGTTACCAGCCCCTTTCCAGCTACCAGAGCAAAGCTCAGCACTGGGAGGGCTGCTCTGGGAAAACGAGCTCCATCTCAGCCAGACCCAATACGTCTTTTTAGAATAGGTCTCTAGATGAGTTAAGAACATCAGGAGGAGGGAAAAATGAAAATACTTTCCTGAAGTGTTCTGTACAAATCTGATAAATTGCAGTAGATGTGGCAAATTTTTAAGATAAGCTAGCAGCATGCTTGTTTAGTAACATTGACTTTCCCTCCATCCTTGTCACTTTCTTTTGCAGATCATCTATTCTTCTAGTGTTTGTTTGCCTTAGGTTTTGCTGCCTTTCATATGTCAAACTCACTGCAGTATATTGAGTATGAATAGAGATGTCACTGTTTTGTGAGGAAAAGCCAGAAATAGTCTTGCTAAAAACTTGTGACTATCACTCCAGTGGCCTTTGTTTTAGTTGGAGTACTTTAACCAAGATCCAAATGCTTTTCACAGTCCTACACAGTATGTTTGCCCAAGCACATCCCATGCTGCAGAACAGAATTACAGATGTCTGATCTACTCAACAGCAATTGCATCTTTACTTCAGAATTTATTTAATCTAAACCATACCTAGTAGTCTTTTTTGGATGTTTTTCTTTGGCTTCTTGTAATACCTTGTGAGTGAACTTGTATAGATAAACCTCTAAGACCACAGGTGCTTTTGTCATGATCTTTCAACTGGATGTATCTGATTTTTTTTATTCCTGAAGGTTCTGTAAAATTGTCTCTTCCCTATCAGTTTTCAGTACTCTTCCATAACTTAACAGACTCCTGAGGCCAGTTTCATGACTTAACACCGAGTGACTTCTTTTTCCTTTCCCAGTCATAAGCTGTATTGCAAAGCATTCTACTAAACTGGTTTGCGAGGCTTCTTGCTTTCCTTCTTCTCTTCAAAAGCAAGTAATGTAACACAGAATCTGCTTTTATAATGTGGTCTTTCATAAATACATTTTAAGCAGGGTGTGGTAAGGCTCGTTCAGTGGGGATCCATGAGAGCAAGACTATTTCTTTTCTCAGTTGTAAGTTTGTCCCGGAAATGAAGCTTTTAGGAAAAGAAACCAGTTGCACATAAATTTGACAAACAGTTATGTTTTGACTTAGCAACATTTGAAGATCAAAGCATTTCAGATGCATTAAAATTGAATACCAGCTTTTAGACTGGGATAATGGTCTAAGTGCATTTTAAGATAAACTGTGGAGGTGATGAACTATACTTTATTAGACAGACTGATATGATTGAGCAAACAGTGATATGGGGTGTACCGTTGAGTTTCTGAAAGTTAGTGCAACAACTAGAAAGACTGGTTTAGTTCATGAGGAGAGGGCAGCATGCACTGGTGAAAGGTAAAACTAAAGTAATTTCTTAGTACAAGAAGGCATAAGGAAGGGTTATCATTTATATTGTAAAAATTTTCGGAAATGCAGTTTTACCTGCTGGTGAAGAGAGGAAGAAATGTAGAGTTTCTGTTTCAATAGCATGAACTAATGGGTATTGACCTGAGACAAGTCAATTTAGTTGATTTCTCACAAAGGTCAACACTTCATTATTCTTCAATTTGAATGTCCAGGTTAGCAGAGAAAGCAGTCAAATCCTCTGAAAAACTTGTGACTCTGATATTTAAGTGCCTTTAATGTGGTATCCAAAATTAGAGGGCAGACAACCTTGTCTGTCTCTTTTGTGTGTGTGACTGAGTATTAATGAAAGTATTCTGTATTATTATCATTGAATGTTACCTTAGTTCATTGGGAAAGAATTACATTTGATTTTATGTTCTCAGAGCCATCACTTTGAGCACTGAACTTCTTGTATTTTTCTTCTTTAAATCAGTTTTGTGTCTTCTGCTTTTTATTTTTCAGTATGTTTTTAGTTTGGAGAAATAAATTGGAAAAAATGTGTCTACTGCCCCAAATAACCAAAACTTACTTCTTATACTATGATTGCAACCATAATTTAAGCTTTGTAAGGTACTCAAGATGCTGGTATTTGTCCTCTTTCTGTCTTTCCTGGGTAGGAGAGGGGTATAAATTTCCTGTACTCAGCATGACAGCTCTTCAGAAAACGTGAAAAATGAGTCTTGAATCCCATAGGTTAGTTCCAAATTCTGATTAGACAATCACATAATTTAGACTCCCATGTCATTCTCCTTGTGGTCCTTCAAATATACTTTTTCCTTTTGCACACTGGGCTTTTAAGTGAAAAAATCTAGACGAACAGATCGTCTGAACACTTGATTGATGTCTGTGTTACAGTGGTCTTTGACAAGAAGAGCAATCAAGAGAAAATCCTCTGTAACTGTTCTAAGCAATACTACCTCGTGATAAATGTGCAGGAAGACTTTTTAAAGCTGTGCTCCTTGTTAAGCATTGACATAGACACTTTATTAGAAACTTGAAAACTTAGCCAAAGGTGTAGCTTTTTGAGGAGACCATAAAAACATCTCCCTGGAGCTGACATTCCCACCTTTTTCCATTTCTTTGAAATGGAAAGTCTTCTGGTTCAAGAGTTAGAATTTCTAGGGCTTCCCAGTGAAGTGGAAATTGGGCTGACTAGGCTTTTCATGTGGTGTTTCTGTGTGTGTGAGTGTGCTTGCACACATATGGATGTGTAGGGGTTTTTTTCCATAAGGAGGGGAGAGGTGGAGGCATTTGAATCAGATTTGTCATATTGGGAAGAATTAATCCAGTTACTTGTTTGCTTAAGTTATAAGCAACAGATTTTTATAATGCAAAGTTTTTAGGTCATTGTGCCTATTCAGACTCTATTGTTTCACTGTGCTTATGATTACGTAAATATTTTTCTGTCAAAAAATACTGAAATCCTAATTTTTCAAGAAATGTAGCAATCAACTTCTATCTAGATTAGATTAAAAGAAATCTCAATGGAAAGAGACTTCTTACATTAGAACATATGGTAGAAAACTTAATAATGGCATGGCACTTTCAATCTCTCTGAGGTTGGGGAATTAAAAATGTAAAAACACAATATTTCTCACAGTTTATGGCAATAGCACAATGAAAACATGTTATTTAGATTAGTCTTCTACAAAAACTCAGCAGGGTTTTATAGAAGTCTGTCTCTAAGTAAACTTTATGAAAAGTCAATCATACTTTTTTTGATGGCTTCCTTATTAATCTTTTCTGGATACAGACTCAGCATTCCAAGCACACCATGGTGTCTCTCTAGCGAAAGGGTGTTTATTAGAATTTGACAATGAACTTAGCACCCAAAATGGTCAAAAGGGCAACTATATCTTGTTTCTAAATGTGGTCAAAATCAACTCCTGAACATCTCAATGTCCTCTGAAATAATGATGTACTCTTCTACTTCATGTCACCTGGAGCCCAGGAAGGGAATGTTCAGATGTAGGCATCAAATTGTGAAGTCATCTCCTTCCTAAAGTGACATTGACTGGCAGTGGTCTTCCCCCTAACCCAGAAATTTCTTAAACCCGTATTTCTTAGTTGATATGTTTAATTTATAAGTGAGCAGCTGTGAAGTGATATGTCTGTGAAGGAAATTAGGTGACAATTAGGTGACAAGCATGCTCAGCCTAGCCTGCTTGCACACTTTTGTAGCACTACAGTTTAGATGTCTGTAAAAAGTTGGGTGGTTTTGAGAAGTCCTGGCTGTGTTTGGCCTTCTGTGAAACAAAATTATCAAAGGCCATTTCACTTAGACTGCTTGAATTTCTGGTGGAAAGATCCTCTTGCCCCTTTGATAGATGTCTCATCTTCAGTGGCCAGAATGCCCTTTCTCCATTCTAGGCTGTCTAAAACAGTGATGAAACAGGGTGTTTGTGCCTTTCACACTTCTAACTGGTCATGGAGATAAATAGTAAATGAGAGTGAGGAGAAGTTGTGTGGTTTTTTTGTTTTCATTTTCTTTTTTTCTCATCTTTGAGCTTGCTGTACAGAATTTCTGTAAGCTGTTAGCAGTTCCTCCATAGCACTGCATTCTTTGGCCTTCTTGATGTATTTGAAGGACTTGTGGTGACTTCTTGTCCTTCACTCTGTTGTTCTGGTTGTTTGCCAAATTTCATCAATTTATATCATCTTTTCAAGTCTTTTTTCATGGCCGTCATCAAAAAGGAAATTTTGAACCCAGTCTTTAAAAGACTTTGAAATTCTACAACTTATTTTACACTCTAATCTGTTTTTAGCAAGTTTTTACCTTTTTGGAGTTTTTTAGAAAATTCATATAAGCCTAGCAGTAATTAAAATATGAAAGAAAATTACATGAAATATTTCACACAAGTTACATTTGTGATAGTGAAGAAAACCTGAAGTCCTTTTTCCCATTTGCTCAAAACAGTATCATCTTAAACTGTGTTCAGATGCAGATTAGACAGACTGATAAGGAATTAATACCATCAGTTGCTATTGAGCATAACAGTGGCAATAGAGCTTTTGGCTCAGAAATTATGATAGATCTTCTGGTTCACAGGTTCCAACACTACTGCTCAGCAGGTGCTGGGAACATATGTTGGTGGAACACCATGCTGTGCATGCCCACAAACTTCTGCAAAAGCTTTTGCTGCTTGCTGTAGTTGCTAGCACAGTACTGAGCTAGGTAGATCTTTATAAACTAAACATTTTTTATGTCATGTCACTTCAGTCCTTACTGGGTACGATGAGTATGATGCCACTTTGAAAATTCAGTCGGGGCACCTCTGGTTATTATCTTTTCTCCCCACCTAAGATGTATTTGTTTTGACTGCCCATGAAGAGGAAAGTGGTTAACTGGGTTTAGCTTATGAGGAAAATACTATTTTGACCAAGTGAATATTTTCAGTTCCAAAGTATTGCAGGTTCTGAGTTGAGTCCTGCATCACTTTGTTATGGGAGATAGTTAGTGAAGGATTTGTTATTTATATGAAAGTCTATTTTTGATGTTTACGTATTTGAGCTGATTTTACTTCTAATTCAGTAATGAAAAATAGAGCTTTTATGTAGAGCTATAATTGGAAATACTTCCAGATACTTTACTGTATGGATTCTTACTGATATAGGCATTGCAGGGAGTTTATTTGTATTCCAAAATGTTCCTCACTTGACTTCTGCCATTCTGTATAGATCCAGAAACTGCTTCCCAATTGTGATTACTTTTGACCAGGTATTTTGCATATTATCATAATATGTGCTCATTAATCATTTAGCAATAAGAGTTTAATAAACACAATTTCTTTGTTTCTTGTTTTGTCTTGCAGGCACCAAGTATAGATGAAAAAGTGGATCTTCACTTTATTGCATTAGTTAATGTAGGTGGTCATCTCTATGAATTGGGTAAGAACACTTTTTATCCACTCTCTCCATTTGTTAGAAACAAATGCAAGTAGTGATGCTGTGAACTGTCAAGGTTTCAGAGAGATTTCTTCATGTTATGTAGAGCTTAGGTTCTTTTCAGCTGCATCTTAGGGCTCTGGGGATTTCTTTCAAACAGCTGGAGCCTTCTTGGTTTTTTGGGGGGGGGGCGGGTTGTTTTGTTTGTATTTTGGGGTTTTTTGGGTCTCTTTGTTTTCCTTCCCTTAACTCTATCCTATTAAGATAAAATGGTACAGAATATTAGACTGCATCGAAACTTCTATGGGCATTTATAAGAACAGGAAGCAAGAAAATTGATAAAAACATTTCACAGGATATTTGTGTTATTTATGTTCCTGAACTGCTTGTGGGAGTATTAAATTAACTGTGTGTCACTTCAGAAATGTTAGCTATATTATTAAGCAGTGTGATGCTGTTTAAACTCAAATCATGTAGTCTGGATACTACAAGATATTAACACTCTGCAACTTGTTTGTAATAGTCTAATATTTTTTCCTCTACTTTTTGTGGTCAGTAAACAGTTAACTGTGTAGTAGTCCTTATTTTTTGAAATACAGCTATTTTTTCCCTGTTCAGATTGCGTAGCACTTAGTTTTGCTCAGATATTCTCTAATGACTCCAATCTTAAATATGTTGCTGGGCAACTAGGTTTTCCAGCAGGCTCTTCAGAAATCCAGCAAGCAGATCAGCATTTAAAAACTTCAAGTTACTGATCTTTCCTAACATAATTTTTGCAGTATTTTATGGCGATAAGACTTTCATTGTTTGAAAATCAGCATGTAATTAAGCAATGCCCTTAACAGATGATAAACAATCACAACATAGGGCATAAGCAATATATGAGAAGTGCTTGTGTTAATATTAAGTTAATCTAAGGGGTATTACCAGGGATAAGTCATAACCAGTAGGCACACATTTTTGTATTTTATGATACTGTGTATCTGTCACTGGACTAGATCAAAAAGTAAGTACTGTAGGATGCACTAAATATTTCATGGCTCTAAATTTCAAGGCATAAGGGATGACTTCCACTTTTTTTTTGGTTGTGTGATACTGTTTCCTTTATATATTTTCATTGTCCATTAATTTATGCTGCTTAAAAAGCAGACTACATACTATGATGACCATGTTTACCCATTTTCTATAAGTATGATGTGAGAGAAACCCCATTTGAATTTTTCCTAAAAAGAAAAAATGAGAAGAGGCATTTAGCTCTGCTGTATAGTGGAATGTCAATAATACTCTTTCTTTTGTTCTAAAAATAACTTCTCTCTGTACCAGTGGAAGGAAGCAAAAAAAAAAACCAACTTAAAAGTAGGGAAATGGAAGGTTTTTCAATTGATTGGAAGAAGGTTATTCAATTGATTCACTGGCTTTAGACAGTGTGGGCAGCATGTGGGCTTTGGCATGCAGAAAATGCTAAGGAAGCACATGGATATTTAATATATATGATCTTTCTGTCATAGAAAACACATTATTTATAGCCACATGAAATTAAAATGTTGTTCTGCCAATGTGGACATAAAAAAGCCCCAAAATTAAGGTAAACTTAGCTTGCAACAGTGCAGTATATTCAGTTCTGTTTCCCTGGCATTTTCTAAGGGTTTTGCCTTGTATCTTCAGCCATGGTAGTTACAATAATGAACAACATCTTGTTCATATAAATCCAAAAGTTTTCTAACATCAAATCTATTTTTAGTTATGGAAAATGTCGTTTGGAATTGTTGTCAACTTTGGTGGCATCTTTGGGGAGGGAAAAGCCTTTTACAGGGAAGACAGAGCCAGAAGTGATTTTGGTTTATCAAATACTTAAGATACCCTGATGTAAGTTTTCATACTGTTAACTCATTGCAAGTAACCTGAGGCATATTTATATGGATGAAATTATTTTTCAAATGCTGAGAATGACAAGCATTATTCTATTGGAAATGCAAGGGGAAAAAATCTATAGAAGAAAAATAACCCTGTTTAAATAGCAACCCTATTTAAAAGCTGTGAAAATACTTAATACTTAGAGCTGTTGGGTTTGTTTGCTAATTTATTTTAAATGACAGAAACATTTTCAGTGATGCCAGACTCTTCAGAATGGTGGGTTTGCTACTCTGGTCTGTTGTGGAGTCCCTGATCACAGCTGTCAAACACCACAGACATACAGCTATCTTGTCTGCATAAATCTATCAAGCGTAGCTGAAATTTTTCTACTTTACTTGAAAAACTGAAATAGTATACCAGCACTAAACCAACAGCAACTTATAGCTTTGAAGTTTTCAAATTAAATACTGAAAAATATCTAATCTTTTTGATTGGATCATTTTTTTGACGCAACAAACTGTATATAATGATACTGTGGTAGAAGCAGTCAGCAGTGGAGAGACCAGCAAACAGCTAGCCGCATGTGTGAACTTTATGAATAATGAGAGAGCATTTTTGAAAGTGAAGTTTAAAAAAAAAAATCTGTTTAAATAGTTTTAACTGGAAAAATGAAGCTTTTATAATTTTATAAATGTGTTATTCAATCCCACTTTGTCTTTCAACAGATGGGCGCAAGCCATTTCCAATAAACCATGGGGAAACCAGCGACGATTCTTTTTTAGAGGTAGGGGTACAGAAACTTCTTAAATGGTGTTATATGAAATTCTTGCTGTATTTCCACAAAATTTATGAGATAGATATATGAAATTACCTAAACAAGTTTAGCTATATTTATAGTTGGATGAGGAATAGAGCAAGTGGGATGGTGAGGCCAAATTAGGTTTGAAAAGAGATACTTTGTAACACTTACATTGTGGCTCTGGATGACAGCCTATCGTAACATAAATGTCAGAAATATACTTAAATACATAACACAAGATCAGACTGACTTATCTTCTGTTCTTAGATTTTCATACACTCCTGCTCCTTTCAATTAGTACATCTAATGAAAAGTTAGCAGATTGAAAACCTACAAGTTTTCATTCTCTTTGCTTTGCTTTATAGTTTGATAGGTGTCATGCTAGACAGAAGTTGATTTCCTTTCTGATCCTTGCTAATTCTTCACTTTCACAGCTTCTTTTGGGTGCTTCTTTGTGTCATGAGCTGAGAAAGTAATTGGATAGGGATACACTGACTTGGGAGGATAAACTGTCATCCCCACAGAATGCTACAAAGTTGAAGATGAGAGTAAGCAATGCATAGATCTGAGTTTTATGATATCGAGATTGGGTTAGCATTACAAAAGGAAGAAACCAGAGAAACTAAAACAAATAAAATATAAAATTATTTTATAGTTTAGAAGCATAGACTAATGTCTGTAAAGTTTGCAAATAATTTGTGCATGCTTGGACATGGGAACAAATTGGATAAAGCTTTCCTTATTCCGTATGTGTCTTTTTCCTGTTTTTGCTGATAACATGTGTTCTCCAGATTGCACCCTAAAGCTAGATGAAGGAATTACTTAAAATCTTTCAATTACCCCACCCAGCTTAGATTCATCTTGAAACAAAGGAAAAATTTTTGAAGGCAGCAGTACTAGTTAAGGCAAACTTCAGAGATGCATTTAGAAAGTCAGACAAGCAACACATCTGCTGCACAAAGTAATATTCAGTCACAAAAATCATCATTGCTAAGGTCCTTCATGACACTTTTGCTCTTTTAGGCTGCCTATATGAGCACTGTAAGTAATTTTGAGTAGTGATAACTCACATTAGAAATACCATTTGTGTAGGTTTGTAACACTACTTAGTAAACCTTTATGGAAACACCCATTTTGAGCATAGTTTGGAAAAAACATATCTTCATATTTCAGTTGCATTTTGTTTGGTTTTTATAAGAAATATGATTAATAGTGTTCTTCATTTTGGTTTGCTTTGTACTTTTTTCTCTCCTAGGATGCAATAGAAGTTTGCAAGAAATTCATGGAACGTGACCCAGAAGAATTAAGATTTAATGCAATTGCACTGTCTGCAGCTTAAAGGTCTTTTCCAGTGAGGCAACTCTATTGCAATGTATTGTAAGAATAAGACTGTTGCCATATGTTAATAGTACAAATTTTGATACTTCCCTAACATCTTGACTAATTGTAGCATATGTGGAATAAACTTTGCATTTGTCCTTGCTATATTTTGCTGCTTGTTCCTACAGCAACTTTGGGTATTTCTATACAGGCATGACTTTTGTGCAAGATTTCTATGTGGTGGGTTGTTTCCCTTCCACCCGCTTAAAAGTTTTGGGACTTACTGTCTGTGATATTTCTTTGTAATAATGATGAGCTGCTTCAGAGCAGGATTATCATTTGTGTCATGCACAGGTAACATTCTGAGTGGAGTATGTAGTATGGTGATGGCTGAAAACTTGGAGTATGAGGCTATCTCCATCTTTTATTTATAATGGTGCAAGAATACTATAAGAACTTCTTCAGGTGACTCAAGTGACAAAAACATTTTTCAGTGTATTATTTATAAATAAATATGTGGAAGAAAATAGGCAGAAAAAGAACTATCCTTACTGTTGGTGAGCACTAACATTTTAAAATTATCTTAATGTTTACATTTTGAATAAAACTTCACTTTGTTTCTCAAGTCTAATAATGTTAATAAATTGTCAAAAAAACTTTAGTTAAACCTATGTTTGCTATTTATATATGGGGAAAAATGATGTGGATTTTTCCCCCTGAAAAGGCACATTAAGTAACTCAAATGGTAGGAGTGTGGAGGGTACACACAGGTGAATACAGCAATGTGAAGTACCTCACCTAACTGAAATAAATGATAGAAAAGTGATGATTGTTGTAATGAAGTTTTATTTAGCAACACAAGCAGACTGAAGATTTTAAGGCATCCATGATAGCCATATACTTTTCTCCCCTGTAGGAATATCTATTGTAAGTTTTTCAGGTGCCATTACTGAATGCTATCTGATAGCCTTCCCCCCTGCCATCCCTCTCACTCCACCCACTGATCTTAAGGTACTGTCTGAATTAGTAACATTGTGGTTGTTTTGAGTTTGATCTTGTTTGGGTTTGGGTTTGGTTTTTTAGCTAAGCAATCTTAACACATTAGGATTCTTGTGAAGGTTAGGGTTAATGTGTGTGTTTTTGACATTCCAGAAGAATATTCCTTATTCACTCCTTTGAAGTGGAATAATTTAGGTTTGCTTCCAATCAAACCTGTTGCCAAAGGAAACTGAACCCTCCACGTCCCGGAGGGTGCTTTCATTCTCTATCAATTGTCATTGCAGGAAAAATGAATGGGGTTATGCCAGAAGCACTCTGGCAGAGTTTTCATTCTTTATAGAAAAGAAAGAGGCCTGTGAGTCTGTCTTATCACTTAAGAACATCTCTTGCACTCTAAAGAAAAAGTTGGAGTGTCTGTCTAAAACATGTCACCTGGAGCATCCAGTAACAACAGTCTGTTTTCTATAAGTGAGCTGGTTGGAAAACCAAAGGAGAATAATAACATTAATGAGCTTCTATTTTTGAAGCTTTTGCTTTTTCACCCCAATAAAATGTAGTATCGTTAAGACTTCGTTTATGTTGCCATGCTCATTAGTGAAGCCCTGAAACTTGCTTTTAAAAAAAAAATCAGAGGCTTTAGTAACCAAACCATCTGTGTTGTCTTCTAGCTAATATCATCAAATAAAGGTTGTCACCACTGAATTGGGATATTGCATATTTTAAGCAAATGGTGACTTGGAGGACTGCCTCTCAAGTAAGCCGTAGTTCATCTAGCTAAGGCCCTTTAAGGATAGAGGACAGGGTGAAGAAGGAGAGGACGTGCAGTTCAAAGCTGTTAAACAAGTTACATCAATTGTCTGCTCTAGGGAAATAGTCTCATCGTTTATGATCTTCAGTGTTCAGAACATTTCAGTGGGTTTAAGTAATAAATGGGTGTCTTTCCTTTTGTGCAGCTGTTTACTGCAAAATCCCTTCAGAAATGGAGCTCGTTGTTGGGTACACGGACTGCCTAGACAAATTCAGGACAAAGATAATAAGGTTAGAATAGTAAATTTGGGGTGGGAATTTCTGTAGTCGTGCTGAAAAATACATCTTGAATCTTACGTAAAAACCTATAAATAAGAATTCTTCATAGTTTGACAATATTTTAGTTTTGCTTAGCATCTACATAGCCTTCAAATCAGTTGTTCTGCAAGGTAAGGTTTCCTTTTATTTGCAGTGTTAATTTCTGGTTTATTAATATGTAAGATGGTACATTTTAATGAGCACTCTTTGAGATGCCAAAGGAAGAGCAATGCACTAGTTTTCGTGCTGAACTGTATCTACTCACTGCATGGTCTCTTGGTAGAAACTGTGAAAGGCTGCACTGCAGAAATTCATGTCACCCAACATATACAGTGTAACAGCCTTCCGGAGCTTGTGAGACCATGGCACAGGCCTTGGCACTGTCTCAAGTAGCACAGGAAGTAAAGGGATCTACAAGCTGCTGGAATATCTCTGTCATTGACATAACCTGTATAACACGGATAAAAAAGTGAGGTATGAACACTTGGCTGACTTGTAAAGTCAAGCAAGGTCCTACTTAGAGGCTGATAAACCCTGCAGACTCCATGGTGCTTTTGGCTCTGTGACGCCCCAATGTCTGCATCATCGCCTGAGCTGTACAATCTCTTGCTTATTAGCTCAAGCTCTGTGGGAAAATAACACTGTATTTTCTACCTTGTGCAGCCCTGCCAGAGCCTCAACAGCTTTGTGTGGAGGAGCATGGCTTGGCCACGAGCACGCAGTGTCAGGAAATCCCTCTTCAGCCTCTGCAGTCTGGGCCACCTGTATACAGCATCTTATGGAAGTGGTGTGTGTAGGAGTGAGGTGATGCATGCTCCACACTTACATTAATTTTAGCTGAGCGGAGCTGGTGTGCTATTAAGCACTCAGGATTGTTCAAGGTCTTTTAGGTACATTGGTGCAAGTTTTCCTATGTTATTTACAGACATTTTTTTAAGAAATCATAATTTAGTAACCAGTACAATGCCCTTTCCTTTCAATCATGGCTGCATGATTCAGTTAAGAGAAGAAGAAAGTTGTTTTCTGATAGTGAAATGTATGTTTTGGAAAATAAAGAGACTTAACAGCCCACACTTAACAAAATAAATATGGTCTTTCCTTAAAGAAAGAAGCCTGCCTTGGTAGAAAATATTATTGTGTCAAATATGTGTAGAACTCTCCTTGGAAAGAATATGACGTAAGCTGTTGCTTGAATTATCCCTAGGAGCACACACATTGAAAGGGTTTATTTTTGTCAAGTAGAACAATATTACATTTGCTACTTTTGACAGCAACAATTAGCAGTCATATCTGATATATGTAATCTTTCTCTGATCTAGGACTCTGGTGACTTACATTGTTAGCACAAAGGAATAATAAAACTATTTTGGTTGCTTAGGCTTACATAGATATTTTATCTGTGACAGTTGATTTAAAATTCACTTTGAGGATGAGATTTACATGTTGGAGCTTTTTTTACTTAGTGAGGAACTTAGACTTGAAAGTTGCTGTGATCCATGCAGTCTACTTAAGCACTTAATCAAATTACATGATAACTCAAATTACTTGAATTACTTGATATAAAACATTAAACGCTTCATTTGTAAGAAAGGTGATTTGATTTGTTACAAAGTGAAATAAAGCAAGCAGAAATAAGTGAGAAATGTGATTTTTTTAACATTACCTCTTTTGAAGCCTATTTTATAGAATTCTTAGTTACTTTCTCCTACTTAGGGAGCACTGTACTCTTAGATGAAGTGAAAGTCCTTAAAATCTGGAGAAAGGCTGCTGTAGTTCTCCAGAAAAATGTTTGGTAACCTCAGGTAATGCAAATTGATGTCAGCCAGCAGCAGCAGCTGATACATATTTTATTTAGACATTTTAAACCTTTGTAATCATGGATGTTAAATAGTGAGATGAGAGGGTTGTTTTCTGATGTTCAGGCTTCCCACTGAAGAAAAATGCAGATTCTTCATTTGTATTTGGTCTTGTGGCTGATCTGGCTTGGAACAGGAAAAAAGGGTAAGAAAAAACCCCTCAAAATTACAGCTTTCATATTATTCCTTGCTGGCTCCATAGCATAGATGTCTCAAATCATACCATGGTGAGGAGCTAACTACATAACTTCTATACATTTGTAACTTTAATAAATGTCAGATATCTCCCATGGAACTTATTTCAGCCAGTCACTGTGTTTTCCCTCCTGAGTCTACCACCTGATTTTCATACACCGTAGAAATTGATGGCTCATAGCTTCTTGACTTGTTGACCTCCTAAATTTCTCCTCCCTATTCTGAGGTTTTCTGTAACAAAAGATGTGTCCCCAAGTCAACATCTCAGGAGAAGTGAATTTGTGTGTAGTACAAAAGCTTTAAGTTATCTTTTCTCAGTAGTACTTTAAAAATTACATATGTTCTGCCATGGGCTATAAAAGCAAAACGTGTGCAGTGACTGAGTTTTACTTACAGAGAAGATATGGAAAGAAAAAATACTACAAAAAGTGCAAGCAGGAAAAGATAATAGAATCATGAAGGCTGGGAAACACCTTTAAGATCATTGAGTGCAATGTTAAACTAACATTGCCATATTCACCACTAAACCATGTCCCCAAGTACCACATCCACGTATTTTGAACACTTCCAGGGATGGTGATTCCCTTACATCCCTGGGCAGCTTGTGCCATGTTTGCATTGAAGAAATTTATCCTTCTATCCAATCTAAACCTCCTTAACTTGAGGCCATTTCCTCTTGTCCTGTTGCTTGTTACCTGGGAGAAGAGATTGAGCTCCACCTCACCACAGCCTCCTTTCAGGTAGGAGTAGAGAGCTTAAATACAATGTCAAAATGAAATCTAGTCAAAAAAATCCCACATAAACCAAAGCCAAAGCACAACAACTTATTGCTGGAGATTAGTATTACAGGAAACGACACTTTACCCTGATACTTAAATTTTTCTGCTTAGCACTTGTCCGCCCCTGCATTGGAAGAAAGGATTTTACTGTGTTCGTCCAGCAAACATCTCCCTCCTGCCCCCCGTGCTTCTGTCAGGGCGGCTGAGCCTTTGCTGCAGCACAGCGTGATCCCAACCTGCCCCACGTTTGTGGTCACCGCAGTGGGCAGAGCCCAGCGCAGCTCTCACCCAGGCCCACGGTCGAGCGGTACTTAGACCGGGCTTTAGCTCTGAGCCTGGGATAGCGTCTGGGGTGGACGAGTCGCAAAAAACCTGCTGCAGTGAGCGGGGCACAGGGACACGAATGAGCCAGAGCAATGGGCGCTAGTGTGAGTAGTGTGAGCTAAACCAGAGTTGAGGCCAGCGGGACTGGGGAGGGAAGCATGAAAGCCGAGCCGCGTGGCTCCAGCTCAGCCGGGGCACCTCCGCCTCGGTCGCTCTGTACGAAAAGCGCCCGAAACAAAGCGTGGGTCTCATGTTTTCCGCAGGCTCCCAACTTCGTCCCCAGACGGGACAGCGCTGCAGAGTGTGGAGCCGCTTCCCCGGGATCGCGGCGCTGCCTATGGCCGGCCGGGGAAGCCCCATCGGTGCGGAGGCGAGGGAGGCGGCCCGGGCTCCCGCGGCCCCGCCGGAGGGAGGGAGGGCGGCGGCGGCACGCTGGGCAGTCCCGGCCGGGCGGGGCGGCAGGTGGCGGGGGCCGGGCGGCGGGACCGGCCCTGAAAGGTGCGATTGTCCCCAGCTATTCCTGGTATGCGCCGGGGCGGGAGCCCCGGGGGCGGCCTCCCCCGGCCGGGAGCGCGAGGGGCGCCGCGTCCCGGCGGGAGGGAGCCGCCACCGCCGCCGCGGGGCGCGGCCCCTCCCGGGCGTGCGGTGCGGCTGCCCCGGGGGTCCCGGCGCTGCCGCACGGCCCGCGGCTCTTCGGATTCCTGCGAGCTCCCGGGAGGGGGAGTTCCGCGGGGAGGAGGCGGAGGGGGAGGAGACGGCGCGGGCAGCGTTAAAAGGAGGCAGCTGAATGACAGCGGCCGCTGCCGCGCCCCCGCCCCGCCAAGCGCCGGCCGCCCCCCGCTCGCTCGCTGCTGGCCATGGACGGGAGAGAGGACGCGGAGTGCGACTTGCAGGCGGCGTTCGCCGAAGCCCGGCGGTGGGTGGAGGTGAGGTGTCTCTCGGTGCTGCTGGGTGCCAGCCCCGCGTTCCCCCGGTCCCTGCCCGGGGCAGGGGTCCCGCCACAGCCTCCGCACGGCGGAGCGCGCTGCGCGCTCCCGCGGGGCTGCCCCGCCGTCCGGCAGCAGCTCCCGGGACGCGGCCCCAGACCTGGACTCTTCGTCGGCAGCTGCGGACTGCTATTTTTGGAAAGTATCGTGGCAACTTGCAGAAATCTGTGCAGTATCGCCACCGCCCCCTCCTCGCAATCCAAATTAAAGGCTGGCTTGGTTGCCCTCCTGTCGTTAAGGCTTGTAATTTCTTGCCATCTTGTAAATGACTTCTGTAGCGCTTGCTCCGAGACAGTCTGAATTAAAGGCACTCCTTCCTGTCTCGAAAGAGTTCAGGACAGAGAGTAACCTGAAATTAACACTCATTTTCTTCTCTCCTATTTTGAAACATGATTGTCTGACATAGCGCTTGACGTAAATATCCGTGTTTCTGTATGATTACCCGAGTCACACCGGTGCGCTACGTGCTAAAGCGTGGGGAGAGGGTTGTTCCTGGATGTACCTGAGTTTTGACCAGGGCAGCATCGGCTGAGCGAGGAGGCTGATGACTTGGAAGCTGAGAAATGTTTGCAATATTGAACAGCCTCCCTTAGAGTCGTGTGCTTTTAAAGAGGAGTTTTGGAGCGCTGATTTAGATGTATTTTAACATATTAAGCTTATTTCTTTGTGCCTAGTCACTTAAGATGAAATTTAGTGTTGTTACAACCACTATCACAATAACTTTGGAAGGAGGAAATATTAAAAAAAGGATGTTTGTTACTTTTTACCCCTCATCTTTACAAGCTTGTCAAGACCCGAGTTCAGGTTTCTTTGTTTCCTCTGTAAAACAATGACATCTAGTGCTTAAAATCTATTGAGAATGTTGAACTGAGAGCACCAAAGGCAGGGGTATCATAAATGACCTCCACAAGTGTCATTTTCGTGTCCTCTGTGAATGTAGGTAATTACAACAGTCCTGGCTTCCCCATGTGTCAGTGTTGTAAGTTTTGTAAGAGTTAGCTGTAAGTTTAAGCAATTAAACCATTCCTCACTCATGCATACCTTTCTTGCATTGGTTTCTTTAAATTGTCAAAGCTTATTTTAAAAAGCTTCATTACAGTGATTTAATGTTGTCTTTGAAAATCCTATTTTAAGGGGTTGGGGATTTGTTTCAATTATTTTTTGAGTTCATATGATACTGGCTGGTTGTACCATTCCTACAAAAGGTTTTGTGTCTTTGCCTGCCAGTAGCATGTGGGAGCTCTAGCAAAGAAATGTGAGTATGTAGTGTGCACTGTTTATGTAGGGGAAAAAACATATGCTCGGCTTCCCCCTTGCCCAGTCTAATTTGTGTGGCTCTCCTTTGATATGTGAAAGCTGTTCTCATTTTAAAGTAACTTTTAAACTTACCCCTTAAAGGAACAATTTACTGTAAAGCAAGTAACTTGCAAACCTTAAGGTATTGACAAACAGGATGCTCGGAATTCCATAATGTTAAAGGAAGATGTAAATATTTATTTCCTTATGAAATGAGGTTTGTGTTTCAGAAGAACTGTTGTGTTTCTCTGCTCTTTAGATCCAGATGGCTTTAAAATCCAAGTCTGACCATTTCCGTAGTTGTATGATATTTTTAGGGTAATGAGGCATGTCCCAAGGTTTTGTGAGTCTTGGTGGAAAAAGTGGTGTATACATGATAGTGAAACTTGGTGAGTCCTAATGATTAGTTTTGAAGATGAGGCAGTTTTTAAATATTTACAAACTTGAACTTCTGATGTTTTGGTAAGGTTTTGTGTACCAGCTTCTCCCTAACATTAGAGATGAAAGCATACAGACACTAGCTACTATGTATTTAAAGGAACAAGCCAAAATAGCTTTGTAAACTGTTACTCTTTCCCTTTGCTAATGAAAGCTTTGTTAACATATTTCTGTATTTCAATGGAGAATTTTATGGACTCTGAGACTTAAAAAAACCCCTCCAGCCTTGAAGCTGAGTGCTTTTTAGTAACTGGAATGAGCAGCTGTATTTGTCAGATCCCAAGAGGAGTAAAAAATATCCCAAAACCATGAAAAAATATTGCCCTATATTTTTTTGAATTTTTTTGTGAGAGAAAACTGTGTCCTGGTCAGGTTCCTTTTCTACCTGTTCCCATCTGAATTCTCAGTGCTGTAGGGCAGCCACTGGCTCATGGGAGCTCAAATATTCATTCTTAGTTCTTATGCTAACAAAGAAAACAAAGCAAACCAATAATTAAAAAAAAACAAAAAAAACAAAACAAAAAACACAACAACCCAAAACTAATTAATCCCCAAACCCCCCACTCCCAACAATCCAAACCTCCAAACAACTTAAACCAAAAAAGTGCAAGAGCTTGATTAAGAATAATAACAATAGAAAATTGCATCTGATATCTGATGTTACTTAAAGGAAGACTTTGTTCTTTAATTCAGGTTCATGTTGAGGCATATTTTATGATAATGCAGACAAAGAATGTCTGTAGTCTTCACAGTGCAAAGACCTCTTAAAGTGTGGTCCTCAGGCTCTCCTGTTTCATGTGTTGGGAGCTGGGAGGGAATGTTGCTTGTTAAAAGAGTTGGAGTCACTGGGGGAGCTGCCTGTTGAGGATGTCTACTTCTTTGGGGGAAGGAATGGTCATTTTATGTACAAAACTCAAGCTCTTCTCAGGTGTCCTTTCTGCAGAAGCCAGCACTGTTTAGTGGTGTTGGCTTCTTGCATCTGAGACTTTTGGCACTTTCTGAGCTCTGCCTGGAGCAAGTGGTGCTGATCAAGCTCACCCAGCCTTCATTTGGCACCTTAGCTGGACAGATGGTGCATGCTGAGAGTAAAACACTGGACTACCATGACTTGGCAATAGTTTGTCAAAGAAGGAGAGACCAAGGAGAGACTTCATCACAATCTACAACTTCCTTATATGGGGAAAGAGAGGGCAGGCACTGATTTCTCCTAGTGATTAGTGATGGGACTCCAGAGAATAGCGTGAAGTTGTGTCAGGAAGGTTTAGGCTGGATATCAGGAGAAGGTTTTTCACCCAAAGGTGGTTGGATACTGGAACAGGCTCCCCGGGGAAGTAGCACCAAGCTTGGCAGAGTTCAAGAAATGTTGGGACAATATTCTCAGGCACATGGTGTGACTCTTGAGGCTGTCCTATCCAGCGTCAGGAGTTGGACTCAATCCTTGTGGGTCCCTTCCAGCTCAGGATTTTCTCTCATTCTATGGAAGGTAGAGCTTGTTTGCCAAAGCTAGAAATAGCTGGGTTAAATTGTTTTACTGTGTTCTGTTCCATATTATAACTTAAGCAAGCCAAAAGCTGTTCCTCCAAACCAAAGCATTCTTCCCCCAGCTATTAAATATCCCAGACTGCCGAGTCTGTTTTCCTGCCTCGAGATGTGGGAGAGCAGTCTGCCTCTCCCTTTCTGCAACCCACCACCAAGTTCACCCTTGTGAATGAAGGGAAGACACAGTCCCTCTCCTCCAACATACGCTTCACTGTTTTAGGAGTGATACCCCTTGAAGACTTTGAGAGGAAAGAAGTGTGTGCTCTTTTCTTGTAAAATGTCTCAGCTTTTGATTCTACTTCTGTGTTTGAAATGAATTCCAATCTTCTGGTAAATGTCTATGGTTTGAAATTATTTGCTAAAGCAATCTGAAACCTGACCCATGAAGTCTGTAAATCTTTAGTTAAAGTGCCTTGAGGCAAATAATGCTTGAATTTTTTTCCCCCTGAAGTAGTCAAATGTACAGATCCAGTCTGTGGGAGGGTGGCCAGTGAGCGTGTGCCTGAATGAATTGTTGGAGTGAAGCAGCAAAGCTGTAGGAAAGCATGTGGAGCAACTTCAACAAATCCACTGAAGTGAAAAATGGGTGTTCAGCCAAGTAACTATTAATATTGCAAATTATTGCAGCTCTTCCTGTGAGCTAATATAATAACTCCGCTCTAATAACTTCCATGGAGTTGTAAGTCAGATATTCTGAGAGGTACTGATTTCATCAGAGTGTGTTAAGAGTGTCAGAATGAGGACTCTGGAATCCTGGAATTGCCCCTCATGCAGGGACACTGCAGCAGAAGTTCTTCCTGGTCCTAACACTGCCCAGTGATGATGGAGAGACCTGTTTCACCATGAGGAATTCTATAGCAAGATAAAGTTTTTATCAATTTTAATAGAAAGTGTTAGGAAAAGAAAGCCCAGCTAATCTGGATGGCAACTAAAAATACCTCTGCTATTCCTGTCATGACCATCAAATAGGTAGTGAAATTGTCTAATTATTTATTTTGAATGCTGATGTGTATTGACATCCATGATAATGCATTGTAACATTGTAGTGAATGTTGGAAAATTATTTTGGGCCTTTTTTTCTTTTTACAGGAGAAAACAAATTTGTATATATGTGTGCATGCCCCCCCTACCCCCACCCTCTCAAACCTGCTCAGAAAATTGAAAAGCAGATTTGCAAAGTAACTTGGTAGAAAGAGTCTGCTTGAGAATAAACTTGAGAATCAGGACAACTTACTGAAATCTTTTGGTTTGAACCAACAGTACAGCAATCAAATTCAGGGAATGGTCTCTGACATGTGGTCACCAAATGTTTCTTTTTACTGAAACTGTTTGGAGTTTGCATTTCTACTGTATATTTTTATGGCTTCTGCAAATGCATCTAGAGGTCTAGCAGTGATGTTTTCCCTGTATTTGCATAGAGATCTTACCTCAGTGATTATTTTGTTTTGTTTCTCCCCAAGCATGAATCTAATGCATACAGCCTGGTATGGGGAGAATAACTGTGGAGATAGAAGACTAATTTCACTGTTCAAATCCTCTTCTTGTAGCTACCTTTATTTAAGTTGAACTAATATTATAAAAAAAAAAATTCTTAGTTCTGGGTCATGTATTCTTGGATAGTCTGTAGAGAGTCAGTCAGCTCCTAAATAGTGCTAGAATGAAATATGTGTGAATGAAAAGGCAAAATCTATATATTCTTTTCCCTAAACCATGTTTAATACTGGGTAATTCTGTCAAGTCATAAAACCTGGGTGGGCTGGTTTCTGGAGAACTTCTTACGCACAGCTGCCAAAGTCCTGGCTCACGTTTACATCAGGGTGTATTTAACCCTGCTTTAGGTGGATGCATCAATATTTTATTACTGTATGTATATTCTTGGCAATGAGTATTTCATGGAATAAATCTATCTAGTTGATGTATAAATATTAATTTATGTATAAAGGTACATGTTGTGAAGTAAATACTGTGGGAATTTTAATCCTGGAAATAATATCCTCTCCATTACCTGCAGACTATGAAAGTGCTGTGGTTAAAAAGCCATAGAATAGGGCTAGCAACAATGTGTAGAGAGAGAGAGGGTGACAGTAATACCCTTTGATCTGGCTGAACACTTTTCTCTCTGTTTCTTTGTCCCCTTGCTTCTAGATCTCAGGAAAGGTGTCTGTAATATCTTTGAGAGAAAAATGGGACTAATTTTTGCTTGAGAGTAAAATCTGTTTCCTGGTTTCTGTAAGGTGGGTTTATATATTTTCAAGACTATATTTGGAAATTCTGACGGATAATCAAAAGTCTGTCTTAACACAGAGCTGTGTGATGGGCATGCATAGCTTTGAGCTGAGTTCACAATGTAGTTTCCTTTACGAAGTTTCTCTTTGTAGTTTTGAGAGTTGTATTAAAATTTTGCATGAAAGCAGCATCTGCAGGCACTTTGAGAAAGAATTTTCTTGACTGTAGAAGTGGGTATATCTTCTATACTGGGGAAATGCATTACAGCTTAAGGGGAGCTACAGACAGTTCTGACCAGGCTTTTGTTTTCTTCTGGTCTGTATTTCGTGGTTAGCAGCTAGAGTTAGTTGTGGCATTACTTTTGGAATTTTTTTCCTGTCCTTTTGTTTGTTTTCTGAACTGTGTCCTGATCCTTTCTACAGTTTTGTGAGGCCAAGCATTTTTTTTTGCCCATAGGTTCGGGAAAAGGTGAGATGATGATGATTTCCACTTTTAGCATGCATTGCCCCCTCCTCCGCCACTGCTATGGACTCACTTTTAGCACCTTATCTTTGTCAGACACTTTTTTTGGTCAAAATTTTCGAGCTTATAATGAGCACTTGTGCATATTACATTAGACGGTGACCTTGCTGAGCTTTGGAAAACACTTGGGTTTTATTGTGTTGTAAGAACCAGATACATTCCAGCTGTTTCTTGTACCTACCACTCCTCCACTTTAAAGTTCCTTTATCCACTCCTGCAGGACATTTTTTAAAAACAAAACAAACCCCGACCTTTTCTGCTTTCATGAGACTAATATAACCCTTAACTATCATTTTCTAAATGGGCTTTCCAGCTACAGCAGTTTAATGAAAAACAGCATGTGCTCTCAGACCCAGTGTACTAGAAATGCTTCTGCTGGTCTAAGGTGTGTTTGACACACCTCACTTATTATCCAAATTATCTTGGGAGGAGTGTTTTGGTTTTGGTTTTTTTTCACATTTCTGAATACTGTCAATCCAAGTGAAAGTTTAACTTTAAAGGAAGTAGTGAATAAGTTACTTTAAAATAGATTCTGTTGTTCTGCTATGAGCTTCTGCAAAGTGTTGTGAATTTAGCATTTATTATTAGTGCTAAGTTTTTATTTTTCCAATGAAAAGGAGGATGTCTGGATCTGACTCACAGCATGCTAGCTTCCAATTGGATACTTAGCTGTAAAACTTTCATTTGTGTTATATTGAGTAGAGAAACCTAATTTCAACAGTGTTTTCCATTTGCAATACAAAATATCTTAGATGGACATGAAGACTATAAGACTTGCTTTATATTTTTTTGACAGTGTTGGCACATGTTGTGCAAATGTTGGCACATTTTTTGGTACCAGCTCATGTGAAAGTTCTCAGTTTTGTTTCTGGATGTGATTCAGCTTTCAGTTGTTACTATTAGAAAAGAACACAATATACTAACTTTGGGAAATAGTTATTATTACTGTGTTGGCCAAAAAAGTCAAAATCCTTGTAATGTATCACAGATTTAAAGGACTTAGTGTAGCTGAGATCAGTTCAGCTAGCACAAACAGTGAAATCTGTTGTTTGGGCCAAGCTGTCCTCCTACAGTAGATCCCACGACAATGTGGTTTTATGTTAGTGCTGAGATGTTATCCCAGCAGGGTGTCATTGAAACTCCCGTGCTTGGACTGTGCTTTCCCTGCCTCCTTTTGCTGTGTCAGTGGTGTTTGTCTGATGTTCTGGTGAGTTGGCTCAGGGGAAAATCAGTGTTTTGTGGTATTTGGTATTTGCTTGTCTCCTGAAAGGCAAGAAGGGCACCAGTGCTCCAGCCAGGGAGGAGGTAGTGTTGATGGAGGTGGTCTTTAGGCAGCAGCTCACTGTTGGGTTGCAGCTGACTAGTGGGATGAAGTGAGGCAGACACCTGAACTCAGACAAGCTATCTCTTTCCCTGGAGGTTTCTCAAGTCACCTGCTTCTGCCCATTCCCTGGCTCTCTTCCTTACATGACTCAGGAGCTGTTTGTAAGGTGCCCAGGGTCAAGGTATAAGCTAGACACCTGGATTAGGGAGGCTGGCTTCTAGCCATAAATAACTTCTTCAGGATGAATTTCATAAGGTTTATAAATACAGTTTGAGCTGTTTTAAATAGAAACTCTGCCAGGAGTTTCTGAGCCAAAGCATTTGAAAGTATTTGATATGCTTATGCACTGACTTCTACTATGGAAGAAGCAGCCCTTGTGTCTCACTGAGGCTGTGTTGGCTGGGAGATGGTCCTGCAGAGGTATTGGAATATCTTGCCCTGAAGTTCTGCAGTCATCATCACCTGCCTTTCTCAGGAGCAATCTAGTCCCAAAACCCATTTCCAGTGTTATTTATCAATTATTTCCTGGAATTGCTTTATTGACCCTGCTATTTGTTATTTATTTTGTTACTTTTTTCCTTCAGGAAGGACTGGAGAAGTCTAGCTTCTGGAGTTTGATCTGAGATTTTCTGTGTGGTCAAATGACAATGTTAGCTAATGAATCAAGATGTGATAAAGAACAGAAACAAGTGTGGGATTTTTTCTTCTTTCTTTAAGGATGTGGATTAAAAACCAGCCACTACCCCATGGGGCTCCAACATGCCTTTTGTGCAGCTGGTGTCAAAATTTGGGGATGCTGGAAGAGGTGGATGGGTGCACCATGTCAGGTCTTTCTGCCAGAGGTAACCACATAGCCTGGGTCAGTCATGGCAGTACTGTCCCATTTGCTGATGCCTCCAAAACTAAGTGTCCTATTAGTTAGTATCTGTTTGACATTGAAAGAAGCAGAATGTCAGACTTGATGATCTTTAAAAACGTTTTCCAACCTTAATGATTCTGTGAAGCCAGATGTCAGAGTGGTTGTGGAGGAGGAAAAAATAAAGATCCAGGTTTGACACTACAGCATTGGAGGAGTTGTGTAGCATTACCTGCTGCGCTGCCTTGAAATGCTTCTTTGGAAACTATTTAAGATCAGGTGAAGCAGGGGACAAAGGCATTACTGCATTTTTGCTCTAGGAAAAACATTTTCTTCCCCGTGTTACTATGCTCTGTTTGCCTAAACAGCACCATTGACAGTTGATGCACCTGAAAATGTAATCCTAAATGAAACAGGGTCAGACATTTGGTTGCAACTTCTTTTGCAAATATAAGGGTTTGTAAAAAAGTGACATTGGCTGTCTTAACTAACTACAAGGGTCTCACCTTGGTGTATAAGTGTGTATGGGGGGTGGTTTTAGTTTGCTGGTTTTTTTGAATGTCAGGTAAGCATCTTCATTGTGACTTCTCATCATTCAATAAAAAGGCTGCTTGTGGTTGATCTTATTCAGACTGAATGGAAATGCAGTGAGGATGAAGGCGTGAGCTCCAGGTACAGATGGATATCTTTCACAGACATTTGCCTGATGCTGTGGAGGCAAAAAAAATCCCTGATATAATAAACATCAACTCGATGATTATTCAAGAGGGTATTGCTTCACAGCTACAAGTCTTATGTGTGGATGAAGTTTTCAAAGACAAATCCCCATTAAAATGCACAGACTGGTTGCTCACTAATGACCTAGCTTTCATGTGTCTGATAAAATCCCAAAGTCCTCTGTGACTTTCGGGTAGGTCTGGCAAAGTGATCTCAGACTCCAGGAAGGTCTACGTGTCAGGTGGCAGTGGAATAGGGCTGGGAGCTGCGCACTCCAAAGAAATGACAGAGAAGAGAGGCTTGGAAAGGGACGAGGAGAAATGTGCACCTTAAGTTATTTGTAAGTAGCTACTTTTCCCTTCATGAGTTTCTTACCTTGTAAGTATTTAAATTGTGAAATTTCATAGAATGTGCCAACTTTTTATATCTGTTGTTTATTGGTGTTTTGCATTTATTTTGCATTTAGCCATTTAAAAGATTGGGAGAATGCAGTCTCAGACTATTCTAAATTTCTGAATGTGTTATTACACTTATTTTAATTTTTTCACATATTTTAAAATTAGTATCTCATCTGCTTTACTTACCATGGAACATGGAAGCCTATTGTTAGACCTGACTGAAAAATGCTTATATATTCATGCTCACGGTTCCTTTTTTGTTCTCTTTTTTCCTCCACAGCTAAGAGTTTTTAAAATAGTTTTTTTTTCTTTACTGTGGCAACTAAAATCTTGCGTCATTCCATTTTCCAGTGGAATCTTTGATCTTTCCTTGTGAGAACTCTCTTCCTTTGGAAATGATGGTAAAAACGTGAATGTTCTTTCCCTAAACATATTTAGATATACCATAGTTAAGAAGAATAATGCTGTTAAACCTTGTGGGATTCTCAGTGTAATTTTTTTATCAGAACACAGAATATTTACCATGTGCGTTTCAGCAACAGGGTTTGGTGTGTGCATGCAGGCATGTCTCTTGCAAGACCCAAGTTGCCTGGCTGTGGTAAAGAAGCAGGCTGGAGCAGTGGCTCCCGGCACCTCGGCAGATGTGGCCGGGAGGCTGGCAGGAATTTGGTTTCCTGTGTCTGGTGCATTGATGGCTTAGCTGTGATCCAGCTGTGCAGATTTCCAGTGGTGACTCATCTGATTATTTTCTCTTCCCTCTGAGATTCGCTGAGGAGGTAGGCTAGAGGAGGATGTCTCTCTGGAGCTAGAAGACTTCTCTGTCACGCTACATTTCCGATATGGGGGAATGGGATGTGGAAAGGCTATTGGTGTGTCTTGGCTGTTTATAAAGGTATGCCAGCCTTCCTCACCCTCCTTTTATTTTGTTTTGTTTCCTTAGAGTGTTATCCCTAACCCAGCTGTGCCATGGCTGTAGCCATGTCTTGGCCATGTCTTACCTTTATTTTTGCACTGTTCTGAAATATGGGAGCAGGTGAATCTTGTGCACACTCAGCTGAACACACACTGATCTTGGGGGCAGGATGTGAAGAAGTAACCTGTATCTCCAGGTTCTTCTCATCTCAACCTTGGTGTTTCTACACTCAAGTAAAGAAGTATAGGTATATTTTTCTAATTTTTTTTTTTCTGGAGGCAGGAAATATGTATTCCCATTTGGGCAGGGGCACTTTTCTGCAGACTGCTAGTGGAGGCAGATGTGAAGTACACCAAGTTTACCAATTTTTTAATCAATGCATAAAATGTTGTTTAGGTTGCATGTAGCGGTATTAATTTTTGACAGAAGATTGAGACTTCTACATGCTTTGACTGTGTCTGCCTACCTGATTTAGGCTGGAAATTGGAAGCAGTATGGCTGCTGTCACACAGAGGTCCATGTGTGCCAGTATAGGTCTGGCAAGAATACCCACAGCATTATGCAATATAAATATCCTTTGAGATTAGGTTGTTATGCATTAATTACAGCCAGACATAGCTCATTGTTCTCTTCATCTAAAGGGCCTGGATCTTGCTCACATTTTTTTATGTTTTGTGAGAGAAGATTTGAAGTATGAAACTTGCTTCAGTGCTTTTATCTGTCACGAAGACCTGTTTACCAAAGTACTAGCACATAGTGCCTCAGCTATTGTAAAAAGGCTCTTCATCCTTTCAAGAGCTTTATAGTCTTAGAGAATGCATCATCCTTATCATGAGAAGTGTTTGTTGGAAAAGCTGTTCTTGAGAAAGCTACTTCAAACCCTCTCATGTTTAGAGATTTGTGTGTTTCATATGTCCTTTATTAGCTGTTAATGCCATATTATAAGAATTGAAGTCTCTGTATAAATGTTAGTATTATATATTCCCTCCTGTCTACTTTTAAAGTAGTTTTAATCCTGGGATTTGGAAGGGATATAGGAACATAAGGGACATGCAGCTAAAAATCCATCCCATGCCTAGGACCACTGTGATAGACAGTGTGGTGTATTGATGATCTTTGTGTACAATGAGGAAGATTTTGGGGATTGAATGTTATTGTAACACCAGCACTCAAGTAGCTGCCCACTACATGTATGGTGGTGTCATGTTCCCCAACTTAGTAAGAGAACTCTTGGCCATCATCTCATCTTCCAGAAGCAGCTCCTGTGTACTGGCTCCTAAAAGATCATGTCATTCTTAACATGGGCTTTATGGTAATGATGCTCTCTGCTTTTCTGCTAAGGAAAATCTGGTTTTGATATTGAGTTCTGTGCTGTGGGTTTTTGGGAGGTGCTTAGAAGTAGGCATGAGTTTTCAATATGAACTAGAAGTTCAATTGTTTCCTGGTTAGAGATTCCAGGATACTTTCTACTTTACATTGAATTTGGCCAAGATCTCTTGCAGTAGCTCCCAGTGGTCACTAAAACATTGCCTCTGCTGTTATTTCATTGCTACATGTAGTTTAAGTGACGTGGTTTGAAGTATTTGCATAGTGCACTTCTCTGTATTTAACTTTTTAGAATAATTAGGCTACAGCACTGTCACAAGAACAGAATTTTGGTAATGTGGGATCTTTAATGACCTCTGGAACATTGCATAAGTACTGTTAAGTCATAGCCGTCAGGCTGCAGTTGTGAAAAAAAATTTCTGAAGCAATGGCTAGTTTCAGGGAGAGAGTTCCCCAGCAGTCAGAAAATCGGTATAATGCTATTTTAGGCCTTAAAACCCCTTGCTTCTATTAATATTTTAGGGTTAGTGGGAGCTTGCTGATGATGCTTGTTGCAGATATCACATGCTGCAGTCACAGACGATGGGGAAACTGCTGCATAGAGCAAATGAGCAGCTCATGTTCTCCCTCTGCATAGATTCATTATTCGAACCAAGTTACATATATGCAGTCTGGAAATACTAGAGGTCTTTGATCTTTAAAACTTAATGTTTGAAAATGTAAATGATGTGCTGCTTTTGATCTGCTTCTTAAATTAAATGGTAATTGTGAAAATTACATCTGGCAGTTTTCCACTTAAGGGCTTGTACTTCTCATTTCATACTATGTTAATTTTAAGCTGTATGTCCTTGCTGCTTTTCTGTCAGTGAATTCTGGTAGGGGGGTGGTCCTTATGTTTCTGCACAGCCTAATTATCAGCAGCTTGTGTATTTGGTGCTATGACTTTAACATGCAATTCCTCTAAACACAGATGCCAGGGATTGCCAGTCCTGCCTGTATGTCCATGACTAGGGTAATGGGAATCACTAAGGCTTGAGCAGAGCACTGAGAGTTTGAGCTGTGTGTGCCCAGGATGGGAGGCCCTGGCTTGTTCACTAAGGTGTGAGGAAGTGCTTGGGCACGTGCTCCAGTGCAGTCTGGTGATGGGTCCTCATGAACATCTGCTGATAGTAAAGTAGCAGAAGCTTTTTATCTGTGTGCTTCTGTGCTCCTGGGCTACTTGCCTTTCCAAATTAGTGCCATCATCTAATCAAAAAACTACTGGATAATTTAGGGCTCCTAAAATGTTGATGAAGCTCATGCAAAGTTTAGTCTTTTCCTTGCATCAGCTTTCTAGTGTGTAGAGGATTTGTCTCTTATTTACCATAAATGATGATAAAGACCTCTCTGTCTTTGTCCTGTTTTCTTATGAAAGGGGCCTTTGAAGTCTGAGGGCCACATCAAACTGCAGCAAGTAACTCACAAGTTTATTCAGAAACTTATCCATGTAATAGGTTCTTTTAAGCTCCTGTTGGTTTAAAGCCAACTCAAAATCAGCTGATGAACTGCAATGAAGTTGCTAATTACCCCCTTAGCAAAATCACTTTTTGTTCTTTTCAATTATTAATATTTGTTTCACTCCTCAGAGATAAAATTTCCGGGGGAGAAGGTTCAATGTTGTTACTACTGAATGTCTGCCACAACAACTTTAAGATGTACTCATGGCTGGAGGAGGTTTTCTGTGGGTTTTTGTTTTATTGGGTCTTTTTAGGAGGAGGTGAAGATTCTTTGCTTCAGATCCTAAACAGTCTGTAGAGTGAGGTTTTCTCTTTTGAATATCATCATGTGGACCTTCTGCTGTAAATCCTGCTACAGTCCCCAACTTTGTCTTGCTTCCCATCTCCTGTTGATTACCTTTAGGGATGTTTGCATTGAGTTCAGCATCATGCTGAATTAACATATTGCTGATTTTGCTGATTTCTGTTTGTCTGTGTGCTGGCAGATTTGAGCATTCATCTCCAGGAATTTGCATAGGATGTTAAACCAATCTGAGTGCTTTAGTGGTGCCCATCAAAGTGAGAAAATTGCCCAGCTGAGGTGAACAGGAACATTGCAGCAGCCTGCCTCTGAATTTGATTTTTTTCTTTTAAGCCCAAAATAGATAATATTTCCAATGGATGATAAAAACAGTTGCTGGCGAAAGTAAATTTTAAGTATCTTTCTGAGGCTATGGAAAGCATATACCTTGTGTTTATTTAGAATCATATTTTTTCAAAATTTCTTTCTCACAAAATGTTCATTTGGCTTCTGCAACCTTTTAGGTAAGGAAGATTTGTAGAATTATTAAACCCCTTCACCCTCCCCACCCCCCACCTCCCCATTTCACTTTTATATGTGAATTAAAATTATCTGATGGAAATTTTTTTGTTGGGAGCACAGGGTGCCACAGAGGCCATCTATCCCTTCCTGCTGTTGGTTCAGAGACCCCCACCAGAGAGAGCTGGCTAGGAGTGGGACCCTGCAGTCTGTGCAGCACCATTTTAAAGGTGTTTTAAAATATCATGTGATGCTGAACTTTTTGTTTTCACTGTTCCTTCATAGTGATTAAACTAATTTGAGGTCTAATTAAAGCAAGTCATTAATTAAAGCAAGGAATTTTTGAAGTCCAGATTTTTTTTCCTCAAACTTGAAGAGCTTGAAACAAGTGAATTCCATAGGTGCCTAAGAGCAGAAAACTTGTATTTCTGGTGAATGATGCAGCCAGTTTTAAACCTCTCTCACTGCTCCTTTAAGGCTAGCCCAGAAGTAAATAGAATAAAATAGAAGACCTTAAGCTTCAGACCAAAGATTTGACTTTGAATGAATTGCTCAGGATGAAAAAAGAAGAGGTGGGTGTGTTCTGTTTCATGGAATTCAAAAAACAAACAAACACAAAGTAGTGTCTGCAGTCAGGAGAGCTTCTTTCCTGGAGCCAGACATTCATAAGCAGTCTGGAGGTCTTCACTTATCCCAGTGTAATTTCACTTTTAACTTGTTTGAGGGGTCTCACAACCTCTGCAGAGTGAAAGGTTTTTCTAGAGACCAAGGCTACAGAGGTGCCATGGCTCTGTAACCCTTCATGCAGCCTTCTGTGCCAGAGCATGAGAACTGAGGGCTTGCTATGTCCTGTAAAACTGGGAACAGGAATCTGATATTACAAGTCTCCTTCCTTTCTAAGCTGTGAGGATCCCATTTCTCTTGTAACCAGAAAAATAGTTAAACAGCATTATGCCTAGTTGCTTTCTTCTTTCCCTTCCCTCCTACTGACACTATAGGAAAAGCTTGACAGTGACATCTCAAGCTAAACTTGCCCCTCAGGGACTTGGTTACCAAGAGAAATGTAGGTACTTGTTTGAAATCTTAGGAAACTGAAAGGACAAAGATTTAGGCTTAAAAAAAAATAAAAAGTTGTTCTTATATGATATGTACCTACAGGAAGCCATCAGATGTCCTTCTCAATTTTATGATAAATAATATATGCTGGGGTTTGGCATTAGATCTTAAATGGTGTTTAAATTAAACACTCATGGTTGGATAAAATGGGCTTAGACAGGCTCTACTTTGTTTTGGTGCTCTAGAGATAATTATTTACAAATTGCTGAGCTAAGGGGCACAAATTAATGACATTCCAGCATCTTAAAATATCCCTTACTATGTCATACTGAAAAAATGTGTATTATGTGTTTAGATGCTATGAATTTCACAGATGTTTCATATATGTGAAACAAATAGAATCAAGACAGAAGCTGAGTTGCTGTTTTGTGTCAGTTACTTTCAGCTATTCTGAACTGCTGTGTATTTTTGACTAGCACAGATCTTTATAACGTTTGCAAAATTACTTTCTAGTAAAAAGCTGCGAAGAGTTTTCTAACATAGTATTTTCCCCATGTAGGGTTTTGTAATATTTTTAATGGAGGTATGGGTTTTACAAGTTTACTTGCAAAAATATTTGCTAGATGTCAAAATGTTTGTTTCTTAACCCAGTTTCACTTTATGCTAAGTTTTCAGATTTTTTTAAAGTAGCAATGTCTTCTATTGCAGAGTGTTGCAACTTTCCAAGGATTCTGAAGAAATTTTGCAGGGATTCTCAGCTTACCATCACACTGTTTATGAAGGCAATCTTTTGTTTCATAATAGGATGTTTTCAAATAATGTTGAATATATGTTTCAGATTTGTTTTATTGTACCCCTTTTTTTTTTGGTAAAATATGTTTTGGGTAGTTACATTGTAGCCTTCTTCCCACATGGAGGCACGAGAATATTAACAAGCCTCTTGATTGTTTTGTTGGACATTATTTAATTTTAATTTGTCTTTTCAAAGTAATTAAATGAAAGATGGGTAATTTGCTTTATTGACCCCAGATCTGTCCTTTGACATCTATTGATAAATCTAATACAAAGACCGATAGTGACTTTTCACTGACATTTCTTTTGATAGAGTGTGATTGGTGTGGATTTTGTACATTTTAAAGTGTGGCCTTGACTATTACAAATCTTTGTCCAAACAAAACCTTGAAGGGTTGCCTCTGATTTACTAGCTTTTGACTTTCATATTTGATTTTTTTGAGGTTCTGGTGCCAAGTCATTAGCATGGAACATTTAGTCATTAGGCCTTGGGGCTGTTTCAGTTTGCCAGGTTTCCCTGAATTCAGCAGTAATGTTGCACAGGATCACTGGAAGCAGTGAAACTGGAATTATCCAGGCTCACAAATTTTCCAGCATGTGTGGGTATGGATGAAGGCAGGAGACCAAGGTGCAGCAAATATCTTGTCCCTGTTGCAGACCAGAGGCAGGGTTATGCGGGGGCTGTGGTAGATACTCTGCCAGTGTGGGCTGGAGGGGCTGGGGCAGAAACAAAAGTGGCTCTCCTCATCTTCCCACCTCCCTATTTCTCATATGCAAACATGAACAGCACATCTTCTAGGGTTCTCTACTTTTGTCCTGTTTTTCTTCTGTTTGCACCTCTGACAACAAGGCTGTGTTGAGATTTGCATGTTCTTCCTTGAGGTGGCAAAAACTTGATTTTTTGTTCTTTTTTTTTTTAATATCTGTCTTAAGTAATACCTTGAGCAGGTGGATTCATGTGCCTGTAACCAAAAGCTAGTAATGAAGTCCATACCTGCTTTTATTTTGAATATTTCCTTCCAAAAAAAAAAAAAAAGGAAAGCTATTATGTGGTTTCTGGAGGTTCTTCAAAGAAAACCCTGCTGTGGTTGTAACTATTCTCTCAGCTGGTACCCGCCTTATATTCCCACATCACTCTTTTATTGCAGGTGCCCAGGAGGAGCACCTTGTCCTTCAGAGCTTGTAGGTCAGTCATTTTTTCTAGCTCAAGACATCTTCCATCAAGGAAAGGGAAACCAGATTTTCTTATTTGTTATCTGACTATCATGTAGTCTCTGTGGAAGTGTAGAAAAAGCCAATGGTGCATAGGCATCCTTAGCATCACCACCTTGCACTCTCCCATCTCTGCAGGTATCTCCAGTGTTTCCAGGGTCACTAGAGAAGCACAGGTGGGCCATCTCTAAACAGTGTAACACTAACAACCTTGCACATATAGATCAATCAGTTTCTTCCTCCCTACCCCCAGCAAATGATAAGAATTAACAAACCATACAAAAGTATTGATTAAAGAATTCATTAGAGAGCATAAATTGGATGTAGCCTTCAAATTCTAATAAATCCTATCTCTGTGTGTCTTCCACCACAACTTTAGAGTTACAGAGCCTGGTGCTTGGGTCACATGTGGTAGTGTAAGCACTGCTTATATGTTGTGCCCTCGGAGTTGGCAATTATCCTGATCTGAATAATTAAAGGTACTTGTGGGGGTAGTACTTGTGTCAGTCCCCTCCATTGTGCCTATACCATCTTTCTTTTCTGTTGCTTTAACAATGCCATGTCATAGTAGGCATTGCAGGTTTAGATTTCTGCTTTGGCACTTAGAGTGTGTGTCCTAAAATAAACTGATTTATTTGTAGAGCTGTTTTGCATCTAGGTTATTGTGTGTGTTGAGCAGTCGCTGTGAAGTACCTAATTTCCAAAACACCACCCAAACTCCCCCTGAAACTCAGTTTCTCTCTTGTGCCTTAAATCATAGAGATAAATACATGCTTAACTAAGAATTTTTACTGGGTTTGGTATTTAGATGATGAGACTGAGTGAGTAATAAATTCTTCTATGTAGAAATTGCATATATGGCTCAGGGAATTTTAGGGGACATGTAGCTCATGACTACTCTTTTGTAAAATTGGATATTCTTATACCTAGATCATTCCTGGCATATCTACCTATCTCCATGTATTTTAACCTCTTAAAAACTGGTACTTAACTTCTGGTTGACTTTTCCTCCCTAATGCCTTACAATCTTTTTTGCTGTGAAGTAAATCCATTAGTGCAAATTTTGCTTTGATACATTTGGAAAAGACATGTTCCCTCTCATCTCTCCTTTGCAATAACTAGTCCTTGTATTCCTAAGTGTCTTTTCTTGGAGCACAAAATGTGAAATAGCACGAACCAAACTAAGAATAGGATACCTACTGCACCAATACAGACTGGTGAATAACCACTTAAAGCAGTGTCATTGCATAAAAGGGTATGAGGGTGACTAACTACAAACTGACATTGTCTGTTAAAAAAAAAGTTAACATTGTTGTGAGATGTACAGGAATATTCTATTCATATGTTTGGTTGCCCTGCTTTAAGAACAAGAATTTGTAGCCAACCCTGAATTTATCTTGCTGAACTTTGCTCCAGTGCTCCAGCTTAGGACTTGAACATAGAATTTTTGTCCCATGCAATGTCTCAGGTTGAGTTTGTAAATAATATGGTGGTTGTTCATCCCCTAATTCTCTCAAAAACACACTAGAGTTATTTAAAATAACGTCTCTTGGCTCCAGTTTACCTTATCCCAGCTGACACAGTAGAAACCTGCTCTTGACATGTGTGGTCTTCTGACTTTCATGTCATGGCTTTTTAATCACCTTACTTAGATTGTATTTCCACAGTCTGTCTTTAAATGAAACAACAAGGCTTTTTTTCCAGTTGCATAACTTAAGTTCACCTATAGCACACTTGCTGTTTGTCTTGTGTCAAACCAGTTTATTTGCCAAGGCAAGGAAGAAAAAAATCTTTTCAGGCCAAAGTGTTCCTCCCTTTCAAAAAGTTATGTCCTTGTATTGGTGGCGAGTCAGCAATATTTAATACCCTTCTAGAAGCTAAAGTTGGGGAGAATAGTCTAAGCGTTTTCTTTCTCATGTCATCACACCTCAAAAGGGTATTTTTAATTTTTTTTTTTTTTCAGTCAGTGAGACCTTCCCAGTCCTCTGAGCTGAGGGCAATTGTTAATGGCTTAGAGCATGCTCTAGAACAGACAAGAACTTCAATTATGCAAATTCTTCCAGGCTTTGCCATTTTAACACTTATACTCTCAGTGGTTGTTTTCCCAGCCCTGTGCTTCTCTGAAGCATCTGCCAGGTCTTTAACTGAACCTCATAACCATCTTTTCATTATGTTTATTTACTTTCATCATGCCTGCTCTGTCCTTTGTTTCCTCTAGAAGGACCATAGAATTTTTGTCTTTAGTTACTTTTTAACCTAAACTTGCCAGACTCTTTTTTTGTACTAGTTGTGTGAATTTTATTCATTTCTATTTTTGTGCATTGGTTTTTCAAACTTCCTGTTTAATCATGTTATACTTTGGTTTAGGCTATTCAATTTATCATCATAATTTTTTTTTGACAAAATACAAAATTAAATTAACCATAGGCTTTATTTATTCTTTTTGAGGGTATTACAGAATCTGACAGATGTTCAATCAAACCGATAAACCTTGAGACCACTTGCAGGATGCTGCTAGGTGGTCTCTATAAAAAGAGAGCACAGCTAAAGCTTCCTCCTTATGTCATCCAAAACTTTTATATTTATGACTAAAAATTTTAGGTGGGAAGCTGAGGTGGTTTAACATGTCTTATTTGAAGTAGTTCCATATTTTTAAAAAGCCAATTGTAATGCTAAATCCTACAGGATACTTGTGGTAGTCTATATAACTCATTGTTTACCATCCTTGCTAACAGTCTAGGTAATCAGTTACTGGAGGTGCAGCAGCATTTTTGGGAGGTCCACTCTGGTTTGGTTTCCAGCAGATGATGGTTTTAACTGGGGTGAAACAGAATGTGTGGGGATGTTTATTGAGATAGGGAGTGTGTGTAAACTAGCAGGCTGTCTTGGGACATCTGTATGGTGGAATAAGGTGCTGTGCTGGGCTTTAATGGCTGTTTTGTAGCTGTAGCTGAGGATCCTTTAAGATTCAATGGTTTATCTACATTATGTGGTTGCATTTCCTGTATTTATTCCGGTAAAGGTGTGAAGGCAAATTTCTATGTGTTTCTCTCAGCAGAAGCAAAGTAGTCAAGGATTTAAAAAAAAATAACTATGCATGAAGGTGAAAATAAAGTTGTTGCATTCAGAACAATAAAAACCCTGTATTTTAGTATTGCTTAGAATAACACAGTTAATGGTGAAGACATACTGAAAAGAACTGAACAAGACTATTTCTTATGTTTAGAACTACAGGAGGTAGGTTCTGGGCATAAAGGTGGACTAGATGATTTTAGATTAGGGTTTCTTCCCTAGTTAGACTTAAAATTAGCATTTAGTGCTGAAACATGAATTGTGCACTGTGTTCCTTAATCAGAAGGGTTTTCTGTCTGGGAGATAGTCTGAATTCATACTGCTTATAAATATTTGATCAAGTACTTTATCATCTCTCGAGCCATGGGGAATCAGCAAGTCTGGTGGAAATCATATAAGCTCTACATGCAATTTTATTTTGAAGTGTGACAGGTGTTACAATGGCAAAGGGAGAGAAAATGTTCTTTGAGCATTTGTGATAAGTACAGCACAGGTTCAAATGTTAATCTTCAAGATAAGGTCTGAGAGGAGACTTCTTACCTAAAAGGGAAAGAAGTTTGGAAGCAGAGAATCAGGATGAACACTCTCTCTTTCTTCTTTTCCCCTCAGAGTGTTCCTATAACTTAAAAAGTGATGTTTTGCTGGTTTCAAAAGTTTGCCAACCGATAGACCATCCTTCATTCACATTCACACTTTCACTGATGTCAATGTATGGCATATTTAGAATATTATTTCTTTCATATATATAGGAAAGAAATACTGTCAAAATTCAGTGTAGAGTCCTAGACTTGTAAATAATTTAGAGCTTGCTAGGCTACTGTAGAATATTTTGGTTGTGAAAGTGCAGTTGACAATGGGAAAAAAAAGAGTGCTGTCTAAAATGAGTATGAATAAATTCAGATCAGTGGTAGTCTGTTTTGGTATGTGCTGGGTGTTTTTGCTGGTATCTGTCACAAAAACCTAAAACAATTAATTCTCAGAGAGAATATTTAGAACATACAGTCTGTCTAGATCCCCTGAAAAACCTAAAGTGTATGTATTTATATAACAGTCAAATGATGCAGGTTATAATAAATTACAGGATGGTAGAAACATGATGGGGAGGGAAAAAGTGTGGAAACTTTGTGTATGTTTCATGGTGAAAAAAGTGATTTTCCCATCATTTCTTTTCCCTGGATAATTGCAGATATTGAAAATTTTTATTCAGCTGAGGGCAATGTTTTAAAGAAAAAAATTATTGTCAAAATAAATTCCACTTTATAACAGCAGAGGTCAGAATATGTCAAGAGATATGAGATCAGTTTTGCAGTGACTCCCAGCTGGTGTATGAATTCCCACTTGCTATCAATGCAGGCTCTCAATCTGAGGCATTGGGCTTGGAGAATACTGTCCTGCATAAGATGCATGAGTTTTTAGGAGCATATTCATGGGCACATGCCTTAGATAAATGCATTGCATACATTTATCACTTTGGACTTATCACAAGTTAGACTTTGTTCAAGTTCTTCTGGAGGCACATCTTGCTATGTTGTGTAGTGCAAACAAAGACATCTTTAAGCAACCAAGTATTTTAAAAGCTTGGTATATAGGCACAGGAGGAAGTGCTGGGTGACATTTCTCCTTTCTGTAATGATTTCTGATGCAAGAGAAGTGTTTATGAAAAGATATGTTGCTCTCCCTATCTGTGTTTTTTACCATTTAATTATAGAGAAGACTGGAACACCTCTGCTCTAAATATGAAAGTACTGGTATCCTCCCTCCCCACCCTGCAAACACTCTGACATACCTGGTATGTGTCACTGTCAGGCTGAGGATGCTGAGTGGGATGGACAACTAGTTTAACTCAGTGGGATAATGCCTTTGTCTTTAAATGTTGTGCAAGTCATGTTTGAATGCTTCAAGTTGAAATTATATCCAACTTCTTGTTCTAACAAATGATCTGAGTATGTATGACCATACATACATGTGATTTTGTGATGCCCTCAACACCAGAATTAAATCTTGCATTGGAAATAGCATCAGGGCTACGAAGTATCATTCCTTTCTCTCTGGAATTTGAATTAAAAAATCCCCAGAGACATCATTCTGCTTTGATAAAGCAGCAGACGTAATGTTAAAAGCACTTCCCACTTTTGTTTTGTTTGTTTGTTTGATTGTTTTTTAACGGTAGGAGAAACATCTTTGTTACGAGCATCAAATAAAATGGTAAAAATTTTCATGTAGAAATCCCAAACACGAGATCAAGCAGCAGACATTGGCATAACTTCTTGCAATATGTATGGAGTACAATGTTTAAATTAGGGGCAGTCTGTGCTTTGTTTGTTGCTAGGCAAAATTTCAGACATTCTTGGAGTCTGTATGCCCTGGAAGACAGCTGGTCACAGAAACCACTGTGGCTCAAACCCGAAATGCTTGAGGCATCTTGCCTATGGTAGAGGAAAATCTGTCTTCCAGGCCATAGATAATTCTATCTATGAAAAACTGTATGGATTACTGATGGTATTTCTCCTTTTAATGCCTTGTTATTTTTAAAGACAAAATAAAGTTAAGCTGAAGACAAAAAATGCCCAAAGAATATGCATCTGCTCATAATCTAAGAAGTAGTTTCATGGTACAAACATACTAAATGTGTAGAAGAGAGTAGTCTTTCAAGACTGTTGTTATAGCTCTGGTTATGTTTTCTAGTGCAATTTGCCTGCTTGTGTGTCACAGCTTTTTGTGTGTGTGTTTTGTGGAGCTTTTTTAATTGCTGTAGATGTATCATTAGGGGAGATCATGTAAATATCTGTGAATCAGCTGATTGAACACTGCTTTTTCTACACAGGACTTAAGGTCAGAGTGTATCTGCCATATGCAGATAAATTGTTTAGTACACTGCTGACGTGTTTTCCTCTGAATAAGAAAAAAAAAATTTCATCAACATGTAATTTTCTTAATTTTTAGGTCCTTATATAAAAAGGTGGATATCAAGGATACATATTTTAAATGCTTAATGGATCAAATGTGGAGACTGTGATGTAATTTTTTGCGTCTCCCTTGCAGAATATGGAATTGTTTACAAAGAGTCATGAACATTTCTGCAAGGATGTCATAATAAATACAAACAAATGATAATTTTCTTATGTAATCAGGGGAAGATAGACTGCTTTTGACTAGTAATCAAATCCTACCTCTGGGCAGTGTAGATAGCAACTCTATGTAGCTGCTGTGATAGTCAATCTTATCTTGGGCTCTTCTGCACACCCAGGCAAGGAGGCAAGCACTCTGTCAAACCAGTCTGGCTCCTCAAATAATTAAATAAGTAAAGCTGCGTTTGCAGAGGAGCAGTAAAATGGCTGGAGGAAGTGTCAGTGCTGGCGGTGGTTGAGTAACACTTGGGTCATGTGCAATGCTCACCCTGGATCAGAAGTGGAGTGATGAGTGATGATGTTGAAGAAGAAAGGGGGATGGGAAGGGGGAAGTGTTAAAAGAGTTTGGGAGAGCAGCAGTTGTCACTCATGGCTTCCCTTCTGGACCTCTACACCTTAACTATTTAATTGTAGTGCAGCAATTATCCCTGCATGGGGCTGTGTGTGACTGGCAGCTGATAGTGTGTCTGCTGCCTGTGGTTTTGCAAACCATGCATCAGAGATCCCTGGAGAATAAGAGTTGGCTAGTAATGCTTGCCTTAATAAATCAGTTTCACCAAAATGTTCAGATAGGAAGGACACATGACAGGGCAATATGGTGCTTAAAGACGGACTTTGAAAAAGTCATGTTAAATTGTTAGATAGGGTGAAGTCCTGATTTTGAGGTCATTAGTAGCCTGATCCCTGATTTCTGCTAGCAATGACCTTTGATTTTTTTTTTTTTTTTTTTTTTGTTGTTGTTGTTGTTGTAAAGGCAAATATATCTCAAAGAGTGAAAGAGTTTTGATTTTTTTTTTTTTGGAGGTGGGGAAATATATCTATAATTGTGAATAATGTGTGGCTACTGTTCAGTGTGGCACTGTGCCTGCTGTGAGATGATGGAAGGGTCTTGACGGAGGTGTAGCTACAACAAGATCCTCTGAAAAGCTGAAAGCTGTGTGTTCAAGCCCAGGAACATATTAATTTCAGAGTTCTCAAAGTATAAAAACACTTTACTATCTTGCTACTTGTTCATCAAATATTCCCTTTTATTTAAATGCTCTGAAAGGGCAGCATTTTTATTTTGGAACTCTGCAAACACCTAATCAGTGACAAGCGTTGGTCAGCAAAACTCGCTGAACCAAAACTTCTTTATTCCTTTGCCCAGACTGATACTCTGCCTCATCTAGTTCTCCTGTCATCTTTTCAAATGCACGCCATCCTTTTGTGGCTCCCTTGGACTTCAATTTCCTCCGCAGCCATTTTTCCTCCTCTGACTGCAATTATTTAATTTCTGTGCCAGAGGCGATTTCTTTCATCTCCTGCCAAGGAGAAGGGCTGCACATAAGCACCGAGCCTTGTGTCGTACGGATGTCTCCCATGAGATGGTGCTGTGCAGCAGCGGCACTGGCCTCTGCTGGGATACAGGAGCTCACACTTGGAGGGCATCATCCCCACCAGCCTTGGCAAGGGAGCATTTGAAAGTCTTGCTCCCAGTGTAGTAACTTGGTCCATGCACAGTGCTTTCCAAATAGCCCGAGATAATTAATTGTATGTATTTGTATTCCTTTCAACTCCATGTTTTAAAAGTTTCTAAAAAACAGTTAGGAAAACCCTGAAATATTTTTTTTTTCTTGGTGTCACTGTTCTATGTAGCTTCTCTCGCTGCTTACCTACTGTCATATTATAAAATGTAATGTAGTTAAGGAATCCCCCAGCTACCAAACAGGAGCTTTGCAATCTTGCTTTTATTTTTATTTAGACAGGTCAGATCAGTGGAGTTCTTTTAAGCTAACCCTTCCCCCCGAGTTATTCAAATTCCAGAGAAGAGCGTAGTATTTCTCCACCTGAAGTCAGCATTAATTTCAGTGACTTCCACCTGCTTGTTTATTTCTACATACCTGCTGCTAGATAATACTGAAATTTCCAAGCTGCATTGTTTCAGATCTGCAGTTAATGCCAAGTGCCATAGTTTACTGGGAAGTGATGCTGTGACTACTTTTCCCAGTTCTGTACATGCCACTAATTGCCTTTACAGTGTCTTTGACCCTGTTAAATGTTCATTTCCGCACAATTTCTTTTTTCACTGTCCATCTGTTTCCTTGTTAATGAGCTTAGAGAACCTGGTGAAATGGCTTGGAAACCAGAGTGTGTAGTAGAGAGAGACAGAAAAGTCAGGGGATGTGGGTAGAGGAGGGAAGATGTGCAGAGAAGGCTGTTGGCTCCCCAAACCTTCTGTGCAAGCAAATGGGAGATGGGGGTGGTGGGGTGGTGTTGGTGAATGCTTTGGGCTGAAGTGGACTCAATACATGTCTCAGTATGTATACTTCTCAAAGTACTGCTTCCAGTAAAGGCTGAAAAATTTGAAAGGATTGACAATTCTCTAATAATAACAAGAAACTACTTTCATGCATGAATAACCTTGCTAAATATGGGAAAACAATTGTATCTAAAAAATTTCCCCTTTGTGTGCATTTTCTTTTGTCTAATGCCTTTTTCCCTCCTCCTGCTGAATGCCATTTCAAGACCTTGTGATTAGCCCCCTGGTTTGCTCAGTACTGGTCTCTGGAAAAGTATTTAAAATATATGAAAAATCAAAGTATTGAATTCACCCAGGATCAAGGTGGTAAATTTGTAAGAGATAACTGTAATCCAGGACAGAAGCATGCTCTGCTCTTGGTCATTTCAGCTGGTATCTCTATATGTCTCTGCCACTTATATAAATAATCCCAACAGGGACCCACTTGCAGATAGCACCAGAGTTTTAGCATGTTTTTCTTAATCAGTGTAAGCAAAGATATTGTTTTCTTTAAGGTCATTCCAGTAAAAATAGATGCCAGTGGATTGAGAGCCTGTATTGAAATTTGCAGCATAGACGCCATCCTGGAATTATAATAGTAGTAAAACTGAACTTAGAAAATACAAATATCTAAAGGCTTTTTATAGTTTACATTTATCTTTTGTTCTAAATGAGCAATACCACATATTTAGAAATTAAATTACAGTTAAATTGAGGCATTATTTAAATTACTAAATATAAAATAATAGATTAAAATTTTAGACAATTCTTTTTTTATTACATCTACAGCTAAAAAAATCTAAGCTGGTATTTGCTTTAGTCCTTTTTTATGTTTGCCCTAGACAAATATGATTTTTATTATCATAACATTTTATCTGTTAATATTGCAAGTAATGCCTCTATTTGCCTTGAAGCTTTTAAAGACAATTTTTTTTTTCTTGTTCCTGTGAAAGAAAATTGCTACAGTTGTCATAGGCCTTTTTTTTTTCCTCCTTTAGCAAAAGAAATTATACAGATGGATTTTGCATAGAGGCTTTTGGGGCAGAATTCTTTACTATTGCTGTCTGAACTTGAAGTTCTTCATTAGGGCAAGTGACTCCCTATCCCATTGGTCACATACTGCCTGGCTGCCAGGGCAGTGAATCACAGGATCTTTGGGTATGCTAAGCCTCTCAAGAATCTGCATAAAATCTGAATCTTGTCCTTTTCTTATTTCCAGCATGCTGTGGCTTCAGCCCTTCTCTGATGCTTGGCCCTCCTGTTTCAGTTGATATGCTTATTTTTGGGAAGGGGGAGAGGTGGTGGGATGTGTGTGAGAGAGTTATATGGAGATGGAGTTGGGTTTATTTAATATATATTTAGTACTATATTGAAGCACAAATAGCCTGGATGACTGCAGAAGGCTTCATAAATGCAGACCCTTCACAGGGGTATGAGGAAGAGAGTGGGAATAGAGGCCCTGGTGCAATTTCAGGATAACAGGAAAATCATGGCTTTCTCCTGTGACTGGACTGCTCAGCCAGCCATACAAAGCCTTGTGCATGTTAAGTCTGGAGGAAGATATTGAGAACATACTGAAATTCTGTCCAGGACAAGCTTTTTTTATGGCCCTGGTGGACATTACACTGGGTGTAGCTATGCATGTATCCATTTATCCAGATACAGCAGCTGTGAATGGATTTGTCTCTTGATTGCTTATCCCCCAACTTAGAAGAGTGCTAACAACTCGAGGTCAGATAAGAACAAGTGCAGTGCTGAACATGTAGATCTTTCAGAAAAAAGAATAAGAAATGGTGTATGGAGCGACTGACTTTTACAATAGGCGAGTTCAAAATCTGGCTAGCATGAGAGTGCATGTATTATAAAACATGGTCATTAAAATAAGTAGTGAAACTGGAATTTCTCCTTGTAATTTCTTCTGTTATCTCAGCTGATGACTTTTCTGGAAACCATTCCTTCAGAATTCTTGTTCCTTGGGTATGTTTACTATTTTCTCTGTCAGAAAGAAGCACTGAAGTCTAGTACACCACTGTTTTACTGTAAATTACTTGAAAAAGACAACTTTTAATAAGGTGGGTTTTTACATACTTATGGAATTCAGTGCTTGCTTTTTGCTTATTTCAAGGGTGAACAGAATGTTTAAATGTCTTTTCTTCATGACTGCTTTATCCTTTTCTCTGTTTAATAAGGAACATTTATGGTTAAGGGGCCCAATGCCACCATTCTTTTACCACAAACTACTAAATTAGTATGGAGCTCAACTGGAAAATTTTAAAATACTAATGTTAGTATTCTGTTGCCTTGGGAAGGTGAATAAATGTCCACTCTTATTTAACTGAAAGTAATTGTAAATGCATATGGGAAACTCAATGTGTGGTTAAAGTTGAAATCAGCACACATCACTTAAGATAGCAGCTTTAGCACTTGTGTGCATTTAAATGGTGTTTACAGAATTAATAGTTTCCCAAGAAATCAGATGTAGCTATGTAATTAAAATGTCGATGGTTTCTTTTTTCAGAGATGTCTAGTCATTCAGATTTCACTTTGCATTGGTAAGCTTTGCATTACTGGAACACCAACCTCCATCTAGTTGATGCTGCCCATATCTGCACATAAAGTAACATTTTTTTTGTCACATAAAGTAATGCATGGTTGTTTTCCTAGTTTGACACCTGTCAGTGCAGTCATCAGGATAAACAACAGTAGGCTTATTCATCTTGTTTTACTTTGTGGGTTGATCTTGTTTGTGGGGGGGAAAGCTTGACTGAATGGATTGATCCCAAATATTTATCCCTGCTCTCTCTGCAGCATTGTTTCAAGCCAGGCATTCCGTCAATCATTAGAAGGAAAAATTTGCTTTCATCCTTCAGATTGTGTTTCTATGTGTGATTTGACAGAAAAGCAGAAACAAGCAGAGCATAAGCTCATCAAATGATGAGCAGAGGTCTGTGCTTTTCATACCTACTACACCAGTAATGTTTTCCCTTCTTGCTCACCCCTTACTGTTTTTCTTCATCTTTTTAAAAAATGTAGCTGTGTGTTATTTCAGAGGTCTTGGTATGTTTGTCCAGAAGGCATACCACAATAGGACCCCATCATTATGTTGATGATAGAAAATAACAGTTAAGACTTTCTTTTTTCCAATAATGAACCATTTCCTTTTATAAATATCTGTTCTGGTTTGCTATCAAAAGCAGTTTGGACTGAAGACTGAAAAATCTCTAAATTCTCTGTAATGCAATGATGCCTAGGGATTTGGGGTATGGGGTTAAACAGGGGAGTACAGCCTTGCACTGAGCCACAGAGTGAATTACTCCAACTGAAGAACATTACTGTTGTATAGATAAAGAGGAACATTCACATGGTCCAGCATAAGTGATCAATGGCAAAAATATTAATCTCCTTCCCCCTTCTTACTTTTGCTGTTCAGTTAGATTATATGACATTTATTGGTAGATATTTTTCTTAATCAGCCATCCCAGTTCTTTTCCTCAGTGGAATCATGCCTGTCATGGATTTTATCTGTGAGGTGTGGGGATTTGAAATTAAGAGCTCTTTTTTTTTTAGAAACCTAGGTCTTGCTGTTGACCCTTGTGCAGGTTAGGCTGGGCAGTGTCATCCTTTCATTGCTGGAGAGCTGAGTGGGAGAGCCTCTGTGGGTACCAGCTTCTTGAGCACTTGTTGATTGACCCCTCAGGAGTTTACTGGGCTGTGAATTAAACTGTTGATCAGAAGGAAGATAGCAGATTTTTCCCACAATAGCAGCATTTTTCCCACAGCAACCTTGCCTGCTTTGGCCTGGCATCCCTGCTGCTACCAGAAATTAAATTCCAGTAGTATTTTCCTGTGGATGGGAGCTGTGACTGCCAGTTCTTTCTGTGCATTTTTCTGGGTCTCAAAATTCAGGGAGACAGATCCTGCTGGCCTGAAAAATGAGCTGCTCTTTTCTACTGCTTGACCTACTGCTTGAAAAATCTAGTCATTGCTCTGATTGGGCTGCAACCCCAAATGTTTTCTATCCAAATGGCTGATTTTTCAACTTGTGTTCAAGACGGTGTACAGCAACCCTTTAAATATGGCTCCTACCACCCTATGCCTTTTGGGAGGGTTTTGGAGAAAGAAAATTACTACAGGAGAAAACTGAGGCAATGTTATGTGTTTTTTTTTTGTTTGGTTTTTATAAAAGAGGGAGGAGATTTAAAAATTTGGGAGGAGAAGACTGCAAATGCCAGGCAGCACAAGCTATTTACTTCAAAGCATAATGACAGCATTTTCTGGTAGCTACCACACAAGCTATTCAAACACAAGCTCATGTGCTGCATGGAATTTAAATGGAACTGCAAATAGCCATGAAAAGGGAAGGTAGAACTTTGGGTAGTGAATCTGAATGTAGGAGAGGGAAAAAATCCTTACTTTTTTTACTTATTTTTTTGATGTTGCTCTTCTTCTGTGCTGGGCCATAAAAATCTGTCAAGCTGAGGTATAACATGTTCTGACAATTGTATATGAAATGCAGTGGACCCAAAATACTGCTTGAAAACATGTTGTGAATCTACTTCCAGACCTGGTCACGCTGTACAGATGCCAGCACACTGGGAGTTGCCTGCATGCTTGCTTGTTGGCTGGGGTGTAGCCAATGTGTCTCCTTATGCACCTTGCAGGAGCAGTACCATTCTGCGCTGCATGAAGGCAGCTATAGCCAAAGGAGCTCTGTAAATGGAGGAATGCGATGCTGGGGTTATTTAAAGATGGAGCCATTTGCCATGTAGTCTGATCCAGATTTGTGGTAACGGGTAGGGAGAAGAAAGGCCATTGGAAAGGTAGGAATTCAGACATTCATATGTACATGGGGTGATCTGCTCAGGCAGGCAGGCATTGTGACAGGAACTGGCAGGTGTAGCCAGAATTCTGTACTGGGGATGGCACCATTGCATCACTGTTGCATCACTGTCCCAGTTCCCTGCAGAAGATAGCCAGTCCTCTCTTCAGCATGCAATATTTGTCTTTTCCTGGTGCAGACCATGCTGGGGACCTGAAATTGATAAATCAGTGTTGATCTGATTAATTGCCCTCTGAGTAATTGTTTGCCCCATGAGATCCTGACATTAGCCTTCCTTCAGGCACTTTTTACCATCTGTGGTTCGGTATCTTGCCACTTCCTTCCATCCCTGACCTACATCCTTGTATCAGGGAGCTGTGTGCCTCAAGCTGATGCAGGCAGCATTTCTCTCAAACACGGGGACCTTGCATGGTTTGAGATGCTGTAGTCTAAAGGCAGGGTGGCAGAAGAGCTCAGAACGAGGTGGAGAGAGCAGGCTGGGCGGCGAGTACCTGTGCCAAGGATTGCTGAGATTGCAGGCTGGGTGTGGTACAGCACTGCCTCCTTGTCCCTGGGCAGCTAATGCTGTTGTGATGGAGAACTGGTCAGCCAGCATGCCTGGGTATGTGGTAGGATTCTTGCATTGGATGGGGAGAATCCAGCTTAGTTGCTCCCATCACAGCGAAGTTAAATTGAGAAACCTACCAGTCCCTTTGCTTTGAGTTTCATGTGGTGGTAAACATCGACTTGGCCTGTGGTAGAGCTGCCTTTTTGCTAAAGCCATTCAGACCTGTGTAAACCATGGAAACAGCTTGATATGGATTCCCTTAGGTTTTTTTTTTTTTAATATTAACACTGAAAGTATCTTTCAACTTGGGATAAATTGTAAGGCAAAGGAGCCCTACCATATGATAAGCTATATTTGGCCTCCAGTATAGCAAGCCAAAAAATGTACTCAATGATTATTTTGGTACTAGGGCATATAATCAGCATATTCTGTGCTTCTTGTTCAATCCATGATGATTTTGATGTCATGCCATGCTCAGAATGGTTGATCTTTGGTTATTTCTTCTTGATTTCTCTCCTGCTACAGGAATCACAGCAAACCTGAAAATAAACTAGCCCTCTGTGTGTAAACATTTTTAAAATGTCTAAATTTAAATAAAGACTTGATATGTCTACTCTTTGAAAAAAATTGATTTGACCTGGCAATTGCAAATTACTAAAGTATTAGGGGACTCTGTCTTTCAAAAACAAGATTAAACTGTTTTATAGCAGCAATTAAATTTGATTTTATGATACAGCCTTTTGCTCTCATTCTATCAAAAAAGCAGTGACAGAAGCAGAATATATTCAGCTGAATGGATGAGAGAAAAGAGACATATCATTTGGAAAGGGATGTTATTCAAAGATGGATAGAAATCACCCTTGTAAGGTATTTTCTTTATTATTTGGTGGCTCACATAGCTAAGTGGTTGAAAAATTGTTCAAAATCAATTCTGCCTATTACATAAGAGTACCACACCCAGTATAAGCAGCATTCATGAACAAACAGTGACTCAGAAATCATAGCCATAGTTTGAAGATGTAATATCTTAGGGTGGGATTCACTTTGTCTTATTTAGGTTCTTAAATGCCAGGGAACTCTGAGGCAATCTGTGTCTTTGCATTTTTTTAATGATACCTGTTTCCTGGGTAGACTATCATAGTTACAGCTGAGCTTGAAGCTCTGCACTGGGTATAAGCCAGATGAAAGTCCTTAATTAGAAAAGTCCTCAGTCTCTGTACAAAAGCAGATTTTTAAATGGAGCACTTACTTTTGTGGCATCAACAAATTCAAGTTGTTGTGCAACTTGGAAATGTTTTGGTTTCATGCAGCAGTGTTAAATTGTTCTTTGAGAATACCTTCTAATTACTTAATTATTAGTTATCCTTTGAAAGTCAATATTAATGAAACCTAACTTGGCAGAACCAATGCTTTTATTTTAATATTAACAAACCGCATAGTTGTCAAAATCAGTGGGTCACAAGATTGTTCTGACATTCCATCCTGTATAGCAAATCAGTGTTGATTGCTGCAGCAGCTGCACAAATAGCTTAGTCAGAATGCTTCCAGTGTAATGTCTTCTGATGTAATTTTAAGAGGCCTGCAAGTCTAATAGAGGCATTTACAGCCTTGTACTCAGGTTGGACTCTTGCTGTTCAAGGAAACAGGATTATGCATTGCGGTGTGGCATTTTTGTGTTCTGGAAGGGCTACTCTGAAGTGTAATTTGTCTTCAGTTCTTCAGTGGCACATGTTCCTTGTTATCCTCTGAATGATTTTTGAGGTGTTTGGGCCTTAGCTGCATACTGCAATTCTAAGACTTTTATTTATTTTTTTTTAAAGGAGGGATTTCACTGTGAAGGTTGATTGTGGATACAGAAGACATAGCAGGATTTCGGGATGGGCTCAACTCTTTTGAGGGAGCACCTCGTCATCTATTGCATGAGTGACTTGCGAGTAAACTCTCTATAAACACAAACACTTTGTGTAGTTCTGTAGATGTCAGTGACAACTCCAAAATAAGAAGAACTTTAGGATATTAAGAATTGATTGGAGTTTGAAACATAGTTGTGAAGCTAAACTCCAGACCTACAGCCCTTATTACAGTACAGTTCTAGAGTATGACATGCAAATGTTAAATTTCTAACTTGCAGAATGAAAGGCATAATTTTAAACTAGGTATTCCTATTCCTATTCCTCATATTCCCTATAACCTAGGGAACATAAATATTTATTTTTAATGTTTCCATGCTGTTATGTTACATTGGCTAGCTTTCTCAAAATCCTTATCACTAAATATACAGGTTTGGAAACAAAATACCATGCCATATATGAGATAAGGGTAGTTTTCAGATTCTGTGTTTTTAAGTGATTATTGACAATTTTATTTCTAAGATACAGCTCCTAGTTTTCTGTAGGAACAGACTGTTCCTATAGAATACTGTATAAAGTAGAGTTCTCCTAGGGGAATCACTATCATCCTTTCCCTGAATTTTGAAAATTTCCTTATCTTGAGTTGGTGTGCCATCATTAATTTTCTGTCACTATTTGTTACAGTTTAGAAAAAACCTTAAACACAAAAGAAGATTTTCATAATACCTAATTTTCTTCTCAGTCAGAAGATTGAAATTATAGCATTTGAATAAAAAGAAAATCTATGTTAAAGCTAATTACTTAATTTGTAGGATTTCTGGTGTTAGTGTGCATCCCTCTTGGAATTTAGAAAAAAAATGATAGGCTGAGAATGTAATAACTTAACAGATCCTAAAAGAGTTTCATCCTCCCCTTTGCTCTTTTTACCAAGCACAAATAAATTTTTTTTAGCACTAATTTCTTTAATTAGGAACCAATATCTTTGCTCTGGATGCATGAAGGTTCCACAGCAGTTTAAACTGTGTGCCTGAACTCCTGCACAGGATTGAGGATGGTCAGGATCCCCAAAGGGCAGTTCATAATTAGCTGGTAGCTGAACATGGTGACCTCTAAGCTCAAATAAATACAATTCCTAGTATTTGATTTCTGTTCCCAGCTGGCATAAAACCCATCTTTTTAACTGATAGCAGAATAAGATGTCCTTTTTTGAGTTGCATGTGGGTTATTAATCTGGGTTATTAGAAGAAATCTACCAAATTTGGTCCTTGCAGGGAATATACACACATGGGGGATCTAGTAGTGGCTCCAGGTGAGTATAGGCTTGAGCAAATCTTTGTGTTTTTTGGGTTTTGGGGTATTTTTGAAATTTACTTTGCTGAAAACTTGTAGTCAATTATTTTGGTTGTCTTAAGTCCTTTATAAGAAGTTGTTCTTGTTCACTTCTTTTTCACTCTGAATATGCAAACAAGTCCCATTAGTATAGTCCTGCCACTTGCCAAGGAATGGGAATTGATGTGCACGTTGTAATGCAGACTTGGAGTGGTTCTTTAGTCACACTGCCTTAGGTGCAAGTGGCACGAAAAAAACCTGCTATTAAAATACTTCTTGCTAGATATCATGGGCATACACGCTGTAACATGAAGTAGGAGATAAAAGACTTTCTCGCTCTTTTGCATTTCTGTTTGAAATTTCTTTTATGCTTTTCAATGTGACTGGTATTGCTTTAGATAGTAATAAGTATTCCCACAGAATTTAGCTGAAGATTGACTTACACTAGAGGAAACTATTTTAAGATGTTGGATCTGACTTCTTTTGAGACATGAAGAACTGTCTTTTAAATACTTGCTTCTTTGAAATTAATGTAAGAAAATAAAAGTACAAATTTAAGTGTTAAATCAGGGTTTTTTTGTTTGCTTATAACTACTACTAAGGTTCTCTTGCTAGTCCTGAATTTGTCTGTGTGTGCAATTAACTCTCAACTCTTCTTATAGGCAGTTACCAGGCAAAGCTTTGAAACTGAAGACTTTCGAGCAGCTCTAGAAAATGGAGTCCTGTTGTGCGAGTGAGTATTGATGTATCTCTGTAAAAACCTTTCAGGTTAACATTAGCTGGCCTCTTTCCTTCCTGGCCTCTGAATTTTTATTTTTTTTTTTTTTTTTGGAGTGCTAGAAGTATTTTATAGCAAATAATTTTTAATTTTTTAAAATACCTATTGTTTGAAATGGGAAGTAAAAGGAGCTTTTGGACATATTCTTTCCAGATGCACATGTTTTGTGTTTTGTTCCACAGACTTCTTTGTGGGATACTGAGAGGATCATGCTGTTGTTGATTGAGTATATTGGTTTTGGTTATAATGCCCAGGATATCTCTGGGCTTTCCCTTCAGCTCCTGCAAGGTGGTGGGGCTGTGGCTGAGATCAAAGCACTCTGTTACCTATATACCCACTGTTGTTGTTTGGGTTTGGATTTCTGTCCACCATCCCCACCCTTTAGTGTTGATTCTACAAATCCTGAAACTACCTATTCCTATCACAGAACTTCACACTCAGCTTGTTTTGGAGCACTTTCTGTAAGAAGCTTTCTTGTGCTTATATATTGTAGGCTTGGCAATGATGAGACTTGCCTGGTTTCGTTGCTAGGCTGAGTCAGAGGTGTAAAATGTCCACTCAACAGGTCTCATCCACATATCTTGGTACTCACTGGAACAGGCTTCCAGGACTGGAAGTGGTGCTAGCCCTTAGTATTTTAAGGAACAGAAGTTGTAAATGTCATTACAACACCAGTGCATGAGAAATCTCATTAGAGAACTACCTGGGATGCTAAAAACAACAACAAAAAAACCCACAAAAACCAAGCAAACAAAAAAACCCACAAATCTCAGAGCCACTCTAAAATCAGTTCAACAAAGCTAACTTTCAGAAAATATTTATGAAACTTCAGTTCTCTGAGCTTCTTCTCCTATATATAATTTTTTTTCTGTGAGTATTACCATGCTTTCTGTCCTTGTCTTTATTTTGCTTTGGATCCTTTGTCTTCTTGTCTTATCCTGCTAGCTGCTTCTGAAGTTATCTGTGATACAAGGCATGAATTAATTCTCAATAATATTGTAGAACTGGATGCTTTATTTTCATTACTTATGTAATTGAATGTTAATGAGTGTGAATGTGGTAATAAAAATAGTTTATACATTTAATAAGAATGTATCTGTTTAGTGGGATATATATATATATTGTATTCAGATGTTTAAGAATTGGCCATTAACTGATACATACTAATCTTCTGATATCTTCATTGTTGACACTTACTTGGCAAGAGAACGAGAATTCATCTGCCAAATGAAAGTCAGTAAAATTTATCTGTAATTAATAATAATGCAAGAAAAACATCCTGTAATTTTTTCAGTGTCTTGGTTTGAAAAGACAGGTGTCTGCTAAGGAAGGCAGGAGCCTCTCTTGAAATGGGAACTGTAAACACCCTCGCTCCAAATTATTATAATTTTTAAATTAAGGGGCTCTTGGGCAAAGATATGGGAGTAAGAATAACAGTCCTTTATTAGGAAAATAAAAATGCAGTAATAGAAAACAACACTGACGGAGTCACAATACAGCCTAACACCCCTGGGTCAGGGTGTTGGTAACAGTCTGACTACATGGTGGCTGCAGTCCTCCTGCAGTGACAAGTGTGGTTCTGTTGAAGCAGTGTTCCAGAAGGGTGGAGTTCCTTTAGAAGGGTGGAGTTTTCCGCTGAAGATCCAGTGGTGGTGTAGATGGCCCTGGTCTTCCTCTGGGAATCGAGTGGTAAAGAAAGCTGCCCCTATGGGAATCTGGTGGGAAAAGGCTGACTGAGGTGTTCCAAATCTCAGACTTTATCCAGGTAGGAATGCTTGGCTCCTCCCTCTGGGCAGGACTTCTCATAATGGATGATGTAATTTTATCAGTCATGCAGTGACACTCAATGGCCATTAATAGCAGGTATCCGCCCCACCTGGTTCTAGCAGATGAGAGTAGAATACACACCCCCAGCCACATCTTGCATTGCAACCTAAGACATTCAGCTGAGCAGCTTGCCTTAGGAGACGTGCAACTTTCTTGAAAGCAAAAGATGCCCTATTATGTTGTACTAAAATAGCTGTTCTCCTGTGCCATATAATTAAATCTGACATACTTGAATTCAAGGAGGAGTGATTTTCATAGAAATTCTGTAGAAACAGGAAAGAGCAGATGGCAAAAAATGTTGCATGTCCAGTTTTCACCAACAGCAATACAGTGCAAGATCTCAAGTAATTGAGACAAACTAGAAATTACATTGTCCATTTCCTTGGTTCACCTGTGGCATAGCTGATTTAGGTGGATATATTATCTCTGTAGATTGTAGATCTGACTTAAACCATAGCTGATAAGACCTCGACTTGCACCAAATATTCCTATAGCATCCAGTCAGTTTGTTTGTCCTACTCAATGAGTAAGTGTACATGTTGGCTGAGTGATCAGTATAAATAAATAACAAATAAAAATATAAGTAATAACAAAATAAAGCCTTTTACATTTTACCAATTCTAGTGTGCATACACTAGAGAAAGAAAGTCACTGAATTTCTTCTGGTCACATGCTACTTCATGTTCTTCAGTAAAATAAACCTAAAAATACGCATTTGGAAGATTTAAAAATAAAAAAAAAAGGGGAGGATTGCAAATAGTTTTTTAATTCCACCTCAATAGATCACTTTTTTGTGTGGGAAAAGTAATCAAATGTGTCTTGTTTGCTAAATAACTAAGTGTTGTTGAAAAATCTCAGGACCTGCAATTCTTTTTTTTTCTGCATGTATTTAGAAATGTATCCTTCATTCCAGTGTATAGGGGTAAACTGTTCTTTGTGTTTATTTCCCAAATATATTTTCTGCTTGAGCAAAAGATGTTTTTCCCCCACACAGAGTTTTAAATTCCAGGTCTTGTTTCTGCACTGGTGTGGGCAGATCACAAAGCCTTGCTGATGCATTGTGTGGGGTAAAGGGTCTGGCCAGACAAGCAGAAACAACAAGTAAGAGCAAATAAAAAATCCTCGAAGGTATAGAGGCAGATGAAGTGTGCAGGGTGTCCTGAGGTCCCTGTTCTCCACTGACCCTCTGGTCCAGTACGTAATTTGGTGAACTACTAATATTCCCCTACCTCCATGATTGAAAACTTGGGTATAAACTTGAAAGGAATCCTGTGCCTCATCTTCGCTGCAGGATAAGGTATGCATTTGGGTTTATGTATTCAACAGTGATGTGTTAGCCTGTCCTATCTTCTCAGCTGAATTATTAATTTTATGTGAAGAGCGATATCCGGTACAGTCTCTTCTGACTGAGATGGAACATGACTTGTGCATGTAGATTATACGTGCCAAAAATGATTGCTGCACACAGCATACTGGACTTGGTAACATTATGAAAACTGAGTTCCTTACAGGAATATTAGTACTATCACACTGAACTCTGAAAATCAATATTCTGGTACATTTTTGACATCTGCTCAGAACCTTTTTGAGAAGAAAATCTATAAATAGGAAATTTGAGTCCATTTAACATCACCACCCTTGTAGTAGAAAGACAGATCCTTTTCTGCCCATGCCTCCTCAGGCATTTTCTTTTCTTTCTCCTTTGCTGTTCCCAGAAACCTCCTTGTGTGTGATTTTTCATTTTTGCTTTTACAATCTGTTCTTGCTTGTCACTTCTTGGGAGTGTTAATAGATTCAGCTCAAACTCATTCAAATCATGTTATGTGAGGACCACATGCAAAGTATTTCTTAATAAGCATTGATGCTCATGCTTATGCTTAAGTGCAGTAAATTATTTAACAGAAAACAATATGACTTTTTTTTTTAGTTTGATTAACAAGATCAAACCTGGCATTGTTAAGAAGATCAATCGTCTGCCAACTCCAATAGCTGGCTTGGTAAGTAATGGCATTGAATCTAATATCTGGTGTATGAAACAAGTGATCTTTTGTTGGAATCTGTGGTATTGATGATTCTGAGATTGTAGAAAGTCTCTGTCTCTCTGCCCCATTGCCAAAGAAGAAGTCATAATTTGTCTGTGCTGTTTTCAAGGTTGTTTATTCTTGCTTATCTCTAACATGTTCTGCTGCCCTGCCACAGCTCTGTCCTGCAGGGCAGCGTGTGGGGCTCTGCCCCTCAGTGGGATGTTACAAACATTATATACCAGAAACTACCTGTGCTGTATTTACAATAATGTGCCAATATCTATCATCTACCTTGAACAGTGTGTTCCCAGCCTAAACCAATAGAAAAGTGCCAACACAACAGTGAAACATGGAGGGCATGAAGAAGGAGAAAAAGGACAAGACACACCCAATTTCCTCCATCTTGTCCGCTTTGGACCCCTAATCTAGAATCCTAAAATTCTACTTTTGCACCCATGCCACACTTAATTATTACTTATATCAAACATTCAGAGCTTGTAATGCATCCTGTAAGTTTGAAAACTCTTTTCTACGGACAGAGATCACAGACAGTGTCTCTTGGGGCTCTGTACAGGGGGGTTCCTGACCTCCTGCCACGGTCCCAGGCTTTCCAGGGCAGCCAGAGGGATGCCATGGACTCCCACAATCTTTTTAATGAATTTTCAAAATTTTAGCTCCATTTTCATTTTTTTGTTGTTCAAAATTGTACCATTTCTATGTTATCTTAGGCCACAAAGGTACATGATCTGTCATTTGGGTCTGTAATTTCAATTATCCTGTCACTGCATCAAGATTAATCATCCCTAGATGTATCAAGCACTGGCTGCTGTGCACAAATCTCTGCGGCATTACTTGTCTCTATAAAGGCCACCATCCTATCTTATATTAAAAGCCACTTCCGATATCCCTTTCTTAGGGAATGGGCAAAGTAGGAAATGTTCTGTGTAGTTAAAGTATTTTTAGAACCTCTTTCACTCCACCCACAGCAAAGCTTCAGATGCATTAAAATAACTCTGATGATGCAAAGATCTCTCTTCAGGCTTCAGCTGAGGGATTTGCCAATGTTTTGGCTGTAAATCACATTGCTGGGGGTAGAGGTGGGAGCTGTATGTCATAATTTTCACAGGAAATGTAAAAGATTTTCTCTATGCTGTTTGGAAAATTTGCTGCCCAGAGACTAAATAAAGTTTTGTAGCCATTTAGCTACAGAAACCCTTCTGTGGGCAAACAAGTTCAAAGAATTCTTTCTTCATCACTTTTTTCACTATGGCAACCTTGTTGGCTGTTCATGTCACTTAGGGTGTCAAGGCTATTTAGTCCTGTCACAAATGCCATTGGTCCCATATTAAAAGATCCAGGGTTAACAGGGACATATGTATGATTCCTGTAACAAATGGAAGATCACACCTTATGGCAAACATGCAACCTCAACATTAGGGAAAATTACCTGGTTTCTTACTAGTAGAATTCAAAACTTCTCTAGATACTTTTATTTACATGTTTTAATGGAATGCACCAACAAAACATTAGCTTTTGCTGGTCACCTATGTCTCTCATAAGTGTAGCTAACTTGGCTGGAGGTCATAAGAATAGGTTAAATTCCCATGAGTTATTGCACAAGCTGAGAATGTGCATTTCCACATCAAATGAATGTAGAAAGTTTTAATTGCCTTTGTCCCAGAAAAGCTCAGGTATTCAGGCTTGCGAATAAGACTGCTGCACATTCTTTTCCTGCAAGGCATACAAAAAGAATTCAAATTAAGCTAAAATTATTCTGGGGAGGACAGCACAGTTATTTGATCAGTGGTTTGATTGTCTACGTGGCCTCTGAAGTAGCCATTAGATTCAAACCAGAAAACCATAAGCTAGATTTCATTTTTGTGGTGATTTAAGTGTTGTCTTGAATCATAACTTCAGGCGCTCTTGTTTTTATATGCATTTTTTATTTCCAGATGTTAAAATGCAGAGAATTCATTTGGTGTCTTATTTATATCTTACTTGTAATGTATTACTGTTTCTTTAGGCTGTTTCTAGTTCCTACAAGTATTCAAAAATAAAGAGGTGGAAAGGTGAATGCTTCTTGTAAATCAGGCTCACCTAGTGTTTTTGTTAAAACACAACTTAAAGATAGTAATTGAGAGTGCTGGTGTTTTGTATTAACCTGTGGAAAAGGTTTTATATAAACACTTCAGTTTCAGAAGACAACAGTTAAGATCATATTGGGATGGTTTCAGAAGATGGTGCTTATGGTGGCAATAGTTGAAGACTGATTTTCACAGACTTGAGAGAAACCTTCTCAGTTATACCAGCTTCAAAGAGCCCAGGTTTCATCCCAGCATGTAAAACTCTAAAAAAGCCCCTAAAAATTATAGAGATTTGCATTTATTAGAAAGCAGACATTGATACCCGACAGGCTCAGGATACTGTAGTTGAATGATAAGTTTTAGAGATAGAAAAAGCTTACTTGGAAATTCAATGGTAAGCTTGCTTGACATGTTCTGGAAATATTTTCATTGCTTGTAGGTTGCTTCTCCCACAAATTTGCTTCTAGTATTTTCTGTGGCTTCATAAATGTTACATATACTTCTGTGTCTCTCACTTCTGCTGTCTTCAATGCCTTTGAGTCTCACATTAATTGATCCCCAGCAAGCTTTCATGAGATCTAGAAGTCACTGTTGGAAGGGATGAATTTATGTTTCTCATTTCTCTCTCTTTTTTGTCTTTTTTTTTTTTTTTTTTAATCCAGATGGAAATTTTAATATTGAGAGATGTCAAGGGTTTTTTCAAAAACAAAAGGAGCTCTGATCATGTTTTTTCTACAGCTTCTTCATGCTCCTCTAGACTCATATCCTTAAATCCATTTCCAAAACATTTTATGCCTTTATTGCCTAATTAGCATCCATTTCTCTACTGACTTTTCTGATTCAAAGGAAACAAACCCCCAATGGTTTTGAGGGTTTTGTGGTAGTCTGATTATCAGAAGGAAACAAATGCTTTGAAAGACATCTTGTTTCTCTTCCCCCCTCCTCCCTGCTTTCCCTCCCCTTTGTTTTTCTTCCCCTCCAGGAATTCCTTGAATTTTGGTTTTGTTCCCTAGGGAGTTAATATATTTTATTTCCATATAAGTATGTTGTTTAAGCATTGTGCTCATGTCAACTATTTGACAGGCTTTTTCAGCGGTACAGAAATACGGTGTTGAATAGATATCTTTGGTTGAATCTCCAGAAGGGTTTTGTTATCTCACTACTTTGCGTTCGTGGTTATTTTGAAAACAAACTGTTTCAGTAAAATAGTAAGTGAAGGCCTATAGGAATAATGAAACATTCTGTTCTATATGGAATATTGTGTGCTAGAGTTTTTTTGCTTTGAGTTAGTGTGAGGTGCTGCTTTTAATGAGGTCAATGCATTACTGGTTTGTCATGTCTTGTTTTCATGTATGACCATCATAAGGTCTAATGGGGACTTTATGTTAGTAGGAACATTTTACACAACTCAGATTAAGCCTTAGCTTTTACCTTTAGTTTGATTATACTGCTGCCTAGTGATTTTTAGGTGTGGATTGCAGTGGTTCAGGTCTAATCAAGATAGAATGGAAAAATAAATACATGGGTTTTGAGGATTAAATACTGAAATGAAACTTGGTATTCAGTTAATGAAAAATTGGTACCAGGTTTAATTGGCTTAATTGGTACCAGGAAAGCTCAAAAATTGTTTTAACTTCTCCCCAGCTTGGCATGGCATGGGAAATCTGGGCTGCACCTTGTGTGGGAGCATTTGTAAGAACACTTTGGGAAGAGTTGGATCTGGCTATAACTTGGTATCCATAAAACAACTTTTTGCTTTAGCCTCACTGTTCCAGTTCTCTCTCGAGGCATGGCAGGGAGATGTAGCCATCATCTTAGCTGCATTTGCCTGCTCACTTCTGTTCCAGTTTGGAAAATGGAACTTCTGGGGGTAAGGCAGGTACCAGAGTGGTTGTAGGGAAGCTGTGGTCAGGACAGGTGACCAAGAAATGTCCATGCAGCTTCTATGGTGTTTCCTGGACAGTGAGGTGTGCCAGCTGCAGGGTGCTAAGTTCTAACTCTAGCAGTAGTTGCAGAAAGTTGTCACTTGCAGCAGGTTGATTTTTAACAGCACGTGGCAGATTTTGGAGCCAGTGATGTTCTCATATATTTCCTGAAGGGAGTTAACTGGGAGGTACTTGTTGGGTTTCCTGTGTTAATTTTGGGGTTTTTTTAATGCCATTTAGGACCTTTGCACTAAAATAGTTTCTGGAAAATTAAAATTTAATTTCTGATTATATTTCTGTCTAAAATACACAGTTTGTGTAAAGAGCAGTGCACATATTTTTTCCCAGTATGGCAGAGGGGCAAGCAAACCAGTAGAGAGTAGCAGCTCCTGAAGATCTCAGGTGTTCCTGGTGTGTATGGCAAGGGTAACAAAAAGGTCAGAGGATTGTAGAAGCTTGAGATTTCATTACGAGCAGTAGAAAAAGTGCAAGCTGCACTTTCTTACTTTAATGATCCACTTTTTCTGGTCCTTTTTTTTTTTTTTATGTGAAACAGAGATGGTGTTTAAAAAAAAAATTACTCAAATTGATAAATCTTGCTGGGTTCAGATCCTGCAGAATTATTTTTATTACAGTTCTTGCATAGTAGGGGTGGTAAAAATAAAAAGAGTATTTAACAAAAGCAAACCCAGAGGAAAACTTTTTCACAAAAAATACAGAGTTTTCAGCTTGAACCCCAGAATCTGAAGATGGTTTGAATATAATCACAAGGGGGAGTATTTTGTGGTTTGACAGCATATTTTCCAACAAGGCTTTGCTGAAGAGTTTTAGAGATGCATCTCTGGCTGCAGCACCATTGTTCCCCAAAAACTGTTCTTGTTTTCAACTCAGTTGGCTAAACACAGAGAATCATAACCTGGAATGAAAGTCACAAGATACCATTAGTCCTTTGGAAGATGAATGAGTTATGTATAGTTTATGCAAGCTGAACATATCTGTCAGAATAATACATTGGTTGTTGCTCAGGAGGAATAAGTGTACACTCTTCTGCAAGGCAGAATTTTAGTGAAGGTATGTTTCCAGCTGAGACCAGATGGTGAAGTAAATTCTGAGGTAGGAGCCAGTGTCTCATTTGGAGAGGGGTAGCAAATGGAAATCTTGTTTATACCAGTTTTTGCCTTGCAATATCCCAATCTGGTCTTCTAAGACCATCTATTTTTGCTTGCAGCTCCTGTGAATAACGTGGAAGTGCAATGCTTTGCACTGTGTTTGGGAAGCTTTTTCTCACATCTGAGACATGAGGGCTGTGATCATACAACAGGGCAGAATAGAAAGCTATGGGGTTTTTCAGAGCTGTAAATGAAATGACATTAGCACTTTGGTTTCAAGTTGGTCTGTGACTTCAGACAAGATGAGATGTTGCTAACTCAGTTTTCTGTGTGCATGCTGGATGAACATGAGCAAAAAATGTCATCTTCATAAAGTTCTTCAGCTTTGAAAAAGGGATTTTTTAATGAATTTTTGTTTCCTTTTCACACATACAAAAAAAGCTGCACATCTCTAAGCAGTCCCAGGTTTGAAATATTTATTTGAAATACTGTAGAGTGGGATTTTTTTTTTTTTTTTCTGGTTAGGAATTAGGGTTCCTTTAGGGTGGAGAGCACCTTGATGCTTTTCCATGCAGCATTTTTCAAACATTAGTTTTCCTGGTTCAACAGGAAACCTATCCTTCTGACAGCTGCTACTCCAGCATCATTGCTTCTCTTTAATGCAATGTAATATGGCACTATTCTAAAATGTGCTTATTGAATGCATCAGGAGGTATTAATACCATTTGCACCGAGGCAACCACCTGAAATAGTGTTCCTTAAGTCACTGGCATATACTTTCTAAAGCAGGGAAGTAGGGAATAATAAAGGTAAAAAGAGAGAAATATGATAGAAAGCTAAACTAAAATAAAAGGGAAGATAAAGAAAGGGGTGGAGAACATAAAAAATAAAAATGTTTTTCTGTGCTTTTGTGCCTAACATTTTGCAAACCATGGAACCGCCCTGGTATTTCCTTATCTTTTGTCATCAAGGACAGCTGGCCAAAATTTCCTTTTCTGTGGGAAAATTTTCTCAACAGGGTGATGAGATTTTTTGGTGAGTTTTTTTTTCTTTTTTCCTTGTGTAGCAGGGGAATAGTATGCAGACGACATTTTTACTTTATTATAGGACACTTTCAAAATATTTTTTCAGGCAAAGTTCATACTTGTACATATTAGTTCAGGTATATGTTTTATTTAGGACATAGCTACAAACTTCCTTCTCTAGATTACCTAGAATCAAATTAGTTGTGTTTTCCACTTAAATATAAGAAATCTGATGATATATGAGAGGCTTAATTTTATTTAATTCTTTTTCAAAGCAACTCTGCTTTCAAAATTCATTCCTTCATGCTGATTTTCTCTTGCTGTTTACCTTCTAATCTATAGTATAGCCTTTATACTTTATATTGGTACATCTTTTCTGTCTTCCTGCATTATCTATTTTTAAAAATTATTATTTTTTCATCTTAAACTCCTGCTTTGTGAATTTTGACTTGTATGGGCTACAATAATAATAATGGTACTGTCTGCTATGAGAAATTGATCATAAAGAAACTTCTCATTTCCATTCCTCATGAAAAATGAGGAAGGGCAAGTACATAAATACATTGAGTAATTTATATAAAAGCTGCTGTTGTTTGCTTTGCTTCACTACCAAACACCAGAAAATATAGACTTAAATTTCCTGGTTGTGTGGCAATTAAATCCAAAAATGCTTGTAAGAAATAGCCTCATAAATTTTGGTCAAGATCTGACTAATGAGCTGATAAGCATTTGATGTGCTCTGTTTGCTTTTCTGACCTTTTTCTTGTTTTTTTTTTTTTTTCCAGTGATGAGGGAGTAATATTGAGGAATATAGAGTGTTGCTATTTCTTCTGAAGGTTTAAGTCACCTTTTTGTAGAATATCAGAACACATCACAGCCAATGTGGTAGCTATGGGCTCTGCTTCCAGCGCTGCTTCCATGGCCCTCTCTTGTGGCTGAGCTGGGTTGTGGGATTTTGATTTGTCAGTGGCATGTACATTCAGAGGTACAGGGGGAGTGCATCTGCAGCCCTGCTAAGAGTGAAGCTGAGCAAGTCCTATTTGATATCATTCACCAGGAAGGCAATTAGTCTGGTATTGTTTTTCATAAGACAAGGCACAAGGTGATACCTGTTTTTGTTTGTTTGGGGGTTTTTTGCAAGTTTTAAATTTAAATGTGTAAACAAAAACAAAGAGCCACTTTACCTGTTTTCTGGATGACTATGCCCAGCAAGTTGTTGGGAAATTCAACAAGACAAATATTTTAACAGACTTATTACTTGGCATAATTCTTATGTGAGGGGAAAACTTCTGTTTTGCAATAGCAATTGGTGTTTCTTATGAATGAACTTCAATAAACATAAAACCAAACCAAAGAGGAAGAAAGTGAAAGTGGGTATGACCTACCAAACTCATGCCCCTGGGAGAGCCAAGGGTAGGTCCCACCTGAACAAACCTATTGGCTTTCTGTTACAGAGTGACTGCATCAATGGACAAGGGAAGGGATGCAGACATCACTTAGCGTCCTTCTGTCTGAATAACATCCTTCCGTCTGAACTGGAGAGAGAGATTTGATGGGTGGGTTGTTTGGTGGATAGGAAATTGGTTGGATGGCTGCATGGGGAAGGTAGTGGTCATAATCAATGTCCAGAGGGAGATCAGGGACAAGTGACATTCCTTAGGGATTCTTGCTTGGACAAGTTCTGTTTAATGTCTTCATCAATGACACAAAGGGATTGAGAACACCCTCACCACATCTGCAGATGACACCTAGCTCGGTGGGGCAGTTGACACACCTAAAGCATGAGATACCATCCAGGGGCACCTGGACAAGCTTGAGAAGTGGGCCCACTGGAATCTCAGGAGGTTTAACAAGGACAAGTACAAGGCGCTACATCTGGGTTGGGACAACCCGCCAGTATTAATATAAGAAATGAGAGCAGTTGTGCAGAGAAGGACTTGAGGTGCTGGTGGCTGAGAGGCTGGGCATGACCCAGCCATGGCACTCCCAGCCCAGAAACCAAACGTGTCCTGGGCTGCATCCAAAGCAGTGCAGGCAGCAGGGACAGGGAGGGGATTCTGCCCCTGTGCTCTGGTGAGACCCCACCTGCAGGGCTGCATCAGCTATAAGGACATGGACCTGTTGGGGCAGATTCAGAGAAGGAACACAAAAAGGAGTGGCTGGAACACCTCTCCCATGAAGACAGGCCTAGAGATTTGGGGTAATTCAGCCTGGGAAGAGAAGGCTCTAGGTATCAATGAAGGAAGGTTATAAGAAAGATAAAGACAAACTTTTTAGAAGGCACTCTGCTGTGATAGGACAAAGGGTAATGGCTTTAAATAAAAAGAGATTTAGATTAGATGCAAGGAAGAAATTCTTTACTGTGAGGGTGGTGAGCCATTGGAATAGCTTTTCCAGAGAGATGCTGGATGCTTCATCTCTGGGAACATTCAAGATCAGGCTGGATGGGGCTCTGAGTAAACTGATCTAGATGAAGATATCACTGTTCACTGAAGGGAGGTTGGTCTAAGATTATCTTTAAGGTCACTTTCAACCCAAACTATTCTATGATCTCATGTTATTAGTATGAGAAAAAATGTTTTCACCTAGGAATTGACACAGAACTGTATTTCAAATGTGGCCATCAAATAAAGTGTTAAATTTCTTACTTAATGTATTTTAGTGAGATTTTGTCAGTGCTCAGAAAATTGCAGTCGGAAATTAGTAACTGGGTTTCCATTGGCAACTGAAACTTCTGAATTTTACATTACTTCAAACTCCTAAGCAGATGTTTCTTCAAGTTTGGGAACATGATGGCCACTGGGATGAAAATTCTATTTAAATAGAAAACCAAAAACAGTTTTAGTTTTTTTAAATGCTTTTGTAAATTTATGAAGCATTGTAGAAATCTGATTTTTAAATAGTTAAGTTTAAGAAAAGTCTTGCTTCTTCTTATATAAGAAGTTTTTAATGAGTCAAATCTTGGAGTACTTCACAAAGAGTTCTTTACCATTGCTTCAGTGATATACCTAAAGATAGTAGAGTGTGGTTAGTGAGAGTTTTAATGGCTTTAGTGCTGAGTCATACATAGTAAGTCATAAGCAAGTCATAGGGTGGGAATGAAATCTTGACTTTCAGTCCAGTTCTCTCATTAATCTCACTGTAAACCAAAAAAAAAGGGCAAATTAGCAAATGTCAGGAGTAATGCAAGACCTGATGGGAATGTATATGGAACTATAAATCACTTTTGGTACTCTTTCTGCTGTGTTATGGGAAAGAGGAATGTGGTCTGTATGGAAAAACCTCTAGCAGACAATTAAGAGAAAAGGATTGTGTGCTAGAAAGGAAGTATGGTTATTAATAGTTAGAGATGACATTGTTCTGTAGTCTTTCAATGCCTGATAGTGGGAGTATGTAATCTCAGAACTGGTTTACTGATGTTTTGTGCCCCTCTGCTTGAAAACATATGGTACATTTCAGCCTTAGCTCTGAATTTCCTTTAATTGTTTTCTGTTGCTGCCGAAACACTTTGAAATGTAGGGTGTGGAGAAAGAGGAGGTTGATGCAAACTCTGTGAAATTTTTAGTAGCTGCTCAAGACATCAATCAGGCAGAGTGAAACCCAGACATGGGGTTGAACTTGACAGGTTTTTAGGTGAGTGATGGTGAAGTGAAATATGTCTATGAGACATAAGTGGGGAGGAAGTTTATGGATACAGACCCCTAGAAATGGTGGTTCAGGTACTTGGCCTCCTGTCAGGGGGAGAGTAAGTGCTGTGCCTGATGGTTGATCTCTGAATCAAAAGCAGTATTTTGGGATGTTTTAAACGAGATCAAGTCTTTAAAACCAATGCTTTTAGTCTGTTACTGGGATGAAATGTCAAAATGCTAACTAATTAATTACTTTTAAAAAATCTTGTCAATTGACTATAAAGTAATATGATTGGAAGCAAGAACTTTCTAATGTGGAAAATTGTCACCCTTTTTCCTGCTCTAAACCAAAGTTCTGAAAAAGTATTACCCGTTTTGCCTCAGCTTGTCGTCACTTAACAAAATAGATAAATATTGTTGCCAAATGAACTCCAAGAAATTTCCATCTATCCATTCAGTCAGCTGTAGTCTGTGGTATACTCTGTTTTTTGTATGCTGGTTTTATTTCTGAAGTAGCTGATGACTGTGTCTGTTTGTCAAGAAACATTCTTTCCTAATTGGAAAAAAATGTCAACCACGTAGAAGTACACACCTTAACTCATACTTGTGATATTCATAATCTGATTTCTCCTTCTTTTGTGAAGGAAGTGCAGATTTGAGATTCCTTTCAGCACTCAGTGTTTGAGTTAAATCTTCATAAGGTGGACATTGGAGTACCTTTCCCCCTCCACCACCTCTGGCTTGTTAAATATTTATCAATGGGAGGTGCTTAAAATTTATGGCAGTTTGCAAAGAAAGTAGATGTTAACTGCAGCGGTGATAACTTTCTTTGCGGTATCCATGGTGGAGCTGTGCAGCAATGCTATTTACCCTTCTGCTGTACAAAATCCTCATACCACATCTCCCAACGCCTGCCCGAACACCTCCGCGCCCATGTGTCTGTGCTGAGTCACCCTCCTCCAGTGAGGTGTGTGAAGGAATTATTAACAACAACACCAGCCGCAAGTGCTGCCAAGTGCAGGGTGCTGAGCTGCTCCAGCTGCGCTGACTGAGCTTGCTGCCAGGGGGATGGGGAGGGCCAAGAGGAAGCCTGACACTGACACAGGGGTTCAGGTGGGCTCCAAGGCAGGTCATCTCCAAACCAACTCATCGATCCAGGGTGCTGGGAAAGTTTCTCAACAACATGGGATAAGCCCATGTAGGGCAGGAAGGATTAGATGCAGTACTAGGATGCTACTCCTGTTAAATAAAAGATGCCTGGCTCTTGAAGGAAGCAAAGTTAGAGGAAACTTCCAAATGCTCTCTTATGAAGAATGAAGTATACTAAATAATTGTCCAAAAATCAGAGGCTACATTAATTGAGGACCTGAGGCTCTGCTTCAAGTCCTGTGCATGAAGAAGCTGAATTTCACCTATATAAAGTTGTTAACCTGTGTGAGCAAAATAAAAAAAACCTTATGTATACAAATAAAAAAAAAAAGGGGGGGGGGTGGAGGAGGAAAGCAAGCTCTGCCAAAACTTTGTGTTTCAAGAACAAGAGGTCTTTACTTCTTTCATTACTCATTAGGCTTCAGGGGAGTTTCACCTTTAAGTGGATTACTGTCATTCCAGTTCTGTGTAGTGGGGTGACTTGGCTTTGGAGTATTCAGCACACTTCACTTTCAGAGTCTGTTTTGTATAAACTGTTCAGGGTGTAAAGCATATTGCTTGAATTATTTTTTTTCCCTTGATTTTGATTGGAATGCAACTAACTGGTGGGAAAGTTAAGGCTTGTCTAAACAAGGAAATAGCCCAGGCTAGTTCTTCCATACTGGCTTTCCAAACCCATACTTTCATTACAGTATGAATGCCTTTGAGTGGATTGGCTCTATTAACAAGGCTTGTCTGCCGACATGCTGTACTTTAGCCCTTCTCCATTCCAGGTAGCCTTATTTGGTAGCAGTGACATCCCAGAAACACACCTGCAGTTTACAACCTGATATTCACTCTCTTATCAATAAAAGGTTCATTTGGTACACACTGTTACTGTGATATGTCTGTAATGTCATAGTGAAGGTTATGCTGTAGCACGGTTAGAGATTATGAGCCTGGGAGGCATTTTTAAGTCATTGAAGACAGTTGGTCCTTTCTTATGTTAATACCTTAAAGGCTGTCAACTCAGAAGTCCTGTTTAAAAAACTCAACAACCAACATTAATTTCTCTTGTCTGTTTTCCTTAATCCTGTTATTTCCATTGGGAAGAAATTCTGGAGCTCAATGCTGCAAGAGGTTGTAGGCAATGAGGTGGGCTGAGCAGAGGTATCTTCTGCTGGCCATCATACATGGTGGTGCGCAGTGCCAGGACCTGAGTAACGAGTTTTGGGGAAGATCCTTCAATACACACCTTGGTCTTGAAGAGATCTGTAACCTGCTGCAGTCACTGCAGATGGAATTGAAGTTTGGGAGAGAGTTGGACCTTTTTGTCTGAAACCGGAGTGATTCTTTCCCTAAGAGTACTTCAAAATGTGGTTTCCACAATGGTTGCAATGGCAAAGGGGAATGTTCCTCCTCTTCCTGGCTGATCTACAGTTATTGATACTGGTAGCACCAAGGTAACCGTAAAGTTTGTGCACAAAATTTCCTTCCTGCATTCTCACAGCAGGAGCACCTGCTTTCTGACAGGAAAGCTGGCAGTGAATCATTAAAGATTTAGTATCTGTAATCATGCATAGAGCTGCAGCAGGGAATCCCTGTGTCAAGGATCACAGTAATTTACTGTTTTACCCAGTGTGGAAAAGCAATGAAGGACGCGCAGAGGGGAGTGGCAAAGCAATTAATGCAGTTTCTGATCTTTGGCCAACGCAGTGCTCTGTGCACTCTGTCATAGGTGGGATAAGTTACTGAACTGAAGCCCTGAGGTCACTCTAAGTCAAATTATGTCTGCAGGATGATTGTTTTATTTAATATTTTTAGTTTCAGGGCCAAAAAGGGAGGAAAAGAGCAGTTCAGGTATCCTATCCACTCCTTGGTTCAAGGTTGAAATACCTGACCTTCAGAAAAACACAGAGAGCTGTAGGAGCTGGGATCACACACAACAGATGAGTGGGAAATGGGCACTAAACATCCTGACATTCAAGGCCAAGGTGGTAATGGGGAGTTCCTGGCTCCCAGGCCTGTGGTCAGAACACAAATGGGGTTTGCATTCAGCCCTGGTCCCTCCTATCGTCTCACCCCTTCTGCCCCCACCTGCACCCGCAGCCGGAGCTAATAACTGAAACATACCTCCAAGGGAGAGCAAGTCGCCCAACTTGTTCAGCGAGCTCCTGCTGTAGTTCTTTCCTTTTACCCCACCTCTGAGTATAAACAAAGTGGAGCTGTGCGGTGATGCTGCTGCCAAACGTAACTCTAAATTCTGCATTAAACTGATTGCAGCCAACTCGAGTGGACGGTATAATGCTGTGCCTATCAAAAATATTTTCTTCTTTGAAAAAAATACCAGGTTTTTGTGATGGTAATTGCCCTTACTTAAGGGAATGAGGGTGCTAATAACGAGGGTTTTTCATGAATGCAGATCTGAAAGCCTTCAAAATGACTAAATGTCTTGATAAATGCAGTACTATGGAAAAATGCCTGTTAAATGTGATCTACTCAAATGACTTTTAGAATTCTGTAGCCAAACAAATGCATCAGTCTCTCTTAAAATGTCAAAAGTTTTTGTTGCTAGGCACTCTAGATACTTGGTGGTTTTTGTCTTTTTTTGTCTTTTTTTTTTTTTTTTTTTTGAAAGCCTGGAAACTGAAAACAACTTCTGGCGCCAAATCACGGTCTGGATGACGGTGTAATGCTTGGTGCAAATATACTTCATGGCCTTGCAAGCATAGGGTACCATCCCCTTCATAAACTGAAAATCACTAATTAAAATCCTCCCCAAAATCCACAAAAAACCCACCCAAGCACCTTCCTCTCCAAGTCTCTCCTCTGAACTCGAGTTTGAATAGCAGGAGAAATGAGCGGTTTGATTGAAGCAATGGGTATTTGTATCAGAATAGGGGACAACCTCGAGTACTGTCTTTTATTAGCTGATACACTCAGGAAAAACATAAAAGCAACATGTTAATTATTTTTTTTTCGCCCTGTTGCCAAGTGATTTGAAAGATGTGCCATAACTTGTATGCCTGCGAGATTTCATTGTGTTTTGGTGCACAGGCAGGGATTCAGGCAAACAGTTAACTATGGAGACCAGGATTATCACACAGCATGACTGCACCCTAAAGAAAGCAAATGTATTTGCCCACTTGTTTAAATTAATATTCCTGTCTCAGATAATCATGATAATGAGGATTTTTTCAAAATAAATTGCATCTCTATGACACAAGCTGAATTTAGTGTGATGTCATATTGCATGTAAATAGGCAAAATAAAATAGTATTTACATGCTCTTATGAGGATTTAATTAGCTTTTACTTTAGACGTTTTAAATTATTTTCTGTTTTACACACTCCACACTCTATGCCCCTTCTCAGGTAGGTGATTTTGAGGTTTTCTTCCTACTTAAGGTCAGCCTCTTTTTGATCTTTTTTTCATCTTTGGTTTTTTTTCCTTACTTTACTGTTGCTCATGCTGATTTTTTTTTTTCTGATTTAGAAGTGTTCTTTGGTTTTTTAGGCATTGAGGAACCTCTGTACTTCCCCACTACCAGCACCTCACCAGCACTCTGTCTTTCTTTTCAAATTCTTGCCCAGGTGACACATATTAGGAGCTGATCACAGGTGCAACACAGAACCACTGCACAGTGCCTCCATTTTTTAAAATTTTTTTTTTTAAAGTTGCTCTTTAAAATAGTTATTTTTAGAGAAAGGTGTCCATATTCTTGTGCTTCCCCATAGAATTATCAGCTTCTTTCTTTGTGGTCTGGAGGATAGTGATAGCAATGAGGAGCCCTGCAGCAATGGCCCCACTCTTTCCCTCACATTCACCTGCTCTGGCACAGCTTCCCTGCCCCTGGCCTAGGAGCAGAATCAGCACTGAGGACCAGCAAGTGAAGGAGAGGAAAGACTCAGCTCTTTCCTCTCCTCAAGTCCATGGAGTTGCAGGAGTGAGAGGCAGTCCTGGTCTGCTTGGATGCTGGAGGGAGGGTGTGGACCATACTCTCATTTTCAGTGTAGAGATGACATCTTGGCTCATTCAAAGAATTGGTTAGAGGGCAGTGCTTTAACAACAGGTTGAGGGAAGGGTTTGTGTCTAGTGATGCCCCATTGAGAACAGAAAGTCAGGTACAGAGCTGCAAGTGTACAGTATTGTTTGCCTTTTCCCCAACAGGAGTATTTAAAAGCCTTCTTGTGGATGACCTGCTTCCCACTGGCAGCTCCATCTCTCCAATATTATGACTTTGCAGAGCTTTTGGGTGCAGTTAATTTTGAAGTTTGAGGCAAAACTGGAATGCTGAAGGGTAATAGTTCTATCTAGTCAGTTTTCTATGTTGTGCATTTACTATAAGTCTGTACAGAATGTGGAAAACTCAGGCCGTGCTAGGAACATTTGAAATGCTCTGCTGTTCCCTCTTGCCCACCATCTGGGGATAAAACCAGTCCTTCCCACAGTCTCATTCAAACCTCCCCACCCCTTCTCACTAAGACACTGAGAAGTAGAAATAGCATACCAGAAATGAATTACACTTAATTTTGTGGTTTAGACTTCAGGCTTTATTTTTGTTGTGATTTAAAACCTGTAATTCTTTTGACAGTTATTCCAACTTCAGATGCTCAGGGAAATGTAGTAATTGAGTTCTCTTAATAACATGAACAAAAATTAACTTGATGATTTTATCCATGTCATTTCAAGAGCTTTCTCTAATAATGGTCAGAACCTTATGTTTTCTGCAAAATGTATTTGATCTGTCTAATAGTGAATCCTTGCTTTTGAAATGGGCAGCTCTTCTCTCTGGTTTTGCTTCTCTTGTGCTGATAAGTGGCACCAGTATTTCCTCTCATAATCCACTTTATTGGTATAATGGAATCAAAATCTCCAGTTTGCCTTAAATCCCTCCCCTTAGATTATCCTCATAATCCTTTTTTTCTGTTAATTTGTTTCTTTCATTGTTGGGGAGGATGAATAAATATAATTGCCTGGCAAAAGATTTACAATAGTACAGCCAGGATGAAAACAATCCCCCCTACTGGCTGGACAATACCCTTACATACAGATAGGTCCAAAAGTCAAATGGACTGTTCTATCTCAACCCCCATAATGTATGGTTCACCCCACACCTGTAACCCTCCCCTGAAACATCAGGTGTCTGTGATCCCATTGGCCCAAGTCTTGTTCCAGCCCACCCTGAAGCCCCCTGATAAGGGGTCCCTGAGGAGCCAGACGGCCTCTTGGAATTCCCCCTCTCTTGGAACCCCTACCCTCATAGAACTTCCACCCTCTCCTGGAGCATCCTCTTGTCTCCCTCTACCCCTTGTCTCTCCCCTCCTCCATCCCCTCAGGCCTTGCCACGTGCTGTGTCTGGCAGCTCCAAGCAAGACCTTTCTCCATCCCTAATAACCTGATATCCTAAGAGCAGCCTTCAGAGATCTCTCGTCTCCATTCATCCAAGCCGTCCTGGAGCACAGTATCCCCGCATTTCATAAATTTAAATGGGCTGCTCGTGTTTACACAGATTGAGAACACCTTAGTGTTCTTAGAAGAGGGTGGTAGATGCAAGTATGAGCCTTTTCCTCTTAAGCACATCTTGTCAGTGACTTTTGTTACCTGGAGATAGGTCCATGATTTTGAGGTCTGGTTGTTTAAATAGAACTATTTTATGAGGTATGATGAGGTTCAGATTGTAGTATGTCCTTTGAAACTGCAGTGGCAGTGACCATTAGTCTTGTTAAAGTACAGTTACACTGGTAAAAGGAACAGTGTAATGGTTTCTATATTTGAGCGGATTAATCACTGAAAAATGTTCCCATTCACATTTCTAATGTTAAATTTAATTACAAGGTTGAGAACCTGTCTTTTTTTTTTTTTCCTACTTATTTCTGTGGTGCTATTTAAAATTCATCTTCCCATTCATTATTCTGATAGAGTTTAAAATGGCTGCTAGCTATTCTGAGACCTGTGGCTTTGCTAATTAACTATGATGATTAGAGATGGTCAAGAATAACTTGGCAAAGACAGAATTTAGAAATGCTGATTTATTTAAATGATACCTTTCTGTGTCAATATCCAAACCTGATAAATACCCTACTGGGTGTGTCATTGCTTGGTGCTTTGAGGGTCATTTCCAGGCCCTGGCTGCAGAACAGCTGGTGTTAGGGCAGTAACCTGTGAGATGGCAGGTGTGATCAAACCTCTGGCTTGGGAGCTGAGGCAAGGAAGATTTTGAGCCATGTTTTATCCTGCACGTGTGCGCTGTAACTAATGGTGTTCTGCCTTCCATGTTATCTCTCTCTGCTTTTGACCCCATTCCTGACAGTCTTGAGTCCTGTCGGTAGGGATGTTCTCAGGGCCTGTAAGTGCTGTTTATCAGGAGGTTGATGCTTGATAGGTTTACTTGCTGAAACACTTTCAAAATTAATTCTCTCATGTTCCAGAAGTTTGGTGGTTGTGCAGCCAAGCATCCACCGGTGAGCAATTCCTCTGCTTTGTTTTTGTTTCTCTCAGGGTGTAGATGACATCTGTTTTTCTAAATCTGACTCTTCTTCCTTGTTTACCTGCACAGTGTGCTCATTTTCAGCCCTGTGGCTGACATAAGTTTGGGAGTTTGCTCCGAGTTGCTGTGGTGTCTGGGCAGACCAATCAGACTGTGTTGCCTTCACTGGTGCTGGTGTCAGTTCATTACTTTGGAGTTACTCATTCTTTCTGCTCTGCTGCTTTCTTCTTGTGCCTTACTTGCCAGTTTCATAGACTAGTCCCCTGAACACTGACCTGATGGTTGTTTAGCAAGTAGTTCCTCTTCTTTCACACAGAGGAAACAATGCCTTTTCAAGTCCTCGCTGCTTTGGTACTAATGTGACACTCAAATATTTATTTAATAAAGTTGACACATCTAGACAGCTTTCCCCATTTTGCATGGAAAGGAAAAATAAATGCCCCTCTGAGGCTGCATCTCACAGCATGAAGCTCTTCCCTGGACAAATGTGCAGGCAGCCCCCTGGGCACTGCAGGGCATAGGTGAGGCTGCCTGTCCTCCATCCTTCCCAGCTTCCTCCTCTCATCTGCCACCACATCATGTTGGCCATCATGTTGCACCCCCTGCAGCAGAGCAGCCCCCACCATGGCACATCGCACTGAGCCTTGGGGCATAACCTTCACGGTGTGAGACACCTGGGATCTTTCAGATGTGGTAACAGAGCCCGCAGCCTGCATAGGGAATACCTTGCTCAAATATTTTCCTTGAATTAAGCCATGTTTACAGACTGATAAGAAATACTAGAATCCCAGGGACCTTCAAAACAGAAGGTTGTGGGGATTCTTGGGTTTGTTTTACTTTCTTTATTAGAAACAGCTGTTATTTCCTTTGTAGATTGTTTTTAATGAATTTTAAGTGAAGGAATAACTGTTGATTATGTGTAAGAAAAAATAAAATTAAAGCATACTAAATTGCTAAAGCAGAGCTTCTCTATACTATGAAATTCTGATACCAGCACCTTGACTTAGAAACTATTAATGACAGGGCTGTGTGTAGCTTATGAATTAAGTAACTTCGTGTACCTTTTCCTTTGGCTTGCAGCTGAAGGAAGCAAGTGCACAAGAGGGCACATTCTTTTGTTGTTGATAGCATTCCGCCTTAACGAGAAGGAATTTCTTGCCTATTGCCCACTGTTCATGAAGTGGAAAAAGATCACAAGTTGTATAATCTCTGTATATATCATTATATTTATTCTTTTTTAACATTTCTGTCATGGGTTGGTCCATCCTGCAGCAGGTGCAGAGAGTGGGTGCTGCACCTATGTTTTGTAACAGACTGGTGTGAAGTTGAGGAGGGGGTGTGGGAAGGGGAAGGGGAGGGACTCGGGAAGAAGCCCCCCCTCCAAGTGTGACAGCAGCAGCAGCTCTGAATACAGTTTGGTTTCTGTCTCTCCGGAGCTTTGCTCAGCAACCAAAGCCAGACTCCAGGTGCAGTATTCCCTCATCAGTCTGTGAGCATAGAAACGAAGAGTCCCTCCTCTTCTTCCTTCCCTGCCAAGAGTTTCTGGGTGGTGAATGTCAGTAGCTGGAGTTATTTTTAAAGGCAATAGGTGAGGCTTGTCGTGCAAAGCTAGGAAGAGGGCGTTTGTTTGCTGAGCAGAGCTGACATCAAAGTGGAGATTGCTGCCTACTGGCTCACTGCTGCCTTATGCCAGGTAATCTTTAACATACCCCTCAGTCCCTGCGATCGCAGCCCAGCCTGCCTGTGTGCATGAGAAACAACCAGCGTTTATGATCCAGAAGATTGCTTTTCCAGTTTCATTTATGTGAGCTGGACTTTGACATTTAAAGGCTAGTACTAATCGTCTTGTAAAATCTGCTTAGTGCTCTTAACTGAGCAACTGCTTTCTACTTCTCTTTGCAGGATAATATAAATGTTTTTCTGAAAGCCTGTGAAAACATTGGACTGAAAGAAGCTCAGCTTTTTCACCCAGGAGATCTTCAGGATTTGTCCAATCGAGTTACAGTCAAGTGAGTTTTGTGGTTTTGTTTTCTCCTTTCCCTTCTCCCTCTAAGCTCTTTCACAGTCTATTTTTTTTTAATGTTTGCCTATGGAAAATTCTTATTTTAATCTGGTATGAGCAGTTTTGAATACTGTGGTGAGGGTTTAAGCCTTGTTAAAGCTAAAGGATTAGACTTGCAGAAATGTAATTTAAAAAATGAAGTAGTATTATAATAGCTACCTTACAAGGAAACTAATTGTTAATGAATATTTACAGCATTTAATCTGAGATGGAAACTGTCATTTTATTTTAGACTTGGAGCAAAATTGTTAAATAATATCAAAGGCATTACTTTTCTTTATGATTTGTGATTACCGATCTAAATCTGAAAGGCTGAGGTGGTACTTCTGATACTTATCCAAATGGATTTGCGGCACAGGTATAGTGTGCCTAAAGGTCTGCTGGTCTTGCCACTCCAAGTATTAATTAGATGTTTGTCTCTGAGTGTCACATGCCCTGTCAAGGGGTGTGTGTGAGTAGAAATTAAGTACTGAATTTCATGTAATTGGCATATTTATGGAGATGGGAGTTTTCCTGTGGAATAGCAGTGGCTTGGTTCTAAAATATATTTAGTGGATTTTCATATTTCAAGACTGCTCTGTCTCCTAATAAGAATTTTATTGCCAGTTTCTGAGAGATTAAGGTGAAACTTTACTGTGCAGGCAGGTGTTCTAAGATAAATGAGTTGAGGTAAAAATCATCCTAGGGCACATCGATTTGTTACAGTGTTAACTGTTTTTATTATATTGGGACAAAAGGGTGGATTTATTGTCTCTAAAAAAAATAAAATCTTTAGTGGGTTTTGCTGGAAACCTGTCAAGTTAAATGTGAAGGATTGATTCCTGTCTTAAATTACCAGTTTTATCAAAGAGGAACAGGCAGTAATCCTTCTGTAAATACAAGGAAAAAATACTGTGATATGACATGTAGCTGCTTTAATTAGAAAGAAATCTCTCATAGGTGGGTTGAGTGGTAGCCTGTTGACATTCTCTCTGCCTGGTTTCAGAATGAAAGTTCATACTGTTTTGAGGTCTGATATGTGAGATGGCAATGTGTTTTCCATCTTTGACTCATACCCGAAACGTAATTTCTCACTAATCTGCTGTTTAGGGACTTGGCACACTTCCAGGACATTGGTATTCTGTCTGCCAGTTCCTACATCATGCCAAAAGCCGGAGGGTTGGTAACCTCTGCCGTGCTTAAATTACTCACAAAGCCCTAGCAAAAGTTGTTTTGGTGGAAGTTTGCTCCAAGGGTATGAGGGTTGGAGGGAAGGGTTGGAGGCGGTCAGGAGCTGGTGTTCAGCGTCAATAGTGACAAGCTGGAACCCCAGGGAGGCTGAGATAGCGAACTGTTGTGCAAGGTAGGTTGTCCAACTCGTCCCGACGTTAAACCGCGGCGCCCAGGAGAGGTCAGCTGTGAAATCCATCCAGTGGGTCTGTAACCAAGGCTCTTTTTGGGTCTTTCAGCACCGCCAGTTCCCTTCCCGGCTTTGTGAGCAGAGAGTAAGGCTGGAATTTGAAGTTGTCACGAGGCAACAATGGTTTTATATCATACCTTCTCAGCAATGGTTTAATTAGTGTTTTCCAAAAAAGCAGATTTAACTATTGACTGCTTCTTATGGACAGCTGTGTGGGGGGTCTGGGTTAGAGTCAAAAGAGCTGCCAGCCATACAACCATGTTCTTGTAATTTGTTTCAGTATGACTTTGCTTCTCCACACATTATATATCATATGACAGTCCCAGAGTGTGTATTAAATGCTTCCAGAGTAATTCAAAACTTCTGTATCTGAGCATGCATGTATCTGAGTAAAGTGGTGTCCTAAATATACTAGTACTTTTGATGTAGGTAGGAGGTTGGAGAGGGATGGGAAGCAAGTTTTATTCCAAGAAATGAAAGAAGTAAGTTGCACAAAGATAACTCTCTCCATCAAAAAGTTAATTACAGAAATAATTTTATTGCCCAGAGGGCAAGCTATTCTTCAGAAGATTTTCAGATTTATATTTGTGTCAGGAGAGAAATGTTGTCTGATCAGGATTTTTATCTGATGTTTCTTTTTTATTATCTAATAGAAATAAATCATTTCATACATTCAAGCTGAATTAAAAATGTCTTCAAAACTTGTAGGATGCCAGGCCTCAGAAAAGGGGTGCTATTTCATGTCTTGCTTTTGTCTTACCCACTGTTAACTCTAGTTACATAATTAGAAGTAAATTATTTCTTGTCACCAAGAAGGAAAACTTTTCATCTGCTGACATATTCAAAAGATTACATTTAACTTTTGGATTTCTAACATTCCTAAGCAAATTCATTTTGCTGCTGTCACCGGAGGCTAATTGCCCACATCTTAAAGCAGCTGTGATCTGTTGTATGGGATAACATCAATGTGTGCCTGAAGCAGTGTGTATTTTGACACCACAAGAGGACTGCTGTGTTCTGCTGTTGCACCGCTGTTAGCACAGGTTTTTTTATCTACCCAAAACAGATTAAATAAACTGTTGCTTAGAAAAGTCAGCTTAACAGACTGGGGTGGCAGAGAACAGGGTGCTGGTAGGACATGCATGTACTGTCAGGTATGACAAGGTGCTTGATTTGCCTTGGATGTCGAAATTGGTCAGAGGAAGGTACCATTAAAAGGGTGGGTCTGCTTCTGCTGCTAAGAGGGCACGAGAGTTGTCATCTTATGTAAGAGCAAAACCAGTCTTTCACACTGACTGGGAGGTTGCATCTCTGTCCCTGTTACCCTTGTTCAATTGATCTGACACCTCTGTGCTGAGCAAGTCCTCAGGAGGAACAGCTCCCTTTTGAAGTGGATGAGCTGTGTGAAGTGGTGTTCCATGTGCTCCTGCCTCTGCTGCCTGGCAGTTATGTGTGGTATCTCCTTTTTACCTTGTGGGAAGTCATATGCCCTCAGGCTGTTGCCATCTGACTGCCATCCTGTGCCCCCTGGGCAGGCTTCCTTCCCAACAGGAAGAGTTATTTTCTCCTTGTACTTTATTCCAGAGTGTGCTTGCTGCCTTTTGCCATACCTTTGCTGGCAGCACTTTGTCTGATGAACACTGCCGCAAAGCCATTCAGAGTTACTAAACTGTTACATGGTGCAGTGTTCTTGTGTCACCTGAGTTAAGGTCAAGACCCTCAGTTCCTCATGAACAGAATCTGTTCCGAGAAAATAATCTTTCTATCTGGTGAGGAGGCTACAACTTTCACTTGTATTTTGTTTTCTCTTGCAACTGAGATGATGCACAGGCATGATGTGAAACCCTCCTCTATAATTACTAGAAGTAATCTGGGGCAAGAGAAGCAAGAATCCCCTTATATACCCAGACTTTCAGTTCCAAGTGATTATCCTTTTTGCAAAGAAAAAGCTCCTTAAAGTTTTATTGCTTAGAAGTTTGTGTGAAAAAGCCTGGCTAAAATTACCACTTGCTGCTCCAACCCTTGCAAACTTTATGCTTTGCCAGATCAGCAAGATTAGTAGTTGGGTGGTGTGGAAAAATGGTCATGGCATGGATGATTTCTTCTCTGCTAGTAAAAATGGGAGTGTGGATTAGTGTCTGAGATTTATAGTTCAGTCTTTCTGTAAATCTGCAGAAGTTATTGCTCAGTGGTATAGTACAGCAATATGTCATGTGTTCCAAGAAGGATCATCCAGATGGGCTTATTCCTCACATACGCTGTCTGGCAGTCATGTGCATATCATCTTGTTCAGTGGCTAGTTATTTGTGTAAATGCATGTGTGTCCCTCTTCAGTTCTTTTGGTATATTTGATTTTTGTTTCTCAGCGTAGTGTTTTATTATTTCTAATTGGAGATGTTTTAAAACCCAGCAGATAGAGTGAAGGTTTTTAAATTTATTTCTACTAATGCTAGATTGTCTTAATGCTTCATTTGATTCTTTTTTGGTTCTGTCAAAGTAAGAATGTAATACAAGCTTAGTGACTCTCTGTTGTCAGCATGGTTGCTATTTAAAAACATTAAGCACTTCCTCACCCAGCTCTTTAGGCGTGACACACCCAGTTGTTCCCAGCTGTGGAAGGGTTCTTAATAAAATCACACCATGGAGTTATAAGGGAGACTTCACATAGTCAGACACCAAGTATCAATTCTGATGGTGTTTGTTATTGAAATTATCAGTTTTAAAGGAGGCAGCCTGAATGCTCAGAGAGAGAGTGTAAATTCAAATTTGTCTTGGAAGCAAATTAATTCTTCTACATGAAAAAAATTATAATTCTGTAAAATGAGATCTCCAGTTGAAGAATATAATTAAATTCTAATATTAAATTTAAAAAATGGTGAGTTAATAGATTAAAATATTAAACTAAAGGGAAAAAAAGAAGAAAATTTACTGCAAAATCCTAAATAGCTAACTTTTTTGAAGCTACCACAGCCCTGACTTCTGAGGTTGAAGTTTTACCATACTAATTTTATTTTTCAATAAGAGAGCAAATTAAAATACTTGGCTGCCACTAATATTATTACTACATTGTTATATTTAGAGTATGTCTTGAATGAAACTAAAAACTGAGGCCCCACCTGGAGCACTGTGTCCAGCTCTTAGGCACCCACCACAGGAAGTATGTGGGCCTGCTGGAATGACTCTGGAGGAGAGGGCCATGAAGATGAGCAGGGAGCACCTCTCCTATGAAAACAGGCTGAGAGAGCTGGGGCTGTTCAGCCTGGAGAAGAGAAGGCTCCAAGGAGACCTTGCAGCACCCAAAAGGAGCCTAAAAGAAAGAGGGAGAGGGACTCGTCATGAAAATGCATAAGACAAGGGGTGATAGTTTTAAACTGTAATAGGCTGGGTTTAATTTTAGATATTGGGAAGAAATCCTTCACTGTGAGGGTGATGTGGCACTGGAATAAATGGAGCTGTGGACGCCCCATCCCTGGAAGTGTCTGAGGCCAGGTTAGATGGGGCTTTGAGCAATCTGGTCTGGTGTGGAAAGTGTCCGTGCCCATAGCAGAAGGGTTGGAGGTAGATTATGTTTAAGGTCTCTTGCAACCCAAACCATTTGGTTATCTTTTCCCAAGATAGCTGGAAGTATATCATCACCTTGCAGAACCTGGTATTTGGATAAGGCCTTCATCTTTTTGCTGGCCTGCACTTATTCCACGTATTCATTATCAGTCTTGTAATATGTTAATTATGTAAAGCAAACAGAAAACCCTGTTGGAGAAGTTTTGTTGAAGTGGGTCTAAGTGCATGCATGAGATGAAATAACAGAGCTACGACTTTGGTTCTGGCATTTCAAAATTTTGAATAAATCCATTTAATGTTTCTTTAGAATAATCTTTTTTTATGAATTCCTAAACAAAAAATGATCCTTGGAAAATTAAAATGCCATGCTTTCTGTAACATAAAGCTCTATATAACTAAAGCCAACTGGAGAGAAGTAACAACTGTTACATGCCATGTTCATCCTTGTGTTCCTGCATTTCAGCTGAGCTTTTGAGCCTGGCTCTCTATTTCAGTTCAGAGATAACACTTTCTGAATTTAAAATACCACCCAAAAAAGTGGTTCAGAGAATAGATGCTTTCAAAATAAAATCTGAGAAAATTAAATAGTTGCTGTGTGGTATGGCTGTAAGCACATATTCTGCACCTGTTGTTCTATTTGGAGCAGGATATATTTCACTCTTCTGATTATATAAGAGTGAACTGTTATACCAACCTTAAGTATTTTAAGCATATGTACAGAATCATTACCTTGCATATCACAACTCTTTTCTCTTATTAAGAAACCCTCTCCTTTTAGGGGTTGTTGGAAGGGAAACCTTCTAGCAGTGAGTTAAGCTAAACACAGTGCCCTCTAGTACCTGTCTTCTTCAGCCTGTAATTTAAATTACAATACTGCCAGTGTGAATCACTGATTTTGTGGTAGGAAGTAGCTGTACACTATTTCCTGATATAGTAGATATTGAATTAAAAAATATTCTTTTCTAATAGTAGTTGATGTTTCTTATTACTTGAATGTTTTTCCTGTCTAGTCCTGGGGAATATGCTGCATTTCCTGATTCCACTTCTGTTTCCTGCTCAGGGTGTTTTGTTTTTTTTTTTTGCTAGGTAAACAAAGGCAAAGTGAAATTTCTCTTCTATGGAATGAATGTTAACACTGTTAGGCAGACCACTGAAGAAAGCAATCTACACAGAAATTCCTGAAAAGATGATCTTTTGAATGGAAAACTGTTGTCAGGGCTCTTGGAAATATGGTTGTTTGGAGAGCTTTAATTGTAAAAGTGATACCACATCTCAGTGTTTGGAGGAAATTTTTAGGTTTGCTTTACCAGTTTCACCCAACTCTGTAAACTGGCAAATCAGCTACCTGAAAGCCTGAGGTGTGATGATGAGACACTCTTTTGGGACTTTTTATCTTATTTTGCCCTTCAGGAAGAGCTGTCATATTTTGCTCAAATGAGACAGTCTTGAAAAACCAACCAATCAAGACCCCAAACCAACCTCAAAAACAACAATGAAAGGAGAGAGAAAGCAGATCAGTTTGTGGACAGATAGTTCAGAGATGGTGTTTTCTGTCAGTAATACTGAATTTGTGGTCTTTCATATCTAATACATTTGCTTAGTTAATATATCATCTTGAAATTTTTTTTTGCTCAAGAATTGAATGCTTGTAACATGTGAGTATGATAGAGCTGAGCCTGAACTTGCTGTGCTTATTTTTCCAAGAAACGTGCATTTTAATGAGTTGAAAAACTTATTTTCTAATTTGGCCTCAAAATAAAAAAAAATCCAACCAACTCAAAACACTCACACAACATAGAACCACCCTTTCCTGCCTTTTTATTTTGCATAGAATAGAAAGTGGTAAGATGGATGAAAGCCAAGTGCTTTAGTGCATTAAGTATGAAAATGATTGGACCAAAACTTGTACATGCTTAAATTCTCTTGCTTATACCTATGTGACTGAAGAGTTAATCATCCCAAAGACTTCAGCATTTTAGAAACTATCTTTGAATTCAAGCTGAGGTGAAACAAATAAGAGACAGCTTTTTGTGGGTCTTGAGAACTGAAATGCAAAAACAATTTAACCAAAATTTAATTAGGACAATGGATGTGGGTCTTCCCCCATTTATATTCAGGGAAATCACATTTTTTACACATATGGTTGTAATAGGCCTTTATTGTGGTAACTAAATTTCCTAGTGACAGTTCCATTGAAATGGAAAAGTGCAGCACTTCAGATTGACTCTAGAAATGTTTCTACAACTTTGTAAGTGTATTTCTCTTTCTTACTCTTGTAAGTAAATTCTCTTTTTGCTATGGCTATTGTCATAGAAATGTATTTGCTTCATGGGTGTAGGTAGAGTCTAAATATTGAAATTGCTATTTTTTTAAAATTATGTAAATAATTTCAAGATCAGTCATTTTGCATGTTTTACTTCTCTTAGTACTTAGGACAATAATGCAGAGATAAAGAAAAAATTGGTTTTCTTCAGTCTTGTGAAACTGATGTGCTTAAGTCTAAAATATTCATGCTCAGGTCACTAATCTGCACAAACCAAATCATTCCAGTAAAAACATTGTAGGCAATAAAATATGTTCCAGACTTTGGACCATACCTAGAAATTTACCTCCAATTCTTAGGTTTAAAGTCTATAAAGTGTTGGGTGTGGTGCTATTTAATCTGTCTGCTTTATTTTCTGGTCATTATGAATAATATTTCAGATCACTTTTGCTGTTGAGTAATTTAACAGTTAATAATTTACACTTCCTTTATCAGATTATACTTTCGATAGCGTTTGCTTTTTTGTGAAGATGATTCTGCTCTAAGAATGAAGAACTTTGGAGTTCTGTACCTGTATCTACACATGTACAGGAGGAGTTTGAACAACTCAGAATGACAATACATACAGCGTGTGTTAGTTGTGTTAAAAGCAATTCAGGTATCCCTAGTGACACAGATCCCATAGGTTTATACTGGAATTCAGGTAGTTCTGCTACTGAAGTGAATGATTCCCTGAAGAAGATTGCAGTAGCTTTCTGCTGAATTGAATTGGTTTGTTGAAAGTTGTAATATTTGATCCTATTACATTTCAAAAGTATCCCTGGGATAACTTTTTTTTGGGGAGGTGGTGGTACAAAGCCATTATTTCTGAAGGCCTTTACAATGCTTTTTCAATGTTTTTTTGTATTAACAGAAGTGTGTCTAGTTTATAAAACAATGCATGAGAGGGAAGGCAGCATTTTTGATGAGTAGGATTGAGTTCCTTACAAAAGAAGGTAAAGAGAAAGCCTGCATCTTTTGGTGAAGACTCTTTTTTCCTCCATAAAAAAAAGTGTTGTGTCTGATGTTGGAAATTGAATGACTTAATTAACACAAGCTTATTCTTTTTATAATATCAATTACACAGAAACATGTATGCAAGTTCACTATTGTATTATTCTAAATTGTACTTTACTGCTAAATTGCTGAAATTCAGTTAGTTTTTCGGCAGACAACTCAACAGGAAGAGCTGCTATATTTAAATAGGGGGGAGGCTGACTTTTTGAAGTTTTCCATGGATACAGGGGTTTGCCAGTTAACCATATTCTGTAAATAGAGAAAGTAAAGCTGAACAGTGTATTGACAGTTTTTGATCATACTTCATGCAAAACCCTACTTCTGGCCATTTTTATTCCTTCCAGAGATGTCTGTTCCAATTATTATTACTACTTAATTGGAGCACTTCTTGTATCCTGTGAAGTGATATTAGTGCTTTTTTTTTTTTTTGCTGTGACTGGTAGAGAATGCAACTGGCAATGAAATAACAATTTCAAATATTCTTATAAACTGCATTTACAGGGTTGTTTTCATGCCGTCACTGAAACCAATTAAACAAAATAATGTCTCACCACGTGGATAGATGATAAGAAGGGGTGGAGGGTTGGAAATAGAGCCCTAGATAGCAGCCAAGCTTAACCACACAAAGGCATGTTTCTTTTAAATGATAGAGATCTGTTGTCTTTAAGAAACAAAAGGAAAAAAATCCCAACAACAACAAAAAAAAAAGAAAACCCAACAGGGGAACTATTCTCCGCACTGAACAAGCTGGATGATCAAGCTCAGGATCTCCAGCCATGTACTTCCTGGTGATCTCCACTCAGTTTGCTCCAGTTTATCAGTGTCTTTCTTGTACTGTGAGACACCAGACTGGAGACAGCAGTATTATAGAGGTGGCATCATAAGTGCTGAGGAAAGGGGGAGTGGTGGGGTCTGTCAGCCTTCTGACACGCTCCATCTTGCACGCCCATGCACCATTGCATTCAGCCCTGGGTGCTGTTGGTCAGTGCTGCCAGAATTGGCTGCTGGCTGAGGTTCAGCCCAGCAGGACTGCCGGGCCCAGCTCTCCACCCCACTCTGCAGTTTCAGGAATTAGCTCTATCCATGGGGCAGGACTTGGACTTTGTGCTTATTGGGTGTCATATGAGGTTCCTGCAGAGCCAGTCCTCCTGACAGCCCTGCCCTGTACCCCCTCCCTGCCATTCTGTCTGCCCAGGGAGGGAGTGTGGTATCAGAACCTGACTCAGAAAGCAAAATTTTGAAAGCTGCTGCATCTAGTTTCTGGGACTAGAGTAAGAAGGTTGACTAATGCTGATGATATTTCCTCTTTCCTTTCCCTTCCAGAAACGTCCTACAAATGTAAACACGCACACACCTTTGAACCCAGTACGCACAGATATGCATCAACTGACGTGGATTCCAATGTGTTATATGATAAAATACTTAACTGGGGCGGGGAAAGGGAGTCCAAGTTCAAAATACTTCTGCTCTTGCAAAGGCTATTAAATTGCAGACAGCCACTTGTTCCCTCTGAATAACCACTGAAATACGCTTGTCAGATTTATGATGCAGTAATGTATTCTTTTTAACTCTGTGACCTGATGTAAGATGCCCTCAACTGTGATAATTTTTGGGGGTGAGTGATGTACTTGGTAAAGCACTAGCTAAAAATGCCTGAGCTAACAGAAGGCAATTTATTTATGTGTGGTTTGACTTGAAGCTGTCATGTATTTTCAACATGGATCTGTGCAGTTGAGAATCGCTGTACAATTCCACAACTGAATCCTAATCTGTCCAAATATACCAGTGCTAACTCCTCTTGTAAACAGCTTTTAGTAGTAGTTTTCAGGTTATTTTTTTCAGAAACTGTGCTCTTTTTATGTACATAATTAAAGGAAATTTGGGTTACTTTAATGAGAAAAAGAAAATCAGAAGAATTTCAGTTTTGTGTATGAAATTATGACTTCTGGAATAACTGATACTGGTCAGTCCTGAGATAAAGGGGTCAGAAGTTTTATGAAGGCAGTGTTCTGTGCCAGTCAAAAAAACCCCCAAACAAGCAAAAGCACAAACAACCAAGGAAAAAAAGGACCCAAACGTATTGCAGGAACAAGTATTAGGAATAGGAAAAACAATTGCACCATACTGTGCTGCCATGGTTAATCTGGCATTTGCTGGTGTTGTAATACCATATGAAGTTTTGGACTTGGATAATTTTCCTTTTTCCCACTTTCTCACTTGCCCAAATTCCCCCAGAGCAGATCTATGGAACTGGAATATCTTCACCCTCATAGCATCTCTCTGACTAAAAGTAGGAATAACTTCCCCTGCAGGCTTAGTTAAGTACACTGAGATTCCTGAATGGTGATGGCTGAACAGGAGAGCTGAACTAAGTTGCAAGCTTAAAACAAACAAATCAACAACAACAAAAAACAAAAACCAACCAAACAAAAAAAGCCTAGCAGATGGTGTAGACAAGTGACTCAACTGGTCACTTCATGTCATGTTATATGAATAATCAATGAAGGGGAAGTAGGCTTCCTTGACAAAAGATGATGTGGATAATCAAAGTTTACTTGCATTCAAGGGATAGTGGAGAAATCTTAAAAGAAGGGAAATCTTTTAAGAGTTACTTAGTATGTGGAAACCACATCTAGCTTAGAGAGTCCACAAGGGAGAAGCATATTTTCTGTCTATTTTTGCTCTTCCTTAGGCAACCACTTGGGATTATAAGGGAGGATGAGATCTTTGACTTGATACAGTTTTTTGATCTGGCCCCATGTGGATGTTCCTGTGTGTGGTTTTGGAAAGGTTGCATACATTAAAAGCTGCTTTTAATTTCTGTAGCTCTAGGGAAAACTCCAAGAAACAAAACTAAGGAAAAAACCAAACGCAAATCATATGGAAGCAATTAATTTGATTTGATAAATCAATCAAGCAATCTGCTATTTTAAGCTTTAGCAAATGTAGAACATTGTGTGTTAAGCTATCTGAAAATATTAATAAAATCATGGTAGGTCTCTTAATCCAGACCAGTATTCTGTATGTGATGACCCAGCTGTGCAATCACAGGGAAAAAAATGTTATCATTAATTATTAGCAATTTAATATATGACAGTTTTTCATTAAGCCATTGGAAGTTTCATGGAAAGCTTCAGATGAATAATGAATAAGAATGGCTGAAAGTCTGTTGAAATAAGCTGGTACATATATTTGCCTATGCTATATTCAGCATAGTTGTTTAAAAGCTACTTTTGCTCTCAGAAGATCAGTTAATTTAAGAGGTTTTGTTACTGATTTTGGCATAGGAAGTGTAAATGTAAAATCACACATCAGATGGTTATGTAGAAGGCACACCCACACAAGTTGAATAAGCACAGAATGAGATGCATTGGTAATGATACTCTGCATGTCCTGCAAAGCCCTCTCTCTGTGCAGAACATTTTATTCTTTGAAACCTGAGCTTGCCTCTGGTATTGAATGTTGGCTGCTGTTGGGAAATCATACAAAAGTCACTTAGTGCTCGTGGTTCAGTAGTATTTGCTATTTCATTGTGATATTTTTATTCTCTCAAGAGGAACAGAATCTCTTGCAAAAGGATAATTTTATTTTTATGAACAACATTTTGTCTTTCTGAAGCATGTCCCTCGTAGAGCTGCAAGCAAGGTCCTTAGTTCATTTCAGTTTTCTCTAATACCACTTGAGTCATTTGTGAATGTATTCAACAAGCTAGTTTGATAAATAACCTATACAGAAATCCCTAGTTGTCCAGGTAATGTACTCAGTCTGGCATCATGATTGCAACCTAAAGGACATGGCTGCATTTTTAAATTACTTTTATTTTTTTGCTCATTATTGTGTGTTTCATTGCTAGGATACATTTTATATCTACAAATCCAGGGAATGGTGGCACCAAATAGGATGGGTCTGAGTGCTGGAGTTTTGCTTGCTTGGGTGCCATGTGAGCAATGGGTGGCCCAGCAGCTGCTCTGTGTGCCACGAGGCTGCCAGCACAGGAGGACTAAGGCAGGTGCTCCGTGCTTGTGCTGTGTCAGGTGTGGGCCGAAGTTGTGCATTAAAATTCCTTCCTTTAATGAACAGCATGAGTTTTATCAGGAGAAAAGCTGGAATGAAAGACTGGTACTTGCTTTTCTCTGAAAGTGTGTTTGCACAATGGGACACTGCTGTGAAAGGGCAGACAAGGCAGGGGGAAGGGAAGTTGCACCCTCAGTTTGCAGATGACACCAATCTAGGCAGGAACATTGATCTGTGGAGGGTAGGAAGACTCTATAGTCTGGACAGCCTGGATGGATGGGCTGAGGCCAACTGGATGATGTTCAACAAGGTGAAGTGCCAGGTCCTGCTCCTGGGTCTCAACATTCAATGCTTAGGGAAGAGTGGCTGGAAAGCTGCCCAGCGGAAAAAGACCTGGGGGTGCTGGTTGACAGCCAGCTGAACATGAGCCAGCGTGTGCTCAGGTGGCCAAGAAGGCCAATGGCATCCTGGCAAGAGTGTGGCCAGCAGGAGCAGGGCAGGGACTGTCCCCCTGTACTCAGGACTGGTGAGGCTATACCTCAAATCCTGTGTTCAGTTTTGGGCCCCTCAGTCCAGGACAGACATTGAGGTGCTGGAGTGTGTCCAAAGAAGGGCAGTGGAGCTCGTAAAGGGTCTGGAGCACAAGTCTGATGAGGAGCAGCTGAGGGAGCTGAGGATTTCTAACCTGGAGAAAAGGAAGCTCAGGGGGGACCTTACTGATCTCCACAACTTCCTGGTGGGGATCAGCCTCTTCTCCAAAGTAACAAGTGACAGGCCAGGAAGAAATGGCCTCAAGTTGTGACAAAAGGACAACCAATTGTGTGGTTTAGAATTGGGGTTTAGAAAAAATTTTCTTCAATTAAACACTTGTAAAGCGTGGAACAGGCTGTCCAGGACAATAGAAGAGTCACTGTCCTTGGAGGTACTTAGGCTTATTGATGTGGCACCTTGGGACATGGTTTAGTAGTGAACATACAAGTGCTGGGTTAATGGTCACACTCGATGATCTTAAAGGTCTTTTACAACCTAAACAATTCTGTGATTCTATCTTAATTAGAGTTCAGGAGAGACGGAGAAGTGGTGAACACTTGAAATTTCTTCTTGTCACCTGTTGCCCAAGAATGTGTTTGTGTGGTTTCCCATCACTTAAACATGACTTATTACTGCCTGATCAGTCAGACCAGGGAGAGAGAGAGAAGAAGCCTGCTTTCATCTCCCAGGGCAGGAATCTTTTTGATGGACATGTACCAAAGGCACGTGTACATGACTTATAGAAGGAGCTTTTGTTTGCAGAATTTTTGTCAGGAAAGCAAATATGTTCAAGCTCCTAGAAACTGTTTGGTCAAGCTTAATTGCATGTAGGTTTTGGCATTCAACATTTAATGGAACATGTTACTGTTATTTGTACATCTGCAGTCACAGGAGAGACTGTCCCCCTTAAAAGCTAAAGTAAGCAGCAGTAAGCACAGTGGAAGAAAACTACTAAACTTTGGAGTTTTTTTCCTATCTTCACATATGAGAGGGTACTCCAGCTAACTAGTTCAGGTTACTTCAACTCTTGGTAATCTGACTTCTTTGTTAATGCAGTTTTAAGTTATGAAGACTCCCCTCAGTTTCAAAACAAGTACATTTAGATTTTTCTTAATTTATTTTTTTACTTTACCTGTGAAAACCTTGATAATCTGCTTTTACAGTTAATGAAGAGGAGGTAGCATCTGCTTGGCTTCTAGTTCCTTCTAGTTTGTAGGCAGTCTGTGTGCCACTGCTGCTGTTATTTGGAATAACCTTCTGTAACTCTTCAGCTAACTTGGGATACCCAGTAAAGATGCTTTCCCAGTGTTTTCATTCTCTATTGCTCAGATGTCTCTGCCAGGCAACTCAAAAAACAAACAGCAACACCAGGTCAGCTTCAAAGAGTGCACACTTTGAAGTAGAGAGCAGATGACAGTTATGAAAGGTTAGTCTTTAATGGTATTACAAAAGGTAGCTGTACAGGTTTCCATGCATTTGCTTATTAAAGTGTGTAATGCCCCAGTCCTTATGTACAAAAAAATATTAAGTGGGTAGTTTTTTGAAAACATTACCTTGTACTTTCCCTAGTGGCATGGGATACAGCAGAGGTTAGTTTATGGCCTGAATTTGAAAGTGTGCGACTTTTTAAAATGATGGTCAACACAGCAAGATACAAAGGAAAAAAGAGGAAAGTATAAGATAAACTGGGTATAGATGGTCAACACTTTCAGAAGAGACAGGGCAGAAAAAGTCACATTAAATACAGCAAGTTTCAGTCCATTCTAATCTTAGTGCCTGAAATAAAATTAAAAATTACCTAAGAGAGTAAATACTGTGATGTCATGTTCATTGGATAATTATATGTGTAATTTTTCAAAGGGAATTTCTTTTTTTTTTTTTTAACTAAAGCTCTGTTACTACTGGTAGATCTCACTGGCCAGTCTTTAGCTTGTGAAAGAACTTTGGCAAGCCTTAGTTGTACCCATGAAACACAGGATCCTGTAAGCAAGCTAAAATTAGCAAAAATAAAAGCCTTTTTGAAGAAAGTAGAATTTAAAATAAATTCTTGTTTCTGTAAGCTGTTCTGTAATCATGAATGTGTTAGTGAACTTCTTTTTGAGGGGAATTGGTATGACACTCAAAATGAGTGCATATGAGATTTTACAAATTGAAAATCAGCACAGACTTAATTTAAATGTGCATTTATGTATTTTAAATGGCCTGTTTACTTCACATCCAATTTGTTGATTTCTCTGCTATCAGCATTCATCAATTTTAATGTCACCACTTAAAAGGAGAGGAAGTTTGAGAGTGCATTTGAGAAGAGAGTTCATTTTTTTCTCTTTGCATAGAATGATATATCTGTGTTTTTCATTTATTATTATTTTCCTCGTGGCTTTCCTTTTTGAAGGAATGTACAGTTTTTGTTGGGAACTTTACTATGCAAAAAAAAGTTCAAGTATACTCACCTGTGTACCTATCCTGTGTCAGGGTTTTTCCTTCAGGGCCTTAAGTAATAACTATGTTACTTTTAATAATATGTCAAGTAATTACATGTTTGACATTCTGTCTGGAGTTCATGCAACAGTTCTGGATTTCTTTCCCTAGCAGAAGCTTCCACAGATTCTTTCCTACCTGAAAAAAACTTGGGGCACATATTTTTACATGGATTCAATGTGCTGTCTAAGGGAAGAGCTTTAAATGCAGTGTGGCTTCATATTTATCTTCTTTCTGAGCATTAAATATATTGACTATTGGAGGGGTTCTGAATCAGTGTCTCTCAATAAATCAGCGTCCAACAGATGGCCGATTTGTTATATCGTGATTGCTTTTGATAGTACTGATTTTTGTTACTAAAGATGATGCTTGCATAACTTACATGGCAGAATGAGCTATGTTTTAGTATCTTTGGAAACTTGTGTACTGTTCCACCCTGCCATAAATGCATTTCCTTGATGATGAAGACTTTTGCATATCTTTGTACCTTCATTAGCTTAAAAAACCCCTTGTCTACAAAAGGAACTTCTATTATATTTATTTTTAAAATATATTACTGTAGCAGGTTAAGTGGACCACTAACTGCATCTAAACTGAAATGGGGACAAGATAATACGTTAAGAACATTTGAGCTATTTTTTCATGGTATGAAATTCCTCCTGTCTATTCCACCTGTCTATCTTCATGCAGTAAGAAAGTGGTAGCCTATTGCAAAACTCTTTCAGTGTTGTGTGGGTAATGCAGTCAACAGTTTGCTGTCTGGAAACCAAACTTGATGATAATACTCAAGCTTACCATCCATGGGTACTGTCTGTGGGTCAAAGGGTGAAGGTATTTTCATCCTGCTTTTTTCTCCTGTACTTTCTAAGATACCTTCCTGTCAAGGAATAGATGTGTTTCACTGCAATTTAGCAACTTATTCCTAAGCCGCCAGCAGAGATTGGTGTATCCTCTCCTCATTGGAGGGTACTACTGGGTATTCCTCCTCCACACGGAGTTAACTCCTTCCTGTAGCTCTGTTAGCCTGAAGGTGAAAAGAAGAAGGGGAGATGTTGGTAATTATTCTGAGTCTCAGTGTTGTAAGGTGCATGTTGGTGATGAGATTGCTGAGATGACTTTTTGTGTGATTCTTCTGCAACTGTAATTTGTTTCGAGTAAAAATAAGTATAATCAAGAGGAGAGACATCCCATTAATTTGATTGAACTGCCTTTTAATTTTTCACCCTGTCTAGATTATCAGTCCTAATTGCAGGATGATGGTAAAGTCTTGGCTTTTCACTGAACTGTAAATCTATGAATATAGTGACAACACTGTTGCTGTTGGGATTTCTGAATAAATAGGGCCAAACACTTGAGATCAAAAGGGATACTTCCATAGACATTTCCAAGGTTAAGAGATCAGTTGCTAATGCAGCATGTGTACTGGCCCATGGGAAGGTGCAGCTTGTAGTAAATTGGCACTATTGACATACTTTTCAGTTTAACCATTAGTTTGATAATCTTTCCAGTGATTAAATGCCGTAATGATTGTGTTTCACAGAAGTTTTGAGACACCCTTAGTTTTCAAAAGCTGTGGATTCCTAGATGAGAGTCTCAAGGTTTTTGTTAATCTTCTCTTGGTGATAAAGAGTGCCTGTTTTTTGTGTAGAAATTCTAAGGATTGTTGGACAAAAAATTTATACAATAATCCTGTCAAGAGCCTGAGTGTTACTTTTGTGTTATTTTGGCTCTGCGGTTTGATTGACTTCTGGGAAGGTTAGCTTACAACCACCATGTGTGTTTTAAGGAACCCACTTCTCCAGTGCTTCATCTGGCTGGGCAGCTGGTGAAATTCTGCAGATGGCTAACTTTCCAAGATTTGATGCTTGTAGTATCTTCTTTCTCATGAGAAGGAAGATTCCAAATTTAGTATTTACTCATGGACTCATTAAAGATGTTGGGAATATTGCCATGGCCTCACTTGGAGCAGAATCTGATAGTTTTGTTCCACTACTTCCCTACCAGCAGACTTAGTTGTAATCGCTTGTTGGAGCATTTTGGTGATGTCTTAATTGGTCTATTAAGCCTTTTTTTTCCCTCAGTCATCAGTTTTGTGATACAAATTACATACTTCATGAGTACTGGTGAAAGAGTGGTGTGAGATCATCTATAGTTCCCTGGCTAGGATTGTTTTCCCATATCATTAATTTTCTTCAAGTTTTTATTCTCAGACTCTAATTTTACAACAGAAACTCCTAAGTGACTAATAGCACATTTGGTTTCAGTTGGTTGGGATGGTCAGAATAAATGTAAACTCCAACTTCAGAGGTATATGGTCAGACTAGCTTATCTTTTCTCCTCCCCCCACCCCTCTTTTTTTTGCCTCCCACACAAGTTTTCTAACATTCTGGCAAAGCAAGTATTTGGACTTTTACCCATTCTCTCACTTTACAGTAAAGAAGCATTCATTTTTCCAACATTAAAAACTTGGCCAGAAAACCTGGCCCAAAAACTTTAATGTTTTGAGCAAATGTTTAAAATTACCCTCTGTGTTGGCTGCTCCAAGTAGCCTTAACGCACTGTTTGCTTTTGGGGTGGAAAAATTGTTTTTCACCCAAAAAAAGCTAATTTAAAAAGGTAATATTTATCCAGTATTACTGATAGCAACAAATTGAATTTAGATATTTCAAATGTTATGGAAGTAAATCTGAAGCTGTAAGAAAACTGAATCAGAATAGCAGAATACTTAAGGAGCTGTCTTAATGGTGGATGTTTCAAGAGCTGAGGATGGGAGGTGAGAATTGCAGGAAATGTGGAAAATAATATAGCCTTGTCTTAGATCCTGTCTGCTCCCTAAAAGAAATGGGCATGTTTTACCTTAAGTGTGCTATGGTTGGTGTAGCTTGATTTTTGTATCTTGTCTTTGGTTTAAATTTTGCTGCTACTTAACACCATGTCTTCTGGGAGAGCTGGTTCAAGGCAATACATCTTCATTCAGTATTTTTTTTCTGTTAACCTTGCACAGATTAGTATTTGACTTTGCTTTAATTGAGAAGCTCTTTCCTAGCTCTAAATATGTTTTTACAAATGCAGGCAGATCAAGAAAACATGGGAAATAATGAAGTTCTGTTGTATCTGCATATCTCATTCCTTTTGGATGTATTTGATCACCTTAAGTTAATAGAGAACGGAGCTTAATAGAGAGGAGTCAGGTTCAGACTGTATTTCATACTCTTGGGCTCTGTGTGATGATGTTGTGCTCTGCGTTGCTAAGGTAACACAAAGAAATATAGAGAAAATATAGCAAAATTCCAAAAGGGAAGCATTATAATTTTTTTTTCAGTGCTTCTTATTTGCTCATGAAATATTTTGCCAGAATATTGCTGAGAAAACCCAGTAGTTTTGTAAAGCTTTTAGTCCAAGTGTAGAGACTTAATTAAATTATTCAGTCATGCAGTAGTGATTTACTTCTACTTAAGGACAAATGCAGCGTCACTTCATCTTGTTTCCAAAATCTTTATCACGGACTAAGCTGCTCTTACCTTGTACCTCCATTTCTTCATCTTTGCTCTGTATCTCTAACAATAAATGTAAATTTTTTCAAAGTCCTAGCTCTATCACTCTTTCCCACAAGCTATGCTTTTAGTAGTCCCTCTTTGAACTGCAGAACAAAAAACCATTTGTTTTTCAATAATGTAACAACAGTTTAGAATGACAAGAGGGTCTGGCACATATACTGCTCCTATTCTCTGTCCTCCTGTGCAACAGTTTGGCCAGCACTATATTGGAATTGCTCTAGAGGAAAAAAAGGAGCTATTGGAAATCTGTGAAGTGACTCCCAGGTGCTTTAAATTCCATGTATCCCCAAAATGGTGGGGATCTGCCTCTTCTCCAGAAGCTATAACTATCCCTCATACATATACGTGGCATTTATTGGTCTTGGCTTTCCAGAGGAGATGATGACTAGGGTGGACTGAATCCTGGATTACTTTTATGGGCTCAGAACAGGGCATCTGTAGCTTCTGTTGGTAACTCTGAGTCACCTGTGTTCTGAATTGTTCTCTGAGTATGTGTCATAACAACAGCAGCCAAGCAGATGCCTATTTGAACTGGTGAAGCTCAATGTAAGCACAGTGTGAATACAGCAATATCCAGTACAAGTTACTGTCATTCATCTTTTTTTCTTTATCAGAGGGTATGTTCATTGCCAAATATCTTATATAAATTATGCAGCACAGGCTTGAGTTCTGTTTTTTTTTTTTTCTTTTTTTTTTGCATACCCTGAGGAATTGAGTAAACCTTGCTTTTGAGTGTTCTAAACTGTGGTAAACTGTATTGCTTATCCACAAGGCGCTTCTGCATCATTGCATGCTTGCTTGATGTAAGGATAACAAAGAATTACATTTACTGGATCTTTCCCTGGGCATGGACTAAGGGAGGAGATCGAATGAAGGAGGTTGTTGGAGTGGTTTTTTTCCTCTTCCCTGTGTACAGAGGCTATAAAAATATCTCTCTCTGAGCAAGCAATGTTGTATAAACTGCCAAATCATAGCTCTTCCCAAGGGACCACCTCTCAGTGCTTTATCCAAATTTAACAATTGTGTTAGTCCTGGTGGTTAAGTGTAAGCGAGTGCACATAGGCAGTTGCTAGGAGTAGCTGGTAGGTGGAAAATTTTTTACCCTAACTTACCTTGCAGTGATTTGTTTATTCATACCTGGAGTTGGTACAGACATGTCTCATCAAGGCTTGGTGGGAATAAATGTGGTCAGTATTGAGGGCTAGTCTAAAAAATCACTTCTGGTGTTTATGTGGAAAGTGGGGATGTTGAAATATTCCAGTTAGGTGTGAGAATTGGGAGTAAAAAGGACAATGATTTGGAAATACTTAATAATGGCAAAGAGGCATCAGGCAGTAGAGAAAATGAGTTTTGGTCATGTCATGAAAAAAAAATACTGAGTTGGCATGGTTGCTGTAGCTTAGCTGAAGAAAATAATAGACTTTTTACATTTTTTTTTTTTTATAATGCTCTTGAACTATTTTTGAGCAAGCTAGCAGCTGCACGTTTTTGTGGTTTTGAATATATTTCTAAAAACTTATATGATTGCTTTTAATTGTCTATTTTGATACTTATTTTTAAGTGACTCCCCAGATATACCAACTATTTGTTTTGGAAAGATTGTTAGCAAAATGGCACATTCCCCATCTTGACTTCTCTTCAAATTAATCTACAAAATTTATACAATATGGACTAGATTTGTGTGAGGGAATGAAGGTCAAGGATCTTTAAAACTGAATGCAAGAGAACTTAATGTAGATAATGATCCTGATGAAAGTATGTTGATTCTTGAGGTACAAGGAAGAAAAAAAGGTAGAAGTTGGGGGGGTGTGAACATTTAATGTAATCCTTGTGCAAAGGTCAGCTGAAATATGTACAGGTTTTTATAAAAGAAAAAAAGGCAGCACGGCAATAAAAGGAGAGATTCAGCAAAATTATATGCTCCAAATTCTAAATACTTAAGAAGATATAAAAACCTATAACATTTGTAAGAACTGATATTATAGCTGTCTATCAATTTATCTAAAATACTGTGTACATTACAGTGTTTTTTTTTTTTCTTGAGAAATAATTAATTTCACCTGTGAAATTAAAAAGTCCTCTTGAGTGTTAACAAGGTGATTTGAGAACTCCTAACACTGAGCTGAGAGTCAACTGCACAACTTCTAATACTTTGTGCAGAGTCCATCTTTTCTCATAAAACTCAGTGGTGTTCTTATGTCTCTTGGCCAAAGTGTATGGCACGTGACCACTAGATTTCAGAAATAAAATATCTGGTGAATTATTTTTTTTGTCGGTGCCAGTCTAGATCTGGAATTGAAAGTACCCAATACAGACTGGCAAAGCATTCTAGTTTTGTCCTGGAAAAACCAAGCAAACAAAACAGTACAAGAAATACACAGTTTAATTGCCTGTAATTAGTGAAGCTGATGAGTTCTTAGAGAAGGCTAGGAATGGTGTAAGAAAAAGTCACAGAAAGGGACCAATCAACAAATCTACATTAATTATTATAAATTTTAGAAAAAATTATTTTTGAAAAGAGCTCAGAAATCATCCAGTCCAACTTTAATTTTCTTTAATAGAGCTTAATATTTGAGCAGGAAGATGCATGATCCTATCAGCTTCCTATTTGCCGCAGCAACTTGCAGTGAGTGCTCCATACTACTTGCCCTGCTCACTGGTCAGACAAGAGCCAAGGAGTGCTCAGGTTATCACTGAGGCTCTTCTGCTTGTTCTTCTGGGAGATTAATTTTTATTTTTTATTTGACAGGCATGCCTTTTTCCCTACAGGATACTAGTTTTCTCTTTGGGGGAAACATCTAGATTAGACTGGAATATGAGGAAGCTGGCAGAGATGGACCACCCAGGGAGGGGTCGGAAAAGAGCATGAGGAAATGGATAATGTTATCGTCTGGTGACTTGCTGGGGTTGATGCACTTTTCTAGAAGTGCCTGTTTTTGTTTTGATAAGGGATTTCAGAATGGTGTGGAGGCATAATGGGTGGTTCAGCAAGGAAGCACCATGCTCAAGAGGCGGTGTGAGAAGATAGACTCTGAAGCCATGGATGGTGATGTGTTCCCACGGAGGATGTTGGCTGGCTCTAGTCCCTCTCTGCCTTTTCCTTCTTGAGCATTTCTCCTCCACCCCTCAGCTTTAGTAGGTGGGGGCGCAGGCTGGAGACAGGCTGTTCATTCATCAGGGCCACGGAGTTCCTTGCTGTCAGCCAGGGGTTCTGTAGGAGCACGGAGAAATGCTTTCTGCTGTCATTTTATACCTGACTCTGTGTGCTGTTGTGATGAGTGGCATTGAGTTGGTGGATGTGTTGCTATGGAAAATGTATGTGCTTTTTTTAGTCAAATATAAAGGTGTGTTTCCAAATGCTCTTCTCTAACTCTGCAGCCGTAGCTTGGCTCGTTTATTTCCAGCACTCTCAGCAGTGAACTGTGGCTCTCGGGGTTGAATATCAATTTGCTAAGAATCCAAGTGCTGGAGGAATGTCCTCATGTTTCTGTACCCATGCAGCAGCCACATCTTCCACTGGAGCCTTTCTATTCTCAGCAGCACGTGGGAATTCAGTGAAATCCGATAACAGCAATATTAATAGCAGCTGAGTAGGTGGCCAAAGAGGTTGAAATTTAGCACGAGCCCGCTGCTAGTTGGACAGGCAGCGTTCATCTCCTGCACAGCAATACCCGGCAGGGGTGCAGGAGTCCTTCAAATCCTCTGACATCTTCCTCAGAATTGTAAGTGAAGCTGGTCGGTGTGGGGCTGAGCGCCTAGAGTCGGCAAGGAGCTGGGCAGTGGGCTTTTCTGCAGTCAGCTGATTTGCTCCAGCTCCTGGGCCAGGGTATGGCTCTTCCAAGCCCTTCAAAGGGCATCTTGGAGGTGTGACTGCTGCCTTGATGGACAGAAGTTCAAAGGGAGAGCATCAGTACTTCTTTTCAAATAGCAATCTATTCAAGTCTTGTGTTTGTGAGATCTGTAGTTCAGAGGAAAGAACAGAAAACAGGGTTGGGAGCTGTTGGGGTTTCTGAAGTATTCGTCACCAAGGGATGGGTTTGGCACTGGGCAGGGTGCATTTGTCACTGCCACATTCCTTTCTGTCAGTGGGAGTGTCTCTGTTCCTCCTTTCTCCCCATAAATGGTTCAGATTTGTCTTATCTCTTTGGACAGGACCACATGTATTCTTGGCAGCTAACCCTTATTTTGTGGAGGAGGAATCTCCGTTCAAACTTGCTTCTTTGTTGGTTTTGTTTTTTGGTTTTTCTTTTTTTTTTTTTTTATTTTAAATCATCAATTGATAACTATATTTAAATATGTTTCTATATGAGAAACAGACCCTTCTCTGAACAGGATGCTTTAAAATAATCTTCCAGAATTTTGCTCAGACTTCTGGTATCTTGGATGTGGTCCTGAGCTCCACATTGTTCTTCCTGGAAAATAATAAAGTGAAGTGTTAAAGTAGATTTGACATCATGAGTTGCTATTGTTGGAATTCAATACATATTAGGATTTGGGGAAACAAGACTGTATCATGTGTCAGAAAAATAATAAATCCAAACTGTTGAGTTTATTGTTTAAAAATTTTTGAAATAAGTAAAAAAAAATCTAGCTTATTAAAATGCACTGCTGTTTTATATGGAGGCACTGGAGAGGTGTCAGTGGATATGTTTTATAATTGGTTAAATTTTAGTTCATGATTTCTTAAAAGTACTATGTATGACTGTCTACAGTTTTTTAAAAATTTATTTTAAATGCCCCAAAATGTATTAAAATAATCCCAGCAAGTTTTCCTCACTCCTTAAAAATGGGAAGCACAGAGCACCTCTGTCTCAGGGTCATCACATGGGGGTTCTCACTGTACTGGTGTCTGGAGCAGAGTCCTCCTCCACCAAGCCGCCAGCCTGCTCCTCTGCCATGGTGCTGGTGTAATTGCTTGTATGAGCATGATCTAAAACAGATTAGCAAGCTAATTTGGAAGTTGAAAATGTATATTAGGAAAAACTCATAGAAACAGGTGTAGCCCTCTGGCAGCATGGAACAGCAGTGTGATTCAGGGTTGTGTTGGCATAACCACGGGGGCAGCAAAAAGGAGTGGCTGGAAGAGAGAGGGGGACCAGGAAATCCTTAAGCTGGAGCTGCTGCCAAAGCCTTTGTATTGTAAGGCTAGGGCCTTGGTGACTAATTCTGCTGTTTAACCTTGAGCAAACAGTGGAGCTGAGAATAAATTTTTTACGCTGTGGCTCAGCCTTGTGCTGATCTGCCATGTCACTTTGCTTTACTTTTGTAGAGTAGTCTTTGTTAGAGAAACATCTGTCGGTCTGTGCTGGCTGGAAGTAATGTTTGTCAATATGTGTTGTGTTCAAATGTACCAGAGGTGTTCCGTATCACGCACCAACCACTGAGAGCTCTTCCTGTCCCATTTGTCTTTCTTCTGTTTGCTCAAGGATTGACGTAGATGAGATGATTTATACAGAAGGTATTATTTCTCCATGGGTGGTTATTCCACATCTTTTTTCATCAGTGTTCAACTTGGACTTATGCGGTTGTGCTTCACAATTACTATTATAATATCCCCCTCGTGTTGTTGTCTCGTGGCCTTTAGACTTTCATGCGGTGACTAGGTGATCTTTTCCAGGGTGGCTAATCATGAAGTTGTATGTAAACTTAATACCACTGCCAACATTTAAGGTTCACATGTTGTGAATCAGGATTCTACTTTTACAATTTTGAGACCTCTTTGTTAGCTGGAATTTGGTATGGAGGTTAGGATAGGTGGATTGGTGTTGGGTTTTTTTTGAGCTTCAGAATGAATGCTTAAATGCTGAGACTGTGGCAAGAGCAGACAAAGTATTTATAAGAAATTTTTTCCAGTAAGATCTTAGCTGCTCTACTTAGCAGCTTTCTTTGCTTAGTTCAGACATCTTTAGCAAAGCTGTATTGTTAACAAAAGGAGATATAAAAATCCTGTGGGAAGACAGAGAAGTTAATGTTTAAAAATACACAAAGTGATTTAGTAAGTAGTGTTGCATTATTGTGTGGGGAGGAACTGAATTCTTTCAGCAGATTAGTTTTAAGATGCCTTGGCTGTGCCCTCCTGGGCAAAGCTGCAGCCCACATAAAACTTTATACTGAAAGTTATTCTCCTATTCAAACCAGAAATTGGGTTACACCAGTATTCATAAAGAATATTATTAGCATCAACTGGGCTGGCTTTGTGACAACTTTGGATGAAAACAGGGAAAAGCAGACTTCTTTCACAGTAACCAAATGTAGTATTGGCATTTATTTGCATTGACGAAGATATTTCAGCAAGTGAGCTACCCCATCAGTTCCTAAGTTAGCTGTTGTATGAGAAATGTCTCTGCAATCAGTTGTGCACGCACTTCAGTGCTGTAGGCTTATGTTTAAAATAAGGTTGGAGGTGTCTCAGAGTGTTTCAAAAGTTTAAAAGCTACATTGCTGAAGTTCTTCTATTCTATTTTCTAAATGGTTTATTCAAATAATGTATGAGGAGCTGAGTGTTGAAGCCCTGTGTATTTAGAGGCAGTATTGCAAAGGGGAGTTAGAGGTGAGAGCGGGAGTTTGCTGTTAGGTAATAGTTTGTCAGAAGAGTTGTAGGGTCATGTCTACTCTTACAGCAGCCAAGAATTCGTTATGCTTGAGTCTGGTACCTCTGTCTTGTCCCTTTCTATGAACTAATTTGTTCAGAGTTATACACAAGACCCTAGATGAATGATTTGCATAGATTGGACAGTAGTTATGTTATTTTAACACTATTCTATGCATATATGTATATTCCTATATAGTAGAATTATTCAATTTTGCATTTTCATTTACTACAATTGAGTTTAAAGCCTTGTTTCTTCTATTTTGATACTCACAGGAAAAAGTAATTCCTCCTAAAAGCTCTTCAGTTTTTATCACACTTCTAACCAATAGGTATTTTCACAATAGGTATTTTAAATGGAGTGTCCTGGAAGGGAATAGGGCAATTGCATGTGCAACTAAACACAGATGAGCTTGGACAAATTGTACATGTAAAAGGTTTTAAAGGCTCTTATTTCACATGGAGAATGTTAGCAAGTGAACCCAAAGTACATCTTCTGCAAGTTGCATGTCCCAGAGAAGATGTAGCTGTGAAATTTGTTGGTCAAAAATTAATTTTAAGACCTTTCAGTAAGGTAACAACATTGCTTCTTTAATCAGGATTTTTTGACCAAAAAAAATTACATACCTATCATTTAACACAGAATCCAGGACAGTACATTCACATTCAGAATCATCCTTTTCCTTGGTTAAGCACCATCAAATAATGCAGGGTTTCTCTTGTTTTTTTTCTTCTCCTCTTCTGTTCAGACTGTGTCTACTGTGACAAATTGTTGAAAAGGTTTACAAACCAATAGATGCAGTTCAGAGAAGGAGAGTAGTAATGCAAGTGAAGAAACTTCACAAATGAAGAGTAAACAACTTGTCTGTTTGCTTCTGTTGTTAGCAGAATAAACAGGAATGAAACAGGTCTGTCATTCTGTCTGTTCATGAAATATCTACCTGCCTGCATTTTTGGTCTCAGACTCTCTTGTTTACCTGAATGGCCTAAGTTTTGTGTTGGTTTTAGTCCAAATACACACACCTAGTGCATTTATGGTTATTCCAATAAGGAAATTATATTGAAATACAAAAAAAACTAAATATTGGTCCTGTTGCAAAATGGTTGACTGAAATTATCTCAGAGAACTCAAGGAAAGCAGAAGTGAACATCATTGTGTTCAGTCTTGTAGCTTTGGTCTACATGAAGCTGGCAGCCTTTTGGATACATGCTCCTGCCAGCTAAGCAGGGTCTTACCCTCCTCACTGGGCTGCTGAAGTTCGGGAGCAAACTTTAAGGCATCCTTAGCAAGGGTCTCTGCTTTTGTAATTGCAAACAAAAGCAGAAATTCTGCTAACAAAAGGCATTGAGGATAAAGAATGCTAACCTTTAAAATGTTCTCCACTAGGTATGAGAAGTGTAATGTTAGCATAAGAATAGTTTTCAGTTTTCTGCCAGGGAAATCAGCCTGTCTCTAGTAGCACATTAAGTCACAGCTGTGGTGTGCCCTGCAACATGGACACTGGCAAAACAATTAGCCTACTGGAAAAAAGGGGGAAATTTTTTCTTCAGAAATAGTCTTGAGTGAATAACTAATAGCAATGGGTTTTGGAAGGGATTAAAAAACAAACAAAAAAGTGTAAATATTTCACATTAAAGGAGGGCAGGGTTCCTCCTTATCTGTGCAAAAGAGGTCATTGGCTACAAAGCCAGAAGCCTCTCTGGCATGAGATGGAAGCTTCATGCAAGGACTGTGGAAATCAGACTCTTATCAGGAGTTTGTGTTCCTGATAGCCTGATTTCTTTATGATGTGGGAGTGCGCATGGCAGAGCCACTGAGTGGGAAAACGTGCTCTCAAAATAAGAAGAAGGAGGAGGAGGGAAGGGATGGTCTGTGTCCCTGATGGTTGTCACGTCTTACTGACTGCTCCATTTCCATGAAGAGTGACCAAGCGCTGTCCTCATTACACTAACTCTTAACTGTTTCTTGAATGGTTTATTCTCCTTTTCTTCCTGTAACCTTTGACTAGTGTGTTCCTGGACAGGCAGAAATGGGATAAGTACCTTGACATATTGTTGGTCTGGCATGTTAGGGAGCTCTGAATAGGTTTTTCTGATGCTGTATGTGAAGTCTTTGCTTTTCTGTTTGAACCCCTTTGCTGCGCTGTGTGTGAAGTTTGTAGCTGAACCAGCTCCAAACCAACATCTGGGGCAGGTGAAGAGTTGTTTTGGTGTACTTAAGCCAAGTGCTCTTCTATAACTGCTGGCAGTGCAGGCAGCAATGTTGTTCAACCACTGTCTGCAGTCCAGTCCTGGGGACTTAGGAGGCTTTTGGAGCCCCCATTCAAGAAGTTTCTTCGTCTTGCTCTTGAAATGAGCAGAAGGAGAACAGAACAACTTTGAGTGTCTGTTGGTACACATCCAAGGTGTGCTATGGACTCTGTGTTGTGTATAAAGTTCCCTAATGTTAGATATTGCATATGTATTTAATATTTTTTGGAAAGCATATATTTGTATAAAAGAACCCAAAGCCATCCTTTCAGCCCTACGTCATCTCTCTCCAGATGTCCCCATTTCAGTTTCTCATTTTTTGGTCTGAAAAGTTAACTCTTGGCTAAAGTGTTCTCTGTTGTCTAAGGCAAATATTTTAGAAAACAATACAATCAGGGGAAAAGTTACAATTTAATCTCCTTTCATATGGAACTGAAAATCTGAGGTTATTCAGGCTGGAAAAGAGAAGGCACAAGGGACACCTTCTAGCAGCCTTCCAGCAGCTAAAGCAAGCCTACAAGACATCTTGAGAGGAACTTTTTTACAGGGATATGTAGTGATAGGACCAAGAGGGAATGGGGAACTGAATAGGATCTGAACTGAGTGTCAGTTTATATTGGCTATTGGGAAGAAATTATCTGCTCTGAGGGTGGGGAGGCACTGGCATGGATTGTCCAGACAAGTGGTGGATGCCCCATCCCTGTAAGGGTTCCAAAGCCAGGCTGGATGGGGCTTTCAGCAACGTGGTCTAGCAGAAGGTGTCCCTGCCCATGGCTGAGGGGTTGGAGGTAGATGATCTTTAAGGGCCCTTCCAACCCAAGCCATTCTATGATTGTGTGATCTCCCTGGCTAATAGAGACTATATTCCCAAAGTCAACAGCTTGTTTTCTACTTCTATTTTGTTGGTAGCTAAATGAGAGATAATTAAAAATGCCTAGAACCTTTCTGTGTACCTCTCAAAACAGAAACTGCAATAGATTGGCTAGCTTCTCATTTTACATGTAACAATTGAAATAGTACGGAGTTATGACTGTATTTAATGTGAAATGCTTTTTGTTTCTTTTGGATAAGTCATGGTTGCGTATTTTATATTGACTGATAATTGGTCTTGAAACTTTTTACATCTTGAATAATAATTGAATTTTAAGTCAGCAATTTTAAAATATTTTGTTTTCTTTTTCGTTTTCATCATTCTCTGCCCTGCTTCAGACCAGAGGAAACCAACAGAAGAGTGAAAAATGTAAGAGAGTTGCACTTTAATTGTGATTAATTATTTTTTAAGTGCTTGTGTTTATGGTACTATCATATTTACCTTATTCTTCAGTTGTTGATTTAGCTGATACAAATTCATGCCATTTTACAATGATCTCTATGTGCAGCTTACTTTCCCAAATCATTGAATTGGGAAATAATAATTGAAAACAGTACTTACATCTACTTACTTGAGATATGAGAGGCATCATGACACTCTTTAATTGGTTTTGGTGGCAATCTTAGCTAATAATGTATGCAAGATTTTGCAGTTCACTGTAGAAACATCTCTAACAGCGTGCTGAAATTCTTTTACACTGGTACATGTAATGAGATGAAAATAATTAAATTTGTATTCAGGTTTGTTTTTTTTTTCCTGTTTGTTTTTAGGTTTTGATTACATTATACTGGCTTGGAAGAAAAGCTCAAAGTGACCCTGATTATAATGGTCCATACCTGAATCTTAAAGCATTTGAGAAGTTATTAGGGCAAGCATTGAGTAAGGTAAGGAATCCAAAAAAGGAAACTAAACTAGTAACCTGAAGTTTATAGCAGCAATTCTAAACAGTCTCCTGGGGGTTTCATTTTCTTCCTAGTTTGGAGAACATATTAATTTGTTTTGCTTGCTATCTAGTTCCATATGAAAGGAATGATTTTTAGCTTACGTTGGTTCTTCTGCTACCCATATGAATTTTGGAATACATCTGGTCTAATTGATGTGGTAGATTGTGAAGAGCACTATCTCAATCCTCTTTGGCTGAGATGAAAGAAATTTAAGACCTTTTACCAAGTCTCCTGTTCAAGCTGTTGTATGTGTTGTAGTATATGTATTTTAGGGTTTTGCAGTAGTTGTAGAAGTTTATTTGTGAATTAAAAATGCTCATGAATAGCATTTGCACCCTAAATTCTTGAAAAAAGACCTTTCAAAACTTACTCTTGTAGGCACTTGAAGAGTCCAGCCAGCCCAGCAGAAGTGGCAGAGATAGTGGGTACGGCGATATTTGGTACGTTGACCGGGCAGAGCCCTTCTCATCTTCAGTTACTCATAAAAGAGACGATTCCTTTGATAGCTTGGACTCTCTTGGTTCAAGATCCTGCACAAGCTTTTCATCGGATATAACCTTGAAAGGTGGCAGTGAAGGTATGTTTTCCTCTCTAAAATATTTTGTTGCTATGTACTTTATGGGTGTGGGAGAAGACAATGTATGAACCTGGTATTTGGGTATCCAGTACTGAAAGTCAGTTCTAGTTTTGCAGCTGCTGCGGTTGCATTTTGTTTAAGCAAATGTTCACTTCTAACAGTTGGTAGAAAAAAAGCACTGCTCACACTAGGTCTTCCTAAGAAGGGTTGCTGAAACTCGTGCTCTCACTGACACATTAGGGTGTGTGTATATCCAGGGTAAATTCCCAGATTTCTGTAAGAGAAATTGCTAGAAATTAGATCTGGATGGGATCATCTAAAATTGACCAGTTGCACAAGTCTCTTGCCTTGTTCTTAGGGTGACTGTGTCAAACTCTTATGTCTTTACTTCACTTGTGAATATTCAATAAGGTTTATCCCGCCTAGTTTAAATACTGAATAGTATTTGTTACTTTTAGTAGTTTGTCATGAAAATAAAGGTAACAAGAAGATAGTGACATTGGATCCCTAAAGCAGCCCTCTAGGCTGTGTTTCTCTGGTGAAAAGTTCAATGCCAACTTGTAGTCTAAAGTCACACAAATTGTGAGGTTTTGGATTTTGTTTCATGTGAGTAACAAAATCATTGAGCAAAGGCTCCATGGAGCATTGCTGATCTGTGCGAGGCAACATTTAGCCATATTATATATGTGTGATGTACCCTGGCTTTCTACTGGATGTTAATCTGGTGAAATGAGCGCATTGCTATATTATTTGCTGTTAACTTACCTTTCTTAGTAAATTTATCTTGCAGATACTATTTAATTTAAAAATTTCTGTGCTGTTTTTTGTCTTTAGTCTGGAGGCCAGCACTTTGTTTCCTGCAGGGAGCAGTGATAATGAAAGAATGGAACAAATGCAGGAGGATCATGCAAACCAAATTGAGTTTAATGGATCTTATCACAGCTTTGCCACACACTTCTAAAAATACTTCTCCTACTGTCCTGTCAGTAGCTCAGGAAATTTGCAGCTGAAGCATCCCAAATACAGACATAAATTGATTTTAGAAGACTTTGATCCAAGTTTTAGCTACAAGCACATGTCTAGAGAATGATGTTTGTATCTTCCCCTTTTATTTCCACTTTCTTCTAAGGTTGTGACAGTGACACAGACTTGGAACTGCCTTCCAAAATGCATGACTCCCATAAAGATGACAGGTCTTACCGCAGGATTTCTATGATTGAACCAAAACCTACCACTGACTTCAATCGCTTCTTACCCAACAAAAACAAGCAGACAGCATATGTGCCAGCACCTTTAAGGAAGAGGAGGACAGAGAAGAATGAGGACAACAGGAGGAGCTGGGCAAGTCCTGTTTCCACTGAGTCAGATGGATCATTTTCAAGGTACTGGTGTGTTGTTAGTGTAAAGTGGGCTTTCATGTAGAATTTTAAAAATAAGTTACTTCTTTATTAGTTAAAGAAAAACTGCTCTTTCTGCAATAAAAAGTCAAGTATATGATTTTCCATGTTTTGTCAAGGGGGCTGTTTTGGTGTGGTTGTGTGGTTTTGGTTTCTTACATTGTTTTTTGATGTTTGAGTAATGTTTTGAAGCTGGCCAGACTCCAGATGTATTTAAATGCAAGTTTGTGAGAGATAGAACTATGGTTTTAACTGCTTGTTAAAGCTTCCAAAATATAGTGATGAATTTCAGTTGTCCAGCTTCTTGATGCATATAGATGAGATTAGTGGGCGGTTCTTGAGTTTCATGACTTCACTGTCTTCATTCTATTCCTGTTTCGGTCAACCTCAGTGGATGTGAAACGAATCCTGTAGCTTCCTGCCAAAATAGCAGAGCAGAGTGTGGGCTCACAAATCCAGCTTCCCTCCAGATCATCTATGAGTATGACAGTAGCTCTGATTCAGAAGATGAAAGAAGGCTGCCCGACATTGTTTTGGATGACTTAGCAAATCGTAGATTTCTAGTCAAAAAGAGCCCTGTAAGCTCTGGTGCACCTGGACATCATTTCATGTTGCGCAATGACTCTTCTAAATCTTGCTCGCAAGAAAGTTATCCAGCTGGTCCACTAGCTGCAATGCTTGAACCACTGAGGTCAGAGATACTAATCCAAGATCCAGTAACTATTGCGTTACCTAAATTGCAGCCCTTAAATAACTCCATAAAGTTAATCTTCTAATCAGCATTTTAACACAGCTGATAATTTGATATGCTTTTTCTGTCAAATTTTGTATTTTTGTCAGAGGAGATAGGATGCTGATATAACCATTTAACTGCTTTTTAAATTTTTTTTATTTAACATCTTATTGTTTCTGGTGCTGCAGTGATGAAACTGAGAACTAATATGCTTCATTTACAAGGTTGAGCTCCTGAGCCAAAAAGCATGTCTTTTTGCATTCCTTATGTCAAGTTGCTCCTAAAATATCTTAACTGATCGGATATTTTGAACAGTAACCAGAGGAGGCAGAGGCAGTTGGATACTAAAGAGGAAAACAAACCAAGAGTTAACAATCCTTCACAGTTATCTGGGTATTGTGATGAGGACGAGGAAGAAGCAGGCATCCCAAACATTGAAAAAGATGATCTCTATTTTCGCAAGCTAAGTTCTTCAGCGCCAAATACAGTTGTTGCCTTTGACAAATTTCTTCCTAAGTTTTGGACTCCAGAGGAGGAATTTCTATGGAAAAAAATCAAGAAATCCTCTTTCAAACCCTGGTATAAAGAGATTCAAGGGTTCAGGTGCGTTTTTGTGCATGCCTGTTCCTCTCCTGTGTGCAAAGCCTAAATAAAGTGTAGTTCTATGACTCTGAATTTTTAAATTTTCATTGCTGGTATAGCAGCAGGATATGTTTTATTTTTTCTTTTTTCTCTTTTTGAAAAAAAAGAATTGAAATATTATTTTTGTTACACTGTTGCACCTGTTGAACTGTTGCCACTGTGCATTTTTCTCACTGAGTACACTTCATGGGCTTTTTTTTCTTTCTCCTCTGCTCATTCTTTCTGCTGCTGCACAGTAGAAAGAGATCAGATTCTGAGGATGAGGAATTTGCTTACAAACAAAGCTGTACCATTGTTGCTAATCAACCAAGACCAAGTTTTGACTGGAACAGTAGCTGCAGAAGGGATCAGAATTATAAGCCAGCTGCTGAATATGTGGGAAGCTCATTGTCACAGATTGCAGAAGGAAAAATCTTGGAGTCTTCTGATCAGCCCAGGTTGATACTGCTGCATGAGATGTTCTCTTGATGCATCAAAAAGAAAAGGCTGGATATGCAACAGCTAAATGAAATTTGCCACGTCTTGTGATGCCATGCTTTTTTGGTTATTACTGTTTTGCTGGTTTGTTTGGTTTGGTTTTTTTTTTTCTCTTTTAAAGTAGCCATAAGTTGCTGGCCTTCTGAAACATGTAAATGTGAAAGTGTAACATGCTGCATAGGGTTACTGGCTTTGTGTGTGAGCATGTTAAGTGTGATGTTTCTGAGCAGGTTAGGATGTTGAGATACCTTTGTGTTGGCTGGCGTGGGCTGCGCTACAGTCAGTGGTGGTGAATGCCAAGTGGTGTCGTCATTCTGCTTGGGATACTGCAAGTCTAAACCAAATGTTTATTGCAATACAATGTGATCTGCTTGTCTCTTGCTAGTTAATGATATTTTTACTTCCCTCCTTTTGTTTTATATGCTTCAGTCAGTTTTCGTTACTTCAGGCCCTGCAAAAATACACTGACTATGTGTCTTCTGAAATGGAGACCAGAATTGATCCTGCTTCTGGCCCTAGGCTCATAAAATGTAGAAAGAATGTTTCCTTTATACCAGGAGGCAAGCAAGAAGATGAGGAAAATGGGTATCTATATCCAGATCTGGAAAACGATGATTTGTTTGTTCGGAAAACTGGGGCTTTCCATGTGAATCAAGTTGTTCTTCAAGACCCCCGGTATTTAAAGAAATTCTCTGAGCAGGAGCCTCCTGTAGAGGGTGAGATAATTCTGCAACCCAGAGAGGGCCAAACTGTGATTCCAGATTTGGAAAAGGATGACATGATTTTTCGTAAAGTCCTCTCTCAAAAAAAAGAGGTGCCTTTATCAGGTGCTCCCGATAAGTATCACCCAGCGCTGTTTCCCGATCCATGGAGTCTTCCAGAAGAGATCCGGTCCAAATTTTTATGTTTACTTGAAAAAAATGCGATACCAGAGGAAAGGAAGAGCAATGGCAGAGTGCTGTCACCATCTTTACATCATAAGAAGGATGATATGTTGACGCGCAAGATTGAATCTTGGAAAGTGGGAAGCAACGCCCAGCCAGTAAATTTTATCCCAGGTCCATGCAGTGAAGAAGACTGGAAGAAGTGGGAAGCAATCAGGGAAGCCAGCAAAGTTAGACACAAGAAACGGCAGATGGTGGAGAGGTCAGGTTGTGTCCTGCACAGATTGAGTGCCCTTGAACCCTTCCCATTCAAAAAAACATCATCCTGTGCTGAACCATTTGTAGAGTGCCAGTCTATTTGTTCGTGTCGTCCTCGAACAAGCTTTTTATTTGCTTTGAATAGAAGCTCCTGACTGCAATACCATATTTTCAACAAAATATTAGAAAGTTTTCTAGTTTTAGGCTGCCATTTTGGAGAAAATATGTTATCATTCCTTCAGGCTCAATGTTCTGCATAAGTTTCTTTCCATGGTTGAACAGGAATAGTTCAAAGACTATGGAGGCTAGAAATATTTTCTTCTATTCTGCAGGATAATACATAAAAGCATTTCTGAAAAACATGAATGCTTTAAAGACAAATTCTGGAAATGGGCATTCTGATATTTTTGCTTGCACCTAAGTTTAAAAATGCTTGTAAACTGTCCTGCCACAGTTCTGAGATTATTAGATGAGGTGAAAAAAAAAAAATGTTTTGCCTGCTCAAAGTCATGGTGCATGCAAGTTGTGTGTCTATATAATATTAAAGTCCACCATGGCATATTTTATTCTGCCAGTACTATCCTCCACTTTCATACAGTCTCTATTCATTCTTCCCCCTAATTCTTTTCTGGTATCCTCAAAATTTCTCTTGTCTGACTGAATACTATTTCTTAAGTACTTCCTAACTCTCCTTTGAATTTTGTATTTACTGGGGGAGAGTGGTGTTCTAAATGTTTATTTACCTCTGAAAATACGGCATTGCAAGTTGCAGATCTCCCAGCTGTGCATCATTATTTTGTGACTAAGACACTTCCGTGTTCCAGTTTATATTTTAATGTTGCTGCATTTAATTTTTAAGCTTCATATGTTAACAAAGTTCAAGCTTCACTGAGAAATATTTCCGAAGTGCTTGGAAATAATGCATGTGTTTAAAATTCTTTCAGTAAAATTAAACAGGTATATTATTAAATACTCATATTCAAGAACACTAAAAATCATCTTGAATTGCCCTGGATTAATTGTGTTCAAGGATTAATGCACTGAACTTTTATATAGAGTCTTTCATTCTGGTACACATCAAGTATTACTTTTAGTTGGTATCAGAAATGGTTGAAGTAACAAGAGAACAACCTCTGTAAGCCACACTTTTTGTTGGGACTCAAACTGGCATTAATTTTAGTTTCTTCAAATGAGTCTCTTTTGAGCATCATGCTGTTCAGCAGCACTGGAATAAGTGGTGCAGAAATAACACAAGGCTGTATTTGTGCAGTATTGCTAAATAAAAAGTGTTGGAAACTTACAGGCAGCCTTGTTCTGACAGTTCTGCCCAACTTTGCCCATCATGCAAGTCCTGGTGTGTTTTTTGACTGGTGTCCAATTTCCTGATGTGCTTTTCCATGCTGGCTAGTTCCCAAGCTTTCAGTTTCCCCATCACTTAGTGAGAGTGCTGGTCTACTAATGGTGTTAATGTTGTTATCAATATAAAGACACTGAATCTTTTCTTTTTTGGTTTCTGATTTCTCAGACTGTTTCAAAAGCTTTCTGATGAGCAAGGGTAAGTTTTATAAAAGCTTGAAAGATAGTAATGCTGTTTTTTTGGCCTCTTTTCATCTTTATGCATGCACAGTAGCTAAAAACTCATGCTGAAAACTTGTGCGTGATGCTTTGTCGTTCTTTGCAATTTATGTAATGAATGTGAGATAAAAGCTATGCATATAGCAAAAGTTCTCTCTGCTGTTTCTTGTATTCAAGTTAGGGTTATCAGGCACTTTGAAAGTCTGCTCTAATGTTTTATTTTCTGCTGAAGTAAAAAATTTGTTGTTCTGTATTTAAATTAGGCTTTAAAACATTCAAAAAGTGTAAAGGAATATTAATGAATATTTTATTTAGAAGGCTGTACAACTAGAATCTGAAAATAACTAACAGCAGTGGCATTTATCATGGGATTGGTGAATGGACTGGGGTTATTTTATGTCTTCCAAGCTATTGAATGCTCAGTGGTAAACTTATAGATTTCTATCATGGGAACTTAGATGTTGCTTATGATGAACTGTGACTCAAAGAGAAATAATTTTTCCACTTACTGTGGAATGGGATGTTTAGTATTTGGGAATGTATGGTGTTCTAATGATTTTTTTCAAAATATTTATTTATTTATTTATTTATTTATTTGCTTTCCTATTTTTACCCTGAGGTAAACCTGGTAAATGACTAAACACTTCCAGAAGTGTGAAATGTATCAGAAGAAGTTAGGTGCTAGGAGAGGGAGACTCAGAATTCTGACTCAAGTCACTAGTTAGGTTTTTCAGTTTAGACTGAAATTAAAACTAAGATCCAATTCCATGGTGTGAATATACCTTTTCTTAGGTTATATTTGCTTTTGGTCAAGATTTTCCTGCTTTGTGCAGGCAGATATAGTAAATCAAGAGAAAGAAGTGGAAACTGTAGTTATGTAAATTTTCTTGAACTCATCTGGAATAAATTCGATGCATCTTTACGTAGTATTTGGTTATCCCAAAACAGTTCTATGTGTGATATAACGTAAGCATAAAAAATGAGGAAAAGAACTGTATGAGAAAACAGTTTCTGCAATAGGGACCATGGGATTTTTGCTAAATTTGGCACTATTGTCATTCAGAAAATAGATAAGCAAACAGAGACAATGAGTTAATGCCCAAGCCTTTATTTCTAGAGGCCAGAGGCCAGTCTTATGTTAGCAGTGAAAGTGAGTTCAGCCACTTGGAAGGAAGTGAGAGTCTGATTTGTTAGTTTAGAGATACCTTGCAATGCAACAGATTAGAGCAAGGCTTTGTGCTGAATCTGTTTTTCTTTTAATCTGATTTTCCATCCTATCAGAGAAGTGCCACATTTTCAAATCCTGCTGGAACTTAATTACATCCCTCTATATAACTCATACTTTGGATAAATGAAAACAAAGGTATTTTTGAATACTAAGAAACAAACAAAATAAAGAAACCCAAGTCCTAGAAACCTAGCTTTCCCTTTGCATTACAACATTTAACCTTATGATGAAACACCTGCATTTTGCTTTCTGTCTCAGAGGCTTGTGGTCAAATCTCATCAGGAGCCTTGTCTTGTGTCAAAATAAAATGTCCTGTTATGTTTATCACTGCAGTGTGAAAGAATAAAGGCAAAAATAGCATGTGGTGGGAGAGAGCATGAAAGGTGAGCTTTGAGGAATTTAGGTTAAAGGGAACTAGCAAGTAGGAGTTGCTGGGGGAAACTGCAGCCGTGTTGAACAAGTTAGCAGGAAGATGGCTGTGTTAGTCATCCCAACTTTAATAAAAAATATCTCAGAGGCTTGGGGAGGATCAGCATGTGCTAGTGACATCCATGAACCAAGCATTTGGCTGTGTGTGACTCTTAAATCTTTTGGAAATTTGCATCTATAACTGATTTGGCAGGAAGGAAAGAACAGGAGGTGATATGGGGGTTGTTACAGGGGAGAAGTCCAAGAGTAGGAATTTGGGTTTGGGGATAGGGGATGCCTTTTGGGTGAAAGAAAGAAACAAGATCAATAAAGAGAATAGCAAGTTAAAATAGTAGTGTTCTGCGAGGAGCTCATGTGAATGATCAGCATGGAGATGTACAGAGCTGCTTATTCCCTTAACCTGATTGTAGTTGCTCAAATACCCAACTAATGACTTGAGTGTTGGCACTACAGCACATCCCAGTCTCTCCCATCAGCTGCCCATGTGTTTGCTGCTCCATTCAAAATAACACTTGTGAGCATTCAGTTGTACTAATATAAATCTTTCTCTCTCTCTGAAGGTTTCACTCATGTAAATGAGGGCTAGGATGTCATAAAGCTGTTAAAACCTCTTTTCCCTTTCTAGGAGTAAATCTTTGAATGATGTCAGTGCAGAGGAGCTGCAGACACTGCGCAAAATCCGGTATGAAGAGCTGCAGAAGATAAAAGAGCAGCTACAAGAACAAGATCTAAAGTGGCAGGAAGTAAGGACTCCTTTTCACCTCTCCTTGTGCATCCTGCTTGAAGGGGCTGGATGTCACCTGCCTTCAGTGTCCATAGTAAAAAAGTTTCGGCATGTGTGCAGCAATTCATGGGGCTGTCTTCTAAAACAATTCATCTCATGCAGCTACTAGAGTTTTTGGGGATGTCTGTTTAATGCAGAACTGAAATTTTCTTAAATATTCTCCCTCCTAAGTTTCTGATTAATGCTTCGGGATAAGACTTATATGTATTGTAATAAAGCCTTCAGGCTTGATTTCTTTGGACATAAAGAGAAGTTAGGGCATAGCTTCTTGTGTTATCTGCAATTTTTGAATACTTTTTTTGAGAAATGATTGGAATGTCTGAGTATTTGATCCTCCGAGAGAAAGGGGAATAAATAATACGTCCGTGTGCAAATTCTTGAGGCTCCTATCCCCTAATAATGCTGTCTTAAATGCAGCTTGTAAACTGTATGATAGCTTTGCACAACATCATAAGCATATCTAAAGACTTTTGATTTTATTAAAATCTCTGCTTGACAGCTGAAATTAGAAACAAGAAACAAGAAGCTGAAATTAAGAACAAAGCACCAAATATGAAGTTCAAACTTGTTTGTTTAATGCATCTCAGTTCTAATATTCAGTACTTCCCTTAACTCAGCTTTGGTATTTCATGGACAATATTGCCAGTTCACATTGCAGTTTTACAGAAATTAAGAAACTACAGAAATAGCTGTTTTCAATTTGGAATTTAAGGCATATTTATTCTGAAGCTAGTGTATCGGTCTAACATAGTAATCATTTGGAAAAATAATGATATCCCAAACTCTAAAGCCCTCAACAAAGAAACACAGATGGCATTTGCATTAGTTTTCAATTATGTGTGATTGGGTGAAATATTTTAGAATAAAATTGAAAATGTTAAGGGGAGAAAAAATGGGCCAAATAGCATATAGTCCAGTAATTACAATTGTTAACTTAAGGAGGCAGTGAGTCTGCAACCCTAACTAGAACATGACAACCCATTTATCATTTAGGGGAAAGGTACATGAAAATGTAGCTGTGATGCAGACGTGCAACTAAAGTCAGGCCAATAAGTAACGTGTAATGGCAGCCCCATTACATGCTAAGTATGCCTCTGTAAGTCTGTGAGGCCTTGAGAAAATCTGTTCATATGCATTCATGTTATTCTAAACAGGATCTAGCAAAATGGAAGAGTCGTAGAAAGAGTTACACTTCAGAATTGCAAAAGAAAAAGGAAGAGAGAGAAGAAATTGAAAGGAGAGCCTCTGAGGTGTCTGGAAGAAGTACCAAGTCACTGAAGGAAATGGAGCAGGAGAGGTAATAGTCCTAATAGGAGTATTATGTTTAAGAACATAAGTCTGAGCATTATTGTTCCTTTAAATTTTTGAGCCACTTTTACCAACAAGTTGCAATTGATTCTGCAGAGATCTTGACAATTTTAGTTGCAAAATAAAATGTACTAATCTAGGCAATTGAATATTGTTTTCTACAGTGCTGTTTGCACAGAATGTTAAACATTTTTCTCTATATTTTACTTTGCTATCCATAAATAAAATAATTGAGAAATCAACATTTGCATTCTCTTTAAATTAGTTAAAACAATAGCACTGAACTGGATAGCTGCCTTTTTTACTTATGAATAAAGTTAATTATCTTCCTTCTACCACCACTGCATTTGCTATTTTTTTAGCCACCATGGAGAACTACAGCCAGAATTTTAATGTATGTCACAGAGCTGTAAACTTTTACTTGATTTTCCCTTCATCCCTAATCTTTCCACTTGGTATATACTTTCTGAAAAGTAAAAAGTGTAATCTGCACAGTACCATCTTCAGTGGTGACAGTCTTATTTATCTATTTATTTATTTATTTCAAATGCACATATGACTGAGCAGAAGGTAATATGCACATGACATTCATTAAAAAAAATAAGTCTAATATTTTTGATTTTTAAATTTTTTTAGTTATTTGTGAGGATGAAAATTAGTTGCTTGAAAAAAGTATGGATGCTAATTGTATTGAATGTTCAGCATCAATAAGAATCCTATAAGTTATGTCTTAAAGATTATCCTTGTAGTGGTTGTTCATTTATGACAAAGGAACGAATTGCAAAAAAAAAAAAAATTAGCTGAATTCCAGGGCATGTCTTATGTAGGTATCTAAAATTCAGCATTGCATTTCAGAAACATTGAGCACTATTATACAGTTCAGGCAGTGTTATGGGATTATTTTATTCCTATTCTTTCCTGCATAAATCTGAATTTCTGAGGATGTGTAACTTGAATATATGTATGTCTGTATCATTTACAGCTATGTGTAGCTGTATCATTTTCTTGGCAAAGATTTCTGTCATGGTGGCAGCCTGATAATGTGATAGTAGTATGTCTGAATGCTATGAGAGTGCTGAACTGGGGAGGAAGTGGAAGAAGATGGATTAAAGAATATATGAAGATACTAATAATTTAAATTATGCTATTAATTTTCATTTACTGGAGATGTATTATTTGGCTTATGCTCTGCCTTAAGCATTTACTGGTTGAAAGACTTTAGGCCTGCCTGTTTGTTGGATCACTTTGGTATTTTAACAGGCTCTATTCCCATAGGGAAGAGAGAGATCAGGACTCCTATGAGCAGCAGAAACAGGAGCACAACTGGGCTTATTCACTGAACGATGATGTGTTCAGTGAAGAAAAAGCACCTTCCACAGCAGCAAAAGATTGGTCAGCAGCCAAAGATTACCGTTTGGAAGAAGATCGCTCCTACAGCGCCAAGGACAGTAAAAGCGTGTACGCCTCACAGCCGCCCAGGGAGAACCTGCCCGAGAGCTCGGCTGCTCAAGAAGCTCCTGTGCCTCCAGAGGGCCTGGAGCGGGAGCAGAGCCCGGCTCTTTTGTCCACTCGTTACTCAGTGAATGCTCAAACTGGGTCAGCTCAGGTTTCAGCTTCTCTCCCGAGAACTTACCAGAAAACTGATACCTCCAGGTTAACATCTGTGGTTACACCAAGACCTTTTGGTGTCCACTCAAGAGGAATCTCATCACTTCCACGGTCGTTCACGGTAAAATTCTCCTTCATTCCTGAAGTTTGTAAATTTAGCGTCTTTAATAGCTGGGGGAACAGTAGTTTTAATGTTTTGGTTTTATTTAAATAAGGGCCTCCTGTGTGATGAAGGTTGGGTTAATAGAGCAGGCAGTTCTGTCATGGCTTTTGATGTTTTCTTGTATTTTTGTGCTTAAGCACACTCCTAGAATTAAAGCTGCTAACTAAATTTGGTAAAATACTCTTTTTATTACTTGTAGTAAGACTCGTTCGTGTGCTTTATCAAAAAACCTGTTGTTGGAGGTAATTTTTTGGAGCCAGGTTAACATAGTTAAGTGTTAAAGATAAATTTTTCAGGTGAAAAAGTTTCCTCTGCTTTGCTGACTTTGTTGAAATGTCAACTAGGCTAAATTTTTTCTACATTCTAAAGCACTGAAACAATGAAATTGATTCCCCTCTGTCCCATTACTGTGATGATTTTCATAATTTTCTCCTAAATCCTTATTTGCTTTAATTTAAAAAATGGTAAGAATGTAAATAATTCTAAACAGATGACTTTAACAAGTTTATCATAAAAAGTCTGGACTATTTGTTCTGCAAGTATTTCAAGAGAAAAAAATACTTTTTTTCTAAGCAGGTAGTTAACAATGGGTACAGGAACTGGAATTTGCTTCAAAGGGGGGAGGTGGTTTTGCTAAATATAAAAAGCAGTGAAAGAGTCAAGGATTTCTTTCTTTAAAACACTTATTTACCAAGCTAACATTTTTGTCCTAGATGGATGATGCTCAGAAATACAATGGAGAAGTAGAAAAAGCTAAAAGAACTCAAACTTTGTTCACCAGCATTTCCTTTTCACAACCAGACTCCACACACCCTCTCTCCACTGGTGCATTCAGAAGCAGAGGTGAGGAGGAAGAGGAGGAAAAAGGTGTTCAGTCAACACCTCCTCCTAATTTGGCATTACCTTTAAAGTTCCAAGATCAAGATGCTGGAAGTAGTATTCCTAGGCCAGAGTATGGCATTCCTCCTGATTCTCTTTCACTTGCATCTTCTGCAGAAATTGCGAGTCTGACAGAGCCTAAGGATTCAAAATCCATGGTAAGTGTGGTAATAATGTGATTATTTGGTGTAACTGAATGCCACAGCAGAATAAAAGAGAAAATAACTAAAAGTAAATTTAATGCAAGTATTTTTCTGGTAGCAAGTGTATATCTCAGAGATTTGCTATTTCCTTTGACTTAATTTAGGAGAAAGAGAGTATTTGGGGAAGAAAAAAATTATTCTTTTGCTATCCATTTTGTCATGTGCTTAATTCTATTTATCACTCTAATTCAGAATAGTTATTCTACATGATTGCAAAGTTTGTTTGCTGTTCTCCAAATGAGCACACTGTCCATATAATCAGGTGTGGCAGATGAATTATCTGAGCTGCTGTAGCATTCATTTGCACTTTTAAACTGGTGGTGGAAAATAAAGATCAGCTTTTCAAAGGCTGGCCATAAACATAAGTATCACACTATCCTTTTTTCCATCTGTTGTGACTTGGACCTTTTTTATTTAGCTATTTACTAGAATCAAATTAATGTTCATGTTAATTTTGAAGTAAATTGCTGTCTCTTTGTACATATGCTTTTTGGACAAGGGGCTGGGTCTTTCAGTGATCTTTTTGAAATATGTATCTTAAGTGCTGTTTCCTCCAATTGATTGCATGTTTCACCAACAATAGCTTTAATTTTTGATACCTTTCTGTACTATCTGATGATTCAATTCATAACACTAGACAGATTTGCATTCCTGATCCTGCTGTAAAATTTAATTGTGCCAGTTGCTTGGGTGAAGGTCGTAAGACTTTGGATGCTGACTTATGAAATCACTTCCCATACTATCGTTTTGAAATTCATTTGCTTCCAAACATTCTTCTTCCTAATTACTTGTGGAAAAGAAATACATTGCAGTGTAAATACCCTTGATTGCCTTTTGGCCATTGTAATGAACTTATCATAATTCTTTGAAACTGTGATTGCTGTATTAGGAAAGAGATCATGATCTTTTTTTTTTTTTTTCCCCTGTGTTGTAGCAAAAACAGGCAGAGGAATTTCTGTTTTAATCAGTGAAAACTGACAGATTTGATATGAGTTCTTAGTATCTGTTTAAGCAATGCAAATGAGAATAGCACGTACTATGTCCATTTGGTTTTGTCCTGTCAGTTAAAAGATTAAATTCTTCCTCTTACAAGTGAATAATATGGGCGTATTTTTAAAAGTTAAAAAAAAAAATATCCCCAGTTGTGTTATGTAAGTTAACAAGCTCCAAGTTGAGGAATGCAAGTCCCAGTTGATGTGTTTGTAAATCATTGCCAGAGAGATTGATATAGTTCAGAAGTCATCAGGGCCATAATTCCAGGTTTGGAGCACTGTTTTAGAGATGACCTATAAAAATGCTAAAGTTCAGAGTACAAAGTCACATTACTTCTCTGACAAGAGATAGATCTGAAGAATCATGTTGGGATGGTGGAAAAAAAAATTAAGACCAGTAGTAACTTCCATGAACACACTCAAACTCTAAAAGTTTGTATGTTCTTTAGCCCAGTGTGCTAATCTATTTAGTAGATTCAGGTTTAATATACTCACCTAAGGACTTGGGTTGTACGGGAGCATTTGCAAGCCAGTAGCTGTGTTGTGAAGAAAAGAATTAATTTCTACCCTGGGCTGTAACAAGGAGTGTTTTCCTAGGAACATTCCTGTAACATGAGGCAATACCTTGGGATGATGCCGTGCCGTGTTGTTTTCTTCTCTATCCAGTACTCAGGTGCTGCTGAAGCCACCTCTGGCTGCACCTCCCTGAGCCTCCAGCTGACTGCACCTGCTTCTGCAGTGCTCCCTGTAACTGCCTGTTACATCTTACAACGCAGGAGCTTGGGGGAATTGGCATAGGTTTCTAGACTTTTAAATATTTTAAGTTAGGGAAAATGAATCCGACTCTTCAGGAAGGCTGGGTCGCTGGGGAACTAAAATGTAGGTGTACATTTAATGCACGTTCAGGGTCTCTTCCATACACATTTTGCTGGAATATGTCTATCTTAACATTGTTTGACAGAAAAATGTATTTTTTTTTTCCTTTTACATCGATGTCAATGTCATGCTGATGAAGTGCATAGCATGTGTTTGGGTATTTTAGTAGTTTTTAATGAGCTCACCTTAGAATGTTAATGTATGCAGCACATGCTCCTAATATAGCGTGGGATTGAAAGTGAGTGTTACAAAATGTTTTCCCATTCAGATAATCTTGTTGTTTAAAATGGTGATGTTAGATTTTGATTCAGATTTTGAAAGCATCCTGAATGTCCATTAAAATCAAATATCTGAATTTAGCCGAATTGGGAATTATTTTTATTATCTAAGGCTTCTATTACAAAATCCATAGCAAGCTGATAGTATTTCACACAAAATCAAGAAGATGATTGTGCACCCAAGTAAACCTAGTTGCAGCATGAGCCTAAACTGATGATTCTTATTGTAGGACATGCAAAAAAAAAAAAAGATTGACTATGGTTATCTAGCTTTTTCACATCTCTGATGCTCTCTGAGGAGGCAGTACCTGTGACAAATTCACAAGACAGTCCACGAAGAATCATTTAGGGATTTAATTCCCTCCAAGTTCTCAAATTTTTTAGCATTGTGTTGCAAAACATTTAAAGTAACAGAAATGCAGAGTGAGAAATACGCGTAGAGAAAATATAAATGTAAACTGAAAACACATCTGTTGGAAGAAAAAGCAAATTAGTTAGTTAACTGACTTCAGTACTGTTTCCTTTGTCTGTGATGCTAATAATAGATGATTAAAGTGCACATTGTGAGCAGCCTCACTTATTTAGAGGATAAACTTTCCCTCATTTAGATTCCTGTGATACCAGATACTCTAGTGTCATGTTTTATTTTTCAGGAACAGTACAGTGAAATGAGAATCAGTATAAACCAGAGACCTGGCCACAGTCGCAGCTTTGGGTTTACGACAAACTGGAGTTCTTCAGGAGCCATTGTACAGACAGTTGAAGAAGGTAAATGTATACATATATATATACACAAATTTTTGTTCTTATGTTTTGTTGGTAGATGCTTCTAAGTTAAGGCATTTGCTGATAAGAATGCTGCAAACATTTTAAAACATCAGGTGTAGAACTGAAAAATCATTATTTCATTTGCTAATATATTTCTGTGACTCCTCATCTCTTGAAACAGGTTGAATTCAGAAATGCCAAAATGCATTTTCCTAATCAAGGAGGGTATAAACATGAATATTTGTTCATAGAGCCTCTTACAGAACAGTATTTAGGGGCAAATACAGATTTCCAATATCCAGACTGTTTCTTTCAGCTTTCACTTCACATGGTTTGTAAACACATGCAGAGGAAACTTAGGAGTTAATACTCTTTGTTCAATTTCTTCTTTCTTAGTCGTGCTCATATTCTTAAGTAGTTGCAACTTCTAAATTGATTTCCACTGCAGTTTTTTACTTTTTACAGTTGTTTTAATACTGAGGGAAAGCAAACATTTTTGTCTTGAGATTATACATATATAAAGTTTATTTCTAACCTCTAATAGTCTTCTGCAGAAAACTAGCTTGATTTTCTTAAAAAAAAGGCAACAAAACAACTAAAACCTAAGCAAATATATATGCTTGTTTTCTAAACAATGGTCTTCCTCATTGCCAGTAATACTTGAGGAATATTGAATTGTGCCCTTCTTCCCACCTAACACAAGATCATCCTGAGAAAGGAAAAATAACTGGAAAATTTTAATTTAGTTAGCCCAGTATTATGCTTTCCAGAGAGGAAACAATACTGTTTAATAACAGTTAACAAGCAGTCTTGGGTTTATTATTTTCTTTTATAAATTCAAGAAGTGAAATGAAAAAGTACTCTCTGAGTACTTTTCATAATTAGATTTGCTCTAGGATAACCCTCCTTGAGCAGGGAGGATGGACCAGATGAACCACTTGTGTTTCCTTCCAACCTGTTTCATTCTGTGATTCTGGAAATACTAATATTCACTTTGTCCAAATAATTGTTTTTCCTGCTGTTAGGCTTTGGGTTTAATTTCCTTCCTTGGAGGCAGGGGTCTGTCCATTTGCACTGCCAGCTGAAAAGGAGAAATCTGAGGGTAGGGAATGTTCCTGCTGGTCATTCACAAAGATCCACATGAGCTCTGTTCCAAGGAGAAGATGAAGGCTTCATGGTTGTTATCTTCATGCTTTATTGCCATTCTCACAAGGAAGAGCACAAAGTATAGACTGAACTGAGAATGGAGTGTATCTCAGGGTTCTCATTTGTAGCCTGTGTTCAGCACTTTTTTCTTCCAACAACTGTCTCATCTTGTATCCTTACTCAATAGCTGTAGCTCCCTTTGAAGAAATGAAGGATGAAAGAGGTGGATGACCCATTGAAAGACCAATACATGCTTTCAGCTAGGCACTTGGAAATGTTGTATTTCCTATTTTTAAGGATAAGTCATAGGATAATTCAGGTTGGAAGATCACCTAGAGTAATACACTGCTCAAAAAAATGTCAAGATGGAATTCAGGCCAAGTGGCCTAGGGCTTTTACCCATGGGGGTTTGAGACCCTCTGAAGATGGAACCCGCACAGCCTCTCTGAGCATTATCCTTTCTGAGAAAATTTTCCATACGTATCCAGTCAGACGGATCTTTTTAATTGTTTATAACCACTGTTCTATGTTTTCCTGCCATAAATTTCAATAAAAGAGCAGACTTTCCCTTCTCAGGGACCTCCTGGTAGGTACCAGGGTGGGGCTACTGTTAGGTTCTTCTGCAGCCTCTCTTCTCTGGACTAAACAAACCCATACTCTTCAGCCTTTCCTCATGGGTCGATTGCTCCAACCCTAACCATTCCAGTACCTTCCCATTTAGCTTGCCCCAGTTTATTGATGGTGTTCTTACAGAGGAACACCAAAACTGGACACAGTATTGTCAGTGTGTCCAGCATAAAAGGTGCTGAGTAAATTGAATGGTCGCTTGTCTTGATTTGTTGGTCATGTTAGTGTTCCTACAGCCCCACCACTGCCAGGGTGCCCCCAGCCTTGCTCTCCAGTCTATCAATGCCCAGCCTGTACCATCACTGGGATTAGTCCTTTTCAGGAACAGGACCCTGCATGGCCTTGTTGAGCATCAGGTTCCTGCTCTCAAGAGCAGCCCTGCCCTCCAGTGTATTGGCCACCCTCTCACTTTTGGCAGGGCTTGAAAACTTCATGAAGGTGTGTTTAACATCCTTCTCCTGCTTATTGGTGAGCATGTTAATGAGGGTAGGTCCCTGGATACATCCTGATGAGATCCACTTTTATGCAGCCCACAGGCTGAGTAAGAGCCATTAACCACTTCCCACAGAGCCTGACAGCCCAGCCAGTTTTTCATCATCTGGTCGTTCTGCCCTGTGGACAATACCATCCCACTTCTGATACCAGGATACTGTGGAATATCATGTCAATAGTCTGCCATCCACAGAGATCTAGTCAATTCATCATTGAAGATAACCAGGTTGGTCAAGTGTGATTTAGGCTTGGCAAATCCAAACCAACCATTCTAGTCACCTTTTTCTCTTTCTTGAGCCCACAAAAAGCTTCCAGGAAGATGTTCTCTGATTGTGTTGTCTTCCTAACTAGCTGTCTGATTTTCTTGAGATAATACTCAGCATGTATATTTTTTACTACTTATAGATGACTCTGTTTTCTACATATGCTGTTCCTTAAAAAAATCTGCTAAGAAAACTACTTGGTAAGCAACATTAATTTATAAGTGTTCTCAAAAACCTAAGAGTTAATCTTGTAACACAGTGAGACCCATTTACTACATATAAAAAAGGACAGTTCTCATTTTTAAAGGAGTTTTAAACCTTTACACAAAAAATTAGTTAAATAGAAAGCCTTAAATCATTAATCTAGACATTAGTTCTGCTAATTTCCCCAGTGCCATATAATCTTTATTATTTCAGTTCTTCCCTTTCACTTTCCTTTTGAAATAATTTTTTGGAGATTGTGTTGCTATAGGAGTGCATATCTGATCAAACACTTGCAGTCATGTAAAACATCCACATCCTTCAAGGTTTTTTTTTTCTATCATTGAGATAGTGTTTATCAATTGTAATAACAACAAATGGGGATAGGTTAGAGATAACTTAGAACATACGGAAAATGAGTATTTGGTTAGTTTTGTTTTTACTGGGGACTAGTAAGAAAGAAAAGCTTTTTACCTTCAGGGAAACCTATGAAAAACATAAAAACAGTACATATGTTATATAATGAAAACTAAATCCTCTATAGGAATATAAAGAAGTTATTGTTAATTCCTATAGTCATGGGGGAGCTGTACAGAGAAAGACAGCTGGTAGCATACAACTTTTGGCACCTTAATTTCTGGCCAGGCTCTTTGGGCTTCTCTGGATGTGAATCAGAGCAGAAGCCCATTGTCGGCATCCTGGTTTTCGCTCTTGAGAAGCCATTTTGTCCAGAGACTATGGAGGAAGAGCTGCTGACAAAGTTACAGGCCAAAAATTGAGCGGTGGAAGTTGTTCTGGCTATTTTAGGTCCAGATCTAGAAACTGCTGCTGTTCATTCAATCTGTATGGTTGGATTATGGTCTGGGATATGCCTTTCTACTGATAGTATAGGAAGAACTGTGCAATCTTCAGCTTCCTTCCTTTTCTAAAACTGAGTCGAGATATACTGTTCACACCTCTGAGCCCAGTCTCATCCCTGAGAAATTATTTTAATAAAATGAACATAACCTTTTTTTGGTTACTGGGGACTTATTCTGTCACAACTCAAGACAGAAATTTTGAGTTCTAATGACTCTGCTGGAGCCTGAAGCTTTCCCTGGTATCATGAGCATAAAACTTTGTCCAGATGTGGTTAAACTATATGGTACTAAATATCAGACATGACTCCAAATGGTAAATGGTGTTGTTGAAACTAGTAACTTCAGTATTAGTATTTTTGATAGTATTCTTAATAGTACCTTCCATAACAGACTTGACAATCCATGATTCTTTAACATCTTCCTGACTCCTGGAGATGCATGGGTTTTTTCCGGTCAAACTATTGTCCACGTTTCTTCCTCCAGGTGAAAACCCTAACTTTTCTTCTATAATACTGATGAAAAGCAATTAGTGCTGATAACTGCAAATGAAGTTTTTTGTCTGTATTTTAAGAATGATGCAGAAAGGTATAATATGGAGCCATATTCTTCTAGCAGAGAAGATAGTGTAGCTTTTTAGTGAACTATAATGAATTATTATTTGGTGCAGTACTAGGAAGCATGGCATTTCTTAAATTCTTAACTTCCTTGTGTGTGCAGCCATCTGAGTCCCTATTGGATGAGCCAGACTTAAAGCAGCATTTTGCTAATGAGTCAAAAACACTCAGGATGAAGCATATGGTATCTAAATTTTTCTGTCGTACTTGTCCACATTTGTTTCTGATAATGCAATAGGACATTGTTCTTGGTATATTTTAAGTAAGATGTGTGGATTTTGCTACTTTGGAAAATCCTTCCATCCTTCCTTCTCAAACTTGTTTTATTAACATGAGGGTTTATTGTGCAATCCTTAACTATATTTTTACTTGGCTTTTCTATCTTCTATCCTGCTAAGGGAATAATTCTTAATGGAAGAACCATTCTTATGTAATCTGTAAAATCTTGCTTGGAGAGTGCGAGTTTCTCAGCTCATCCATTTTCTGAATTAAACAGAGAAAAAGTTCATGAACTGGTCTTCTATGTACTCTGTTCTTAGTCTAGTGAGATTGCCTGCCAATGTGTAGCAGATGAGAAAAGTATAAAGTGCAGCTTGTCTTGCAAAATATCAGTAGATTCAAAGTCCAACTTGCCATAAAGTTTGCTCTTAATAGATAAAATAAGTGGAATCCAGAGAAGTCTAGTGGGACAGTACCCAGCAATATCTTTAGTCCAATTACCAAGCAATTCAGAGCTAACAAGCTATTCTAGCAAAGCAATAAAGCAGCATGCTCTTGTCAGCAGAACTCAGCAAATGTAAATGAGAATAGGAGAAAGTCAGCTTCTACTGGACTTAACAAAGTGCAGGCTGGGTTTTTTTTGGTTGTTTTTTTTTTTTTTTTTTTTTTGTGACAAGAGGATTACCCAAACATTGGCTGAATTTCAGCTAATCGTTGGATATAGACATTGTGGTGCTGCCTCTCTCTCACTATCACAGATTATAAAGGCAAGTTAGTGAAGGGAAGACTGAACACAGAAGTTGTTTATTAAATGGGCTAGCCATAATCTGAAGATTTACAAATCCAGAAGACTGATTCCTTTATTGTTCCCCTAAGTTCTAAACTGAAAAACTACTTTGATACTGAGTTTACTGAGCTTATGTTACAGTGTAGTGAATTTTTCTAAAACTTTCTAAATATCCACTGTTAAGCATTTCTTTGAATGATTCCCCAGTCCACTCTGTTCCAATCACATCTGTGATAAAAAGAAAAAGTATGAATGGAGACATAACATTTTTCTTCTGTTTTCTGCAGGCAGCCCTGCAGCACTTTGTCAGCTGCATGTAGACGATGAGATCATTGCTGTCAACGGCACAAAGGTTTCACATATGGACTACAGTCAGTGGGAAGAAGCCATCAGCAGAGCACTAGAAACTGGAAACCTGGTCATGGATGTCAGACGATATGGAAAGAATGGTGAGTTGTTTCGTCAGGCAGATACTGTATGCTCTGTAAGGCAAATAAGCTTTGTCTCTGCTGTACCTGACAGCTGAGAGTCCTTATTACCCTTACAGCAGTAATACGTATCTAAGCTAAGTAGTTTGTCAATGTGTCTGTTGCATTTTAACACAACTTGGCTTTTTTAACAGCATGAGCATTAGAAATGTCTTGACGAGCAAATCTGCAAAACATTGAACTACTGACCTCACTCTTGTGCTCTGGCTTGTTTCTTAGAGGATGGACAGGTAAAAAAATGTGTAGCCAGCACAAAAAGGAATCTAACATTTTCTTCCCTGCCATACCACAAGAATTAAGAGGGTCTGATCTCTAGAGGGTCTGATCACTAATTTTTAAAGGCCCCTTCTCTCAATCACCAGCTCCCTTTCTTCAGGGAAGGAGGATCCTTTGTTCCTTTCTTCAAGGAGCATTTGAAGTGAGGTATGAGCCTGTGGGTGATGTAACACCTATGTGTTATGATTCTGGCCAGTGACCCAAATATTATGGTGCTGTAATCTCTCCAGAATGGTACTAACCATTCTGGGTAGGGAGGGTTTCCTTGCTGGCTGGACAGCCTTGTAGCATGTCTTGACTTGCCATGGTTTTAATCAGGAAACCCTTTCAAAGTTCTAGAAGAATTTTTGCAGAGTTTGAAGTGTGACCAGTGACTTCTTTCACAGTATAAATACAAAACATTCTTTTAGTGGGAAGCTAGGTAAATAAGTTACCAGCAAACTGGGGTAAAAACAATGGGGTTAGGAAGAGACAAGAAGCAAATCACTTTATAGGATGTAATACAACTGAAGAGTGAGATTAGTGGCAAAAAACTAATTGAATAAAATTTTCAGTAGAGAGGGGAGAAAGGGTGGCATATGTGAGAAGTATATTATTTGTCTATGCCTCATCAATTTGCCAGTTTAGTTTAGGCTGCCTTTTCTTCCCCCTCTCTGTGCTTCCTGATGAGCATGGACATGAAAGTGACCCTTCTCTGGATAATGTATGAGTCTCATTGTACCTGGAGTGAGTAAAGTCAGAAGAATTTTCTCAATGCTTACTAACACTAATGATATAGTTTACAATGAATGGTAACTCCTCTCTAATGTTCAGCTGCTGTAGCACATATAAGCAGAACATCTCTTGTTTTGGCAAACTTTAATCTGGCTTATGACTAACACTTGCATTTTTGGGGAAGGCGGTCTGCTCTAAATGTCCTTTTTCCCTGTCTTCACAAATTCCACCTGATTTGTGTGTCTCCTTCTTCTGTTTTTGTATTATTGTAATGTTTTCACTAGCTCTTGTTCCATTCTTTGATGTAACTGTCTATATTAATTTCTTGATCCTCCACATACCAAAAAGATTGGGGCAAAGACCTGCCTTCCCTGCCACATGTAAGGCATAAAATCCTCAATCTCACCAGTATGGCTACCAACATTATAGGTACATCTGAAAATAAATGGATTGATGCAACTTCAGGAGAAAAAATTTCAAATGCTTCCACCACATCCACAAAAAGAGATTTCTCCAGCAGCCTTCAGAGTTCTGTGAGTATAGTTTTGAAGGTTCATGGGAGATGGGGGGAGGAAGAAAAAATGTTATGTCTTGATAGTGGGAGAATGGAGAAAAGAACTTGTAAATCTTCTGTTCCTTAAACAACACAAGTAAAAGTATCTGTATCTGAAATACGGAGATGTAGCTATGTATGTATCAAAGTAAGTAAGATGTTTTAAAGACTTGCTACTGTCTATTCATGAGAGAACACTGGTGAATGATAAATATTAAAACACATGCAGACTATCTTTTGACTAAAACTATATATATAGTGTTTATTCTTCAGAGAAGACTTTGACCTGAATTATTAGCCTAAATGGAAGTTGCAACCCCAAAGAACAGGTGCATATGTGCTTTCAAATTACTCATAAATAAAAACCTGCCTGCCAAGGAGCTGAAATGGGAAGGTCTTGGCTTCTGGAATTTTCTTGCAAGCTAATGTGTTTTATTTCTGCAGCAGTTCACAGCTGGTTATTGATTCTTTCAAATGTATACAGTACCTTTATTATAAATTACACTGAGGAAGTTTTCGATTGTTTTGTATCCTTTTATAATATATTATGAAGTGTTTTGTATAACATACAGTTCCTGATAGGAGAGATGCATAGTTGGATAAACTTCCACAAATCAAATGAGCCTAAGAAATTTATTTATTTGTTTGTTTGTTTATTTCAGGATACAGAAACAAAATTGATAAATGGAATGCAAGGAGATGCTGGCTCTAATGAACAAAGAGGTAAACCACTGTTGCTTTTCATCTGCTAATTGTGTGGCTTGCAACAAGCATAGACAGTAAACCTGCAATGACTGGAAGAGTTATACAGTGGGTGAAGTGAGACCTTAACGAACCAAAAGCCAGACAGATATCACAGAGATCTTGTTGCATCCAAACTGAGTTTACCTTGCTTCCACAGTTTGCTAAGCAGTTTGAGAGCTGATAACAAAGCTGCAACAAAGCCCCCTGTCTCTTCATTAGTGGTTATAAATTTAATGTGTGGTAGGGGTGAAAGAGAAGAGGGCACACGATTTATTGTAATTGCTACTGCATTGTATGGAGACCGAGCTTGTAGGTGTATTATTTCACTGCCCAGGAAGAATGTAGAGTACTCAACGTATTACTATTTTTTTCCTGACTCTTTCAGTTGGAAGGTTTTGGGGTTGGTGGCTGTTTTCATTATTATTACTTTACTTTTATTCCTGGAGAACAATATTGATGATACTGATATGAATAAGAATTGCATATGAGGCTATGAGAAGTTATAGCCTTACTTGACAGTAATGAGAGAAACCAGGTATATATACTTCCTAACGGAATAATAATCCTTGAATAGGAGCTTTGTATTTCATTTTAGCTTGAATACACATGAAAATTCATAGAAAAATTACCCCAAGATATAACTTGCCATCTGGAGATGTTTTCTGGTGGCCTTGAATGGTCATTAGTCTCCTCATTCCATTTTGGAATCTTAGTCAAGGATGGTTAAATTAGACAGGGAGAATCTGAGTCCGAGTTTGATGCTTGCTCTTTTTATAATAGTTGGACATTGTTACTGATGAAATGAAATCCTAATTAGAGTATGATGTAACCTCCTAAGGTTTTCCTTTGTGTTTCAGGGGCTTTTTGTTTTTCAGAAGTGATGTTGCAGTGTATGGGAGGTTTAACAGAAGTTTCTTATCCAGTGGCTATAGTAATTTTAAAAAAAAAGGCACCTCATTGACTTGTTTGTATTCTCTGTATTTTTCAAATAGCATCTGAGCCTATTTCTTTGAAAAACTTAAAAAGGCGGTCACAATTTTTTGAACAAGGTAAATCAAAGAGCTAACATTTCATGTACTTCCATGAAATTGTTCCTGCTGCACACTCTCCCTAACAAGTCTGGTGCTGGGTGCTCTACCTCTTCAGTGTTGTTTCTACAGTTACAATGAAGCAACATAATTAATTTCCCTTCTTTCCCCAGGGTCATCAGGTTATTCTTACAATTCATGGGTCTACCTTTGTGGTAATGGGTCTTTGCGTGTTCTCTTATATCTATAGCTGTTTGAATCTTTTCTGTGTCGTTCATACTTTTTTTTTTTCCCCACTGGGTAGAAGTAAGAAGGGTGGCACTCTTTGTTCAGGTTTGCTACTACCTACAAAACAAGAATAATGGTGAATATTCCAGCAGGGTTTTAGAGAAGATCTCGGAGCTGTTGATGAAGTATTTAACTGTGAATTTGAGTTTGAGTTGCAGCTCTGTTCTTTTACATAAATTGGTATAAAAAGGCATCTGCTGGCTTTCCACTATGTGGCTTTCCACTATGTGGTGATGTCATAAGATCCCAAGAAGACCAATATAAATTTTGAATTTAATATGCTAGCATTTTTGAAAAAGGCAATGAATGAGGCACTCAATTTTGGTTTTGTAGGTTGGTTTTCAGCATTTTGCATGTCACAGCTCACATACTTCCACTAATGTTGTATGTCTTATGCTGTCTTCGGGCTATGTATGCCTTGCTGTTTTGCTGGAGCCTGAAAGAGTGAAATTCTGGCCTGCTGGAAGCTCAGTTGAGTTTTTCCAAATATTTGAGTGGGGCCAGGATTTTACTTTTAGAGGTGATAATTTCTGTTTTTTTCCAGAAACGGTATGTGAAGTGCCACAGCATATATCTGTGTTCATGGTTCTGTTTGCTTTTAAATACTTCTGCTGTATCTGCAATACTGTATCTGCAATATGGTGGTATTTTGTTGGTGTTGGGGTTTTGTTGTTGTTGTTTGATTTTCATTTTATGGCTGGCAGAAATTTGTTTTTTCTTTTAATTGTTTTTTTATAACAATATTTGAGGTATTTCACTTGTGCTTGAGGGGGAGGACATGGTTGTATTTCTAGAGTGCATGTTCAGTAAAGCTCGTTAATTTTAAATTTTTGACACTTTAGCTTTGCAATTACATGAAGATTCCTGTGGAGTTCAGCATAAGCTTACAGGGGTGAGAGAAGAGGGGAGCAAAAAAGGTCTATGCTTCCCTTTAATATCTCCTGACACAACTGTAATAGATTAAGCTGATTGCCTGATTTTCACTGTGGCTGCTGTAATCTGACAGTGACAACAAAATTGTGTATATATACAATGGATGCTTACCTGTGACTCATTAGAGTCTTTTGTATCCTAAATGTAAACTTTTTTCCACTTCATGTGATTATACTTCAGAATAGTGTTGCAATTTTTTTCTTGTATGCTTTTTTAAAAAACTGAAATATGGACAGCTAAGTAACAAGTACACTGTCAACAAACAAAAATAGTGATGGTGCTTAAGAAATTATTACATTTAAATTTGTGTTTCTCCCCATTTTCTCAGTTTTTAATAAATTAGCATAATACACATCTCTAATCATCTTGTCACAGGATGACAAGGCCAAGTGTGGTAGCCTCAAATAGCAAATGGTTTGTGGTGAATGGTGACCAGTTCACTGAATTCAAGTGTGCTTTTGGAAGTAGGAAAGAAGCCAAGTTGGAGAGCAGAAATACATGGTTTTGTGGTAGAGAAGTGGCCAGTAGACATCAGTTGCTCTTAATTCATGCCAAGGACCGTAGATGAACAGCTTCTCTACCCTTGTGCAGTGTTCTGGGTATTGGTCATGCTAAACAGTTGGGTTTCACAACTAGTAATAATAGGAGAGGTATAGTGAAGAACCTTTGTTTTGCTACAGTGGAAGGTATACTGCTAATTCAAGCAATTGCTGATGGCACTTGTAAGCATGCAAAGCTTTGAAACAATTGTGCACATTAGTTGAAAGCACCTAATAAATTCCACCCTCGAGAAAGTTCAGCAGGGCAAATGCAAGCATGCCTCACTAAGGAAGAAAAAATTAGTCTGAAACTCAGACTTGCCACAGTTACACAAGTCTTGCAGTAGTTATATATGGATCTAATAATTTCTCTTTTTTGTCTTCCAAATCTCCCAGGAGGCCCAGAGCCTGCAATGCCTGATGTAAGTACTATTTGTGAACTACTAGTTGGTTATATAATACTAGTCTGTCCAAAAAGCTCTCTGCTTTCTATTACTTCTTATACTGCTTTACAATTTTGATCAAATCTGAGAGTACTGGCTAAGATTTGCTTTGTCAAGGCATGGTTGCTTTCTGTCCATTCAAAGAAAAAGGTAATTTATGTCCTTGTCACTATAAAGCTCTAGCATTGGTAATGGTTTCTATTTCTCACTCTAAAAAAAAAATGTTTTAAAATGTAGAGTGTTGATTACATGGAAAGAAGATAATACAAGTTCATTTCTGTGTTATATTAGCTCCCAGTCCCATCCATCAGCGCTCCCAGTCGTCGGGTTTGGGATCAAGAGGAAGAGCGAAAACGACAGGAAAAATGGCAAAAAGAGCAGGACCGTTTGTTGCAGGTATAATTAATCTTCATAATCGTGGGCTGTCAATCCCCTGTGTGTAGCAACAAGGAAGGTAGCACATGACTTCTGCAGTTATTCTTACTGATGGCCTGGGGAGACTCTTAGGTCATTTTCTGGCCTGCACAGTTGCACACAGTAGGAGTTACTCAGAAAAAAGAGGACAATCCTTTAGTGAGCATCATAAAATTAAACACAATGTGTATTCATTACAGCCAGAAGTGCTCAATATTCTGGGACTGCCGGTGTGTTCTTAATGACAACAGAATTTAAAGGATAAGTGAAGATCTAAGGGGTCTTCCTTTTTGAAAAGGAATTGTATTCTTTCCCCTTAAGGAAACTGCCTCTGGCCTGAGTATTACCTTCAATTAGCAATACTGCCTCTCATATATGTAGAGGAGGCAGCCAGTACCTGCCTGCTAGCAATCAGCTAATCAGTTGGAATAACCTGGTTCCCAGGACCTCTGAGTCAGGAAGCTGAATCTGCTAATGCAAAACCACTTGATAACCAGTAGCTACAGCTGGAGAGGGATGTGGCAGAGGGAAGGGGCATTGTTTGAAGTCTTAGGATAGCACAAAAAAGCCAAGCATACATTTCTGCAAAGAGCTCACCTCAGTGAAGTGTAAGCACATTCAACCATGTTCACCAAGACACATCTCTGCAAATTAAATTAAAGTTTGTTGTCTGAAGTCTGATGGCTAGGAGAGATATTAGTGAATATATCATTTATTCTGCGCAAGCCCTCTTTGGCTGTATTCAGCAGAAAACTGTGATGTCAAAGTACAAGAATAAAATCTGTTTTGCTTTTTGAATGTTTCATCTTTTGTTTTTCCTTGTAGCTTGCAAACTCTGCAAGGCAGCAGCTGTACCTTCCTGAACTTACCTGTGGTCTCTGTTATAGTTTGGATATTCCATTTGATACCTGAAGAGATAGATGGCTTTAAAGAGTGTAAACCTTGGCTCTCCTTTCTTGAGAGCTGACTCAGCCATCTGCCATCACTTTTCTTTGTTTCACCTTTTTTAGTCCTGAAGTGATAAATTTGACCAGAGTAATAATGATCTTTCCCTTCCCCATGATCATAGTAATGAATTTTCAAATAACAAAAAAAGGAAGCAAAGTCTTTCTTTGCTTACTTTCAGCATCTTAGAAGGAATACTTTTGACATCCTTCAATGTTTTGCTTTTCCCAAGATAAAAGTGGTGACTGACAAAACCACCAAAACATTTACTATGTGCTTTAAGCATTACTTTAAGACAGTATATTAATTTCATACCAAATCTAGTCAAAAGACAAATTTCAAGGTCCAGAAATTGTTTTTTGTTTAAGGTAACATTTCAAAAGAATGAGAGATCTTGCTCACTACTTCACTTAGTGATCTCTTTATATTTATCGTATTAATGTGCCTAATTCCAAGTTAAATACAACCACTGTGTTTTCCCAGAAATACCTTAGATAGCTGAGGGTTTTTTTGTTCAAATGGTAACTAAACTGGGGGACAAGGACTATGAGATTGGCTTTTGTGAGACTTAGCATGTAATAAGCCTGGAGTCTCAAAAATAAATTACAAAACTCCTTTGGATTGTATTTGAGCCAGGATTTCATTTGTGGCAGACCTAATGTTCTAGTGGAGCTCAGAGATGTATTTTGTCTGGTCTGTTTGGTCTGTTAAAAACGCCCATTCAATTCTAGTGTACATTTTAATGAAAGTAAAAAAATACCATGTTTCTTATTTGCATGTTTTACTTCAATCTAACCTAACAGGAGAAATACCAACGAGAACAAGAGAAACTGAGGGAAGAATGGCTACGAGCTAAGCAAGAAGCAGAAAAAGAGAGCTCCAAGTATTTTGATGAGGTAGGTTGTGAATAAAGCTTTGCTGACTAGTTTCATGAGGCCTTTTTTTCCCTTATACTAGATGCATGCAAGCAGGCAAATAATTGGGTTTTTTTATGTCATTTATCTTCTCATTTTGGAAAGTAAATTCTTGTCCATGACTTGGTAGAAAGAGATTGCAAAAAATGGGATGGAAAGAGTAGGTGGTTTTTTTGAGATATGTTGAATTTGTGTCTTTTCCTTATGAGCTAGTCAGGTAACTAACATGAAAAATATGTTGGCAAAAAGACACAGCATGTATTAATTATTGTCATCATAAAGGGAGACTTTGGCTGTTTATTTGCCACCTGATGCTACTTGTTGGAGTTCTGCTTCAATACTTTATCAGGAAACATGTTCGTAAGTGTCTGGCTTGTTACTGGCAGACAATTCATTTGATGAATGTACATACCAAATCAACTTTATATTTCCAGTTATATGTTTTAAAACACTGAATGTGTGTAGTTTCTGTAGATGCTGACTTCTGTGGCTGTTGTTTATGTGAAGATGAACAAGTTTTTTCCTGATTATGGGAAGTGTCTGAGGTATCTCTTCTTTACAGCTAAGTGAGTGCTGCTTCAGGCATCCAAAATAGGTCAGTTGTGTTTACACAGTCATGAATAAGTAGACCACAATTTAAGGCTTAGAACTTTAATAAGAAAGATTCTGAGCTGTTGGAGGACTTTGTTGTACAAGAATCTAAACCATTTTCTATTTTTTCTGTCATTAGAGGTTTTGATGGACCAGTAAACATTATTTTTTCCCTGCAACCAAAACATCTTTTGACCACTGAAAGGCCTTTTCTCATTTTTGAGAAAAGAGTCACAGGGTGATAAGTCTGAGGCTTGACTTTGAAATGGTAGGAGAATGGATGAGAGTGGGAGATTCCTTTGCATGAGGATTCATGTGAAATTCATCGGTCTGATATAGATTGCAGTGTATATCTTTGTGTATACACTCTTAAGTAGGTCTCAGGTTTCTAAGTCAAAACAGTAGGGAGAAATGCTGGGTATCATGGAAGGGTTTTTTTTTCCATGGGTATTTAAGTGGGGAAGGGATGGCTTGACATGTAAGTGATACTTTGGAAAGCAGAATGTTTCTCATAGTTGTGGCCATGCTGCCTGTGGTGCGTGCTAAGGCTGGTATGTGGATTGAAGCTCTTGAGTTAGGAGAATGTGAAACCAAACTGTGCCTTGCATCTTGCACTGGAAGTGCTGGGTATGATTTTTATACATTCTTACCTTATAGAATAAATTATCTTTTCTGAGCAAGCAGTCTATTTAAAAAACAGGTCCCCTCCCTACAAATATGATTTTTTTCCTTTGCTACAGGAGCAGACCGTTCTAACACTAAATACAACATCCGTCACTTCTCAGGCTCCACCTGTGTCCAGCTGGAGAGCAAGCCCTGAAGCAAATGCTCCTGAGGAGCCAGAACGAGATGGAGAAAATGAACTGGCAGCGAGCTTGCTGCACGAAGAAGAAGGAAGGAGGAGGCTTCAGGAGGAACAGAGGATCCAGGAAGAAGCAGCCAGGCATTTTGAGCAAGAACAGGAGCTCCAAGAGCTGGAGCTCGAGAGACAACGTAAAGAGAGGGAGCAGCAGCACGCTGAGGAGCAGAGGCAGCAGGCTGAGAAGCAGAAGGAGGTGTCAGTGGAGGTGCCTCAGTACCAAAGGTGTGCATTTGCGCTAGGATGTACTTTCTCTTCCTTCTGCAAATTCAAACCTGTTTCTACCAGGGCTGTGTCTGTCCTGAATGTATAAAGACGTTCATGTATGATTCATGCTGCAATCAGTAGGTGCAAAATACTGTAGGATAGTCTTTCTTTCCAAAGACAGAAGGTTCAGGCATAACACAAAGTCCTTCCCCAAAAATCAAGTACTGTATTACCCTACTTCAGCTATTCTTTAAATGGGATGTGTAAATACAGTAATTACAGCCAAATGAAAGAAGATTTGAAGGATTTAATGAGAAAATTTTGTAAGAATTGTGTACAACCCAGTGACTCAACATACAAGGCTTCCAGAAGAAATACCAAGTTAACACTTTTCCAACAAATGTGTGGCTGATTTTTACAGATTTCTCTCTCATTTTAATTCAACAGTGTAACAATAAAACCTAATTGCATTTTAACTACTGGGTTAGTTTGTCAGGGAGGGATATCAGGCTATGAGTGAACTGTTACTTCCTTATATATCATAGCCTGTTAGAAACATCCACTGCAAATATATTTTTTTTATCTCATTACCTCTTTCAGCAGTTTGATTTAAAAACCAAACAAATAAACAAATACCCACCTATTAGTTCTCAAGTTTGTGCTCCTGCCCAGTTTTCAGACTACTGTTACAGGAGATTAAGCTGTCTGAAACCAATTAAACCAGTAACCTTTCCTTATTTTGTCTCCATTTACCTTACTGCCTTGTGTGTGACTTGTGGCTTCTCTTGAGGTTTTTCTCCTTTTCTTATGTAAGTAATAAGAAATGACTGAAGAGAACACATGGTATCAAGCTAAATCTTAGGAGAAAATAATTATGATTTTTAAAACTGCATATATTTGCAGAGGAGGTTGTAACACCCAGAGTTACTTTAGTTCAATCTAAATGACTGCTGCTTGATATGCCTGCTGAGCAAAGCAGAGGCACAATGCTACAATGGCTGAACAGGTTCTTCCTGGCAGCAGAGCCAGGATAACTTTACAATTTTAGCTTGTCCCTGTTGCAAGAGGATAGGTCTTTGTGTGGTAACTTATTAAGCTGCTGTAATATCTGCATATCTAAATCCCTGGTACACTCTTTAGTCCATGGGGATGTCATTGCTTCTGAGGTTGCTGCCAAAGGATGTGTTTCGCTAAACACAGGTGGTTTTGCTTAATAGTAAAGGAGCAGGTTCAGTGAAACTGGGCTTTAAAATATCTGGTGTTAAATATTTGCTATAAGATGATATCCAAAGATAAGACTTGAAATCTGAAATGTATAAACACCTGCAAAAGCATGATACTTGCTGCAGAGTACACTGAGGGAGGGGACAGGCTAAAGAGTGTTTTCTGTGGAGCTTTGTGAGTTTATAAACTGCACCTGTACACTCTTATAGAATAAAAACGTAATTTTTAGAGAATTGCTGTGCTTGGATAAAATTTTCCTCCTGGCTTTGAAATGGATGAGATAATCACTGCTGTATACTGATGCTTGTAATTTTTGCAGCATCTTAGTCTTTGGAATTCTTTTAATACATCTGAACTTTCTCAGTTTTCTCAAATTGTTTGCTCAATTTCTAGATTTTTTTTAATATGTATTTTATCTTTATTTTGCTTCTAGACATTATGAGCGCTATGAAGTATCTAAAACAATAGAGGATCGAGCTGGCCATCCTGTCATTGACAGGTAATAAAAAATTGAATCAATACATAGTTAAAACATCTTTAGCAATTACCATTCTGGCATGCACATGTTTGATTTCCTTGTCACATCACAAAAATGTAATTTCAGGCAGTTTTTCTGACAATTCTTCTTTTTTTGCCTTCTTTTATCAGTTGTATTTCTGACTGTTAAATTGAGACTCCTTAGAACTTTACTTGTTTGGGGGGGTTTAATTTAAACTGGTTTGTTTGTTTTTTTTTCTCCTTAAGGATCTATTTTGAATTTTTCTCTTAGGAACTATTTATGTCTATGTGTGTCTTTTTCTGTATATGAACATAATACTTCTTTTTTTTGCAATAGGCATTATGAGCGTTATGAAGTTTCTAAAACCATTGAGGAGCAACCTGGCCAGGCATTTGCTGACAGGTATGTCCAATATTGAATCTCAGCACTGACTGTAACATCACCATTTCTTTGTTACAAAATTTTTAAAATTCTAATAAACTTTAGTCATAGTAGCTAAATGGATACGTTGGATTGCTGTTGTGTTTTGCAGTTTTTATGTCATGTTTTCATATTGAAAAAACAAGTGACCAAACTTTTGTCAAATTATACACTGTCTTGTAAGCAACAGTTAGTCAGTGGGATTCTACAGGGAGAAACAAAATTGTGAGGAGGTAAATATGTGGGTGGTATTAAACTTACCTGGCTGGAAAACAATTTCAGATATCTTGTGGTTGTGTCATAGCATGCTCTACAAACTAAGGTGCAGTCATCCCAATTCAGGTTGTGCAACTTGAGAGAGTAAACAAGAAGGGAAATAAGAGGCAACAACAGCATACTTATCAAGGAGATAGTGCCTGTTACTCCTGTAGTTTACACAAGTTAATTTTAAGGTACCATCTCTTGCTTTACAAATCAAACCTTTGTTTTGCATTGCATCTCACAGTAGTTATGAAAGATGATTTCTGCTGTGCATTTGATCACTTCTCATAGTTGAAGTGAGCATACTTCTCTTATATAAAGAGGAACTCCAAAAATTACAAGGTACAATTGATGGATCTGCTACTAATGGAAGATCTAGATCTAACTTCAGAAGGAGCATGCACTACATAGTTACATCTTGGATATATATGTGAGAAGGACACTGCTTTTTTCTTCACTACAGGCAGCTGTGAGAGTGTTGCTTCTTCTTAAATAGATAATAAAATAAGTCCACACCATAGGACAGACAGTAAGAACTTAAGGAAGCAAGATGTGATGTAGTTTATGCTTCATTTATGTCCACATAAAGGACAAGACTCTTTCAAAATGTGGTTGTGCAGCCAATGCTATATGTGTAAAACCATTAATGTAGCAGCTTCGAGTTAGGACCAAGCAAAGGATTTCTTTTAAAATTTTTTCTTTGTGAGTTATTTTATTGGCTATGCTACTTGAGACTAATAATATAGCAAAGGTGTTGCTGAAGATTCTGCTCTGTACTGTCAGAAACCAAACTTTTTGCATTTGTCTCCCTGTATATGGCATTTGTTGAATGCCATTACATGGCTAAAACTCATTAAAAAATTATTCTGCTAGGTATAATCAGTGAACAGTAATTTTTTCCAAAAACTATCTGCATGCAGGGTTTTGAGAAGGTGTTTTACTTACAGTCTAGTAACAGTGCTGAAGTGGTTTCAGTTTCTCCTTAAGCCAAATCAATTGCAAATCTGTTCTGAAAATTCTCACTTCTTTGTCTGACTATAGTCTTTACAAAGCTTCCACAGGGAAGGATTTAGTTTTTTACATGTTTTTTTTTTTTAAACAACGATGATCAGTTCCTTATACCTGAAGCACTGACAACTTTCAGTACAAAATTTTAACTTTTAATTGGTGATTATCTATTGAAATCTAAATACTGGCTTTTTCTCCCCCTTAGTATCCTCTTGGTCTTTAGTTATTTTTTGCCTCTTGTTTTGGGAGGGATGGTGAAAAAAAGAGGACTGGTTCTATCATCTGCAATGATAAGAGTTTTGTCTGTAATGAGGTCTTGTAATTAAGATAGATGAATTAATATTTTAATATCCTTAGGAATAAGTCCAAGTCAACTACAGAGCTGAATGAATTCAACACAATCAGAAATGGTAAGTAATGTATAATTTCCATTATATTTAATTTTTTAGGCAGGTAGAGAAGAGGAGAGTAGGAGGGAAAAAATTAAGATGTGTTCATATAATCATCCTAAGAAAATTAATTTTTAAGAGTGCTTTTTGATAGCTGCATTGTAAATTCATACTATGCCCCAATTTAATGAACTTTCAACAGCAAGAGGAAAATCATAAAGTCAACATAAAAGCTGAGGACAAATATGATTCACTACCCTCTTGAAAACAGTGATTTCAAATGTCTCTTAAATGCCTAATTTTATGCCTTAATGCCTAAATTTTAATGACTGATTTTTGCATGAGATCAAATCAATCATGAAGTTATATAATTGAATATATGTGTAGTTTTGATGCATTGACTCTGTAAACAAAAACCCCAAACAAAAAAAAAACCAAAAACCAAAAAACAAAAAAATCCCTGCACATATCAAGATAATGAATGTATTTAATACAACTCTTTATCTTCTTAATTTCAGTTAATTTAGTAATAACAGAGCATGAAGTCAGCTCTTGATATGTCACAATGACTTGTGTCCTGGACTCCAGTTCAGTTATATGACTTTGGTTATATTAGAGGAGTGTGCAAAGCAAAAAAATCAGTTTTATAAATGTGTTACAGTCAAAAATGCCTGCAAGCTACTTTTGTGTCTAAAACACAGTTAAAAAAAGTAATCAAAGAAAAGTAGATGTATTAGGGGATATATTGCAGATTAAAAATGTTGCTTTCATACATTAAAGCACTGTCACTGAAACTAAAGAGAAAGTAAATTTCCACAGTATTGTACAATTATAATCTATAGCAATAAATCCAAGAGTAAATCTACAGTCAGAGCAGCATTTAAAAGGATTGAAATTTCAATTGAATGACTTATTGCTGAGTAATTTTCTTAATTATTTTTACTATAAAGAACACGTACTGGATCTAGGAAATAAAAAATTGTTGCCTTCTGAGATGTCAACAGCTATTGGAGAAAGATTGTTTATTTCTTTCCCCTTCCCCTTTTTCAAAGACCATCTATACCATATCTTAATTTCAACTCAGTAGGTAACACATAATCCAAATAACTGAAAGATTTCCCTCTCCCTTTTAATACCTATATAAGCAATATAAAGCAGTGTGTTTAGTGCCTTGAAGAAAGAAAGAAGGAAACTCTTGTAAACAGAGACAATTTACAAAAGAGTATGAATTCTTAAATAGAAAGAATGTATCCCATTATTTAACTATGTATTTTATGCATGGTTCAGTTTGTACTGGAGGAAGAGTCCAAATTATGGCTCTAAAAGAGGTGAGACCATTTATAAAAGAGGGGTGTGTACACACAAATGTCTATGCATATACACTTAGTAAGTGAAGGAGAATGTATTTAAATTAAACATTATGTAAAAGGCTATATTAATGGAAATACAAACAAAAAAAAAATCAGTAATGTTGTATTGATAAGTTTTACTCAGCTGTAAGTGGGAACTGGAAGAACTTGTGAATGGTGTGATGAACCAAATCTGTTGGAATTATAACCAGAGTGCTGACAGGATGATAGCTGCTTTTGTGCCTTGAGGTGTCTAGCTGATGTTTGCACATGCTGTCTGCACAGGTACCCAGAGCAAGTATTCTGAGAGGTCCTGGAACATGGGTGAGTCACAGAAGAAGTCTCAGAAGGAGCAAAACCTTTCTGCAGCAGAGTTGGAGAGACAGCAAATCCTTCAGGAAATGAGAAAGAAAACATCTCTACACACGGACAGCAGCTGGATTAGGCAGCGCAGTGCCAGTATACATAAGGAGCCCATTAGTCTGTACAGCAGTAGTATGAGGAGGTAGGAATCAAATTAAAAATTAACTCTGTCTCTCATCATACATTTTTCTTTGGTTATTCTGAACTTTAGCTTGTATTACAGAGCACAGAAACAAATTGAGTCTGTGAAATGCCATAAGGTAGACAGCATAGCAGCACAGATAGAAGAAAGTAGCTGTGTTTCAGCTGGGATTGAATGGGTTTTTTTACAAGTAAGGAATATGGATGTGACCTGTAAATAATTCAGTTGCTTATTTCTTGGTTGGTATAGCAGCAATGGAAATCAATAATGTGCCTTGTTATTAGCAGATGCTTTCAGAATATCAGCATGGCAGCCTGTTTTGGAAATGAATTATTGTGGCTAAGAAGTATACCTTTTTTCAGCACAGAAATATGTCATAAAGTTTGGATAGTTTATTTTTGCTTTATTTAATGTATTACTCTTGGATTTGTCACTTAGGAAACAGCCGAGTTATCAGTCAGGAGAGTGTTTGATTATTGGGCCAACACCTTGTACCAGGGTGATGCTATCCTGTCTGGGTGGATTGTTATTTTTGATCTGGTATCCCTTGGAGAAAATATAAACAAAGCTGGTATCTGAGGTCTGTTGCTGTACTTGGATTTTGATACAGTTCATCCTGATAAGGCTGCAGTGAAGTGTTTTGCTTTTATTAAGTAGCTGTTAAGTGCCACCTCTTTTGCCTCGCCTATTTTTTACCATGAGAACTACGTCTGGACACAAAGGATAATTTGTTACTCAGTACGTGAAGAATATTGCTCAGAGTGATCAAACAAACATATTAATCCCAGAAAAGATTAAAAATGTGAGGATAATTACTTTCTCTTAAAAAATCAGGATGTAGCACTGTACTGCCATTTGCATTTGAGGTGCTTGAATCTCTGTTGCAGAGGGGAGTCTTTGGACAATCTTGATTCTTCAGGAATGAGATCATGGAGGCACCACTCATGGCTGCATCAGTCTGCATCCTCTTCATCTCTATCTTCTAGTCAAGATATTAGTCGCCCAGTATCCACTTCAAACCGAGCCTACATGTGCACTCCTTCCTCCAGCAAAGCACCTCCTGTGGCCACCTCTGTGAGAAACCCCTCCACGTCCCAGACAGCCCCCCGGGCTCAGTCTCCCCTCTCTGCTTCCCAGTCAGGGTCCCAGACACGCAGCAGGTGAGTGGGTGCCCTTTTTCTGGGAAGATAAAAATGCTGGATAGCACTAAAGGGCAGACTTTGTGTGTTTACAGCAGTATTCTTGCCCATAACATTGATTAACAAGTACCTGGAGTGTCCCCTGGAGGGGACAGTGGAAATAGGGGCTGGTATTACCTCCCTGCTCCAGTCACTCAGAAAATTCCCCAGATTTGTCATCACTGTTTGACATTGGTTAAAAAAACAAAGGAACTTGAATAATCAATCTGCAGCCTCCAAGCTATCTGTTGGTTACCAAAATTATTAGCAAAAGACTGTTCCACATGGCATTTCTGACATTTATTTTGCCTGGTTTGTTTTAACAAAAGATTCCTGAAACCCACGCTTTATGACCCTCATCTTGGTCTCTCCTCCTCACTTCCTGGCATGTGGTCAATATCATCTTGAGGAGCACTCAGGAATGCTCATAACCCATGACCCTGGAGAATTACAGAGTAGGATGTTGATTTTAATCTAGGAGGAGAAAGCAAGAATTGCAACATATTTTGAAACAAAAATGGAATTCAGCTGTGGTAGGGTAGATAACTCTGCTGTTTTATGTACTTAAAACATTTTAAAAATACCTTGGGATAGCACTCCAGAGAATCATCCCACACAGAATAACATGTGTTATAAATAACAACAGTGAATACTGCTTCACTAGCTCTTACACTCTCAGTCACTTAATGATAAATTGGCCCAATGTTTTTTTTAAACTAGTCTTTTACATTCTTTATGATGTAAGAAAATTACCTTCTTAACCATATTTGCTTATCTCATTCTCACTTCCATTTGCTAACACCTTGGTAGATCTATGGAAACTGACCTCCATATAGCTTATGTTCAAAGAGTTAACATAATATTTTATGTCCAGGACTACCCTTCTTTTTCCTAACAAGGTGCAGATGGTGGGACTTGGAAGGGGTGCTTTCTAAAACTTAGCCTTCTGGATAGTTCCCCACAACTAAGACAGGAGCACAAAACCTTTGTTCTTACTCTCCAAACTTAACAGTACACTTTTTTTTTTTTTTTGTAGAAGGTATTTTATACAATGAAATATGTGCCAAGAATGTGACAGAATTTCTTAACTTGTTCCTATGTAAATTTGATCTACATTATAACACTTCAGCTTTTCATGGCTTTCAGATCTACTCTAAATAATATTAATTTTCAGTTTATTTTCCCCAAGCAGCTTAATAGTCCAGTTTTTACCCATGTGTTTTTTATTTTCAATCTCAAAAAGTATTTGATAACTCTTCTTTGTCTTTTAAACATTTTCAAGCTGGTTTTAAGGTTTTTCATTCTATATTTAGGTCAGTCAGTGGGAAGAAAATCTGTTCATACTGTAATAACATTCTGGGCAAAGGAGCAGCCATGATCATTGAATCTCTTGGTCTTTGTTATCATTTACATTGCTTTAAGGTGAGAGCTGGGAGTCACATCATGAAGGAGGAGGAACTAATCAGGAGCAAGCATGGCTACTCAGTGTTATGCTCACAAGGGTTCTTACTAATCACCTGCTTTGCCTTCTACTATTGACAGCTGGTGCATGCATATTTCCATGAGGCAGTCCCATTTGCAGGCATTTAGCACTCGACTCTAGAAGTGTTTCTTAAATTCCAGAGTTAACTCGGACTTTGAAAAGCAAGATGAGCACATGAACTGCGAGATCAAAGATTTCCTTCTTCAAATAGGTGGCAAAATATCAGAAAATGCTGAACTACTTCTCCCAAAGAAAGCAGCCCCTCTTAAAAAAAAAAGTCTCAGCCTGGACCATGGCAATTAAATAATTTTAAATGACCCATCCTTTCTAAGCTAACCTTAGCAGACAGTGTTCATGTGGTGTTTTCCAAGTAAAGGCATGTTGGAAGAGTTCAAAAGGGCAGGATAAAACTCAGAAAAAAACCAACTACTCAGCCCTAGTCACCAACTAAGTGTACTAGGTCATGCCCAGCAGTGAGACCTAGGCCTACTTACATGATTTCCCATCAGCTTGGGGCATTTGCAGAGCTGAAAGAATAAATATTTGCCTGCAAACCACAGCAAAGTAGTCCCATTCCCCTGCCATCAGACTAGATGTGGAATTAGACTATGACTTGGAAGTGCTGTTGGACCCTACTTCTTCCCTGAGTTCAAGAAAGAGATTTCTGTGTGTAGCTCAGAACACTTGTCTTCTGTGCCCAGCTCAAGTGCATTACCTGGAGCATTACTAGGGATTGACTCCAAGCTCTTCCTGGTTCTGCCTCCCTGAGCAGGAGAGACAGGACTAATCCACAGTGATCCATCGCCATTCCCTTTTCTGCAGAACATGTATTCTGTGTGAGACAATTCACCTGTAGCTCATAAACCTACATGAGAAAATATCAAGTTTCTGTTTTTCAAATTTCTGAAAATTAATGAGCTGTTGAACAGACTGCCATCTAAAAGATTCATTACTTGGTTAAGCAGGGAAACTATCTGTCTTTCATAAATTCAGTAAGGGGGAGTATTATGTTTTGGATTACATTCCTTCCAGATGTGTTCTATATTCAAAGCAAGTACATGCTTCGCTACCATAGCTAAATAGTTTAATGTTAGCATGGAAGTGGTCAAGCCCCTTACGTATTTATGCAAGAAAAATTAAATCAGCCTCATCTCTCCAAATCAGAACTTGTTTCGAAGGTGCAAACCCAGGAAATTGGGAGTGCCTGTGTGCCTGTGCATTTTCTGCTTCGAGTGCCAAGGTACTAAGGACACAAGCAGTGTGTAGTGCCGCATGGAAATCTGCAAGTAGCACACCCAGGTGTTCTGTGCCAAAATTCCTGTTGCCATCTAGAGAATAAATTTTTTTTGTGCCAAACCAGTTTTAGTTTTCAGAGAAACCAAAGTTCAAATTAGATTTAATGAACTAATCTCTAAAAACCGTCTGCTTTATGTTTGCTTACTTGGTGTATCTCTGCTATTCGTTGTCCAGTGGTCGCTTTAAAATACTTCCTCAGGGCTGGTTGCATTTTGATCTACTAATCGTTGTACAATTGCTTCTAGTGATTGTGGGGTTATGGTTCAGCCTTTGTTGAGCTTAATCTGAGCTGCTTTTGAACAGCATTTTTGTTTCTTAGTATTTTGGAAGGAGTTACTAATTATTCATGTGTGATACAGTGTGTTGCCTGTGGATGCGACCTTGGTGGATCCCGCTCTGGAGCTGAAGTCAGGATCCGAAACAACAAACTCTTCTGCAACGACTGCTATATCAGATTTAAAAGTAAGGCAATCCAGCTGCATGTGCATGACTGTAGTTCTTCTCTGTGCTGTACAACCTCAAGTGTTTGCACAGCTGAGCCACTTGATAGCTTTCATGTTCAGCTTTAAGTTAGTGAATAGGTTCAGCAAGATTTGATTGCCAGTTTCTGTCTTTTGTAGGGTAGTCATTCCTTACTTCTAAATCGCTGGTAGCTGATTTTACCAACTTATTATTACTCAGTTTCAAGCAGACAGCATGGTATAGTCATCTTCCTTCCTTTATAGATCTGAGAAAGTGGTGTCAAGGAGCTGTCAGGTGCTAAACAGGCTTCTCTTGATAACAGAGAAACCTTTTTGAAAAAGTGCCTACATTGTCTTAAAAAGTAAGCTAAAATATGTATTCAATTCAGTCCTAATACATACCTGGAAAGTAATTCGTTTTTCTTGTGCAGGTGGCACAAATGCTGGTTTCTTTTTGTGATGCTATTATTATTGGAATTATAGGTCTGTAATTGGTTATTCATTTAGGTACAAGTTCAGGAGGAATTGATTTACTTACAGATCTTAATTAAAAGGTGCAGTATAATTTTTTTCCTTCTTATGGTTTGCAGAATTCTGATTTACTGGAGCATGATGTTAAGGCTTTGTGTAGTGGTATTTAGGTCTTTTTTTCTGCTGTCGTAGATGATGGTAGACAACTTCCTAATTTTGATAAGTGTTAGGCTTTTTTTTTTATGTAGAAAATGTGGAATTCTATAGGATGATAAAAATCAGGGAAGGGAAATAATTTCTGAATTACTTTCTAGAAAAATGTCCATGTTTCTTTATGAGCCCAGCATATTTTTTTCATGGTAGATCAGAAGGCAGTGAAGGGAACGGGATATTCATGATACAGTGTTTGAGCAGGACCTGGGCAGCTGCTGGCTGTGAAACCTAGCTCAGGAAAAGAGAAGCTCTGCATCTGATGCTGTTGCTGTTTGCAGGCTCTTTTTGACTTCCATGAAGTCACAGAAATGATGATGGGATACCTGAGCTAAAGCCCGAAAGTGCAACACCTTGTGAGGGTAATAGCACATTCACAGGGGCTAATGTGATCAGTGGAAGGAGGAAGAGAGTCATTCCCTTCCATTTGGAAGTGATCCAGGGCACTGGGTCATACCATGTCTAATTTAATGCTTGGAGGATATATCTCCTTGTTGATGGCAAGACTACACTGAAGTGATTGTGTTCCTATTTGAAGCACCCAAATGTGTGAGAGATTCACTCTGGAGCTTGCTCACATTTTTTCCTCTGTCTTTTCTTTTGGGGGGAAATATTGCTGGGCGAGTTGGATAAGTAATTTTATTATGGATGAATTGCTATTTAGTCTCTCTTTGACATTACAGCCCATAAAGTCACAGCAGTGCCTTTCAGAAGCAGAGCTGATCTGTGAGGAAACGTTTCTATTCCCTTCCCTTCAGACTGCATCTACTTGGGCCAGTGGGCACCTCAAAACATAATTGTATGACATACAAGTAAAATCAGGAGTTGTAAGAACTTGTAGGTACAGAACACAATATTAAAACTAGTGATTAGTAATTGAAATCAGCTATTTGAATAATACAAAAACCAGCTATGCAATTAATGCAGTGAATGTATTGGCAGCACAGCACTGGCCTGTAATGTGAATTACTATTTTTTGCAGTTGGCATTTGACATCAACCTGGCTAATTATTTGTTAGTTTGGAATGTGAGTATGTTGGCTAAAAGGTTTGATAAACCATAGGGTTATTAATATTCACTTTGCAGTTTGATATAATTTTATGTGATATTTCTGCACATTTTTGTGTGAATTCTGTGGTTTAAACTTGGAATGTTCTAGTGAAACATCACTGTATTGGCAGAAACCTACAAAGATATACAGAGAGGATAAAAACATTCTTTATATTGTTACAGTTATTTAGCAATTTTTAATTCATTATTGAAGGGTAAATTTAGAAAAACTATCACTCTGTCTCTGTGCTAATACTAAAAATAAATTAAATTAATTAAAAATAATTCTTAAAAATTTGGTAAGGTGCATGTTCTGTGGAATATGACTTGGCCTGAAATATTTGCAGTGCTATAATTGGATTAAATTCAAATTTGTGTTGTTCATTAAATTTGGATTGCTTAATTCAGAATGTATACATTAATATATTACCATTTTCAAACAGTATTTGAAACTTTAAAATGTTTTTGACTATTAAGTGTCTGTTTTAAACTTTAATATTGTAATTGTTGTCACAAAAGTTCTTCAGTAAATAGATTTTACTTACAGTTTCTTTTGTCTCTCCCTAACAGCTGGACAACCAACCTCCATGTGAAGCAAATGAAGATATGAAACCACTGTTGCAGATACAAGAAGAGGTGATTGCTGCTGATGTAGATCTATAAATATATATATTGTGTGTATGTGTGGTTTTTTTCTAAGAGTAACTCTTGCTTGTCTAGTCTTCGTAGCAATACCTTGTATTCTTTATGTAACTATTTTTATTTATAAGAAAGTAATTGCAGTAAGGAAATGGCTGGGAAAAATGCTTTCACATTTTCAGCTTCAAGTACCGAAAGCACAAGAGAGAATAAGTATATTTTCCATAATAACTTCAAAATATTTTTGAGACTTATAATCATCTAGTTGACTTTCCAATGGTATATGAAGAGGGTATTTTGTTTCTAAGCTCTTGAAATGAGCGTTAGAGAAATAGCTAATATAAATATATATTTGCAATTGCTGTCTTTATTTTTGACATATACTGAAAGTTAATTCTCTAGGTTAATATGAAGCTGCATTTAAATGCACACAAATGTGTTTGCTTTCCATATGCTGGTTTCTAAAATCATGTGCTTTTTTGAAACCTAAATACAAAGAATAATCTGTTTGCTCAGTGGTGTTGGCATAATATTCTGTGGAATCCATTTAAGAGAGAGAGTTTTCCTTTCCCATTTGGAAGTGTAAGTATCACTCTTTCCTCTGCAAACTGAGTGGAGAATGGTTGTTGAATTATCATATATTTGTAAATAAAAACCTGATGTTGCATTTATTAGAAGTTTTTGTCCTTTCTGTTCAGCTAAACATGTCTAAGGTAGTGTGTAGAAATATAAAATTGTTTGATTTTCATCTTGGGAAAAATATTTGTTCTGACAGGCTTAAGTTGTTCACATAAATATATGCAAGAACAGTTCTTCATTTTTTATCTTTCTTTGTAGTCAATGTCAAAGTCTCTGTACAGCTTTTTCATCAACCTCCTCATTCTATTTCCCTTGAGCATTCAGAGAATGTGGTGAGATTATATGTCCAACCCTGAAAAAAATTGAAAGAAGTGGATGTTCCTTAAAATTTCTCTGCTATTGCTAGAAATGAAGTGCTGAAAATGTTTTTGGGTTAGGTTCTGCCTCTCCTGAAAACACAACTGGAATGTGCACTATGTCTCAGTGGTGGCTTCCAAATTGTTCTGGTCAGTGGCTTCTCCAAATCCTTTCATACCCAGTTATGTATCCTTCTGTGTCCATATTGCTGGAAGCAGTGGAAAAAAAAAATAGTTTGTGGATCAGAGGAATCTTGGGGAGTGTTTTGTGGGTAAAACTGAGAAAGAGGAAGCTGGCAGGTACAGGAGGGGTCTTGAGTGTGAGCTTGTATATGGTACCATGAAGAGCTTCAGTGAGGCTGCCAGGCAGCTTAGGGTGCTCCTTGCTCTCAGGGGATTTGGCTCTCAGGAGTGGTGTGTAGGAGAGCTGAGAGATTGGGAAGAGATTGTGGCTATGATATCTGGGGGTAACAAAGGAAGATGGTGCTGTTTTGGTACAGTGGGAGAACTTCACCTGCGTCCCTGTAGTTTCTCCTGCTTGTAACTGGGTGCTGCTTGCTGAATTACAAAGTGCCAAACATTATTTTTACTTTTTGCTTTAAAAATTAACATATAAAATCTAAAATGTCTCATCAGCCAAACTTGACTCTGGTTTTTGTTATTCAGTTAAAGACTGGTAAAGGTGTTTAATTTGGTTTTTACTGTTGTTTTAAGTAATCACATGATAGACCACAGATGACATCACTGTGATATGAAGACCCTAGTCGTCAAGTACAAACTATGGAGGAATAGTGCCTGTTCACACAGCTCTCTGGAGTCCTCTCTGCTGCTAGTGGAAGAAACTTGCTTCCCTGAAAGCTGTTCAGAATCTAATTTAGGTACTGTGCAAATATGGCTTTCTGTTAAGGCACATACCTTGGGTGGACATGGTATGGATGGCCCTCAACATGGTAGTTTTCAGACTTCATTTACTGAAGACAGCATCTGCAATAATGAACCAATGAAGCACTGTCCCCTGGCCCCCAAATTCCAGATACCTACAGTCTCCACTACCAGCTCTGAAATACACTGAGAGACAGTTTTTTTGTCACAAGTCAAAGTTTCTCAACATCTAACCAATAAATTTATCTTAGCCTGTCCATGACTCCCCCTCTCTCAACACTGTGTTATGCAGCAAAACTCTGATAAAATTTAGGGATGGTGACGTTGTTTTTTGCATCTTGAGCCCAGTCATGTTTCCCTGGCTGTGGGAATCATTTGGGCATGGAAATTGTCTGGTGGTGAAAAATGGAAGGAGAGAAAATTCGGCGGTCTGTGGTCTGCAGTGCTGCCTGGCTCATGTCCCGCAGCCTGGAGTGGTATGCTCTGAGCCAGGCTGGCTTCTCTTAGATGGTGTCAAGTACTTCCAATGCAGGGTCCAATTTCATTTTCCCACAAAATATCTGCAAAAAGGTGGGGTTATTTCATTAGCTTGCTTGTGCACAAATGAATGGGATTTCAAATTTAGTGGGCCTCAAAGTGCTGGAATTGAAACTCTTCAAGAGTTGAAGCTGAGTTTCCACCCATGATAAATTCCTGGGTTTTAAACAAGGCTCTGTCAAATCTGCATTTGTTAATTCACAATGGTAAATGTTAGTAACAAAAATTCCTTTGTCCCCTCCTTCCCTTGGAGGGGAACAGGCATTGCAACCTAATGAATGTTGTATTTGTCTGTTTTGATCCTTGCTGAAGTATTTGGAGCATGTTGAGCTCTCAAGTTCAGCAAACCTGGTTACTGACACAAGATGGCAGTGTGGAAGTGCACCTTGCACATTAAAAAACCATTTCCGTGATTGTAATCTCATATAAAGTGTTTTAGTGTTTGCTAAATTATGCTGAAGTTGTGATGTAAGAGAACTTTGTCTTAATCTTGGCCCTTTCTTCCCACCTGGCATCATGGAGATACGATGTGCAGCTGAATCTGAGACATCTTGGGTTCTTTTTGTTTGTTTGTTTGTTTGTTTTTTCCTATTTCATTAATTAGCTGCTGCTTAAAGCACTGCAAGGTAGGGATTGTGGTAAAGAGAACAATGAAATAGATGATTTCTAGTGGAGGTTTTTGCTGTATATTGTTGGAGTCTTTTTTAAGGTAATGTTCAAGGAAGAAGAACAAATTGCTCTCAGTTCATCAGCTGCAGAATTGCTGTTTAAAGTTACAGCCCTCAAATGCATGGGTGTACAGGAGAGCTGGAACTCTGCACTGCTGCTAAACTCTGAGTACATTTAGGGCTGTGTGCTCTGTTCAGTACTCCCAGGTGCTGCTTGGGGTGTTGTTGTCTGGGGCATCTACCCAGAGCTGGTCTGGATAAGGTGCAAGCCTGGGAGATACTCATGCAGCTGCCATGGCAGGTTCTGCAGGATGCTGTGGTACTGTGTTGTTGAGAGGGCAGTAGAGATGTACAAGTTAACAACTGAAAGAACATCAGCTGCTTGCAGAGGTGTGATTCCATGGGCTGGTGAGAACATGCCCACTGTTAGGTGAGGTGTTTGGCTGTCTAAGCTTCACTGACATCAACAGACATGCAGCCTGTGGCTCACATGTAGACACCTGCATTATTGTACACCTGTTTATTTAATGCTTTTTTGGCTTAAAAAAATCCTGGAATTATCTGAGAACTCTTGAAATCTCCCTTCTATTTAGGCTTGCAGGCTGTCAGCTAATAACTAACTGCAGTGTACATTTTAATGCAGCTTTGGAACCGAGTGGTCTATGGGTAACAGCTCTGTCACAGGTCAAGGTTTAAATAAAGTGGCACTTCAAAAATATAAAATGTTTTCACTGTGGGCTATGTCTAGTACATAAGAACAAATCAAGCATCTTGGAGTACAATTCAAGGTATTGCATATGTTTTTAATTTTTATGAGAGTTTCTTTTAGGGTTTTATAACAGGAAATTTGTCAGAAATTTCAGTATTAATTACCTATGAGTTCACCCGTCCAGGCAAGCTGTCACACCACAGGCAGTGCTGATCAGTGGCAAGATTTATGCAGCAGAGCCCATCTTTCGAACCTGATGTCTGAGTTTGAAGTTCACACTGACCTCAGAAATGGTCAGAGCCAGTCTTGTTATTTTCAGTAAAATACTTTTCAGGTGAATCCCAAGGGAGAGTTCAGTGATAAGTTCAACACTTCCCTTAGGTAATAGCTGTTGCTGCATCGCCCAACTTTGTCACTTATGGAGGGGGAAAGTGTTTGATATCTGACAATGTGAGCTCAATGTGAAAGGTGGTATGCTTGCAGCAGTGTTTTAAATTCCAACCAATCATTTTTAATGGATTAGCAAAACCTGTGCTATGGCTGTAATGGAAGGCTTATTAGCAGCAGGCATAATTACACAAAAGAGCAGCTTCATGCTGGAAGCACTTTAGCATTTTCATTTTAGCTCCATGCTTCTTGGTAGCTAGGGGCACCAACATAAAGCAACATATGAGGATGATGTAAAGTGCTTCCTCTCAAAAGGGATGTTCTAGGGTGAGCAGTAGGGTATCAGTTTATTAAAACTAAAGAATTTTTTTAATTGGTTCAACCAACTTGAAACAAACTTGCCAGTTAAATACTTGCTGTAGGTAGCAAACACTCCAAAGGTGTGCCTTATTGTGCAGTGGGAATTACTGGGTTCTCCTCGACATTTGATATTGTATAAAGAACAAAAACACTTTTTAAAAATCATGTACAAGTGTGTATGTGCCTACAGTTTCTCTTTACTGTTTGCAATAGAAGAAAAAAAAAAGCTCAGGCCATCAAATGGGCAGTTCATGAGCACAACCCTGTGAGAGCAGGCCTGTGTTTGGCACAGTGTGCCCTCCTAAATGACTTTCTGCAAGTACCTGGCCAAGAGCAAGTGTTTCTGATTCCCTGAACTGGAATTTGTTCTCATCCTCCAGCACTTAACCAGATGTGCCATTCATTGCTGTTCCAACTGCATATGACCCTTCTGTGCTGGAAATTCAGACATCAGGGTCAGACCAGGCTACTGCAATATTTGGTCTGCCTGTATCGCTACAAAGTTCAGAATCTCATCCAACAACTCCCATATTGAACACAACTGTGTGAACAGTGGTGTGCTTTGTTGGAAAGAAGCTCTGTGTAGATCTGAAGAATGCAAATGATGAAAAGTGTCAACATAAATTGTTCAGTGGTTAATTAGCACTCTTAAAAATACTGATTTTATTTTTACTTATCTTAATGAGCTTTCTACCTTAGGATTGTATTTTTGTTCGTTTAAGTTGATTTAGACTTCTAGAGCTAGATTAATTCTCTTTGTTCTTTGTTAGATTGTACATAAGTCTTCTTTTTTTTTTTTTTTTGGGTTTTGTTAGGTTTTTTGTTTGTTTTGTTTCTCATACCTGTACCTAAAGCCTTATTGCTCACATTAAACACAAAATGCAAGATTACCTCCATGGGTGGACATTTTGGATTAAAGGACATTCTCTCAGCGAACTGCAACTCAAAACTTTCCAAGGAGATTCATAACACAGGAGATATATGCCTGAAGAGCATTAAAAAAAAATGTGAGGCTGTATAAGGATTTATTTGCATAAGGCAAATATTCAAATGAGAGCTAATGCCCATAAGAGAATTTTGCTGCATAGCTTTTCTGGCATAATTACTAAGGTTTTAATTTGCCTTTGTTGGAATGACCATGCCCAAAGTCCTGTGTAGTTCTGCTAAATTTTCCTGTCTTGGGGAAGCACCTGTAAGAGATTTCCATTCTGATGTGTCTTGACAGACAAGGGGACAAGGTGACATTCCATTTTTATTTCTCAGCATGAATTGTCAGTTGCAAAAAAATACAATTAGTGCCTGCTATGTTTAGCAGATACTCATGTGAGGGATCCAGCTTGTGGCCTTTCATCAAACTATAGCTTTGCAAAGATAACAACTGCTGTCTTTTGATGCCCATGTAAACAAGATTCCTGCATAGAAACACTAGTTATACTTTCATGTGATACTTGAAATAAAATTAGTTCCTGCCATGGTAACTGTCACGTCTATGAGATATATATGTACTGCTCACTATTAAGGCCAGGGGTTAGACCAGCGTACCCCTGTCTGCATTCATCAGAGGAAAATCCCAAGGGAATTTGGGGAAAGCCCCACTGCAGTGGAGGATGTTGGTGAGCAAGCAGACTTCAGCCAGGCACAGCTCCTGTCTGAATAAACCAGAGCCATCGGGCACAGTGAGCTGCAGAATGGCAGTCATGAGTTGTGTTATTCACAGTACTCTGTGGAAAATGCATATTACAAATGTGCATGTATTTCTATCAACAATTTCAATGCATACAAGTACTTTTGGATCTCAGCAAGTAAACAAAAAAGTGACACATCACTTCTTTGCTCTTTGCTATTGAAATAGTTGGATGGTTTTGGCTTTTTACTGGTGGACTCCGTGTTCTCTTGCCTGTGATAGTTCATGGCACATCTAGCACCTGCTAAATGCAGTATTTTGTGTTCCCCTTCCTCAGTATTGTGTCAACTCTGCCATATAGGAGAGGTAATTCTGAACTAGGGGTTACCCCTGTCAATGTACAAATGCACTTAGGTTGTTCTGTGTTATACCAACACCTAACCCTTTCCAGATCATATGCTTCTTCTAGTGATGTTGTACTAAGTGGAAAACAAAAAGTGGCCTGATAAATGCCAGTTTGGTACTGAAAATATGGGTACATGGTAAGCAGGAAGGGATACACAGGCTGCACTATACATTTAGCTTTATTACACTAATGCCCCTTTTGGTTACTCACTATAGCACTTTGTAGCTACATAGTGTTACCACATAGCTTATTTCTGGTATCATATACACTGAATGTCCTCTTAAATCCTATTTCTCTGTAGCAGCTTTGACTTGAAGCCAAGAAAGCTGCCTATTCAGAAAAACTGTTTATATAATCTTTTAAGCCTTGTGTCTTTGCCAGATCACGAGTTGTTCATAAATCTGTATTGCATAGAAAATGCCAGCTGAAGGTGCTGACTTTGTTAAGCTTGTAAAACCAAAGTATCCCTTCATGTAGCACTAAGAGAGCATTTGAATTATTTCCTTCCCTTTATCAAGGCTATGATCTCTGAAATATGCCCATGAAAGTGATGGCATCAAGAGATATAGAATCCCAGAAGATAGAGGGCTAATGTGTATGTCTAAAACAGCAATAGCTGATGGCTCTGGAGCCAGCCAAGGATTGTTAGTAATAACCTGCTGTGAGAAAGAACAAAATGTTGCTGGAGAAGGGGCCCATGCAGAGGTAGTGCAACACTTTCCAGGGTAAAATCCTTGTCCTAGTTCCTGAAGATAAGCACAACACAGTACAGTGCAGGAACGAGAAGTGGGGATGGATTGTAGGGAGGGATCAAGGTCACCAAAAAATCCTGAAGCCCTTTGGCCCATTCCCAGAGGAAAGGGCTATGCATAATAAGAAATTTTCATAGAAAGTGAGAAATTTTTCTTAAGGGCAGGGAAATTATCTATAAGAAGGTACTCTCACCAAACCCAGGCAGCATCCCTCGGACCCTGGGTATCCTATCAGCTGGACTGACATTGAAACCAAGACTAGTTCTCTCTCCTCCTTCTCTCCTTTCTTTCCTTTCTCTTCCTTACCACTTTCTTCAAAACTCACTGCCATATGCTTATATAGTAGGTCAGGGACTAACATACAATTTTCCATGCCAAGTGTGTAATTTATTAATAAAACTTTGAGGTTTTTCAGACCGTCTGACTTCAGTCACTCTTTTGGACCACAGGCACCTAGGGTGCTAGATAGGAATCATAGGAATCTTGGGTGCTCCATTCCCCACAAGGCTGGGACATCACAATACACAAGGGCAAAAATGCTCTTTGGTCATCCCTTAAGAAGTAGATATTTACATTCATTGGCTTTTGCAATCAAACTAATAATTTTTTTCTCTCTTCTGTTGTGGGTTTTTTCCACAATAACAATGGTTACACTATTCTGCAAGTGTGTTTATCTTCTGATCAAGCTCAATGCTGAGGCAGCAAAACAGATGTGTTTGTAATCCTGTTCTCTTGCATGTAGATTGACTGCAACTCTGATTCCCACAGAGCCTCGCTGTTTTATGCAGAGCACTCCTTGAACATGAGCCTGGGAGTCAGGCCTTACCTCCCATGATGGAACAAGCTCTTTGCAACACCACTGCTGTTCTCTAGCGTGGGAAAAAGGTTTCCCCATGCAGCCCACGGGTTGTTCTGCTGTTCAGTAATCTCCAGCAGCCTGCACTGCTGGAGATTTATTTCACTGCTGTCCAGAGAGAGCAGGAATATGACTGAGATCAGCAAGGCCCATTAGTGAGGCTGTGAAGTGATAACCTTGGCTGAGCTGGATACAATGGGGACTATGCTGCTGTAGAGCAGATAAGAAAGATTAGCTGAGTTATGCTGGTTTGCCTCAGTTAGGAATGGTGTGCATGGTGCAGGTTAAATTACAACTACCTTGGCACTCTGGTCTATAAGTTTTTGTATGGGTGCTGAAGAAGTCTTGTACAGGTATCACCAGGGGTTTTTCTGGAAGCTTGAGAGAGAAGCTGGAGATTCAAGAGAGTGATGAAAACAATGCACTGTAATGCTGGAAGATGTTCAGTGCTCTTGTATTTTGTTGGACTGGAAATTTTCTTTGTGATGTTCCTTAAGCCTCTGATTTTGAACTAAGTAAATGGTACTTTTTATAAAATCGGTGACATTTTTTCTTCCTAAAGCAAACAAACAAACAAAAAGACCAGAATAAATAGTTTAAAAAAATTAACTTCTGTCCCTTCAGCTGAGTGGGAAGAGTCTTTGATTGACCCTGAGATTAGCTCAGTTGGTTGGAGCCCAGTGCTAATAATGTGACAGTTTGAGGACAATCCCTGTATAAGCCATGCACTTAAGAATTGGACTTGAAGATTCTTGTGGGTCCTTCCATCACAGAATATATTTTGTGATAGATGATTACTTCACCAGAAGATATTCTGAGGTTGAATTCTTTGTTAAATTATAAAATTGACTTTCAGGCTATCAGCTGGTCCTGGACTCTTGAGTGATGGGTTTGTGATCCTACACAATTTTAAAAAGAGGCTGTGAGTAGTATTTTCTAATTTTTCTACGTGGATATTTGTAAAGTGAATCTGTGCAGCTCTACTGATTAATTATTTTCCACATGAGGACTTTGAATTTTTCACACGTATTTGTAGCACACCTGAGCTTCAGTGTTCAGCCTACCAACCTGTGAGCAGAATTCTTAAAAGGATGATACATGTTTCAGTTTAGTTTTAGATCTAACTTTGGCCAAACTCTGAACTTTTTTGTCTTCAGCACTCAGTTTGTCTATCTGTAAGATACTTCCACACAGATAGGGATGGGGAGGTTGCACTGCAATACATCATCTCCACCAGTCCTAAAAGTTTTAGTGCGTCAAACTCCTTTCCAGAGTAATCCCTCTCTACTGAATTTAGTCAGTTTGAAAGGACTAGTGTTTTTTCTCTGCCCATGTACTAAGTCCTGAACCTCTGAGACATGTTTCAACACTTAGAATGAGTAGAAAGTGGCCTTCATCTGCCAACTTTTCAAAACAAGAATGGGCAAATTCAGCCAGTGCAAATAAATGCTGGACAAGATCTGTTGTCCCAGTTGCTCTGGCATTGGAGTATGAACTTTCTTCATTCTGCCAGTATGAGATTGGCCCTGTGGGTCTCACTGGACATAATTTGATGTGTTTGCCTAATTACCTTCTGAATTGAACAGCACTCTCCTGTGCATTTTCTTCACTGGTGGTTCTGGACAAGAGGTTGGACACACCCTGTACTGTGGCTATTGGTTTTATCTTCTCCACACACACGTTCCAGCACTGAAGTTAGGTTTTTTTTATTCCTAACAAATGAAATGGGAAGAAAATTGATGTTCAGCCTCTATCAGCCTTTCCCTGTAATGTCAGTAATTGATGGCAGTGTTTCACTTGCCAAGCAGCAAGCCTTGGACTTGTTGCAGCCATGCTAGAGTGAAATGTGGCAGTCTTCTCACTTTCCTACACACTGTCAGACTGGCTCAGTGATTATTTACTGCCAGTCATGTTGCTGGCAGAAGAAGTGATGTCTCTTTGGCAGCTAACCCACAAGTGACTTGATACTTATCACTTTTTCCTTCTGCCCTGCTTCACAGATTCAGACCAGGGTCGGGTCCCTTTTCTATGTTCACTGTGCTGAGGGGAACTCTTCCCCATTGACCTTATAATTAAGTCAAGTTGTAGGTTTTGTAAATCACCATTCCATTTCATTGGGTTCACTTCATTTCACAGTTACATGGATTTTCTCACTAAGCTTTGACCAAGCTTGACACTGTGGCCGAGGTTCCCTTCCCTATGCATGCCCCTAATGTGAAAGACATTATGGCCTTGCCATGATCCTTTTGGCATGCATATCCCAGCCACAATGTGCCTGAAGCTCTAGGGTCTCTTGCTGCCTCCAACCTAACTGGAACCCAAATGGCATCTTGTCACTGGGGCCAATGAGCCCAGAGCCCATAGCCCATAGCCCATAGGTGGTCCAAATTTGAAAGATGTAGAAACAGCAGGATTGTGGCCCTGCCAGAATGGCCTTGGCATGCCTATTCCAGCCCTGGTGTTCCTGGAGCTGTAGGCTTTTTCATTCACTCAACCCTAAACCTAGCCATAACCCTAGCCCCTAGCTCAGCCCCAACCCCAATGGCAACTTGGCAGTGTGGCAGAGATCCTCCTTGCCATAGGTGGCACAGCTTATAAAGTGTGGAGCTGGCAATGTTGGCACCCTGCCCTGATGCCCTTGCACTGCCTTTTAGAGTACCAGTGTCCCAGGAGCTGTAGGCTCTGCAGCTATATGAACCCTAAGCAGAGCCCTAAGGGCAGCTTGTGGCTGCTGCTGAGATCCCCATCACCATGGCTGGCCTGGATTCAATAAGTATAGATTTTCTCCCAAGTTTTGTATTTAAGCTCTCTGTTTGGCTTTGCATTCCTGTGGCATTTGAGGCAATGCCTCAGGCTTTGCAGATACGTAGAATGATTAAAGAGTTAGAATGCCTTTTAATTAATTTTTAATATTTTTTAGTTTATAGGAGGAAGGGGAGAATAAACACAAAGAGGCAGTACTAAAAAGGTGAAATCCTCATTCTCCTCTCAGTTAGCTTCAGCTGTTGTTATGTTTTATAATTTAAATTGCTTCAGCCTTTCTAGTTTTGTTAAGAACTGGCTTTGATATTCAGCTTCTTTCTTGCATGAGTTCTTCCAAACTTAAGAGTCTTTCCCCTGTGTGTTCGGGTCTGATCTGAAACTCAGAACTTGTGGCTAAGAAATCACACCCCAGAATGGCTCACAGAGTGTATTGGCCACTTATGGAAATAGTTAATATTAAAATAATTTTAAAAGACTGCATCAATTAACACAAACCGACACAATTTTCTTTGACATAGCATCACCTCTTCACCTCTTCTTCACCCTCAAAAATCTTATCAGCCAGCATGAATCTCCCCTGTTCAGGTTAAATTAATTAAAACCATTCAATGAAGGGTGATGTTCTTTTTCACAAATGCCATTTAAATATATTTACTGAATGAGCTTAAATGTTGTTCTTTAAAAATGCAATATTTAATTACTATTTTATGCTGAGAAATGGTAGTGGAGTCAATTAACAGGTCTGTTATATTCAGTTAAGCAAATATACCAGTTTCTCTTTTATTTGCTATCAGTCTAATTGAAGTTTTGTTTTCCTTTTAGATTGAATTAATGTAATCATCAATTGTGTTTTCTTTACATACACTTAGAATACTAATAAAGGAAGTAAACCAAGGCTTCTAAATTATATTCAAAATGCAAGTTGTAGCTCTTATGTGGTTGCTATAATATACATAGATGATATGCGAGGCTGTCCAACTGTCACATAATTTTTGTTAATAATTCAAAATGCTCTGTGCATGTCTTAATATGATTGCTTTTTCTGAGGGGTGAGGAAGTGGGGAGTTGCTCTTTAGTAGGACCAGAATTAACTTCTTCCTTTTCTTGATGGTTTCTGAGCCACATTAATTTGGCTACAGCTACTGGCATGAGTCAGGTCTGCTGGTCCTTTTAAAGGCATTTGTGTATTTTGCAGGTCTGAGGTTTATCCACTGTCATCACTCACAGAATTGACTGGATTGCTACTCTTGGAACTTGGACAGAGCCCTTCTCAGGCAGGATGCCTGGGGTTTTGCCCACATGTGGGATCTACTAGAAGAAAAAGGGAACTTTACAAGCCAAATTCCCTGTCCCTAGCTGGGTTAAGGACTGCGGCAATTCTCTTAATCTTTTCTGATATATTTCTATGGCATGTTACATAAATTCAGCTACTGACTGAATTTGGGTGTTAGGTACCTATGCAATAACTCCTTTTCACTTTTTTTTTTTTTCACTTTTTCTGTTTAGTTGAGACCTACTTGTAGTCAGTTTTGTCACAGCTGCCCCTGCCTGTGGCAGTTTGCTGCCCTCTCTGTAATGGATTGACTTGAGTTTTCTATGACCAGTCAGTCATATTTGTCCCTCATTACTTGATGTCGTGCTTTGACCCGGAAAAAGAATTTTTCCGGAAGGAAGAGTCAAACCACGACACTTGAAACCACCTGAATACGTCTCCATAATTCTGCTCAGATTTAATCTACTCTGAAGTGTCAAATTATATTGAGTTTTAAGCCAGTGAAGTCTATATATGTACATAAATATACTCTTTCATATTTTTCCTGTGCCATATTAATGAAATGCCTGTGTCAAATCATCAGCTTGCTTCCTGACATATTTAAAAGTGGAGGGCAGTGACTGTTTCTTAACTTTAGGGAATTATCCTAATAATTCAATTTAATTGTTTGCTCTATTAGAGATAATTTACAATGAACATATATTAAAAATAAAAATACCTGTTCTTATATTTATATAATTTATATTATATTTATAATTTACTTACTACACTGGGTAGACAAAATAATTTAGACTTTTTTTAGTCAGTCTGTGAGATTCATTTTTCAAGTATTTTGTCATGGAAACAATTGAAATGCTGTTTCCTAAAAAATTTACACTTGCCAAATTTTTGCATGTACATCACAAAGAAGGAAACTAGGAGCTCAGTATTAAAAACAAAAAAGGTTTCCTGTTCCCTGTTGTCTCACATTAAAGGGCAGCAGCTTCTGCTTGAAATGAGCCTACTTTTTGTTTTCTTCATGTACAGTTAGAGGATCTGCTATAAAAACTAATGGATGTGGATTTGTCAGAAAGGATCTGGTCTTTTATTAATTTCAACACATAGATTTTGGAAGGATGCTCTTGATGATTTTCCAAAAGCTTATTTTTCTTTAACAGTTTGACATAAAACAGGAAATCAGCGCAAATGCTGATGTTTTATGCTGTGAGTAGCACATTAAGCTGTCCATGAGCTTTTTGTCAAATTTTGCAATTTTATGTATGAGTCCATGCATTTCAACTTTTAACTTGCCTATTATTTGATGATGCATCTGATGTTCACTGAGATTCCTTTGTATTTCTTTGGAAGAAGCTGACCTACCTTCCCTCCTCATCCTGACAGCTGTTGCAAAAACAACTCTACTGGGCAATTGGATGCTTTTTTAAAATTCTGCCAGTTGACTTTCAGGCAAAGTAAACATCTGTGCCACCCAAGTTTATCACAGAGCATCTCATTAAGTCTTAAGGAGGAGTTGCACCTGTGGAAAGAAGAGATTATTTCTTTACAATGTGTAACTACTGTGCAGATAACATACAGATTTGTGCCCTCAGAGGTTGCCAGGCTTTCTTTTATCCTCCAGCTGTACTTAGGAAAAAATAACAATCATGCTTAGGTATGGACTCCTTCTGAAATGGGAATAGTTCACCCATGTCAAAAACTTCTTTGCTATGAGGATGACAGAGGAAGGGAACAGATAGCCCAGAGAGGTTGTGGAGTCTCCTTCTGTGGAAATATTCAGAAGCAATCTGGACACAACCCTGAGTAAGGTAGTGTATTGGTCCTTCCTTGAGCAAGGAGGTTGGACTAGGCTGGTTGGATCTTCACTGGTCCTTTCCAGTCTTACCCGTTCTGTGATTCTGTAAGCTGTCTGAAGTGCCTTTCTCAAAATACTCACTGCTTAAATGGCTCGATATTCTGTGTGGAGTAGTAGAGGCTAAATCCACATGACAGTCTTTCTGAAGGAGAAATGCATTACTCCAATGAAATATTTAGTGAGTAAAGAATGCTATAAAGTGTCTCTAGCCTAAATCTGCAGGTCAGCCTCTCTGCTGGCAGAAATCTGACAGCTGTTTGGAAACTCTGTTGCTGAAGACACTCCAGCAATCAGATGTCAGTGGGTTGGAGCTGTTGTGCACAGGTTCAGGTGCGTTGTGCTGAATGGAGACTTAGAGAATGGGAGTCATAGAGTTTTCGTGGGTGTAGGAGGAAATCTCTCAGAGGGACCACAATGGAGAAAACTGCAATTTCTTCATTACCAAAAAAGAAGAAGAAGAAAAAAAAAGCTGTTAGTTTGTTTGTTGCCATCTACCTTTTTTTTTTTTTTTTTTTTTTAACTAATTTATCCACTAAACACTCCTACATTTTCACAGCATTTTTCTACCTGCAGTGCAGGCCCATGTGCATCTTTGCTGTGCAAATCTAGACATTCCTGGCTACAATACTACTGCTAACATCCCCTTGAAAAAGATGGTTAACTGTGACAAAGAAAAGCTCTGCAAACTCACAGTCATTTAGTTCAGCTAATCTCTATCATATCCACTTGATGCTGCCTGATTCTCTTCATATAAAGGTGGGTTGCAGCAATAACTTGAAGTATTAACATGAATAACTCTCATGACTGATATCCTCCCAAACAGTTCTCTGCTCACAAAGCCATTATCCTATTAGTGAGTAAACCACATCTTGGCTGATCACTCTCTTGATATGGTTTTGTGGTTTCTTGTGCAGAGATCCCAGAGTTTGATAATTCATTTGTTTTTTATTTTCTATTTAAAAGTTTTATTTAAAGCTTATTGCCATATAGTTCTTTGTAGATTTTGCAAATTAAAAAAAAAAAAAAAAATTAGGGTGTGAAAATACATCTTAGGATAGCCACAATAGAAAACGTATTGTCTAAGGGAAACAGTTTGTAATTGCAAAAATTCTTTGTTTCTTGTTTTGGTTTGTAAAATTCTTGTTTTAGCTTTACCTCAAACCTGACCCAAGCAAATAACTTCATGGCCTATTTGTAAAAGGAGTGCAATTAAATAGATGGTAAAACTTTTGTTTATGGTGTTCAAAATCTGTGAAAACAGTTTCCCTCTTTTCCTGCATAAGGCAAAAAGAAAAGGAAAGAAACTCAAAAGAGTTATAAGGGTCATAATTGCTGCTTCTGCTGAAAATTTGTGCAGCTCTGAGTAAAAAATTGGTCTGTTTGTGGCATTTGTTTAAGATCTCTGACTCACATGGTGAAAAGCATCTACCTTATCCTGTATCTTCCTCCATTTCCATGCCATTTTGTCAGTGTCTCCTTGCTGCCCCCACTTCTGTCTAGGTGTTAAGGATGGTGACATTCAAAGGTCCCCTGGCATTACTGAGGAAAGATGTGTGGGTGAAAACAGGAGAGAGCTTAAAGTCAGACCTAGGCCCAGTGATGTAGTCTTGAGAAAAACCTGGGTGTAAAAAGAGGTCTGGGTCTGTAAGTAAAGAAATGCCACGTTTTTGGGTTTTTTTCGTTTTTTTGGTTTTTCTTTTATTTTTTATTTTTACTCTTGGGAAGAAATAAAACTAAAACCAACAGAAAAGTACTAATTTTTTTAAAGCACATTTCGAAAGGAATTTCAGTGAAACTTAAGACAGGGGCATTTTGGACCTACAGTGATTGTCAAAAAATGTGGAGAGGCAAATGCTGGAAGGGTTTGTCTCAGAGGTGTGGTAAAAGGGAACACATAGAGTGCTACCAACCCCTGAATTTTCTTTATCCAACACAACACTGTGATCACAGAGACACTGAATATTCATGGTATTTGCTGGGTCTTGCAATTTTTTAAGAGGTCATGGCACTATTCTCCTTTAGAAAGGAACAACTGCTGAGAAAAAAAACTTTCCCATAATTGAGAATTGTTGTCTGATGAGCCAGGCTGCTGCTTATTGCTGTCTGACTCCTGCTGTATCCAGGGAAACTGTCTTTTCTCTTCTTTGCTAATACATAGCAAGTAAAGTGATACTGGATGTTGACACTAGTTTCTCCTTAGTGACTGTGACTCCACTTTAAATTTTAGCTGCCAGCCTACAAGAGGATTATTTTTCTCTATTTCTCTTTCTTTGTGTCTTTTACTGTTTGCTTTCTGATGTGTATGTATTTTTCTTCTTGAATCCATGGTTGGGTATGGTAGATGTCCTTGCCTTTTCCTATGGAAAAATGCAGAAAATCCTGGATGAGCTATGAGGATTTACAAAGGTAAATCTGGGCAATGCTTGGTAGACAAAACCCAACAAAGAGCATTGGTGTTGACGCCATTTATTTTGAGATGGCATTTACTCTTTCTCTGTGACATCAGTGCACCAACAAACATAATTTTTCCTTCAGAATGTGCACAAAATAAATATTTTAATGAGGGAAGTGTTCGACTTTCAATTTACATGTCTTCGAGAATCAGTGAAATAAGAGTTGCTCCCCATTGACTCAGGAAATACCTTTGAAATCTGTTTTTTAATGCTTTCTTGTGAGTAACAGGTTTCTATTACTGCATTGTTTCTGTCAGGCTTTGTTGGCCAACATCTGCTTAACACGGCAGAGATGTGGACATCTCAAAACAGACACATTCCTGGGGATTCTATGAAAATGCCAAGCAGATGGAAAGGGCCCAAATCAGTGCCTGAGCTGAAAGGTTTAGATAAATTGAGATGGGTCCAGGCTCAGCTGCCACATGCCTTGACTGACCTGTGTTAACTGTGTGGATCTCAGCCATCTCGGTGTCTTTATGGAGATGCTGCAGGGCTGGTGGGTATGTAGAGCTGTGACATTGGAGAGGTTTTGGGGGCAGAAGGGCAGCCGGCAGTGGGACCCTTCTGCTGCTTATGGAAACAGTAATTTTTGAACAGACATGGAAATAGCTTTGCAGTGTATTGTAAGGTCTTGTCACATTGTTAATGCTTTGCTGCCCATTTGTTAAGTTTTGGGGTTTTTTTTAAATTGTTTTTCCCTGCCTGACACTCCAGTTCTTGTTTAAACCTGCAAACACCGTTTCTCCCTTCTTTACCTTAAACAGTCTTGAAGCCAGATGAGATAATGTGGAAAGCAAACTCCTTTCAAATACCCTGTGAAGGTGTGTCTGGAAAGTATCAGGGGCTATAGCTGGCTAGTGTCACAGCACAGCTGATGTCAAGCAGAGAGGATAGCAGCTGTATTTAATCATGGATGTGAACACTTATTTAGACAGGTGTTCCAAATTTTGAGGTGACATTAACCTGTGTTAAAAGTACCTGTATATATGTATAAAATGTATGTTAACAAAGACACATGACCTATATCAACAGGTCCAAGAGAAGGGAGAAAAAAGAAAGGAAAATATATATGGGGGAGCTTTTCTTAATGCCCTGCTTCTAAATACTTCTTTTTATCTTCCTCATTAAAGTAACAAGTAGGTGACTGTCATAAATACTAGCAATGCAAATGCAAACACATTTTGGAAAGGATCTTGGATACACAGAGGTTTAATTCACTTTGGGCTGAAAAAAAGCAATTCGACATTTGGGACCCTCTCTTCTTCAAACAGATGTTTGGTGCATGTGAATGCCCTACCAAGCTCCTACACACTGAAGCACTGACACATGCTCACTTGTCTGTGCTCCCACTACAGTCCAAGGAGAGTTAATCAATACAGCTTTTGGGACTAATCAAGAGGGGTGGTTATGCATTTCATTCTACCAAATAGTTATATATACCAAACAGTTGGGACCCCAATTCTGTTGTTGCAATATATGTATCTTATACTGCTTGAACCAGTCCTGAGAATCTGAGGCACCTGCGTGGACCTTATAGATGTGAGATGACTGACTTGAGACAACTGGATTGCATCCCAACATCTGCTTGCTGAACTGCTCTTCTGCTGCCCTTGCAATGCCCTTGCACTGATCAGATTTCCACTAATACCAAGTGTGGCCACTTCTGCAGGTATCTACATTGCAATGTCTGAATCTGGAGCTGATTACTACTTTCAAATCACAGCACCCTAAGCTAAGGGCTTAATGAATTTACTCCAGAATCATGTAAGCTTTTTTATGACTACAGAAGTTCTCAAATTAGCAGGTCTCACTTCAAATGATACCTATGTAGCACTCAAATGTTTGTAGAAATGAAGTAGTATGAAGATCTGCTGAGAGCCAGTGAACTTCACATGAAAGTGCTCAGAGGCTTGGCCAGTAGGAGCCAAATTCAAGAGATGTTACATGGATCAGTTCTGCACATAAAATAGTTTGCGCTTAAACACTATTCTGATGTTTTCTGTGGATTTGAATTTGGTTAATTACCATTTCTCTGCCATATGCTTCTGCTGTTGCTATGTATACCTATTCTCTGATATTAGCTCACTCATTTCCATCTAATTTTTCTTACAACCATAGAATTTGCTTCATCTTTGCTATCCTGGAGATGCTCTACATAACATAGCTGCCTTAAGGCATTTCAGCTAAGATTAAAAAATTATGCTATAGCAAACTGTCAGAGCAAGAATGAGGGGAATGAGCTTTTAATGACAAGCATTAAAAACTCCCACAAGAATATACAAGGCTAACTCATGGGGACATGAGATAGTACTAAAGTATCAATGCTGGCTTTGGGATTTAAAAAAATTCCAGTCTTTCTTACTCACAAAGGATAAAATTGAGACTTGGGCAGCACTTAAGCCTAGTCTTTGTGTGCATGCTATGAAATCCTGTCACCAGCAAAGTCAATGGACACCTTACCACTTATTTAAAAAAAAAAACATGACAGCACCCTACTGCCATGGTCTTTATGTACCATGTACTTCCTAGGAGGCTTTGTATGATCTAATTCTTCAAAAGACACTTCTGGCATGAACTGCTTGCAACAGGGCCACAAAGGAGGTGGCAAAGGCAAAGAGCTGCCTTACAAAGAAATCAAAGTACCTGGAGAATCCCAGCATCTGGAACTAAATACAATCAGCAAAAGCCAGTGGCAATCTTCAGAAGGTTTAGCAGGTGAGACATTTAAGGGACACTTGTAAAGATTGATTTGTTCAGTATTTTCACCCTTTTCCTTTTATCTCTGATGCTTTTCTATTTTACATGGGGTGGAGGGAAAGAATAACTGGCACATCTCTGTATGGGTAAGTAACACAGGGAAGATGTTCATTATTAAAATCGTCACACTGACAATCAAAGGACTGAAGTCCGGATACCTCCATGCTTTTTTTTTTGTTGTTGTTGTTGTTTGTTTGTTTACATTGCTGCTTGGTGGATGAGATACTTAAATAATTGGCTTTACAATCCAAGTGTTGGAATATGTTACTTTTAGAGAAAAGCCCTTTTAAGTAAACTAGACTAAGGTCAAGGAGCCTAATATCACTAGATGCTTTTGAAAACACAGACCTTTACTTTTAGAAAAAATATCTGCAAACAACTGGTAGGAATGGAGACCAGTGGTCCTGACATGTGAGGAACCTGGTGCTTCCATCCCTTTTGCACCCGGTGTGACCAGATAGAAAGCAAAGGCAAGAAGGGACGTGGTGTCGTTTTTTCGCTTTAACTGCTGCTGTACGAAGGCTGTGCTCTCTCCAGCTCCATAGGAGAGACAGAGATGCTGGGGAGCCCAGGGTAATCTCGGGGCAGCTGCTCCCTCTGCAGGAAAAAGGCTGGAGGGATCCAGTCCTCAGGGTGCACCGAAACACGAGTGATGGTGGGGGGACACAGCGCCGTGTGACGAGTGACGATGACATGGCCAACAGATGTTTTACCTGCAGGTTGTCCATGCAACCTCAGAATTTGCTGGAGGTGAGGTCTAAAGCCTCTGTGAACAGCAAGTCTGTCTGGAGGGGCAGCGAGCAGAGACAGTGTATTCAAAAAGCACCCTAATACAGATTATTAAATGTTGGCACCCTAATACAGATTATTAAATGCTGCTCTGCCCCTTTCTGCTTAGCCCAACCACACAGGTCCCTGAAGTCTGCTGAACGGTATTTTATCTGTCTGGGAAAGGTTTTCTTAGAGCATTTCAAGGGTTGATGACTTTGGCTGTTAAGTCAGGGCGATCTGTGTTTTGCTGAACTCAGGCATTACATCTGGCTCTTAATCTCTGAATGTGGTCTCATGCCTTCCATCCTGATCTGCTAAAAATAATTCACAGTTGGCCCAGTCCAGCAATTTTAAATCAGTTGTTGGACATAAGCATTTTTCTCTTCTTTTATAGAGATTGTCTGGGCAGAAGTCTGTGCTTTTTATATTGTCTGTGTAAAAATAATTTATGGGTGTTTTATGGTCCATTTGATACTAAAATGGAATTTAATATAGAATTTTAATTTTACACCACAGAAAAAAAGCTCTGCATCTCCTCAGTTTTGTAAATAATCATTTTATGAACTTCATGAATGTATCTCTAGAGTGGATACTAAAAGTCCAAACATATAAATGAACCAGGTTTTAAAAAATCCCTAAATACTTGTTCACCTAATTTACTATTTAAGTAGTACACATAGAACCTTCTGTACAAACCAAGATAGAAATGAGTTTTGTCTACAGATTTGCTTCCAATCTTTTGATCTTGTCAGATATTAGGATTTTTTCCATATGATTTGCTGAATAGTAGCTGTTCTTCTAGATTCTGTTCTGTTCTATATTCTCCTATTGCTCATGAAAGCAGACTAAACAAATGCAATCATGGTTTCTGGCCTTGGCTATATGAATCACTTTAAAAAATAAGCAAACCAGTACACATCATTGACCCCAAATGTTTGTCTATTAAAAAAAGGATTTTACAAAAAGGATTATTATGCCATACCAAATAATTACACATATTAACTCACTGGTGGCTAGGGGTTTTTTTCAGAGAAAAAAATAAAAGGGAGCAATTTAACTGGCTTATCTGATCTTAAGCAGGAAGGAATGCTGAGAACTGATGTTTGGGATCTTGTGAAGGTATTCCCAACATTTACAGTGAGAATATTTTAGTTACTCAATTTGGGTTAAAAGCTGAAATTCCCTGTAGAAGAGTCAACTCCAGAGAGTAATTTGAACCACTGGGATGACATACACATTTGCCTCCCTCTTTAGATGCTTTTCTTCCTTCACTGATTGAGGAGTCAGGAGTCCCAGCTCAGCCTTTAAAATTAGATGATAACATGCCTAATATCTAATGTCATGATATTTCTGAGGGACACGGCACAGTTTCAGTATCACTCTACTCATGATTCACAAGGTCAGGCTGCTTGCTACTGCTCCTTCTCCCCTTGAAATAAGAAATACGAATACAATAAATTGTGTTTAAAATGCTTTTAAAAGAATATGTATGTATATAATTATGCATACATGGAACTACTCCTGCAGAAATATGTGGGAGGATGGATTGTAGGAGAATAGAGATAGTGCTGAAGGCAATCTCACCCCTGAGGAGTTGCAGCTGTACTAATTACCAAAGAGTAGGAACAGCCCTGCCCTTAACAGGGCACAGCTGTGTCCAGTAAGGATGGGGTTACAAAAGAGTGGGTAGCTGGTTGGGAGGAGAGATGGAGTTTGGTGGCTGTGGTGCTGTGAGGGTTAGGTGGTTGTGATAAGGACAGGCAGAAGTCAGCTGGCCTTGTGGGAAAGAGAGAAAAGGAGTCAGTGTTGTGAGGAGATGCCCATGAGAACTCACGGAGAAAAGGTATGAAAATCTTACAGTAAGATAATGAACTGGTGATGACAGTCAGTTCCCATCCATGGTTAATTGCTGCCAAGCACTGACACCAGCAGTTGGTAGCCTTTATGAGGATGGATCCTGACAGAAATATTAGGCTGGAGGGAAAAGGACTAGTAGGATTTTTGAGGTAATCCACAACATGGAATTCTTTTCTCAAACTATCCAGACTCCAACTTGCAATGAAGATGGGGAAAATGCCTTTTCCTCTTGGAGAGCTTTCTTTCATTACATGAGGGAAAAGAACTTAAGAAGCAACTTTTCTGTTGCTGGTTAATTTCTGTCTTTGGTACAGGGTGAATGAATGGTATTACTGCAAGTTACTGCTTTAGTGTTAAGGCACTTGAAAATGGATGAAAAGCACAAAAGAATTTGCTCTATTTGTGAGCATGCAGAGCACTGCTTACAGTGGTGAGTTGGAGTACTTGTTTCTGCTTTTAGTTTTTCACTTCAAAGTACTCATCGCCAGTGTTAAATGCAACGATTTCAATTTTTTTTTTGGCTGTAAGATCCTGGATATCTCCTTTGTCTCCTTCCCCATCTCTTTCTTGGGATTTCTCCTGTTATGGTCTTAGGTACTGAGGTTTGAGATACAGCAAATGTACTGAGACTGCAGACAGAGGAATCTGTTCACGTTACTTTGCATGTTTTGAACCAGGTAATAGCTAATCACTTTAGGGTGGAACTGAAGAAATTTCTGCTTTTTAGTTATTATTTACTATTTTGGCATTATTAATCAAAATATCCAGACTCACTAATAATCTTTTACTGTTATTTGAGAATAGCCTACCTTCTTAAATCTTCATGTTTGGAGCAAGCAATTCTGTGTGGAATATATGATTTATATTTAAATTTTTTGTTGGTTTATCAGCAAAAGAAGCCTTCTCTGCCCAAACCAGGAGTTATCGTGAGTTTTTAGAAGGATATTAGAAATTAACTTTTTGTTTGCCTTTACATGGATGTATCCTAGAAAAACTTAAAACTAATAAATCATTGCTAAATACACATGAGATTGTATGCTGTAATAAAGGAAAGCTTAATGCACAGCACCTTCAAATGACTGCAAATCTTTTCATTGATTTGAGTAAGGCTGAAATCAAGATCTTACCTCAGCAAGACTGAAGATATTAAACAGCTCTTTACTCTCCAGCTTGTGGACAGCTTGTTTTCCTTACCTCCGTTTTACATATTAAGGTTACTTGTCTTTTTGTTTAATGTAAGTTTTATTTTCAGGTCCTGTGTTTGAAAAAGCTTAGTCTGGCACATGCTAAGTTATTATTAATAACTTACATATATTATTAAGTAACATATTTAAGAAAATAAGTGATTTTCTTAAAACCTGTCTTTCTGTAGATGTCTTAAAGCCAAGCTGACCATACACTTCCCTTTTTTCTGAAGTCTAAATTCTGAGAGACAGAATTTTGATGAGTAAATCTAAGTTTAAAAGTTTCCTTTAAATCCTTGCCATAACCCACCTTATCCCATTTTCAACAAATTTGATTTTTTGAACTTCTTGTTTAGTCACTGACTGTCTATGGGAGAACTTTCTGACAGCTAATGGGGAATAATGGGATATCTCTGCTTTGAGTCTTCTTGAAAACAGCTTTGCAGGAGAAACAGTCTTTTTTGTTTTGCAGCTTTTTCAGGCTGATTTTAAGTCAATCTGTCTCTGTATGTTTTTTGTGTTTATTCTCCTCATGTTTATTTTCCTCAATCTTTTTGGTTTTTATGCGGTAGTAGTGTTTATTTTATTTTAACAGTGTGTTTATTTTTTCTCAAGCGTTTTGCTTTATATGCAGTAGTAGTGTTTAAACTGTGTATAGGGAGAGGGAGGACCTCCATGCAAGGTCTGCAAAAGGAAACTAAGAAAAGCAATGGGTTTAAATCTAGGTTGTGATTGTCTGTTGTGTCTTTGGAATCTTTTTACAATCAACATATGCAGAAAATTTCAAGGAACTGCTCAGTGCAATACTCATGTTACTTTTACCCATGCATGCTTTTTTCATGGGTAGGGATGACATAAAAAGCCTAACAAGCAACAACCTATGCTCTGAATTTTTCTTCACAGAGCTGGACTCTGATCCTACTGTCCTAGAGGGGCCTGCAACAATTCCTATCTGCCAAGAACTTCTACTAACTGTCAGGGATTCATTTCTGCTGGATGCAGATGTGGGGGAAACATAAACATGAGAACAGCTATCCTGATCATGCAGAGTATATATTGGCTTCTTATTACGGTAGACTTTAGAATGTGAAGTGTACACTGGCACTTTTTTTTAGAATCGTCTGCAAAACTCATCCATATTCAGCATTCTGGATCTCTATTGGACTGCTTTCAACATAATAAATTGACCAAAGTTGCACTAACCTTAAGGACCTCTTCAGTATGTAAAATAAGTCACACTGGTGTTAAGTTTCATATGGATTTGTTTTGTAAATTATTTGGATGGTTTGGATTTCTGATGTGTCCTTGGCTGCTACTGAGAACTGAATACAGGATGATTTAAACTGCTCTTGTAATGAATGCATTGTAATATCTGGGCTGCAATTTATGCCACTGACCATTCTGCATTATGTAAAAAACACAAAATAATGTGGAGGATCAGAGCTGGGAGTTGAAGGTGTGCGGGAAAGTGTGTTCACAGGCTGCCAGGCAACAGCCTAGTGTCAAAATTGTAGTATCCTGCTCTGTTGGCTTGTCTATTGCTTTGCTTAATTTAAACATATTGGAGGTGCTTTCCTTTTGCTCTGCATGAGATCAAAAGGCAGGAGAGACTGGAAAAGCAAAATCATCCTTGTGTGTCTTTTGGTTTTGCAGAGCTCCAAAGCTCTTAAAAAAAGCTGCTGTCAGAGCGGAGAAGGACCATTTTTAAAATATCTGTAGGTCTCAGCTGCCATCATAACTACTGCAAATATCAGTACCATGGCCTAGGTGACAAGGGAGCAAAGATTGAAAGTATTTTATGAAATTATTTCTTTTCACTAAGCTGAGCCCATGTCATGTGATTTTTCTGAGAATGAACTACAACACCCAGAACAGCACTTCTCCAAATTAAAATAAGGCTACCAGCAGAATAATTTCCTGACTTTGTACTGCAAAACCTAGATGGATATAGTATGTAATGCTTTTGAGTTATTTTGCTCAGTATATAGCCCTTGCATTTTTTAAATTTCCTTATGGCTCATTAGTATGGCATTTAAACCAGTAGATTTAATGAACTAGGTGCTAAGGCCTGCAAGTTCATTGAGGAGTAACACTTTCACAGTACTTGCCATAATATATGATGTACTAGTCGACATTAAGCTGTGAGCAGAAAAGTGTTGAGATATTTGGGAAGCTTCAAAAGTTTTCTGCATTTGTTTTTATGTCTACATTAATCTATTTGAAAGCTGTCTCCTTCTAAACCCAGTCTTAAAGTAAGGAAAGATTATGAAGTTTCATGCAATTTCAGAACTATTGCTGTAAAGAGCTTTATTTAATTTCCTTTCAGTGTTTGCATTGCAAAACATAACTGTCTCTTGAGAGGAAAAAGAGTACAAGTACCCAGTTATGCATTCTTCTCCACTCAGCCTTTTGATCTCATCTGCCTTTACCATTTTCAAAGTGCTCCAAGCAGCACTGGGATCTCAGTTCTTCTCGCATTTAAAACAACTTTTCTCCATTTAAGTAATTTAGTATGTATAGACATAGCAGAACAGAGTTTAGTCCTTTGGGTATCTGTTTCTTTTTGGGTTTTCTGTTAAATTGAGAGTTGGCATGATGAGTGTCTAAGTTGCCTCACTAAGAAAAAAAAAAGTGAAGTCAGGGGATTGAAGTAAATGACAGGTGAGAGAGATAAGTCAGAAATAGCAGTTTAAGTGAGTGACAGGGGAAGATTAAAAGATATAACTGGAGGTAACTGCCAACAGCCCATAGAATCTAGGACACAAGATGGTACAGAATAAAGGAATTATGTAGTAGAAATCAATTTGGACAAGGTGAGAGTGAAAGGGGATCTGCTATAGTATTTCAGTATTTTTTCCAATAGGGAACAAAAATTTAATACTTGATGGGGAAAAAGAGAAGAGAATAAATAGGCTTCTCTCTGACAAACAAGAAAAGTGAGAAGGAAGGAAAGTGAAGTCTTTGCAGTAAAAAGGAGAGTTCAAAGGGTTAAATGTTTATTCACAATAAAATGGAATTATAGTTGATATCATCTGAGGAGGGATGATTAGGTGTAGTTCAGATGCAGAGGCCTTGGGGGCAACCCAGAACTGTTTTTTTGACTACCTTCAGTGATGTAGTGAGTAGAATTCATAAAGCCTCCTTCTTCTTCTGTTTCTATTGTGCAGTCTGAGTGTTTCATAAATCTGAATGTAAGATTATATATATATTTTTTGGTAATATATTGGGAAGAAAACATGTTCCACTGACACAAGTGTAAGAATTGCTAAAAAAAAAGGAATGCAAGCCAAGAACAGGTGACAGATTTGAGGGTGAACCCTATCCTCCACCCTGCTCCTTCCTTCCTTTTTGCCTAGGCCTGACAGCAACCTCTAGTTAGAAACTGAATTAACACTTCCTGGAAGTTGTTAACAGAAGGTGGAAATGATGGATTACTTATTGACACACTCACTTAGGCAATTTTCTCAATGCACATCTGGGCACAGCCTGTGGAGAGCCCATACTGGAGCAGGGTAATCCTGAAGGACTGCCACTCATGGAGAGGACCAGGACCCATGTCTGTGCAGTTTTTAAAGGACTGGATCACATATAAGGGACTCTATGCTGGAGTAGGCGAAAAGTTTGAGGAGGCAGGAGCAGCAGAGAGAGGATGTTATGGATGGACCATGAACCTCATTGTACTTCCTCCTTCCCTTTCTGGAGAGGAGGAAGAGGTAGAGATATTAGAATGAATAAATAAAATTTAGCCTGGGAAAAAGGGGGAGCAAGGGTAAAGTGCTGTTTTAATTTTGTCTCTGTTTCTCACCATCCAACTCTATTAACTGGCAATGAATGAAATTAATCTTCCTCAAGTCTGTTTTGGTCATGGTGGTACTTCATAAGTGATCTTCCTGTCATTATCTCAGCACATGGGCTTTTATATCTCATATTCTTCCCCACCCTTTGGGGAGGTAGAGTGGGAGATCAGCTGGGGGAGTGCCTGTCAGCTGGCCAAGTTCAACCCACTACAGCTATAGTGCCTGCAAATGTTGTGAGCCAAGAGAAGGCACAGGGCCAGATCCTTACCTGACGAGACTGGGCAGAGGCTGCTGGTTTTGAAGAGTGATTATATTGACAGAGATCCCAACCTGTGATTTTTAAGTCTCACACACAGTGCAAACAATGATATTTAGTTGCTTGGAACAAGCTACATGTAAAAATACTCAGGAGATGCAAATCTGGGGTGTTTTGGTGGTTTTTTTGTCTTGAAGAGATGTAGTGGAAGGCTAGACTTATTTTTGTTTGCACAGCAAACAATCTCAACTCTTCCCTGTGGCCTCTCCCCTGTGGTTATTAAAATCCCTGAACCATTCTTCTGACTAAAATCTAATACTATTCTGGAATTTTTTCTGTTTGAGCTCAGAATCAACATAGTAGGATACTACTTTTCAAAATGAAGTGCAAGCAAAACTGAGGAGCAATAATTTTTTATTGTTCAGCAGGAATATCTCTGCCTCCCACCTGCCTTATTTCAGTTTCTCTATGCATTCTTTTCCTCTGGGGATTTATGACACCATAAATAGTAACCTTTTGTTAGCTGGCATTGTAATTTTGTTACTGCTAGGTTTCTTTAGTTGCTCGGTTTCTATATGTGTTGAACAAGTTAATGCCATTTTTTTTCTAGGACCAGGACCTCTGTAAACTTGAAAGGGGATATATAATATAAAGGCGTGGAAAACAGGCCAGTCAAACGCAGAGTGAATGCTAGCTACCACTCAGCCATTTTAGAAGACTGCTGCAGAAAAGAGCAGCAGCATTAACTAAGAATTGCCCCCTCCTTTTCTGTAGTTGCCAACCTCATGTGTTGCTTTTGAGAGCTGTGCAGGCTCAGGGGTGGATTTGCATGAGTGGCAATTTCCATTTTGAATGGGAAAAGCTGCATGTCTTCACCTCTGGAAGTTGTACCATCAAATAAGCCTCCTCTACACACATGTGAGAAGGCAATGTGAAATCCAGGTTCACCTAAAACTGAACATCAGTCATCAATTAGCTTCTGAAATTTCTGACTACTGCCTTTCTGATTTTCTTTGGTGTGTACTCAGCCAAGAGTTATGAAAACGTTAATTTTGATAAGTGAGGACCTGATGCTTTTTTCATACTAAGGGGATAAAAAAGGATTGTGTGAGGATTATAATCAGAGGTGGAACATCTTATGACAATGATAAGATATGCAGATCTCAGCTGTGTCCTCAGCTTAACACGAATCACACAAAGGCCTCCAGAAGAGTATATGGTCCAAGTAATAGAAATGGATCTGGCCTATTGAACACAGCACAATGTATGTGCTTTTAGCTTTTGAGGGCTTTATATTTCCCCGACAGCATTTTATTTTCTATCTGTTAAGATTCTCTCTAGCTGTATGGATGTTACCCCCAAACTATTTGTTTTACAGTCAAGAAGAGCTGAAAAATATAACTAGATACTACTAAAAAGTGGGTTGAGGTAGAGTTTGACTTAGCCACTCTTTGTTAAGAGACTAAACCAGAGGAAATGTTTTCAACTCATTGGAATGAGAGTTTCTTAATTTGTGGTTGCAGCCTAATGGTGATAGGGGTTGTAAATATTACAGTATTACTTATTTCTGGAATAACCCAGTAGGATCACTGACCGAATACTGAACTTTTAAATTATGGAAATACCTTTTGAAAAGTATAATTAATGCAAATCTATGTAAATTAGAGTGGAGGTTTAGCCTAAGATGTAAGAATTCCTTTGCAACCTCTTGGTTAATTGATTGGATTATCCTCTCAGTTACGCTGCAGTAACTCGAGTTTCCCTTCAGTAATTTAAAGCAGCTGTTTGTCTCTGACATAGATGGACCTCCTGTGTGAACAACAGACTCAGACCTTGAGTTCCTGATTTTACTAATCAATCCAAGACCCAACTGTAATTTACCATGCTGATGCAAAACCAAATCCACCAGAGATCACTCTAGATAATGCTCAGTTTTTGTTGTTGTTTTTGCTGAAGAGATGAAAGAGCTCCATGAGTTTCTTTAATGAATAGGAGATTGTTTCAGTAAATGCAAATCCTGAGTAATTGAATTCAATCAGAGCCTCTTTATAATAGACTTTTCTTATAAATATGCAATCTACATACAGGGCACTCAAAAATTACTAGCTCAGGGAGAGCCTTAAAATCACATTTCAGTATCATATGACCAGAGCACACAATTCAGAAATTATATGACGGACCATAGATAGTAATTAAAACCTGTAAGCAAAAACAATTTAAAAAAATTATTCACTCTGTGAGATTATCTGTTATTAAAAGTATGCTTGAATCTATTTGTATTTTCAGGCTTTGCAAACTCACCCCATTGCTGTGCTTTGGTCAGAATGAAATTTACCTCATGGTCTTTGGTGGTGGTTGACCTTGGCTAGACTTCAGGTGCCCATTGAGCCACTCTATCATTCCCTCAGCAGAACAGAGTGGGGAGATTATAAGATGAAAAAAAAGCAAACCTCCTGGGTCGAAATAAAGGCAGTTTGCTAACACAAAATTTAAGGTCATGGTCTCCAAAGGAACAACCCTAAAGGTTTTAGTATTTAATAAATAATAATTTATTATTATAAATAGTAATAAAATAATTTATTTTACTATTTTTATTTAGATATATCCCTACTTCCCTTCAGCTTCAACACATTTTGAGGTTGCTCCAAAAAACAATTGTAGTTGGTATCAAATGTTGGCCTTTTCTTCTTTCTCTTAGCTTTTTTTGCTGAGCAGATCTCATATGGTACAGAATATCCCTTTGGTCAGTTTGGGCCACCTGTCCTGGCTGTGTCCCCTGACAGGATTTTGCCCACCTCTCTTCTCCTGGTGCGGGTGAAACGTTCCAGTGGCACCGGTGCAGTGCCAGCGCTGCTCAGCAATGGCCAAAGCACTGGGGTGTTACCAGCCCCTTTCCAGCTACCAGAGCAAAGCTCAGCACTGGGAGGGCTGCTCTGGGAAAACGAGCTCCATCTCAGCCAGACCCAATACAATTTTATTGCTATTCCAGCTCGAAAAAACATATAGGGAGGAGATTCGTGCAGAAGTACCTCTTTCCAGAAGAATTTATCTAGGTTTCTCAGGCTTAGCAACAAAGGTCATTTTTATAACCTTAGCACCAGGACTGTATTAATACCAGTGTTGTGGTAGTCCTGTGACTGATTATATCTTGATTGAAGCAAATGAAAGATTCCTGTTTTATAGTTCCAAAATGGCTAAAATGTTCAAAAATAAAAGGTTCCTGTTTTTATAGTTCCAAAATAGCTATTCTTACATATACCAGACATATTTTCTCAATTTAATAGGACTTGAAATCATAGTACTATTTCTTCATAACAAGATATCTGTCAAAAATACATCACTCACTTCAAAAAAGTTTTTATCTATACTATAAGGTACAATGCCTAGAAAATAATTATGCAGAATTAAAGGGGGAGAACAACAGGTATTCAGTCCTCTGGGAGGATCTTTCTGCATCTCAGATGATACTCAATATTTTTCCATTCCAAGGAAATATTAAGATTGGAATATGACTGACAGTGCCAGGTGCTATCCAAATAAGTGTGAAAGCATAGTTTGTACTCACAGACGTTTAGAGAGAAGCTGCTAAAAACCTGGAGTGGGAAGGCGTCAATGCTTCGGTTTCATGACACTGAGAACTACAGGATTTACCAGCCAGGGGCAACAATGGAGCACTGCTAAATTGACAAATAGATGTACCCCCAGGTCACTTCAGTGCAGTTAGGGGTGAGAAAGCATCCAGGGAACATGTCTCTCCAGCAGCCTCCTGCTGCCTTCCTTGCCTGCTCTCAAGTTGCTCAATGGGCAGGATCAGTAGCCAGTGAAGACTAAAAGGAACCCTCTTGATACAGAGCCAACTCACAATGTGAAACAGAACCAGGCACAGGTCCCTGAGGTGGATTGACTTTTCAAAGGATCCTGTCCCAAACTATTCTGCAGCAACATTTTGGGTTTAAGTAGCCCTCAGCAACTTAAGGGTAGCTAAGAAATAATTGCATATGTGCATCTGTGCATTAAAATAACTTCTTTACACTCTTCTTCAACTTCTGCACTATGTCAGTGTAAAAAAAATCCCCACATTTAGGAGCTTTGTGTCATGAACAAGACAAGTGTTTTCTTCCCCTGAGCTTTTCTCCAACATTAGCTTGTGCAAATATGTAAAAAATGTTTTGCTAGGATGCTAGAAACCATACAGTTAGGACTCCAATACAGGTCCAAGCATTTCACCTGTTCCTCTTTGTATTCATTTGAAGGATTACCATCATATTTATAATCAAGAGCACCTAGGGGTTGAATCTTGCTTTATTTATTGAGATAATCCTGTGAAATAGACATACTTGAAGATACAGAGGATTCTGGCATATATTTCATGTACTCATCATATATAATTAAGTTAATGGTATTATTTTCCTTCTACATTTTAACTAATAAGACATCTCTGGCATCTCTTGCCAGCATTTAAGGTGGTTTTGCAGCAGAATTTTGTCTTCTCCATAAATTCCTAATTAATGCAGGTTTTTGTGTTAAAAATCCACAGAACTTTAAAGAATTTAAAGGATTCCTCTTTGTTCTGTAGACCCTAGTCAGACTATGCTTGGATTGAATCCTTTGATAAACATTTACTTTTCAGACAGGGCTTCATACCCCTGGGAGCAGAAATCTCAAAACTGGACATCCAACCTTGAGTTATACATTTTTCCAGCTCCTTTTAATTTCTGTGGAGTGAAACAGATTTTTTAAGAGGGAAATCTGTAAGATCTGTGTTATATATTCCCAGGAGACATTCTTTGTCATCCTATTAAAGATATAAGAGGGCGTTTGGAAGAAGCCTTGCTTTTCTCCAAAAACTACAGTGATAGTTGATTTATAAACTACTGTTTCCTCTTCCTTCAAGCATTTAAAAGTGAAAAAAATCTATGTGAACAGCTGTGGACACTTGCAAATTTTGCTTGATTTAACCCATAGTGTAAAATAAGTATTCAGGGGCTGAATGGTATCTCTTTCATGCAGGAATCTTCATCCATGAATCTCACAAAAACAAAACCTGTACTCAAACCTTCCATCTTAAGAAAGACATTAATTTTTTTAACTTAACTGGTAACATTTTTACTGGTAAGGAAACAAGAGCAATTGGATGGTGGTCGTTCTCCTACCCAATTTCCCCCCGAGATATGAGTACAGAGTAAGTTCAGAGAGGGTGCAAATGCTGTAATATGTATCTTTACTGTTGTGCTGGAACTTATGCGTTATCCTGACTCCTTTATTAAAAGTCTTTTAATAGATTGAAGAAATTAATTTCCATACATCTGGTAGAACTCAGCATTTATTCCAGGCCAGATATGATCTGTGATTCATAAAAATACTTCTGCAAAACATCTTTCTTTCTTTGGAACAGAATCAGTTTGCCAAGGAACGACAATAGAAATGCACGAACAACAGGAATTTTAATAGTTAATTTTATGCATTAACTATTATAACATAGCTCTGTGTTTAAGTAATAACTGAAATTCTGTTGCTCATTAAAATATTGTTAATGTGTTCTCATTAGCCATGTAGCTGCAGTGCATTTTCTTTCAGTGGTGGATGACAATGAGAATGTGCTTCATTAGCTGGAAAAAATTGTTGACAGCTGTAGGATCTATGGAAGAATACAAATATGCATCAATCAAATTTAGATTCACAGGCTTATAGTATGCAAAAAAAAAAAAAAAAAAACTCCTGCTGAGGAATTAAATGAGACTGAATGAAATTCTAAAGAGTGAAATTACCAAATGAATTTTGCCTGTTCTAGTTTACTTTGCAGTGTGTGCACAAAAGAAAATTGGAAAATTACAAAAGAAGGGGTTTTTCTTCCTAAATAATATTCAAAGATTCCTTTTAGAAAGATGCACCAGTATGGAACTTATTCATGGGTGAAGAACTAAATAAAGAGAAGTGTAAGCAATGCAATTTGATTTTTTTGATGAGATATGAACAATGTGAAGACATTTCCCATCTTTCACTATTTTGCACTCTGCTTGTTTCTGTGAGATCATCTATTTATGAAACCAAAATGAGCAGGTGAGAGAAACTGGGAAGTTTTCTACTGCAGTTCCAGATGGCTGACCAAGATATAGATACCGTGGCATGGATTTCTTGAAGATGATTTTCAAATTAGGGTTGATGATCTTAGAAATTTTGAGCTGGGATTTTACTGCACATAAGTTCATGAGTGTTTATGAAATTTTGCTGTATATGTGTACTAGAGAGAGAAAACTGCTTTATTATGAGCTGTCACAGTATTAGCTGATATATTTTTATAACCTCATTTGTTGCCCATGGCACAGATGTTTGTGTTCTTTGGGATCAATTAAATGCACAGAAGTTCTAAAGATGCAATGTATGATACTATAGATGGAAGAAACAGCTGTTTAATATTGACTGTAAGGTTTTCTCCATTGATATGCAGGCTGTCAAGTTGGGGTGTTCCGGAAAAGAGAGTGAACATTTTTTGAGAAATATTAATCTAACATTAGAGAAAACTCTTGTGAATCTGTGAAGTATCAGAACAAGAAAAGATGCAGCTGAAGTTGTGTTGAGAGACAGAGCTTCACTGTCTTACATAATTCTGTGTGTGAATGCATAAAGAAAATAAGTAAAGAAAATTATATTAAAAAAAGATGAAATCATAAGAGATGATCTTGGAAATGGTAGAAGTATTATAACTGTACTTGCATAGAAGTTGTAAAAGCTGCCCTCTAGTCCTTTGGCAGGTGGAGACAAAATATCACCCTATCCTATTTATTTTGTGTCTTTCTGGTGCATCTACTTGCCTTCGGGTGTTCCCTGCTGAGGTATGTTATTTCTGAACAGACACCAACCCTAGGTGCAGTCAGAGTAAGTAAATGCATAAAAAAGGTAAACAGATGGGTGGTTATTTGAAAACATATGCTCTGTTTTTTCTGATAATGGCAGTTTTACTGTTCTGGCATGATGCAGAGGCCACAATGGTGCATGTCCTCTGTAGAACTGTCTTACTCCAAGCTGAGCACTCAACAGGCCAGTTCCTCCCAGAAATACAAGTTCAGGAGGGATTTAAGCTGTCCTGAGACAGTGGATCTGTTAATAGGGGCAGCACAGTCTCCTGGTCTTCTCCTACTCTAGCTCTGCACTGTGTTTGCCTCCCACCACCTGTGATATGACAGAGCAGCTGTTCAGGACATGTTGGAGGCAAAGAGTCTTCTCCTCCAGAATGCCAGCTAACAAAGAGACAAAGTCTTCTCCTTCCATCATGATAATCCCTGCCATTGTGATAATCCCTGAACAATCGGCTTCTCTCCCCAGCACACAGCAGAGTGGGGCTCAGCGTGGGAGACACCTCATCTGCCACCTGCTTCTGAAATGGGGACTATGCAAGAGCAGTGACCTCCATTCTTAATGATCTGGGAGATGTCAGGATATAAGTACAAAAACTTTTAGAAATGCACATGTTCCTGTCAAAGGTGGAACAGGCAAAATACTGGGAGATCTCATGGAATAGACAGTATGCAGCAAGCATTTCTGTCCCTGCCAGCTCACATGAGAGGGGAAGTGCTGCTGCTGTTTCAGCATTCTCAAAATCAGTACACGGCTGTGCAGCAGAGGAGTGAGAGAGGGATAGTGATGAAAGCACAACAAAAAACTTCAGGAATAGTGATAACTGCTTTACCTGCCTAGTAATCTCAACCAACTGGGTTTCTTTTTCTTTTATTTTTTTTTTCTGTTGCTCTTCTTTCTTTTCTCTTTTTCTTGAAGATATAATTTAGACCTGGCTATGGGTCCAGCTCTGTATTACTTGGCCTTCAGTGTCTTCTACATCCCATAGGATACCTTCTGGCTCAGCAATATATTTTCTATTTTTATCTGCTATTTCCAAGCTCTATGTTGTATTTGCTGTTTTACCTGGTGGTTTCTTTCCAGTTCAAATTATTTAAAATTTCAGATCGTTGTTGTATATCTCACATATATAGTGGCATTTCTCTAGCACAAAAAAAAAAAAAATTGAATGTGACATGAGGACTTGAGGAAGAGTTGAAATGGGTAGAGACTGCTGAAATTGTCTTGAAGGAAATTTCAGAAAATTTCTGTAAGAAGGGTCTGGATCCTTCAGGGTCGCACCTGAAGCCAGGTGACTTCAGAGAGTTTCAGAATTACAGAACAGATTCAGTGCAGTCACAGATCTCAAAGTCTGCAAGATGTGACACAGGGGCTTCAGCAATCAACTGCTCCAGATGTTACTAACAGTTCTGGAAGTTATTACATTTGCAATTTCAAGGTTAGCAGGGAGAAGCAGGTCTCAGCCTGCAGAAGAGGTAAAGTGCCCTAATTTGTCTTTCTTTCATGTTTGCCTTTTACCTGGATTATTCTCTTCCAATTAGTTGTCCGAGTGTCTGGACTGTTTTCTCTGTATCTACATATCTATATATCTGTATCTTTGATCTAGATTGATATGCCTATAAATATTTTTTTTTTGCTTTGTCACTTTGGATCACATGCTGTTAGCCCAGGTGTAGCAGTCATCCACATGCTTTTTCAGAGTCTGCAGACACCAATTGTATTAGCGGCTAATCTGCTTTTCCTGGCTGTGTTGACCTGTCTCCCTCTTAGATGCTGAATTTGGTAGTAAATCTGTGGAGTTCAGAACTGTCTCGGAGTTCATGTGGCTTTGAATTGGTCCACAGTTCCTAGTTACAAAATGAATGAACACTGCAGTTTCGCACAGTCTGTAAAATCCAGGCACTATTGTGAATAATGACCATTTGTATATGGGTGTGGCATAAGCAGCATTTTAACCTCAGCATTTTCAATGCATTTTTATATTGATTAGTTTTTTTTAATATTGCCACAAGAACTAGTAGTGGTCTGTATGCTCATTCATACAGAAAAAATAGAGCTGCAATTTTTTGAGGGAAGTTTTTTTGAGTTTAATTTTAACAGTCTGTTATAGACCTACCCCAGTCCCAAACTCTGAAACATAAATAGCAAAGGTAAACCTTATTATAGTTCTTCTTACTTAATGTTAAACTTCTTCTTTCCACTATTTGTACACCCCACCTCCCAATAACTTACTCTTGATTTTAGTAGGAGGATTACAATCATGTTCCTTAGAGAACATTTGCTACTGTATAATTCAGATGTGAAGAAATGAAAACATTCTGTAAGAAGTTATCCTCTTTTGAGGAGTAGTGGATGGAGCTCAAACTGATCATTAAAGTATTGTGTTAAAAATAATTATGAAATATTCATTAGTAAATGTGTACACTATTGATGCTGAGGTCTTTGGCAATTTTTATACAAATTTAAAATTCAGTACCTATTATTTCCATGGAAAATCTGAAACAAAAAAGGTAATCTGAAAATGTTAAAAAGATTTACAGTGCGTATGCTGTCATTAAATAGATAATTTTTTAAAAGGGAATTCTTGGATTTCTTAAGCCTGTAATTGTGATCAAAATACACAGGCCTGGTTATCTGAGATAAACAGGAAATGGACTCATTTTGAGACCTTGTAAAAGAGCAAGGAGATTTTTTTCCAAAGACATTCATGGTCATTCCCATGTAGATTTCACTCAGCCTCAGAGCCCTTTGAAAGTCCCTTCCTACCCAAACAATTCTGTGATTCTGTGACTCACCACCACAAAGCACAAGGACTTGGGTCTAAATGGTCTGTCCGGGGTCACTTGTGTATGAAAGGAAAAAAGGTACACCAGCAGTTGACTCCTCATCATTTCAAATTTTCTTCTCTGGCACTGATGAAATATTTTTACCTCTTTTTACAAGGCTTAGCATGCTTATTTTACTTCAGAATTTTTTTTCTTAAGCCTGCCTAAAACACAGCAGTTTCATGAATGTTTCTTCATTTTGCGTGTCCTCACAGCATTACTCAATCTTCCTCCTGGGATAAGAGGAACTGGACTAGCACACATGCTGTGGTATCACCTCATTGTCACCTGCCTATTGTTAGCATGCAGATCTTCTGCTGAAAGATAATATTTGCAGTGGTTTTATCAGATTATAGCCCTGCAGATCTTGATCAGAGTAATGAGAGTTATTCCTGAGTTTTAAACAGTCCATTGCTGTCAGCCATGTCTTTGGCTATTAATGCATGCTTTTATTTTTACTTTAGTTCTATATTAAGTTCTTTGGTACTTTCAGATATTTCCATCACTTCTTTCTTCAGACCAAGCAATATTTCTCTTGAAATTTCTGTGAGTGAATGGTTTGTATCATTCTCTCTAGTTTTGAACTTCACTGTCTTTTTTTTCAGTATTCACTTTCCCTGTTTCCATTTCCTCTGAAACTCCTTGACCCTCGCTATTTATCTTGTCTTTAGAACAGCTCACGTGGCTCCAAGTAGCCTCTTTATTCCAATAACTGATAATTTTCCTCACTTCCATCTAGCAAGCTTGCCTGATGTTGACGCGCCTGGGTTCTATGACCTCTGGGCATGCCACAGTCAGGTCCACAGGAGCCGGATAGCAGTAAAGTAGCTTCCTCTTGAAGGTGGGATGACACTCAGGCAGCTTAATTTCCAAGAGGGTTTATTATAGGAAAAGGCAGGTTGGGGAGCGAAAGGGTGACAACCACTCTGGAAGAGAGCTTGCACTGAGAGTGCTGAACAGAGGGCAGGGTGAGGATTATAACTGTGGCAGAGAAGGCGGGTCCGGGTAGGAAACATCCAACAAGGGAATGGTTCAGGGGAGGAGTCAAGGATGAATGATAGGGCTACAACCAATGAGGGCAAGGGGAAGGAGTGGTTTCAGGGAAGGAACCAATGGGGGTACAGAGAACGAGGAACTTTCCAGAACTGGGGGTTGGCTTACATACTGATGGACAGGAACGGGGGAAGGTATAAAAAAAGATTGACAACAGGGGAGGCAGGAAACTACACACTTGTTACCTCCCACGGTAACTCAGGGGGACTGTCTCCCAAGTCCCCTCCCACATGATGTCTTGGAATTTTTTACCCAGGTAAACTGCAAAAAGCTGAAGTTAGCATGGAAAACAGCATTTCAAGGCATTTACCATCTTGTTTTTTGTAGATGTATAATAAAATGTGAGGTTTAGAATAAATTGGCAGCAAAAGCTTCCAAAGTAATTATATTTTCTGCAAGTTAAGAAAACCAGTGACAAATAGGAAGTATTAACAACTGGATCATTAATTATTTAAATTTATCTTAAAATGTGTAGTAAAACAACTTTTTTTCCACCATATCATTGTTCATGCTTGTTCAAAATAAGCTGTTGATTCAGTGTTCATGTAATATTGCTTATTAGGCCTCTCTTGTTCTGGATCATTAGACAGGAACAAGAACAGTTTATTTTGTTGAACAGCATTCTAACACCACGTGGTGTGGTTATCCTATATCTTCTCCAGTGGCTACTCTAATATGGACCATAAGGTAAAAAATACCCCATGCATTGTGCAGTGTTTGGGGTTTATATTTGCAATTCCAGTTCTTCAAAGAAGTTCCATTTTAATAATTCAAAAAGGATCCAGCTCTGGATTCATGGATTTATTCATGTACTTCAGCAAATTATCTGTCAATTTGTGGATCTTGTAATGTCAACACAGGCATGCCAAAGATACTGTGGTTAAAATGGAAGCAAAGATGAAGGGAAAGTTAAAATAATTAAAAATTTAAGACTTTGATCATCTCTAACATTGCTATTGCACACATTCCACCAGTAGTTCTATATACAACCCACTCACCTGCACAAATAATTATTCAAAGTAACTGAAAATAAGGGAAGAAAGAAACTTTATGTGAAACCACATTGAGTTAAACCAGCTGTGTCTATGTCCTTTTCAGTTTAATTTATATGCAAAACATTGGAAAGGTGTAAAGTCACTGAACTACAAAGCAATGAAGGCTCTAATATATTGCCAAGGAAAGATGTATGCAATATTTTTGATGGAAAGTTTTTGCTTCAGCAAAACAGAAAGAGTTGCTGAAGGTGTATGAATTTTACAAAAATTTACATGAGGAAGTAATTGATAGAGAATGAAAAGCATTAATGAAAAGTAGTTTGGTGGAGTGCAATACTTCTACTTTTAACATCAAAAAGTTGGACATGTTTGGATGACTGGACAAAAAATGGCAAATGAAATTTTGGACAGACAAGTGTAAAGAAACGTACATGGAGAAAATCTGATCTTATAATTGTGTTAAATGCCATTTATTACTGCTGCAGACAAAACCTCTGGAGTTCTGATAGATAAATGAAAACATAATCCTAGAAGCAGTCAGAAAACCAAGGAAAAATAAATAAACTTTAAAAATCCCATAATCTTGCTGCGGTACAAACATCTGGTTTTTTCACAGCTGATACTCTAAGCAGAGTTCTGATCACCAAGTCTTCTGAGGGAGAAGTTGCAACTGGAAAAGGGTAGGAGAAGTGAGAATAGTTAAAGGATGGAGAGTGCCAGTACAGCTTGGCAGAGATCTGCAACCCTTGAGTGGCACAGAAAGTAGAAGTCTGTTTGCTTCCTCTTCTATTGTGAGGCCAAAGAACCATGAAATGCAGACAGTGGTAGCCAGAGACTTAAAGCAACTGTAAGGAGCAGGTTCTTTGTGCCATGATGAGAACTGCAGAACTTCTTGCCAGGGAATGCAGCCCTTTGTACCTCTGCATCAGAGGTACAGATCTTTGCTCAGATCTTTGCACAGATAAATGTGCACCTTGCCACCATTATGAACATTTACTCAGCCTGTCCTCACTACTGCAAATGCTGCCATTTGGCTTTTCTTGAATCAGGTCCTTTATTTTTCAAACTGGAAATCCCATTTATTACCTGGTCTAACCCTTTTTAGTATTACAGTGGAGTTATTTGTCTTTGCTCTAATTCAGCTGTTTCCACTGTGACATGTCACACACATGACTTGTACTTTCAAGTCTGTATGAGCAGTTAATGATTATAGTGGTGGCTTTAAGGCAGAGTCAGGAGGTCAGGGCGGTTGGCTTCTGTTTGCAATCTAATCACTGAGCTAAGGCAGTCAAATTACTCTCTTACCTGCACTTGCAGTTAGCCTATTTGTAGACAGACATAAGAATAATCCTTGGAGTGGGAGAACAGAGGTGTGCTATGTGCTCAGATTTTTCCCTGTTTTCCCAAGATGTGCTCACTACTTCTAGGGAAAGAGGATTTTATTGGAAGTCCATAAAGAAGCTATGTGGAAACTGCTGCTCCCGCGCTAAGCAGGAGCTGTGAGATCAGCTGGAGCTGTGAGATGCTGTGCCCTGCTGCCTCAGGAAGGCTGTAGGTCCCCTGAGCTGTGCATCCACAATCCCTGGGCAGTGAGAGGAGGTCACAGAGTGCCATTGTTCTCAATACCTACAGCTCCCAGTATCCATGTCAGCTGGATCAGGAATATCCTCCTGTGTGAACCTCTTGTGGGTCCTGGGTAATTGCTCGAATTTCATGGATTTGAGAGTCTCTCTGCCTATAACAATGCCAGCATTCTGCTCCCATGAAAGTGAGCCATGCTCAGGGCCTGCTGAGCTTTAACCCATTTTATTCCCCTGAAACAGCACTGAACTCACACAAGTGGAGCAGTAATGAGTCTCCCACATGAAAGCTTAAAACTTTACTGTAATAATTCCACATATAAAAGGTGGACTTGATCCAATAACCCAAAGTAGAACCAGTTAAATGGGAAGTCCTTTCACGGTTATCAGAGCCCCAAGTATACAACTGACAAGTATACAACTGTTTTCCTTTCTTTCTCTTTCTGTCTTTGCCAGTAAGCTATAAACCTCTTGCTGTGTGGTAAAATAAAATCAGCAAAGGCTGAAATGAAATGGGGACTGCCACTACAAAGCAATTTAAAGAGTGCCCTTGGTTTCCGCAGCTAACCCATTACAAATTCCCTGGATTTTTTTTTTTCACTCCATTCTTGGAAAACCACACAAAGAGATCTACCAATATAAATATTAACTAATTGTTATAATTTCTTAAAGCAAATGGATCTTCCTGGCTAACTGGGTCTGCCAGCTTGCTGAGCTTGCCCTCTAAAAGGGTAAATAGAGCTGAGTCAATAGAAGATTAAAAACTTCAAGGACAAGAAAAGGCTTCTTTAAACCTGAGAAAAGTTTTGCTTTGAACAAAGGAGTAGTAGGAAGTACTGTACGTGGGTCTTCCAGCTGAAGACATACTGAAACAATACTTTATCTGATTTCTACTTCCTGAGCTCCTTACATAATCACACTGAGCTGTTTGAAGGCCCCACTGACCATTACTCCTGATGTGCCCCAGGTCTTTCTTACAGGGAGATACGAATTTTGTTCTAAGACAGCATTCAATGTGCCATAAATGTTTCTTTCTTTTTCTTTTTCCTTTCTATTTTTTTTTAATAATTATGCAGTTTTCCTCATATTTCATTTTTTTCTCTCCTATGATGAAAATTCTTGTCCAAGGCTGTGTGTGACTCACCGGGTATTTGCAATAGTGGAGATGCTGACAGCCAAGAAGTCTCAAGCTTGGAAGAAGATTGACAAAAAGTATCATAGTGAAATCAAACCTTATATCTTACAGAATTTATTTAGAAAGATGAGGTCCCTGCATGAATCTTAAAACAGTAGCTAAATCTGAATTGTGCTGTTCACAGCTCCAAACCAATATTTCTCAAATAAGTGGTTTTACTCAATTATTTAAACAAAACTCCTCAGGAAACTCACGGTATACCAGACAGTATCTCATCTGGGAGCAGAAGATTCAGAATTGCTTATTAGTGGTGGCAAAGGAGTCTAAAAGGCTTATTCTTGGTCAGTTTTGAAATGCTTGGCAAGCACAGGGAAATTACATGTATTGTGGTCTTGAAGCATTTTGATTTTGGTGGTTATAATCCTCTGTATTACTTCAATTTAGTGATGTTCAATTCTGGTGATCTGCTGAATTCAGTTCCAAGACAAAAGAGTAATGGCCTTACTTCTGATCTAGAAAAGTCGTGTAGCCCATCTCAAGGCTACTACCTAAGCACATTATCAAGACAGTATTATATGCACAGTTTTACTGAGGAGTGAATGTTTTGCCTATGAAATAAATCAAACTAAACTGTAGTAAGCTTGTGTTGTCAGACAAATTTTCAACAAGAACAACTAGGAGTTCTCTCAGAACACAGGGTATCAAAGTGGAGACCATTCTTTAGGTGTCTCTGAAAGCAACAAATTAGTAAAACTAAACAGATAAATCTGGAGCCAATGCATTTTCACTTGAGGTGTCTTCAAACATACATGTTTATAAAGCAATGTTGAAGTAATTCATTTAACAACCCATGGGCAAGAATTACAGGATAGTTCTCATGGTCTTTGTGCTGTTCCTGAAGCAATGAATCTAAAAATAACTTGTGCACAAAGGCCAAAGTATTTGTTTTAATCAGACTGATTAAAGAATGAGAACAAATACTAACATTAAAGAATAGGAGCAAACACTGCATGTTCTTGCAAGGTCTTTGTGTATACCCTGTCAGCTCAGAGAGACTCTGTAGTTAAGCCAGTCTCAAGAAGACATAGGAAATAAACCTCAATCTCCCTTTCCTTTGAGATGTGACTTAACTAGTGAGTTCTCTGTAGAAATTTGGAGTAGAGTCTAAGGAGACAATGCAGCAACAGCTGTATTTGAGAAGAAAATTATAGCTGTGGATTTATGACAGTTGTTGTCAGTGTGCATTTACTGACTGGAAATGACTACTAGATACTAGTAGGGAAACAGCTAATTTCTAGACTGTGAGTGATGCTGGACCTTAGTCAACTGATGAGAAACTCTCGCTTTGAAAACAGTAATGTCTTCAGGTCTAGGCAGCAGATAGACACTTGAAAACTGCAATTTTGAGCCTAAATTTTGCCTAGGTTCTGGCTTCTTTCATTTTCAAATTAAGTTCATGTCAGATAATAGCTATTCATGCTCTCAGGAAGTCCCTACTGTGAGAGTCCGCTCTTCTGGACAGTTCTGGTAAGCCAGAAATCTTTAAGATGTGAAGAATGATGGCTTAAAACTTCCTGGTCTGAATTTCAGCTAAACCTGCATTCTCTGTGTACCTGGCATAGAAGACTGAGACAAGTACCTACCCTTAGTTTATCCTGTCTATGACTTGGATTATCATTCCTGTTCTTGTCCACAGGACAAGATCAATTTAGACTGATCCATATTTCAGGACACAACATAAAAATCCCCAGCAAAAACTCATTTTAAATGACTGTCCACCTTTTTGTCTTTTCATATTTTCTGTAAGTCTAATACAGAATGTTTGTGGTCAAAATGAAAAAGTTTTACAACTTGCTTTCTGTGTCAAGGTTAGCATGAGTAAAGGAAGGACCTTTTTTATTGTTAGAGCTCTTTGTTAAAATATTGGCAGCACATCACAAGACAGCATGCATCTTTCATTGATCTTTGCAGTTTATTTGTAAAAACTGTGCTTATTATTGTAACAGAGTTGTAGGCCAAATTTCTATATTTAACTATAAAGTTTTCCCTATAGGGTAGAACAGATGAACAAGTTAAAATGTTATTTCTAGGACTTTTGTTACTGAGGAGAAAAGGTCTTTCAGACCTTGGTCAACTCTTAGTATGGTTTCTATATATAATTGCCTTTAATATTCATCTTGAATGAAAAACTCTCAGGCAATGTGTTGTGCCACCAAAAGATCTGTTTATGAATTGAAACTTTATTGGGAGAATTCAATCCTGAAGGATGAATTATTGTGGCTCAGAGGAGAGCATTGTGATAGGCAGATAAAGGGGAATCAGTATATATGGTTTCAGCAGAGAAAAGAAAGTCTGATTGCTTTGCTTGTTTGAACCATAACAATTTATTTAGAAGTATTATTACTAGAATAGCAGTCCAGTTTATTTCAAGCTGATTGAAGCTGTGTAAAAGGTTTAGAATTTCTTTTCTTCATAAGTTTTATGTGGGTTCCAGTTCACAGTCATGCTGGTGCTCTTGCTTTCTGCTTATTCCATATGCTGCCGCACTTTCTTGTTTTACTGGGATAGCTTTCATAGCTTCTTTTCTCATGGAAGCATCATCTTTTTCATCTAGCAAATAAAGTATCCCAGTATGTTTCCTGACAGCTATAAAAGACAAAAATCTCCCACTGATGCATTTTCAGACACAGTCCCTGAGAGAGTTCTTCTATGTTAATGGAACAAGTAAGGTCATGATTACACCAGGGCTGAAAGGTCAGCGTGAAGTTTCCATACTGGTACAACTATATTTCTTACAAGAAAGAGATTGTTTTAATGAACTAGTACATATGGAGACAAAATAAGCTTAATTTGTAAGCAACAAAGAAGTTAAATAATCTAACTTGCATTTTTGTACAATCTTTATGTCATTATTTGATTGACTAATTATATTTTTACAGAGTATGTCAGAAAAGAAAACCCTATTTTTCCAATTGGAGTTCTATAAATAGGTCAAATAAATGGTTTTCAGCTGTAAGTTTAATATAAAAACAGAAAAAGTGTGCACGCAGCCAAAACTCCCACTGTTATGGGCAAATATTTTCAAGTGGTCACAAGCACAATTTTTAGGCTTTTGTTTTTTGGGGTTGAGGATTTTTCCTGTTCTTATTTAGGCAGCTGTCAGCTTTCCACAACATTCTTTCTTAAAACTTTTTTTTCTTCCAAAAAACATTTACCTCATACTGTGGCTACCTCTAAATATCTATTGATCTCAAAGCCTCTCCTGATGGCTGTAATAGGTTTCTGTAGAGCAGTCTGATCTTCTCTCTTGGTGAGAATTAGGTCCATCACTTTTATTACTTTAAATGCTGTGGGGAAATCCACACTTCAATTTCCTTTATTCACTCCATCAGCTTTCTGGGACAAACCATGCATTGCAATTTGCTTGCAATGCCAGTATCAGAGTGATAGTTGCCATGAGCAAATGAGTTTGCTGCCCCTCTGGCAAAAATGCTTTCTATCTTGGGGAAAAACAAAAACAAAACAAAAATTACAAAAATTAAATTAAAAATGAAAATTAAAAAATTAAAATTACAAAAACAAACCCAAAATATCCAATGTCTTCCATCCTATGTTTATTTGGTGCTGCTCTCAAGAGCATAGATCATTATGTAGAGTACCCTAGTTGTAGAGATTGACTCAGCTGAGAAATCAGCAGTGACTGGTCCTCCCTGATGGAGAAGGTGCAGAGGAACAAGAGAAGGAACTTAGCATCATGCATGAGAATGAAAAGAAAGGTAAGTGGCTTGAACTGTGTCAGATCAGAGCAGGAGTTTAGAGGTGAGTAAGAAAAAGATAAGACTAAAGGGCAAGGATGTTGACTATCTGTGTGGATGTATAGATAGTTGGATAGTTGATATGTTTTGCATGAACTGTGAGAACTATGAATGCTGAAAGAGGCCAAGGAACACTAAGGAGCAGACAGCTGAGTAGCAAGCCAATTCACCTAAAAGCACTGCTTAGTGGGTTAGTTGTTTTTTTTAATTTCTTTATCTCACTGTCTTTAAATAATCTGTCTAACTTTCCTTTTTGAAATCATGTTTCTGTTTGCCTTATATTAATATTCATGTCATGTTCCTCTGTGTTATGTTATCTTTGAAGTGCCTAAGCATTTGTGCTTCTCATAGAAAGACTTAGCCCTGAGAAACCTTGGTATTAGATACCCTTGAGAAACTGCCAGTTTCCTTATTTGCCAGTTTGTTTATGACAAAATATCACTCCGGTTGCCTTTTTTTTTTTTTTTTTTTTCTTCCCCTAGCTAAATAGCCAGGTCTTTGTTTGTGTTCTGGAATCAGGTCACTCCTTTTTTTTATGATGCATCCAATGCCTCTGGCCTTTATGCACCATACCCTGTCATGCATCTCCTGAACTGTTCTTCTGCCTTTTGCTGTTTGAAGTGACTGTGTCACCTTGCTCTTAACACAGCGAACGTACATAAAATGTCTTGGCTCCTTATGATGAAGAGAAGCAGACATGCCCATGCCCTGGCAACAGGCTTCCTGCAGCAGTGCTGGCCGCTTGTTTTCTCCCAATGAAGGGAACTGCAGGGTGTGGAGGAGCAGAACAGCACTGGAAAAATAAACTTGGGGTGAAAAAAAATCTATACCTGTGACAAAGGACATCAGAGAAATAAGACAATAGCTAAGCAGGCAGCCATTCAAAACATTCCAAACAAACTTCATCCCATCCTTTAAAGCAGACAAGTTATCATATGATGTGGATGTGTTCAGACACAGCAGTGCTCAACAGGGCTCCAAATCCAAAACCTGGGGACTACAACCCAATGTGTTCAGTGGGGATTACTTTTATAAACACCTAGATGAGCAGCTGTGCATGGTAAGCATCAAAGGAATGTGCTGCTTTTCTTTCACTCCTGCCATTCATGACTCGTGGAAAAGACACTCTCCTTCAGGAGATCAGAGCAGTGCTTGCTACCAGATACCTTGCTCACATAGGAGGCAACAGGAGAGCTTGGAAAAATCACCAGTTTTCTTATGTCCTGCCTAGATGCTTTCTTTTATCTTTTTTTTTTTCTTCCAGGACAAAGAATCGATGACTTAAAAAGCTGAGAGATCAGTAGTATGTTAAACACCAGAGACATTTTTACAGGAATGAACACTGTTAAAATTTGAAAGGCTTACAATAAATTAAAAATAATGGCTCTGGTGTCACCTATTTCCTCTCTGTGTACATATTTGTTAGAAATAGTTACTTGAGAAGATAGCCAACAAAAAAGGCAAGACTTACACGCTATGAAATAAAGGCAGAACATCTGCCTGAAATAAGTATCTGTCTTTACTGTACTACTACTTCAGTAAGAAATACCCCAAATGTAAGTCCCAGGTTCCGCTTTTGTCCACAGAGGGGTCAATATTTTTTATAGATAAAAGCTGTTGGAAAGCACTTTTAATACCCTTTGAAGCCTGTATATGTAACAAGAAACTGTCATACTTCATAAAATTTGCTGCTTTCCTGCAATTTCAGACCCAATGGAATCAGAGCTACATTTAAGAAACTCCAAATATGATTAGCAATTGTCATCACTCACACATTATTTATAGTGCTGTCATTACTTGTGGCAATTTTAGGCATTGATACTCAGTTTCATATGTTCTCAACTGGCAACTGATTTTAAATTATAACCCTTAATTTTGCACTCTAGGAGGTGAAATGAAAAAAAAATCTTGTCCCAGATCTGTAATTTATGACTTCTTGCCAACAGAGGTCATCCTAAAATCTACTTTATCCACTGGTACCAATGGAGTTTGCACAGCAAATACAAATGATGTTGAATTCCCCAGGACTTAATAGATAAATCTGTCAGGTGACATGTTCAGTTTAACAGTCTGAAGATGGACGTTCAAAATAGAGCTAGGATTTGATTTATCATGACAGTCGATGTGAGGTATTTTTCTTAGTATTTCCATTAACTATAGTAAAAAAAAAAAAAGCCTAGATATTTGAATATAAGAATTACTTTATTATAAAAATTAGTCTTATATTAGTGCATTTTTCAAATGCAATACTACTATGTATCTGAGGATGGATTTTTGTTTAACCTGACAGTAATACTGGAAACTATAACTTGCAACCTTGTTTTTTAGGGATAGAAGTTTTCACAATGCCCCTCAAATTCTCCCGTCCTTCAGATTGGAAGGATATAACTCAGTAGGCTGCCAAAAATTCCCTTTCCATTGTGTTTATGGGCCAGGAAAAGGAGAGGGCACTTTAGGCCAGCGTAATTACAGTTCAACCAGACTCAGTGACACCTACAGTTTTTTATAGAACACGTCTCTAGGGTTGTAAATGGGGATATTCTACTTAGAAATAACCTGTCTGCTTATTTATTTAAGGTGAGATTTGCATCTGATTAGCCATAGACCATACTAACTGGAGTGACATGGGAGTTTATTAATTGCTTTCCACTACCTGGAAAATAGCTGTTCACTCTATCTGCTAATGTGACAGCTCATTGTTGTTGTGCTGTTAGGCTGGCAAACTCATTTACAGATTAGGTCAAACCCCAGCATTTAAATAACAGAAAGGGAGCTGTTTCCCCAACACACACAGGGGAACCAAACCTTTTATAATGGAGCTTTGGTAGGAATTGTCTCATTGCGTGCACATAGAGCTGATGCCTTGGACAGCTTCGAGTGAATATTCTGTTACAGTGTCATGGGCTGTTTCTTCCTCAGCTGCTGAAGTGTCTGAGAGCCAGTAGAGAATTCCTGTATCATGTTATTACTGCTGTGTGAACAAGAAAATTATTCAGAAGGTAAAGAACAGAATCTGACGGGCCAGAAGGCACCTTCTGGATGTGTTTCATCCAACTCCTCTGCTCAAAGCCAGCATCAGGATTTGCTCAGAGCCACATCCAGCTATTTTTAAAATATTTCTATGGATGGAAATCCCACAGCCTCCTGAGACAACCTCTGCTGAGTGCTCGGTGCTCTGAGTGTTTGAGCACTCTCATACTGAAAATCTTTTTTTATAGTTGTTCACATTTTCCTATGTTCCAAATTCTGCTTGTTGTCTCTTCGCAGATAACCATGCACCTACTAGAAAATGTGACTCCACTTTATCTACACCTTCTTATCTGGTATTGTTCACAGCAGCAAGATACCCCCACCAATAGTCCTGCCTTTTGCAGGCTGAACATGCTTAGACCTGATGTGATCTCCCTCTGCATCATGTTATCTAGCTCACAAAGCTGGCCTCTATTGCACTTTCACCTGCCTGTCAGTGTCTTCCACTGTGGACTCCAAAACTGGACACAGTATTTCAGATGTTGTCTCACAAGTGCTGAATACAATCTCTTCCCTTAATCTGCTGGATTAACTTCTTCTAATATAGTCAGGAGACCTTGGTGTGGTGCAAAGGTGCATTGGTGGGTCATGTTCCAACCTTCCAGCTGAATCACAGGGTCATTTCCTTCAAAGCTGATCTCTAGTCTGCCCTGCCACGTGAGATTATCCCATCCCACATGCAGGACTTTGTATTTACCTTTTGGCTGAACTTCAGGAGACTCCTGTCGGCTCAAGAAATTTAGAAGAATCATGTTAGATTTTAATCAATTTGATGTATTTAAGAAGAGACACTAGAACTATAAAGCTGGCTCGAGCAGAGATTGCATAAGTCTTTGAAGACTCTTATTTGTTGAATGCTGAAAGCCACAGGAAATTTCACAATGCTGTTCGTTTCAAAAAACTCCACTTGAGATTCTATTCTCTTTTTCTGAGAAATTGCAAAATATGTGCATGAAAATGCAAACGTCTACTTACAAGTACATATACATAATAATACCACAGACTTCTCTACTTTCCACTGAGATCCATAAGAACACTAAAGCCAACAAGCAAGGGAAGACCTTTTCACATTATAAAGAATTATATCCATTCTGCAAATGGCTGTAGAGAACACAAAAGTAAGTTAGTATAAGTTCTGTTAATCTTGACAATATCCTCTTGATTACAGCATCATGATAGTGAGGCCCAATTATTGCAAAATTCAACTGTGTTGTTGGCTCATTTGATAGTTACTCTGCTGTGTATCTTTTGGAACAAAGAAAGTTTAACATGGCTTGCAACAGGGGCTCATGAGACATTTTAAAAAGCTGGTGAACAATTCAGATGAAAACTTGAAGTGTTAATAAGATTGTCTCTGAAAAGTAGCAGCCACAAGATGGAGGCCCACACTATAATTGGAATGATACTAGAGAATTTTCCGAGAATATGGTCAATATGGAGAGAGTTCCGTGTCCCTTACTTTCCATTGCAAAATTAGTGGCACTATCCTCAGTCTGAACTCACTGAGGAGAATATGTGGAGCTCATTGCAGGCTGAGGAATTTGTGTACCAAGACATATTGCTTGAAAGCTTGAAGCCAGTGAAGTCAGGCAAAAGTACTACTGACTCACACAAGCCTGGTTTTTATTTCTAGAATATTTTACGAGTACTTGTCTTGCACGTTTGCATAAATGTCAGCTAAATAAAAGACCAAATATCTCTTCATCAGCACAGGTTCATTTAACTTACATGGTGCCATTGAACCCAATAAAATGTTTGTGTTCTGAGCTGTAATAAGTCATTAAAGGATGTTAAGAGCCCAGGAAAACAGATGTAGAACCTTTAGGGTGTGTCAACTGATGAAAATAAAACTATAATCCTACTGCAAGAAAGTGATGTACAGGCTGTACAATGACATGAAGTTACACAAAAACTAGAATTTGCATATTAGCATGGCTTAAAAGAGGATTTCATGTTTGTGTATTTGTGTGGCTGAAAGATTCATAACCTGAGAGTATCGAAGTATATTAATTTAAAATACATGTCACTACAGAAACAATATCTGTGCAAAGCAGTGTCCTTTTAAAGTGTTCTGGGGAGCTGTAAGTCAGGTTCAGGAAACCCACTAGCTTCCAGAAACTTCATCAGCTGCCACTGGTGGGAATGAGATGCCCCCATGCCCCCAGCCTTCCATGGGTGAGCATTTGTTATGCTGTTTGCAATGTTAAGGCAAAATCTGCCAAAATCTGCTGGCAAGTGACCTTTCATCACAAAACCCGGCAGATGGCAGCCTACAGCCAGTATTCTTTACTGTGCTGTTCGCTGCTGTAATAAACAGAAACTCCTCAAGAGAGGTTTTTGTAGGGATGCTATGATATATTTACGTGCATGGAAATATGAAAATGGGTATTTGTACTGTTCCCTCCTGCCTTGCCTCTGTGGCACAATTGTGCTCAATTGTAATTTTTGTGTGGAAGGAATTCTCCATTTTTTTCCCCATCCAGCTGGTGAAGTTTACTGCTGCAATGTAGTCAGCTCCTCAAAGAAACGGAGCAGAAGCAGCTGATCTGGGGACACCAGGAATGGAAGTTTTAAGCTGTTGGATACTGCTGATTACAATTTTTGATGAAGTCAAGAAGGTCTTTATGACATTTTTTTACTTTCCATTGAGCAGTCAGCTTTAAAATAAAGAAATGTGAAATTACAGAAATAGCATCTCCCCTCCCCTGCTGCTGTGCTAGAACACTGTATTGTGAAAGGCTAAAAATGGGTGTGTACTCCTGCAACTTCAGGATCTGACTTTTTAGCCTAAATGAATCTACATTAGGCTAGCTAAGGGTATATTAGGTTGGAACATAAAGATACCTACCCTAAGGCATCAGGATAAGCTATACTTATATTCCAAATGGCAGAGGGTATGGCAAATTTATTTACTGGTCACAGGGCTCTTTGGAAGCTGCTTTGAAAGCACTTTGAGCTATGTGCAGGGCAAGCAGAAAGCTGCATGTATCCGTGGCTCATGTTTATCCATCCTCATGAAGTCGTGGCCTGCAATGCTAACACAGTTGCTCAGTCTAGAAAATAGGATGCCAGATCTTTGCTTCTTTAAGGTTTCAAATTGTTTCTATCTCAAGTGTTTGATCCTTCTTTACTTCTTCTAATATAGTCAGGACACCTTACTCTCAGTCTTTTCTGGCTTCCTTTGCCGTCTTCAGGACCCAAGCAAGGGAGCATGGGGCTTCAGAGGAATTAGATGTCAGGTTTAGATCAGTTGTTAGGAAGATGTTCTTTCCTGTGAGGGTGTTGAGCCACTGGAACAGGTTGTCCAAAGAAGTTGTGGGCTCCATATACCTGAAGCTATTCAAAGCCTGGTTGGATGGGGCCCTGAGCAATATGATCTGGTGCGTGGCACACCTGCCCATGGTGGGGAGTTTGGAACTAGATGATCTTTAAGGTCCCTTCTGACTCAAATAATTCTTTGATTCTGTAAAATGCCCATATGGGGCTGCCTCTGCCCACAGAGACATGGACATCTTTGTGCCCTGTAGCACTTTGCAGTGATTCCTAGCCTTGCAATTCTTGCTTTGGTGTAGTAATTTGGTTCTGCAGATTACAAATATCTTTTGTGCAAAAAAATATTTACAAAAGCAGCTAATACAGCAGTTGTTCTTCTAATACTCAACTGACCAGAATTACTTATAAGTCATCACCTAAGGATATCAGAGTAGAATGGTAGTCAAATTGTAAATTATTTTCTTTGGATCAATAGAGATAAAAACTAAATGTTTTAAAATATGGTCTTTCACCACAATTCGATTTTATAGATGTGAAGAGAAGTTTTATGTATCTTTATTAGGTGAACTGTGGTTAACTATATTTATTAGGTGAACTATGAGCCAATTTCTTTCTTTAATTTGCTGAAGAAAACTCTGACAAAAGAGTCAGATAACAGTATTTAAAAAGCCATGAAAACATTGCCAAAAGGCTATTTCATCAATAATTCAAAATATCCTTTACAAAATACAGAAATATTTCTAGGACTTCTAAAATGGAAAATCACAAAGTTTCTAAATCCTGTTTCATAGGAGAAACCTAGTTTCATCCCAGTTGCTATCCATATGGAAAAATGTGGTGGAAGTCACCTTCTATGACTACTACTCATGGAACAGAGCCTGTTTTTAATGTGAGTTCTCACATGCACTTTTCAACCTTGGGATTTGCCTCCTTTTATCAGGAAATACAAAAATACATCTTGGAGTCAGTTTTGTCCCCCTCTTCTGTATTCTTCTGGTAAGTCCTGGCCCCACCCAGTCACTCAGTCATGCCTCAGCAGGATGGGAGAGAGAATCACAAGAGCAAAAACAAGAAGACTGTGCTAAAGATAAAGGCATTTAATAGGTGAAGCAAAGCTGTGCAAGCACAGGAAAATAGGGTATTCATTTACTACTTCCCATTGGCAGAGAGATGTTGAGCCACTTCCCTGAAAGTCCTGCCTCAGCACATGTAATGCCTGCTTGGAAAGACAACTACCATAATCACAATTGTCCCTGCATCGTCCTCCTTCTTCTGAGCTTTTATGTCTGAGCATAGCATTAATGGAGTATCCCTTGGCTTAGTGGTCAGCTGTCTCAGCTGTGTCAAATCCCAGAGTGTTGTGCTCCCCCCAGCCTCCTTGCTGGGGCAGAGTGGGAAAAATAAAACCCTGATGCTGGACAAGTGCTGCTCAGCAATAGCCAAAACACTGACGTCTTATTGACTCTTTTGATTGATTGTGTTTTAGTCGCAATCCAAATTCAAAATGGGGTACTACAAAGAAAATTAGCACCAATTAGTCCAGCTGGACTCAATACATCTTGTATTCTCCCCTTATTTTGACATTGGATCAGCATTACATAGACAAAAGAAGATCAATGAATTCAACCTTTCTGGTCTCTCTAAACACACAGGCTATTCAGACACATACAGTATAAACTTTCTTATTTTAACTGCTTGATGATATCTCCTGTTCTGTAAGATTCTTACTGGGAAAAAAAGAAATTAGCCTGAATTTGAGAGGGGTTTGGGGCTGGAGTGGGGGGTGTTCGGGTTTTTTTGGGTGGTTGTTGGTTGGAATTTTTTGGTTTGTTTTCACCTGCAAGGTAGAGACATGACACCAGTTGTCATGTTTCAGGAGTAAGGTGGATGTTGAGAGTACAAAAAACAGCCTTACTGGAGACTAATTTTTCCCTTAATTGTTATTAAAACTAAGAAATAATAGAATCAGAAACAAGGAGTAGTAACATATTGCTATTAACTTCTGTTAGTGGAAGGTGGCTGAAGTGTGACTACAATACAGAAACAAATATTTTCTGAATTCTCTAGTCCTGCAAAAGCAACAGCTCAAATCCAGACCCTCTTCCCAAGTGGCATGGTAAAGCTGTCAACCCTCCTCAAAGAGCAGTCATGTATGAAATAAATGCTCTGTGCCTCACACCCCCATCTTTGGGTGTCCCCTGTTCTCCAATGTGTAGAGCCCCAATCTTCATGTAAGTGTTGTGTGTTAGATGTCACATTGTTAAGGCATGGGTTAATACTAAAGTTATTAGATTGCATCCTTCCTCATTCTTCACTCTCTCAAGTCATGATTGTTGTATTTCATGTTGCTGTAATAACCTTTAGCTAAAAGGACACTGTGTTCCCTAACTGGCAACATATCCAGTAATGAAGAACTTAATTCCAAGCAAATATGGTTAAAATATTAGAGCAGAGATATTTACAAGAAGGTTTTTAGTTTGTACTGTGTAACCTCTTTGTCAAAGCAGACAAATAAGTGTGGAAGAAATATGAGGAGGAAAAACAGGGAAGAGAAGGAAGAATGAGGAATGGGAAGGGTGCGCTGAGAATGGCAGACATTATTAAAGTTGAAAGGGACTGTTTTGAACATTAGTAATTTTGTTGACAATTTGGAGTTTTATATTTTCTCATGTTGGTGTTGATGCTAAATTTTGTGTAAGGGAAAAAGAAAAACACCCACCCCTGCCTCACTGCACAGATCTTCATATAAGGTTTCGCATTTTGGTTAGTGGCTGTAGAGGCTGAGCTTTTTCAGTGTGGTCGAGCAGAGTAGAAACTTGCTTTTACAGTCTTGACAAAGCTGTTTGATAAAGGCAAAGAACTTCTTATTTACCTTGGGGGAAAAACAGTAACAACATAAAGGTATTTAACATTAAAACTCAGATGTGCTAGAAAAACAGCTCTTTCTAGCAATTACAGGTTTTGACTAAGTGTTGCTGTAGATGTTGTGGTGCTGCACTCTTTTTTAAATGTTACCTTTTAGGAAGTACTATTTTCTTGTTTAAGATTATTTGTTTAACATGGGTGAGCAACAAAGGTATAGCAGCAATTTAATAAAACTTATTTTTGTTTCCAAAAATTGAACAATTTTGTTTTTCATTTGAATGACATCTAGGCACAGCCTGTTTTTTAGATTTGTACAATCAGTAAAATGAGTTTACATGCCAGACATAGTGGTGTGTCAGTGAAATCAGTCCTTTAATGTAATATATGAGGCTTTGTTTCTGATGTCTGTATTAATCTATTTCATGTTTCATTATTTAGTGGCAGTGCTTCTTTCATTACCTGTGTTTCTATAGTAACCAAATATCCCATAATGGCTCTGTTATGATGCCAAAAAATGTTTCAATTTAAGCTAATCTATTCAATCTTAGATCATTATGCTGCAGTACTAGCAGGGATGACATTACAGCCCTTTTGGTTTTGTCAGGCTTATTTTGGTGGTGAGAAAAGGAAAAAAAAAAAACAACTCTAAACAAACTGTTGTAAGAAGCCCTGGGATGTCCATGAATTCAGAAAAGCTTTTATAGCTGTCTGGCATCTAACTCAAATATATTTTGTGATCTTGTAGTCCTCACAGCTGTAGCCAGCAATTGATTTTTACTTTGAAAAAACAGCAAAGTCCTTCTTTGATTCTTGTGTCCTGCTTTGATTCTTGTGTCCTTGCTCTATCTCGTACAGATTTTGGATATCTTAAGTTTCCTCTACAAGAAACAGCCAAGCTAGCTTTTTGTAGCATATGGTCTTTTATGTTTAAAAAATATATTTTTTATTGTTATTGATTAAATAATGTGATACTGATTATAAAAGTTTTATTCTGATAATTTAATCAATAGACAGACCTCCACTTCTAGTGGCATAATTAAAGAATGTAGCATTATGTATTTGTGGTCTTAATACTGAAGGACTTAACTGATGTGTGAGTTTGAGTCACCAGGGCTCTTGCAATCACCTGTAATTAAGCATCTGCATAGCAGTTCAAAGAACCAGGTAATTTTTCATTCTGTTTTGTCAAATCAGTGTGTGAAACAATGGTCTTATGAAGGTATTTCTCAGCACAGTTCCCTCTGGTGCAAAAAGAAGTAGCTAGTATTTCAGCAGAGTGCCTTGGAATCAGTAAGTTATATGCCTATTTTTTCATTGTCTATCTGCTCTGTATTCCTTCTAATTTCCCCTGAGATTCTCTCACACTGAAAACTTCTGCCCTGATATGAACAAACTGACGCAGGAGTTATTTCACCGTTGTGTCCCTGCAAATTCCTGCTATGAAGGTACAACCAAGCCTCCTGATTTGATGAAATTAAGCAAAGCAAAAAACCCATTTATAATTCTTGCAACTGCAACTAGTAAATGTATTTTTCTGCTAGAACATGACAAGATAAACACCAGCAACAAAACTGAAGCTGAAGAACTGAGAGAAATTGAGTGATTTTACCTACATTGAATTGAGGAGATATATATATTTTTCTAGGAACAGAAGATGAAATAAGCTGTGTAGATATATGAAATATACTCAGTGCTGTAACTACAATAAGAGCATAGGATACCCAGCAGATTGATTGTGAGTGTGCAATGAAGGCAGACTAAGTCACACTTGGGGAGTGTGGCTGATGGATAGACAGCGTCATTCTACCGAGAAGGGAAGAGGCAGCACGCCTGAAGTTGCTCAGTCTCACTAATGCTGCAGGATATACAAGGCTCAGCTGGAGTCTCTGGCCAGGCAGCTGAGCACAGACAAATGGAGGCAAGTGGTGGCTGAGATTATTTTTGGAAGTGGAAGGAACGGAAGGGAGGAAGCTTTCTGCACATACTCCTTGCAGCAGGAAGTAGGTAAGAAATTTGTATCTTTTCTGTTCTAGATCCCCTGCCTAAAAACCCAGTCTATTGCTCCTGTCCTTTCCATTATTCCATCCAAACTGTCCTTTCTGTCCCTTTCCTGCTCTTTTCCTACCCACAGGGATGACTGAGTTGGCTAAAGAGACACTACATCCTGCACTATTGTCCAGCTGTTTCTCCATGAGGCTGCAGAATTTCTCCTCTCCACCAATGGTGACAACCATCAGCACTGGTAAGAGCTGAGCTGTGGAGGCATCAAATCACAGCAAGAGTGTCCAGACACCAGGCAGACCAATTCTGATTCCTGTCCCTAAATGGCACAGTAGAAAGAACTGAACTGATAAAACTATTTGTCTCAAATATCCCCCATTCATTAAGTACCCTACAATTGTATTAAGTTACAGAGACCCAATTAAAAAAAACAGGAAAAGACCCACATAATAAGATTGAGCTTTATATGCCACTATTGTTTTCAAATGTGACAGGGACTGGTACCAAGCTTTTTTGTATGTAATAATCAGTAATGGCATTAAGCAATAGAGATGTTACATGTCACATGCTGTAGCTAGCTCTTCTTCAATGTTCAATTGTGAAAGAAACCAAGGAGATGGAAACAATTGTGTTTTGTTGACATTGCAGCATATTGCAGGATTTTATTGCTGTAGTATCTGCAAATATGAGGAGACAGGAATGCTTAGCTGTTTATTATTGGATGTCTGAAAATTAACTTAAATTCATGATCAGTAAAGAATGTCATCACATTAAAGAATATCATCTGATTTCCTGTAAACCTTGTTCTGTCCAGCTCTATTCAGTAAAATAGCCACAGTTTCTATCAGCTCAGCATATAAGCAAGGGCCTTCACATAGCTCATCAATATTGTGCCATTTTCAATCTGTTATGAGAGTACTTTTCTAAAACAGACCCTTGTTATTCTTGCATTGAGCATTTCTTGTGACTCAGTGGGATGCTATGTTTTTCCTGGAAAGAGCACTGGTAATGCAACATTACAAAAGACAACTGCAGAAGATTCACCCATTCACAATCCTTTGAAACCCATCCAAGTGCAAAATTAACTAGGATGTGCAGAACAAGATAATGAAAGATTAAATTTGTATTCTTCACTATCCATGACAATTAAATACTGGCCTATTTATGGAGAGAAGGATGCTGTTAGTAGAGCAGAAGCTTATCCTTCAAAGGCTGCCTTCTTTTGGCCAGCATCCCCTTGTTCATCAATGGAAAACAGGCAGAGCTGTCCCTATCTCTCCCTTTTGGCTGGACATTCATCTTCTGTTTATGCCCTTAAACCACAAAATTTAATATTGTCAAAGTTCACTGCTTTCTTTACAAGACAGCATGATGCAACATGTAAAAATACTTTCAGTTTTAAAATATGACAAAATCATGCTGGCAACTCAAGCAGTGCCTACATAATGACCTGAACATGGTAAAAATGTATATTAAGAAATATTCACCTCTCCTGTGATTAGTAGCATGTGGTCTGGTATTTTTAAAAGTATGGCTTTGCAACAGCTATACCATTTCCCTCATGACCTTACACTGTCCCATGCACTATTTGGATGTAGTGTGGAAATTTAAAGTGCAGTAAATGGGTAATTTCAATTGTTAGACTACTATGCTAATCACAAGTGTAAGAGTGAAGAGCTTACACTGAGGTTCAGAACACAGAACAGTTTTCTTCTTCAACTGAAGTATTTTGCTGCTTTAATACTAAAACTAACAGGAGGAGCTGAAACTTCTATAAAAACACAAAAAAATCACTGAAGGTGTTTCTCAACATCCACTGAAGTATTTGTGTGCAAATTTGTTTCTTTTTGTAATCCAGGATAGAAAAAGAAAGTGACAAAGAAGCTGGTTTGATCCCTATTCTGTAAGTGATAAAAACAGATATCCAGACCAGCAGCAAAAGACTGTGTACTTAACTATACTGTAGTGGTGAAAAATAGGCATAAACGAGCTGCTGCCTGATCCACACATTTTCTGTTTGTCCTGTGATCTACTGTCACAGTTGCAGCTGAGGCTCAAAGCACCAAGCAGCTTAGAAAGAGGCAGACTTAAGATGATGATGGATTTTACTGTATCTTGATCAGTCCCACCATGCCTAATCATTTCACATTTTATGAATACAAACTATTACTAGACCATAATACAATCTTTAACTGTACTTGCAACAAATATTCAGGGGGATGAGTGACCAGGGTCAACAGTGGGCTTAGTCCACTGTGTAGCTTGACATACTACAGACATATACAGGATCACATGGAAAATTGTGGTTTAGAAAGGAAAGAGGCCTCCAGAAAGAGCATGAACCTTATGTTCACTGCTCCCAGCTGCAGTATAATACAGGGTTTGCAATGAGACATGAAAGTTGACTCACAAAGTGAAGAAATACTTGCAATAGTAGCTGTACATTTTGCTCCTGCAACTTGCTAAAGTTTCTACCATATACAAAGTATTGTTTTATTCATGCAGAAGATGATGATGATAAAACTGAATTAAAATTTTTTTTAAAATACATTGCAAAGTCATTGATTGCAGTATTGCATTAATGGGAAGTGCCTGTCCAGATGTCAGGTACCACCAGTCTGGTGTCAATCTTACCAAATCAATTCTATGTAAATATGCCCAAAACCACCCCTTCTCTTCTCTTTTCTCTTTTCTTCCTTAAGCCTTATCTTTGTCATTCTCCGAGAAAATTCACAATAATTATTCTGACTCCTTGGAATTCGTCTCTTATTTTAGACATGTGTAAGGTGGATATCTGATTCTCAAATTCCCAGATTCTGTTTATAGTCACTAGAAAGGAAGGGTCATTTTGGAGACCACTGCCCACTTCATTCTCAAATGAATGTATATTTTTAGAGTGACTACTTTCTTTCTGGCATAACCAAAGCATCACCCTGTATCTCTCTATAATCTCTTGTTGAGGTCATATAGTGCTATGGCCAGAGACCATCTTTTGTTTTTGTGTTGGTAGAGGCATTATCTGAAAGGGATTGAAATTGAGGCTCTGTATGTTCCCGTCATGGGCATAAGAACAATAAAAGAACAAAGTACAGAATATACTTCCAGATAATTATATATATCCTACCCAATGTCATCTAATAATTTAAGGGTGTTTGTGTTTCCAGATGTAAGATGTACAAAAATAGGCAGAATTCAAACACCCGGTGCTCCAAGGCCTTCGTTCCTGTGACATGGCCACCACAATTGCAAATCTGTGAGCAGGAAGGGGAGGCTAGTTTATAACCTGCTCTGCTGTGGTTGATGAAAATAGCTGTAAGGTAGAAGTTCCTGAAACTCAGAGAAGAAATAGTGGTATAAAAGAGTTTTTTAATTTTCTGGGTAGACTGTAATGACTAATCGTATGTCAGTCTGGCTAAATAATGAAGAAAACTTTCTTCTCCTCAGGAAATTTGAATTTTTAGCTTGTCCAAGAGAAGTTTTATGAGCATGCTTTAAAAACATTAAAATGCATTTCTGCAATCCTTACCCAATATTACATTCAGCCATTCATTTTAGTTTTATAGCATTCTTCATACAAGTGCCACAGAGAGTTTGACTGCAAAGCACATTTAATTAAAATACAGCTAAGTAAATAGGATTGGACTTTTTAAACCACAAGACACCTATCATTTTAATCACATATGGAAATGTAGTCCATACACAAGAGGCATGTTCAAGGTTGCTATCTAGAGAAACTACAAAAACAATCCTGATTTTATTTTTATTGAATTTCACCAGAGATACTAAAAAAAAATCAGACTTCCTATAAAATATAGAGTGTTGAGCATCTGGTGCTTAATGTTCAGATATCTAAATACTGAAAAATTATTTTATGTGTGTAATAAAACAGGCTGTAATAGTGGAGGGTTAAAGCCAAATGTCTATTCCTCTTTCAGAAAAAATAAAGAAAGAAATGTTCCAAAAAATATATGCTCTTCAACTTGGAGTCTTCATCAGCACAGTGATATTGCCTTCTACTTTTTTTGTTTTCCTAGGAATTATACTGATGTTTTATCACTCTGCTACTTCTCTGGATATTACATTTATATATTCAGTGTGATGCACAAGAAATGAGCCAAGTAATTATGAGTAAGCTGAACCAGCTGCAAGTGCAGATAAAGTACATTCATTATGCTATAATGAGAAGACTGTATGTATATAAAGTTTGTATACTGTGTTTGTGTCTGGGGTTTTTTAGCTGTGATGCCTGCACTGTGAGACATGCAACAAGGTGTTCATGCCTGTCAGACTGCTATTGCCACTCTGGACTCTAGAGTGCAGCCTGCTAGTGGACTTCATGACAGGGCTCTGTGACTTCAACTGAAAATCTGCTAAGAGTATTAAACAGACAATGAGTGCTTAGCCACTGTAGCCCTGATCCTAAGAAAATTCAACTTCTTAGGAATAATAATTAACACAATTTATTAAATGGATGTTTCATGGTACAAATGACACTTTGAATATGAATTACAAACCCTATAAACAAAACATAGGCCTCTTGTCTATGCAGGGAAAAATATTAAAACTACTAATTAAATTGCTTCTTGAAAAGTGAACGGAAAGCTCAGTGCATTTGCACTTGACAGCTACTCTTGTTGTCATAAAATAATTTTGACATTTAAATGTCAAAAGATATGCTATTCTTACAAGATTTTAATTGTCTTTGATCATTCTGGTATTTCTGTCTGTGATTTTCAATGCTTTAATTTCACTGTGGATTTATTTCTGATGCACTGAGTCCAACATTAACCCAATATACTTTGCAACGTATTGGAAAAATGGTGATGCTTGCAACTTCTTTCCTTGCATACACTTCAGTCGCTTCCTTCTTCCTTCCCTGCCTTCCTGTCCACCACACCTCTTTCCTTCTCCTCTGTTTCCATGAGCTTTGAAGTGAGACCAGTGGATCACCTCAGATGATGAGTGTTATCACACCCTTCTGCCTTGTCTATTTAGGGTGCAGTTTTTCGGCAAGGACTGCATGTTACTTTGTCTTGCTCTGTTTCATCCTTAGACTTTATTCCAATAGTCAGAATTATGAATGCTAATTAGTTTTCAGAGTTAAATATAGCATAATATTGTTTTGACAGAGATGGATTTATACATTCCTGTGGGGAGAAAAGGTCTGTTCATGAAATGCTTTTTAAGTTCCTTAAAGTGATACTGGGTGAATTCTTCCTCCCATATAACTTAGGCATCTAAACAGCCAACAAAGATGTGCTTACCTTCATGAGTGAAAAAAATGCTAAAGGTTACCATGAATGCCTGAAGACAGGTGAGAGGGATATGACCCAAGGTCCCCATCCAAAAAGTTTTTTTGGCTGGTTTTCTGTTTTGTGCTTGGGTGGGTTTTTTTGTTTTTTTGGTTTTTTTTTGGTTGGTTGGTTGGTTGATTGGTTTTTTTGTTGTTCTTATTGTTCCCCCCACCCCCCCCCCCACCCCCCACAAAAGAATTCAAAAGAATTCAAGAGCAACTAACTCTATCACAAATTAACTTCATGTGGACTGTTTGGTACACATTCAGGGAAAGTAAATTTCTGTTTGAGCTAGACCTGGGGTCTCTCAGATACTCAAGAAGATGCTCTATTTCTTTGTACCTTTTCTTTCAGTACTTTTAAAAACCCTTAATCCAAGGGCCTAAAAGGGAAATATATCCCCTCTTGTGTGTTCTCTCGTTAGTACTACTTATACAGCTTTCACCAACATTTCATTCCACTTCATTTAAATAAAATATGGCCTCTGTAACCAAGAAGATAATTAGTAGCTGGTGGAAGCTCATTTGTAATTATATTGAGTTGAAACTGATAATTATTACATTACATTATATGTACAATATTTTCCTTCCAAATCCCCTCTGATTCCCTCAAAGATGCCCATAAATTTTGCAGCAAATTTGCAATCACTGTTGTGGGAAATGGACGAGATTCCAGCAGCTCCTTGTTACCTTTCTTTCACTGCACAAAAAGGAAATAATTCCTCAGCTTATGAGGAGACCATCCTTCTTTAAATTATACTGTTTAATCAGAGACAGTTTATTACTGGGTTTCATCCTAGAGCATCTTGTTTTGACACTGACAGAACTTACTTAAATGATACAGGTTTGTTTTAACTTTGTGGTAATGACATGGAAATTTTTTAGTAATGGAATGTTTTCCTCAGTCCCCTAAAGGAAATCTTCAGTCTTATTAATAATTTCTGGTGACATACACTGGGATGTGCTAGTAGTTATACTTCTTATATGGCTTTGGGGGAGACTGGCTATTCAGTGAAAGATGAAAGGAAGGCACAGCCACCAAGATGCACCTCAGCAAATCCCTGTGCTAATTGACACAGTGTCCTGTCTCTTAAAAGGCAGACTTTGCCTCTTCTCTCTCAGTGCATTCCCCAAGGTCTCTGAGGTTTCATGAAGATCCTGGGGACATTTCTGGGGGTTACACTTTGATGTGTTATCACCAGTAAATAGTGTCATAAGTACCACAGCTATAGAGGGGTGATTCACTCTTCTGCGCTGACCTCCTGCAGGAAACTGCTTGTTCAGCAGCAGAATGAATCAACCTAGGGCATTCCTGTGAAACAGCCAGGCAAGCCTAGGCTTGAAATTCCCTGTCTCTATGTGCTAACTTCTCTTTATTAAGGGAAAACAGAAATTATCAGTCCTTAAACATGGTGTCTCTGAATGTTTTCCTGATACTTTATAGAATTTTGCTGGCAGAAATTTCTTTCCATGTGAATAGGTTTGGAAATTGACAGCAATGCATGAGAATATCTCCCATGCCTTTTATTATGTTTTTTTAGACTGTGGCCAGATCTCTACAAATAGCTCTCTACAAAATTCTTCCTCAGTTGTCACTAGCTTCTTTAAAAATGTTGACAAGAGAGCTCCAAAAGCTTTTGCAGATGGTATGTGGAGAGGCAACAGCACCTTCCTCCTCCTGTTTGATACCATTTGCCCTACAAGCTGTCACATTGCACTCATTCACTACCATGATGCACAATGGTTTTTTTTCTGTGTCTTTACATTGAAGGAAAAAAGTGGCTTCATGTAATTGTGGCGTCAGTTTCTCCTTGAATGTTTCTGACAGATGGGATTCATTTTGAGATTAAGACAGATCAATCTAGACTGATAAATTTAGTGCCCAGTAGTGTCTATGAGGAGAATTCAGAGGTAGTGGAGATGTGAGGTGAATTTCAGGTGACCATCATGAAGGATACAATTCATTCACAAGACAAGACATTAATGCCACTTCCCATGTCCTCAGCAATCTTGTCTGGTGCTGCTCTAGAAGGGCAGGAGTCTCCCAGCAGTCCATATGACATCAAGCATGCCTAGAGACATATCAAATGCCTCTGCAAACCCACATGTGGGCAGCTGACTCATCCTCTAGAACTCTGTTTTACCATGAGCTGAAGTTCTTTCTGGGCTTCATTGCCTGTAATAGGATTTTAGACATCTATAGACACCTACATGGAGACATGGAGACATTTAAACTTTCCTAGTCTAAGATATTATTATGATTATTTTGTTTTATAAAAACATTCCCCAAGGCTCCGTTTAGTTGCCTGAAAACAGATATTTACCAGTTCTTCAGTCTTTTTTCTCTAATTGCTATTAGGGCCACGTGATGGGAGACTGTGCAGGGAGAGAGACTCTAATGGTTTGATACCCTTAGGTGCAAGATGCCTGCAGTTCTTCCAGTTTGAGAACTTTTAGCTTTAACAGTTAGCTTTTAACAGTTACAAAGTTTAAATTTTTCAGACTTGCCAAGGAGCTAGGAGCTATTCCATGAAAGCTGGAAGATTTAAGCATATATTTCAGTTTTCTCTCGAGACAAGGACCTCGTGTATCTGTTGAATGCTGCTGCCTTCAGATCTTCACTGGCTGTGGTGTCAGCAGTGTCTGGAGTCAGGACCAGCACTGGGACTTCCCTTGCACATGGCATGCTTTATAAATAATGTGTCTTGGGTATCTAACATTCCAGGTACGTGACTCTGCTTTTCTGGAATACCAGTATGATCATACTCTTTCTTTTGACATGAGCAATGCTGATTCCTTGTGTCTATATCTGGGGCCACTAATTTTGGTCTGTACAATAGAAATCAACTTCATGTCTCTCTACCAAATGCTGCCATAATCTTTGGTCTTTGTAGTCTTATTAAACAGTGCAAAATTACATTCTACTCCTCTCTCAAAGTTCCTTTCAAAATAAGGGCAGTGAGATTATTAAGATTAATACTAAGATATATGGCAATCTTTTCATTTTTCTTGGACTATGAAATATTTTTTATTTAGATTTATAATTAGAATTAGGAATAATTTTGAATTCAGAATTATGTGCAGAAGAAACACAGAACTTGAGAACTACAGGATTTGGATTACAACTCCCTTTTCTAGGTTTTGAGACAATGTTCTGTAATGTTTTACAGGCAATTTAATATATTACATGCTTTCCATTTCTACAGTTTGTTTCTTGAGATTTAATTATGAATGTCTAAAACCAAGATGCTTGAGTGCAGGGAAGATAAAAGCCATTGTCATTAAATGCTGCCACACATTCTTTCTCATGTTGTATCATAGGCTCTCTAGGCCATAAAAGCATGCTAAAACGGAATGTAAAGATGTTGTATCTGATGCTTCTGCCATTTCACATAAAAGCTTATGGGCTGTACAGCTCAGCTGGTGGTCCCAGGTGCATGTGCACTTCATTTCAGGAGGTATCATTAGGAAAAATTTATTATGGGTATAATAATTGCAGGAGAAAAAACATTGCTATAATGGGAACTGCAGTATCATTCACTTTTTAAAATTCTTTTTTATCCAAGTTGTTTTCTTAATAGTGCCTTTCGTAGATGCATTAGATTAACATACTCACAGTGGGATCCATCTGCCAAAATGTAAGACTCTAAAAATTAGACATACAATTCCAAGTTAGTCATCCTAAACTATACTGCCTTTTGAGAGATATACACACCTACAGAGGACTGTTCAAATTTAACTCTTATTTTATGATAGGCTGAATTGTTTTTTAAATGTAGCTATCCCTTATTACTTCAAAGGGAATATAAAAGTACAAGTTTAGGTTCTGGTATGCGATTTTAAGTTAACTGGAATATTAAATTTGGAGAAATGAATTCTTGGTTGACTAGCTAATGATTATTTTGTTTTATAAAAACATTCCCCAAATAATCTATTTTCATTTATATAGCACCATAGAAGTTAAATTTTATCATTTATCCCAGGAAAAGTGACAAAATGTGATAATACAAATTCAAAATATGGGAGTTTTATGGCATGGCAGCACACTGGCAAATTACCTGATCTCAAGGATTTTTTTGTTGATCAGTGTCAGAAGGGAACAGAAGGAAGAAAGGCATCATCTTTTCAAAGGTTTGGATTTGGCTGTTCTTCTCCCTAGCGTTATGGCTTTGTGAGGAAGCCCAGCCCAGAGCTGCTTATTTGGCTTTGTAGTTCTGCTGGGGCGCGTGGTGGCTTTACAGGACTAAATGCCATTTCCTGTCCCCGTGGCTGTTCTCGTCTTTCTCTCACTCTTCTGATGAACATGCAAACTCTTTTCAAGAACATGAGGCTGGGGAGCACATGCTGCTGTGCCAGGTGTGCAGTGTAACAAGCAAAAGGAGTCATTTCCTTAGACAGAGAGAGGAGATGTGAAATTCTGGCAGAATAAGTGCTCTATTGCACTGATAAAAATCAGACTGTCTTTATCTTTGTCCTCTGTGTTTTTACATATTTAAAGAGACAAGGATCTTGGTTTATTCCTTTGCACTGTCAGCTACAGTTAGCATCCCTAGCTGATATTATCTTGTTTTCATGCAAATAGACAAAAGCATGTTCCTTCCTAATAAGCAGAAGCAATTATGCTTTAGATGAACCATGAGTGCTGCAAATTTTATTTCTCTGTGATTTTTAGGTACAGGTCACAAATAGGCTAAAGAAGTTTGGCATTGGTTTTGAGACCTGCCGGCAGGAACAGAGAGTTAATACAAACACCTGTGGCATGTCTTAGGGTAGGGAGAGTTGTCTGTGAGCTAGCCTGGGCCCTGCTGAGTTGCAATGTCTGCTATAGAAAGCCTGAATTCTGCTCTTTTTTGAAATAGTTTGTAGGAATATTGGTTTTTCAGTCATTTGAAGTGTGTTGTCATAGTTATGTAGTGAATCATGCTGCCTAAAAATACCTTCTCTGTATTAATGTAAGGTAGTTCCAATCTTATATAATGTTATATAAGGCAGTTGAACCAATTGCATCGTCAAAGTCTTTAGTTCTTCAAATTGTTATAGATAAGCTGTGTGAAAAAAAAAATCTTTTCTCTTAGTTTTCAAATTTTTTTAAAGCAAAAATATTAGAATGGTATGCTGGCTTATTGCTGCCTGAAGAGACCTGTGCTCTGCTTTGCCTTTGCCAACACCATAGCCTTTCAGTTGCAAAACTGAAGTCAAATGCTCGCTTGGCTCTGTGAACTAGGGCAGTTCCAAATGCCCAGGTTGTGTAGCATTCAATTTATGCAAAGTGTTTGTGATGGTATCTAAAATATTTACTTTCGTTTTCCAGAGAAATGTCATCATGCTTCTCTGGAAGACAGAATGCCTTTAATTACCATTTCAGTATAAGTATTTTTGCAATATTTGCTGCATGTCACCCAGGAAGTAGAAGGTATAAATTAAGCCATGTCTCTTTTATCCCAAAATAATATGGTTGAACTGAGCTAGCCTGCTATCCTTGAAGACACATGTTATGGTCCCTTCTGTAAAAGCCTTAGAGACAATTGCAATCAAATACTATACCTATGTCTTTAACTAAATCTTACCCTGGTTTACAGCTATAAAAGGATGGAAACAGAAGTCCTGTTAGTGTGAGTAGGTGTATTTACCTTGAGATAAAAAAATATTTTCACCTGAATAAAATGCACTAAAAGTCAGGAGCTACTAGTTTTAGTACCCTACATTAGGGACATGGCTGTAGCCAGTGACAGAAAATCAGCTTTAAATGGGTACCTCCAACAGCTGGTTTGCCATGCTGTTGTGAAAACAGTTATTTGCCACCTTATTGATACATTTCTTCTTCTTTCCTTTGAAAAATGGTGATGGCCCTATCCATGCTGGTGCATCCTTTTCCATAGGCAGATGATTCACTCATCTGATTTCCCCTCTGAATACTGCTTTTAAATCCAAGTGCTCTGAACTCTCTAGATCAACTCCCCTAGGCTTCAGGCTCTACAAGGAGGACAGTGATGGTCCCTTTATGGTATAAGACTTCTGATTTATTTTTAATTTTTTTTTCTGAAGATAAATATATATTTTATGATATAAATAACTCTTCAGGGTTGAAGTTTGGATAAAAAATCCTAGCTGCAAAAACCTTCAAGTAGATCCAGGAATTTTTATAAAGTAGGAAGTAAAAGTGCTTGTAAAGTAATTTTTAGAACCAGCTAGTCCAAACAAATTTGGCCTCCTTTTGTTCAAGTCCACAAAGCAGTTTTTTGTTTTTTAAAACAGTATCCCATTAGTAAAATACTGAAAACTATATTCATGGACACAGGAGAGAACTATGTTCTTTCAAGAGCTTGATACTTTGAAGTGAGGCCAGCATCATTTGTTTAAGAAGCTCAGATCTGGTGCTAATAGCAGAGATACTTCTCTGATAGATTCTACTTTTCTACTTTTCTGTTGCCCCCTGCTGTTTTATGTTTCTTTCATCAAAATCTTTTGTAGTTCCCCTTTTTTTCTCCCTAGATTGTGATAAAACCCCTGTTTTTATCTAGGATGGAACTACTCATGTTTTGCTCTTGGCTGGGGAATGGCCTGAAGCTGTGTCAGGGGAGGTATAGGTTAGGTATCAGAAGAAGTTTCTCCATCCAGAGGGTGGTTGGGCACTGGAAGAGGCTCCCCAGGGAAGTGGTCACAGCACCAGCCTGGCAGAGTTCAAGAAGCATTTGGCCAATGCTCTCAGGCACATGGTGTGACCCTTGGGGACGTCTTGTGCAGGGCCAGAAACTGAACTCAATGATCCTTGAGGGTCCCTTCCAACTCATCTTATTCCATGATTTTGCAATTTTTCAATGATATGTGAGTTTTACTTCCCAGCACAAACCTCCTGCCTCCCAGAAGAACCTGCCATCAGGTTCTTTCTTTTTTTGGCATTACTATTGCAGTCAGTTTACCAGCAAAGACACTCATCATCTCATATATGGTGATGCAGAGAATTGTCAAGTGTGCATAATCCAGAGGTACATACCTATTGTAGTGTGACACATACCTGTCATTCAGGACAAATGAAAGAAAATATATGCCTGGCTGTATGCAAGAATAGTAGAAAAGTAGTATTTTGGGCAGAGGGAAATATTTGCAATGCTGTACGAGAAACCCACTCTGAGTCCTGGAGTTCAGCTTGAGTGATAGCTGCAAGTCCAGCTTGAAATCTTTCAAGACTTAGCATGTCTGAATGTAATGATCACAGAAACTGTGCTATTAACTTGTATAAACCAATTTGTCCCAAAGCTTCATAAGATATTGAGGCAAGTGAAGGCTATCTGAGTACAGGATAGGCTACTTCAGATGGCGAAGTGGGATTTTTAACATCTCACCCAGCATGGCTCTTTGCAGCACACCATGTCTTGGATACACCTGGGCAGGGATTTGCTTCTTTTCCCAGCCACTCACAGGGATTCACTCATTCAGCAAGCATGTCTGGGAAAACTTATTTTGGGCCCTACAAATGCCTCCTCACTGCCTGCTGCAATACACATTAAAGGCTTCCACCAGGAACCCCGAAAGCATTGTACTGATCTCTCTACGTGACTAGGAATTCATGCCTGCTACTTTATCAGGGAATAAGAATTCAAGTTATTTGGTTAGGTTTGTTGGTATGAAAAACTTATCAGGATCAGACTTCAGTGAGATTCCAAGAGCAAGAAAGTGGAACTAGATAGTTTTTAATGTGTTTCCTTTTGTAGTGGTATCACTATCTGGGGTACTTGCCATATCCCAGACATTGCAACATGATTCACAGGATGACTAAGCAAGCCGTCTTACAATTCACTGAAACTATTGCTTTCTCTCTAGAGAGATTATTTTCATATTATAAATAATTAAACTGAATGATTCATTGTCACATTATATTGTGGAGGCCAAAATGGGTTCACATCCCTCAGCATCTGTTAAAATGGTTATCTGGATGCAGTCTCTGGTGTAGGAAGTACAGCCGAATGGGAGGTTTATCAAGGTATATTCAGATCTCTCAAAGTTACAGGGCATCGTAGTCTGTGACTTAAACTTTGTAGTCCATTCAGATCTTCAGATCCCTATGCATACTCATTCTCCCCAGCATCTTTTCAAGCCAACTTTCAAGAGAGGCACCTGAGCAGAATTGATCTTTGGTATTAATTAATTCAGCTGATTTTACATTCTTATCATTACAGGGTCAAGCTTAACTGCATTTGACAGACATTATCCAACAAAAAATTCTTACTGACATCAGGCAGAGCTAACTTTTCCCAGCAATTGTATTTTATGAGTTGCAAGGCCTACATAGAGTGAAATAGCTTAAGGCTTGGATGAACTTCAGCTGAATTTCGTGACATAAATCAATATATTTCAGACATCTGAGCTTATTTTTTTGGTTTGTTAATGAGCTCCTAATTTCCTCTCTTCTTTGGCATTATCGTGGAAGAAAATATTTTGGAGGACATTTCCCAGCCCCCATCAGAGGAATGAAGTTCTTTCATGACGCAAAGCAGTAGTCGGTCAGATAAAGATTTTAGCTGGATTCCTGACTGTTTGCTTGGTTTCAGAAGACAAAGAGAAAATTATGTTTAATTTCTATGAACTGATCATTTATTCATTATTTTCTAGGCACAGCTTTCCCACTACTCTCCTTTCTTTGACCTTGTAAGCATAGATAAGTGGTTCAATGATTAGGAATGTTTTAACTTCATTATGTGCCAGCTTCCCATCTTGTTAAGAAGAAGAGATAGAAAGTTTGCCTCTGTAACAAATTTTGGATTCTCAAATGAAAGTTGAGGTAGGAAGTACAATATAATCCCCTGGAGGAATGCTTGGCCAGGTCTATTGTATATGCCTTCTTTAGACATTGTAAGAATTTCATCTACATTAGGCAGCCTGAGGGAACTTCCCAGTTCCAAGTGTGTGTTCCTGCCCTGATTACAGCTCCTCACCCTTTTTCTCCCCATCATCTTCTTTTCTGTGTGATTTCTCACAGGAAGCTTGAACAAACACAGCTGTGCAAGGAAGAAAGAGGAAAAGTCAAGGAGAGATTTTTCTTTCAAGGTCTGAATTTTCTTTCTTTTTTTACATGTGTTTTTCTAAATCTTAAGTTGTTACAGCATTTACCGGAACATTTGAAATTACTCATCTATTCTTTGAGTTTTGGACATACAATGTATTCATTTCTGACACAAAATGATCTGCAGCAGTCTCTTCCTATCTGGTATATAGGATAACAAGACACCAGTAATACAGGTAGGTATACAGGGAATTCTTGTATTAGGCAATGAATCTAACAAATATGAATAGGGCGATGGGGTTTTTGGCTTCATTATTTTCATGGTGGGAACATAACTAAGTTAACACTAGAGCCTTTTCTTTTGTCATTTCTGTTAATGTTCTTTACAGCCAGCCTCTAATCCTCCTTTGATCTTCCCTCTGTTTATTCCAAGTCGCCCACAGGGCTCTGTGATTTAGAGCCAAAATTTCTAGGGTTTAATTTCCCTGAAGGGTCCTCTCCAAGGTTATGAGTAGAAGACCTCTTTTGGAGAGGAGACTAAATGTAATGCTGATGCAGACAAATTTCTGAAAAGCAAGAAATAGAACAGAAAATATGTTTTCTTTCCCACATTTTATTAAAGTGAAGGAAGTCTTTGTTTTTTCCAGACTAATTTTTTTTCTTCAACAAAGGTGACAGATGGAGGACTTGAAGAGTGTTTATTGATGGCATATATAGTAAGTATTTTCTGAGGAACTAGTGAGTCAAAAGAGGCCTCTTAGGCAACTTCCACCAAAAAGCCATCTGATAGATGAAAACATGCAGCTAAACAAACTCTGAAACTAAGTTTGCTGCCCTTGACCATTCTGTGATAGACACATCAGTCACGCTTTTATTTTTGCATCATTACCTTCTAGAAAACCTTTGCTGCACTTGCAGATGCCTGCTCACAAAATCTTTTAATCAGAGAAGATGACATGACAGATTGATAGGTCCTGTTTCAGTGGAAGCTCTGGCAGTTTCAGTTCTGTATCTGTGCAGTATTTACTGCACATTGGCTGTATGACTGTGCTTTCAGGTTGACAGCATCAGTCTCACCTGACAATCTTTCTGTTAGCTTCACTACCAAATAACCCTTCAAGTAATAACTTGAATATAAGATATTCTCACAGCAAAATGGTCATTTATAAAGCTTTAAGGAGCTGGTGACTTGTTGAAGAACAGCATTTAGAGCTGGGCATTTTCATTGTAAGAGTAGGGGCTGAGTGGAGAATATGACAATTGTATTTATTTAGAAGTGTACTGCAATTTTATTGTTATAGTTCAGGTAGATACTCTGCTGAGGTATTTGAAAAGGCACAATTTGCATGTTGAAAAGATCCAATTTGCAAGTTTATGAGGAGGTTTTTTATTGAAATGACATGGATAATGGCTTAACTCTATATGTTATCAAAAATACAAAGGGAATGTGTCATGAGAGTACCTTGAAAAAGAAGAAAATAGCATAGTGAATCACTCAGCACCATTTCCACAATCCACTGATCAGTTTCTACTGCTCAATTTCACCTGAATTTAAAAAAAAAAAGTTGAAAGGTATTATACACCTATCCCACCTAAAATAAAGCTATTTTCTTCCATAATAAAAGAGCTATAAGGCTAAAATAATTATAAGGCAACATTTTTTTAGCCCATAATTAAGATAAGATATGGGTAGAATATGTAAACTACTGCCCTGTACAGTTCCACACTTTCAGCCTTAGTAGCTTCTGTGGGCTAACCAATTAACACAAATGTCATCGTTCTCATTTTTCTAGTATCAACAGAACAGAACATTAAAGCAGCACATCTGTGTTTAAGTTGGTAGACAAGTGATGCTATAGCTGAGATGAAATTTCAGTTTCACAAAGGCTAAGACCAAAATCCATTAATTTAGCAAATAATATACTGTGCACAAAACTTTCTGAAAGAAAGAAGACAAAAAGAACCATGAAACCACACAAGCAAGGGAAGTGAAAATGGGGATGGTCTTTTTATTTTGATCAAAGATGCATCTAATAATAATAATAATATAATTTCTATGTGGGAAGTTAATAGCATGAGTCTAGTGCCAAATGTTGCAACAATAATGTGTAGATGCAAGTACAGGTAAGCTGCTTTCCTGTTGTGTTGCAGGGAGATGAGTATCAGACTCTTCTCCCAGGTAACAAATGTCTGGATGACAGGAAATGGCCTCAATATGTGCCAGGGGGGGTTTATACTAGATTTTAGGATTTTTTTTTTCATGGAAGGGGTTGTAAATCATTGGAACAGACTGAACAGGAAAGTGATGGAAGCACCAATCTTGAAAGTGTTCAAAAAACATGTGGATAGGGCACTTGAGGACATGGCTTAATGGTGAATATGGATGTGTGATGGCTTCATGGCTGGGCTAGGTAATCCTAAAGGTCTTTTACAGCCTTAATAGTTCTGTGATTCTATATGACCACTGTGTTGTTGATACTTAACTGGGAATGTGTCCATTTGGACAATTCTAGCAGGACAACTACATTCCTTTACATTTTGCTCACTTTGTCATAGAATCTTAGAGTGGTTTGGGTTGGAAGGGACCTTGAAGATCACCCAGTTCCAGCCCCCCTGCCATGGGCAGGAACACCTTCCACTAGACCACGTTGCTCAAAGTCCCATTCCAACTGGCCTCAAACACTTCCAAGAATTGGGCATCCACAGCTCCTAGGGATTATAGCAGGGTTAAGACACACACTAAATAATGCAGAGGATTGTGTGAGAGCACAAAAGTTTTTCTCAGGTTTCTGACTGCCTCTGTTTGCATCAGAAATACAAGAGAGAAAGTCAATTTTTTTCATAACCAAATGATAACTTTTCTTTAGATTTCATTAAGAATAAGGCAGTGCTGATATTAAAGAAAAGGAAGATTTTTTTTTATTTCACTTGAGTTTGGGCTTGAATAATGACAGGAGGCCAAAAGGATTCTTATTTTAACTGAATCATTCCTCTGTGTCCTCCATGTAATGGACTTCTAATGCCATAAGGTATGATCCTTCTTACCTCATTTGCTTTCTCATTAACACTGTGTAATGAAGCCTTTCATTTCCAGGAATTACTGCATCAAATGTAATTTTGATTGGGTGGAACCATACCTGAAAAATTGACATTATGCATAAACATACAAGCCAAAGAATTAAATGAGGAAATCTGATTCTCCAAGTTAGGTCCTGCTGCATAAGGATGGCTAAAGACAACTTCAGATGTGTTTGAAATAGAAAGAGCAGAGGTTAATGAAGGTACTCCTGAGTTGCCTATTGTTAGGAGAAGGAATGAGTGCTAGAAACAAGCCAAGGGGTTTACAGATTTGTGACATGAGTGCTGGATGAATTAAACCATTGGGCTCAAGGACACAATGGTTTGAAGTTTAACAGGTAGTTTAAAGGTGTTTGCTGGGTTTGTTATGGGGCCCAATGCCCTTCATGACCAATCTGGACTATGTTAAAAAATTAAAGGTAGACACACACTTGGAGTAAATGGTGGGTGAGGACATTTGCCATCTTTAGGGTCCTTGACCAGCCAGAGGCAAGGGCTGACAAGGACCTCTAGAAGTCCATTAAAGAAGGATGCAAAATTCTGGAGCTGGAGCACAATTACCACATTGAGCAGTGCAGACTGGGAACTGACTGGTTGGGTCACAGCTTTGCTGAGAAGGTCCTGAGGTCCTCATAGCCAGCAAAATGACCATGAGTCAGAACCATGTCTGTGTGGCAGTGAAGGCTGCCCATCTGGGCCATGCTGGCAAGAGCATGATCAGGAGATCTCAGAGTGTCTGTACCCCTTAACTTGACATTTGTCAGACCACATCTGGAGTTCACTTTGCTTTTGGACTAGATGGTCTTTGGGATATTCTTTTGACACAGATTCTTCTGTGATTGTAAAAAAAAAAAGGAATTTTCAAAGTAACAGTTGAAAATGTTGTTTAGCACAGTGCTGTGACATATGTTTTTTTTTCTAAAAAACATCTCTATACTTCATAAATGGATTGGTTTCTGCTTCATTATATTTAATAAGATTTTTAGCTGAGGACATGACATTTTTTTGGGAATGGATAAGCAATGTGATAGCCTTAAGGCAGTAACTTTAATATGAAGCTATGCAACATTTTTGGAGATAATGAAGGGACAGAAGAATGTAACGAATGTATTTTTCAGTTTTGGAGCTTTTCAAGAAGAGGAGTTACTTGGCTTTAAACTGAAGTACAAATAGGAAACATAACTTCATACTGTTAACTTTATTGGAGTGAAAATTAACCTAGTATTAATGCCTAGAAATGTGCAGAATTTACAGATTGGTGTCAGTGTGATCATGTTTTCAGATATTGGAGCAATGTTAAGCTTCTATTTTCAGCGCGCTTGTTTTGCCTAATTTTTGATTGTTTCAGCATGTTGACTTTCTATCTGTATCTTTGCATCAAGAAAACCATCTAATCAAGAAATCATCTTTGGTTTTGCTATTAGCATGGAATAAGCTGTGGGTTTGCTATAAGCATGGATTAAATAATAAAAAAACAGTGGAAGAGTAGTTTTTTCCAATTTCTGCTGAAACTCACAGTTGATTTTTATGGGGTTTGAGTACAATGGTGTTTTAGGTTGATTGAGATAGTTATGTAGATACAGAGATATAGAACCATAGATTCTTTATCAATTCTATCTAGAGTTTCAAGAACATGTATTCCATTACTTTAAAATCAAAACAGATTTAAGTGAAAGACTAGCTATAAAAAAAAAAAAGGAACATCCAATGAAAATAATAAAACCATATCCAATACTTCTCCAGCACTGTTTGAATAAAGTTTTTTGGTTGCCAGAATTTATCTTAGACCTGACTTGCACAAGTCATCTAAGATACCTTGCTGTCTCGTTATTAATGAATCTCCTATTATTTAGAAACCACTCATTCTCTTAAACTTTCATTGCTAAGACTCTGAGTGGGTGTCTAATGTAACTTTTTAAGGAATATGTTTAGACTGTCTTTTCAAGAAGTTTGAAAAATAAATTAAAATTGAAATTGAATTTAGGGTGTTCGATCAATGACTCTTGTCATACACTGATGTTCTCCAGCATAGATCTGATTACTCTGTTGTTATACAAAGCACATTTGACTCTGTTAAATACAGAGATGGAAACTTAAATCTGTTAAAAATCTGGGGGTGGGGGGAAATTAAGCCCCTGCTTAACTGGCTATACCCCAAACACAGTTTAAGTCTATCAGTCTTTTTAGTCATTCAAACCTGGATAAAGTAAGCAATGACTGACCCTCAGCAATCTAATCACACCTCTCTGGGGAAATTTTTATGTATCAGGAAAGGAATCAGCTTGTTCCAAATCATTCTGAAGTACAACAGAAGCACCAGACTAATGGCTCATATGTGAAATGTGTTAGACACAAGCAAGAAGCTCCATTCTCTAATGTTTCACAGAAGGAAAGAAAGTAAACAGAAATTATCTTTGATGACATAATCAATGGGTGAAGGAGAATATAATAATTGTGGCTCTTTCCCTCATTCGACTTGATATTTATGCACCCCTTAATTACATTCTCATTTTTTAATTTCTGTTGCTTTTTGTGAAAAATTCCTCAAAGTGGTACTTTCACTGGCAAATTTAAAATGCTAAAAAAGCAAATGATGAAAAAAGAGAATCATTGTCAAGCACTATCCAAAAGCTTGATATTATTTGTTTGGAAGGACATCTTATTTCAAAATTTAATTTGATTTTTTTTTTAAATTTCAAAATTAGTAAAAAAGAGAAGACCTGATACTAATAGTCTGATAATACTCTAGAACTTACTCTGCCTAACTCTTTCCTATTTAAGCTAGTACCCTTTGTTTTCATATAGCCTACGCATGTTAGAGTTGCATAATCCACTCAAAGATCTAAGTATATACCAAGTATATACTTGGTACCCTGTAGGTGTTTCTGTATGCATGTGTATAAAGGGTAGCTATGCAGACATGTAGGAAGCTGAAAAATTTCATGCAAAAAACCTTAGATGAAGTTTAGCAGAATATATTCCTCCTTGGATACTGCAAAGGAAATAAGCCACGACATTCACCATGGGAATCATTCACAGCTGTGTTGGAGGAGGTTCAGACATGAGGTAAGGAACTATTTCTTTATAAGAGACAGTGGTCAAACACTAGAACAGACTGTCTGGAGAAATGTTTGATACCTGCAGCCTCTCAGTGTCCAAGAAGCATTTGGACAATGCCCTTAACAACCTGCTTTAATTTATTTAACTTATTTACTTTTAATTCAGCCCTGAAATGGTCAGTTGGGTTATATGATTGTTGTAGATCCCTCCCAATTAAGATTATTCTATTCTATTCCATTCCACACTGTTCTTCAGAGCTACATGAAGAGACTGAGTTATTCCTATTCCCATCCTCCACTAAGCCACCATGTAGATTCCCACAAGAATGTGTTAAATTTAAAGACAACTTCATGTTTTCCAATGTTCATTAGTAGCTGCACTAGATGCAGGCTCAGGAAGGGAATGAATTGCTGCACAGTTTGCATATGTTCATTTATCATGTGAAAATAAATAAATGTATAGGTAGAGCAGACCCACTGCTGCCCCGACTGTCATCTTAGGGGACAAAATTTAGGGTTACAGGAACTTCCTCTAGAGTCCTTTGAAATTATCTCCCTGTCTTCATTAAGTCTCTAGGAAACTTCAACTCTTATTTTGAAAGGCTGTTTTGCTAGAAATTGTTCATTGGCTTGCTGTGTTTTTAAGTCAGGCTGGAAGGATTTCAGTCTAGATGTATCTGGATTTCAGAGATGCTTTACTTTGCTATATTAATTCCTGGAGTTCATACTTACCTCATTTGTCTTTTTGGCTTTTCCACATTCAGATCAGGAGGTCAAAATTCCCTAGATAGGCTCTGCTCTCTTTCATCCCTTAGTGGATCAGATGCTTTAACTTTTTCATAAAAAAACCCAGCAGCTTACAGCTGCTGATAAAATAATTAAAGGTTTCAAGACTGTCGGGGTCTGAGTAGTCTTCTGATGAGTGCTATAGGATTCAGCTGTTATGCAGAAAGCTTGGTTAATCTCTAGCTGAAGAAACAAATACTGCTGCAGTAGTTCAGGGGTTGGATTCCTCCTCCAGATTTGTGCCTAGGCTTCCTACATGTGAAGAAAGCCTAGGCATGAATGTGGGATGAGTAGGACCTGAGAAGGTGCCACTAGAACCAGCTAATACAAAAAAAAGTAAGTACAGGGGTGTCCTACTGCCATCTTGCCCTCTGTGTGTCTGAGTACTCAGGTGCCCAGACAAAGTCATAGTGATGTGCACTCCAGCTGTGCACATGCAGCTTCCTTCCATGAGGAAAGGGACAAGAGCAAACTGATACTTTGTATGCACAGACCGAGGAGCTAGAATTCCCCTCTGCACTAATTTAAAATGATTTGTTGCTGTTACTGCAGGCAGAGTTCTGTAACAGGCTGCAGGGTACTCTGAGTTTGCCCATCCTCTTGTAAAAATTGTGCTGTTGGATATACCCAGGATACCAAAGGCCAGATTGCTCAAGCTGGACCTTGGCCATAGTGCTTCCAGAATGTAGTGTGGACAGGGACAGTCCTGGCTTGTGCTTGCTGTGGCAAGATTGTGACCATGCTATGTACTAAGAATGTAGATGTGAATTAGGCAAAATGTGCTCAGACTCTGGAAAACAGAGAAGGAAATAATCAAGGGCAGGACTAGAAGTGTCTAGGATATTCAAAGTAAAAAATCACTTTATCTTTCATATAAGGTGAAAACTGGACTTTTGATTTCAGATCTAAGGTTTCCTATTTTTGGTACCTAAACCAGACATATTTATATATTTTGGAGTTTAGTTAATACATTTCTTTGAACAAAAATAATCAAATATCTTATTTCTGATTCAATTTAGCTGAGAGTATTCAATTCCATTAAGATTCTTTGAAAATATTATTGGAAGTTTCAAAAGTCTATGTCCAATTATAGATTTATATAAAGAAGTAACCCTAAGATAGATCTGTGGTCCAAAATGAAGGTAATTTAAAGAAAAGTTTTTCTTCTCTCTTCCTACCCCACCTTTTCTGCGCTTATTGAGTCCAGTGCAGAGGGTAACAATTACCAATTTAGCAATGCACATAACATGACTTTCTTTTTCCCTGGAAGTTAGGTATGCCCAGATTGATTGCTATTTGAAACAGGGAATGTTTTGGTACACTTACCTCCTTGGTCAGTTGGAATTATCCTGCAATCAGTGGCTGCTCTATAACTTATTGGAATGGGCTGCTTAAACAACAGCAGTGGGTGATCTCATCTGTCAAAATTGTCAGTGACATTGATGATAAGGCCACTTGGTGTCAATTATTATATAAATAAAATGTGAAGAAGGGGGAAAATGTCATGAGGACAAATACATAAAATTTCAAAGAACATTTAAATGCCAGAGCTGAAATGGCAGTAATTTATTTTTATTGCAAAAAAACTTTAAAAAAGACTTTAAAAAGAAATAAATTATTGATAAATGAAATGTGTCACATCTATCTTCTTAATTCTCTTGGTCTTGATATAATTACTCACTCTCACAACTCAATTATGAATTTTTAATATGACGTTCAAGATATAATCTAAAATTGCTACCCTTGTCAAATAAGTGGAGAAAAGAACAAGTGGTCTATCCTGGTTACTAAAAATGAAAAATGTGCATTAGATGAGACCCCTGGTCATCTGGGAAAATTCACTAAAAAACAGAGTCAACACAGTGCTTTTGTACAAGTTATGCCACACTTCAGTCTGGTAAACTTTCAGTGACATCAAGAAGAGCAGGTCAGGTGAAAAACTTTGAATTAAAATTACTAACTTTTATCTCTTCCTTAAAGTCCCCAATTTCTTAAAGTCTGATGTGATTTTTAATAAAAGCAGCAAAGTTTAAGATTCAGACTTGAAAAGAATAAGTAGTAGAAGAGCTTTTTATTAGAGTCTCCTTGCTTAGATACTTTCATGAGAGCTGAAAGAAGTCTGCTGCTAATGAAATGACATTTTGAATAACCATTAAGAACTCTGTTTAATGTGATGTATGAATTCAAAGGGGATACTGAAATGCTAAATGCAAATGCTGTTCACCAGCTAAAAGATTGCAGACAACTTTCCCTCTGATTTTGACTTCAAACTCTACTGCCTTAAATTTGCAATTGGGCTTAGTTTGGTAATAAGAGCTATTCAGGTCAGAGGGCTTTCAGTATGTGCAGGGGTCCACAACTCAGGGTTGCTGAATCCAGTGCTAAATGCACGCAGATACCCTTTTGCTGGATAAAATGACTTTCAGTAAAAGCCTTTTGCTAAGTTTATTCACAATTCTGTGATTAACAACATCTTTAGAAGCTATGTTTTCAAGAGGCAGAATCAGCTTTCATGTGCAGCATGGATTACACCTCTGTCTACACAATCGTGTCTTTAAAAAGGAGCTATGCCCTGAGCTAACAAGCAACTATTATTTCTACAAAGCTACATGTGTGATTCTTAGAGAAAAATTGGACTCTGAGATAATTTTTAGTTATGGAGTGAAAGGTTAATTTTCAAAAATTGTCTTCAGTGTTAAATATCCCTTTCGACAATCTTTTAATTTGGAGAAAAAACCAATTGATCAGAAAATTAACAGTTTCCTATTATAGATGCATAGTTTAATATTTTTTGTGCTTCTGGGCTCTGATTTTAATTTCATGTGAAAGCACTAAATTTTCAAATTTATATAGAAAAAACTCATGGCATTTTGTTGCTATAGCGATATAGATCCCTATTTCTTCATTTATGAATAATAATAAAAATATAATTAAATCTAGTTACATTTTTGTTCCAACATTTCCTGAAGCTAGAATTTCATGAAGACATTGTATACGCTCAATTTAAACAATTTTATTGCCTTCTGTAACAGGATTTTATGTTCTACTTGGTTTTCTTTTTTAAAGCTCTAAGCATTGATTTTGGCTTTTGCTACCCCATTGACAAATATTAATGCATAAATACAAAATATGGGGTGTTTTATTAGAACAGTCAAGCAGTGGAACATGTTACTCAGACAGGCTGGGATAAACTTCACCCTTGGGGTTCATCCCAGCAAATGCTACTCGAAGCAAGAGGCTGGACTGGAATTGTTCTGCATTTTTTTTCCTTTGGGACCATCTTATTTGCAGCTCCCAAGAGTTTACATCAGCCTGAAAACCTAAAATGGGACCACGTGAAGAATTTTTTCCCAAAGTCTCCTGTATCTAGTTTAGGAATGTAGCTGGCATTGCTGAGAAAGTCTCTTCTCAAAGGCTTCATCACTGTGCCTCATTTTACTCTAATGTTTTTACTAGTTTTAATTTTTGTCTTCTGTATCATTTGTGGTCACATGTTGACATTATCCTTGGATCATTCAAGGAAATATTTAGACCAGAAACTTATCACATTTTTGTTGTTATTACTTCAAACTCCAGCTAGAAGTCAAGTGTTGTAGTCTGATAATGCCATATGATGTTATCTCTTCCTTCTGAAAGGAGTCAGACCCTCAGGTTTAGACTGAAGGACTATCTAGGAACACGCTCAGGCAGAAAGACACAGTGAAATTAGCCTTTGACTTCACAGAGTATGAGCTGAGCACCGCAAATTTTATCTGTGGAGCAGTGGGCACTTTGAAACAGACCATTTATCAACTGCTGTTTTTCTATTTTTGTGTATATATCTGTATAGGATGCTTATATATGTGATATTTATGTATACAAATTGTATTTAGGTATCTATAAAAAAGAAAAACCTCTGTTGTTTTTCACATATATATTTACCTGCTGGAGATTAGGGCCCTACAATATTTTTATAATGGCACTGTTGTAAATTATTATTGTATGGCGAAAATTTCATTGCACCTTAAATTCAATTATAATACATATCATTCATGTTCCTACTTGCCCATTTGCCCATTTCAGGTCAGTTAACTATAAAAAAGGTAATTTTCCTAAATTGTATTTTATTTTCTGTCATGGATATTCCAGATTAAAAAAAAAATTATTCTTGGTGGCCTTACTCTCTCACTGCCATATATATATACATATATATATATAAAATACAAAAATAATAAAAAAATACTATATGTCTTTAGGCATGTATGTATAAGTGCACAAATATATATATGTGTGAGGGTATATATGCAACCATACAGAGAGCAAATTTAAGGGCCTTTTTTACACTATGTTCTGTACTTCTAGGATTCCAGACAATTATTTGAGACTTTGAAATTAGAAAGATCTGTTAAAGGGGAGTTTGTCTTTATTATTCTGATCTGTCATTTCTTTTATGTAACAAGCCAGCTGTTATTTGAACAGCATCATTCATTTCCTCAATGGAATGATGACACTACAATCAGCCTTCATTATCTTCACATGCTCTTATATGAGAACTAAGTGCAGAGGAAATACTTTGTAATTACTCTAGGCAGATTTCCCACATGTTAGAGATGCCATAGATGGGATTAATGAATATCACTTGAAAAGGTTGAAGTAGACAAAAACAAAATTAGGCTTCAGTAATCGCAACATGCAGATGGGTTGAAATGCTAGTGGGAAACATTCCCATCAGCAATTAAACTTGCTTCTTGGAACAGCAGATGTGCACAGTCTCTTTACTGAATATTGAGCACACTTGAAAGGAATTTGTAGAGGAAGAATGCTGAAATACACACAGATCAGCTCAGGCAGGGCTGGGACAAGTGACAGGCTTGTGCTTACTTTATTTAGTAGGCATCATGGCTTGCTCCCATCTCTGCCCAAAAGAATCACAAAGTTCTGCTTTTCAATGAGTGCTTTTCTTGCCACTTCTGCTGCTTTCTATTCTGGAAAGCTCTTCCACCATCAGAGACCTGTTCTGGACAGCAATGATATGTGACAGCTTGACTCTTTAATCTCTGAGGAGTATCACTGATTCTGCAAAGGAGACATTTCTCAAGGTCTGTTTTACAGCAAGAGCAGAAAAGTATCTCTGTTGGCTTCCTCTCCAGATAATCTTCAAGATTACTTACCGCTGAGAAAAATACAGCTGAAAATACAGCTGAAAATACAACCAATTTAGCCTCCTAGAGAACTTGCTCTGAGTCACCAAGCAGGGCACTGCAGTGTAGAGATAAAAATGCATCAGGGAACAACAAAAGTATTGAACCAGTTGTTTCAGATGGTAGTGCTTGGTTCCAAGCCAAATTTGACTTTCAAGGTCCAGACAAAAGGCCCACAGCCATAATTTCAGGATGCCTCTTGTTACAACACCTGGGAAAGGAGGAAGGATAAATGAGCAAGGAGGCATGTTCACAGAGATTCTACTTGTGAGAATTTTTCTTTGATGGCTTTTATTCTCATATATTCTGCTGGTCAGTGTGTAGAGTGACATCAGAGCACTTGAAGAAAATATTCTAATTACTGAAAAGTGGACTCCAGTCTCTTTTGGTTGTGGCAAGCAGAAGGAATTTGACTATTACAGAGCTGTCATCTTCCACACTGTACAAAAGAAGTCCTCGACCTGACCCAGTGGTTAAAAATACAGAATTTACCATGTAAAGGAGCTTTTCTTTTTAAGGCTGAACCTAAGCTTCCTTCTCTCTGTGATGGGAAGAGAGCAGTTTCTGCTGTTCCTAGACCACAGGTAGGTTTCAGGCTGGATCCAGAATCTGGCACTATGGACACAATAGATAGAGATGTGTGCAGCCATAGAAGCATAAGCATATAAAGAGGTGCAGCATTTTAGAAATAACCAGTTCAACCAAGTCTTACCTGTGATTTGATCTCAGAACCCACAATAACTTCAGCTCACATCTTATACCTAACAGTCATGAATTAAGAGAAATCTTTTTGAATTGCTTTGTTGCAGTCCAAAAGTGCTGATCTGTCCCTGTAGGAAGCTGTGTTCTTGATTGTAGTCATAATATGAAAAATACTATGCTTGTCACTAAAAGGTCTGTATGTGCCTACCTATCACTGTATTTCCTCTTTGAAGGATGTGGGAAAACATCCCTGCTACTGTTATGTTTGAAATCTTGCTAGGAAAAAAGAGAACACTTTATATACATACATATATCCATACATATATATTAGAGTAACCAAAATTATAACAATCAAACCAAAATACAGGTAATAGTTAGTCAATTCCAGTACTATTGACCATTATAGTCCAAAGTAATTTGGAAAAACCTCCTTGATAATACCCTTAAAATTATTTTAGAAGACAGCTTCGTTACATGTACCCTTTGTCCTGGAGCTATGCTCACTCTTGCAGTGTCCCTATGGACCTTACAGCAAATAGCTCCAGTTGTCCTAAAACAGAGGGGTGTGCATGGAGGGGGAAAAGTCCATGACCTAGTGAGTGGTATCCCTACCCTTAGTGGAGGGATGGAATTAGGTGATCTTTAGGATCCCTACCAACTTAAGCCATTGCATGATTCCATGAGTCCTGGATATCCTGCACTCCTCAGGAGGAAAGCTACAGTGGTGGTAGGGGTACATTCCTCCTTGATCCTGGGGTCCATCTGTGGCTGTTTTTACATATTTTGTTAACAAGACCTACTTTTACTCACTGAGCATCACCCCAAATCCTTTGGCAGCGCTTGTGAAGATGAAGGGCTGTTGTGTATCACACAAGTCTGTTGTATCTTCACCGCACAGAAATCTGCCTTCCCAAAAGCTAAAACTTAGGTACTAGTTCCTTGGCTATTGCTAAAACTGGCTCAAGCTCAGAGAAGTCCTGAGTGCTTCCGGTGTCAGTTATGTGTCAAGCCTGTGGTCTTGTGTGACTAAATTACATTTATTAATTAACAATACCACTTTGTGATTAGTGGTGGTGTACAGAAGCTGTTAACTTATTCAGCAGCGACTATTCAGCATGTGAATAACTATGTGGGAGTGGTATAAAGCTTACCCCTGTCACCCACATAAAATCATTTTCAGTTACTTCCCTTTGGTTTGCACAGCACCCTTCTCCCCACTGTACGGTCAAATCTCTTTTCATATCAACGCCAATAGACCATTCCTAAATATTCCAAATGCTAAAATTTTGTGAAAAATATTTAGAAATAAGAACTGCTGTGAGCTCACAAGTCTAGTTTGGATTGAGGCAGTGCATAAAATAAAAACCTGCCAGGAATGTCAGGGATTTGTGGAATTTTCCACATGAAGAAAAAAAAAAATCCAGTATATCCTCTATCAATTTTCTGTTTATTCATCAATTTATTTTTATGTCATGATATATTAAATCATTATTTCAATATCCTTTTTGAGCCCTTATGCTTTTCAAAATCTTATTTTTAACTACTGGTTTATGAATTAAACCAGAAGAAAGGTGTTACTAGTTTAATGACAGTTGTTCCACAAGAAGCTGATCTCCAGTCCCAGGAAAGCTCTTAACTACATGGCAACTGGATTCCTCTGAGTGGAACCCTCCAAACAACTGCCATATACAACTTGTTTTGTCTGCAATCTCTTACCTAGCTTCCCATCTCTGCATAAGTCTTTCAAGCATAGATAAAGAATTAGTTGCAAAGATCAGCAGATGGTTTTCATTGTTATTATTCCTACTGGCACCTAAAATGTTTAAATCAATAAGCAGGTGTTGGAACAGTATTTTCTCTTCTATTTTTCAATTTTGTTTTCAAGGTAATTTGAACATCTCCAGATTTCCAGATTAGACTCTGTATGTGGTTTATCTATTTCATCAATACTCTTACAGAGAAGATCTTACCTTCTGCTTCAACCTGTGCCCCTCAGTTTCTGAAAGCCTTGAACTTGTGTGCCTCTCATGCCTTGTTATCAGATTGTTGTGTGCATTTAAAGAGAGATGATCATTTCAAAATAATCAGAAAAATAGTAGATTTGGAGTTGTTATTGTCAGTTAGCAATCAGTATGCCTTATGCTTCCTATGAGAAGACTAAAAATGTTTACAAGTCTTCCTTGATAGAGCTGATTTAACTCAAATTTTCAAAAGTCTATTTCTGCCCAAAAGATTTATTATTTTTAAATCAACTTTTAAATGATTTGGTAACATTAATGGAATGGAGAAATACATTTGTTTTGCTCATGTTAAAAAATTCAGCCTGGGTTTTTTTTTTGTTTTTTTTTTTTTTTCTGTTAGGAGACCCATCGTGCATTTGTGTGTTTTGGCAGGCAAGTGCCTTTTCTCTGTATGGAAAAGCTGCTCAGCTTTGGCCTTTGAAATTCCACAGTTAGCTTATGTTCCAGAGATATCCTCTTCATGCAGCTTTTCAGGATAAAGCCTCCCAAAATCCCAGCTGTAGCAGGTCTATCATGTGGTTGAACAAAACTATGCTTCAAATAATATTTGTGACCTGTTTGTATTGTACCAAGTCCAGTTTTTAGTTCTTAGAGGTCTTTTCTCTCCTGTGTGTTTGGTAGCAACTTTCTTGCTGGGGCCAAGAAATCTAGAAAAAGACTAATTTTTTCATAAACCCAGAGGTTAAAATAGAATTGTAAGGTAGGAGTGACCATGGAATGGCACATGGAAATAGGGTGTGGGGCATGGGATGAGATGCAAGGTTGAAGATGCTGGAAGTTTGTATTTCAGGCTGTGGAAAAAGTGGGACTGGAAGTGAGGATTGAAACAGTGTGTTTGTCAAGGCAAGAGGTTGAGGGTGAAAGAGATAATATAGAAGAAGGAAATTAAGGTCTACTGTGGGAAAAAAGAAATTGCAAGCTCATTAGGCATCTGGATAAGAAGAGTCAAGTTGGGAATCAGTGTTCCAAAGGAAAAAATGTAACAGAGTAAGTAGACATGTCCTGACACTGAGGCAAGGTTGAAGGGCAGAGAAAAGGGGTCTGGCTGTAGTAAAACCATGAATGAGGAACTAGGTTAAAACAAAATCTGGCAAAAAGTCTGGGCACTTGAGATTCAGTGTTCCTAAAAGGAAAGTGCTCAAAATGTTATTGCACGGCTGTGGGCTCAGGAGGTGGTCCTGGTTGTTTAAATGAGGAGAAAAGAATTGTTCAGACAAGGAGATTTTTCACTTTTAATAAAAATTGGAGAAGTGGGACCGATAGCCTGGGGCTGTGATGAGACTGAGTGACAGAGAAGGGAAAGGCTGCAGGTGGGGACACAGAAATGGCAAGGTAAAATTAAGTTAGAAGGGAGTAAACAGAACCACCTGTATGCAAGCAGAAAACTCTTACTATAGCCTGAATTTGATAAAAAGTTCAATCAAAACTGCACAACCTATGAAAAGGTATATATTCTGTACCTGAACTAATGTAAATTTGCAAGCCCATAGATCTCTCTGGGCTGTTTCATTAGTGCTTGTCACCAGGAGGTATTGGGTTAGGAAATGTACCACACTAACAGAGCTGTGATTCAGTTTCCTGGTGCCTTTTTGAGCTCAAATATTTCTATTTAACATTGCACAGTGCTTGGCATTATCCCTGTTTCTTGAGTTCCAGTTATTTTCTTTTCTGTGACAAACCTGCGTGAATCACTGCTATTTCTAAATGCTTGTTACTTCAAATTACAGAGCTGGTAAAGTTCTGATTGTTACAGTTCACTTTCTTAAAAACCTAGAGGCTTCTACTAAAACACCACTCTGCACAAAAACGTTTTTCAAGCTTGAAAAATCACTGTGCATGAAAATGTTGCTAAGTACCAGAGCAAAACCTGTTCACAATGAAGAAGTCAAATAATCTTATCTTACATGTTTTTGCTGAAGTGACTGAGAGATTTTTGCTGTACTGTGCTGATATAAATTTTACCTGTGGAAAGACAGAGCCTCAGCCTAACTAGAAACCTGCACACAGAACAAGTAACAATAATGTATGTCACCAAGTTTTCCTTTGAAAAAGTGTTTTGTAGATTAGTTATTATCTCTTTTCACCTCTGTGGTTCAGTAGTTGATCAGATCTGGCATTTAAATAGTGCTCTCATTCTGAAATTAAAAGACTGGAGAGGAATAAACTAGTGAAGCATTGCCTTTTCTATCTCCCTTTTCTTCTTCTACTATGCATTCCAAAAGCACAAGGTTTTATACAAGCTTAGTAAACCAGTTGTGAACCAATCCAGGATCATTTGGTTTTGAATAAGGCATGTCATTAGGGCTTCTTTTTTTGAAGAGTAATGAAAAGTAGTTTGCAAGATGACAGCAGATGTAGCAGCCAGGCTGAAGCTGTCAGCATGGATGCAGCAGTGCAGCCGCTTCCTGCCTTTGTGAAAGGTCAGTAGAATATGCAAACAGCTCACACAGCATGTACATGCTGCTGAGGATTAGGGCAGGAATGTAAGCACAACATGAAAGCAAACAGAACATGCAAGCACAAAATTCATAAAGAAACACATTTTACCCGTGACAAGGGATGTCAGCTGCAGCAGACAATGCCTGCCAGGTGGGCAGGCCATCACACCTCCCTCCCTCCAAGTGAAAGAGGATGGCTCACCTCTGCAGACAGCCCACAGGGAAGCAGAAGCTAAAGCCCACTGAAATCTATCAAAGCTCGTTTACTTCAACGTGCTTTGAATTGGATCCTAAGACAACGCATCCCTCTGGTTTTTGTGTTGTGTGAGCCTGCATCTCCCAGCAGGCTGGGATGAAAAATCCCTGAGAGGCATTGCTGATTTAACAGAACTGCACAGGATTATGTTTATTTCAGGTCCTCTTACTTTCAATCAGCTTGTCCTAATTTCAACCAATTTGGAGCAATAATTAGAATACATGTCTCCTGTAGTTTCTCAGAGAGAAATGCTAAAATAGATTTAGCCAGTTTAAGAGCTGAGTCACCTTTGTTACTGTTGGTATTTCTACCAGGCTATAATGGAAAGTGATGGCTCCTCATTTAGGTATCTTCTTTGGGTCTCTGGAGTCTGGTAGAACTGGAGGCTACAGAAGCAAATCCATACACATCTCATACTGAAGCCTGAGAGATTAGGGAAGCAATAAAATTCTCTGATTATGATCCGGATTAAACAGCCCAAGAAAGGGGAGGGGTGATTTGAAAGCTCACTGACTGCTCACTGACTTCCACTCCCTTCAGATGGAAGAAATTAGAGTTCCTGAGTGTATTCTGTCCTTTGACAGCCACAGAAAAAGTATGAAGTCGTCCCTTTGGGACATATAATCTTTTGTATTAAGAAAGGTTTGCCCTCTATAAGGATCTTTTCTGCTTTACCTTTTCAGACAGCATTGCCTTGTTTTATTGTTCTCTGCTGCTACTGTGGTAATCTCACCCTTTTAGCCCTCTGGATGTATTGCCAATCCTAAAATGCCATTTTTCTCAATTGCCAAGTAGAAAGAATTACTTTTAGTTCTGTAACAACAACAATGTATCTTTTTTTGTTGTCCTTTATGTTAATTTCTTGTATGTTTTGACTTTGCTTTACAAACTGCACCAAAGTCATCAGTTTTCTTCATGGAGATAGCCAAAAGTCATCCTGTGATACAGCAGTACATCCAGTAGTACTGTGAATAGGGTAAATGCAGCTTTTACAAGGTCAGTATCCCACTCTAATCTAATATAGTTTAATTTGTTACCTGTGGATTTGATTTTTTATTTTTCAACCTCTTTCTCAATGTAATTTCCGTCCCATGACAGGTAAGAAAGATATGTCTGATTTTTACAAACTGAGAGTTTCTTCCCTATTCCACAATATCTTCTTTTTTCTTAATTTTTTATTATTAGTCTCCTTGGATTTTAATTTCAGATGAATACATTTTTATATTACAGCCTGACCTCTCTCAAATAATCACACATTTTTTCTTCAGGTACTTGTTGACTATAATAAAATTCCAATGGATTTTTATTCATTATGTAAATGCCATTATTTACCTCCCATTTGCTCACTTAGTGGAAATTGAATATGCTAAACCACTAGCACCACTTACAGCTTTGTAGTCAAAGCAAAGCCATCCACACAGCAATTATTTCCATAAACATGAAGGTCTCATTCCAACCAGGAAGCAGCATGCCAGTCCATCACTGTGCTCCTCGGCCAAGGAGTGCAGAGGAGCAGTCTGCAGAGCTCACAAAGGGAGAGAGAGCAGCAAGGAGTGGGGGAGTGGCTTGTAGGAAAGCCAGAGCAGAGAGATTCATCAAAAAGCAGGGAAGGCAAGAGAAAAGGAGAGACATAACTAAAAGATAAGTAGTGAAAAACAAAGTCAGAAAGGAGAAAATTAAGGAGAATGAAAACAAGAAATGGGAGAGGAGAGAAAGAAGAGAAGATAAGGTGACAGCAAAAGCCCTGAGGAGATAAATAATCATCATATTCATCAAAATATCCCCTGCTTACTGAATCTAAAGGAGCATTTTCTCATATGAACATCCTACATGAATTGAAAAGGAGTAAGATAGGATATCAGTCAAAAGTGCAACATCAGAATTTCTAAGGCTGCAAATTTAGGATAAAGAAGCCTGTCTTCAGGTTCCAGTATCAGATCAAAATGTTGCAGCTGCAAGGAGCAAAGTGCTGATCCCATATAATCTTTCAGTTCTGGCTGAAATTAATGCAAAACTTCTAGTATGTTAACTCTGTGCTATTAACATAAGGTTTTATCACGTGTCATCTGTCTTTCCACAGTTGATATAAGGTCAGCATACCAACATAAATCTAACATAGAACTCATGTTGCATGCTCTGGCTAATTCAGCAGAAATGTATTCACGTGTTCATAATTGTCTTTCAAGTGCTGTTCCAGGAGGGCATAAAATTGGTAATAAATGGTCTTGATACACTGCAAGTGTTATGAGAAGAGGGGAACATGCCATATACCTGAAACTAAGCATTTACTCTTAGTCAAATTAATATCTTAACAGTTTTAACAATTAATTCTGTCAAAAAATATATGCTCATTGTTCAAATTAATGCAGAGATGTCTCATCAGTAATAGCCTTCAAATTGTTTGTGTCTCCTTGATATTATTTCACATATTTTCCAGCAAGAAGTGTGAAAGCTGAACAGAAGCCTCCACGTGTCCCATCTGACACAGAGGGCTGTTGCTTGCCCCAAAATGACTACCAAGATTTGTCAGGCATTTGCCTCATGCAATACCTCTGCAAATGAAGTTATAAGTGGAGATGCATTAGCCAGTCCATTGACCACAACAGTCATCAAAGCAAGCTAAGGTCAGCTCTGGCAAAGGCAAGGCCAGTAACTCCTTACACCCTGAGCTATCAGGGCAGGCCAAAAGTTGCAGATTTTTACTGATAAGAAACCTGTGTTTATGGGGGTACAGATTCATTGTTGTGTGTTCCTTTTAAATCCTTTGTAAAACTGTATGATGCTCTGTAAATCTGCTTTATGTCTCTGGTACTTGAAAAGATGTTCAATAGGAATTTTATTTTGGTTTTCAGCTGACAAACCTCTATGTATTTGTGAACTCAACTATCAGTATTCCAAGGACTAATGTTTAAAATGATGGAGGTCTGAACTTCCATGCTTCTATCAGAGAAAATATCCCTTCTCTTCTCTGCAAAGCATTTAGTTTAGCCTACCCTGCAAATATCACAAAAGACATTAGTTCCATCTCAATTATTGCAGTTGGGTTCTGTTAGAATCTAAATTTATTTCACAGCAGCATGTAGTTGTGTGTTGTTAACACCTGACTGCTGAAAAGTACCAGGTTATTTCAGTGGGACCTTTGAATGATGTTTTCTAGTTCCTGCTAAAAAATAGTGGCTGGGAAAACAAAACCCCATGAGTGAAGTGCTGACAACATCTGCTGTCTTTACCTTTATCTAGCTCCAAATTTTGGCTAGAAACTCTTCACATGCCTTCCTTACCCCTCCTTTTTTGCAGGTCTGCCAATAGTGTATAAAGAGATTATTTCAGCAGATGGTGTTCCTCATTGTTATTCCTATTTGTATCCAGAGATTTTTGAGTCCATGGGTGCAAGAATGCTCTTGCCCACTGTGGTTGTATTTCCACTTTGGCTTTAATTTCAAAGAGTCCATACGGCCAACATAATCTGTGATACCTCCTAATTAATAATACTTGGAAGCACTGCTCTTGATGCTTTCAAAATAGTAATGTGTATCAGGTTGTTTGTGCTGTGTTCTGAGTCTGTCAGGAGAAAGAAGAGCATGCAGATGATCCTTATAAGCTAGTAAAGAATGCTGGATCATAAAAGAGGATATACTAGCCCCTACATACAAGAAGAAAAATGTTATTAGATCCTGTCTTTTTCAGTGCTCATGCTGGAAGGTGGTCAAGGTTACTGTAAGAATTACTTTGCAAGAGATTGTTCAAAAGCATATTAAAGACAGAAAAACTGGTGAGGTATTTCCCCTATATGACTTGCCCAAGTCAATTTAAGCAAATCTGAAAGCAAAGTACCTCTTCTAGTTTCTTATGACCTAGCCTGCGTCTTCTGCAAGTACAACAACGTGTTTCAGATCATTTATATGAGAGTGCATGTAAATATGTGTCTCTAAGTGTTTTAAATGTCTAAATTCCCACTGTAGTAATATTAAGATATCTAGAACAGTATTCAGGTGCATAGAAAAGTATCCAGTACCATGTGGAATACTCCTACGGGCATCCATACATTCCTATTTGTCTGCTGAATTTCTCTGTAAAACAGAGAAAATAATAGTTGAAAACCAATCTACTGATATCTTTGAAGGCCTCCAATAAATGGACTACCAGGGATAAAAATAATTGTCTTTTCAGGAGTGCATGATGCATGAGAAGTGACAGGGACACAAGAATAGAAATTACTGAGTAGATGTTATGACCACATCATCTACCCCGTGAAGATGCGTGTTTCTTTAAAATAGAAATTTAATACTGAATCATAATGCATATGTTGCATTGGTAGGACAAAAAGGGATGTTTCGCTACAGGATATAAAATCCGCATCCTGGATTTTGTCTCTGTTGCAAAATTGCTATTCCCTCAGATAAATATATGGGTTATATGTGTCGAAGTTGGCTTTAAAACTGTTGCCTAATGCTTTTTAAATAATGCAACAGGCCTAAACTTTGAATGTTTGGCCAGAGGCACATTTTACCTCCAGGTAAAATGCAACAGCAAATGATTTAATTTGGTTTATTTATCCTAACACCCTAACATATGCAAATGAACTCTAATATCCCTCTATTATAATATTCTATTGAGAACATAAAATCGTCTTGGTTTTAAAGGTGTTGGTTTAAAAAAATTATGAACTGTTATGACATAAAGTATGTATCTTTGGTAACCAATTTCCTTCTCTATCTTCATTCAGAGGTTGCACAGTGTTGCATCTAGCCATATGCAGTTATGAAAGGGAACTGGATTATGACATATGGACTATAAAATGTGGCATTGCTGACTGAATCAAATACAATAGCTATGGTGGTCTTCAGGATCTGACCTTGCAATCCATTATTCAAGATGCAAATGACTGTCCATATGGCTAAACTATCTAATTGCTAAAGAAGTTAACTTTCTAATGCCACATTCTTAGAATAGACTAAAAAACTAAGAGCTTGGACCTCCTCAGGTCTTCACTTATCTAAACCATCCTGACAGATAAGTGAAGAATTATTTTCAAATCTTTCCACTTGGAAATGACAGCTACATTTCAACACCATTATGTGCCTTCAAGCTGTGTTTCTCTGCCTACCTAAATCTTTGTTCTAGGTTCTGTCACATTTTCAGCAATTCAGAGTGTTCATTTTAAAAGATGCCAGATTGGGCACAGGCTGTTGGAATTCATGATACTGGACAGGGTGAAGCAAGAGAATTTTGAATGAATCCTTTTTCTAAGTCAAAATTGGAATAGACTAGTAGAAGACAAACCTTAGTAGTCCAAGACCAGACTAAAGTATCTCACTATAACATATGTATGTATGCATATGTGTTTTGCAGATATTTCATTGCAGAATGTAATTGGTACTCTTTAAGACTGTGTTATTTCTTAAAAGCTCTGAAGGTATTTCATTTACATACTAGAGAATGTTTTGCTATTTATTCCAGGTATTTCCATTGTGTGCAGTGGAACTCCCTACAGGCTCTGAATTGCTGGGTGTTAAATGGAACAGTCCTTGCATCCTGCCTGCATGCAGAGAGTAATTTGTGAGCAAGGAATTAAAAGCCTGGGTTTTAATATAACAGCTGGCAAATCAACATTGTGTTTCACTCATTCAATTAAACTACACAGTACGATTTTGGATTTGGTCCAAGTCATATCCTGGAAGAATATGAGTTTTTCACTGAGAGTTCAATGCAGTCCTCAGTGAGTTGCAGCTATCAAATAAACTGCAGCTTCCCCAGTCCTGGAAGATTTATGACCTTCACTCTAAGCTTGACTACAGCTGTTAAGTCCAGAGTTTTAGAGGGCTGAGCCTCTGACATTCATTGAGTAGATGGGCTGTATTTGTCAAGCTGACTAATCTCATATAGAGTTGATGTGAATCATTCTTCAAAGTACTGTTAAAAGATGCTGGATGTCAGACATGAAACAGGTCTGTCATCACTTGCTCCAGTGACAGGCACATAGGAGCAAAATACTCTGAAACATGATAACAACTTAAAATATTGGCAGGTACAAGAAGAAGAAGAAAATTTACTTTATCTTTCCCCACACAAACTGAAATGATACATATCAGCATGCTATGGCAAGTGCCTCTTCTTCCTTATGGGCCAAAAAAGTAATTCATGCTAAATGATCATGTCTCTTTATGTTCCAGAGGGACTGTCTGACTTTGCCCAGAGTCTCCTTCCCTATATGGACTCCATATTAATTGCTTCAAGGAATTATTTACCATGTATTCCCCCAAAAATGATCCCAACCCAAGCCTTCTAGCGTCATCGTTGCAGAGTATTTTTTTTCTAGATGCTGCTTTTATTTTTCAAATTACTTGCCTCATTTCTCTTTGAACTGATTTGAGACAATTCACAAGCAAAAGTCTAAACTGAGTCTGTGCATATGGAGTTTCATTTTCCTAACATATTTTTAAGGCATATCAAGATAAGATCTAGAGACTGTATTTCAAAATAATTTCACATAGTTTACTCAAGTCTGCAGAGTTTTCAAAGATAAACTCTTCTAAAAAAATTTAAAAATCTAGTTTTCTTTCACATAACTTTAAATAGATTTATAGATCCCTTCCATGTTTCATTATCTACACTCTGGATATGCCTACCTGTTATTTTATCAATTACAGGTGAACTTTTTCTGTACACACTGTACATACATTTGAACAACAGATGCTTTCACTGTTGATATACCTGTTAACATTTTTGTTTACTAAAATAAATAAGTTACTAGAAGCACATCAAGAAAACAGATAGAATTTGTTAGTCTGTGCTAGACAGAAGCCAGTCTTTGGGCCATGACCAGATTTAAATTATGCTATCAGAAATTTCCATTAATATATGCTTTCTAACTCCATTATACATTGTCAGAGTACATGCAGACATTGTCGTTTCCATGGGAATACAGAAGGAGAAATGAAGATATTCTCATTGCTATCAGCCAAACTTCTTAGTGCCCTCTCAGCCTATGTCATCTACTCTTTCAATTTCATAAACTTGTGTTTCACACGTCATTTCTCACAGAGAAAGAAGGTACAGCTAGGATGTGGATGGAATATGATGAGAGCTTTCTTATCAACAATAAGCAAAAAGCTACATTCTTTCATGATTTTTCATGAGAGTGGACTGGCTACCTGAAAAAAAACTTTCCTTCTGTTTTATTACCTGTTTTATATACACTTCATTGATGATAACCTGGAAGCAGAGAAAGATTTAACAGGAGTTGTTAGTGATTTTTAAAATAATAACAATAGGAAAAATATTAATTTAAAAGTAATTATTAAAACATCTACTTTAATGAAAGGAGGAAGTTGTCAGACCTGCCTGATTTAGCTTTGATTTATCTATGTGGTATTTTATAACAAGTTTGGTGCAGCTTTGCACAATAAACTCTAAATACCTTACATTTTCAAATCTGATCATGCAGTGAACTTGAGAGTTAGATTTGCTTTGCTGCCATCCCTTCAGTTCTTGCAAGTTCCTACGATGGCTGTTTGATACATACCACGTAATTTGTATTGACATGAGTCATTGGAAACATTAACATGTGAGAACAGGGAGGAAGACCCCTCATAGGAATTTTATTCCTGCTTAGTGTAAAGTGAACCAAAACTTCCAAAAGACAGGAGAGAAATTGCCTTAGCAGCAGGTAAAGGACAATGCATAGGACAGCAAACACCTCTCTTTTGCTTCTCTGAGAAAAAAGACTGAAGACGAAAAATGCCTCTGACTCTGACTTCCTTTGTTCTGTATTTTTAACAGAAATTATAGGATTTCTGAACATCTGGGCACGTATGAAGGAAAACAAATGGAGGAAGACTGGTGTGACTGGCAAAATGGGAACATATTCCCTTTTGTTGGTAAGGAAGCAATGAAGAAAACGGGAATGACAGAAATCCCTATGCTTGTTCACTTTCTGTTCCTAGCGTTTGGTACCATCATATTTTCTACTCTTCTCTCAGGCTGACCTGTATGAAATGCACAGCCTCAACCTGTGTAGAGTTGGGTAGTAGTGTTGTAGTAGAGTTGAGTGTAGTCTGGGCAGGAGGAATAGTTATTTGACACATGGCTAAAAGGCAGTCACATGGAAAATAGGAAGGCAGGTCAGTGAGTCTAGGACTTGAGAAGCTTGGGCCAAGGTTTCTCTATGATAGGAAGGTGCATCTGTTGTTAATCACTGTATGAATCCTTATTTAGTGCTAAGAATAATTTTTAGCTAACAAGATAGAAACTACACAGTTCCTTTCCTCATACACTTTACACATGTTTGATACTGTAATTCTAACATTTTACACTAGAATGAAGTGTGTTCCTGACAGCAGCTGAGATGAAAGCTGACATCTGGAACCTAACAAGTCACATTTACTGGAGAAATCTAGGAATATATGCCTTCCTCTTTGTGTCTTCAGTAAAAAAAACCAAAAAAAAAAACAAAAAAAAGGATGATCTCAACTGTGAACAAGGGAATTTAAACCTGCTAGCCAGATTCTACTAAAAATGCCTTTGTGTGACAATCTGTCTGCTTAGCTTTGGCACATAACTTGCAGTGAAACTTTAGGTGCTTAAAGAAGTAAGTTCCCACTTTCTCTCTACAGTCTGTCACTGGAGAGAAGCCACATGGTTAAGTCTGTTTGCTAGCTTTAAACAATACTCTATGGGTCTAAAGTTGGGTAAAAAAGGTCACCATGAAGACTTTTAATGACACCTTCCTGTTGCCAAAGAAAAGAACTTTCTCTGGAAGCATTCTAACATTTGAAAACATGTTGGGCATAGGATGTCTGCCTGATGGTAGCCTACCTCCCATTTTACATAGCCCAGAGCTAACCAAGGAGATTCCCTTCCTTATCCTCCAGTTCCCCATAGCCTTTCAGAACCCCTTGTCCTTTCTTTTTCTGCATCCAGCTTCTTCCCTGCTATTTTCTCCTCTTGATTTGCTTGTCTGTTTCTCATCAGCATTTTCTGCCTGCTGTCTGTGCTCCTTGCTTCTGATCCCCAGCTCCTTTAATGTCAAAGTAGAGACAAGTGCTAAAACTGCTCTCATCATTAACACTTTTCATAACGTTTTTTTGTAAAGAACTGCCAGCATACAATTTACTTCACAGATTCTCAGATGTCTGAAGGCCATCCATCTGCAACTGATAACATTCCATGATGGAAGGTCCAACAAATGTAACTTGGTACTTTCTAGAGACAGTATGCAGAAAAGTTAATGTTTTCTTTTTGGCTTCAGTGGTGTCCTGCCCTTTTCACAGAAGGAAGAGAATGTATTATACTTTCTCTGGGGCACCTGGCTTAAGCTTATATCTGAAGGCTGTAGACTGTTGCCTCTCACAGATCACTGAGCTGTAGGCAGTCTGTCCAAGCACCCTGTGGAAAGAATTAATACCTGGTTATGAATAGTCCATCCTTAATGGAAAACACAGGTATGTGAGAGTGGCTTAAAAAAGTCAGATGTCATAGGTTTGATTCATACTTAAATACCACAAAGCATTTCCCACTGCAACACTGATATGGAGGAGCAGGAAGGCAGAGTAACATGCTGCTGGGGCAGTCTCCTGGTATGGAGAAGACTGTCAGACGTGGTCGATCCCAGTGTGTAGCACTTACTGAAAAGATTTCTTTGCTTACCTGCTATTTCTTGTATTTTTTGTATGGCTGGGAATCACAGAGTAATTGACTATATTTTGGTTGTATTTTCCATCAGCCCAGGAAAGGACCAGTTCCACACTCATCTCCTACAATCACAGCACTAGAAAACAATGTATTACTTAGAGCATAAAATGAAGTAACTTAATGAAAGACAAGTCATTATTATTTAATATGAGCTGCAGCCATATGAGACTTCTGCCAAGCCCAGCGAAGAAAGCTTCCGTGATCTCTTCCAAAGTCATACAATAAACTGATAGCTATTTTCCGACATTTTTTGAGAGGATGATACTAGGTATGGTTAAAAATTAACATTTTAATGAATAAGTTTGCATGAGAATTATTTACATTTAACCAATACTAAGATAGGAATGAAAGGGAAAATAATAAAAATGGGTGCAATATGATAGACTGAGAGAAATATTCCTGCCAGTGTTAATATAGAAAACAGTTCAAGATCTAATAAATATTATTAAATATAAATCAAATATGTTATCAAATAGAGAAGAATCTGTAAAACGTCTCTGTAGCATGTCAGAAACAGGTTGAAAACCACTGACCTGCCTTAGATACCAATTGAGTACAAAGAGATCAGCCATAAGTAAATTGCAACATTGGTAATAGGGAGGTGACAGAAACTTGTGAATTAATTATTTTGTGAACTTTCAAGGCCTCCTAAATAATGAATGATATTTGAAAGATTCCTTAAATCCTGTACAGGATTTAAGCACTATTTCTAGATATTTTTAAATTGAAAAATTATTTTAATAGAAGAAAAGCACTAGCACACAGCATCAAAGCCCCTACTAAAAGGGATCTTGTGTTCCTGTAAGACATTGGGCTTTCAGTATTTCAGCAATGTTATGTCTTTTAGTACTCTTGACTATATTAATATTTTCTTGCAAACCTGTTGTATATAATATGACATCTATTGACAAAGCAGGGGAGAAGTAATAGGATATCATAGACAGCAGGAGGTCCATAAGGGTACAGTACTGGGGAAATGAAAGGCAAGTGAATAGATGAATGGAGAAACATTGGGAGGAAAATAGGGGGGAAAAGTAGAGAGAACAGTGAACACAGCAGGGGACTGTGCTTTGGAGAAAGGAAGTGCCATAAAAGCAAATGAGAAAAAGCACAATGAAAGAAGAAGGGAAATTATTTGGCTAGGTGAACCTAATCAGAACAGTCAGAAAGATATGGATTTTCTTATTAAGCAGAGGCTTCAAGGGACACAAAGCCTACTAAATGGCTCTCTGTCGTCTGTTTTGGAGGTACACCTGTGGTAAGAAAAAAGTAGACAGGACAGAAGAAAGTAGAGACAGCAGGACAAAACTCATGTTCCCTCTAACTGGTTTTTGGCTTTCACAGTTGTAGATTGTACAAGAAATTGCCCTAAGCATCAACACTCACTCAAAATTCTTCCCCAGGTGAATTGCAGCTCAAGCTGTTATAGTATCCAAGAGGGAAGTGTAAAAGTCAAGTCAAATTCAGGGTCTTCCTTATATAACAGCCTCAATAATAGCTTTATTAGCCATTGAGATAGCGAACTGCTTTCTGAGTAGTTAATAACTGATTGTGTCATTCACAATATCCCTTCAAAACATTTTTGTCCTTTTACTTCCAACAGTAGAAACAACTCTTTTATGTATTCTCTGCTAGCTTTTAAGAAAAAACACATCAAGATCATCTACAAAGTAAGAGCCAGCCTATCAAAATAATCTTCATACATTCTTTTCAGAACGGACTGATTCTCTGCCATTCTGGTTACCTGTAGGAATGATTAATAACCTTTGCATGTTGATCATGATGAATGCTACGGGTTTTTTTAAAGTGGAAAATTCCTAAGAGAAATGTACCTTGTAGAGCTTCCACTCACACTCTTGGGTACTTTAGGCACTCTGGTAGAATTTCCCACAGCAGTAAGGGTCTGTGTTTCAGAGATTTAAAATCATTTCAGTGTCAATACATTAAGGCAGTGGTGTACATGATCACGGCCCTTCTAGATTCCTACGTGGTGTTTCTCTGCAGATGGCTCAGTCACTTTAAAAAAAAAATCCTGAATGTGACAGTACCTGCCACATCAACTATGAAAAGTGGATATAGCAGCTCAAATTCTTTGATACTGTAACTCCAGGGGAGGGAAAGTAAGCTCTAAGATCTGTAAGCTTTAGCAGACTTGAGGCATCAAATCTCTTTGATTCGGCTCAAATGTTATGCAGCTAAGCAAATTCTAGTTTTATAGTTTCCAGACAATTTTGCCTCTCTCAGCTTTCTGGCTTAGGTATTCATCATTCATGTCTTTTGTGTGTATTACAGTTTCAAATAGACCATGATAGTGTTTGAGAGCTCCCAGTGTGAGAATTTGTATGGCTCCTTATTTTGGCTGTACAAGGTACTGAGCTCAGCAATGTTTTCTAAGTTTGTAATACCTGATATCTTACCATTTGATTTTTTGTGCACACAGCCCATGATATTCCTTACACATCAGCAACAAACTAATGTCTAGATGAATTCCAAAAATTCAATTTCAAACTTTTAATTAAAAAAAATAATACAAAATACTTCAATTTCAAAAATATATAAAATGTCAAACTTTTCATTTCATTTACTAGCTTCCTGGCTAATCATATGCAGACCACTATTTGTGTGAATATAGCTATATTTTCATAAGGATTATGGGGCCATAGAACTAGTCCCCTAAAATGATATTGCAAAGTGCAATTCTGAATTCTCTTTTGATTGATTATATCCATAGGCTTAGCAATGATTCAGCCTGATCAGTTTGATTGAGCATGATGCCAGGATTTTAGACCAGTATGAAGACGCAGTCCCACTGTTTGTACTTGTTACAGTCCCGTAGTGAAACTTCATTTAATAGCTTGTGGCTATTCAGAGAATATGTAAACACTGTTGTACTGGACTCAGTGGATCTGAGATAACTTACTCAGGAGCTGAGCAATGCACTACAAGCTCACCATCTCCAAATTTTCACTCTAAGATAGCAGCAGCCTGAGGAGAACGCAAACGACAGAATACACCTGAGATTTTGAGCTTAGGCATGGGTTACCTGTGGTTTTCAAGTAACTTATGCTTATCAGCAGGTCAAGAACTGCTACTGTATTGTAGCCATACTATTTTCTGGTTAATGCACAAGAGGAATAAACTGACTCTGTGTTATGGGAGGAAAAAAAACCAAAAAACCAAACATCAGGACCTAATTAGACTAATACTACCAGATTATCCTGCAATGTGTGGTAGTGCTGAGAGAGAACAGTGGGACCTCTTGGGAGCCTGATCTCTCCCATTAGCGCAATGCCCCCTGCAACTTTCATCTTGGATCTCTGTGAAATGTGCTATTTTCCTGCTGATTTTGCCCATATGAACAAGAAAACGTGGGTTGGAGGATCACGAAGATAATCTGCTCTCCTTCTACTTTAGATGGGAGTAAAAGGGTAAAACTTACATGTGTCAATGGAAAGGCTCTCACTGACTTCAGTGTTTGCTTTGCTGGGGCTGTGAGTCAGAATGACACATAGGTGGTGGGGATTTAGTTATCTCTTGTTTCCTGTCTGTTTTAAGCAATTATCTGGTTCAAACGAATTTAGGAAACTCACTCTGCAGCTTGCAACTACTTCAAGAGGAAATATGCAAGACAAAGCCCCTCATTGATTTGCTTGTATATAAATACAGCCTTAATAAAGTACAGTTTTCTTGCTGTTAATAGCATAATGCTGATGGAAGAAAGGAAAGGAATAAACTAATTATCTCCTTTTCTTTGTTTTTTGCTTTTCTTACTGCAGGCTGCTGAAATAAGGCAAGTAAAGTTTTGCCTCATAATGCAATCTGATGGACAGCAAGGTTTGAGGCATTGAAGCACTATGAGGAGGTGAGAAAGTAAGGTCTCCTAATGTCAGCAGAAGGAATATACATGTTCTGTTGAAGGATGAAAAAAGAAATACTGAAGCTTACACTTATTTTGTGCTCCTTACTGATGAATCTAGGAGTCAAATAAAGACAATATTAGGGGGAGTTAATAGTCCTTCTTAGATCAAGTGACTTAGCTACAGCCAATGAACAAATTACTGTCTTAAAATTCAGTCAGAAATCTCCAGAGATACTGAGCAGTCAAGGCAAGTAAGAAGCCCTGGGGTCTCATTTCATTCTTCACTGATTTGTATGAAGTGCAGAGCTCAGTAAGGAGTGAATTTTGAGCCTCTGCAATCTTGTAAACCCTATTTCAGAGACTTGAAAGAGATAGCAAAGGAAAAAAATAAGAGACAGAGGCGCTTTTTTTCCCCATTCTCTTCCCTAATGCTTGACAGAGATCAACATGTCATTTCATCTCACAATACCTTCCTGATTACATGATTTAGCAACAGTTTTGTTTCCTATAAATCTCCAGGTATTTTGTGTTGCTGTCTGATTTCCTGAACAAAAATATTTCTGCAGTTCTTTCTGTTTGTGCTGCCTCCACTAATGAGTTCTCAGAGGTACATTAACCTAAATAGCTTTATAAATGAGAGGTGTTGAAGGAGACTTCTTAGTGCAAAGGGCTCGGGAATACGTGTAAAAAGCCTTCTCCTCTATTTTCTCTGTTCTTCTTGCACAGAATTTTCCTTTTTGAGGGAAAAGGGAGCTGCCATTCCCATTACGTGCCCAGCCTAAACTTGATTGGACTGTGTCATCTTTCCTTGCTGAGACCCACAGTACTCCAAATATCATGTATGACCACAAGACTAAAAGTCTTTCAGCTCTATTCTTATTTTCCCTCATTTTATTGGTGCTGGGGAACATCAACTATCTAAATAGTGAAGAGGAATTGAGCATTATAAGGAACATAAGCAGGCATTACAGCAAGTAAAAGGAATCAGATGTCTCTGGGGCTCTGATGTTGTTAATTTTCCAAAGTTCTTCTTTAGTTCTGAGACAAAAATAAGTATTCATGTACAAGTTGGCATGCTAAAGTCAGTGTAACTGTTCAGCCAGGAGTTGTGGTGCAGTATCTGAACTGAGCTTTATTCTCCTCATTAATATGTGACCTACCGTGAAGCAAGGAAGTGAGACAGAGTTCCTCAGGCAAGACAGGGATGCATCTAATTGGCAGAGGATGGCAGTTTCCTCCCTATGGATGGATGCTCCTGTATTATTTTGCCTCTTTTAACTGGTGGCAGATAATATGAAGGAGAGAATGTAGCTGTTTGTGTGTTCTTAACAATCACGCATCATCATTGTATGGTGGTAATTGAGAGTGGAAACCAAAATAGTTAAAATACTTTAAATGGCATCATTGGACAAAGCTTGATATTAAAGCTGCAGCAGATGTGGAACTTTTTTGTTCAGCGCTTTTTTCCATGAAGAAAATAGTTGGCCAACTGCTGGAAAACCATTTAGTGCTGTGGGATGACATTTTGTGTTCATTTTCTTCAGCAGCAATGATTTATAAATTACTGTGACTCTACATGTAAGGCCCCCTATTACAAAATACCACCCCAATCCTTCTTCCATTATGGTTGATATAAAAGCTCTTATTGGTTTTAATGTGTTCTGTATAAAGCCCTGTGATTGTAGTGGGGAGTCAGGAATAATTTATGCCACCTACTGATCTACTAATACTCTCTGGTGGTTTTTTCTTTGTGTTTGGAATAAGAGAGCACAGACAACTTCCATTTAAGATAATTTAACTGAAGACTGCTGACTGAGATTAAGCTGTGTAGAGTGTTTTCTGGTGTTCCTATTTGATACTGGATAATAGTAATAATAACACTAGCTTGTAATTTCTGCAGTCATTAAAGTCTTCGAAAAAATATGAAAAATGAGCTACATATTTATGACTTTCTTGAGCAGGCTTATTAAAAATGTTTGTCAATAATGTTAAACTGTGAGGAAGAATTCTGACAGGTTATTTAAAAGAACATTTAAGGCTTTCATTAAAATTACTTTCAGTTATCTGAAGTTCTAGAGTTATTCTATGAAGACTGAATTCAGCACATAGCCTACTCTCTTCTTAAAAAAACCCCAAAAAAATCAAAGAACCAACTAAATGAAACCAGAAAAATGTTTCAACTTACTCCTATAATTTCCAATGTGGCCTTCTTCCTTTCAAAAATATATTATTGACTCATGAAAACTCATTATGTGTTCTCTCCCCCATCTCACTTTTGAAAGTGCCAGTGGCATATGCTGTCCAATGGGAGGACAAGGGCACATCTGTTGTCTATAGGGCCTATCTGTAGTTGTCACCCTTTATACCTTGCCAGTATCTCCAGCTGTTGGATTAAGGGTGGTACAAGGTATAACCCTGCCTCTCCCTTTAGTATCTGTCTATGCAAGCTGTTTTCATGAATTTGTCTAATCCCTTTTTGAATCCACCATTACTATCTGCCTCGACATTTTCTATGAAAACTAAATTCATACCATCATTTTGCTCTGTAACAAAACATTTTGCATCTACCTCTATGCTGAACCAATTTTTCTATTTTTCTATTTTCAGTAACTGACCCTTACTTCCTGTATTGCAAGATTTAGCAAATAAGGTTTTGCACTCAGCTTAATCTTCCATGACTTTTCAAACATTTCAGTCACATTTCCCTAGGCTTCTCCCTTTTGAAGTCTCAGCCCTTTTAGCCTGTTCTCACAAGGCATTCAGTCTGTCATCCTACTCATTTTAACTGTCCTTACCATTACCCTCTTTAAACTCTGTTATGTCTCTCTTAAAACATGGAGATTTGCAGTTTTCTGTTTATCCAGCCCGAACTTTGAGGACAGAAATCCTTAAACAGAACTTAGACTACTTTTTCCCCCTGAATTAGGATTTTTCAGTCTCTTGCAGAAACATGTTTCCACTGTTAAATTTGCAGCAAGGATTGTCTAAATAACAAGGATGACGCAAAATAGGGCTAAGGAATAAAAAGAAGAAATGTAAATATATGCAATGCTTTTCATGTTAATTTTTGAGTTCAACTCAAGATGGTTCCTTGTGCCCTTATGTTTCTCAGTGGGGGAAAAAAAGTGGTAAAATATTTTGAAACATATTTTGCTTTTTCAGAAACTGTAAGACAGTCAAAAGTCAAAGCTTCTTATTTTTTTTAAATCTCTAGGGGAATTTTTGTCACCTAGGTTTTAACACAGTCCATGGCTGCAAATATCTGTTTATCATTAATAGTAGTTGATCATATATGGTATAGTACTCTAATGAAATGAGATGCAGCTATGAGATTGAGTAGTTCTCAGGAAAGTTCATGTGTATGCATATACACATCCATTTTCTAGACAGTCTCTTTGAAACACTCATCTTCCCTTTTCCAGAAACATCATGTTACCTGTCTGAGTAGCTCTCAGGTCATTTATATTTGTACTGTTTTGCCTTAGTAATTTGCAAACAGAGCACTGAAATCCAAAGAGAATTAAATCCTCACAAGTGAGTTAGGAGCATGATACTCTCCAGTTGTTTTGTGGGAAATGAAAAGAAAGTGTGTCACTAAAAAAATCTCTAAAGAGGAAACTATTTCTCTTTGCCACCAATTGAGCTATTGAATTCAATTACATGTGGAAGAACTGGTCTGTAACCTCATAAACATTTTTAATCTTGTTTTAAAACCAGTAAGCAGGAATTAATTTAACACACAACTTGGCAGTAGTTAATTCAGTGATTAATTATTCAGTTACATTTATTTCATACTGACATTTTTTTTCTTTCTAATTTTCCAACTATTCATATTATATCCCAGAGATGGGTAAGCCAGTTTGGGAAAAACAAGAATTGCTGTCAAGTTCAACTTTACAATTCTTCAAGGAGAATCAGGGCTCTTTTACATCAAGAGTATTTTTAGGACATGGTATAATGCTTATTTTTCACTCTGTGAGCACTTTGTGGTCTCTGCTATTTGGACATTGGTTTAAAAATAATAGTGATAAAATATGGTCTTGCCAAAACCGCTCATCAGCTAATAAAACTGATATTCAGATTTAAAAGTCTAGTTTTTATTGGTATGTAGAGTTTATTTTTAAAATATTCTAATATTCTATTCAGTTGGAAAATTATTTGTCATTATGTTTATATATATATATATATATATATATATATATATATATATGTATGACAGGTAGCCCTCTGAATCAAGAAAAAATAAATCCCCAAATTTCTTGTTAAAAAAAGGCTGTAACTGAAAGGGTGCCTCATAGATGACAATCAAGCTTCTGCAGCATTCTTATCAGCATCTCAGAGAGATGGGTTCAGAAATTCCAGTGGTGCACAGCCTGGAGGCCCTTGCTCTTGCTGTGTCTTCAAGATTGATAAAGATAAAACTTGCGAGTATGCCAAGTCAGCCTCTGGATCCTTCTGTGATTTCTTCTGGAACTAACAATGCCGCAGTTAACAAAAGAGGTTGAAATCCCATTCTTGAGCGTGTTGCCTTTTAGTGAAATACCCTTCAAGACCTTTGTGCTGAATAAGCTAGTTACATGATAAGGATCTGTTATTATGGATTATTTAGTAGATATATTGATTTTCAGTTCAGAAGGAGGAAGCATGAAAAACATATCAGCAACTATATGACATGTATTTTAGAAAAAATATGATGGATCATGTAATGTCAGTCGAACCGTGCACAAACTCCAGCTTTCCCTCTTGGAGCAAAAATAGCTAGGTGTAGCTTTCTTAGATACAACTGTCAGTAATCTCTTTTGTAACCAAATTAAAATTCTATGATATCTGTGAAATTGATTCACATCACCAAGACATTTATGAAATAAAATTAATATAAAGCAAACCTCACAATGGATCAGATTTGGCAAAGTAGTTACTGGCTGCCCTATCAGTGCAACTTCCTTTTACAAGTGATGGAAAATTTGAATGTCTTGTGGCTTAGAAAAACAAATATAAACCTACAAGAATCATAAAGGAACATAACCATTATATGTTACAAGTTTATTTTTGAGATTTTTTGATAGGGAAGGGAAGATCTTTGGGTATTTGGCAAGTTATTACTCCTTTTTTTTCCATGCCTTCCTTTTTGCATCATCTTGCTTCTTCCTTTTGTATACAAATGCATAAATAAAACAGGGAAACTAAAGCCCGATTTCTACCTCCAGACTAGTTACCAAAATTGCATTTTGCTCATCCTCTCAGGAGCTGTTTGGGTATTTTAAACTCAATGGAATAGGTTTAAAAGAGTCCTGGTGATCAGCGCTTTGTCAGCCAGCTAGGATGTGGAAAATCTGAATCCTGCTACATGTTTCAATCAAAGTTTATGCTAAATAAACAGCAGTAAATAGAGTCCACTTCAGCTTAGGATAGTGGGCCAGTGTGTCTCAAAGATACTTGGGTTTAAATTTTCTGTTGTAAAAGGTGCAAGTGAATCCAGTTCTTCTGAGCCTTGTGCATGCACATTATTCATATTCACATCCTGAATAAAAGGATGTTAGTATATTATCTGGTTTTAGTAAAATCATGGTTCTAAATTAAAATTCTTTTGCATTTTCTTTCAGTCAGGTCTGATTTGTAGAATATATATTTTCAGGATGGGCACACATTGTTTGGCAGACTTAATATTTGTCTTCAGAATATGTGCAACTACAAGAGAATTATGGTGGAAATGCAATACATTACTCCAGCCCTGACTGTGGAAATGATTGCAAATTATGAAGTCATTTACGGTGCTACTGCAAACAATCCAAACATATATTTAAGTCTTTTACTCTTCTGAATATGGACATACACCAGAATTTTATGTATCAAGATTAAAAAAATGATCATAAATGTCTAAAATTAATTTTAAGATGTCCTCTTTCTTATAGATTCAGAATGAAAGGAATGTAAAACTGAGTGGTTATTATTATGAATAATTAAAGATAAAGTTATAGTTCCCTTTAATTAGTAAATAATAAGGGAGGATTTATATATATGCTTATGATCTAATAAATCTAAATATTATTACTTTGCTGGTAACTTCTTACATGTTTCTTCTAGGTAGATCACTTTATTCAACATGTGATTTAAGTGCTGCTGAAAATACTGACATACTGACCTGTGGGTAAATCATGTTTCCCTTTTCTTAGTCTGAAAAGCTAGCATCTGAATCATAATATATTTCCAAAACTCTAGTCAAATTGTTGAAATTTGATACTTTATTTATTTTTGGTGAGGAATCTGTTTTAACTTCAGTAGAATAAAAGCATGAATTTATGCATTATGAATATGTGTGTGACATATTAATCAGGATTTGTCTTGAAACGCTAGTTAATGAACAGTGTTTATTTCAATATTACTTGAAAAATTTTCCTTTTTGTTCTCAAAATTAAGGTCATGAATCTACAAATATGAGGACTTTGTACAAAGATAATCACAACATTGCTTTGCAGATAAACAAATTCTATTTCTCAGGTGGCAGTAGGTGGCATCATTACACATAGCCTGCAAATAAAACCTCAGAGCTTCAGGGAGAGGACATTGTTCCATGAGTCCTATGTTAAGTTGCACTCTGGCTCAGACTGCAACCTTCGGAAATTTGCTTTGCCAGAGAGAGGGCAGTTTCCTTCCTTCCTTAAAATTTGAGTAAATGCTCAAGACAAAGAGATTCTCTGCATACCAGGAGTTTTTGTAATGAGATTATCCCTGGGAGGGAGACTCGCTGTTGGTTTTGGACCACATTTTTATGGCTGCTCTGTGAATGCGTGTGTGTGCTGACAAAGCAAGCCAGGTTTAAAGTCTCTTCTCACTAAGGCCTTATTTTCTCCTCCACTCGAAAATTCATATACAATTCCCTGAAATTAATGCTGAGCAATGAGGCAGGCCCACCATAAAGAGGGATTATTGACATTGAGAGAAGAGGGGACAGCACGCAGGGAGAACTAACCCAGTTAAACTTGTACCATCAAAATCAGTTGTAACATTAAGTGTGTGACTGATTATATCTTTAAAACTTCAGATTTATCTGGCAGCATATGCTTAATATCATTTTAGTTTTCCACCTATCTACATTAAAAGGTGTCCTCCACACTTTTCCTTGGATGATGTTGCCATAAGTATTAAAATATATCTGCAGGATTAATTTCTTTTTTAATTTGTAGACTGCTTTGGAAAAATACTTCAATAAGTGATTTTCAGAGCTACTAATTATGTTAGTGTGCAAACTGCAACCCATTGCTACCTAATGTGTATCTACACCATACATAGTCATAGTTATTCTGTAGCTTTCAATAAAAGCAGGAAAAGAAACTATGGTGGAGATTAAGAATGCACCGAATGTGTAGAAACTGGTTAAGCAATTCCTTATGAGAATGGATTAAATATATATATATAGCTATTCTCTATAAAGACAAAGGAAAATACATACCCAGTGGGTAAATCTTTTCCCCTTCAAACATGCTTGAGGAAATAGAAGTCAATAACAGTAATTTTAATAAAATTCTTAATAATATTCCACAACATAATGAGTTAAATGAGTTCAGGGTTCATTACTACAAACACCTGGGAAGATGGAAGTACTTTCAGTGACCTATGTTTGCAGTATTAACTGGAAACTTAATAAGGAATTTAGGCGAGACCACCACCACTACTGTTAGTTGCCAGATGCTGCCATTTACCTTGAGCTCAATAAAGCAGCACCAACATTTTGCCTGTCAAGAGTTTGAGTCATGGACTTTCCATCAATATTGACCCATTTGCTACTGAAAAAGGGCAGATTTCTGACTCTGAGAACAGATAGCATAGCACAACATACACTTTCTCTCCTCCTGGACAGCTGCTTTCTCCACACATTTATTGGGATAATTTCTAGCCTTACTCCATCCCTCATCATTCACAGAACTTTCTCCAGCTGATATAGGACAAACTATTCTGAATTTGCTGAAAAATTAACAATATAGATGAGTGTGTGCAAGGACTCCAGTCTACCCTGTTCCTGTTTATTTACTGATGTGGATGTATTCATTAAGCTATTTTAGGGTGAAGAGTGACAGATATAACAGATTCTGCCCTTGTTTATATATTTCTCAATAAATCCATTGAAGTTTTAAAGAAATCTTTAAGTCACACAAGCAGTGGTGAGACCAGAAGCTGGTTCTTAGTGCTGATTTCAAAGACCTAGTCTGAAAGTCCTAAGAGATACTTAGGTATAAGCTAGAGATTCAAGCAACTCAGTGACAGCTGAGGAAGGAGGAGGACTTTATTAAGGTCCAATTAATCTTGTGCTAAAGTAGCTAGCAAAAAGGGTCATGTGAATAGCATGCTAAATAAGCCCACTTCTCTCCCCTTTATATACAGCAAGTCAAGGCAAATAACTTATACATGAACTTAAATTAATCTTTACATGAGAACTTCTTTGTGGATTTAGTCTAAAGTCATTAAAGTAACAGAATTCTCTTTTTACGGCTTAATATCAGCTCTAAGGTAGGCTGTTCTGAACTTCATTTACTGGTTTCTGAAGCTGTCATCCAGCTACCAAATTCTTGATTCGTAACTATTATTGCTAACTGTTATGTTCTACACCAGACCTTTTTGCTTTGTTTTTGTGGGCAATTTTTAGCACATTTAACTTTTGCTCTCTAAATGCTTACAGCTTTCTAGGGATGCTAAAAATGTCCCTGAAATCAGTAGGTGCCTTTCACTGACTGCAAAACTATAAGTCAAATCAAAGAAACGTAAGGGCAAAGCACTTTCCAGAATATCAGCATGGTACTAGAAATGCCATTGGGTCAAAAACCTTAAAAAACAACAAAGAACAATAATCTTGAAATAAATGAGATATGTATTCTTAAAGAAATACATGTCCTGCCTGAACTTATAGCTCACTTGTCTCTTGTGATGCATGGGGGAAAAAAGGTAAATTCTTCAACACTCTTATTCTGATATCTTGAATATAGCTGCATTATGCGTGGACAAAAGAAAAGTTTTGTTCTTGGTGCATCATTTCAGTTCATCTCCAAGGCAACACTTTAAACCATGTTGGCAAAAGGGCTCTTTGGCCACAGTAAGCTATCTTCATAAAAAATGAGACGGGAAGAGGTCGGTGGAAGAGACAGTGGCATAAATCTCTACCAGAAAGCTTTTTGATCTTGCATAAATTCTAAAGATAGGCAACACAGACTGCATAACAACTAGATCACTAGATGCCCACATGTAGCCTGTTGGCATATTAATAGGGGAAAAAAATACTCTCAAGTATTTTGTACCCAAAAACTTAGTCTCATAATAAGAATCACTGTAAAGAATTTAGACAGCACAGATTTGTTTAGTGTTGGTGATGGGCCACTGCAATTTCTCATTTGCATACTATGTTTCTGTGTTTTTGCCTATCCCTAACAGATACTAATTTTGTGATGCTCTGTCAGGGTGACAGTTATTGACATCTAGGGAAAATGTATCATTGATTTACTGGTTTTCTGTTACTGTTTTGGAGACAGGCAAAGTGACAGGCACACTCCGAGTTCTCGCATCGACAGCTTAAGTTTATTGTGGGGCAGCTCCTTTTATAGGGCTTTCAAATTTCCCTTGCTCGCAGACATGATTGGTTGAGGAACTCAACTCCACCTAGCTCACTGGCCCATGATCTCTGTGCTTCAGAGGGGTTGGCTGAGGTCCTCTGTTTGGGTTTGAATCTGACCCATTGTTGTTGTGTCCAAGGACTTATTTACTTTGAGCTAGGCTGGTCAAGCTGGTATCTGTTACGCAAAATTATCACTGCAGCTTATAGACCCACTGTAGCTGTCATAGTTTTCCATTCACAGAGAGAGTGAAACTGAAGGACCATTGGGAAATAGGAACTAAAATTTCTTGAAAAATATTTATCCTTTACTAGTTGGAGGTAACTGCTAGGAAGATCATTTCTGATGAAGTCTTATTCTATGTTTGTCAGAATAATGACTGCAAATGAAAAACTGAAGGCGTTTATTTGCTCTGGTTGCTGAGTTACAGGGTACGGTAAGTCCTAAGTGTAATGGGAAAGCAATGAATTCCCAAAGCTTGATGTGTAATGTTCTGGTTTCAAAATGAAAGGACCAAATCGGAGAGCAATATTTTGCTAACGCTTCTTAAAGAAGCCATCTCTAGCTTGCCATGATGATATGGAGGCTTTTCAGGGTCAAATGCAAAGTTGTACCTCACATGCTACCCAGTAGAAAAGAGCAGGACAATATGAGGCAGTTCTTTCCAGTGTGGTACCACCAAGATCCTCTGGAGAGAGCTGGTCCCAGCAGGGTGGGAAAGCAACACTGGGCAATGAGTGGTCAAGGGCCATGGGTCACTGTATGTGCCATAAGCACCAAACAACTCATATGTAGCTAGTACAGCATCAGCTGGGGCCTGGCATGGCTGGAGTAACAGAAACATATGACGTAGGGTGGCAGAAGTGGATCCTGCAAAAATATGGTGACAGCTACAGCTTACCTTCTGGTTTTGTTTGGGTTTGGTTTTTTTATGTTTTAATTTTTTTTGGTTGGTTGGTTTTTTTTTGTTTTGTTTTGTTTTGGTTTGGTTTGGTTTTTTTTGTTTTTTGGGGTTTTTTTTTATGAAGGAAGACCCCCATTTTTGTGCAGGTATTTAGTGGGTAGACATTTATTCATGAAGCAGGTATGTACTGTGATCTCCCTGCTCAGGATGAAAAGGTTTTTGAATCCACATCTACTGCATGTGAAGGGGGTTCTGTCAGCACTCTAGAAGATGACATGCAGCTGGTAAAAGTGATGCTTCCACGCATAGGTGAGCAGGAGAGTCAGCAAGAGAGTGTGAGGGCTTTACAGCTGGGCTGAGGCAATCAGCTAGCAGGGCCTGAAGCTTGTACATTCTTGTTTAAGTTCATTCAAAGTGGGGAAAAAAAACATCTTTCAGCATCTTGATTAGTTCCAGATGTAATGGAGTGAGTGGAGAAGAGTTTTGAAGTGTCTCAGACTGTGTTTTCTTCTGATTGAGAGGGTACTGGCCTTCAGGATGTCATGACCAACAGCAGCAGAAGTATTGCTAATTGCATTTGTTAAAATAATTTTGGATCTGCTGCAAATACACAGTTCAACTTGTGGCATTCACTGCAGAAACTACGAGTTCTCTTGGATAGTATCTTTCTAGTAATTTTCATTTTTCATAATCAGCTCAGAGAAATATTTTCATTCTACAGTGGTAGAGTGAGTCATAGTAGCACCTCATTTAAATGTGTTCATATAGATACTTATGTTTTTGGTTTATTATGAAACAAAGACTAGACTAGAAAAAAATTGATTTTCTGGTTAACATGAAAATGCCAGCTTATTTACAACAACAAAAAAGAGTTTGTGGACGTAAACTATTTTTAAAAAAGAGCTCATCTTAGTTTGTGTCAGGTTTAAATGCCTTTAGTGGTTTTTCATAATGGGCACAACTTCTTGAATGAGATGCCACTGAATAAACAACGACATTTAAAAAAAAAAAAAGATTAATCCCTTATAATATGGCTTCTGGAGTAGGTTTTCACTAAAGATGTCACCAAATGACTCATATCAGAACCTGGCTGTCTGTATCCTTACATGACGCACAATCCATTGCTTGCAAGAAAGAACCTCTTCTGGCAACTAAGTTATTCACAATGTTTTCTAGGGAATTGCTAAAATTTGTGATGATTTACTCAGAATTCCCTTGTTCTTCCCTGAATGTGTTTTCCCCTGTTGCAAAGCTGTGAACATTGGAAATTACTACCACATATAAAGGCCACCATCATGTCTCCTTTTGCTGTTCATCTCTCATCCTGTAAATGGCCCTGATTTATGTATTTGCTAAAGAAAAAGGGAGGATAATCTCACAGAAAGTGTTGACAGATAATCTCATGGGAGGTTAAGAAGGATTAATGTTATTTTATTGAAATAAAACTAATTTCATGTATAGAAGGGTTTATTTTGCCTAAAGAAAGAATAGATAAAATTAAAGCCTATGCAATACATTTAACTGGATCTCTAAATGTATTTGAAAATAATAGCTCTTAACTACTTTGTTTAATATATAATGTGAGCTAGAATCATAAACCAAAGTTTATATCTCAGGCTTTCCCTTCGTCTGTAACCCAGTTTTTATGAGATATTCTTTTGATGTCATTGTACTTTATTGTGTACACTGGTAGGGACTTTAATCCACAGATTAATGGCACAACAGAATGACAGTTTCAAAATATGTACTTGGTTTTTTAGAAAACATTAATCTTCAGAGCTGTGTTGTATTTAAAAAGCAATATATTGTATAATCCTGTTGAATGCTTTCCTGCATATGCATAGTGCTGTGTTACTAAAACCTTTATCAAAAAATACTCAAACCAACTTGTTTATCATTTGTTCTGCTACAGTTTTCAATAATTAGGGAATCAATTAATTTAAAGATCAAAAGCCCTAAATAGTAGGTCAGTTATGATTTTACTTTTAAAACATATTTCATGTGCCTCTATTTATAAACATAAAATGGCTGTTCATATTGAAGCAATCTTCAGGCTTCAAAAAACAGATAGATCTGAAGCCAAAGTTACCTTTTTTCCCCCCTTCTTTGTGTCTGGCATGCATAATTCTTAAATGAACACCAGGCCCCATGCTGTAGCAAATTAAAAGCCTTTGTTTGTAAGGAACATGTAATTGCTGCGTATTTCAAACAACAACTCCAACTCTTGGAAAAACCCTGATGGTGTAGAATGGCTGAAGCATGCACAAGCTTTTAAGAAAGGTAAAGTGTTTAAAAGCCTTTTCTGATGTGCATGAACACATCCCTAATGTTTCTCCTTTCCAGAAAAGGCTCTTGTTGACAGGACAAGATAGCATTAAGAATTTCCTAACCTCAAGGTCCACCACCTTTCACACCCACACATCATCCTACTTTTCCCACCTACGTTTCTCTCAGCTGCAAACACAGAGTCAGAACAGGAACATCCTTTTGTCCCTCCTGTAAGCACATAGCTTACCTCCTCCAAACACTGGCATTGATAATCTGCATCCCTCCCCCATTTGCCCAAGTCCCACAAGCCAAGGTACCAAATTCTACACTTCATGCACAACCCACAGAAGAAGACTTTCTCTCCCACACTCCCATTTCACATCCCGCCAGCCCTGTCATGGTTGGCTTTGAACCTGGAAATACAAGTGTAGACACTGCATTAAATTTCTGCATTCCTTCAAGATTTACAAGACATGCAGTTAAAGATCTTCCAGGTGGGCCTAGGAGCTTTTGCCTTAAATGATTTTGTCCTCAGGAATTTGCTGTACTGATGAAGGAGCAGCTTTGTGGTATTTATTACAAGAGAGGTATTTCTGCCTGCTTTGAGCCACCCCTCTGCCACAGACATTGATCCTATTATTTGGACTATGGGTCAACAGGCAGGATTTGCACAGTTCTTCGATGCAGTTTGTACATTTTCATGTTGTAAAATCATGTTCATTTGCTGAGGGTTTGCCACTCATCATGTGGCTTTTTGTAGCATTTTTGACTTTTGTATTTGTTTCATTCCATTTACCAAACTAGGAAAAAAACCTCCAAAACAAATAAACAAACAAAAAACCTACTTTATTTCATTCATATTCCCTCATGCAATTAGTTTATTTCTTCTCTGTCCCTGTTTCTCTTTATTCCTGATACATGCTCTTATGTATACTCAGAAAACGGGCTAGGAAATTAGCACTCTGGGGATAAGCAAATCATGATTTTCTGTTACATTTTTTTTTTCCATCCTTCCTTAGATGTTATTTTTTAGGGAAGCTTGTATTGCAAATAGAATTTATTATTGGAATTGCCTTTGTTTCATTATTCCTAAAAGACAGAAAAATTAAAATTTAAAATATTTAAAATACCTTATTTAATGCTAAATTTTCCCAAGGATATTTTAATGGGAAAAAATTAAAATAATATATTTAGTAGGGTTTTGGGTTTTTCTCTGTTGGAATACTACTGTGGTAGCATGTTGTTTACTAATACCATTCCATGAAGTTATGAGCAGATGAATGCCTAGACTCAGGAAAGCATAGGGTTGTACAGCTACATTCTCTCAAAGTTAATATTGAACATGAGCGCAAATGTTTTCCAAATTAAGAATTCAGTGCAGACAACATAGTTAAAACTGAGAAGAGAATGAGAAGAGCACTGAGAAGAGTTGTACTGTGGAATATCTCTTATTTATACCTTTTTTTCTGAGCATGTGAAAAAAGATTTTTTGGATTGTCACTAAAGATGAAGATGGTATATCCTTACAGGTATATTGGATGTTTACCCAGTCACTGGATTACTTTACATACAGTACTAAATCATTGTGGTTTAGACCTAGGACAGTCGGCATTCTCCCAAACAACTCCTGGGCTAGCTTGGAATATATGGACTGTTACATTATTTTAAAACTATTTTGAAAGTGAGTGTTTCAGAATGCAAATGTATTTGATCTTATGAATATGGACTGATCCATATTGTTGGACTCATTGCCATAGCAAACTGAATTTTGCCTTTAGAAGTGTTTGAATCTAATCATTCTTTTCAAAGTTGGAAATAAATTCTAGCCAACTTGATTCTATTAATAATAAGAAATCTTGATGCTTCCCCCTCTCTCAGCCCCTAAATTATCAGGCTAGCCCAGAGATCCGAGGCCTTGAGACAAGGAACCTCAAGAGATGGGCAAAGATTTCCAAAAGAGGCTCTTACCCCAATGTGGTTTTCCAGCTCTTTATTCTGTCATGTCCAGTGGAAAGAGCAGGGCAAAGAGAGAATGAACAGGAAGGGTCAGGGGTTTATCTAGGCTCTGGACAGGGAGGGCGTCTCTGGCTCTCCGACAACCCCGTCAGGGCAGGAAGGAGGGGTCCATGTTTATCTGATCAGAGTCACAGGGGTCCGGGGAAGGGGGGAAAACATAGCCTGAGCACACTGTAACAAAATCTTTCTTCCATAAATTAACATTACATAATCTAAACAAATCTGAATTTGTAATTACATTGCAAATCTGAATAGTTCCTGAAATTTCACGTGGTTATTTCTCAATCACAAATTCAATCCTATTTGCAGACATTTTTGTATAAGTGCTTTTAGTTTTCATGGTTTTCTTTTTTTATCTCCCACAGAAATATGTCAGCAAAGAAACACTGTATGTATGCATATTTATATGTTTATGTATTCATGTCTTGGTTTTTCCTGCTTGCCTATTTTTGGCAAAATTGTGGAGCACACTGATCTTTGTTTTAGAAGTGCAGTGCTCAAATAATGTCTTTAAGTGCATCAGGACCTTGCATTCCTTGCAGGACTTCTAATATTATCAACAGACTCTAACAATACATCATCCATGAAAATATTACTACATTACCAAGCTGCAGGAAAACCTTACCAAGATCCATACAGACAGCAAATAATCAGGTTTTTTATAATATAATAATATTTTTTATAAAATAATCCCCTATGTCTGTACACTTGAAAGTATTATTACATTTTGCCAGCAGTAAAAAGAGGTTATTTTAAAAGCACAGGGAAGCTGCAGCAGCAAGGAAGCACATTCCAACAGCTATTGTCAGATAAGCTTATTGTGAACTAATACCATGCCTCCTTTTATTTTGTCACTGTGTCCTATCTGCCATCTTCCTGTTCCTCTACATTTTCCTCCTGGCAGGGCTAGTGCTTATTTCATAATAACTGCTCTCTCTCTGTGACAAGGACCCTCTTATGAGTAACTCTTTGTGTGATTTCACTCTGTCTTCCCTTATACCTTTCTGTTTCTCTGGATTAAAACCCTGCTCAGGCCATCAACACCTCCTGCTGAGTGGTAGAGGCATCTGTCATGGGCTCTGTCATTCTTCTTGTTCCATTAAGGCCAGAACAGATTATTTTGTCAACTCAGCTTGTTTGTGAACTCATACCAAATGTTTTATTTGCTGGGTCATCTTGTCCAAACTCATTCATCCCCAGTGGCATCATTCCTTATTCTCTTCTCAGAACAGGTGCCCTAAGTCTTGCTTTGTCTCATTCCTCCTATACCACATTCATCTGCTCCTCTCCTTTCTATCCAAGGGGCAACTCCAGTTTTTCTTTCACTAGCTCATATCCTCTTCATATTCCATAACATCATCATTTGTTTGCAAAGTATGTTATCAATCTATTCTGTTCTCTTGAGTGCCAGGATGTACTTTGTATTTTTGATGGCCTTATCAAGTGTGAAACTGTTGATGGTTGGAGAGTAATTTACAGACGTGCTTTAGCCAGGGGTTATACTACAGAGATGGCAAAGAATGCACACAAATCCTTTTCCACTTGGCTTTTCCAAATTCTGGAGTTTTCTACCTGTGAGTTATTAGAGTCATCCCTAATACTTGGATGTGATGGAATACAGTCTTCGAAACTGCTACTGTGCAAGTAAAGTAGTAGACAAACTGAGATTTTTTTTAATTACTGGAAGATCCCAAAATAGCACAAGTAGGGCTATCCTGATAGTATTTTCAGCTTTTCTGAAATGTGTCCCTTTTTTCATACTGCTTGTTATAGCCATGCACTTTAAAAATGAAACTAAATTAATTTCTTTCCCATTTTTTTTTTCTTCCTGTCAAGCAGCATGACTCAGTTTGTAACTAAGTGGAGTTCAGCTATTCACCACAAAAAAGTGGTTTCAGAATTTGCTGAATCACATACTGCCTGGGTGTCCTTATTTTTGCCAAAAATATCAAAATATGGCATGAAAAGTCTGTTACCAAGAAGAGATATTTCAGTTTTTCTCTTAGAATATTTATATATTTTTCTAGAATTTGTATTTCCAGGGGTACTTTTATAATGACCATAAAATCTGCTGCAGTCACTTAATCCTCCCATCATGTGTGAAAGAGCAACATACTTTGGGTTAATTAGAACATAATTCCCCAGGCAACATACATATGTGCTGGCACTGAAATGAAAACTTTAGGCTGGTTGGCTGATTTTAATGGTGCTCTATCATTTTCCATCTGTCAAAAAACAAACCAGTAGGCTATTGTGCTCCCTTCCGACCTCTCAGAGACAGAACATTCACTGGAGGCACACACTTTTATCAGGAACACTTGAATCATCACCCAGTCTTCTAGTTTTGCACAACACAACCACATGCAAGGTGGAGAGCACCATGGCAGGGTATTTGGTCATGGAATTTCTTTGCTCTTATCAAAATTGGATGCGTTTAATAGTTCTCTGTAATCTCCATTCTTCTATGATAAACATGCAGCAATCTGTACATTAACTAGTACGTAGCATTGATTTTCCATCACTAAAAAGCCCTTGCTCAGAATCCTCTGTGAACAGGGTACATTTAATACTTAGGCAAACTGCCTGCAATAAAACTATTTTGAGCTCTCTTCTAGATGATCTGCCCTTTAGATTAGTTCAGGTTCACACAGCTGCACAACGAATAGAAATATTTCACAGCTCAATAAATGGGGCAGCTGGTATTTTGATTCATCTCAGAGCAATTTCACTGTGAATCAATAAAGTATGGTGCTCATTTTGAACAAAAGAGCACGTTTCATGGGATATCATCATTGTCATTGTGGTCAGCTCCTAGCAGCCTAGAGATGAATGGATGTGTCTCTCAGAGCCTTACCTTTTCTCATCTTAACATACACATTGACATTTCACTTCCCTATTAGTTATTAGGTCACAGCCATTTGAAATAAAACAAACAACTAAACAAACAAAACCAGAAAAAGGAAAGAAGAAAAAAGATAAGTGTTAAGCATTGTTTGTATGAAAAACAAAAAGCAGTTGAAATTTATCTTGCTTCCTCACAGGGTACAAAACATAACAACACTCCAGGAGTGCCACGCCATTCCAGAATCAGAATTCCATTTTTTAACTTCTACAATGGTAAAGGCTCTGCTTTCTGTGTTAATTTTAACTTGGCTGTTTTGCCCTTGCAAGACCACTCTTTTTCTCTTTGTCATGTTTCAGTCCAATGGTCTCTAAAATATGGTTCTAGTCTGTGTCAAGATATTTATCTTGTACTTCTGTCTGTAGAAATAATTCTCAAGTATTCCTTTCCTCTTTGATTTTATGTCAGTGATATGTCCTATCTTTTTGCTGGGATGCTGCTTGAAGAACTATTGGCAGCATTTCAGATACTTCCTTATTCATCAAATACAATGATAATTCATTTACTTCTAGAGATGGAAAATATAACCAGGCATCACCTCTTCATAAAACATAATTTGAAGACGACTGCAAGTTTCATCTCTGGCTATTCAAGCCCAAGACTACATTTCTTTTCTTAAAAAAAGTTATTGATTTTTCTTTCCCTTGCTCCATCTGTTTTACATAGATTTTTCTTGCATATTTTTCTCAAATCTAAATTTCACTAATTATAATTTTCATTAATATGTCATAATATGGCTAAATTGGTAACTCTGCTTCTACAACCATGTCTTTTTATTCAAATTGTTGCTTTTTAGCCTGAAATTGTCAGTACTTGGTCTTATTCCAATGTTATTTCCTTTTACTAAAATGGATCTTTGTTCATCTTTCAAAAGAACAGAAGAACCTACTCTTAAAAATTATAAGACTGTTCTTCACAGGAAACAGGTGGACAGTGAAACCTTGCATGGAGCTAGGGACTTTTTTTCCTTGAATAATGTAACAAACAGGGGTCTTTCCTTATCTCTTATAGTTGATCATATTACAAAGTGAATATTTTGCAAAAAAATAAGTATTTGGATAAAATTATATATTTTGTTTTAAATCACAGCTTTTCTGGGCATAATATTGGGTTACAACCTTTCTTGAGCTTATTTAATATCTTGATTCTAAACAGACCTATTGCACCTCCATTTTTTGACAACTGTGTGCATCACTCCCATCCCAAAAGAAAATGAATAAAAAAGTCAGTCAATGTCCTTTCAACCACTGCTAACTGTATTCCTTAAAAAAACTGTAGACAAAGGCAGTCAAATTAATATTCTATACCAAACTCTTGAAGAAGGGCATATTTTGCATAGTAGTGTTGATGCCTAGAGAGGCTACCTGGAAAGTGTTAAAGGAATAAAGTAGGTATTTATTTAAAAGGCTTTCAAGGGATATGCCTTGGGCAGTACAAGAGCTGTGGCTCCACCCAAGATGGACCCAAGATGGACTCAAGATGGACTCAGGGTCATGAGTTTTCACACTTTTATAAGTTTTAGTCTATTTACATATTGGAGTTAATTGTCCAGTCTATGAAGTCCCATCCTCCTGGATTGCTCTCCTCAATTCACTGTTGTTTACACCTTTTGGGCCTGAAGCTGCAATGGTGTCCTTGGTTCTCAGGATAGTTTTGTCTAACTGAAGTGTGAAGAGAACTTTTTAACACTTTATATGAATTTCAGAGTTACATACTAATGCAGTACAGAATCTGGAAAATATGAAAGCTAAAACTTAAGGCTTCACTGTGCCACTTTTAAAAATTTTGAAACTACTCCTGCATTTTTCATGGTGTTTTTTCTTTGTTGTTGTTTTTAATGAAGCTATGCTTTATTGCCCTTCTGGAAATTTTTGGCTGAGGTTTGGGGTTACAAGCCCATTGCCTTAGAGTAAAAGATTGTCAGTGGGATAGTCAAAAGGGTTTCTTGCCTCTGTGCATGGTGCTCACACTCACACTTTGTATTTTCCAAACTGCGTTGTGAACTTTTCCTATGAACTCTAGCAGCCATTGAACTCAAGTGGGATGGGGCATGAAATTTGCCCCAGTCATTATTATCTAGGATTTGATTTATTTACAACATAACAGAGTGGTGTTAACTCTGTTTTGCCACTTATTTCATATCACTGTGGTTTTGGCAAAGACTAAACAAAAATAATGTGGAAAATAAATTGTTTGATGTACTGAGGGATCTTTATTTAATATATTTTTACCAACTGGGAAAAGTTTAGTCTTATTTCTCAAAAGCCCTTGCAGCAGTAATTTTATCCTGAATGTCAGTATGGCCACAGCCCAAATATTTTTCATTTTCCACAAAGTGTTATGAAGACACAGGTAAAATGTACTTACAAGAGACAAACAATACTGGTATAGAAGTAGCTAGCAACAAAGACAATCATATTTTAAAGCTATATATAGGAGAAAGAGGAAATGAATTTAACTTGCTATTAAAATAAATGGAAGCTCCTGGGATTTTCCTTTTTCTTTTTCTGCAGTTTTACAGAGGGAAGAAAGGCCAAGAATCTTTAAGGTAATTGGATGTCCAGCTGCATATACAGCCATGAACAAGGTCATATAAGCCAAACTAGGTGTCTTGGTAAATATTTTTGTTATGGTGGTAGGTTGTTGGCCTACAAACACAAACTTTTGTGTTTGGCTTTGTAGTCTTTTATCTTAAACTTGAGGAATATATTTTTTTGCCAAAAGTTTTCCACATTTCAACTGAATAGATTTTATCTTTCTGCAAATTTGCACATAGCTACATTCAAAAACTTAGTCCTCAAAATTGTCCTTAAATCCTCTTCAAATCCTGCCTAATTCTGGGTATGTCTCCAACCACATGGTTCTCTGTTTTGCCTAAGTATCTGCAAACATATCTGTGGGAGCACCCAGAGCCTTTTGCATTTTGAGGTGAAGGAAATATGTTTCTGAGGACAAATCCACAGATGCCCTAGATATTAAGGAGTAAAGTAGGAGATGGAGGGTACCTTCATATCTCAGGTCTTCTCATTTTGGGGGCTATGGACTCTATTTTCAACTCCCATGTGGGTCTGACACAAATGTATGAAACAAGCTAAATACATCTTCATTTTTCCTGTTGCATCTGTGTTGCTCTGTGGAAAGAAATGCACAATACAATGACCAAAAGAAAGCAACTGAAGTGTCAACACAATTCTTCCCAGTAGGGACAGGAGGGCTGAGCTCACTAAGGGGATGGAAATGGCCTGTATTCTGATTTCTGTTCTGTTCTCAGTCCTTTAGGCACCACCCACTGAGCATTCACTGAGTTATTACCAACATCTGCTACCTCAGAGATTCTGGACACTTCAGTGGGCTATAGCATCAGTAAGTCCCACCCAAAAAAATAAATGTAGCCATCCTAAAAGTGGTCCTGGTGCCAAAAGAGATGGCAGCAGCATGGTTGCAATCTCCCCTGAGCTGTCATGATTGCCCATTACCACCACTTCTGATTTAAAATGAGTAGAGCTTTGGCAGCTCTTCTTCATTTGTGACTTGATCTCATTTGACACACAGGCCAATAATGTTTCTAGTTGTTGATAGCAATAAAAAAACATTTGCAGGAGATGCTTAAATACAAAAAGAGACAGAGTAGGAAGAGTCCAGAGAACTTTCTGGGAAAGGCAGATTTGAACACTGGCATTGGTGTGGGAGGGATAGGAACTGGAACAGATTTCAAGTCTCAGAAGTAGATTCATTGAAAGGCTTAAGTACAAAAATCTACTTGTTCCTGTGTTTTACTGGTAGGATTGTTGAAGTTTGCTGTGTGTAATTTAGACACAAATTGTGATCAAAGTGATACTTAGGGGAAAACACATTACTGTGTGCATGTCACCTCTTAGACTGAAATTGCATTCCTTATGTTCTATGGAAGTCTTAGCTGGACAGTGAATGAAACTCCAGGTCCATAAATAGGCCAAAGACACATTCTTGATACATTGTTAAAATTTAAAATGTACACGTATGGCCATTATAAAGCAATTTTTGCTGCTCTTGAAATATGGTGGGATTTCCTTTTTGAAAATTCTCTGAAAAACCTCTGGACTGCAGTCTATCAATCCTGGACTTTTTTGAAAGTAGGAGAGGAAAGCAAAATAGAAGTAGTGATCTTTAGAAAGAATATGGGAACATTACAATGGGTTTTTTCCCCACTATGTAAAGTCTAATGTATAGGAAAATGTTGTCTACTATTTGTAAAGAAGACAAATGTACGATCTGTTTAATAGGCGACCAAATACATCTTTAACTGCTGAAGGGAGGAACAGGGTAGGGGGTAGATCAGCTTAATGCAATTTCAGTTAGAAACACAATGGTTTGAGGTTTTCTTTCAGGGATTTTTTTATTAGTAACCACAGAAGCCAAAAATATTCAAATGACACAAATCTAGTGATGATCTGAAAAGAAATGGGATAACGTGCTAAATTATTTTTTCTTTTGTTCTGTCATATTTTTACTCCCTTTCTTATGTCCATGTGGTGTAGGAAAATACAGATTTTAAGGCTTTTTTCTCATCTTATTTATAATCTTCTTTGAAAATTTAATATTGCTTATTTTAGCTATATAGTATTTAAATATAGGCTAGTAACCCTGGCTAGTAGCCATTGCTCTACAGAAACAATGAAGAAATCCCAGGCTGTGAAAATTATGCTTCCTCATATAGGGAAATATGATAAAAATGTATAGGCAGAAATAAATCCCCAGCTTGTTCTTTTGCAGGCTGTCAGGCATGGTGTTTTTGAAGGTTAAGCCAGCAGGCAGTGGGACAGGTACTGTGGGGGTTTCTGCAGGCATTCCTTTCTTCCACATGCTCCTCTGAGTCTGTCCCCCGTGTTCAGCACAGTTTCAGACAGAAAGGATTATTCTGTAAGTGATGTATGTTTCTCTACTCTAGCTAGCTCCTGCTCATTTCATTTTCTTTTCAAAGGGTAGAATACATAGCAATTATTTCTTCACTTGTAACTTGTTTCTCTGAGGCCAGCTACAAAGCCATAAAGTTCAGAGTGACCTAAGAAACTGCAGGTGATATAAAAAGAATTTACTTGTTTGGAATCCAGACATAAAAATAAAACTGGGACTACTATTGGAGGCTGCAAGTCTCTCCTCTCCAATACAACCCATTAAGAAATAAAGAAAGAAAGAGAGATGAATGTAAGAAAAAGTTAAAACTACAGGAAAGTTTGAGTCAAGAGGAAAAGGTACCTTGAAGGTCTCCATGTCCTAACTTATAAATGTACCCAGTGGATACTGCCCTGAAATTTAAAAAAGTCTTTATTTAAAAGGTTCCATATTAACTTTCAGCAATCTGATCCTTCACTTAAGGATCCTTTGTCTTAGAATTATCTCTGATATCTAGCATAAATTTTCCTCACTGAATTATTCTTTTATTTCCTGCCCTATTCCCAGGGGACACGAACACAAGTTGGTTTGCCTCTTAGCAGATCCAAGAAGTACACACAGTATGATTTTGTATTTTCCCTCATTCTTATAATTACTACACTAAGCCAAACTCATTTTCTCACATTTTCTTAAAGGTCCCATTTACAAGACTTCCAGTTATTCATGAGACCTCCCAGAACAATGCACCAGAATTGGCCCATGACTTTCTGACCACGCAGACCCACCTTCCAGTTATTATGAATGATATGGAAGGACTGCTTTAGTATTTCAGTCAACTTACACCTTCATCAGCATTAACTTCAGTAACTTCACTAGAAATTTGGGGTCACAGGGTGAGGTTCTTCTGACTAAATGTAGATAGTTCAATCTGATCTTGTCTCCCTAGCTCATTTGGATAAGGGAAACAGGCAGTTTTGAAGTAGGACCTCAGTCACAAAAAAGGAGAGTCTACATTTGTTTGAGAATTAAAGGGAAATCAGATCTAAAAGAAACAGGAAAGACACCTAAAAGTGCCTATTATTTTTATTTAACTGTATGAAGTCAAGAGGTAAGCAACTCAGAGTGCAGTTGCCTGCAAGTCAGTAATAGGAACCTATAGAATCACATGTTTAGAAGAAACAGCCTAGGGCAGGCTTTTGTTGATTTCCCATGCATACTGTGAAAATAAATAGGTGACTGTATCTTCAGAAATTTCATATTTGCCCTGAAAAAAGATGGCTAACCTTCAGAAGCTGCATAACATTCTCTAGGACATAGGTTATTACAGAAGGATTGAACATTTATTTAGGCTATTAAAGCCAAAGGGGGAGCAAGAGGACAGGGCTAGGTGAAGAAGATAAGGCTTTTCATGAATTAATTTTTCCTTTTGGCACATATCTGTCACATCCAATATGTGATGCCTGATTAATCTGTAATATGAATGCAGCATTTTATACTGCTGTAAATTTTTTTAGTACCTGAAAATGTATTCCTAGTGTGCCTAATTGTCCCACTGGGAACACTGGAAAAATTCTCAGTGGCTTGAATAAAAAACAATAAAATGCAGAATAAAGGAACAGGGTTTAAATCAAGAGTATAAACCAATTATGTATTTTCATGTTTGGTCTTTGAACTTCTAAATATAATTACTGTCTATTGTTCTATTTTGAAAGGCACCAATCCTGTCAACCTCGCTGGCTCTTCAGCCTTTTTCATACCAACACTAAGGGCTGTCTTCTGTTCTCTTTTAGCCAAACAGCATCATGTGCCCTTCTCATGTGTCCCTCTCTTCCCTTAGCATCCAATGTTCTTAGACTCTTTTTACTAATCAAATCTTTTAACAGATGATAAGAGGGTAGAACACATGCAAATTATCTTAGTGAAGTGGATACTAAATAACTGAATCAGCAACATAACTTCCAGCTACCACACTAATTAATCTTATTTTATGACTCATTGTCAACTGTACATTTTTGAAGTGCTGACAGATATAGCTGGCATCCAGCAGTAAATAATATTTCAATGGTCTCTGTTACAGGCCAGGATGCAATTTAAAGCTGTGAATGGCTCAAAATAAGATAGAGTAATGTATAAACACAGACAGACCAAATTATTTTATCCCACCTTAATTACTTACTTTTACTTTTTTATTTGGCTAGCTCTGTATTAGGGAATTGAATGTGTAGAATATTGTGCTCATTTGTCATGTACTTAAACACAACCTAAGGTGCTGGACCTTACTGAACAATACCTATTAAAAAGAAATATTTGTCAAAAGTATCCTCATTACTCAGCAGTCACTACCATCCACTAAGTTAAACCAAACTGATTCCCTGGGGTCATGCACAATTAAGTAGATTCCCAGTGCATCTGATTAAATAAAGTGTAGAAATCTACTTGTGAGACACTGTGGTATTCACTGCTCACTAAACTTTCAACCACCTAGTTTTAATGAGCAATTTCCTCCTCACTCCTTGTAAGTTGCTCTAAGTGGGGCAATTAAACCCTCTGAAGGTGTGCACATTACGAATATGGCAGCCTAGATTAGGCAGATCTTACCTGACCAAAATAGCATGGATGATACCCTACTCCAGGGTCCTGAAAATGATTTGCAGGAGGTCCTAAATCAGAAAATAGAGTTATAGTTTAAGTATTGTCTCTAGCTCTTCTTACTATTCCTGGGTATGGAATAGTCCATGACAGAAATTCATAACTAAGTTATAGAAGAAATCAACATTTTGTTTGAACTCCATATCAGTGACTATTCCTTGCACCTGTGGTATAATTGTAACAGTATAAGGGACAGATGCAAACCTGGTAAGGATCTTCCTGATAAAAATATGCTTAGAGTTAAGTAAAAACCTTTGTAGCATATATACTGGTGAACTCAAAGAGATTCTGACCAAAACCTCTGTACAATTCAATAAGGAAAAGGTCTACACATCTACAAGTGTCTATTCCTTCTCTGATTCAGCGTGCTTAGCTTCTTCTATTAAATCTTCAAATCAGCGTTATTTATTTTACTATTTTTTGGCAATATATGAAGCCAGACTAGCTCAAGTTGGAGCTATCATTCCTATTGTGTGTGACTTCTTATTTTTGGGACATTTGCCTGTGATACTCAAAAATCTTTTAATATCTGTTCTGTTATGCACTCACGGTTGAACTGGTCACAGCTACCTTCAACTATCTAGAAAATATACCATGCAAAGTTAGTTGGTATAAGCTCATTTAACAAATTATGGGAGGAAAAAAACCCTCAATTTTTAAAAGGCCCCAAAAGAAACATGCAAGACAGATTTAATGAGTCTCTCTGAGGAGACCCTCTACTGACTACTGGAAATGCCAGGACAGGTGGTTTGAACCAGAATTAGACTCCTAATTTGAGCAGATTAACAAGAATACCACCCACAGAGATGTAAACAACTCTCTCAATGCAGGAAGATGACATGGTTCCTAATTTTTACTACTTGGGCAATTATGACAACAGAATTGAAAATTGGTCAAAATTCTGAAACAGGATGAAAGAACTATTCTTATGAAAAACATTTCACAGAAAACTGCTGTTTTACAATGGTAACCACTGCTGGTTTATAGTAATGTAGACTTTAATGAAAAAAAATAAAAACAATTGAGTATGTGATAAAGGTTGATTAAGAGCATTTATTTTTTTTCAAAACACAAACAAAAAGACTGTTTATGACACAAAGAGAGCAGCTGTCATAAACTGAGTCACTGTATAACCTGCTGTCCTTCAAATGACAATTTTCAAAAGCATGCAGATCACTGTTGATTCAATTTGTTTTACAAACCTTTTATCTTTTTGTGAGTCCCCTGTTCACTGGTTCTGATTTGTTCCAAATAATGTTTCTTACAAATTTTCTTGTATCAAGTGCTTCTGGGTTTGTATCATTGACAGAAAAAAAAAAAAAAAGAAAAAAAGAAAAAAGAACCTTTTCAGAAAATTATTATTAAATGTCACCACATATCAGCTTTTTGTGAAAGCTATCAATATCTTATCCAGTTCTCAAATCAAACGAATTTGCTGTATTAACAGTGGGATCCAAACCCTTAGGCAATTTATCAAGAAGTTTGTTTGCCTTAGTGGATTTTCATAGATATGAAAACAGGGCATCCAGGAAGTGCTTGCAAAAAGAACAGAAATGTTGAATTTCTGTTCAAAGAGTCTGGCCTGAGACTGTATCTCCTTTCAATAAAAATTGTTTATAATCCAAACCTCATTTGTGCCTAGAAGAACATGGATTGTAATTCCTCTTGCTATCTGTGAATTCTGTAGAGAACTAAGCATTTAAATGGCTAAGACTTTCTGAAATGAGTAAAGCATACATTTATTCCTAATACAGCACAGCATAGAAACTTGTAAGGAGTTCACTCAAACACAAGTAACTAATTTTGTATAGGGTAGAGCTTTCATTGCATCTCATCATGTTCATTTGTCCACAGGGAAAGATACTTTCCTAAAGAAAACACCAAAATGCAAAGGCAAGGGTTTTGCTAATAATTATAAACAAGGCAGAAGGAAGAAAAAGGTCTGTAAGAGAGGCAATGTGTTTCTTTAAACATGCAGAGTATAGAAATGTCGGTTTAGGGTAAGTTTAATTATGTCAGTGTTGATACAATCCCTATGAAGGCTCATAAAGCTATTTCAGATTTTATCCATCTGAATTATAAAAAGGTAGATACACTCATTGTCTGCAAACAAAGAGCTAACACAGCTGGTCATTTTTTCCTTCTCTGCGGAATCAGGTATTGTCAACTTTCTTGTCTAGGCAGAGGAAGGTAAATCTGAGAGCAACTGACATGATGTGAAACGTAGAAATCTAGATGAGGTGGAGTAAAATCCACTGGCCTTCTCTTTTCACAAAAAAAAATACACTTTCCTATATTTCTACTTCTTTTCCTTTTTGACCATTAATTTTCACATTTCCTGAGTACTGTTTCCTTCTTCCACAAAGCAAAGTATCTTTTGAAGAACGGGAGAATAGTCTCTCTCTAAAGAGGAAACCAAACAAACAAGACTCCTGCTTCACAATGGCACACTAACATGATGTAAGAAAAGCACTCTCAGGCTAGACTTTCACTCTCTGTAAGCATCTATAGCCTTGACTACAAGGGAAAAAGCTCTATTCTAGGTATGTGGTGCTTTCAACAGCTTCCTATAGCTCTGCTGTTGAGCAAAAAGGAAAAAGCACAGTTTTAGGCTAAAAAACCAGAATTTTTGCTGCTGGTGAGGTCAACATTCACACATTAATGCAGGCTGGATGGATTTTCAATTAAACAATGCTAAGATGAACCTGTCACCCAGGAAGTGTGAGCAGATGGAGGAAGCAAATGCAAGATTGGAAATGTTATTAGTTTCATACTATTTTGTCCTCAGTGGCATCACTTCTGTTCCTCCATGAGGCACACAGGATGAGTTTGAAGATGCAAAATGCATTGATAGCATTTGATTCATTCTCTTTCTACTGTTTGGCAAGCAGTCATGCTGTGCACTGCCACCAGTTCTGATGACCTTGAAGGTCAATCATTCCATATTTTGAGCAAGTGCTTGCTCATCTCATTCTGAAAGATGAAATCCCCAGTGTAGTACAATGTAATGGAATTATTCAAAGCCTCTCAAGATTTTCCTATGCACCACTTTTACATTTTAAACTTTTCTTTATTTCCTTATACCTGCTATACCTTTTAGTTTCTACATTCCTTCTTTTCTCACTTGAAATAAGCCAAAATTATGATCCCTTTCCCAAAGTGCTCATATTATTGTGAGCCCCTTCTGCTTTCATTAGGCAGATGTCCATTCAGTAAGCAGAAACATAGACTCAAGTGAAAAAATGAGCTCTGGGCTGCCTGTGCCTTTTAAAGCAGATGGAACTACGTTTCTCTTAGAGATGGAAAGTCTTCAGACAAAGCTCTGAGCCGTGCTGCCCCTTGATTACAGTGAATGCTGTAATCAAGCAAATCTATGATTTCGTACATATCTTGACCATTCACTTAAAGAGCAACATCATTAAATCTTGCCTTTCTGTTCATGACTCTCTTTTTAACATGTTCCTTCTTTTTTCAGTGTCCCCTATCAAAATATTAAATTTGTAAATCCAGTAGTGCTAAAAGCAGCGTTGTATTTGGTGATACATAGCCTCTGTTCCCCTTAAAATATTCAGAATCCTACATTAAGCAAGAAGATCCATTGCTTCAGGAGAACTCCTATTTTCCTGGAATATTATTCTAATGTTTTCATGAAATCAAGGTGTCACTGAGATCAGATCTCAATCAAGTTTTTGGTTTAGGATTTCTAAATATAGAAGTGCATTTAAAAAACACTTGGCTTGTTTTAAACCTTCTGATTTCATTCTCCTTATTTTTCCCAGGAATTTCTGGAAATTCACTCAGAGGCATTGGATTAATGACAGGTGCTGCATTCCCTGGTATTGTGGGCATAGAAGATGAGGATCAGCACCTGTTTTTTTGACATTTCTGGCCAGGCATCAAGGCAGATATTCAGTGGTGGTGCAATGTTCCTTGGTGCTGGATGCTCATGCCCATCTGTGAGGATGGCATTGTTCCCATCTGTGAGTTCAGAGTGCCTTTGTCTACAATCAGCGATTGGTTTAATTGAGCAGCCAATATTGGAACGAAAATGCTGTTACTTCCCCGCCACCCTCTCATGTGCCAGAATGAAGCTGTGGTGACACCTTCCTCATCCCTGCTGTCACATATATCTGTGTAAGCCTGAACAGCAGAATGGAAGAAATCAGTCACTATTCACAATGTCTGCTGGCTGCCAAAGAGACACATTTCTACTGCAGCCAAAGGTGGGGAATTTCAGTGTGAACATAAAAAAGAGCTCTCTGAAAGTTCCCTGTGTGCAGATCCAGAATAGAAGTGGGAGCCAGGAGCACACTAAACCACTGAGGAGCATTTTGGACTGTGCTGAGGAGTAACACCTAAAATCAGCTGAATTAGAAGTGGATGCTCTTGATCTGGCAGCAATGTAAGGTATATTTTCTTCAGCAAGCTGTATCACTTGCCCGAAAACCCTGATGTTCAGTTAAATACAAGGTGTAATGAGCTGTGACATGAGGAGAGAAGGAGAGGGAGGGCACTGGCAACTGGACTTTTAAAAGAATTAAATGGTACTAAAGTCAGACCTGAACTGACCAAGGCTCCAGTCCCTGCTGTCTCGAATTTAGCATACAGAGTGCAACATCTGGGTATCCTGAGTATGCTTCAACATCAGCAGTGAAATACAAAACCACAAATACTTTCTCCAAAGTATTACTTCCTCCTTATCTCTGGCCCAAAGCATGGTACTGTCATGGAAAATGAGTGTTCTTCAGGCATTTGCTTTTGTGTACTCTCCCACTGTGAGCTCCAGCATTTCAAAATGTGTACTAGAGATCCTTGCTATCTAGATCCTTGGTTTGAGATGTGCTTAAGTTTATAAACATGTTTTTAAAAGGCTTTCTTTCCTTAAAGCACTTTTAGTGACACAGAGGTTTCAGCTGCAAAAAATGAGCTGTATTTTATGAAAAAATCCTACCTCTTTTAGTTTCTGTACCTTTCTGCAAAGTAGTAGGTATATATCAGTCTTGCTTTCATTTATTCTCCTTTTCATTTTATGGAAGCCTCATTTAGTCTAACTACAATTTTTATTTGCTGATAAGGTCATTTTATAAATTATTGTACTGAAGTAGGTCTTTTAATTATTTGCTCCTTCAGAAAATGCATTTTTCAAAATTTCTTATTTTCATTACTGTGAATACTCTTTTTTTGTGTTTCTCATGTTGTCAGATTTAATTTAAATATTATTCATGCTGTGCTCTGATTTCAATGCATTATTTAAATATGCTGACTTACATATTTTCTGATTAATTTAGGGGGAAAAAGGTTATTACCATTAACTGTGATTCTTGAATAATACTGCTGTTGCATATTCATGCTTGTGGTGCTTGCCAGTTCTGTGCAGTACTGTAGAGCTTTTTTAGGGAAACAGGTCCCATACAAATCATATAAGTGCTTCTCCCAAATGTGAATGCTAGCTGCTGATACTATCAAAAACAATTAAATTCCCAGATACTGTCAGTATCTCTGTTAAATCCTTGAGCATTAAAGAAAAATGTTCTGTGGATGCTTTTGAAGTGGAGAAAAGACAGAAAGCAGTTGGCACCAAGGAACTCCAAGGACATTTGTACAATGAGAAATGAGAGCATATTAACAACTAGTTTGCATCTCCGCTGCTCAGGGGGAACTGTCTCCACCACGGATTTGTCTTGGAAAAACATATTAAGGTTCCAAACAAAGACAGAGGGCAAGCTAAAAGTTAACTGGTGTATCCTTGGGACAGATACACTGTCCCGATGTCAGTGAGGCTTCAGGGGAGATCTAAAGCTCGGCATTTACAAAGTGTAACTAGCTGTATGAGACAGAATAGTAGTACCAAGGCATTTATGACTGTTTATGCCTTCCTTGAATTAATGATATTTCTCCTTCCCCTGCATTACAGGGACAGACTACTTCCTGTGACACCTGAACTGGAGTCCTCCTTCAAATTTTCACTTTGATATAGTCATGGTTTTATTATTTATGCTTCATTTTTAGTCACTATGTTAGTTTAGCACCCCATGGTGATTACTGCTAAAACAATAATTGGCAGGACCCATTTGACACTTCAAAGGGCAAAGGGAAGAATAGTGCAAAGAACTGCTTTAGGCCCAAAGCCTTGGCATTCTTAACAAGCAGGAGATGTCTTCAAAGCCAGTGCTGAGGATAAAAGGATTCCTTTTGTGCATTACAACATCTGTTCTAAACAACCTTTTTTCTCACCTAGGGGAGGGAATTACTTAAATATCATGTTAGGGATCCTAATCATGCTTACATTCTCTTTTAAGATATTATATTATATTTAATAATGTTTCCCGTATAATAACCAAAGATGCATTTCTTGGAGGTTCCCTCTTCATGGGATGTCTCACCTTATGCCTGATTTTTCAGCATTTAAGCTTGAGAAGAAAAATAATTTTTCTAGGGTGATGGATGCATGTTGCATACTTTCTTTCCTCTTACTTGTAGTCTGATGAAGATCAGTAATATTGAAATTCTTTTTATGGTAGGAAGGGAAAGGAAATTCACCAGTCAGTGGGGCAATATGGACTCTTTCAGGTAACTAGCTGAAATCCAATTCATAATATTTCTGCATTCAGATCATGATTATCCAGTGGATTCTAGCTCTTGGTGAGACAAGTGTTTGCTTCAGAGTCAACTTCAAGTGCTCAGGAGGAAAGTCAAGCTGCAGATTTTGAGGATGAATTACTTTCCTATGCCCAGGAGTGGGCAGTAGAGCATCAGTTTGATAGAGCAGTTCAGCTACTTAATTTAGACCAGAATTGGTGTAATTGATTTCAAGACATTTAATGGGGCCACTCGCTTGTTTAAAGCTAAGCATATCCTCAAGGATATTTTAGTTTTGCAGCTGTTGCCATGTTGCTGTTAAGGCACTTTAGTGGGGCAGTAGAGGAAATTAGTGTGTTTCTCCTGGTTTATAAACAGAGGACTTAACTTTTCAGTTCTGCCACAGCACCATATTTTGCAAGCATTAAACTAACAACATAAATGCTAAAAGCAAAGGAATAGTATTGTATAGGAAATGGCTATCTTATGCCAAACAATCCACCCCAATTTCTGTGAACCTCAATTATAACTGATGTATCCTGGCCCTGTAGAAACCAGATAGAAAAAAGCTGTGTAGTATAAAATTACTTTAAACATCTGTCAAAAGCAAACTGAGTTGATTACTTTCTGTTTTGATTTGCTATAAACACAGAGGTTAGTTTTTGAAAAGCAATCTTAACCACATTTCTTTGACAGTGTGAGACAAAGATCCTCAATAATATAATATAGAAACTAAGTGGCTTTGAAAGAATTAAGAGGCCTTGAAAGAATGGGAGCAGACAGAAATTTTGTGTTGGTGCAAACAGTGGTATGAAACAAAACAAGGGTGAGAGAAGAAGGTTTTAGAGATTAAATAAAATAGTCAACCTTCACGGAATTATTGCCAGCATCAGATTTTGAGGGACTTGTTAAAGGAGGGAAGTCTCAGTATTTCTCTTAGGGAAAGGTAAGGACAGAGAGAAGAGAATGACAGAGCAAAGCTCTCCTCAACTCGAGTCACATTTCATCTGCTAGGCTGCAAATGGAGCAAAGGATTCAAAGGAAAAATAAAAGGTCACAGAGACAGTATGGTAGCTCTAGTTCTCTAGAAGCTTCTCTACAGTGGGGAAGATTTCTCAAATCCAATATTAATAAAACTATGTAAATGAGAAACAATGACAGAAAGGTATACTTTGTTTTGCAGCTGGGATTATGTCTAACTAACCTGTAATCCAGTGATAGAGGGATACAGTTGTCATGTGAAAGACTGCCAAATTCTTGCCTATTTTTCCATGAGTTAGGTGAGGGCCTGAGTTAAAATCTCTCTCTCGTTTAGTGGTTTTACATGTTATTTAAACATGTAAATATAATTAGTGAATGAGATCTTGATTCAGTAGTCTCCACAGGCTTATAGGAAAACACTAAATCCTTATCTGATTACCAAATTATCTCTGTGTATTGGACTCTGCATTTTCTTCTCCTTTGCTAAATATTTCTCAGATTCAGGGAAAATTGTCTTGTCAAAACCCACAAGAGAAAGGTTAGGATAGAATATGACCTTTAGGAAATACCACTTCTCAACATCTTGGTTTTAAAGTAAAATGGAAAATCTTTAAAATGTTGATGTCACAATTTATTTTGAAGAATGGGAGAATAGTCCCTCTCTAAAAGGGAAGCCAATGAGCAAGAATGCTAAAATGACATCAAAAAAACCACACTTAGACTATGTAAGGATCTACACCTTTGAGGACAAGGGAAAGAGCTCTCCTCTAGGTAAGCAGAGCTTTCAACACAGCTCTCTCTGCTGTTGAACAAAAAGGGCAAGGCATGCTTCATATAAGACTAACAAAGCAGAATTTTTTTACTGCTACTACAGGAAACATTCATACATGAAATCATGGCAAATCACTCAGACTTTGTGTGTACTGTTGAAAATGTATGTTGTAAGGGCTTGCACTCTGAATGGATCTTCAGCTAAGCCTTGCTGAGATGAACCTGTCACCCAGGAAGTGTGAGCAGATGGAGGAAGCAAATGCAAGATTGAAAATGTTATTAGTTTCATACTATTTTGTCCTCAGTGGCATCACTTCTGTTCCTCCATGAGGCACACAGGATGAGTTTGAAGATGCAAAATGCATTGATAGCATTTGATTCATTCTCTTTCTACTGTTTGGCAAGCAGTCATGCTGTGCACTGCCACCAGTTCTGATGACCTTGAAGGTCAATCATTCCGTATTTTGAGCAAGTGCTTGCTCATCTCATTCTAAACAATGAAATCCCCAGTGTAGTACAATGTAATGGAATTATTCAAAACCTCTCAAGCTGTGCCTACATGCTGCTTCCTCTTCTCTCGCTTCTAAAAGTGGGTGGTGAAATTAAGTCTATATTATTTATTGACGTTTTCCCTGACATACACTGGATGATATCTTGTGTGTTGTGTAGCAAAACATCTGGGAAATGAATGGTGCTGACTGTAATTGCCTGGGCAGAGCTGTGGGATTGAAGGCAGGCTTGCATCTGTGCCACATTAAGGCTGCATTCTGAAATTATAGCTTGCATGCTCTGATGCATGGCAGTACCCTGAGTATGGGGCCAGAATTCCTTGGAGTAGAATCAGATATGAGCATGAAGCCTGACATAGTTCCGATGAATGGGTGCTAAAGTGATTTCCAGGAGCACACAAGCATGCTTGGTTTTCCCAGTGGCAGAACTCAGATGGATCAGCCAGTATATGAAGTTTAATCTGTTTGTGTATTAACTTACAGACAAGTAAAAGTGGAACAGAGGTATTCTGTGACTAAAATGTTTGAGATGTCATCAAGTTTGTCCAGTATTTCCAACTTCATATAGCCTACTGCAAATTATTTTTATAGAAGCTTTATCCCTCTCAATTTCAGATTATACTGCAAATCATTGACAGAACTGGCATTGACATAAGTGGGAGAGCCCTCCTGGCAATCATCTTTAAGGTCCTACATCCTGAAATTCCATTTTTCCACAATACATTCATTTTCATTTTCAGCTTTAATTCACAGGTTTCTTACCCCAAAAAGCCCTGTTAGAGTCTCCATACAAAACAGTGTCATCTCCCTTGAAACTTTTCAGTTGGCCTTTGTTCTGCTTAAAATAGAGGAAGCCAGTTTAAACATATGTTCCTAGATGTACAATTATAGTGCTTTTTTATAATTGGAGGGTTTTGCTTGAAGTAGTGTTTGACATACTTCAGTGACCAGCATGCATTATGAGGCACGTGGAACTTTGCTAGCCAGAAAACAGCACTCTTGTGGGTTTTTATCTCCTCTGAATGAAGAAATAAAACCCATAAAATATCAATAAAGCTACCCACTTCAGGCAAAGGATGACCAGACATAAAGACAATCTCCCATCAAGAATGCTATGGCCACATTACTGTAGGCCATAGCAAGTCTTAAAAAAGTACTGCTGTTCTTCCCTTTCTTTAGTATTGGAAACAGCTTCTCAAATACTTACAAGTTTCTAATATTTATTTTCTTTTCCTTTTTTTTTTTTTCTCTATAACAAAGAAATCAAAGACAAATGTGAAGAAGAGACTTTGGAAACAGAATCCTTGTATCTACAGTAGCTGTACAAGAGTTGATAGGAAAAGAAAATCACAAGTTAGAAATTCAGACTTACAATTTTGACTCTGTAGATTGGCTTTTCCTACTATGTCTATGAGTTAGCAATGAAAGACATGAAAATGCTATGATCTGTACACAATTAATGAAAATGGTTTCAAGGATTATAGATACATTTTACATTAGAAACTCAGGACAGTTCATATGAATGTTTTCCTTGTTTAGCCTTTCTATTTTACACGCACAGGATACTATAAAACTTGAGTACTAAAGCATTTTGAAGGCAGTGGAGAAAGTCTACACACCTAGTCACAAAATCTTTCATGTATGAATTTCTTGTAAACATATGGTTCCTGGTAATCTTTTGTTCTTACTAACTTAAGAATGAAGGGAAGGGAAGGGAAGGGAAGGGAAGGGAAGGGAAGGGAAGGGAAGGGAAGGGAAGGGAAGGGAAGGGAAGGGAAGGGAAGGGAAGGGAAGGGAAGGGAAGGGAAGGGAAGGGAAGGGAAGGGAAGGGAAGGGAAGGGAAGGGAAGGGAAGGGAAGGGAAGGGAAGGGAAGGGAAGGGAAGGGAAGGGAAGGGAAGGGAAGGGAAGGGAAGGCTGGTCAGTGTTATGAGTCAATTTGTAGTGAATAAAATGAACTCAAACAGAGATTTCTTCATACCTGTTCTGTAAACTCCCCATTCATATGCAAGACAGTAAACCAGGAAGTTAGACTTAATCTTCAGACATTGTACTTTTTATCTACAGTGCTTCCATGTTTGTGTTTTTTCCAGCGACTCCAGAGGATGGATGAATCAAGATATGAAGACAGATTTTGAAAAAATAACAACAGGTATAGCAGATCCTTCACAGATGCTTCTCAATAATTACTTCTTCTTTTCTTTTTTCTGTTAGAAAAATAATTTAAATTAAACAGATTTGTTATGTGCAGTCTAGTGTTTCCATGTGAGCCTTGAACACTTTGTTCAAGAGCTAGGAGGCCAGCCAACTGCTTTAGTTCCTTAAAGAATAACAGATGTGTCCTTCCAAGTCTCATACTAATGGAATTTAGGCTGTGGTTAGGAATTTAAAAATACTCTCAGTTGTCTGCAGACTCTGTTTCAACCCTGTTATTTTGGTTAGCTGGTTTCAGGCTTCTCTTTCTACATCATTCAGAAACATTGCTTGAAATGTCATGTAGAGCTGAAGACACTAATATTTTACTTTTCTTGACTGAAAACAAATAGTTAAAAGTAAAAGTCTATTGGGTTCAGTTATGTAGGAAATTGTATCTCCCAGTCTGACTTTGTAACTACTATATTTAATAAACTCTGGATAAAATGCTCTCTTTGTGTATATACAGCAAAAATATTTTTTCCTTTACTACAAGCACATGCTTTCTACTTTACTTTTGGCTCCAAATGTTAGCAGTATTTATGTAAAGGTGAAGCAAAAGATTTGGCACAATCACCCTTAAGCAAAGGAAGTCAGTAAAATGAAATGGCAAATGGGGAAAATCTGTTGATTTCAGTTCGCATTTTACAAGTTATGAAGGCCTTAGGACTGTGGTAAAAGGCTGTAGAAGTTCGGAGAGGAAGATACAGGGGTTTTTCTCCATCAGGAATACAGCAACATTGCAAGAGAAAGTGCTTGTCCACTGTCAAAACTCTTACTTCAGTTTTCTGCACTTCAGCTGTGAAGGATGCTTATTATGATCTGATTGTTGCTTTCCTCTTTGTCTCACGTCTCTCTGGATTTGAGCCTGTTACAGACAAAGATCCCAAAGGCAGCAGAACTGCAAATGGCAGGGCTGAGGGTTCTGGATCTTTTCACCATTTACTGTGAGAAGTGTGGAGAGATAATAGATCAAGACCAACCCTGCCAAGAAGGGCTTAAGGGTGCTGGTACATGACCCAGCAATGTGCACTCAGAGCCCAGAATGACAAACATGTCCTGGATTGCATCCAAAGCAGTGGGGGGAACAGGGACAGGGAGGGGATCCTACCCCTCTGCTCTGTTCTGCTGAGACCCCACCTGCAGGGCTGCATCAGCTCTGGGGTCCCAGCACAGCAAGAACATGGACCTGTTGGAGTGAGTCCAGAGGACAGGCACCAAAATGATCAGAGGGATGAAGCACCACTCCTATGAGAAAAGGCTGAGAGAGTTGGGGCTGTTCAGCCAGGACAGAAGGCACCAGGAAGAGCTCAGACCAGCCTCGTCCCTGAAGGGACCTACAAAAAAAGCAGGAGAAGGACTTTGCACAATGAAGAATGGTTAAGGTTAGATTAGAGACTAGAAATAAATTATTTACTCTGAAGAGTAAGAAGCACTGGAACAGGGTGCCCAGACAAGTTGTGAATGTCCCATCCCTGGAAGTGTTCAAGGCTGAGCCAGATAGGGCTTTGTGCAACCTGGTCTAATGAAATTCAGGGGCCCAGGGAAGGGGGGCGTGGAACTAGATGATCTTTACATCCCTTCCAACCCAAACCATTCTGTGATTCTATGTTATAACTGATGAAGTTACATTTGCCCTTTCTAGGAGGCAGTACAAAGTGATGCAATATGGTTTTTTTCAAAGGGCAGGACAAACTCTGTTCTCCCCAGCTGATAGGAGCCAAGGGAGAGGTCTGATGGGAAAAGAGATTATTGACAGTTTCCAAAGAAGGGGAGAAGCATATGATAGATTTTGGTTCAAGGATCTTTAACTGAAAATGATACTAAGTGGCATGAAGAAAGGATTAGAAGTGGAAGGAGCAGCTGGAGATGATGTATTTCTTCAATATTTCTACTTTACTTCCTTATTTCAGAATTGCTCTTTTCTGAAAATCATCCCTTCAGAAATACCCCACCTCCCCAGCCATTCATCCTGACAGAATTCTTCCAAGCCAGCATTCATACTAGATTACCCATTTATTTTTATTCTGTCTGCTGCTCCTAATATCTTATTTTCTCTTTCCAGAAATTCCAGTGTTTCATTTCTTTGTTCTCAGTGGTACACTTCCATTCACTGAGACATTCACAGTCCCTTTTCAATTCAATGGATTTTGCATTTCTTTTCAGCTCTGTTCCCTATACTTTTTTGTTTCTGTTGCTGTTCACAATGAGTTCTGCCCCCATCTTATTCCCCCTCACCTCAACCTTTATCACTCAAAAGTTTTCCTTCTTAACATTTTTTATTTTCTTCGCAAGCTTTTTTACTGTCTTCAATTTATCACCTGGCAACTCCTTCATTGCTTCTCTCATGCTTCATTCAAAAATTTTTTCTTTAGACAAATAATTTCTACCCTTTTTATTTCCCTTTTTATTTTGTTTTCTTATGATATTTTCAGAAGAGGAAGATGAAATTTCCTTGACTTTTGATAGCCAGAAATATAAATAGCAAACCCTTTTCTGGTGATTTTGGATACTGTTGCCCCAGTAATGCAATACTTAACACACATTTGTCATCACATCATAATGGATAGCCACACACACATTATCATCAGTAACAAAAGGCAGATGGTACTCTGTAAATACCACCTTGGCCACACACCATCATCTTTCAAATAATCAGTAACAGAACAGTTTGTCTGTAGATTTTAACTTCCATAATTTTCTTCAGAACAGTGAGCGAAAGCTTTTAAGCAGCAGGTGGTCACAGTTTACATGACAGAATGCAGGAGAATATTTATGTAGTTGTTATTTTATTCCTGAACAGCATTTTTCCTCTGGTCAGAAATATAAAAGCAGTGAAATCCATTATCTACTGCAACTAGGACAAGAATTTTGCCACTGATTCTGGGGTCCAAGATCCTGTCTAAAACTGAGTATTTTATAGCCTCTTCTATCTGAGCTTGAGTTTCATTTCCTCTCACTATTTCTTTTTTTCTTTTTTAGGACACTCCTAATCTCCAAATAGATTACTTCTCCAGCTTTGCAACTTACTTTCAAAGCACAACTTACTTTCAAAACACAGATCTGCAGTATGTGAAAATCAGAGGCAGTATTGCACAGCAGAGAGAAGTGCCACTAAAGCACAGATATTATATCCATATCAAGGCGATGAACCTGTGCACAACTGTTTATAAAAATGAGCTTAACAGATATGCCAAAAAGTGCAAAGGTTTTTGAGATACATTATTTTTTGCTCAAGATGCTTCCTGTGTTGGTTTCTCTGAGCAGTTTAGCTTCCACAGCAGCACAAGAAAAAAAGCAAGAATGGGTACCTTTGATTAAAGATATTTTACTCTCTGAAACATGATATTGCAGAGCGTGGGTGCTTCTGAAATTTTGTTAGTAGGCTAAAGACAGTTTTCAATTTGAAGATATAAAAACAAGATGTATGAAATGTAAATATGAGGGAGACTGGGTTTGTTGCACAGGTCCTGTGGAGAGGTATACCTGGGACTGTAACAAAAAGTTTCTCAGAAGCTACATTCTACTTCTAAATTATTTGATTGCACAGCAAGATCTCCAAGAAAAATTCCACACTTCTACTAGAGATGTCAATGTGTGACTACAGCTCTGGATGCAAAGTGCTCCTTTATGTTCATAATCCTATACAAGTAACGAATAATAACAATCATCTCCCTGGTATCAGTGTTTGTGAGCCATCTTGAGATAGACCATGGTAGGTAAGAGCCAAATGTAGCTGTTTACTTCTTCATGCATTATTAGTAAGCAAAATAAGTTCATTTGAGCATTTCCTCTTCTTTTTGAACCTCTTTACTATTCTACCCCCTCTCTACTATCAATGCTTCACAGTGGAAAAAGCCATTAGCCAGATTCATTTCTGGATAGCTACAGTGATGAAAGTGGACTATGAACTCTATTCCACCTAGATTTCTGAGATTTGTTTTTCTCTGCTCTGAACGAGCAAACTTTTGCAGCCATCCATAGACACGTGGTTGCTTCTGCTTCTGCTCTTATTCTGTGCATGCTGTAATCCCTAATCTTTTGAGAAGAAACAAAGTACAGAAGGTAAAAGAGACAATGACAATCCTTATTGTCGCTATTGAGCTGTAGATTTGGTAGCAAGGGGGTACAGATGTGCTGATTTCCCTGACTCCTGGGAGTAGAGAGGACACATCCACACTTACACAGGTGGCTGAAGAATCATCTGTAAGGCACTTCTGCTGCTGCTGAGCTGCACAGCTAGGCAGGCAATGCCATAGAGGTAGCAGGAGCTTTATTCTCTGCTTCCTCTCCTGCTTCCTCCTCACCAGCCTTTGCTGTCATCTTGTGTGGGACTGAACCAGCTGGCAGTGAGGGAGAAGTAACACCTCATTACTTCAGTCAAGTATTAGCCCAATTAAAAGGGTCAAGTGAAAAATGAAGGTTATTCTCATGTGTGTGACATGAATCTGGGTATTATTAGCTGCCAGTATTGCTTGTTTCTTACAAGTTCTTTTGTAAATGATGGCAATAAAACTTCACTGGAAATAACTTCTTAAAAAATTTATTTGTATGTTTGCAGAAGCAACAAAAAGCGTGAAATAGTTTAAGGAGAGGAAGACAGTAAAACTATAGAAACCTCAAGAATCTGCTTATTTTAACTAGGCATAAAGGTAAATTGCCAACCCTGGCCTGTATTTATATTTCTTCAGTCTGTCACACCAAAACTCTATTGTCTTGGAGGCTGGAATCTTAAAAGAAAAAGCTATTTGGAGCTAGTTTCAGAGAGTTTAAGGAGAAAAGCATCTGTACTTTCTGCTAACACACTACATAGGTTTAAACACCAATGCCAGGTTTCCAAATCTAGAAATCTGGGAATGTTCCATATGTTAAAATAACAACTCTTGATCACTCTGTGAAGCTATTTATATTTTTCCATTTTAATATCCTATTTATTATTAGTGTTCAAAATTATCATGAAAAACTCCCTGCATTCTCCAGGCAGCAGGTAGCAGACATCTCATGACAGCTATTTCATAAGGAACATAATTAATAAAACAAACTGTACAACTTCCACTTTGATTCATTTGCTGATGTTTATTCTGATTCATTTACAATTATGCCAGTAATTGGCATAATTGTTTAGAGGTATTTGGAAAATGTCCATAAGTAGATAACCTAATTATAGATTGATCCCAGTGGCAGATATATTGTATAATAACCACCTTCTCCATGTTTCAGGAAGTGCAAAGCAGATTCCTAAGGCAAGAGATAAGTGGAGGCTGTGGTCTGTTGGATTATTACAGATGGAAGAGCGCAATTCAAAGAAGATATGACTGATTGCTTGGAAAAGCAAAAGCCCCAGCAAATCGAATCCAAATCTAACTGTGAGACAATTATGACTTTTCATGAAAACTAGACTGTTTTATGAAGAAAGTAGTCAAATGAGATCTTCCTTTCTATCTCATAAAATTAAAAGAAAACCCCCCCAAAAAACCCAAAACCTCCAGTTTTTTAAATTACACCAACTTTCTGTTCCACTGCAGCTTTTCATAATATCTTAGAGCTGTTTTTCCCCTCTAGATAGATTCTCTGAGTTGTTTTCACCAGAACCATTTCTAAAAAGACAGGCTAAACACCATATCTATCATCAGACTATTTGAGAGACCAATTTTCTCATCTTAGAAGCAATGCTACAGTTCTGACCCCAGATTCAAACTGGCTCATCATGGGTTGCTTTAGGACTTCCATATCATCTCTCTACAGAAAACATCTGTACATAAGATAATCACAAATGGGTAGCAGTACACCTTGCACAATTTTCCTCAGTTTTTTCTGATATATCAAAAATGTTGCCAATTTTGCAATTGCTAACATGTATTTGAGTGTTTTCTCATTAAACCAGAATATTTTTTATTGTGCTAACACATTTCCATTTTATCTCTGTTTTTAATAGTGAATAAACTTTGTAAATGAAGAAAAACATTTTCAACTTTGCCACCTTCAAGAAAGAATAATTTTGCTTTCATGAGGCAGAAAATATCCATTTGTTTCACATTATGCAATTATCTAAAAAATGCAAGTATTGATATTTGACTTGTCTGTAACTGAATGTCAGTTGAAAACTTTAAAACTTGCTCTAACTACACTTACATTCATCATGAAGATTAAACCAAGTGTTTCCATTGCATAGATGAAGCTATTTCTGGCTGTTATTTTTTTCCTCAACTTCATTTCTTCAAAGTCAAACAGGCATAAAATAACAATGGAGTTTATCCAAGAACATCTAAATTATTAACTCGGAATTCTGGCATACTTTGTAATCTTAAACCTTTTCCTGTTCCATAATTTCACACACAATGTAGATTACATATAGCATCATAAGATAGTGATCCCCAAGGACTCTAGTAACATGTAAGACAAAAGCATCTTATAGACAGGAGTTTACAGAGTGTCATGGCAAAATTTATATTTAATTTTAACCAAAACATAATAAAATCCCAACTACAAATTTACATCTGGTTAATGTGTTATTTTTTCACACACTAAGTTCCTCACTTAGGTTTATTGATACATCATACTTTCTCAGAAATAGACCATCAGAAAAAATTGACCTTTATCTTCAAGTGGATAGATTTTGTAAAAGTTCACAGCCCCTTTCTCTATCTGTCATTACTCTGTTAATAGGTATAGGGAATGGAATTGCAAAATTGTTGAGATTGCAAAAACAGTTAAGGGAATTAAAAACCCAGTCTTTTCAAGACACTAGTTATCCAGAACCAGAGAGCAGGTAGGGTTAATACTGAAAATAAAGCCAACATTGGCAAAGGTCTTATCTACTTTGTAATTTATAATACTCCTGGACTTTCAATTTCTAATCTCTAGCTTGAGAGAGATAGGGACTTTCTGCAATTTGTGTGTGCCTTTCTTTGAAAGGCTTATTTCAGCTGCTGCTGAAAAACCCACTGAAGCATAAATCTTATCCTTTTAGTCAGAACCAAGTAGCATTGTCCCCATTGATTTATCTTCTGTTTGTTTCCTCCAGCAGTCTGCTCTGGTTTACTTCTCTGCCTTTAGGATAATATCACAAAAGTAAATTGACGTGCACATTAACAAAAATATATTTAACTGTCTTACTCCTCGCTCCATTTAAGTATCCACAGAAATCCTTATTGAGGGGCTCAGCACCAGGAGTCATCTTGCTCCAATTTCACCATTACTTTGTCTGCCTGCCTTGTCAGGCAGTCATACTGTGTGTAATTTTTGCTCATAAATTAGGCAGATTTCAATTCTTTATGAATAGTCAATGCTGGACACAATTTTCCAGATTAGCATCCTGTCTAGTAATATAGTTGATAAGAAATATCTTTGCACACCACCAAATTTAGGAAGGAGTGTGTAATGCAATGTTATCAATGAGAACTTGTATTTACATTTATAAAACCAGCTATAAGGAACACTCAGGAGCATCATGAAAATTACAAATAAAGAAAATATGCTCTTCAGTTATAAAAAGATTAAACAAAGCAGTTAAGGGTAATATCTGTCTCCCTTCCCCAAAGAGGCTGTTAATCTAAATGGAATAATTTTTTCTATTATTACTTTATTATTGTTTTATTATAATGAGCTATATTTCAGCCTTTTATGGAATGTCAGATATTATACCACAGATCTTTCATATTCTAATGAATTTCATTCTGTCTTGGGAATTTGGTTCTGAAAATTGCATTCTCCTTTTCTCTCTCTTTTTTTTTTTTAACTTTATTCCGAAATTATAATGCAAAGGAGTCTCATTAAGGAGTTTACCCATGAGACATACAAATGTACCTGTCTCTTCTAGTGAATAACTAATTCTTCAGAAAAGATTTTTGTTCCAAAAAATGGTTTCTGTTGAAGAAAATATGTGATTTATATTCAATAGTCCTATGCCTTTCGTTGTGTCTCTTTTACTTTTTCATAAAACTGCAGTACATTCCTGAAGTTAAATTTGAGAAGTCCATAAAAGTAAACTTGGCAGTCATTTCTAAATTCTGTCCTCTGTAAAGAAACTTGTGGAAAAAAACTAGAGTGGAACTAGAGCTGGTGGAGCCGATAGATGCAGTACAGTGCCCTGGCAAAATAGTGTAAAAGCTTAGATGCTTCACAGGTTTGGCAAGAAGAATTAGCTTTGTAGATAATAAATGGAAATATATTTAACATATCTGCTAAAGTCACTATTTAGTTTTCTCTTCCATTCTCTACAGTTAGGACTTTGCAACAGGTCACCATGGAAGCAAGACAAAAGCCAGAAGAGACTAATGTTAGGGCTCCCCAGCCCAGGCAATAAGCTTCAGTGGTCCTGATTTCCTTAAAATAACTTTATATAGTGCTTTGGAACTTATTTCTTTGCAGATATAGTTAGCAGAGAATTATAAATCCAAAAAACCAGAAGATACATTATAGCAGTTGTGTCTTTGTGTGCTTGCACCTATTCTGATAAAGATAGAGGTGTTGAGGCTAATCAGACAAAATAATAATCAGACAAAACCCAAGTAATTGGTTATGTACTCTCTTTCTTTAAAACTGAAAACAAAACACTTTACTTGCTTTCATTTGAATCATGTTATTTAATGTTTTGTGATTTTTTGGTGAATGTGCATTTCTTGCTCTCTACTAAAAGAAAAAAGAGATCACAACAGAAGTAAAATTATAACGGGGAGGGTCAAAAGGAGGGCTGATAAGGGTTATCTTCAGTGAGAGCAGTTTTAATGGAATACAGCAGCTTGACAAACCCTAATCTCTTCATGTAAATGTGTCATTTTAAACAATCCTTCATTGCAATCTTTGTGTAGCTAAAGGGCAAAAGTTGAGGAGAAAAATAAAAAACTATTTCACAAACATACTATCAGGAAAATGCTGAGGAAATGTCCTGAAGGTGTTGAAGAATTATATGCAAATCCCCCACTGTTTTGGATTGATGAGGAGTAGCTAATCCTTCTCAGTCTCTCCTTTTGAAGCTGTTTTTCATTATTTATTGTTCCAAATAAAGAAACTAAAGCTGTAACCTGTGCACTAGGGCACTCAGTGGAGAAGTGTCAGCCTGGAGTCAGTCAGAAGTGGGAACTGACAGATGATCTCCCATGGATCTGGTGAATATTTTATCCACAATGTCATGGTGGGTTATCTTTTGGTGGTTTTGTTTTCTGTCTTAATTTCCCTGATAAAAAATATAGAAATATCCTGGCTTTATTCCAGTGAAGAAAAAAAAAAACCAGCCTTTTCTTTTTTTCTGAACTATAGCTCTTGCTCTCTAGATTTCTAAAATCAGAAGGAGATAAGATATGAAAATGCAGCAGAGACCAGACAAAGGTCTTGTACTGCAGATGGGTCAAAGCAAAGATAAGGAAACTGAAGAATAGATTGTGTCTTTGGCAGGAAAACCATTAATTGCTATTTCAAGTCATCTTCTGTTAATGTCTGGTCACATTCAAACATTCAGGTTCTTGTTTATTTACACTGGAAAGTACTAAATATTTTCTAATATTTAGGGGAAGGGCTGATACACCAGAGGGTTTTACTGTCATTCAGAGGATGTTGACAAGCTTCAGAAACTGGCTGATGGGAACCTCATGAACTTCAAGTAGGAGAAATGGAAACATCTAGGCAGGAATCATCTCTTACATCAGCTGCAGGGTCGGCGGGACTAAAAGCAGCTTTGGCAAGGAGGGCCAGTGATGGACAATAAGCTAAACCCGAGCTTTCAATGTGCTCTTGTAGCAAAATATGGCCTCCAGTATCCCGGAGTGCACTGGAAAAAGTGTTGCCAGCAGACCAAGGGAGGTAAACCTTCCCTTCTACTCAGCCCTGGTGACACTTCACTGCTCTGATCTCCTCAGGACAAGAGAGGCATGGACCTGCCAGAGGCAGTTCAATGAGGGTCAATAAAGATGGAGGGACTGGAATCTCCATTCTATGAGAAAAGACTGAAAGAACTGGGACTGTTTAGCCTGAAGAAGAATAAGATTGGGGTTTTGGATTTTCCGTGTTTATGAATACCTGATGGGAGAAAATGAAATTTTCTCAGGAATGCCCAGTGACAGCAAAAGAGGCAGTGGACACAAATTAACATCTGAGCTTGCTAGAGATTCCTTTTTTACTGTGGTAGTGATCAGTCACTGGCACAGGTTGTCCAGAGAGGCTTTGGAGTCTCCATCCTTGGAGATATGTGGCCCAACTTGAGCAAGGAAATTAGACCAGATGAGCTCCAGATGTCACTTGCAACCCAAAAATTCTGTCATTCTTGAGTTGCTATTTCTGAGAGCTTTCTTCACTAAATTCTGTTTGAGAATTCTGAGATAGACACAAAAATATTTGTCCTTGTATTAAGGCTACACTTCTCAAACAGGACCAATAACCAATACAGTGCATATCCAAACTGTACACCAGACAAATGTAACCACACTTAAATTATTAACTGCCATGATTTCATTGTGACCTACTGCAAGGTAGTTATTGAGTAACAAAGAGTTGACCTGAGAACCAGATCCAGTCCACATTTCAGGAATTCAAGGGCTAACTGTTGAAGATATCTTTTTGTGTAGTCAATGTTACTTTAATGTTTCAGAATTTATGAAGGAGCATTTTGTTCTTTTTAAGTTGTGAAAGTTCCTGACAATCTTCTTTTGCTTAATGGCCCTGCATATTTTCTTGGAAGATGTTAGAAGAATGTGTGGTTATGCAGATGCCCAATAACCTTCTTTTAATATTTTTGAAAAGCTTCCAAGGCATCAAATCAATTCTGTTTCAATATAAATATCTTTTATTCTTGATTTCCCAGTGACAATTCTTTTCAAAAGAACACCAGACAATGTTTGCTCCTTGAATGTTTATGAAACATATTCACTCAATTAAATGGGTCCCACCATTCACCAGGAAAATATTTAATTAATCTGGAATGCTCTCAGCCCAGAAGCTGTGACCTGGAAAATGGGCAGATGCTGCAGATACAGCCCCTCCGTGTAGTACAGCCATACTGGGTCACAGAATTTTTACTCATGGTAGGACTAAGTTTTCATTTATCTTATGTGCATATTGATTATGTAATTATTATATGCACAATTATAAGGTCCTTTTCCCTTAGGACGCTGTACATTTGAAGGACAATGTTGACTGAGGGGTCATATTTAGTTGATAGCCATGCCTCCTGTGTAGCATGCCAAATGTAGGCATTTCTGTGATTCTTCTCTAACCCCACTGTGTCCACAATAAGCAAAATAAATGTCTCAGCATTTATGCTGAGTTTGAGCAACAGAGAAATAGAATTACCACACATTTTCAATTAGGGAGCTAATGTGGGGAGAGAGATCAGAAATCTTTCAAACTAGAGGGTAAAACTAGCTCAATTATTTAATTACTTACTTAGGATGACAAAGGAGCACCATAACAAAAAGTAAGCAGATTCTAATTTCCAGCAATAACTTAGAAGAATGTATTCAATAAAAATTATTTTCTTTGCTCTGATTAAACTTTTTCACCAATATTCCAAAAACAGTCAACAAGACAAAAATCTTGTAGACATAATGTGGTAGTTAGCAGCAACCAGAAGAAATTCTTGATGTTAAAATGTGTTGGCAACCTTCAATCATTCCCATTTCTACCAGTAGCGTGCCTGCAGACAGTGGAGCTCTGGTTCAGATGTACAATCCTAATATATGCTTTTATTTAAGGACACTATACTCAATGAGATTGCTGAAAATGAGACATGACACACAAATCAAAAAATAAAAATTTTCAAAAAGTGGTACTGTCTGCCTGCTCCACATCTGACATTGAAGATAGATCTAATATGAAGGGTAACATAAACTCTCTAGATGTGCCATATAAAAAGAACCCTCAGAAGATAATATTCCAAAAATCATGTTAGGCCTCTCAAAGACTAAATAATTAATCTATCTGATTAACTTTCTGGTATTCTTGCCATCCTCCATAGGCAAGCCAGCAACTCGTAGTCTGAGTTATGAAAGCTGGGCAGCCAGTTGTAGGAAGCCATTAAATATTAATGTTTGAAACATACTTGTTTTGTTCTTTCTTCTTTTATTATTTGTGGTTTTTTAACAAGCTGCTAATCATTTGAGCTATTGCTCCTTATAGGACCTTTGTATTTTCATAGACCTAAAGAAATTTAAAATATTTGAAATCTGTGTACCTTCTTAATCTTCAGTGCCAGGAGCATCTGTCCTGTCATCTTATGCTGGACTCATTGAGGTGACTGGCTGAGGTTCTCCAGTGACTGTGCTCATCCATTGACCATAATTATCTAGTGCTGGAGGTTACCAAGGATTTTCCTTAGTAGCACTGTGTTTGGCACAATATTCAACACTTTCTGTATTTTACAATGCAATATTTCAATGTTCAATACAAATATCTTGTATTCACAGCCAGTCTAACAGGTACACTATAAATATGTATATATATTAGTGTCTGTAGAGCACTTATATCTGAAAATGTGTATTTTGAACATATTAAGCTTCACAGGTAGAATAAGTAGAATAAATAAAGCCTCTTCTTTTTTTCTTAGTTGATGATACCAAAGTACTTAGACCCAGGAATAATTGCTGCAGGTATGGGTAGGAGCTGGCAGATAGAAGGGAAGGAGACGTAGGACTGGGAAGAGGTCACCTGTGGGAAAACCTGGACAATGCATTTAATCCCTGTGCTCCATGGATACGAATTGCCGCCATGGTTTGCCTGATGCATTAATGAGCACGGATTTTGGGGGTGCCCGGGGATGTTTGCAATTGTATTTCTGAGGCAGGTGGCACTAGATGGCACCATCTCCAGGGCTTTCACAGCGTGCTGGGGGCGAGCAGCAGGCAGTCACTCTGCCTGTTTGGTGGTGATAGTGGGTGGGTGGCAAAGCAAGGGCTTAAAAGGCAAGGGAACTGGTTTTCTTACGCTTGCTAATACGGCAGGATTATTTATGGAGGCACAGCCACTGCCTGAAGCCAGGAGCTGCTGTCAACTGAGCTCATGGAACACCAGCTTGGCTGTGATTTGATCATGCCCACCTCTGTTCCGAGGGTGGGAAATAATATGGATAAATATATGACAGTTTTACACATGTGATTTGAGGAGTTATGCAGGGAGAATCCGTCTTGTTTCCCCTCTAAAGAGAAGCTGATTCACACGCCCTAGAAATTGATGATGATGCTTAGCAGAGGGACAGCAGTATCTTAGTGCATGTGTGTCATGTAGAGGAGATAATTATGTGATTAATTGCATTGCCATATGAGAAACCAATCTGTGCACTAGAATCTATGCTGTAATCCATCACAAACAAAACTTATTTTGACAAAGAGAAAGCCTAAAATATTCCTCTTGGTATGTTATGATAAGGGTTTTTTTTCCTTCAAATATTAATTTTCTGCCAATCTCCCTTAACAATTTTATTTTCTTTTATAAAATTATCTTTTATGGAGTAAGTCAGCATTCAATATCAGTTTGATATTTTGTGACTTTTTATATTAGCAAAAAGATGTTTTTACCCCCAAATTTGAGTTTTTAGGATGGAATACACAGCTCTCATTTTAAGCCCTAAGACAAGCTCTTTGAAGTGACACATTACATTCTATTAAGCATTTTCATGTAATTTGTTGAGATACTTGTATTTTGTTCTGGAATAAGAACACATCTGTGATACGTCTTAGAGTTACATGGTGTAAAAATTGCTGTAAAGCTTTTGTAACTTTTTAAAAATTCCTTCTTTTGTTCTTAATAACTTCAGAATAAATTTACTGAGATAGAGTAGTGCAAAAGCTTTTCTATTACGGATTTTTTTTTTTAATGTCTGCATTATCACTATTATAAACCAGATAGGAATTTATCTTCATAATTTAAAAAGTTGAAAATGTTTTCATATTTACTACACAGCATAGATGTAGTAAAATACGGTGGGTTTATACACTCTCTTTGGAGGTTTGTTATGTAGAATTTTTTACAGCTTTAGAGTTTCTGGCTTCAGGATACTTATTATTAAAACAGATTCCTTAGAAGTCTGTGCTTCAGAATTATCACTCTGAATTCTTGCTTGTCAATCTGGGGCCACAGCTCTGACAGAGACAAGAAGCTAAATCTTTGCTTTAGAAAAGGACTATTCAAACTGAGCTTATAATATATTTTTTGGTAAATCTAAAATGACACAGCATCTGGGAAAGGGAAAAAGGCATAATGTCTGTGGCCTGGGATAGAGAAAATGACGAACACTGTAATCTCTGCTGTGTTTTGCCTTATGTACATTCTGTGTTGGGAGTCTTGCCTCTCATGCAGATCAAAGAAAGATGCAAAGGTCAAATCCAGCTGAAATCCCTGCTAGTGCACTGAGGTGTTTGCTGAAAGCAGCAGGCAAGGACAGGCTAAGCAGGCAACAAACTGGAACTCTGTGGGAGCTTGCTGTTTCTCCCTGAGTTTGGGAGAATTCCAGTATTTGTTAATCCAGAGCTGCGTGAGGACAGCTTTAAAAATTTACGTTACCTCACAATTTCCACCAAGAAAAAGGGGACAATTTTTCTCTAATCCCTAATCATATAGATCTGCTGAGGTTTCACTGCTTCTACAATTTCCTGAAGACACTGTTTTCTCTTTTATTGACCCTCTAAAGTAGTATTCTGTTGGTTCAATAAATGACAAGCAAAATTCAGTTTCTATATATTATAGATATTTTCAAGTGCCTGCAGCTACACAAGCTAATCACAGTGGGTTACTTCTGGTTTTCACTCCTGGTGCAATATATCTGTCATATATCTTCCTTTTTTTTTCCATTTCACTCGCTTTTGCATTTGCATACACATAAAAAATCCAATCCAATCAATCTTTATCTTAAACAATAACACTAAAATTATTCTTATACTAGGAACATGGATGAAAGTGCCTCCAGCTCCTGGTAACTGAAAGCTTTCCCCATTAGCAGAGACACAGAACAAAAGTGATCATGAGTACAAGGGAAGCACTCAGGGCACCATAACTTGAAGAGAAGACATTTGGGCTCCCATCACTACTTCGCTTAACAATTAACACAAAACCCATTGTGGGCTTAGATCATATGGCCAGAGTCCTGTGACAGGCCCTGCTACTGGTTGAACTGCAGGAATGTCATGCAAATGCAAGGTAATTGCTAACTATGCTGCCTACTTTCCCTACTACCCTTCTTGGCAGAAACTGCATTGCATAAAAGGTGGTTAGAGCATTTTTCTGGCAGCTGGGAATGATCAGGTCATGTATTTTTTACAGAAAGGACCAGCAAAATCTGTGGAAGCTTAAAAAAAGAGTTCAAGTCATGATCACATTGGATTTGTTATCTTACCTCTGTGTCTGTCATTGATGAAAACATGTTGAGGATAATGAATTTGGTTCTGGAAAATGTAGTGGAAAGAGGGCATTGAACTTGTCAGTCTTTAAAAAATAGCTAGGAAAAATCAGCAAGTTTCTTTTTAGTGAAAAAACTTTGGGTACTCAAACTTTTTTAAGATCAAGTTATAACTTCATCTGTGTAAAAATCAACCTGATGAATAACATTTACTTAGATGGATTTTTGTTCAATCCAGTCCTAGGGTCTAGGGTTAAAGTGAAATAAAATCCAAAATTTGGAATTTGAAGCTGGATCGAGTGACTATGCAATTAACCCAACTGTTTGCCAAGGGGTACAGTGGATTCTTTATCCTGTTAAATCAAGATTGAATACAGCACCACTTTTTCTGCCACACTTGCATAAACTGCAGACAAGACCTGCTCTGCCAGTCTGGAGCAAGGTGGGGTGCTGCTGACCATGAGGGTGGGAAATGGAACCACAACTCATCTCCAGGTCTTCCCTCTGCTGGTTTGGGTGATGAGAGAGAGGAGGCAATGGTAGTGAAGATCTGAAGTGATGACTCAGAGACCCAACTAATATTACACATTCTGTGACTATATCAACCAATAATCGATTTGATATTGTTTGATTTTTTTTGTTTGTTGTTTTGGGGCTTGGTTGGTTTTTTCCATAGAATCACAACTAATAAAGTACATTTTGGTAGCTTAAATTTGACACATTATGATGTCTTAAATTCAACTGATTTTTGATTCTCTTAATAGAGACCAAAAATGGGACCAGATTAGCCAGGGGCTATAGTATCATTATGTTTATTCCTTTTGGCATTCCCCTATAATGCTAACTACATCTGTACTGCTGAATGCTTCTGCTCCAGGGCCCAGTGGTAAATTGCATTCCCAAATTATTACCTTCCAAGGCAAACTGGGTACAAATGCATTGCATAACACTAAATCTGTCATCTTGATTATTTTTCTGTGGTTTTTCAGTTCAAAGCAACAGTTGTCCTGCCAGAGATCTGTCACAATACACCAGAGAGTCCTAGAGCATGCTGCTGAGAAAATTCCAGGTTGGTGGAATATGCCACCTGGAAGTAGCATAGCCAAGTAGGACAGTGATTAGAAGGTTATGTTGGCTTGAGGGAACCAAAAGTAATATGATTTGGTCTGTGCTTTTTGGGAGCAGACAAGGTGTCCCAAGAACTGCATTTGAATTCTGTGAAATTAGGTTTATGTAGTGTGAGTAGTAGGGTGCAAAAATGAAGTAGGAGCTGAGGCCTTTCCCTTAGGGAATATTCAGGAAATAGATTTCAGGAGAGTGGGTCTTCTGTCACTGAAGCTCTTCCCTTTTGCAGTAATAACTGAAATATTAAGTATTCATCAGATCCAAGATGTTAGCAAGATGGTTTCACACATCCATTTTGGCTTCTGTATACATCAGTTTACACAACTGATCATTTGTCTGTCTCTTCCATCACCTCTTTCTTTTTTTCACCAGCTCAGTGATTCATGTCTGAAAATCCTCTAAATTTTGGTAGTCCATTTTTGAATACTTAATATTTGACTGTTTGTATCTCACTGGATATATTCTGTAACTGCAGCAAGAGTTTGTAACATTGGTGTCAATAAACAGAAACATTTCAAAGGGAATCATAAAAAAAATAACCCAAATATTATCTCTGCCTAGAAACCTTGTCTTGCTGATGCCCTTACCCCTGTGACAATACTGTCAGAGAAAATTATAATATCTGCAAATAAACAGTTTCATGGAGCTATTCACTGTTGCTAACTGAGATCAAAGTTTCTTAAAGCCCATGATCTAATTTCTTCTACCAGGCTAGTTTCTGCTTTTAGTTTCTTTAGTTGGTGAAAAGTTGTCAAGAAAAAAGCCCAGAAAATTACACATGTGGCAGTAGTTACAGTGAGGCAGATATAATAATTTTAAGCACTTCAGAAATAAATTCTTGGAGGAAATGATCAGCTATTTCATCCACAGATTCATTCCGTGAGTAAATCAAAAGGCACTTGATAACCCTCTCTTTATGTGATTCTCAGATATTTGACTTAATAGTTTTCTCACTCTAAAATTAATCAAGTCAATGAAATAAATCACAAAACACCATAGACTTCAACATACATATTACTTGTTAGATTAAGCTTTCCTGTCTATTACCATGTCTCAGAATGGGCTTGCCTAATACTCTTTGAATCAGGATTCGGGCTGGAATAAGGAACAGTAGAGGGAAATAGCATAAGAACAGGGAATAGGTACCAATTTTCTAGTATATGATATATGTGTTCAAATAACATTCCTGCACAGGAACTATGGGATCTTGGTTAGTTGCCATGTTTATTATGACTCATAAACAAATGTGGGAATATACACTCAGCAAGAGCTCAATGAGACCTAGAGGAAATTATTAATCTCTCTAAATTGCCTAATCTGAAAAAAAGTAAAAGAAAATTTAATAGGAACACTTTTCAGCCTTCTGTTTTTAAAATTCTGACTTGGCTGGAATAATTCTAAAAAACTTTAATAACTTGTTTTTAATCTGGCATGTTTACCTGGTAACACAAGCAGATGGAGACATGTCTGAACATCTTCCACAACTTTTGGTTTTCCCACTGGACTTATCTTAGATCTGATTATTTTTGTCAATCTTCTCTGGGATTATCTCAAACTGAGGTTTGTCTTTCTTTAATTTAGGTACCCTAAAGTGAACACCTTACACTTTTACCAATGCCGAGAAAGTGGAAAGGCTTCTTTCAAAGTACAGATAGTAGTGGGAATTTCAAAACACAACCATCTGTATTTATCAATAAATTTTTCTTTAATGGAGAGGTCTCAGGGAATGAAACACAAAGATGTAACACTTATCAGTCTGTGTTTTATGTATGTCCCCACTAGGGTAGGGTCACTAACTGGTCAACAATCTCTATCCTTTCTCCCCCGGGTACTAACCCAGTGCAGGTTTTGGATGATACAAGGTGGTTACAGTTGTATCTAATCCTGACATAATATTTTGCACAGCTGAAGTCACAAAATTTTTATTACTTGTGTGAGTTGCTTTCCCCACTCAACAGGCATTCTGCAGCTGCTTACCTGGGCTCTTTCTATGGTAAATGGGGAGTAACAGACATTTCCAGTCCACCAACTACAGTAGGACCCTAGATACCTAGTCTATGCCTAGATCCGAGAAGGCTTAAGTTAGGTGAGATGAATCATTCCTGGTGGCTGCAGAAACAGATGAGTCTATACCAGCAATAAACATTTTGACCTTCTCTTGCAGTTTGACAGTCTTGGCACAGCATGAAGTGGGCAGTGCCGAGTTAGCTGCTCTCCTTGGAGGGGTGATCTTGTGTGGTAGCTCCAGGCTCCAGCTGGGTAGATAACTAGATGGAAATCTCACACTTCCTCTCCCTTTGCTAACCAAAAAAAAGTAATCCTTGTTCTTTGCTTTGTGGAAGGGAAAAGTCTTGCTCCACATAATTTGCAAATCCTGCCCAAGAAAGGAGAGCAGACTGTGGATAGGCTAGAGAGACTATCATAGAGAGACTGAGGGTAAAACAGGAATATTTTAGGGGTGATGCTATTGTAATCTTGAGAGCAGACAGTAACGTAGTAAAACTCCACAGAGGCTGGCTCCAGACTGGCAAACACTGCAGTACAGGAGCAGAGTGTGGTAGTACTGTGGCCATGCAGGCAGATGCTGACCAGCAGTGGCCTGCACTCAAAACCAGTGCTGAAGATAAATCCTTGCACCTACTGCCAAAGTTGAGTGTGGGCCCATTTGGGATGGAAAGAGTTGAAGGCCCTCCAGAAGGAGCTGGTCAGAGCCAGTCACATACCAAGGAACTAGTGCTGCATGATGCTGGACAGTCAAATCTAAATATGCCGGCAATAGATCTTTAAGCTCCATACCAACCTAAGCCTTTCTATGATTCTGTGGTTCTATACAGCAGAGCTCCCTGTTGCAGAGTGCTTGCACAGCCTGGGTGCCAGACAGAGGCTGCCCCTGCCAGCACCTGTACTCTGACCAAACTGCCTTTCATAGCACTGACTTTAGTTTAATGTTGTTATAGAATAGCCAGCACTAACTACTAAGCACTGTGCTGTAAGAGCTTCCCTGCAAAACACAGCCAGCTCTTGTGGAGGTCTCATAAAGCAACAATTTCCCACATATTGCTTGATATTCATAATTACAGATGTTTCCTGGGGAAGGGCTATCAATGGACTGGAGAACTCAAACATCTATAAAGAACCTGTTGCTTGATAAAACCCAAACCTCTGAAACGGTCTGGGCTATTATGTGGATGTGTGGACCACTGGTAGTGGACCTGCAGTCATATTCCTACTGAACCATAGAATCATAGAATATCTCAGACTGGAATGGATCTGTAAGCATCATCAAGCCCAATGCAGGACTACCTAAAACTAAATCATATGACTAAGGGTGTCATCCAGAAGCTCCTTGACCTCTGACAGGTGTGGTGCCCTGACCACTTCCTAGAGGATCCTGTTCCAGTGAGCACCCTCAGTGAAGAAGTGAATTTTGAGTCTAGAGAAGGGCGATGGAGCTGATAAAGCCTCTAGAAGGAAAGTTCTGCAAGGAGCAGCTGAGGGAGCTGGAGTTTAGCCTGGAGAAAAGGAAGTTCAGGGATGACCTTATTGCTCTCTACAAGCTCCTGAGAGCGTAGTCTGGTGGGGGTTAGCCTCTACTCCCAAGCAACCAGTGACAGGACAAGAGGAAACAGTCAACTACTCCAGGGATCATTTAAGAATGGGTTGGATATTAAGAGGATTTTCTCCACAGAAAGAGTGATTAAACATTGGAATAGACTGCCCAGGGAGGTGGTGGAGTCCCCATCCCTGGAACTGTTCAATGAGAGATTGGACATGGCACTTAGTGCTTTGGTCTAGTCAACCTGAGGGTGTTTGGTCACAGGTTGGAGACAATGACCTCTGAGGTCTTTTCTAACTTAATTGATTTTCTAGTTCTGTGAATGTACTAGTGGAGTTAGTGGCACTTGCTGTGTCACATCTTATAACTTGCTCATCTGTAAAATTGCTGTGATTTCTGGCTACTGGGGACTATCCTGAACAAGATGTTTTCTCCTATGTCATATTCTCAGATCTCACCCCTTCCTGCAGAGTATTTGAATGAAGTAGCAGCTGAGGTTATACCACTGATGTTAAAAATAATTTTATGTTTCTTTCTGGAAAATAAACTGTTTCTCATAAAGAAATGGTAGCTTCTAAGACTTTAAGATTTGGGGAAAAAAAAAAAAAGGATTTTTTCTAGACAGTTGTTTCTCTACCTCTATTTACTGTACCAATTTTGCTTAGATATGATAATTTTTTGTATTTTCAACTAAATAACTTAGAATCATACGTTTTATTGATCAAATTTTATGAACAAGTAGGTGAGAGCATACTACATCAGCAAAGCAAACGCGTACTGCCTTTGAAATAAACTGAAACCACTGTAGGCTTCTTACTTAGCATTCAGTAGCAAAACCCATTCAATCCTGTTGTCAGTCTGCTCTTTCTGCTGCCAGCAGTGGTAACAGTTCACTTTGATTGAAAGATCCAGCTGCCAGCCTAATAATAGAGCTTGGCCTGGAAACTGGAGCCGTTCTCTACCTGGAGACTGATGGCCGGCTGCTGAGATGATTTAGGGACTCGGTGCCGTATCCTCACTGTGGATGCCTGCTCCATGTGATGCAGCTGCCCAGGCCTGAGGCTGGTAGCTGACACATCCAGGGAACACCACAGTGCTTACTTCTAAAAGAGTTTAGATTTATTCTCACAGTGATATTCCCCAGGAGCATAAAACACAGCAAGGGCGGGTACTAACCAGTGACTTCCTCACAGTCTTGTACAGGAACTCTACACTAATAGTTAAACAGATTTTGGTTTTTATCTCTCCATCTGTAGCAACCTAAGGCGGTGGGAACATTCATGCCTGTATCAAGGATGCAGCTACCTGCCCCAGTTCCTCCCTTCCACCTATGAGCCAAAAAGGCCCCTGGCTCCTTGTGGCACAGCTCTTCTCTGGATTCCTGGTGTTTGATAATGTCCTACAGGCTGCACATAAGATCATCCATCCCAATAAACTGTAAGTGTAAGCCCTCACTTGGAGATTTATTGGGAATTGCCTACTTGCTCCTGGCACTTTTCTCACTTACTTTCCAGTCACTCACCATTTGGGATCTTAGTAACTTTCTCCTCTGCTGTCCTCTCCTGTTTCCCCTCAGCTAACATCAATGTTTCTTCTGCCAGCTCCTCCTTCCCATAGCAGTGACAGTTTACATCCCAGACAGCAAATTTTTTACTTTCTTTTCCCAGCCTTTAAAAGAAGCCTCGGTTAAATGAAACAAAGAATTCTCTCACCATCAGCTACAATGAGAACACAAACTGCCTCACCCAAACAGTACCACACAAAAAACAGAAGAATACTATTTTTTTTTTCTTTACCATAGAGAGTTTCAAGGGGACTTGGTGAAGTGGGAAGTCAGCCAAAAGTCTGTGTTTTCTTGTCTACCCTTTTTTTTTACATCTTTTCAGCAGAATTGGAGTTAACTGTTATAGAAAGTTTCTTCAATTCAGTATTCCCAACTCTAGGTTCAGGAGAACTATGTGGAGGCCAGAGGAAACTTCCAGCAAAACTCCATCACTTGATATTATGACTATTTGTTCTTTTTGCTAATTTCCACTAAGGCAAAATACAACCCAGAACCCAATCTAAATTCAAAATGTCTTTATGCATAGGGTGAAAGAAGGCACAGCAGGAAGCTCTGTGTCTAAAATTTTATACCAGCCCTTGCTTTCAAGGTACCACAAACAGATCTGTAGCCACCACATACCTCCCTTTCTCCTTAGATGACTATGGGCAGTGACAATGTGGTTTGGAACCTGCCAAAGGTCCTTTTGCTTCAGTTTTGCCTCTGGGCTGGTTTGAGAGAAGGCTGATTCCCTACTCCAGCTAATTAACTCCCAGCTAACCATCAGAGCTCCCTGCAATAAAGCCCCACAGCAGGGGAGCAAAGGCAAATCTTGTGGACCCTTGGGAACAAAAACAGTGACTGCATTGGCAGTGGATGTAAAATAACACCTATTTTGTTTTACATCCCACACTGCTACAGCTGTTTATCCTTGCTAGGAAAAGAAAAGATAGATTTATATAAATAAATAAATAATACATGCTTCTTACAGCTAATTATTTTTTACAGCTCTATTTCTTTTTCTACTATGGTAAGGGTTGTGATACAGGCATTATGTAAGCTATTTCAGTACCTCATCTCTGTTCTCTAATCTTCAACGTATACTGTCTCCTCACCACAAAAGGAGTATAATTTAAAATTATAACAGATATTTTATTGATGTGTTCTGTTCTGTGTGGAGTAGTTCAAGATTAAAAACTAAAAGAGATTTGATTGGAGAAAATTCAGTTGAAGAGACTGAAAGCTCCCCTGGCCTAGGTCATGGCCCGCAAGCACATTTGATTACACCAAAAGAATTCCTGGAAATGTTTGTTCAACCTAGTTGTTTAAAAAAATGGGGGATTGCAATTCTACAACTTCCCTAGGCTGTGCACATCAGCACTTCATCATCCCTATGATAAGAAACTCCTCTTTCAAGGTCAGAACTACATTTCTCTTTACTGCAATTACTCCCTTTATTTTCAGCACACACAGGGAATAATTTACAACTGCTCGTTCTACAAAATCTACTTGAAGACCATTATTATGCCTTTTGATCTTTTCCAGACCAAACGATTTCTTCCAATCTTTCCTCACAAGACTTGTCTCTTAATCCAGCAATCTTTTTTCTTTTTCTCACTCCATTTCTTTCTCTATCTCTTACAGGTGGTCTGAATCATTCTCAGAACCAACTCAGCTCAACAAAAATTGTAATTCAGGTCTCAATTTATAAGTACAGTCCAAGGTCAGTCACATATATTTATTTGCTGTAAAGTATGTCTTCACAAGTGAAGAGAGTGTCTTCACTCTCATAGTCTATGGCAATCCAACTAATCTAGTGGAGTCTATAGATTATTCAGATTATCCTGAAATTGACTGATTCAGCCATCTAAACAGCTCTGAAGACTCCACTGGGCCCAGTACCCTTTATTAGACATGGAAAACTAGTGCTTTTTGAGATGCTTTTGGGTATCCTACCCAGCATCCAGCTATTGATCCAGAAGGACACAGTGTCCTATAGCCTCCATGTCACAACACCAGGCCCACATCTAAGATGCCCTGTGGCATCTCAGTGTGTAGAGATAACCTCAGGTGTTTATATTTTGGCAGCCAATCTGAGCCCACAGCTGCCATGTAGATTACACTGCAAGGTCAAGGTCAGGTACAAATTCAGAGCTTTACTGTCTGACTTGTCTAACAGAGTTAGACACGACAACAGGAGTTGTGCACAGACTCTCTGATGAGAAATACTACACATCCCATGATAAAAGGATGGTGATAACTTATTTGTATATGGAAAAAAAAATGGTAATGTCCACAAGTAGTCAATCTTATCAGCAAAGAATGTTCTGGGCTTTTTTTCATTCTGGGTATTATATCCCAAAGCTGACATTCTGGGACAACACTTGCTGCAAGCAGAAAAGGATTCTAGAATAAAAAATTACTATTATTGTTCTAAACTAAGGATGAGAAGATGTTTGCTGGTGCAAACAAATGTAGTATTCATCTTTCAGCTTAAAAGATTTTGGCTATTGTGACAGCTAAACCACCCTCCTCTTCCTGCTGCACAAATACATATATGAATTAAATGATTGCTTGCAGCTTCTGTGTTTACACTTTAAAAATTTCATGTGGAAAAATGGATGACCTTTCAAAGTTCCATTCAATCTGGAAAAATTAATTTCTCCAGGGATGGAAAGTGGTATTTAGAGGATCATTTCAGCTCACGGTGTACTTGACATAATGAATGAATGAAAGCTATTGATCAATTTAAAATAATTTTCATAAAATCATGGAATGGTTTAGGTTGGAAGAAACCTTAAAGATGCCCTGCTGTGGGTAGGGGCACCTTCCACTTAATCAGGTTGCTCAGAGTCTTGTCCAGCCTGGCCTAAACACTTCCAGGGATGAGATAGCCACAATTTCCCTGAGTAACCTGTTCCAGTGCTTCAGCACTCTCTAATATTTTTTTCCTAATATCTAATGTGAGCCTACTCTCTTTCATTTTAAACCCCTGTCCCCTGTCATATCATCCTCTGCCCATAGGAAATGTTCCTCTCCCTTCTTTTTAATAAGCCCTCTTTAGGGCTCAACAAAAATCTGCAGATCCCCTCTAAAACTGATGTAGATACTGTGATATGTGGCATGCCAAGGGTAGGAGACAACAAAGATGACTCAGTAAGCAATCTCTTGTTTGATAATCTGGGTGAAGATTCCTGCATTACTAATAAAGTATCAACCCTTCCGCTTAAATTTAATTTTTCTAACCTCCTCTGAATATTTTCTTGAGGCAATTTTGATGGGATTAATTGTTTTCCAGGAAGGTGATGCTCTATTGCAGGACCAGAGATTTGCAGCCAGCATAAAGTAACTGGATAATCCCTGCAAGAGCCCAGCCCCTCACCAGTCTCATTTTATCTCTCCTCCACAGGTTGTTGCAAGAGGTTTGTTTTCTTGTTTTATCTCCTCCTTACCTGGGAAGAGTTAGTCTTATGTCTGCTCGCCCTCCTGAACATTTGCAGTATTTGCAGCTAACCAGGCAATTTGAATCAGTATCATTTTTAATTCACCTTAAACAACTTATTTCAAAACACAACAAAACAAAAATGTGCCAAGCTGTTCTGCCAGTAGTATTCTGTACTGACATTTTTGCTGATGCTGAAAAATCAGACAAAAAGGGTAGGACATTGAGTTGTGTGTAAACTTTTGCTGAACTAAAAAAGCTTTTTCTATCCCCTAGTAAACCAATCAATTAAAATTCAGCTCCATGTCCCAGAATATCAATGTGCAGTTTTGAGTCCTCAGCTGTCTGATAACATTTTTTTCCTGATACACTGTGTAATACTGTTGGTCAGTTCCCAGAAGAAATTGGATGTGAAAATGCCCTGTGAGACTTATCATATTCCTAAGCATGTTCTCCCAAGGCACACGTAGCTTTGAACAATGTTTCAATTAAAACTCCCTTTTTACAAATAAATAACTAGTACTTAGTGGTGTAGTGGTTAATTTTGTAAGCTTTAGAACAAGGCTGCAGCTTTTCTACCAGCACTGTTTTTCTTGCATTTATAACTGAATTTAGCGCAATAAATGTATTAAATTGCTAACCTGAGCTACTAAACTTGGCATTTGTAAGTGAAGACTGTTCCCATCCTTTTGCCCTTCTTTTCAGAAGCATATTAGCTATCCTTTAACAAAGTGAGGGAAATGACCTAAATTAGAAACTACCAGATTAAACAGACATGTTTCTGCTTTAATTTGGTGTTATAATTAGTTTCTCTTTTCCTCCTTTTTTCTGCCCACTCCCTCCCTCAAAATGCTCAAATGTTTATCCTCAGTGTGCTGGAATTCAATACATTAAAATATTGAATCTACTCTTGTTTGTCTGATGTTGATACTTTGTTGTTCTGATACTGCTGCTGTATGTTAAACAGTTTAGACAATGTTTTACTAATTATTACTTGAAGGCCACAATGGAAATTCATGGCCATGCAACAGGTTTCCTGGAGCCTGAAGTAAGAGGCAGCATCAGCAGTCCCTGCTACGACCCTTGCAAGGAGTGATATGGGTCCTCCTGAACCAGCTTTAGAGTTCAACAGAGATGTCAGCAGAAGGGCCAAAAAAACATCTAGTTTGGGCTAGAGCCTCAGGTACCTCAAAAACTAGTTCCTCAAGATAATGGAGAAGATCTAGATTTAGCTAAACCAGCCTGTAAGACTTCAATAAGAAAGGGCTCCTGTTCTTTAAGTGGCAAGTCAAGGACTGCTTTCATCTTAGTTCATCTGAGGGTTCAAACATATGTAAAGGCTTTCAGGGTTTTGCATTATGGAGTAAACATGTCAAATTGTTTAAGATTATTACTTGTACTTAAAAAGAAATATTTCATATGCTTCAGCTGAGAACAGGATTTTCTCTTTCTAAGTGTCCCAGGTTTGGCTTGGATAGTCAAATTTCTTCTTACGAGCTAGTACAGTGCTCTGGTTTGGATTTTTGATGAGAATTATGATAACATACTGATGTTTCAGTTGTTGCTGAGTGATGTTTATTCTTAAATCAAAAGCTTTTCAGCCCTCCATGCTCTGCCCATTGAGCAGGCACACAAGAAGCTATGAGGGAGCTCCACCAGGACATCTGACCAAACTAGCCAAAGGGATGTTCCATAACACAGAAAGTCATGCTCAGTGAATAAAATGCAGGGAGTTGTCTGGGAGGCGCCAATCACTGCTCCAGGATAGGGTGGGCACAGGTCAGTAAGTACTGAGCAATTGTATTTTAGGGTTTTAGTTTTATCTCTTGCTCCTTCCTTTATGTCATAATTATCTTTATAATAGTATTTCCTTTTTTTTTTTTTAAGTATTAAAAGGTTCTCATCTCAACCCACAAGTTTGACAATTTTTCTGAGTCTCTTCCCCATCCCACTGGGAAGGAAAGGGAGTGAGCAGCTGCTTTGCCAGCTTAGTTGCCAGCTGGGGTTAAACCACAATTCAAAGTAATAATAAGTACCAGCCAAAGAGTGTAAGATGCAGTGAGTGATCTTCTGCTCTTCCTTACCAAGCACTGGTGAAAAGTGCCATAGAATTGTCCATTGTGATAATCACTGTTATTAAAATTGAATTAAATTTAGATGGGGGACTTAGTATTTGAAGCAAAACTAAAATGGCTAACTAAAATAACCTTTTGTTATTCTCCAAAGCATTTCTAACTCCATCTAAGCAAGATAGCAACATCTGAGGCTGTTAACTGTAGAAGAACATTTTATTTTTTGCTCAAGAATATTGCTTGCCATTTTGTGTAAAGAAAATAATTTTTTTACATTACTTCTAGGGTTTCCAATCACTGTGTAATCTTAAAAAAGTTCCCAGCAGTGTTCTGCAAAGGAACCCAAATGCCATTGCATATTCTGACTTGGAAGGGACCCACAAGCTTCACCAAGTCCAACTCCTGGCCCTGCAGAGGACCACTCCAAGAGTCTCACCATGTGCATGACAGCACTGTCCATATACCTCTTGAATTCTAGCAGCCTTGTTTCTATAACCACTTCTCTGGGAGTCTGTCCCAGTGCATGATCACCTTCCCAAATTATGAAGGAAACATAGAAGATTTATGTTGTGTGTTTAACAGAGAGTGAACTTTTCAAACTGCCATCAAATTTTTCAAAATATACTTAACAGAACTGATCTTAATTAAGTCACTAAAACTGCTCCCTTAATTTCTGCTAATTCTCAAGTCCATCTTCTCCTATCCACAACTTTTCTTGTCTTTTGGCTGAAGTCTCACTTTTGTAATCATTAGAAAAAATATTTACTAAGAAGATAATTTTCTTTGTGTGGGCAGACATCTGCTTCTAATTCAGCTTTCAAAAGCCTGACAGAGTCTCTATCTGCTTACAGTGATGTGACAGTTCTCATTTTACTGTGCTTTACAGAAAGAATATTTTCAAAATTTGGTACATTCAAATATATTGAAAATTATAGTTTTGTTATAGTTCCCAATGTGATTGCATCACAGCAATATTCCATCATGTTTTGGACACCTTTTTAGAGAGAAAAAGCAAGCTATTCTTACTGTGCCACGTGCTGTGTACTCACTTTTGTATTAGGAAAACATTCTAACATCTTAATATTATTAAAACTCATGCTATTATTTGGTACAGAGAGGTCACATATATACTAGCAGGAGTGTATATCTCAGCATAAAGTAAGGGAAAAAGAATACAGGCAGTATGCTATGGGTATAGTTACATATTCTCTGGAAACTCAAAGGGTTGTTTCCTACTCTCCAGATTGTATAATTATTGCTAATATTTAAAGAGTGACTACATAAATAAAGGTTTTCAGAAGCAGGAAAGAGGGTGTGAGCAAGTAAATGAAATCTTGGCATCTAACCAACAAAACAGAATTTTTCAAGCTTGGTTAGGGGAGTTTTCAAGAACTGCAGTACATTCAGGCAGAGGAGATTTCTTCAGGCTGGATGAGCAGTCTTTCAGCTAAGCAGTGTTGACATGTATATTGTGCCAACTTTGTAGTTAGGGAGAGTAATATAGCTTGCAGTGTCATAAGTTTGTTCATAAACAAAACATTTATGTAAAATAAATAAAAGCAGTTTAAGTAATATGGAAATAAGTTGGAATCTGAAGGAGCTAAGGAATCAGCTTTGTGATAAACATTGCCTTAAAGATGGTGTGCACTGTTTCAAAAAATTTATGCAAAATGCATAATCACAGCATTCTTTAATGTATAGTTCCCCTCCTTTCTTTACCAATAACCAAACAAGAAATTTTGCTTGGGTTTCTAAATAATTCTTCATCTTTATCTGAGTAGCCGGGTTTTGCTACTGTAACAGCTGTGGACAAAAACATTAACATTTTAATTATAAGGAAAAAGAAAACCCAGCTCTTCCATAAAGGATCAAAAGCAAAATGTAAATTATATTCAGTCTTCTCTAGGTCAATTCATATTCTGTTCTTATTTTAAAAGTTAACATAATTTCAATAGTTGCAGTCCAGGAAATTCCAATTTACATCACCATTGCATCAAATTTTTAGCCATTGATATTCTGATGGTCTTGAAAGATTGTATTTTCTGATAGTTTATTTTCATCACTTGCTTGCTGATTCAAACAGCATGAGCAATTTTGTTACTACTTGAAACTGGAATATAGGAAAATGTTACATTTACTTTAGTTTTAAGCATTATTTTCCTTCAGGGTGGCATAAGTCTTAAAGATGCCTATAAAAGTATTGGTTTTATTCTGATAAAAATGGGCTGAAGTTTAGAGCTCATGCTCATGGAGAATCTAAATCAATTCTCATTTACACTTTAGAGTATACAATGCAGTGCCAACTCTGAATATTGCTGGGAAACAAGGACCAAGTACTTGACTGCATTTGTAGTCATGCTGGGTCAACTAAAACAAATAAACAAGCCAACTTCACTATGAGAGTTATGGAGAAAACGCAGGAGTAGAATAATCAACTTTTGCTCTTTTAGCAGTTTAATGTAAAAATCAATACATGGAAGAAGAGTTTACGTCTGTTCCATTACCCACGGTAAAAATTTTAAATAAATGATGAATATCATTAAACCAGCATGTCCAATAGGGCATGATGGAAAATAATATTTTACTGACTCAGGCTGATGAATAGCTGATACATTGAAGTAGCAGGGAAGGTCATGCATTATATCTGCATGGTACTGTTTAGTCACAACCACTGCAGAGCATCCCACACAGTTTGCAATTACCAGGAAGCAGCAATGACCATGGATATCACCTATCCATGGTGAGGGAGTTAGACTCCATAATTTTTAATCTCCCTTCCAACCCAGACCATTCTATGATTTTATTATTCTATTTTTTTTTATTATTCTGTAACACCAGAATAGTATTGACTATGACAAGTTAATTTTTTTTTCTCAAAAGATGTTTATGTATGATTCTGTGAAACGCATTTAATATAAGAAGGGAGGAAAATATATAAATGTCTTATCAGACAAGAAAGTAATTCCCTGCTCTTTCTCTTTGAACACTGGATGTTATTTAATATCTAATAACTTTCTTGTAAGTCTCTAGGAAACTTTCAGATATTTAATGCTGTTTTATTTGGAGCAAACAGTCACAAAATGGTGAGAATTCCCCCTAGTTCTCTCATCCTTTGTGTGACTGTGAAATCTTGATTTAGTTACACACCCAACTATTCCACCAGGCTATTAAGTACTAAAGTACTCCAGCAAAACCTAGGAGAGATGGCACAATAGATCTCCCTACAGGACATTATTTCCATTAGGAGTAATATTCTGCGCTGCAGAAAAATGCGCTAATAGCACTGCATTATAATGTTAAAATGGGGTTACTGGTGCATGTCACCACTCAGCACAGTTCATTATCTTATGATTAAGTATGTATCAAGATAAGCAGAGATTTATAGATACTTTTCTAAACAGCTGGAGAACTTTTGAAGAGTAATGCAAAAATACTTTCAGATAAAGGGCTTTGCTTATCTTGTATTTTGTGTTTTCTTTCTGAAGCCCTACATACTAATTTTATTCTTATTTTAAGACTTGAATAACAATCAACATTTTCTACAAGATAACAAGGGAGTAGAACAAAATAATACTGAAGAAAAAGACATGTTAACATTTCATCCAAGGGAACATTACTCATTACCAGCTTCACAGCATTCAGAACTATTTTGACAGAAGTAATGTGTGCTCCCTCCTTTGTTTCATGCATGAATTAAAATTGTAATTAGTGCATCTGTAGAAAAATCACCACCTAATATACAAATGTCTGTCTATAGATAATTTTTCTCTCTCCCTTGCAGTTCACTTAATAGTCTCAATTCTTCTATGGTGTCAGGGAGACTACTGGAATTTCATTACAGCATCATCTCATTTCATTGTTTAAGTCTGTAGCTATTAGATAACAAAGTACAACATAAAATTTATTCTTGCAGCCACAGTGTAATTTGGAGAATTCTGCTTTGTCTGAAAATATTGGAGACCTCACCACTGTATTTTTTTTCTTTTTGAGAAAGTGCATTAAGATTTATTCCTGTAATGCAGGGTATATCCAGGGGAGTGAGTATATGCTTTCATTGGTCCTCCTGACTGGAGTAAGAGAGAAACCTACAAGTGAAAATACCAAAGGTGATTACACAAACATTCAGCTGTGTATTTACATATGCTGATGTTTATCACAATACCACCATGTACCTCCATTACCAAAGTGGCCTTAACATTTCAATATTTTGTTTTTCAGCAAGTCATCTTCCATAAAGGAAAAGGACTGGAAACAAGGCAGGTAGTAAGATGTTAAAAAAATCAGACAGTCATAAGAGGTTCTCTGGCTATATAGTATGTCCTACTGCTAGAAAAATTATAGAAACCGAGAAAATCTTATTCCATAATGAAGCAAATAATGTGGAGATGCAGTTGCCACTGGTTTCCTTAAGTGCTCAAAATACACTTAATGGTGAATAGCTTCTCTGCACTAAGGTATGTTTGTAAGATAACAACAAATTCTTAAGTATTACAACTTTTTAAATAAATAAGGAATAAGTTCTTCCTTTGGATAAGGAAGAACTCATACTCCTCTCCTTTTACTATTTATTGGTTGCCCTTTCCTTTTTCATTTTCTTCCTTCTTTTTTAATTTTTTTTCTTTTTTTCTTTTTCCTTTCAAGATGCAAAACAATAAAGCCCACTACATCTCTGTTTCAGTGACCTCAGCTGTCTAGAGATGGTTCTTGACTCCAACATTCTTACCTGTGGCTTCCTATATCTTTCAATCACCAGCAGATTAGTCTTCAATATTCTGAATATGGGGAATAAAAATGCAGATTTGAATGCACAGAAATGGAGGACTCAATAAAAAATACCAAATGTGCACAATTAAAATAAAATTATTAACCGCAGTCAAGGACTCATGAAATGCTAAAAATTTGCAATTGCAATGATATTAGTATTCCAGATTATTGGAAACTATTTTATTACATAACAATTTGAAATAAGACCAAAAAAGAAATAAAAAATTCACAGGCACATCTTTTAGTACCAAAGTACCATATCTATCTCAATCTACAGTTCTATACAAGTATCAGAGCAGTTTGCTGTATCTGGATGCTTCTTAAAAGTGCAAATATTTATAAGCATAACTCATCAGTTACCTGAAGAAAGGTCACTTTGATTAAACAATGGGGAAATTAACCCCAAAGCAATGAAGGCATAGATCCATATTTTTATGAACTTTTTTCCTAACACACCTAGGACTTCGCAAGAAAAGTTACTTGCCAAATGTAATTGTGCATTCAAATGCTTTATCTTCAGATCTTTCTGTGCCTGAATAAGAAATTGAACATGAGTTTTCTAAATCAGTTACATGACTGAGTAAAAGATCTGACTCCTTTTTTACCTTTCTTCCCTCCACATGGGGGTGGGAATGTTCACTTGCTCTGCATGCCCATAAATAGAATAAATGCTCCCAAATATTTCAGGGTAATTAAAAGTCATCTATGAACTAGGCATTATGACAAAACAAAAAGAAAGATGGACAGTATGCCACAAGTTTATTCTGATCATGCCCACTTTTCTCCAATTAAATAATAAAAAAGATTATTTAAAAAATAAAAGAGACTAAAATGAAAAGGTAAATTAGTGCCTGGAGGACACTTCAAAAGGAAAATAATTATGAATGCCATTTAGAATTCCCTGCCTGATTTATCTGCAATATTCATAAGTGTGTGTTTATCCAAAAGCTTTGTCTCAGATCAGGCAATTAATTAAACTAGAGACGATCTCAAGCAGGGAGAGATGAGAGTTGTTAATAGTGTGTAGCTGATAATCAAACTTGTCTCTGCTGTTTTTCTTGGGATGCATTCCTCTGTTTGCACTTCTGCAGCATGAGGAAGATGTGAGATCCATGGCTGAGCACTACACCCTGAAATATGCAGACACAACACTTCAGAACTGGGACAGTTACCACTTGAGCTAGTGTCAATATACCTCAGCTCCAGATGGTTGCACCTAAGCATATCTTCATTTCTTTGGGCATATAAGCATGAAAGAAAGCTTTTAGCCACTCCTTTTTTCTTGAGAGTGTGTGAGGAAGTAGGTGGTGTTTTCAACCCAAGATCAAAGCTGAAAAATAAGAAATGGAAAGACAGGACAAAAATAAGATCAAGACTGGTAAAAACCCAAATGTTGTGGATGAGATTTGGTTTCAAATTTTCACAGAAATGTGGTGGAAAGCATGGAAATCAAAACATGGCAGTAGGAAGGAACAGGTATCAAGTGCGGCCTTTCAATTTTGATGTGGATGTTTCAGAGCCCACAAGACAGTCATACATTCCCCAGTCATACACTGCCCTTGAGACTATAAGACTGCAATGGCTTTGCCAATAACAGGAAGAAATTAAACCCTCCTAACAAAATTATATGATTTCTACAGCCCAGATCAAATACTCACTTGTCCCAAGTGCTGGGACTGCAATCTTGTTTGGTGCTCTTGTAGACTGCACTAAATCAAAAGAGGCCATAATGTGTCTTCTGGAAATACATATACTACATATCCAGGCAGGATTTGATTCCAAACTTTGATACCACAAGACTTTTTTTCCAGGATTTTTGTTCAGAGATATGTCCACAATGTTATTTATCTTTGTGTTAGGCAGTTTGAATCCATAGGCTTCAACTTTTACCAAGACCAGATCTGGTCTCTGAGTGACCAAGGAATTCCTTGCCATCTGTGGAAGCCAATACTTCCTTACACTAAGACTTTCTTACACCATTTGAATAATGCATTTACATGTCCTATGACACCTGTAATGGCTGGCTTTACACTAAAACCCCAGTGCTTGAAAATCATTAAAATCCCCTTGATAAAATAATTTATACAGGTAATTCCAACAAAGAAATGCAGTCAGTGCATGCTTAGATACCTAGAAAAGCAGAGCAAGTGTTTACAATAAGTAGACACTCCCCTGTGTAGCTGCAGTTGGCAGCTACATGGGGATGTTGTATTAAAATTAGAGATGGATCACTAATAAAGATAAAAACATTGGAAATTCTGTGATATTGCTATAAATGGGAGTCAGAAAATGCTGTTATTGTTAAATTCATAGATCCTTTTAAAAATGCCCTTTCTCATATAGCATCTTGAATGTATTGTGTGTTCATGCAATTTAATTCCATTAAAAAAATGCAGACTACAACTTGGCATTTTTTGCATTTGGAAATATGTTCAGTCTTTTCCTGTTTAACAGTCTCAGAGGTTTACTTTAGAAATGAAAACAAAGCTAAGTGGTCCTTTTGACTGCAGGGGTCACTCACGTTCCCTGTACATTATATGATCAGAATCCTAAGTTTTAACTCACAAGACCACCAAGATGTACCCAAAGTCTCCTTAAATACTAAACAGAAACTCTCTACCAGTTGAAATTACAGAAACTTGAAAAGTCCTCCTTTTGGCTACTTTTTGTGGGAGTTCTCACCTGACAGACCTCTGTTTGAAAATTACATGTAGTACATAAGTAGTGAAATTACCAATTTGTGAAGCTTGCTGGCACTTATGCATGAGCTCAATTCTCTGAATAGCTCTGGGACATCAAAAACATTGAGAGAAAGCAGCATGATTTTGGACTTGAACATTTAATTTCAAGGGGAAGTGAAGTGGTTCATAGGGTAGCTGTGTGACTAGGTCCCTTTCTAAGACCAGTACTTCAATTTAAAGACATCCCATCATCATCCCCACAGAAAAACAGTCTGGACTGAAGCACTTTCAATTGCATTAGATATGCAAAAGCAATGAGTCTATACAATTTCTATTTGCCACTAAAATAAACTTGCAATTCCATTGTTGCTGGATTAAGGACTGTCCATTTAAAAGACAATTAAATACTTACTGGCCTATCTAGTGAAAAGGATATTCAGTGATATTCAGCTGACTATTTCTACAGATAGGTGATAACATCATATTTTTTGAATCACTGACAAAAGTAAATGATTGTATGTGAAAACAAATAGAAATCAAACAGAAGTAGCTAAATGGATAGAAGAGGGGAAAATCAGTAAAGCAAACAGAAGCCAGAATAGAAAAATCTACCCATGAAGTATGACCAAGTTTATGTTAATTGTATGTGGGCATCTACCTGTGAATTAGGTGTCTGAGTTCCCATTGTAATCAATGGAGATTTAGAGTTTGATTGCACATAAATAGGTAGCTTGGCCATTTGAGGTGCCAAGGCTATCCCACTTGGCCTGTGGCAGACATTTCAAGCAGGCATAAGCGTCCTGTAGGAACTGTGTCCATAATATGCACATGGAAATAAAAACTTCTGGTTGGAAAAATTAATCAAGTGCTTGCAGCAAGAGCAGCAGGAGCTTAGAAACCTTACTCCCATATGGACACCTACAGCTGGGACTTATCCACCTTACAAGACACTTCAGTGCCTGCAATATGGAGATCAGTCCCACCTCAGGGGAATGACCCCATTACCTAAATGTGAGCGCCTTGCATCATTTGTGAGGCTTATCCATTACACCTGTGCAGCACTGCTAGGTGGGACACTAGGCTTACAAGAAACCTGCAGCTTTCTGGAGAAGCACACAGAAGTCAAGCAAGACATCCTACTACAGGGTTCACCTCGTGTGAACATAATCCCATTTCTGCATTGTCTGTAGTGTCTGAACTACTGCTTGCTGCCTAGATGAAATACCTATAGCAGGTGGCTGAATAAAACTGTAAGGAATGCATGCACCTGTGTTCCTAAAATAATGATGGTGGCCCCTATCCTCCCTTGATAGTGATGCCAGGTAAATACACCACTATACCTGGCACAGTTTTAGTCCTGGCTAAGTTGTTAAGCTGGCCCTTCCCTCTATGGTTTCCACACTGAGAAAGCAAAGCCACTAATTTACTGCAAAATTTCCCAATGTGGAAAACCCAGTTATGCTTGTATAAGGTTTTGTGGTTTTTTAATTGGTTTCTGATGCCAGTAACAGGTACTAAAATCAAGTTTTGCAGCTCACGGGAATTAACTAAAATAATATTGTCTCTGATGTCAGCATATCAAATACCATAACATTTTCCGTACAAAATTGCATGTCATATGAAGATGCCCTACATTTGACCTTCCTGTGGAGGAGTGATAATCTAAATTTCACTCTAATATCTGTTTGTCTGAAAATAAAGAACAGTTCTAAGCCTTGCATAAATACCTTTTCTGCACTTGGCTGTCATGGTAGCCATGAAACAAATGTAATTAATTTAATTTGTTAAGGGATCAAGTAACTTCAAAGACAATTTGCAGTATGAGCTTGCTCTGAGAGGCAAGGTATAGCATTAATTTCCTCTCTCCCAGATGAGAATTCTGGAATCACTATCCTCCAGTATTGAAAAATATATATGAAAAGATAAAGGGAGAGAGAGCTTTCAAACAAATTGCACATTTAGACATTGGTCCTAGTGGCTGTGTATATGTAAATTATCTCTAGATACTAAGCAACAATGCATTTATATTTCAGCACAGCTTTCCTGCTCTCATTTTTCTCATCTGAAATATTCTGGTATCTTGAGAATAGCAAATGTGACCTGCTTAGCCATAAGAGGTAAGACCAATATTTTTCACATGTTTTCATCCTCATTTATATAGGTCTTCCTTGGACTTGTATGTCACAGAAGTAATCAAAATCCTAAATCTTGCAGATATTTAGAATAACCTGGTAACAGAACATACAGATGCGAAGAAACATTTCTCCCCTTCCTTCTACCTGTGAGATGAAACACATCATTCAGCATCATAACCTTAAGAACTGAAACTGTATGATCCAACAAGGTCAAGAGGACACATTACATGTATGTCATTCCTGAGGACAGACACATGGTATTTAGCAATACTTCATCTTAGGGATCTAACCAGGAAAAATAACAACAGTAAAACATAGGTAATATGATTTTTCCAATAACTTCTCTTTCTGACATAAATTATGATGTGACATCTTAGCCAAGAAATTACAATAGAAAAATTATCGTATTTTCACCCATGAAGTCTGTATTTTTTTTTTGTCAAAAATTGAAATAGAATTGTAAGTAATAAGTGCACATTAACTACACTCTGATATGATGTATCCTTACCATATATATGTCTTTTCCTAACCCTAAGAAAAATGGCATACTTGAACCAGAATCAGCCAAAAGATTTTTATCCCCACCTCTAAGTTTCTCTAGTAACAGAGACCTTTTTTCTCCCCTGGCATACAAAACATTTCACTCCTCCCCAGTGGTGAATCATCTGTTGACATGAGTAATTCCTTTATACAGAAGGAATGTCATATTTTAAGCACTGGGATTATCTATGAGTGTATTATACCAAGGTACACTGGAGAGAGAGAGAGAGCGAGAGAAGCAAGCACAGCACTTCCTGGGCGCTGCTCTGTGAGAGCACTGTGTGCTGGCAGGCACACTCCAAGCATCCCCACCTGGGCAGGTGGCAGCAGCTCACCTCCCCATCTAACCACTGAAATCTCTTCCTGTCCTCTTTTCCATAAAACTCTTCTCACACACCCAAACACGCTGCTGGGGTGCTGCTGTGTAGCTAATGAGCTGGATGGCTGAGGTGGATTGAATCCCCACAGGAGGCCTTTGAAATGCATCTCCCTGTCCCTTGAGCAGGCACTCCAAGAAAACATCTTCCCTAGGCACTGAAAACCAAAGTGGAAATTCATAGCACCATACTCACCTCTCTCTCTGTAATCATTGGCTTTCACACTGTTCTTCTTACCTTGAACATGGTCCCAAATAACTACCTAAATCTGGGAGTGGAATTACTTACTTGGCAGTGGCAAACATCAGAAGCTGAGATTTAGAGTGGCTTTCTTTAGCAGGGCAGATTTAAGAGGGATTATTGGCTCCACTGATAGAGACAGTGACTAGAAAACTCTTGGGATTTTTGTGTTAAAGATTGGGCCGCAAATCGATTATTGTCTGCTTCCTTTCATTTAACAATAAAAACAATGAATTTTCTCATTTCCTCCCTATTCAAATACTCTATGAAGACATTTCAGTAGTAAAAACTATTGTTTCCCCACATCTTATGTCTCTGTCAATGCTCTGCATTTCAATCATCTGGAACTGGATAACAATTCATATTTTTAAAATCTTTCTGTGGAATGGAGAAACCAGTTGAAGAAAATACAACTTTTAATCCTGAAAAACAGAGCTCTTCACTGGATTTGAGTATCTGGTTATCAGCAGCCATCCCTGATAAAAATAAGTCCAATACTTTTCTTTTTCCTATTCATTGCACACTTGATAGAGTTTTATCAGTGCAGTACATAACTTTATCTTTACAATGTGCACATTTGCATCACCTGAGACTTTCTTTTACTGGTTTGTAAGCCTGCTGCCAATGCAGCTGGACTAAATTATGTAATACAGTGAAGGTAATATAAACCAACTCAAGGACCCCCTCTTCACCTACATCTATGGCATTTCCAGTACTTTATGTGCAACTTACTGAGTCTTTCCTTAATTCTACAGCATGGTTCTGGCTCACACTGTCTTTTCCCTTGGAACTTTATTAGTATCCCACATTCTTTCCAGCTGAGGATTTCCTGTGAGGAAGGGTGCCCCTGCAGATAAATTAGATAGTTTATATCTCATCTTTCTTCTCACAATAAGGAAGGCAAAAAAGTAATGGGGGTAGAAGAATATTTTTGTGTCAACATATTTACTTAGCTTTAGATCTGCTGTAGCATTATCTAGAGAAGCAGTCAACCTTTCCCCTAGTCTTAGCATCTTTGTGAGCTAAAGATAAAAGTCACTTCACTGTGTTGAGAACTTCAAGAACAGGGGAAAAGACGTTGTGCCAAGTGTGAAGGAAGAATATATCTAGAGCTGGCATGAAAGAATTCATTCAGTCTCTCTACAGTGGAGGGCAATAGTATATACAGAAACCATCACTTCAGTAAATTGATTCATCTCACTATTTTATTGAACCTTATCCAGATCATTACAGCCCTGTCTCAAATGAAAACATTGTAACTCAATATGTCAAGTTAAAAAGTGACATTTTGAATAGGAAACTATTTAGCAGGTTTTCAAAGAGAAGACAGGCTCTGTTTTGGCAGTGCTGTGACTACAGCACTGAGTGGAGGGAAGATTGTGGGTTAAAATCAGCAGCATACATCTTTTACTCATACCATCTCCTTTTGTCCAGGCATACACACAGAGTTGCTTCTGAAGGAGCTGAATTAACTCTCAGAATAGATGAGAACAGAGCCATATTGCCCTGAGCTCTCAGTCACAGTATCTGCATTATGTCTTGTGCAGCAAGCTCAGTACCCTGGCAATATCTTGTTATTCTCTTCATCTACTGCTACGTTTCATTGTTGAAATCCCTGGCTGCTGGCAGTATTGGATAACTATGGGAACACTGAGTTCTGTCCTGCTCCTACACTACTAATTCCCAGGCTCTCCATTTCATATCCAAACTTTTTTTTTCCCTGAGTAATTAACTTCATTAATTCAATTATTTTAGTTGCTTATTCTAATTTTGAAAAGTTATCAAAACAGATGGTTTTAAAGTCGTTTTTATCAAACAAACAGTTTGAAAAGATGCCACATTTTTCAGGTGACAGCAGTGAAGTCAATAGATAAACTCCATCAAGGTTGAAAGCAATGACAAAGGACCAATAAAATGGCTTAGCTGAGGAGAAAAGCACCATAAAGCAAACATACAAAATCAAGCCGACAGGAAGCATATGCACACAGATTTGTGTGATACAGTGTAAGATACTGTAAAGGAACAGTGTCACTTATGAGCCCATAGAATCTCTCATAAAACTACCTAAGCCCCAAAAGCAGCCAGCCTTTTATTTTGACAGCAGGGGCAGGCCTTTGGAGAACATTAAGAATTATAAAGAGGTTAAAGTACTCCAACTTTTCACATCAAGATATTCATAGTATGGGATAAGAAAGTTCTGATTCTCTGATGCTCAGATGAAATATTTGTACCATTGCCAAATGGAGCAATTCTGATTACTTCATAAAGAGCCACTTCTATTTGAACAGTAAGATAAGGATTGTCCCAGTTTCCATCCTACTATTGAAATCATGTTGGAATTCCCAGGGCTGAATTTTCTCACATAAATAATTAAAAACCTGCATTAAAAATGCTGTCTGCATTGTTTCAGAGAAGAGAGTTATTGCATTTCATGGTAGATTTGTGCTCTCAAAGATACTTCACCCATGAGGAAAGCCAGGTTTTTAATTTTTAAAATTAGAAGTTCCTTCCAGGCATGCTGTGTTTCCTTGTAAACATGCTAGACCACTTAACTAGTTCACTAACTATTCAACTGTATTTTTCTGAGAATTTAATTTAAAAACAATGACATGATGTTTGGGTATTTTGTTATGTACATCTTTTCAATAAACAGCACCCTGACCTTGTAGAATCAGAGTGAGTTAAATAATAAATGGGAATAGCACGAGCCAGAAATCATATAGTAAATAAAAAGGTGAAAGAACTGTTGAAGGTCATGGTGAGAGAGACTGAATCCCACTCTTTCCTCTTTAAGCCTTTGTAAGTAAATACTTACAAAGGATGAATACCACACCTAAAGGACGTGGTATTCTCAGGAATTCTCCTGAGAGAAGTTGTGAGAGAAGCAGAGAAAAGCAGATCAAAACAACTATTATCTCATCCACTGTTACCTGTTTGTGTCCATATGGAATGTGGTATGGCGATTGTTTACCCAAGGGGATTGCTTGATTGGATTCTGGTGATGGCGTTTTGGATTCATTGACCAATTGGATCCATGTGTGTGTCGGGACTCTCAGGAGAGACTCACGGATTTTCTAGTTAGTTAGTTAGTTAGTTCTTGTTAGTGTAATATTGTGTAATATAATTACAGTATAATAGAGTTTAATAAAGTAATTAATTAGCCTTCTGAAATCATTGTAGTTCAGACATCATTCTTCCTGCATCGGGCATCACAGCTCCAATAAAAGGAAAATGTATAGCTTCAGAGAATTTACGCAGTTCTCATCCTTAATGAGATATCATAGTGATGAAATGACCTTACTAGTAGGAGGTATCCAAAAGCACGAAGTGGAATGGGAGATGGCACATCATCCAGCCACCAGTGGATCAGAAAATCCCCCTGAAATGTTTAAATGATGGTTTCCTTACAGTACCTACTGTGATTAAACGTAGCAATTGCAGGGGCAGTGTCAATAGCTGCATTAAGAACACTTGAGAAGTCAGGTCCTCAGGGCCAAGTATTAAGTGAACACACAAGATTTTTCTGGCCCCTTGCTGTTGACAGCTGACAGCTTTGCCCTGTCAACCTAAAGGAATAACAGAGAAACCTCTAGAAATCCTTGTGATATCCTCCATCTCCACTGTGAAAGTCAAAAAATCAAATCCAGCAACAGATGTGAGCCTTAAACCAAAGAGAATGGAGCTTTAAATTGAAAGAGATTGAGTTTCTCTAAATCCCAGCAGATTGCACACCAGCAAGTGTATCATTTAGCAAACCTAAGGATGGCTGTTTCAGAGATGTTGCTATTAATATAAAGTAAATTATCAATGCTCAGTAGAAACAGTACTCCTGCTCTTTCACATCTCTTTGCAAGGAGAAACCTAAAGCAAAATGGAAAATAATTCTACTTTTACACCAAGAACTTTAACTCATGGAATTAATTGAAGCTGAAAATCTGATTTGAGACAAGCTTCAAATAATGTTCAAATATAGTTTAAATGTACATAATCTTCTAACACTATACATTTAAAATTCATACCTGTTTTTTTCTTCAATTATCACCCATAATTACGTAGCTGTCACTCAAAGTGCCCTGAACCTTCTAGAAGACAAAAAGAAAATGCACTCAATACAAGTGTTAGGTGAGATATTTTCTCTGCTACTTCAACTACATATTTAAAAATAAGAGAATTTAAAGTGTTAAATTTATAACATGAATATGCAGTTCTTTATCAAATACTATGATAGTCTCTAAATACTTTTTGTTGTTGCCTTATTATCAACCCCTACCTCTAGTCAGTGCTCAAGTCTTTTTCCACTGTCCTGTCTTCCTCTACCCTCCCATTGTGTTTCTTCTTGATCCACCCCATTCCAGGATGCCAGGATCCTTTGAGTAGATGAAGCAACAATTTTTTTGTAAAAATTAATGTCTGGAAATTTGGGTAACTGTGCAGACTCCTTCTTCCTGTAATACATAACAATCAATTGCTGTCTTTCATCTCTATCCCTTGGTTTATATGAAATCTTTCTATTCAGATCTTCCTCTCATCTGACAGCAAATCATTACATATCACACCAGTAAATGGGAACACAATGAATGTTCATTTAATCACCTACCAAGAGTCCCAGAACAGTTGAATTCTGCTTTTGATCCTTTCACAGGACTGAAATGTGCTGGGAATGAGTCTAGCTCATGTGACCACTGATATTGAACCAGATGGAAATGTACAGTGATCTGTACATCTCAGTATTACCAAAGTCATTGAAAAGCATAAAAAAATTTTCATTGAAGAATTTAATTAGACTTCTCCTTGCTGTTGAAGGTCAGTTTCCTTTCTTTTTCTGATTTTACAAAAAGAAAACTCTAACTCTTCCAAAACAAATGGACAAAAGCAGAGAGCCATATTTTTAGATCATCTCTTTATCCCATGTTTGCATGCATCTCATAACTACCACTTAAAAAAAAGTTTTTTACCTGCTTTATTGCATTGCTTAAGATAAAAGGAATTAGCCAGAGATACTTGAAATGGAGCTGGATCAGCATCTGTAAAGTTGGTAGTGCAAGCAGAAGACTGCTAGCACTTTAAAGGCTTTACTCCTTTGTCTTCTGATTTTTTTACCTGCCTTTTTAACTTCTGATGTCACTCAGCTGGTTTTTCTCTTCTCCCAAGATAGATGAGGGATTCTTGGCCCTCTCCTTTCCTGAAAAAAATTGTGTCATGTAGCTTGTTCTGGGCTGTATCCCACTAGACAACAATATGGGACTGCTCCACACTCCTACCAAACCGCCCACACTCAATAAGACCATGAAAGTTTTGGATATTTGAATCTACTAACAAGGCAAGTTTTATTTGCTATCACATTAAGAAATGCTTCAGACCTGACAAAGATTCCACCTTACACAGTGAAAATCCTCACTTGTAGTCTCATGAAAAAGGTCTTGACTAATCTTCAGCTAATCAGCAGAGATTTGGAGCCTCAGTGATCTCAGCCCAACCTGGCAAATAATTAAGGATGATTTTAGGGGTCAATATCATTGTCATACAGATTACCATCAGGGGTGAATATAAGTCTCAATTTGTCTCTAAGTGAAAGTAAATATATTTGGTATTTAGTTTAGATTTCAGTATCTGAGGAGAAAAGTGAAAGCTAGACTTGACAAAGAACTACAGAAATATCCTCAGTTCCAGATTTACCAGCTTGCCTAAGGACCTTCTCCTTACAACACTGCAGTGTGGTACATTTCCCTGGGATTTCTAGGCAACAATAAGCTCAGAAAAGGACAGGCATCTGCAGATCCACACAGCATGCCGGGTGTGCAGAAAACAAATGGCCGCAGTCCCAAAGCACAGTTGAAATGCAGTAGCTTTAATTTATCCACGACGTGCTGGCCCTGCTTCTTGCTCTGGGAAATCAGTCTGCTCTTCTACATATAAATAATACATCTTCTACACCCTGTGTTATGAAGATGTTGCTCAAATGCAATTAATTTCATAAGACCCAAATTCACATCCTTTCCCCAGTGTGAGGGCAGCTGCTGCCTCGGCTAAAATATTTCAGAAGAACCTCTGAGTGATGAAGCTATGGGATATCCTGGGAAGGACATTCCCACCTTCCTGGTGAACCTGTAATATTGCACAGTGAGGAAGGGAAAACTCCAAGGTGCCAGGGAGAGAACAAGAAATGGAAAGTTCATGCACAGTTCAGGCCACAGGCCTGGGCAAGGGAAACTAAGCTCAAGGTGCAGCTCCCTCTCAGCTTCATACATGGGACATGACACTCTCCAGGGATGGAGACAAGAAGTGTCTGGCAGCTGGAAGGAGAGCTCTGTGTCTTTCACCTTCTGAACTGGGGGGGGGGGCTCTGATGCTAGGCTCTTACGCCAAAAACACTCATCATCACTACACTGTTCCTTACAGACTACTTGAGGAAAACAGATGCCTAAAATAGGTGAGTGGTGTTTTCCCTCCGCACATATCAGAGAGATCTTTCTCATTCTCTTGGCTAGGCAAGGTGCTTGCTTTAGGAGGCTTTTTAGGTGAAGCAATGCTCCAGTTTGTTCCATATCACATATCTGGATAGGTAGTCTGGATTGCAGGTGTATTTTCAAACCCTTTTTCAGTAGTGCTAAGCACCAAACTCTCTTCCTTTTTACATGCTCTTCTCATATCACCAGAGGTATTCAAGCAGCATAACAGAAGCAGGTGGAAGATCTAAAAGGAATCAACATATGTGAAAAATAAATATTGAAATAGTAAATATTGAAAAAAATCTGCTTGTGCAAAGCTGGCTGTTTAACTTTTAAAATTTGTTTTAGTCTTCTCTCACATATCACATGTTCTGTCCTATCGAAATGATATTTCATACAGCCTGGTAAGCAGGATACAGAGTCTTCTGATTTATTCTGAATGACAATATGACTTGCTCTCTTCATTACCTCACATGTGACAAGGGAAACTGCAGCTCTACAACATTTGCATGGGAGGGAGATTTTATTTTTGTCTTACCAGTGGAAGGAACTATGACTAACATTTAGCTAATATTTACATAGTGCTTTGATGCTCTGAAGTGCTGAATTCATAGGACAATGCAATGTTTCTATGAGGCCTTTTCATGCAATTTCTGCTACACTATCTTCACTAACAGCTTGTAGCTATCTTAACTTGTACTGTAGCACTATCTTCAGCTTCACTTTGGCTGACGCAGAGAATTTGGAAAGTTTGCTATGTCACATGGGTATAGAAACAAGCTTGAATACATAACTGCTGATTCTTTACTTTAAAGAACTGTTATTTCTTGATAACTAAAAATGATTACAGCTGTGCTTTTCCCACTGGTTTTATTTGCAATAACTTCATTAATCCCTTGCACTGTTGCTGCTCTTTTTTGACAGACTGGTGACTCTTGGATTAATCCCTGAAACTTTATGTTCTACTTAGCGATGACATTTACTGGACTATTTTTAAGGAAACTAATATCTCAAGTTCTGCATTTCAGGTAATAAAAACTTAGCAACATGAGATTTCTAGTTTGAACTTCAGACACATTTTCTATTCCTGAGGGGAAAAATTATGCTTTGCATTCACATTAACATTTTGAAGGTTTTAAATGCTGTTTACAATGTATGGATAAGCAATTATATGTACCCATTTTTCAGATTTTCTCAATGAGTGTTAGAACATGAAACAAGTTACATTTACTTCAGCCTTAATCCTTTGCCATTAAAACTTTTGATTTAAATTGAACTTTCAATTATTTTGGCTATCTATTAGAAGTCAGAATTAAATGGCAAAGAAGTCCTTGAAGAATCACTTATATGTAAATTTTCTATGGAATTATTTTCAAGATTCACAGAAGAGGCAAGAGAAGGGAAAACTGGAAGGAGCTTTCTACTACTTATTTATCACTTAATGATCAATCAAACTGTTGGACACGAAAGCTTAGGTGTCCACCTAGGAATCGCATCCTCTGTCTTCTATATTCCATGGAAGGTACAGCATGAAGGGGGACCCAACAGGGGTTAAATATATTTGATACTTAAGGAGTAATTATATTAATTTAATTAATTGCTAGTGCCTTGCGAGACCTGGGAGTCCACCTCTGTATATTTTGTTATGAAGCCTACCATTTCCTATAGCATTAAGTTCCACTGTCTCAGCTTTTGTTCTCACAGAATGGACAATAAAACCTTAAAAAAACAGTAATGAGAACACCAAAATTGACTTTTTTCTTTTTATTTTTTTTTCTGTGCATTTGAATCTTAGGGTTGAGAGAAGATCTGATAAAATATTTTTGTTTCTGTTTAAAGCATTCACATTGTTTCCCCACATGGCTTCACAGCTGTCTAGTAATGCATATTCTCATTCCACAGCCTTTCTCTTAGTGAGGGCTGGTACAGGGTTTCCTTTCTCTTCCCAGAACACACCCCTAAATCTTATTGACAGCTAGGGTCCTCTGCTTTTGACTCAAATCCTGCTGAGCAGTGAGTTCATTTTTAGAAGTTAGGGGCAACAAGACAGTGACCATGTAAGCCTGATTCTTTAGGAATCATGCTAAGAACATTAGCAATATTTAAAGTAGCACAAAAAAGCTTGAAAATATTATTCTAACAACTAACTGAAGTGTTTATATAATCAGCAGAAAGCTCGAACCAATAGTTGGGAACTTTGTTTCCTTGAAGATTGTGTTAGCAAGAAAGAAAACAAAAGCTTTTTCCCATATAAATTTCAAATAAACTTTTCTTTCCTCTTCAGATAACCTTACTGTAAAGAAAAAAATCTTCAACTCTCCTTTGATCTCTTCTGTAGTACACTTACACATTCAGAGAAAAAAAAAAAATTGTTTAGTCCTCCAAAAGAAGAAATTCGTAGGACAAGTACGGTTAATTTAATTGAATACTTAATTGATTAATACAGAGAGGATGGTACTGACTGTGATAATTGATGTTTAATAATTGAGATGTCAGATGAATACGATATAAAATTTGAGCTTCTCTTTTACCTGAAGAAGATTCTTGTTATTTATCATAAAAGCCAGTGTCTTAACTTGTATTTACATAAATGGAGAAAAAATTTACTTTCAAAGGACTCAATAATTAAGTACTAATAGTAGAGGCTTTCTTTGTAGCTAAATAAAAAGAAAAGTATTACCGCATCCAGGAATATTCTGAAGACAGTTAATGCTTTATGTGTAGTTGGTGTTGATGTAGGTAGTAAAATTTACATATGAAAAAATCATTAGATGTCTTGGTAGTTTTCAAGCTCTGTTTGTGTGTCCAGCTTTGCAACATGACATGCTCAGCAGCAGAAAACAAATTTTGAACAGGAGTCCCAGATTTTCTAGATTCTGAAGTTGTGCAATATCATTTTAGTCTCTGTGATACCTAAAACACTGAGTTTGGATAGTAGTCAATAATCATACTATTAATTTAATTTTTTCTTATGTTATCATTAATTTCACCAACACGATTGTGACCTTCAGAGAAATGTCATCTCAGTGACTTCACAATTCTGCAATGTATTACAAATTGCAGCCAATAGCTGGAAATGTCAAATTTCCTGTTTCTGCAACATTTGTAGTAGACTAAACCACAGTCTAGAGATGGGAAAAGCTGGCCTGTTTCTCACTTTTGTGAAGAAGAAAACCATTGCTAGAAGCAGCTGGACACTTGCGTGACAATATTTGAAAAGTCTTCTGAGTTATCAGCATGTTTAAAACAGACAAGAAATCTCTGGTTTGGATATAAATATTTCATAACCAGGAAAGATTTTAGATGTAACACAGTTGGACTGACTGCATTCAGTGCTTTTAGTTATAATAATGCTACTTTCATTTGGTCAAATAGGAATGCTTATGACAAGTTTGCATTTGTTCTATGTGGGTCAGAGAATTGGATGCCTATCTATTAAAATGTTTGAGTGTGAAGACATATAGAGGATTATAAAGGTGGTCTGCAGTTGTCCCTCCTTTGTTATACAATGATAGTATTCAATAAAACCTATTAGTTGCTTAGAGATCCACGTATCTGCCATAGCCTTTGCCTGTCCTTTCAGCCTCCAGCCCAATACTGACTGGTACCTTTATAACCACTAGGTACTGTTCCAGAAAGAAAAGATCAAACACAAAAATTGAATAAGAATTGACATTCTGCTCTTCCACATAGTTACACTCTGCTTAGGGAAAAAATAGAAATAGAGAGAAATAAGAAATTAACTTTTAGTTAAATAACCAAGGGGAGAGTCTTCAAGAGATGTTACTTATAGAAGAAATACTAGCAAAAACACTTGATAGTCTAGCTAAAATGACTAGATAGTCATCAGAATGTAAACATCACTCATTTCTTGAGATCACTCAGACTTTTACTAGATAGTTATTAGCTTTGGGGTCAGACACCTTTTAAAGCTCGGCAAAAGAACATAGACTTACTCCAAAGTCTTCTCCAATGTTTCCGTGCTCCCTTGGAATAAAATTCTCAAAGACTGGGGACTCAAAATCTCTCAATAACAGTGCTCACAATGGAAAGATGCTCCATATTTCTACACTAGCTGCCCCACACTAGGGTCTCTGTCCAGAAATCACTACATTTTCTTCCAGATTGTAACAAAATATGGAAGACAATTGTTTAAAGACCGTACCCTTTTTATATTGCAAAATAAAGAGATCTTGGAAATGCAAAAAGAGTGTGTCTTGTGATGTCCCAGGGAAGCAGTGAGAAAAAAGAATAGGATTTAAGCTAAAGATTTACTGAAAATAAGAGGCCATCATGTAGTGATCTTATGAATGAGCAGCAGAGTATTGCTGCACTTGCCTGGCTGGACTTATGTCCTGGGACTCATCCTTATAAAAGCTATCATCCTGTTTCAGACAGCTGTGTTTATCTACACATTTCATATGCCTCTTCCTTCTATCCTACGTCATACCTAGACAACTTCCCTAGAGTTTTCCTGACCTTGAAGGTACTCCATTGTTTACATCCAAGTCTTTTGATGCTGAGCAGCATCTGTCAGGCTGAACAAGTTAAGCTCCATCAATCTGACACAACAGCTCTAGCTTTTCTGATAACATGGGATTTCATTCACTCCAAAAAACAGGATTATACCTAACATGGCTTTGCATCAAGCTAAAAATAAACAAGCGCAAATGCATCAGTTATTTTCTCCTTTTGACAGTACAATTGAGCAACAAGCTTATTAATTTACAGATATGAGTCTCTTGAGGACTGACCACTGAAGACAAAGAAAAGCCATCTGATAAAATCTTTACAGTTTGAGCCCTTGGGGAAGATACCTAACCTCTTCTTATTTTCTTTTCCCTGGACAAAATGGAGTATTCCTTGTATAGGTTCTTTCTATTATCAATAATAAATGGGTTGTATAGCTTTACATGTATATGCAGTGGACATAATAATCAGGCAATAACCACAATACTAGGCTGGATTTCAGTGACTGTGAAAGAACAAAATAAATGAACTTTAAATTAGTGTGTTACTGCTAGTAGCAACTCAACAGTATCTGAAAGAAAGACTTGAGGCTTACAGCAATGCACATAGCTAGGATCAGAGCCCATCAATAGTTGGAAATTGTAGGGGGAGAATAAGAACTTGAGCAATATAACATTTGAATGCTAATCAAAACTGCATCAGTTCGTGTCCTGAATGTTTAGAAACTATCTAACTATGCTGGATGGTGATGAAACATAGGAATTAGGAAGATCTAACTACTGACTGTCATGTTTATCAGTACCTCTGCTCTCATACGATACACAGACTTAGGTGTTCCAGTAAATCTGATGGTACTAGTTGATGAATTTACAACTGACAGATGGTTCAGCTGCTATTAAAACAAGTGAGAACTTTATGGGTTTTTTTGTCTTGTATGCAATGTCATTTGAAAGGATTCTGATTATCACTCTTTATTTTCATACCATTTCTCTTTTGCTTTGCACTGAGTATCCTCAGATTCTGGTTTTCATTGTGGTTATTCATGATTGTTCTTGGATTTCAGAACTATGAACTGGAGTCATCAGCAAGTTTGTGTAGACATGTCACAGTTAATGCATTTTTCATCGGTGATAATAATGGCAGAAACCATATTTTAAACAGAGAACATTAACAAGAACTAGAAGGAATGCAATATTTTATCTAGTGTGTTGACCAAAACAAATTATGGAGTAACAACCATAAAATTGGCAAGAAATCAAAGATATGATTAAATCCATCTCTCCTGAAGTTTAACCTTACTTCAGTGTTTACCTGTGCCGTGTTCTATTCAAGTTTGGAGCTGGTTTTCCTGGATTCTGTGCATTCTCCAAAGTAATAGAAAAGTCTTCTTTTTATAGTGAAAATGTATGTGGAAAGTGTTCCTGAGAATATTCTGAGCAAGTCAATTGCAGTTCAGATTTCTGTGGAGTCCTCATGAACAATGGTTCTGGATGTCTATGGGTTCCTAAATCTATTTTGCATTGTTGTAGCTAAGAAGGATCATATTCTATTCTAATGTGATTACTTATTATTTCTGGGAATATACCCCATGAAATCTACAGACAGTTTAACATCCATCATCCCATCTGCTTGTCAGCACAGATTTCCTTGAACATGTTGGTCCATTGCTCACATCCATTCATGGGCTTATACCCAGCTTGAGTTCAGTGTGGGCTGTGTTCAAAGAAGCTGTGTTTTCTCTGATGTCAGAGTGTTTTAAAAGGGCTAATTGATGTTTGGGAGTATGTCTTGTCCAGCAGAAGAGCTTCCATGATGGGTCCTGCCATGGATCAGTGAAACAGAGCGCAGGAAGATTCCCTGTGGGCTAGTATATAAATGGGGATGGAGCCACTTTTATTCACCTAAGACAGAATGATTCTTTAGCCTCTTCCTTGTCATGTGGTATCCCCTGCATCCATTGCATATACCAAATGCAAACAGCCTCTGTCCTATCACAGACATGTCTGGTTCTGCAAAGGAACAAGTATGTGTATCAGGGCACAAAAAAATGCCTATGTATATACTCCTCACTCAAATGGATATGCATTATTCACTTGGTGGAGTATACCTTTGGGGAATGCACTTTCAGTCACAGGACAGAGGATGAACAAACCTCTTGGTTCCCAGCCATTCTTGAAAGCTTTAGGGAAAAATAAGAACAAGAAATAGACTGAAGACTGGAAAAAAAATTGCTCTGGTGAAAGATACCTTGCTGGAAAGCCAGGTTTATACTCCTGATCTACACTGTAGACTAATTCCTGCAAACAAGAGGACTGTAATATGAAACTTGCAAACAGAATGCAAATAATTGCTTCAACTCAGTTTTCCTTCAGTGTTTCTCAGTATTTGTGCAGAGTTCAGCAAATCATTTTTACATACATACATAAATACAACTAGATAAATCTATGTAGATTTACTATACATTATGTACTATTATTTAGCAGGAGAAAAAAAACCAAGGAACTAGAGGCAGCTCCAGCTAACAATGAATATAGGGTTCTATCTGCTCCCTGTTGTGTCTTCCTAATCAATCTAAACTCAACCTGTTCTTATGTGGTGGGATCCACAGGCATCTCAGTGACTCTCAGTACCACATCATACAAGACTTAAGTGGACCTTTATAAGACTCAAATCCACAGTTTTACCAACAGATATATTTTTAAAGTTACTTTAGTGGGAAGAACACTTTATGTGAAAATCTGTAAGTTAGGTGAGGCTTTCATGTGCTTCCTGATATCTACTGTGAACCTAAATACACCTATATGTTTTAATGCATCCCTGCAGTTGCCTTGCTTTTATTTTTCAAGATCCTCAGGGTATATCTATACCTTTACACAACAGAAGGCCAGGAAGTCACTTCATCACTGAACTCCTGATTGCCCCCGTTACCCAACTTCTTGGTGGCTTCCACCTTGGTCAACTCATCTCAGGCTTTCTCAACACAGTTCACTCCAGCAACTCCTTAGAGAGCAAACATGTATGAGACTTCATCAAATTTTTCTGTCTCCACCCTTCACCGGCTGTCAGCACCACCCCAGCCAGCTTTGAAACCTTATATGCGCCCACATTCTCTCTAGCCACACCTGTGAGCATGAAAGATTCATTCTGTGCTTCACGCCATGACAACACCTCTGTGATGAGTTGCCCAGCAGTCATCACTTCAGACACTTTAGAGTGAATTAAAATACAGTCACACAGCACCTCAGTCATGACTTAGCATCAACAGGGGATATCTCTGGCCAAGGGATATGTCATGCAAAGGTCAACCAAAAGCCTATTGGATTAAACTAACACAATAGGAACAGGACACCACAAATACAGTCAGCAACAGAAGTCAAATAACTTTGTCACTTTTTCAACATCATTAAAACAAATTGTGAACCATGTCTTATGTAATTACTTTCAAAAGACTCTTAGGCATGGCACTAATGAATGTTCCACAGGTCCTCTGTAATATAAAGTTATTGTTAATTCAATGTTAAATATTTCAAAGATGTCCAGCAATAAAATTAAATATTTCAATGGTAATAGGTAATTTATTTGTTCTGTGGATATTTTAGTTTCACTGCATTTTAATTTCAAACTCTTGTCAGTCATCAGTTTCTGTGGGATATCAACAAGATAAATAAAGCTGTTAACTAAGTGAGAATTTACTTGTAAATCAAAATGTGTGCAATAAACTGAAGGCTTTTTCTGATTGCTACCAAACATTGTCAGTATTAGAAAAAAAGTATCTATGATGCTTGCTCTCACAAAATCTAACTAGAATTTAAATATGGAGATAAGCAATAGCTCTCAGAAAAGGAGTTTTTCTACACCAAAAGGGAATGATCAGCAATGATTCATCTTGGTTGCTTCAAAAATAAGAATGATTTCTATCAGATTTACTGGATAAACTACACCGTATATTTGCATTGGTGAGGAGACAGCATCTGCTATTCTTACATAGATCAACATATATATATTTTATTCTCCACCTATTTCTCCCATGGTTTTATTGGCACAGTAGTGGAATTAAAACTTATGTGAAATAAATCACAGTAAATAATAAGAATTGCAAATGTTCAGGAAGTTGAAAACATTTGATTGCTTTAGAAAAAAAAAATCAATGCATTTGAAAAGAATAACAGGATAATCAAGCAAGTCCTGTTTTACTATTGCAGCCTAAGAGACTTTTGGACTTCCAGCAGAGAAGGCATTTATGGATCATCAATGTATTATTTGTAGATGCAAAAGGGAAAAAGTACTTTTGTCTAGAGACAATAGTCTTGATTATGGTGTTTCTAAAGTAATAAAAGTATATGCAAGTCTAGAATATATTTTTGCCTTTTTTTTTTTTCTACAGACATCATCTTAGAATGCCAATTTACTGCTTACAAATATTATTTGCATATATCAGTTCAATAAACAGGCATCTGGCTGCTAAATCTGCCTGGCATTTTGGAGGTGCCAAATGAAGATTTTAGAATGAGTAAATATATGGTTATTATACTTACAAGATCCATAACATGCCAGTCCTTAGTCTTCATAAGATTTGTCATTTGTGAATAATTGCTTTTAAAGTGGAGGTCAGGAATTGAAGCCAGAAATAAATTGATATTGGCTACAGTTTGTAAACAAGACTCCCTTGACATGCTGACTTGACTGTCCCTGTTTTTATTTCCTTTGGCTGGCTTTTAATCTTGTTCAGTTAAAGTAACTACAGAGAAATGAATAGGCTGATTAGGTTTGGCAAGCTATATTTTCTTATATAAATCCAACATATTAACAGTCTAGAGCATTCAAAATTTTTCATGTATGTCTGTGAATGTAACTTTGTGTTCAGGATATAATGTTGGTATACATGTTCAAGACACATGAGAAATTATTTGCCTTTTGTGTCATTAGAAAGTTAATCAGAGCAGCTGTAAAATACTATCCTCATTAAATTTATTAATCTTGGTCATAGAATCATAGAATGGTTTGGGTTGGAAAGGACCTTAGAGATCATCTAGTTTCAACCATGTTGCTATGAACAGGGAATGTTCAGCTAGACCAGGTTGTTCAGAACCCCATTCTGCCCGGTCTTAAACATCTCCAGGGATACATAAACTTCTCTGGGAAATCTGTTTCCACCACCCTCACAGAATTTTCTCTAAATTACTATCCAAACCTGCTCTGTTTCAGCTTAAGGCTATTCCCTCTTGTTCCCTTACTAAATACCCTTCTGAAAAGTCCCTCTCCAGTGTTCTTATAAGCCCCCTTTATGCACTGGAAGGCTGCTCAAAGGTCTCACCAGAGCCATCTCTTCTCCAGGCTGAACAGCTCCAAGTTTCCCAGCCTGTCTTCCTAGAAGAGGTGTTCCAGCCCTTTTGATCATCTTCCTGGCCTCCTCTGGACTCGCTCCAACAGGTCCATGTCCTTCCTGTGCTGGGACCCCAGAGCTGGATGCAGCACTGCAGGTAGGGGTCTCAGCAGAGAAGAGCAGAGGGGCAGAACCCCTCCCTTGCCCTGCTGGCCACACTGCTTTGGATGCAGCCCTGGACATTTTTGTCTCTCTGAGCTGTGAGCACACATTGCTGAGCCATAGTGAGCTTGTCATCCACAAACACCTCCAAGTGTGTTTCCACAGGATTAGTCTCAATCCATTCTCTGCCCAGCCTGTACTTGTGCTTGGGATCTATTGCCAAGATTTGTATAAAGAAAACCATGGGTTTGGAGCACAGAAAGTAACAAGAAAAAAAAATTCATTATTTTCTGTTCCTGATCTTTTAGACCAAACTAAAACATTGAGAAAACAATGGCTCCAGGAAGTAGTGTTTCTCACTTCAACAAAAGGAAACTGAAATATCTGGATCAAACAAATGGTGATGCACACCCAAAATCTGCTTGTGAGAAAAAAAAAATATACTGACTGGTACTAAGAACACCTTGCTTATCCCATTAGGATTTTAACAATGTATTTATCCAAATCATAAGTCTAGTTTTGATGCTACACAGTCATAATAAATTATATAAAAAGACCTCATAAATTATAACCTTATAATTGCTGTACAATAAAAGATATTATTATTTACCTTTTCCTCATTAAATTATGCTTGTCCTTCCAATGTCACTTTGGGTTGGGTTGAGAGTGCCAATCTTCTTCCTTCAGAAATGGCGAGTGCATTTTACCTCATGCCATCACTTCCCTGAAGCATTCATTGGGAAGAGTATGATGCCCATGATAGTGGGATCTCTTCTTCAGGTTTGGAGGCCACCTGGGTTTATTTTTATACATTTTTTTTAAAAGATCAGTTTTCAGCTAAAGTTTGAATTTTTTCCAGTACCATCCCTTAGCCCAATATAACACAAAAGGCTCTTAAACTGGCCCCATGGTGACAAGGTCTGATAAGATTTGAAAAACCTTTGCCAAATGCAGCATTTCCAGGATGATCTACAAGTGGTCAGGCAAAAGCCATTTGACCACTAGACAAAATATGTTCATAGTTTTGTATAACAAAATACTAGAATCTGTAGGTTTAGAAAGGATTTCTCATTACACAGGGACTTCAAAAATAATTGAGGAGACCACGACTTGATATAGTTCAAAGGTTTGGGTTGTGGAACACTAATGGATGACTTTTTAGAGGGGCAATGACAAAGTTTCATGCAGGCCTATTGTCTCCCTATATTTTAATATCATTACTTCCTGCATCAATTTTTCCATGCTTTCCACTGATTCAATGGTTTGCATCTATTTACAGGAGTTCACTGACATAAAGAGAGATTTATCTGCAATGCTCCAATGGATAACTTTAATTATACAAGACAGTGGTATTTCATAGACCTGTGATTAAGCTTGCCAGCAAATTTTACACCCTAGATGTATTTTGTTTTAAAATGCCAATTTTTCAAAGTGAAATCTGTTTAAATAAAGACAGTCTTTTTGATAAAATGTTTCGGGAAAATGCTTTGACGTTTAAATCCCCCACACCCCCAAATTAGTATTTTTTCATTAGTATCTTTTCATTTTAAAAATATCTTCTTTTTTACAACTATACTGGATCATATTGAAAGAAACCACAAATTAATTATTTTACAAAGTAATGCAAAAGAGAGAGAAAATATTTTTTAAAAATAAGTGTCGAGTTATATTTAATGAACATTTTTAGACTGCTGATTCATGAACATCTGCATTTTGAATATTGAATTCCCACTGAGAATGGAAACTTACTGTGATGAGTACTTTTCTTCCAGTATTATTCATGGATATTCACTGGGAAATTGCAGTAAAACCCCAGATATATTGTCCTACTTGTAGTTGCTGACCTTTGTCCCAAGGTCTGCCAGTTAGGCCAATTTGGGAAGCAACTGTGATCTTTAACAGCCAGAGGCAGCAAGCTACACAAAATTTCTTCAAACAAGTTCTGCTCCAATTTAAGGTGCAAAATCAAAAAAATGCTCTTATTCATACTTACATTTTTTAGATGAACTAAAATTTATTCTGCACCTTTGATGAGGTATCCCGTCATTCTTAGTATCAAAATTAAGTCTCCTACGTCTCTTCAGTAATTAACATAAGTGCCAAATAATCTTTTCCCCCTATCTGATAAAAGTCAAGTAGCTTTCTTTAAATGCCAGCAATCATTCTGCTTCCTGCTATCTCCTTCCTCACAACACATCCTGTCTCCCCTAACATGCAATGTCAGTCAAGACCTCTGAATCTAGCAAAGCTACTTTGCTTTTTTTCCTTCCACTCTGGAGTCAATGGGAGTTCTCTGGTCTACCCTCATTCTCTTGGAGAATGAGATTTTACTTGGTCAAAATAATTCAAGTATCCCTTGTTTGTCTTAGTAGGCAGCAAATTACTTTAATCTGTTCTACTTTTCTACAGAAGCGCAGGCCCTATGGACCTTACACCTCTTTGGATAGCAGCACGAAGAGGAGGAGATAGGTATCCAGAAATGATGTCTTCCTCATGGCTTGAATACATATATGAATATACATGCTTCTTTGGCTTCTCTCAAAATAATGAATTCTCACCTTGACTCATGCTTGCCTTTTCCCATGCATTCTGTGGGTAAGGGACACAAAATATGTTCCTGTCTGGTATTTCAGAATGATACATTAATTCCCTCCCCCAACCCTTTTAATTCCAAGGGACAGAAGCCATCTGTCTTGTAGCTGTGTGCAAGACATTTGCAAAAAATAGGTCCTTGCATTTCAAGCAAATGAGTGTATTCTCTAACACTTAAAAAGTAATTATGGTCATTATTTATCACCATCATCTTCAGCGAGAGGAAAGAAGCCTTTTGCCTTCAGGCACAAATAGATGTGGTCTAAAGCAGCAAATACTGAATATGACATTCTCTAGTACAGCTTATAAGCAAAATAAATGCAAGCATCTGAGCTATGCTGATACTATGAAGACTTAGGGCTGTCCTCTATTGCATGTGCTAACCTTTCCAATAGAGTTTTATTCAAGATATATCCATTCTATAAAATACTGCACGATGCAGAAATACCTTGAACTAGTATTTCTGGAATGAGTAACTCTGGACTTTGAATTAGCGGGGAGTGATTAACCCTGGGCTAGTTTTCATCTTCTGTTTCTGTAACTGGGGCTGGTGCCCCTGCATATCACTAGCAGTGCTGTGCAGAAAGGCAGCACAGCACTGAATGGCACAATGTAGGCAGCAGACCAAATGCAAGCAGCACACAGCATTGTTCACAATGGAGCTCAGATGGAGATGGAGAGCAGCTATTAAACCATAAGGAACACATCATTTAAAAAGCCTCTGAAAAAAGGAAAAGCTAAAGAATCAGCAAAAATCCGTTTAATCACCTTTGCCAAAACTATATTCAGACTCCAAGGTACTTCTATGCTGTAGCACACATGCTTCTTTGGCTGTATAAGGAACACTGCATTTCTTTAAAATGCAAGCTTTCTACAATTTGTTATAATTACTAATATTTTGTTCCACATAATAAAATAGTTGCAGGTGTGACTATTAAAACACCTCCAAAAATGCAGTTTTGCAAAAATACTTTTCACTGAAATACAGTTAAACCTTCTCATTTTAAAAATTTAAAATGTGATCTAATTTGTAGCTAATGTGCATCTAATATATTTTTCAAATTTGTAGCCAAATGTCCTCAATATATAGAAAATACAGGGGTTTAGGGTACATAAGAGAAAAGTATACACCACATGTAATTTAAATTCAAAGGCCACACTAGAATACTAATTTTTTTTTTCACTGTAAGTATTCACAGCACTTAAATTTCACTTAAATTCCTGGTGGTAAGTCAGTAAGGCAGACAGCAACTTTGAAGTCTTTTGAAGGGCTGACATAATGGCTCTTAGAGGGGAACAGGATCAAGACAGTGAATGGCAGATAATACCTCAGAAGGAACTTAAACAGTCTGAATACAATCTGCAGAGAATTTCTGAAAAGCATTCGACTAGTAACATTTTGATCACAAATGTCCAGTTTCCAGAGGCTTTGCAAACATTAAAACCAATATTTCCAAAGACACACAAAGATAATTTCACACAACTAGAAATCAAAGAGCATGTGGTAAGTGGAAAAATCTGATGGTTTTATGAACTGTGCATTTCTGGCATCAGCCCTAACATGTTAATCTGATTGTTTTGTCTCCAGAAACAGAAGGAAAGAGCTAAGCAATTTTTCTTCATTTCGGTGTTGCTGTTACAGATTGAAGGAATAAGCAATTCACGGAGTTCTGTGTCAAAAGATATATTCCATTGTCAGTTCCAAGAATATCTGGAACTGATTGATCACAACCAGCATTTGCCTGACACATTTAATATTGAACAGCATATACCTAAAAAATATTTTTTGATAAAACTGAGTTGCAAATTTAAAAGATACTAATAACTTTGATTAAATGCTAAGGATTTTTTTTTTCAAATAGTCTAGAAATATAGACTCCTGGAAACTGAAGCTCTTACTTGAAGCAGATTTTCGGCTTAGCTTTCATCAGTTCCATGGAATTTTCCATTATATGACTTGCTGAAAGATGCATGATATGATCTGAATGACTGGTGATTGATGTGTCCCAGGGAGCATAATTTTAACTGTTCCATATGAAATAGATGTCTATCTACCAGGGACAGACATAGTCCAGCAATTTCACAACCAGCCAAAAGTCTGGGATAGTATTAGAAAGGTGAATTCTTAACATACTGAACTTTTTGTTTTCTTTTAATACAGGATTCCCAGTGGTAACAAAAGCCCTCACAAGGATTCTTACTAAAGTTTGACATAATCATTCCTTGACACTTCTGCTTCCACAATGTTTAAAAGAAAAAAGGGACAGCTGAAAAAAAAAATAATTAATATTATTTTCTCTCCAAAATTAACTAAAAAGGTAAAGAAGAAAACATACAAGGTAGTTTTTTAGGGAAGAATACCAAATACTGAACATGAGAGTTTGACACTGGCCACCTAAACTAAGCAAAGGACTGCACTCCTCAGTAAGTACCTAGCAAGTTCATACAATGAGCTAAATATACCATTTCTTTCTTCTTCTATTTTCTCTCTTTGATGAACAATTTTTGTGATCAGTCATGTTTGTATTGCATTTCCCATCCCAAGAAATGCCAACATACATCATAAAACAAGACCATATGCTACTAAAATAACATATGAATCTGTTTTGGAAACAAACATTGCTTTTCTGGAGTGAAGGATTGAATTCACATTACAGTTTTCCAGGTGTTCGTTTTTAAGCTCAAACATGGAAGACATACACCCAGTAACCAGTTTACTTGTGCCCAGTCTATGACACTCCTATGCCAAAGCTCCAAGGCTTAGCCTGAATCCTTGGGGAGGGTGGTATCAATCTGCCAGCAGGAAGTAGTTCCTCCTGTCTGCTTACAGCAATTCTCCACGATGGGCTTGGCGAGGACACATTGCACATTGTGTGTGCAATGGAGCTCAGCCCTAAGCATGCAAAGTTCCAGTCCTGAAGTAATTGATGTGATAAGTTGTGGGCTAGTGACATTTTGAGAGGCACAAGGAGAGAATCAGAGCAAAAGCTGGAATTCAGTGTCTTGCTGTAGAACATATTGTCTATTTGCATTACAAAATAGACTTCTTACAAATACATTCTTCTACTGACCATAATAAAGAAAAATGCAGAGATTGACAGGTATAGATTATCACAATGTCATTATTAAACTCAAAACTGACAGAGTTATTAGAAGTAAAATGCAAATTTTTACCTGAGAGGAAAATCTATGGTAAAATCTTCATCACTGACTGTTTTTAAAATTGAGACTGCCTTCATGTTTATCTAAAAGATGTGCTCCAGTTCCAGCAGGAATTAATTCAAAATGTTATGGGCTCTGTTACAAAGGTCAGACTCTGTAATTGCAAATCTTCTATTACAATCAGTTAATCTTCTAATTCAATTTCATGCTATGCATTTCATATAAGATCTTGAATCCAAAGAACAGAGTCACAATGAGTGATTTTAGATTCCTATAAAGACAGGAAGAAAACTGAAGGGCCATAAAGACAGTAAAAAACATATGTTGAAATTTAAAAAATTGAAAAGATGACAAAATTATTAAGTCAATAAGTAATACTAGTTCTATTTTTCAATCAGCAGACTGCTAACACTGAGTTATGTAGAACTAAATTTTCTTCTTCAGGTGAGCACCCTACACCCTATGCTACCCTGTTGTTTTCACTCCTGGGTTTTGCATTTGAGGCTTCAAAATAATTATCTTTTAATGGGAAAAGAGGAATTTGACCCATCTTCTGCTCTTTAGACTATTTGACAGGTGTATTACTTGGTGTCACTGCTTCCTTCTTTCAAGTAGAGGAGGAGATCAAATAATTCAAGAGACGGTCCTTGACTTCTCCTTCCATCCATTTTTTGAATGACAGCTCTCTTGGCCTCTGTTTTTTGTAAAGGACACTGATGATGGTCAGGTCTATTCTGACTCCTGTTAGAATCAATGAGAGAGCAGCAAACATTCTAAAAGATAGCATATTAACTAAGCCAGGTACATGCTCAGGCTGTTGCAAACACAGAATTAGAAACTATTAATAAAATAAATAATCATTAATTTTGTTTAAAAATTGGGTCTGCAATCATGCAAATGGCTGACATATCTTCTCTACATCCACACTGAACTAAGTCTAGTTGGGATGGAGTTAATTTTCTTCACAGCTTTATGGTTATTGACTGGTGACCAAGAAAGTGCTGACATCACATCTGTGTTTTAGCTATTTAGTGCCAAGGCAATCCCAGTTTCTCACTGTGCTACCCCAGAGAGGAGGCTGAGGTGGGCAAGGATTGACAGAGTCAGGGAAATTTGGTCAGTCAGGAGAGCTGACCCCAGCTGACCAAAGGGATGCTTCCTGTACTCCACAACATGCTCAGCATGGAGAAGGAAGAACCATTGCCTGGGGACTGTCAGGGCATTGCTTTGATGTTGGTTATGCATGGTTTTTAGCATTTCTTTTCTTCTTCCCAACACCCCTCCCCTTTGCTTACTAGAGTGTTTATCTCAACCCAAGAGTTTTTTCTCACTTTTATCCTCCCTCAGTCTGCTTGGGAAGGAGTAAGAGAGTGACTGAATGGGGTCTGAGTTGACAGCTGGGGTCAGCCCACCACAGACACAGCATTCAAACTTGTGTCAATAATGTCACATCTGTGCCTAAGTTGTAATGGAAACAAAGTTCGGCAAACATTTTGAAAACTGTCTTTCTCAATTGTAAAATCCTATAATATGAAGAATGTGTTCATATGAGTAACGTGTTTGCTAAATTCATACTGATGTACTGTTCACATTTCCAGATGGGAGAAAAACTAGCCAGAATTTTTGGAAGCAAAATTCAAAATTCAATAGCATTTGGTCACCTTTACTAGGAGGTTCCTAAAGCACAGAAAAAGCACGATTTATTCTAAAGATTCGTGCAGATTACAGTCCCACAGAACATTGTTAAATTAAATAAATGTGCAGAGGATGCCTGTCCAGTGACCAATATAGCTTTCAAAACAACTTTTACACAGTAATTCTTTTTTTTTTTTTCCTGAATATTTTTAATATACAGAATTACTGAAAGAACTATGGAAACACAAATGTTTGTAGTGTTGTTTAGAACAGATCAAATTACAGCATCTGTAGCCAAGATTTGGTATGAACTATAAAAAAGATATACATAAATGTTGCAGTTAGAAAAGAATATGTTCAGAATGGCAAAAATTTAATACCAGTAAAAGTTAAAAATGTAAAAAGAAAGGATGGGTCCAATTTCAACACTTTCTACTTGCATGAATGCCTGGGCAAGAGATACTGAATATAGTTTTTTAGCAAGAAATGTAATCTTTATATAAATAATGCATGTGAAAGGATACATGTAAATTTTTGCAACATTATTTATTTCACTATTCCGAACTATGAATTGAATATTTTCAAAGACTTCTGCCTAATTCAACCAAACCATTTTTATTTATCCTGCTCTTTGAATGGTCACTGTATTCTGTGGCAATACAGAAGCGAGTCAGTAAAATAAAATCTTGGCATAGGCAAAATTCACTAATGCATATTTTCTAAAATAGCTTCATAATAATGTCACAAGTTCCTTCTCTCTTTATACTCATTAAAGTACTTTTTGTGAACAAACCCCACAGATTTAGAGTCCATAATTCAGTCAAATAATATAATTGCATATAATATCCTTGGGTGAGGATAAAAGCTTACTTTAGATGTGTTCATAGTAATTTTAGACTAATCTGGGCAAGGAACAGCTTAGTCTTTTTCAGTGTGATCATTGCCCATGTTGAACAAATAACGATATTTTAATTTTGGAAACATCTGGAAACACCTCTGTTTAGCTAGCACTTGTTTTCTTCATTATAGTCTCTTTTTTTTTTCCCTTTTTCTTTTTTATTTTATGAGTAGAAACATATGCCCAAGTATGACATTGCAGAGAACATTTTCACATTGCAGTTCCCATTTACCAGGTCTCCTTTCACAAACACCACTATCTAGGAATGAAGGAAGCAAAAAGCAAAGCTTTCCCTTTCTCTGGAAAACACAGATGTCTCAAGGAGAAGAGGGAAGCACCTAAGAAGCTGGGAAATTCACCACATCAAAACCAAGACTTACACTGGCTTAGCTTCTTCTAAATGTCAAGGGGGAAAAAAAAAGGAAAAAAAATCTGATAAATTCCCAAAACTCTAATCAGTATAAATTCAGCATCCACACCTCTATCTCTAAATACTTTATCTAGAAACAAAAGAAACTCATAGGATAACAACAAGAATACCATCAAAACCTGTTTCTACCATAGTCATTCAAGTTTCTCCAAATTCTCTTTTCCTCCAGAATGAAACCATTTCCTTTAAGGGAAATTCATTAACCACTTTAATTGGTCATGAGTTATAACCCAAACATATCTGGATCTTTATAGTCTTTGCATGACCACCACAACTTATTGTGTGGTTGCTCCTAAAGTCCCTGAAATCTCCCTTAAACTAGATAGAAAAGAAGTGTTATCAAAACAGCATACCTATCTAGTGTATAATATACAGCTAAGTCAGCATTTTCATCCCATAAATTTGTGAATACCCACATATAATGCCGTGCAGATTTTAATAAACTGCATTTATGCAGTAAATTACAGTGTTTTCTAGGAATAAGTTATATCAGTATAGGTTATGGTTTTGTTTTGGCAGATAGGGGTTTGGATTTTTCCTCTTTTTTTAGTTTGTTACATTTGGAGTGAGACTATTAGGCCTTGTGAAATAAGTCTGCAAATTTCACTGGGTCCCAAGGCTCAGGTGCTCTGGTATACTGCTTTGGTACCTCAGCTGTCAGGTACGTTCCTACAGCCAAAAGCAATGAGGAGCTGTGAGAACCTGAGTTACCCTGAAATCTGCCAGTGTCATTTGTGTAAAAAACATCTGATGATAGTCCCTGGTCTGTTTGCATTTTTTTTGTACCAGTGTGAATCAGGAGGAAACCCTGCTGAGTCTGACAAGCCTTTCAAAAGAGACTCTGGGCCTCTACAAAAAGTTCAGGGTGTGGAAGATCTAGGCTTTGAAAAATCCCTGCAAAAGTGAGGCTTGCCTCTCTGAATGAAGCACCATCAATTCAGGTACACCTCTGATGCCTTGATCTCCCTTTGGGCTACAGCATTTCACCTTATGCATTAAAATTTCTATTCTGGGCCAGAATGGCAACAAATTTCTACTTCTAATTTCTACTCTACTCCTGAATCCCCTAATCTGCCAGTTATACAGCAGCATTCCCACAGATAATTTCTTAATTAGTGTTGACTCTGTGCACTAAGGGCACATAATCCAGGCTTTTGACTCTAAAAATTCATTTTTTAATATTACTGTGTATATTTTGTCCTTTTCTAAAATGTACTAACCCATATACATCAAGAGGGAGGCATATAAAATTAATTTCTTGTTTTGATCTGGGAGAAAAAAAAAAAATTTTAAATGTCTCGCTTTCTAACCTTGCTGGAATTCACCAGTTCTTTATATATCAGGAGAAAGTAATTGCAACAATTCCTGTACAGCTTATTTTTTTCTGAGAAATGTTATGGATTGCCTCTTTACCTAAATTATACTTTTTAGATTGGATTAATTTTAAGATTTTAAGCTTTTAATAATTTATGTTGTTCAGTCCCAAATCTGTTTATCTCTACTATATTTCATGCATGTTTTAGACAGGATTACACTAAAATGGTGCTCAGCAGAGAAACACAGGGGAAATTGAGTGGCTTACAGTGCTCTTCTCAAGTGAAAGAAGAACCTTGAAGTTTATCATGTCTGACACTCTATTATATAGAGGCAACATCTGTAGGCAAGAATCCATGGACAAGGTTATACAGCATTGCATTAGGAAAGAAATTATCCAGAATGAGCTGTTTGACCAAAAATTGGAAATTAAAGATAAAGGCCCAAGAAAAGTTTCCTTTTCCTGCAGTTGTGTTTACTTTTATCCTACTCTATTATAGTATGCACAGGAAACAAACTCTTACTCTGAATGTCCTAAGCCTATCAGTGTTAAAGAGGCATATGGACAATGTCCTTAGCAATATGCTTTGATTTTTGGTCAGCCCTGAAATGGTCAGGAAGTTGGACTTGATGATTATTATACTTAGGGAAAAAAAAAAAAATTAGATGTTCATCTAAGCAAGAGTTGAGTAATTTTTGTCATTTCAAATTTGCCAATAAAATTAGCTTTGAGCAAAGATGAGAGGATAGTTTTCTGTATGCATTGCATGTGATTCTTTCAGTCTGGGCTGCTGAGGCTTTTGGTTTTTATCTTGTTTCTTCATTTTCTTTTCCCAAGAACAGGATAAAGTCTTTTGTAAAAATTAGCCTACTCCAGCCAGTTTTTATCATCTGAACCTATAATTAATGTTCTTCAAACACTGGCCTTTATCTGCTGTCTTAAAAGAACCTTGTCTGTGAGAAAGCCAGAGACACAGTTTAATTTAAACTATCAAAGATGAAAAGAAAAATACCTTATTCTTCCTTTTACAGAGGTGATGAGGAGCTTCAGTCTTTGAAACAGATAATGTCAATGTCTTGTGCCAGTGTGATGCTAAATAAAGTGGATGATAAAGATTGATTCATTAGAAATGTTCTGCCCTTTGTCAAATAAGGAAAGTTGAAGGTCTTGTTTGCTATATTTTTAATAATAACTGACTAGAGATGATAACAGATGTCAGCAAATGAAGAAATATTTGAATTAAAAAACAAGTCCTTGACATTCATTTAACTTATCCAATATGAAACAATAAATAAAATAAGGAGATTCCTTCTGCAGTTTGAAAAACCTTGTTGTACTGAGCAACTAAGGGTGGATTTCACCCTACATAATCTGTCACCGGCTGGACAGAGTGCCTTGGCCCACCCTGCCCAGGGGCTCAAGGGCAGTTGGCACTTCCAGGGAACAGGTTAGCCATCCTGTCTGTCTGTGCCAATGTCTATTGACTGATTTGCTCAAGTGCTTCCTTGACTACACAGGCACCCAATATTTTAGACAGTCAACATCCTTATGCAGCAGCTAGTTTGGAAAGTAAGAATGACTTCTCCTCTACCATTTTTGCATCCTCTCCAATGATGACAAAACGCAGATAACCCAAATGGAAAGGAACTTCTCAGCTTATATTTTGCTCAGGCCATTGTTGAATTATCCTTGAATGTCTGTGCCAGCTCCATAATTACTCATAATCAGAACTGACACTGTCTCAGTTGTTCCTAAAAGATGAGAATTAGAAAAAAAGAAGTGTGATTTTTTTTCGTTATTACTATATATCAGGGAAAAATAGTAAAAACACTTTTCCCATTGAAGTCTGTAAAAGTAATTTAAAAGATAAACCTGAGTGACTTTACTAGCTACTTTACTATTTCTTCCTTTTCTTAGAAAGTTAAAGTATCTAAAAACAAAATAAAGTTTAAATCTATACACCTCATAAAAAATGCAATTATATTTCAATTATCCCCTGGGGATTGTACTGGAAAGAACATGTTGATTCTGATGCCCTTGGCTCCAAAAGAAACAGAATAATGAGAAGTCTTGGCATTTGTTGTACAGAAAGGTAAGTAGCAAAGCCATTTTCATTCTAAAATAATAATTCTTGTTCTTTGTTTATTTGAAGATTTATTGATATTTCATTTTCCTCCTTTATATTACTGCTAGAACTGAACTTCTTTTCCCATTTGTTTTAAACTCCATAATGAGGTAATTTACCTTCTAAGCAGCAGTTTCACTTCCAGTCACCCCACATGAGACTCTTGCCCCAGTTTCTTTACCTTCATAGCAAGTAATGGTCCCAATGCAAGGTCTGCTTCAGCACTTTGTTGACAGAGAAGAAGGTTAGTAACAATTTTCACAGATTGTTTCCTATTTAAATATTTGTTTGAGATGGGGAAAACCTTGATTTAGTGGTAATGGTTCACTGTTGTGCCATTCAGTCAATTTCACATCAGTCTTTTTTTACCTTCTGCAGTGTGGAATATCATAGAAAAAATCTGAACAAAACATGCCAGAGAGTCACGAGCTGCAGGATTCACAAGGACTGCTGTTCCTAACCTAAAAAACCTCTCTGTGGTATCCTAAAGAAGATATTTTAGTTGCACCTTGTGCTGGTTTTTGTTGGGATGGCATCAATTGTCTTCACAGTGGCTGATATGAGTCTGTGTTTAGGATTTGTGCTGATCAAAACAACAGGCTTGATATTACAGAGATTCTTTTGTTATTGCTGAGCAGGACTTACACAGAGCCAGGGCCTTTTCTGCTTTTTGTACTGCCACACTGGTGAGGGAATTGGGGTGCATGGGAGGAGACACAGCCAGGACAGGTGACACAATCAGATCCAAGGGATATTCCAGACCATATGACATCATGCTCAGAATATAAAGTGAGAGGAAGAAGGAGGAAGGGGGAGAAAATTTGGAGTGATGGTGTTTGTTTTCTCAAGTAACCATTACATGTGATAGGAACCTGCTCTCCTGGAGATGGCTGAATACCTGCCTGTCTATGAAAAGGGATGAATTAATTCCTTGTTTTGCTTTGCTTGTTTTTGCACAAGCTATTGCTTTCCTTATTAAACTGTCATTATCCCTGCCCAAAATTTTTCTCACTTTTACCCTTCCAGTCCTCTCTCTGATCTTGCTGGAGGGGGAGTAAACAAGGCTGGCCCCAACACTGAACCCTGGGAAGAACACCACTGGTGACACAGTGCCAGATGAATCTAGCTCCATTCACCACCACTCTCCGAGCCTGGTCCTGCAGGCGTTTTTTACCTAGAAACTGATTTCCTTCCTGAAGAACACCCAGCCTTCCTGGACTGCTTTACCTTCCAGGACTGCCTCCTGAGAGACTCTGGCAACCATGCCTTGAAAAAGGGGGAAGAAAGGAAATGGGAGAATGGAGTAGACAAAAGTGGAGGGGGGAAAGGGAATAGTAAGAAGAAGTAAATGTGGAAGGAAGGAGAGAGGTGAGGAGATCTTTGCTGGAATTCCATCCTCAGTGAGAGCAGAGGGGCAAGTCACAATGGTCTGATCACCAAAGCATGGCAGAGCAGGCAGGGCTGTGATAGTGCAGACTGGGCAGGGGTGAGTGCCAGAGTTTGTGGTGGTGGCTCAGCTGGACAAGGGCCGGGGCAGAAATGCCAGCTCCTGGGCCAGAGGGTGTCCAGCCCAAGCAGGACACAGTGCCACCCTCATCCCCCCTTCCTTCCTGCTCCCAGGTCTTTGGCACTCCTGCCCCCACTCCTTCTGCCTCCAGCTCCCTCCTGCCCAGCCCCATTGAGCCGCCCCTCTCTCCTGCTTTTCATCCATGGGGATTCCTTTTCAGCAAGGCTAGTCTTAATGACTTCTCCTAATCTGTACTCCTTTCTGGGGAAGCCCCAACTCAAATGCAGCACCTTTCACTTGGGTTTGTTGAACATCATAAGGTTCCCACAGACTCTCTCCTTAAGTTTGCCTCTAAAACCTGGAATCCATGAACATTGTGGAACAGCCATCCTCAGCGATGCTTGAAAATGCCTGGGCTGGTTCAGCTGATAACCTCTGCTCTTGGCATCAGAAGTGGACCCACTTTAAGTAGCTTCACCAAAGCTTTATACAACCAGATGATGGAGCTGCTGAATTGCTGTGTTTCAGCAGCCCACAGTGATATGAAGTGGAGCAGCTGACTTCACACATAATTTTGTTAGCAATGCAGCACTAAATGAGGACTGAAGAGAGTACTCATCAGATCTTATGAAGCATTGTTGTAGTAGTTTTCAATAGCTTATTCTTTCTTTTCAAATATTTTCTCAGTCTCTTGTACTTGATGCTTGTGTATAAGAATAGCTCCTAAGGGCAGCCTGTCCTGAAACATCCATCAAATGTAGCTCCTGTATCAGTGGGAACACTGCAGCCTCCCCCATAGCTTGGATTTGGAAGGTTTTGCCAAGGCTCAAGATGATTCCTTCATCAGGAAAATTAAATCCAACCCCTTTCCTTCGTGAACTTGGCAGAAGAATTGGAGCTAGAACTATTAAATGGAAAAGCAATGGAAAGGCACGCAATGTCCAAAGCAGAGAGAAAGCTATAAAAGAGCACCAATGAAAAGCACACCAGAAACTTGGAGAAAAAACCCCAAAACCTGCCAAACTCACAGAAAGTCAGCTAGAAGATTTCCACACAGAAATGTAGCTGACATACCATTGCTGTTACTAAATGCAATATAAGGTAATGAATGATATCAGCAAAAATGAAACTCACTTAGAAATATTAAGTCACTAGCCTCAGTATAAAGTTTATGCACATTGATTCTTAAAAATACTAAGTACTATCAGTTACCAAATCTTGAACTTTTCATTCATATAAATATAACATAACATTAAAAATACTCTGTGAAACTTTCTATTCCCTGTGCAGCAAGGACATCAACTCTTGTGACAATACCCTCAGTTATAGGAAGATTTAGTCAGTCACCAAACCACACCTTTCAATCAGAATTTAATCCACTTTTTTCCCTTGTCAAATGTGTTAAATTCAACTGTGTTTATTTTGTTTCTATGGGTTTGGGTTTTTTAAAAGTAATTTTTAAAAATATATTCTAAAATACATATTATACATAATATGTATATATTATATACATATACATAATATACATAAAATACTTCATTCAACAAAAAGAAAAAAAACTCAATCAGTTGTACTACCTCGCAAACATATGAAATTTTAAATACAAACCCCATTGCTCTTTTTTTCTTTCAGTTAACCTTAATGGATATAGTTTGTCTTACTGGAGAATCAGGAATAATTTCATGCTTTTCAGAGCCACATCACTGTCACTGGCTTAAAGGGAGTGTGAATGGAATTTTAAGCCCTCTTTATCTGAGAGAATAGTGTAGTGTCCTAGATTTGATAAGTTATTTATTACAAGAAAAGGGTATTCATCTCATATATTTGACTTCTGAAAGTCCACATCAAGCTTCTCCCTGCTGTTAGCATGCAATCAGTGTAAAACATTACTCTGCAGTTTCCCACTGGGGTAGTGTTTATTACTTGTACTATCTAAAGGATTTCCAGGAGTGGCAGGCAGGAAGCTGCTGGTAGCTTCAGGGCTCCCACAATTCAGTCAGATGCCAAACAAAGCCAGTTTGCAGGAACTTTTTCAATAGCGTCTCCTTTTATGGAGTCTCAATGATGTGACTACCAATGAGGAATCTATTTTTATCCAGGCAACTTTTCTCAAATAACTGAGCCCTTTGAATAGCATTACAGAGGGCAGATTTCTAATAATTCTTCTTTTGGGGATTTTTTTTTTCTTTTCCCCTTTCCTCACTACCCTGGTAATGATCATCAGACAATAATAAACCAGAATTCAATCTGATTTATGCTGACTTACAAGATATTAGAATGATGGTTGTAAACCTTGCTGCATGTAAGTGCCCTATTGACTTCACTGAAAGCAATGATGTACCTACAGAGGAACTCACACTCTGTAAGGGGTTAAACTCATGGAGTGCATTCACCCTGTGCAGTTAAAGGGCCAAGGAGAAACTTGAGCATTAAATCCCTGCCTGTCCCCAGTACTGGGGGCTGCTCTGTCACGTAAAGGATACCACAAAATGAATCTATTAAAGAAGGCAGTTGGTGAGATTGTGTTATGTACAGTGCTGCCCACATTATGCCTCCCTCCCTTCTTTCAAGGCATCTAGAAAATAATTTTCTGGAAAAGGACAAGGAAAGAAATTCAAAAAAGTTGGGAGCAATGACAGTAAATGTGATGTGGAAAATCTTAATCAAAGAGAAAATTAAGGAAATTTCTTTGTCAATCCTGCTGAAAATCCTTGTCAAAACATCTTATGAATCTAGACTGCCATCTAGGCTTTATGAAAACCAACTTTCTTGCAGCTTTAAAAAAAAAAATGTCCTAGAAGGCCTTTACTATTCTACTATTTTATAATAGAGTCCAATCTGCTAATGGCTTTAAATAAAGATCAGTCCTGAATTAAGCTATGCAAGACAGATAACACTTAAAAAGTGTCCTTTCATTTTTTGATCTACAAACTCAGAAGTGGAAGACAAGTAGCCTCCATTTTAGTATAAGTTTTTTTTGAAGCTATTTTGCGTACTTCCCATACTGTTAATATTTCCTCTCATAAGCCTTTGGCTTTTTACTAGAAATACTCTATATCCTCAGTGCAGCATTTAACTTAGAAGTTTTACTTTGTACAGCTGCAAAATGCCTTAAAGGAAAAAGATACATTATCTGCATGTTTAGTCAATCCAAATTCAGGTGGACAGCTGAGATTCCCACTTAAGAATGTAGCTGTTCAATGCTTTATTTACTGCCAATAGAAAGAGACAAGCATGAAGAGAGATTTAGTATTGAATTCCTTTATTAAGCACCATGATGACAACCTTGGCAAGGTGTGTGAGTTTGAGATAGGCATCCAAGTCCCCAAACCCCTATGAATCACAGTGAAATGTAGCTTGTTTCATTTTATTTAGGGAAGATGGGATACAGAATGCCACTGCAATCAGTGTCACTTCAAGTGTTCACATGAAAGATAGGCGTGATTACTCATGCTTCTACATTATACCATTCTGCAAATTACTCTTACTTGAAACTGAATATTATGAATTTGAAATGTAATTGTTTATAACAAACAAAGGATCATATTCTTTCAGGCCTGAAGAAAGCTGAATTACTACGTTAAGTAATATTGTCACCATATCACTTCATATTAAAAATAATTACTCTAGCTGAAGTAGGAACAAAAGAACATTAAATACTATGACTATATAAGCATACCACACTTTTTGGAAAAAAATGTGTGCTGTCACAAGTTTTAGAGGCTGAATCTTTTCATAATGTTGAGGAACCTACAAGATATAAAAAGCCAATACCCAAAAAATAATTACTACATTTGAGCATTTTGACTGTGGAAAAAAAAATATAGATACAATTGCCAATTGAAGCAAGAAAATGAGTAAACTTTGATCATAATTTCAACAATTTAAGGAGGGGACTTATTAAAACCATAATGTACTTTGTATTGACCTTTCTGCCTTTTTTAGTTGAGTCTTACTCAATTTGTCATAAGTAAATATTACTATTTTTTCTAGCTACCAAGTCATGAGGTAAGGAAGGAGATACTTTGCATAAAGAAATGCTTGTGGGTGGATTGTGTCACTTATATTTTTCTGCAGAGCCATGATGTTCCTGGATTGACTTTAGCATAAGTGCAATGAGATTAATGTCCAGTGAGTTACAAAATAGAAAATCATTTCCAAACACCAAAAGAAGATGGGAAGACCAGGAGAAAATAAAAAATCATCTAAAAACAGTGTCAAATCATGCAGCTAGTCAGAAATCTATGAAATGCCTTTGAATTATTCTCAGCCTGTGCCCAACTGCCATAACAAAACCAATCTCTTCCTTAAGAAACTTACCGTGATTGATAGAGGATGACAGAGATATTTTGATGTTATCAAAAGCTAATACCATTTCCCTAAGTTAAAAAAAAAAAAAAAAGCCTAAAGAAAGCTATCTCCAAATTTTCTGAACTGAGCAGAGGATGTAAAGAGAAGGTGAATCCTCAAAAAATGTTTCTAAAGTTTTACTTAGAGGGTTATTATTGCATGTATGAAGTTAAACAAAAACTCTGTACTAGAAACACATGCAAAGTTAACCTGAAATCAGAGAGATGGTTCAATTGGTCACACAGGCATTTAGGCAGTTCAGGCACCTAATTTAGGAGTCTCCTTGGGATCTTTATTGAGTCAGTAGAGGCATCTTCAGAGGGTGACCCAGATATTAAGTCAGCTGAGTAAGACAAGTTCTATGTTTGTAGCTCTCTTTCAGCTACAGAGGACCCTTGTAGGCTCACCTACCTTCTAGTACTCTGTGGTTCTGGTGAGATCTCTGCTTGACATAATTTCATTTGCAATGCCTCTCATTCTACATGCACTGTGTGACATTCTTATCAACAAATGTCATTGCCAGGCAATGGTGACTCACTCATGTAGGAAGGAGCATAAAATTCCCACTGAAATGATGATATTCCAGACTAACCATTTCTGGGACAGATCTCAAAGAGATGACAATATATCCAAAAAGGTAATTGATTTAGGGCGTGCAGAGAGTGTTTAATATGATTTCCTATCCCTTGTCTGTTCCAAAACATGTATCTCTAGAAAACACTGACACACACTATATCTACTTATGCTTTCCTGCAGACCAACACTCTGGGAACAGCTTTTCTGCTAACCAAGTCATTCCTCACTCCACAAAACCTCCAAGAATCCACATCGTGCTCTGCCCTTTCTGAGTTTCCTTACCAATGTCCAGGCTGACATGCAAGATAAAGAACTTTAAATGGAATTTGTTCACCACTGGAATTTAGCCCTTGGAGAAATGTAAGACAGGTTTTGTTTAGTTTTTCAAATAGCACAGCCCTAAATAGCATATCTTTCTGAATATCAAATCATCATCTCTCTTGTGTCTGACATTTTGTCAAACCACTGGTAATTTCACCTGTGTTCATCTTGTCCCTGTGTTATACCCTTTCTGCCTCCTTAGAAATGAGCCAGCTTCAGCTTCCCTTGATCTTTGACCCTTGGAACATGTCTTGCAACACATTTTTGTCTTTTACATTGGTGGGCAAAAAATTTGAAGTCAGGCATTAACTGGCTAATGACAGTTCATTCAAAATTTTCCAGAGCTGGTCCCACAAACTTGCTGAGCATTTTGGCAGGGCTTTTTGTTCCAACATTGAACACAGCCCCTACAAGATTAGGGTGCATCCTCCTCAGTTACAGCTGGCAGAAGCCTACTTGTATTGTGTGTCTTATCATTTATTACCTTAAAAAATCACATTCTGTTTTTTTATTTAATAAAATTCCTCAAGATCATCTGTGTTGATTTCTCATTGTAGGAGAAGGCCAAACTATAATAATTTATTCTTTCTGAGTTCTATAAAAGTCAGTTTAGGTTTGGGGGGTTTGGGTTTTTTTTTTTTTGTTTGTTTTTGGTTTTGGGTTTTTTTTTTTTTTAGCAAGTATACCTTTAAGCTAAAATGGCTAAAGAATGATAAAACAATCATTGCATCACATGTAATTTTTTTGTATACATTAATCTTTCCAATACTATTTCTCTTCAAATATCTTTTTAAAAATTAAATGTCCTATCAAAATGGCTCCTATAAGAACTGCTAGTCTTCTGTCAATTAAGCACTGGACATAAATATGCTAATGAAATTGTGCAAGTGAGACAGGAATAGTAGCTATTTTAAGCATGATGCACACTGCGAAGCTAATTTTGACATTGCACATTGTATACATTTAGTTATCCTTGACTAAAAATGGGAAAAATAAGCCTTCTATTTTCACTGTTCATGCAAACATATTGCTTACAGTAGTGAATAATCTGAGTAAAACCAGAAACAAATTGCTCTATCAGTACATCATCCTACAGCCAAATTTCTTGTGATTATAAAACCATTATTACATATTCCTCCTACAGTCCAAAAACACCTACAAGCAGATGAAAATGAAACTTCTGCTGAATTGATTCCCACATATCCTCTGTCTATTTCTGATGTTTATGAATGTCCATGACTTCTATAAAGAAATCATCCATTTTTCTTCTGACTTTCATGCAATTCTTTCACCGTGCTGATTCAACAACATAATCCTTTGTCAAGCGTAAGTTGGGAAAGGGGTTTGAAAGAAGGTAACACAGGCAGTCTCTGGTGCTGCTCCAGATACTACCTTTTGTATCTTTAGGTTAATTCTAAATGTACACTCAGATACAAAGAGAAACACTGAAATTATTTCATACTACTGACATTCAGAAGCAGAAGTCAGTTATAAAAATAGGAATCTTTATTTGTAAAAATAAAATCTGTAATTTGCCTAAGCTCTTTGAAAATGTACCTAATATCCTTATAAGTTAGCTATAGCCCCTGACTGTTAGACAAGGGACCCCTCCAATCATTCCTTCTTCTGTTTCATGCTTCCAAACACATATTCAAAAACTGACCCAGTGGTCGCCTTGCCTTAGATCTCTGGATGATTTTCCTGAAAAGAAAAAAAGCCTTCAACTAAACAAATTCTCTTTCCAATTTCATGCACTTCTGTACTGGCAAATAGCAGCAGGGCAGATCTGGAATTTACATAGGACTTCAAAGGGGTAGACAGTCAGGCTGCAGGAAAAATAAGTATGTCCAAATTGAAGGCAAATTTATGGCCTGAGAAACATATATATTTGTATGATGTCATCCACAAGTGTTGTGATCTGATATACCTGAGGGGAGATCATGACCCTGAATTTTAAGCAGTACTCAGCTGTATTCTTCTTTAATGTTTTCTTGTGCTTATTATCTTATCTTTGCTTAGCTTATTCCTGGGGGAGAAAGTTGTATTTTATTTGTTAGAATAATGCAATGTTAAGTTTTTCAGCAGAATTGTAATTCAGTGCCATTTTGAAAACATGAGCATGAGGTACAGCTTCTGCTCTCTACCTCAACAGCTCACCTGTATGGAACAGAACAGTTATGGTACAAGCAACTTAGGGAAGCAGAGCTTCGAAGCAGTGGTGTCTTTAGGAGTGATTTATCTAAAAGGCATTGGGCATATCTCTAATCAGTGTTTGGTTCCACTCTGACTCTTTCAAGGAAAAGAAAGAAAAAGAAAAGTGATGTGGGAAGTACTCGTCCAGCCCTTGCAACAGAAGGGTGTAAGGAAGGCAGGCCTCCTAGAAATGGATAATGTTGTTTATGAATTTTTATAGGAAAAATCTTCAGACATCTATCCTACCTGCCTATAATCATCATTAAGACATGTTTCTCCTTATGACCAGCATGGATAAACCAGCATAGAACCTGCCACTATACTACCACATCTTAGAATTAATGCTCCTGTAATAGGACCATGAAAATCTCCAGCTCCTCTATTTGCAGGAAGATCCAGGGCACCAGATTCCCACATGTGAACCATATAGCTGAAGTTAAGGTGCCACTGCACACCAAAAAGGACACACAGAGACAACAGACAAAGGCTCAAAATACCCAGTTAACCAGAAGGAAAACATTTCTCACCATATGGGTCCTTGGGTACCAACTTCCCTGCTCTCAACACCAAGGGAAACATCTCTCCTGTTTACAAAGTGCCTCCAAAAGATGGTCTTGGGAACTAAAATTACTAAATATTAGGAATCATGGCTTTTGTAAAAACCCAATCTATTTTTCTCACAATCTATTGCTCACATACCATCATTTTTTGACAAGTAATAAATTAACAACTTGTTTCTTCACATTGGCTACAACTACTTTATCACATTAGTCTATAAAAGTTTATAGTTTTGTTCAGGGTAGTTGTTCTCAGCCTGTGTTTAAAGTTTTCTGTTTCCATGTCATATATAAATAAGGGATTACACGTCTGAAAGCCTGTCTGGTTTCCCACTTCTAAAAACATTTTCTCTCTCCACAAACTTTGACTCATTCATCCAGGGATGTTGCCAAAACAGCAACATTCCATGGTTTTCGGGCAAGCAGCTCTTCCTTCTCCTTTGAACCTTTGGTTTTTTCGCATGAACTTACAATTACATAGTGTTTGAGTGCTTATATTTTTTCAAATATAAGATTTATAGGCAGTATTACAACTTGATCTGCTTCTGTACATTTCTGCATGCCTTTCCAGATCAACACTTTTACTCCGTTTTAGTGAAAATTTCCATATATGCTAAATTGTGTGTAGTGAGAAGACATTTACGTCAGGCTTTTGGGAGCACGCAGCAAGCAGCATTTCCCAACTACGTGTTCTGAAGTGCTGGTAAATCCAGGGCATCAAACAAGACTTGGTGAAAGAGGATGCACAGATCTTGTCCAGAGTGCTCGCTCATTAATTGGAATTTTTTTTTAGCTTCACTGAGCTTGCCTGAGTGAGACTCATAGGCCAAACAAATAGAGCCTCATATACCAGTGAAGTTGTTTTGATTTTCACTACTGTATTAGCAATGCTGATATCAGTGCTAATCAACCTGTAATTGTACAAATGAAATGTTATAAACCTCAGTAATAAACTATACACAGCACATGGAAGTAGAACACTATGGAAACAAGTTTAGCTGCAGTTACATCTCCAAAGAAGTCAGAGGGGAATTGAATTTAGGTTACACAAGCAGAGGCCAGAACTTGAAAACAAACACTTTGCTAAAAGAGCCTTTTTACCATTGTAAATCAGTGCAAGATCTGTCCAGCTTGTGTTTCAGCTTTGTTTTCCTTACCCTTCCACCCTTGCTTCACCTGGACTCTTCCCTTAACTACACCACCGTGTCCTATCCCAACCTGCTGGGCCAACTTTCATCCCTTCTGAAGAAGGTGAAACTCTTACCACCCTTACAATCTTTATTACCCAACTTTTCTAAGCCAAATTATTTTCTTAGAAGATTTGAGCCCTGTAAATCTTCACAACAATAGGGCAAAGGAACATGAAAGTCTTACTTTCGTTCCTGATCATTCCTCTCCCCGTGCCAGTCTGTAGACAACATGAATTTCAGCAGTACTAAGAGAGTGGGAGCTGTCTCCTTTGCTCAGAATCATAGTTTCAGTTCTCAAGGTCTTTGCAGCAAGACTCTGCAGCAAAGTTTTCCTACTAGACCTCCACTGTGGTTGGACCTTTTGTTTTTGAAATGTTTATCTGCATATCTTCCTGGCATCTGTGATGTGGTTGGCAATCTCCAGCTGTTTTTATTTTCCTCCTTTTTCAAGGTAATAACAAATTAAAGTCAGTTCTGTTAGAATAACAGACATTTTGGACACTACTCTCTTGACAAATTTTAAATTTCTGCTTCAACCCATGGTAGTTTTAGATCAATGAAGACATCATCCAAAAGGTGGGCTGTCACAAAGTATTTTTCTTTACGTTCATTTCCAGATGTAAATCACTGGGTGGCAACTGACACCAAGGAATTGCAAGAAGAGTCTGTTTAGCTGTCAGCTTGATGCATCTGGCTGGCTGTGTGGTTATAATGGCATTGCAGTATCTAGGGGAACTACTGAATCACCCTATAACAGAAGGTTGTCTACTTCGCTTGTGTGCAAAGTAATAAAGCAGTATACAGAAGAAAATATTAGACAGCTATACTCCTTAGGCCGATTTGTCTCACAGCTATCCTACAGTAAATCAGAAATAATTCCTCAAACCTCTGCAGAGCTATTCCAGATTTATGTTTGCAGAGCTAAGAGCATAATCTAGTTCTTTTAATCTCATTCTATCATTTTATGTAGCCAGTACTGAAATAGTGACTATATGCAGAAGTTTTTGAAAAAATATCTGTCATAAAACAACTTATTTTCATAGTATTTTTAACACCCAAAGCTAAATACAATGGAATAGATATACTGGCCACTTTTTAACTCTATGCTGGCAGTGTATTAGATACATGTAAATATTTTTAATGCATTTGATGTGTACCTTAGGCAGTGGTCTCCCTACTGATATCTACCCTGCCACTGTGTACACCGTGCATTTTCAGAAGTAACATTGGCTCTTTCTTTTTCCTCTGGGTCTCCCACAGGAAGGGTATCAAAAAAAAAAAGTTAGTATAAAAAGCATGGCCCTTTCCAGTTCTTCCCCACTTGAGCATGAGCTCAGTTCTTCTGGCCTTTCCAGAGAGCCAATGTACTACATAAGTCCTTTTCCAAAAGTTATATAAGATAGCCATAGTCCCTGGAAATCTGTTAGAAAATTCTAACTTGTGCTCTAATATGACAAATTTCAGAAGAAAGAATAACTTCTAAATATTACCTGAAATTACTATTGATTTTATCTAAACCTAAACACAAAAATTTGAAATTTGTTTCAGGACAGTGTGTAGTGTGATAGGAGAAAAAATAATCCTTTTTTCTAGTTCAGAGTCATTGCACTGCAACCATAACAAGCTAACTTTAGTGTATGCCTTTGTACCTGGTATTCCACTAAGGCAGCAATCCTAATAGCTTTCGCTGCCATAGATGCATCAGAGTCACTGAAAGGCTTTATTTTGAGAGAAAAAAAAAAAAAAATTCCATCAAGATTTAGCTGTTCTTTTTTTTTTTTAATGACTATTGTAGGTGAAGATAACTTAGACTGAACACTGACAGGCAGAAGATAATTGTATGTCTGTGGGTGAGTGGGTGATCATCTGAAAGTGAACTTTTGAACTCATAAGAAAGCACGAGCTGTGAGTATGCAGCCTGCTAGCTGCAAATGGCATGGGCTGACTAAATTTTGATAACACTGGAACTAAATAACTGTGGCATGTCCCAATTCCTCCAATTAATAACAAGATGTAAGACAGAACCACCAATTAGGAGCTGATCGTGCGTTTCCTTCTGCATACTGACTATTTAGATGGGGAAATCTGGGGGCTGCAAAAGAAGGTGGTGAAGATCACGACTGGAGAAAAGATCCTGGAAGTTGCAGAAGACCCTGAAGATCTGATCATTGCCAGGTGACAAGCGTTGAGGAATGAGCAGACACTCTGGACCAGAGATTTCTCACATCTGAAATTGGTACCTGTGAGCAGTGGCACGGCATCATCTGACTGGGTTTTCTGCCTGTCCTTCCCTGGCCAGCAGCCTCCTCTCTGTGCAGAGCAACACTGAGACCTGGGGATCACGGTGCTGGTGGGGAGGGAGAGGATGAGTGTGTGAGGAAATCAAGCAGAGAAAAAGCTTAAATCTCATGGGTTCTTAAACCCCAACATCCAGATCCACCATGCATTGTTGTTTGCTCCATCTCACCTGTGACAATTTAAGACATAACTTGTACAACTGTATAATTTGGTCCCCGCCAACCTGCATTGCCATGCATGCAAAACACAGTAGATGTATTCACAACAGAAGACCATGCTTCTTGTGCAGTGATCAATGACTCATCAGCAGTGTAGTCTTCTAAATTTAGTTCTGTGCCCTACTGAGGAGTTAGTCTGACAATTTACCATGGTGATGCCACCCTTATGAGCTTATTATCACTGTGTTTGTCTTCTCCCTCTTACTGCTGCTGGAAAATAGGCACAAATATGATACCATTGTCACCTCTTTTTATTTCAAATTACAACTTCTAAACTACACAGAAAGAATGGAAGGAGAGAAACTGAACAAAGATCACCTAATCTTGTTAAACATGGCAGGAAATCACATTTGTGTCTGAGTGGAACAACAACAAAAAAAAATACATCCCAGTACCAACTCCTGTAAATCCACTACTGAATTATTTTCACACATGGTAAATCAAATTTAATGCCAATATATCTGTATGTGAAAGATCAGTCTCACTGAGAAAACAAGAAAATTGTACAGACTTATGTGAGCTGTATTTGAAGTGAGTCTTGTTTATAATGAAGTCATCCTTGTTTGCTTGGGTTTTTTTAGAAATTTTTAAGAAAGAAACTGAAAACACAAGTTATTAATAAATACTTCCATTTAATAAGTCTGTGGAAGTAGAAATTTCTGTAGAAATACTGGAAGCTCATTTAAATGCTCAGAGAGGCATTTGAAAAAAACAGGGCCGTACACCACAAAATGTCTCCATAATGTTAGTCGTGTTAGTAAGTAACTGAAAATGGCCGATGCCCTTTTTCAGTCTTTTATCATAAAGCATGGGCTGCCATTGAACTAGAGTTGGTTTTCTCATAAGGGAGGAACAAATAACCACTAATACCGGTAGTGCTTATTGAATTTCTTTCTGCAAGTATGACATGATGCAGCCAGCACAGGAGATGCTAAAAAAACAAAGACAAGTGCAGTCAAAACACAGAACCAATGTCAAATATCATTTCCGCACCTCATCTGCTCTCCAAACAAACTGTTACTGCTTTTCTTTAAACCCACTGGCTGTTATTTCTCTATCAGCTCCTGGCCAGGCACACAGCTTTGCTCTGTCAAGATAATCTGGGTGTCCTCAGGCTGACTTGATGTTTTCATCTGTCTGAATCCAGTGGTGAAGCACACAACCTTTATGGATTGTAAAACCATTTCCAGCTTCTCCTCTTAGCTTCCCTTTTCTGCTTTTCCTATATGTAAATCTTGTGTAATTATTTCAGGATTATTTATCCTTGGTTCAAACAACTTAACAGAATTGGGCATTCATACATTTGTCCATCGGCATTGTTGGTTGAAAATTTGTCTTGAACAACATCCTCTCTACTGGTAGCAGTTTTATTCTTCCTGACTTCTTAGCTAATGTTACGTTATGCTTTTTTTACATTTTGTGGTTTGGCTAAATAAAATAAGCCTACACAGCTTAAGGATTCAGACTGTACCACTGGCCTCATCTTTTCCTTTTCCATATAAATCAGCTTATTTCTTTCTAAGTATTCCCAAAAGCTTATTTAAATGTGACAAAGTGCTCACTGTTTATAAAATACATCTCTTTGGATGGGTGTATGGACAGAGAAAAAGCCACTGCTGTTCACTGGAGTGAAGTGTGAAATTGTGGATGGTGGTACTATACAATCACAGGGTAAGACCCTTTCTTAAAGAAGGTAAAAGTATTTCAGAGAGAAGCAATTTTATAAAAGAGACTACAATCCAGAGGTGGGCCAATTTTGTGAAATCCAGAGGACTGAATTCAAAGGCACTGGAGTGTTTAGGGCTTTTTTTCTCCCCTTATCAGAAAACTCTTCTAGCATCAACCTCGATAGCAAGAAATTAAACCATTTGGAGCATGAAGAAGCAAGTCAGGAAATGTGATTAAGGTTAGACACATCATGGAATAGATGAAATATCAGGAATATTACAGGTATGCTAGGGAAGTGGGTTGAGAGGGAAGGCATTAACCATGTCAGACAACATTCAAGGGCTGAATTTCTCTGTGAAGGGCTGGAAAGGTTGGGAGGGGAAGATAGATAACAGCAGCAGGCTGGATCCATCAAACTGATCACTTAGAGATTGCAATCCTTTGAAAAAGAGAGATGGATCCTGACACAAGGCCAACAAAACCCAGGAAACACATAGCCAAGAGGAATAGTATTAAACTTAGTTATCTTAGTTATTTTCCAGGATTTAGTATAGTCTATCCTTTTTACTATCTGCAAACCATTTTTCTGTATTCAATTTCTAAGATGCAATTTTCTGGCAGCTGCCAATTTATTAGATTTCTGGCATGTATGGTTGTTAAAATGTATAAATAATTTGGGACATGCTTACCTGCCATTCATTCTGGGGTCAGTTTTCATTTTGTGTGACAATATTGGCAATTATTTGTGCACTTTTTTTTTCTGGCAAGTTTTCAAACACCAGTTAGTGAGCAGAAAATTCTAGCTTTTACTCTGTAAAGAATTATAAGCAGAAGTATACAGAGATTAGCTCTAGGATATCTATTACATTACCAACATCCTCAGAGCGAGCTATGACAACAAGGCTGTCTCATTTGGAAAACAATCCAGGATAAAGGAACAGAAAGGAATATGTTGATATGTAACATAATGACATTTCTGAGGGGTTTGAGTTATAATTAGTGAGCCTAGAGCTATTCAAAATGACCTACTGTAGCTTTGCTTTTTATTGGTTTCTTTGTCCTGGTAGGCTATGCAGCTCATCACCTTGTTAGTTTTTTGTTGCTGATACATTTGATTTTTGGAGAGGCTTAAAGCTCATTCCATATTCTTCCTTAAAGCAGAGAATCATGTAGAGACCATAACTGTCCCTTAGTCTTTCAAAGAGGACAGTTGTTAGGTGCACTGTGATGCAGACACCCTCCTCTGTTCTCACATAAAAATCCCAAATACAGAGGTCTACATAGTGCCCATTGTTGCATGGTTGAGATGGGTGATTACTACTGGAAGCTCCTGCTTGTGGTAAGTCAGCTGCCATATGTGAGGAAGATCTAGAAGGAAAAATCCTTTTCAAAGTGTTTGACCCTAGGAATTTATTTGCTAGTGCATACTGCCTTTTACAAATCCCCAGTACAACTCATTTCAGCAAACCTCAGGAACCAGCGCATAAACAGACATAGACTGCAGGTAAATAAAGTTCATTTTCCATGAGAAGACTGAAGACTGAGAGTGAGGATGTATAGGTGGAGCAGATCTTGAGTAGGTCTTTGTGCACAACTGCCTACAGAAAAGTAAAATAAAAAGTAAAATGCCTCCATTTAAAATCTCTTCAAGTATCTCAGATGAGTTTCAGAGTGAGTAGGAATGAAGCCTGTCATACTATTGTTATGCTCCACATATATATAAAGTATTTTTTAGGCTGCAAATTACTGATTGGGTCATTTTAACAAAAGAATCTACATAACCCTCATAGATGCAGTGTTAGATTGCATAAACTGTATCTTAGTTTATCTATCCCTTTATGTGATAGTTTTGTTTCTCATTTTGCTGCTAAACCTGACCTTGAAGTTGGAAGTGATCTATGTAGGTGTTTTGATCAGAGCACATTCCTGGGATCCTGTGCTCATAACATGCAGCAGAATGTGAAAGATGTCTTCCTTTTAACACCAAACAGTTGTGTTGTTTAATACATTGTATGTAATCTGAAGGAAGAAGGTGTGTGAAAGAAATTTATTAAATCAAGGCCTTGTATCACACTACCTGAGGACAGAAACCCTTTGTACTAGCAAAACAGGGTTAGAATGTTCCACGAGTTGCTGGACATCTGCATTCAGCATGAGCACCAGCACCTGATTTCCTATGGTGATCCTAGGAGCATCTCAGTAATGCACCAAACATCAGAATCTGCTCCAAAAAAGACTGAAGATTGAGCCTTGTATGTAATGACTGAGCTGAAAAGTCAAAGTTCCAATGGTGTCTCTCAGGGAAAAAAAAAAAAAAAGGCAAAATATATACTTGGAAATTAACTTGGAAACTTTGACCAGCATTTTTTCCTTTGGAGTTTGCCTGTCCACACAGGACCACTGATGGCAGCCACTATAACACACATCCTTTCTGTTGCCCCATCATTAATTGACTCCTTTGCTGCTCAGCTGTCTTTTTTTCCCATTTCCCTATTCCTAAGCTGAATGGGCGAGTCATCAAGTAAACAAGCCTTTTAGTTACAATAACAATAACTAGGGCAAAAAAAAAGGTGTTAAGTTGGAACCAGTAAAAATCTATACATATTGTGCATCAATTAATTCTTTCCCTTAGAGTCTACAGAGTCAATTTTCTTCAGGCTTCACTTTACAGAGCAAGCAGCAAAATGGTGTCAAGTGTGCCAACATTTCGCTTTGTTAATACCACACCATGTTACCAACAATTGTCAATAGGTGGAGGAGATGAACTCTCATTTTATCACTCCAGAAGCACATATATAAACCTCTAACCATCTGCCCCCTCAGCAAATAGTTACACTACATGAAATGCCAGAAAAGCTTAAAACAGTGGGAAAAAGTGAACACTTAACTCAAAATGCTCTGCAGTGAAATAGCTGGTGATGATGAAAGTTAAATTGCCAGAGCTAGGCAAATAGTTTCTGGCTATCTGTAGATTTTTCACAATGGCTCCATTGATTTTGAGTTTGTGGCACTAGTAAATCACAAAAAATCAATTGTGGCAATCTGTGCAAAATGAAGTTGGTTTGAATGAACAGCTCTATGTTAGTATAAATGCATTCATATTGCATATTTGGATTAAATGAGTACCATTTCTCAGAAAGTATGTGAAATGAGAACACTAATATAGAAATTTTTTCAATGTGAATTTCAAAACTGTTGCTGGAAAAAGCTTTAATGTTCTCACATTGTTCTGTGGTGAGTTGTAAAGTCTATGTGTCAAACTGTAGCATTTAGAGGTCCTTCCTGCATAAAAACTCTCAGCCCCAGCGCAAGTTGTCCTATGACTTTTGGCAGCTGTGTGGGCTGGGCGTAGGATGTTGCAGGAGAGATCAATTTCCACCTCCTTGATTCCTGGGAAGCACTTGCTCAGTGGACACATTGTGCAGAGTAGTGAAGAAAAATTTTTGCTCATTCTGCCAGTCCTACAGGAAAATTAATGCCAGTGATTTGTTCAGAACAAATCAAAGGCATTAATTTTCTTTTCCTCCATGATGCACAGCAAGGCCAGCCACCCAAGCTCCAGCAGAAGGTCAGCAGGGGATGGGGGTGGTCCCTGCAGGAGGACAGTGACTTTGGCCCTACTAAGTCCTCTCAGCACTATCTGTCCCAGATCTCAGAGCTTCTGCCTACTATGTCCAGAGGTTGAAAGTGACACAGGGCTCCCATGAGCATCTTGAAGGCAGTGCTGGGCATCTGGAGCTGGTATCTCCAACACCTGAGGTTGTGAAGGCACTACAGCTGGCATTTGTATATTGAGGCTGCTGTTAAGAACTGCTTCCAGTTGGGCTTTGAGGTGGGTTTGCCACACAAACACACACTCATATACATGTACAGAGTGTTCTCAGCCCCTAAACCATATTCAGCCTCTTGGCACTACCCTGGGAAACTGCAAAAGAAGAGAGAGGGGTTCTCAGCCCCCAGCTGGGAGACAGCAACATGAAGCCTAAGGAAGACTGTGCGATATTACAAGCATGAACAGGAGACTAACTTGTGAGATGTTTGCCTTTTCTGTAGCTACTTAGTACTACTGTTGGCAGACATTACATTTTCTGCACATCAGGCATGTATCCTTCCCTTTCCTCACCTCATATCAGCTCATACTTCTTCCTTCTTGATTTAGTTTCAATATTGGACCTGGTGAAAAAGAAGACAATCTGTTTTAAGTTAACAGATACAAATGAATCTACAAATGCAGAATAGAAACACAGAATGTGAGGGTAGGAGGGAAAAGAAGAGAAAAAGGACTCTAAAGAAAACCTGTACAAAGAAAGCTTGTGCTGAATGATAGCATGCAAAAGCAAAATAAAATAATCATTGTTGCAATGGCACAGGAAATAAAAAGCAATAATTGAATTTAGAAACTTTTTAGTAGATCACACTCCTATTTATAAACACTGCTGGCCAGAGCTGTGCAAGTCTGCAGCCAGAATTAGGTTATGCCCCTGCAGGAGGATGTCTGACGGCAGCACAGAAACAGATCCACACCCACTGTACCCTTTCACTCTATTCCCATACATTTTTAGGCATCATCACAACCTGCCCAGACTGCCAGAGACCCTGAATTATATGAAGACTGGAGTTCCAGCTATTGCATGGCATGGTAGCCAACACAGCAAAACTAATCTGGGATCCTCAGCACAAAACTCTGACATCTTATCTACGGAGATGTATTGCCTTCATGCCCTTAGAGTGTTGAGGGTGTGACCTTATGTTCACAATGTAAGCAAGAACCATTGTCTCACATGAATTAAGATTTTTCTCAATATTCAGATATAGTTTATTCCCACTGAGAAGAACAAGAGCCAAACCACACAGACTTTTCCTTTGAAAAAAAGGCTTTTTTATGAAAAATAATTTGAACTGGCAGTATTTTCCTTTGGACAAAAATTATCTAAATGGCTAACTTGCTGTCACTTTGTTTGTCTAAGAGAATGACATTGGCCCAGGAAGCCGAATAAGTGCTTGGGAACAGAGTACAAAAATATCTCAGAGAAGCACTGGCTGAGTTTAACTGCAGATGTAAAAGCGTGTGAGGCTGTTGAGCCCAGCTGAGCCTTATGAGAGCTGTAAATTTGGACTAATATCTTTAGTGAGTGAAGCTGGTTCAACGCATTGTGCAACTCAACCCTTATTTAATATGAGTGCAATAGCTTTAATTTATCCCAGATGTCATCAAATGGTGGGACCAGCACTTTTGCTACTTTGGTATGAAATGCACTAACAGTGTCATTGGAGGAAGCAAATTAGCATGGTATTACTCTTCTAGAAGAGGGCTTCCTTCTGTTTCAGCCTCTAGAAATACACTGTATAAACCTACATTCCAGGTGCTCTGGCTTACAGCCTTCTCACTTGGAAGGTATTTGAAGTCCTCTTCTGTTCAGTAGGAGGGCATTTTGTAAAATGATGCACATACTTAACCAGTTCTTTTAGTAAAACTTGTTTCCAACAAAGCTTATGGTGAATGATGACTTAATGCAAAGTAGTCTCATTACTTGAAATTTTCCCACTGGCTCACAAAAATCATTTGACTGGACAGCAATTTGTTGGGGATGGCTCAGGACAGCAAAAAAATGCTTCTGAACTTCCATGCACCAACACTGTAAAGAAAATATTTGATTGTGTCATCAAGTCCCTAGATTTTAAAGAGGTTTGAAGGATTATATGAATGCTGGTTTTGAGTGGGTATTTGTTGTCAAGATGCATTTGAGGCACTTGCTCAAAAACCTTACTGTTCATGTAATCATTTGGGTCCAGCAGATATACCTAAGCCTGATGCAACAGTAGCTAAAGGAAAAACAATGAATGAAGGAAGATGCTGCTTACCATCTGATACACAACCACTGTCAGAGAGCATGGCTGGTGAAATTGTCTACTTGGTCACATCTTAAACTCCTCTCAAATGCAGTTAAGTTCTTCATTTTCCAAGCCCTCCATTTCTCCCATGTTTTGCTTCATTCCACATCTAGGCAGTGTTACCAACTAAATGTGGATAACCTAAGACTTCATTTTGGAAAGCATATGTCACTTCCAACTCTTCTTGGAGTTCTCAATGTCTAAACATGTACAGGGATATAGCCTTAGAAAAAGCTCCTTTTTACATACTCCCATGCTTGAGACAGCAAATAAATTTTTCCTACCTTCCAAGTGAAATAACAGGAACCATTGGAACAGTTATAAATTCCTGCACTATCACAGGATTGTATGATGAGTTTCACTTCTTTGAAATCCTTTACCAAAAATAGGAGACTCACATGAACAGGAGCCAAATACACCAAGTCCCACAAACAGGTTTCTGTTTTCAATTAATTGCTAATTTAACTAGAAATACATATTTTAGTAGTAAATAAACCTCCCTCCAGTTTCTGCATTATCTTTAAAGCCTTTGATTTAAGGAAGTGTCCCATATTTTAAATTAAGGTCTGGATTGTGCCGTGCCACTTTAGATCTACTGCGTGACAATGCTGTTCCCCTCTGGACCCTGCACCCTGCAACCCAGCAGATGTTTCTTCAGCTGCCATCAGGCCCCAGCCTGATCTCACAGCCATACTCATCAAGACCTGGCCTTCTAAAGGAAGCTCTGGGAGATCTGGCTTCTAACATATCAGGATTTGAAATTGAAGCATTTTACCAACAGAGAGTAACAGGAAGTTGTTATTTTGATTACAGAATGGCTTAGTGATGCACAGTGTAAAGCTAATTCAAAGCTTCCCAAAACTTCCTGCAGAAGTTTCTTTTAGATAACTTCTCCTGGAAATGGCTTTTGCTGCAAACATCCATACATTTTGAAAAGTAGACAAGCTTATACCAGGCCTGGTTCAATTTCCAAAATGAGATGGGCCACACTGTTACTACACAGGGCAAGAACTTGTAGAGGCAGGATGTGTTCTCCCTTCCCAGCAAGACCCTCAGGACAGAGCTGGGCTCTGAGGATATTGTATATCAGTGTGGAGTCTGCAGGTACTGCTTGGATTTGCCTTGTTCTGGACTGGGAGGCAGCTAAAAGTTGACATTTATTGTGCAGAAGTGGCATCACAGTGAAACAGCTGTATTACTTTTGAGACCTGTGACTCTCTTTCTTCATTACTGTTGCACAATGTTGTTGGCTCTTCTCACTATTAGGTTTTAACTTTATAAGGAAGGACGCTACTGTGCTTTGATCCTCGAGTGGCCTGCCAAAGAACATGTATTTTACGAGGCTTGAAAGAGGAACTTGGTAGCATTTCCTCATATGGAGATTACTAAGCCAAGTTTGTATGAGAGTTGATGTGAGTGAAAGGACTCACATGGAATTTTTGTATGTGCTCTAGAAAGAGTTCAGGCAGTGTTGGACATTGGGGCCACATTAATTGTGCAGCGGGCAGGGTACAGAAAACAAACATTGTAGCATAGGGCATCCTTGAACCTCGGTTTTAAGTTTATATTATTGGAAGCCATCTCCAGCTGAAGCAAGATTCAGAAAAGTGGCCTTAGATGATTTAGAAATTTTCTACTCCATTTTCCATTCCTACTGCTTTGGCAAGGAAATAGTTCTTCCATATTCATGGCAATAATAGCTTTCTTTTAGATACATTCTGCTTCTCCCCACCCTGCAAGCCTTCACTTCCTCCCTCCCCCCCAGACAAAAAAAAAAAAAAAAAAAAGAAAATACTTGCTTTATTATCACAAAGCAAGAAATATTCACGTATCAAAACCAAACAGTGTAATTGGTTTATGAATAGGTTATTTGGCAAAATAGACTGCAATTTCTAGAGATTAGGATTTAGTGGTACAAAAGAAGCCCATTTTTGGCAAGTGAAAATAGTTTAAATGAGGAGGAAGCCAGCTTTATTTTCCTCTTATACCAAGATATATTGACAGTGATTCTATTGCAGGTAACAAAGTAAAACCTTCATAAAAAAACATGTAGGTGTGACCCTTCATTCAAGCTTGAATGAAACCCCAGCAAGGGCCATGCTGTGGCACAGCACTTTAGAGGAGTGGTAAAATGTATCTTGGCATCATCACATAAGGTTGAACCAGATCAATTATTAGATTACTATTTTTTTATTTTTTAAAACATGGCATTATTGTGTCACCTCTGTTTATTATTTTACTCTACCATTTATCCCCATAGATTTTCCCACAGATGAAGGGAGCAATCATAGAAGCCAGCTGTGGCCAAGGGATGCTCTTTCCATCTACAGAAGCAGTGAAGAGCAAGGTCTGCTGTGCACGGAGGGTGAGGTAGAAAGGAAAAATGGACAAACACCACTGTCAGGGCTTCTTTTAGCATGGGTCTTCATCAGGAATAGAGAAAAGTCAAAGTCTGGCAAGCAAGTCTTGGTCTTTGGGCTCTAGTAACAGGAGAGTTTACAAAGAACCTTGCAGAATAGGACGTTTGGATAATAAAGATAGGTAAGTGGACTCCAGAAGGGCAACACAAGCAACTTTTCATAAAATATTAACTTAGGTTCAGGAGAGGCTGTGGTGAACCTCTTGAGTTTATTGGCTCTGACAATGACCCATACGTTCCATGCTGTGTCATTTTGGACTCAAGACAATGCTTAAGTTGTATGACAGAAGCAATTTCAGTAGGGGAGCACTATAATCGTTGCTGCACCATCAGTGGAAGAAAAATTTGGAGGAAATTTCAAAGACTCCCTACATATTTCACAGCTTTTAGGAATGTAATTTCCATACTGTCATCTGGGACAGAACACCAATTGTTTAGTTCCTCTTCCTGATGGAGGAAAACAAATTGATTTCTTCTTCATGCCACTCTTTGCTGAAGTAGGTTTAATAAATTAGATCCCAGAGAGAGTCTGTGATGTGTTTTTAAACAAACATAGTGGAGTGAGGTTTAACTTCAGTTATCATTTATGTTATGTTTATGGAGCTTGACAATAGATTAGATAATTACAGCCAAGGACTTCCTCATTTCACCAGAATTGTTTGCATTAAATTTGGGATTTATTAAAAGACATTCTTCAGGGGGAATATGAAATCCCATTCCTTAAAGTTTGAATTTTGCTTTTTTTTTTTTTTTATGTTTTAAGACTAGCTATAGAATCACTTTTAAAATTTTATTCAGCTCTGTATGTAAGAGCAGAGATGGTAACGAATAAAAGGTGTGGGGTAATGTTGGGAGAGGACAGCGAGCAGAAGTCACATGAGTAGTAAAATAAGAAGAAACCTAATAATACCTAGCAACTTAATGGGAAAAAAAATTGTGCATGGCAACAGAAAGGAAGGACTTAGCTGCAAAGAGAACACTTGTTAGAAAAGGCAAAAAAAGAGAAAGAAAATTCATAACCTAACAAGTCTCAGAAATGGGAAGGAGCAAGAATGAATAGTATAGAAACTTGGAAAAGCAAGCCAGCTAAAACTTGTCCTGCACAAAAGCAGCAAACGGCTTTGCCATTTTATTCAGCTATCAGTAAGGATGTGCAGTGACTTTCTGTGATCCAAAACAGGAGATGTAACAAATGTGTGGTCAACTTTGCCATTATACTTGGACTTTCCAAAGGGAAATTTAACTCAAATAATTCTGTTACAAAAACATGAGGCTGATTACCTTAGTTAGAAGAAAATACACATTTTATGTCCCTCATAAAACAGGACCTACCTTGCCTTACCAAGGACTCCAGGTTTGTGGGAGTGTAGACAAAATTCAGCCAGTTAATAGCAGCAATGCACTATTGGAAAGTGGAGATTTAGATCAGCTGGCAGCAGAGGAGCATGAGCAAATTCATCTTGCCAATTAGGTGCCCCTGTGGGGCTGCTTAGCTGGGGGTTTAACTTGCTGTCATCATCATGGTGTTGGAAGCAGAACAAGGTGCTGACCATCACAGCACAAGAGGGGACATTTGCCATCAGTCCCACTTAGAGCAACAGGATTGAAAGCTTTTTTGAAAGGAGAAGTTCTTTGATAGGCTCACTGATGGGAATAGTTAGGTGCAGATGAATTTTTAGCTATGCTAATCTTGGCAGCAAATGCCATGCAATCTTAAGCCTTTTCAAAATTCTACTCATTGCAGCAAAGGTAAGAGAGGTTAGCATAAGAGAATTGAAAATAAAACATCACAAAATGAAAAAGAAATTTATACTGCCCTGGGACTTCAGGCTGAGAAGCTTTAATCATAATCACAATCTTAATCATATGGCTATTGCACCATGGGACTATGGGGCAGAGCCGAGATTGTTTCAGTGGCCTAATTATATGCATGTGGAGATTCTCCATTATTTGGGATAACTAAAACAGTGATGATGTACCAGACAGACAATTATCTTGTGTTATTTTGGACATCTTGACTTTTTGGAAATCCTTTTTTATTTTTTTTTTTTTAATTTAGCTGTGGCAAAAACTTTTTAAGTAGAAAATAATATTGAAATATTCCTCAGCAACTACAGTTATTTCTTCATTTCCCCAGGAAAGTTGAAACTTCAATATTCTGAACACTTTGAATGACACTTTTAAATGCAGGACTGAGGAAGATGTTAGACCTGGGGCATAAGTAAGAGATTAGTAGTTTATATTAGCTCCAGATTAGTTACCAATATATAAAATTGAAACTCCACTCCCCTCTAGCTGCTAGAAGGGAAAAGGAGCTTGCTGGCTTTTTTCCCAATTTCAGAAAACTTCTTTAATTAAAAAAAAAAAAAATACTTCAACTTTTTACAGTCTGCCCCAACTTTGAAGTTGTTTTTATTTACAGCTTCACTGCTGTCTTGAGTTTATAACCTGCTCATCTGACCTCAATCTCAGGTTCCTCTTTTGCCATTATTTTAGCCTCTTACAGTGTTCACTTGGATGACTAACATGGTGCCCAGCAGTCCCTCTGTCTTGTCTGGTTTACTGCAGCTGGGTCTCTGCTCAATAAATGTTCTCTGAGCTGTTTGTAAACACCAACTTTTTACTCAAACAGAGTCCAGGAAGCAGAGGCTTGATTTTCTGACTTAATTCTGCTATCTCTGCTTTTTGCAGGGCAGCAGTGCTGTGCATGGGTAACCTCTATTCATTGGTGGCTCTTTTTATTTTTCACTCCTTTTAAGTGGCTTTGTGGGAGCCTTGGGAAGAAATAATGCTTTGAGAAAAACAATGCTAGTAATTTAAATATAATGCTCTTTGCTGGTTTCTTATTTCAGACTCAAAGGAAGTGTATGATTACAGTCATGATTTTCATTTAATGTATTATTAAGTTTTATGCAAAAAGATGGGCTCAATTATTTCTGTGTGAAAGAACTTTCATTTCACAGGTGTGGGAAGTTATTCTGTATTCCAAGTAAATTTCATTTTTGGGTCTTAAGAAAAGTAATACTTTTATTATTCAGAATTTCTGGACATTGACAACAACACAGCAAAGGTTTCTTTTTTGAATTCTGCTACAGCACAGCATACTGGAGCATTGTAAAAGAATTACAGATCCTTATGGGCTTTTCAGTTTCCATATGCCTTCTGTTTCCTGGCCTCAGCTTCTCTAGGATAGCTCATGTTCCAGAGAATGGAGAAATCATTTTTGGCTGCACTTTTCTCTTGTAAAAAGCAAACTAATCTGGTCTTTCTGATAGGTGGGCTGGGAGTTCAAAAAATATTTTTTGTCGTTCTTGACTACTGTAGTCTTAACACATTTCATAAGGTTCACTGGATGTTCATTCCTCAACAGGATGCTTATTTCACCAAAGGTCTTTTAATATCCTAGGCACAAATTATCTGTATTTACTGCCTCGTCATTAGGGACTTTGATTACCTTCCAACCACTGAAAGAATCACGTCCCTGTGGGATTGTCTCCTTATGCATTGGACAATTTGTGGGCATAAACAGTTTTCTTTTCCTAGCATTTGTCAAAGGTGATGGTCCTCAACATAAAGCCTCTTGCCTTAAGAATAAAAAAATTCAAGTATGATGCTAATATATTTTTCCCAGCCACTTAAGAACCAGGAAAAAATACCCTCTTCAGTTTATCTGTCATAGGGACTACCTTTCCTGGATAATATTTGTCCAATAGCCTCTACATGATGTTTTCCAGTGGTTTGTGATGGGTTTGTATCATTGAAATACATAACTCTTCCATAATGGAAAGCCAGCAACAAGCATTTCTTTTTAAATCCAAATTTATTCTCCTTTTTTCAGGACCCTCATGACAAAGTTGGTTTTGTCAAGTCTCTTTCAGATTTATTATTCTCTTGCTCTAGCTGCTCCACAGCTTGGTGAAGAAGGTTGTTTAGTTTCACTTTTATTGAAAAAGGCATTTCTGAGTCTCAATGCTGCCATCATGTAACATTTCAAGAGCAGAGTATAAGAGAATCTGAGAGATTCCAACAAAACCTCAGATCTGTCAGATCTCTCACAGTATCCCTGGGTCTTTCATTTATTTGATCTAGATACTCTCTTGAAGTTTTAGTTTCCCTGGGTCTGTCCAAATTTCTTCAGGAGCCAATAGATTCCTAATTAAGAGGATCTAAGTTTTCCTCAGCTGCAGTATGCCTGTTTAGTCCAATATTCACCCCTGAACATTTGCTTTGGACTGTAATAGTCTGCCTTGCTCTGGCATCACCATGTAGTATGGTCTTTTCATAGGAGATGTACTAAATTCAAATTTGGTCCTTGACAGTGGGGATTCTGCTCAGAGATTTTATGCAGATATCAACTTCTGCTATAAAATTTTGGTTGTTCTAAAAGTTTAAAAGTTTTCTTGACATTTACAGGACTGATACTCATCAGTGTATAAGCATGTAAGTCCTTTGCTTGCTAGCCAGTAATCTCATTACTTCCCCATCATCATGTTCACATCAGCACCATGAAATACATCTTTACAGTCTGTTAAAATTCCTAACAGGGCCTCGATTAACTGTACTCTTTCCTCTCAGTTTTGCTTTGCAGTAAAATATATGATATGAAGCAATGCATAGAGGAGCTAGAAAACTTCCAAAAATGTTTTTTGTGAACAAGAAATTTGTGTTTTCCTGTTTAAACCATCATTGTTGCACAGTGTATCCCTAGTAGTTGTATTTTTCATGTCAAATTCTGCTTACATCCTTGCACACAACTTCACTGGATGCTTCTGCCCCACACATGCCTTACTCAGCTGTGTTTGCTTCTTAATTAGATTTTATTCCTTGCTGTGAGTTTCACTAGCCCCCTGACCATATGTCTCATAAAGCACATGCTGCATTATAAAGTAATAGGCCTACTTATTTCTATAAGAAAACCCTTTTCAGTGGGCATAGGGAGCACTCTAGCTAAATACAGTACAGCATGTTTTCTTGGAGACTTCTGTAAGTTGTGTTCCTCTTCCCAAGTTCTTTGAAAACTGCTCCTGTCTTTTCCCTGCCTATCTCTTCAGTAACTAACAGTGAAATGACAATTTCTTGCTCTTGACAGTACTAATTCTTAATCATTGATGCTAAGTGATTTCTCACTCTAACTGAAAATAGACTTTTTTTTTTTACTCCCACACTAGTTCAAGGGCTAGAAACATTGTTGATTTTCACTGACATTCTCTTATAAGACTTTTGGCTTGGGCTTTGCAGCTACCTGCTTAATTAGTGAGTTAACCTGAATGAGACAGAAAGCTTCTACCTCTCACATATCTCATAGGAACTGGTATCTTTATGTTCATTTTACAAGCAGCATGCAAGAAGACAGAGGCAAACAGAACAGATAAGACCTGTTTGGTCCATATTAAATGTGGATTAGATTTGTGTTAGTCTCATTAGATTTTGTAATACCTGCTCTGTCATGAGTCAGGAAATGTGCCAACTTGCTGTTCCATGGAAGCACTGTGGTAAAGAATCAGGTTCTGAGAGCTGCACTGCAGTCATCTGCCCCCAGGATAAAATCACTTTTTTAGGTGTGGGTGGCTTTGTTCAAAGAACAGTGTCCACTTTTTACCAGCAATGAGGACTTCCATCAGAATTCAATGTTAGACATTATCTTGGCAATCAGATTTGATTTTAAAAAGGTTTTTCCATGTAAATGACAGCTAGTCTGTGATGTTTTTTCCTGACATTTCCCTCATTTGCTCCCTTTTTAAAAAACCTTTGATATTTAGACAGACTACATATGTCATCCAGAGCTTTTGCCATGGATAGAAATAAAAACAAGAAAGAATAGATTGATCCCAAGGCACCGAGTCAAAACTAAAAGCCAAATTATTTAACTAAATAACTTTATTTAACTTTATTTAACAGATGAAAAAGTGAAAAATCAAAGTATTAAAACTGGAATAGAATGGGTAATAAAAAAGCAAATACAAAATTGTCCATGAAATCTATAATCCTATCTACTCCAAGGATATCAATGAGTGTCAGGGATATCCAGCTCCCCAGAGTCTGGTAAGATTTAAATATTGCTGGAAATTCCTATGTCATCCATTTCCAGCCTCAGGTGATGGTTTCTCTGCTGGTACATGTTCTTGACTGTGGTTTGACTTCTTGCTGCACAGCTGCCCTCGTTAAAAGCAGATGCAATTTATCAGCTGAGCAGCTCTACCCTGCCAGTGGGTCACAGCAGGAGCAGCTGATAAACAGAGCAAGCAGAGCCCAGCATTTCTTCTCCTGGTGCTCCCAGCACAGCCCAGAGCTGCACAGCCACCCCAGCACTCAGCTCTGCTCCAGAGGAGAGCTGGCTGCCCTTACACGCGCTGCAATCCTCGGGCAGTGTCCCTGCTGTGGCCAGGAGAGCTGGACGTTCTGCATGGCACGGGAGGATTCGTGTGTCCCCCAGGGCAGGGCCTCCTCCAAAGGACTCCAAAGGACACATCTGGATTACCTCACATGGAGGGATGAGGAGATACCTTTAGGGCATACCTAAGCACAGCCTCCTCAGCATTTTCAAGGGATATTTTTCTTCACACAAGCCCTCAGCAGCCTGTTCTTTCCACACAAGCACAAACCTTCTAAAAAGCCACAGCTTGCCCAGTGCTGTGCCAACAACTCTGACATCAGGGTTGAATACTGTATTTGGGAATACTATCATCAAAAGATGGGTTGTGAGGTATCAGTCCACAGTTATAAAACCTTCCTCTTTAGTGGAATTGGACACAAAGTGGAAGAGCTAGAGTAGCAGCTACAAAAAAAAATTTCATGTAGTTTCTCCTCGCCTGCTCTCTCAAATATCCTCAATAGCTGGTCACAACAGTAAAGGAAGTCACCGATACTTTATTTATTAAAATTTAAAAATAATTAAAACCCTTAGATAACTACCTAAGCAGAAGAAGAAAATTCATGTTTCTCCCTCAGTCTTAACTCCTAAGAACTTCACAGAGAAACTTAACCAGCTCTATGTAGCCATTCAGTAATATGTTTACCACTTAAATCAGAAGACAACACAAATGGCTTGTAAACACCTTAATTTAATTTCTGACAAAACTGATGGAAGTAATCCAAGAATGTATGATTTTCTTTTTTACTTTTCCATTCTGGTGATTTGGGGTTTTTTCTCTCCTGTATCCTTTTTGGCAGGTTCATAATTTCTGTCTTTCTGCAATCTGTTTCCTTTTAGGTTTGTTTTCTTCTGCTTATTTCCCTCCCACCATTCATACCATTTTTATTTTTGCTCCCTTACTATTTCTGTCCCTCTTCCCACCTCATGCATGTACACACACACATGACCAGATACTCAGAGTCCTTTTGATATTTCCTTTTCTTTTCACTCATCCCCTGTTTTTCCTATGAGACAGCCAAGTCAGAAATGCCACAGGAACAGCTTATGCTCATGATATGTTAATACTACAAAAGCAGTCACAGTCACCATATTTTCACCAAGAGAGACAAGGAACATGAGTCTTTTTCCACTGACCACAAAGGTTTCTGCTTCCTAAAATTCAAAACGCTCTCCTGCTTCCTCCTCTGTCACTTAAAGTATCACAGCTGCTCCCTAGCTGGATGAAGACAAATTTCAGGAGGGCTACAATTCCCAGATGCATGTCCATGGCACAAGCACAGGTTAAAAAGCAGTGATCCAACAAATGTTCACCTAATGGTACTGAGTAGCTCATAAACATGGAACAGGACAGCACCTATCTGTCACAAAGTATTTGTAATCTGAATTAATCTAAATAAATTATGAGACACACAATGGATACAGATAGAAAGGGACAGTCAAAGAGAGCAGTGAGAATTATTTGTCATCATGATGGGACCCAGGCTCAACAAATCTGCACTGTAAACACTGTTAGAGAGCCAGATGCTCTAGTCCTTGACAAAATGGATTCCTCCATGATAGTTCTTATGTTTATAGGACATATAAAAACATTAACCAAAAAGAGAGAAAAATGTCTGTTGAACTCATTCCTGGGAGGTCAGACTCCTTCTCTACCTCCTTTGCCCTGGGAGTCTCTCTCTTTTTGGCTGAAAAACCTGCAGACCCTGTGCCTGTGAGCTGAGAAACTTTTAGTTCAGTGCATGTATGTCTTCAAGATTCCATCCTGAAATCTGCTTCTCTTTAACATGGGAGAAGTATTTGTTGGAATACACATTTTAAGTACAATTTCCAAATCTGTTGTCTGTATTAAATTTCAGCAAACATATTCCAGTTGTAACATGCAGCTGAACATGCATTCGTGTCTGACACCTCTGTTTACAGCACAAATCCTGTAGTTTACCTTACATTTCAAATAGATGCAGCTGTTCAATCCTCCAAACAAATGTGCAATGAGACAGCCTCACTGTCTGAGGTTCCTGAAAGTGGTCTGCCATGAAAACATGTAAAGGTGAAGTCAGAATCATACACCTGGGAGCAATTTATGCTGCAAGGGACCACTGGGAGCCATCAGGTCCATATCCCACTCAAAGCAGGCCTCTAACTTTGAAGTTAGACTATAAAACCTGATTTACAAGGAATAGTACAGGAAGCTGCAATAATACAGAGAGAGAGACAGAAATGTAACAGTGCTGCTGGATGCAGAAGGAAGTTAAACTACAATGGATAGCAAAGGGAAGAGTCTGAGTCAAAAGGGTACAGACACTGCAGCACACTTATTTTCCTACAAGCCAGTCATTTGTCCTCTCCAGCACCAGAAGTGAAGCCTTCTGAATACACTCCATTTTTTGACACTTCTCTAATTTTGCCAGAAAACATTAACAGGCTGTAGCATCGGGTAGAAGGAGGAAGGAGAAGGGGAAGTACTGAAAAAAGACTTATTCCCTGAACTGCTATCTCAGTAGATAAGAACTATGCACTGGAGCTTTATCTACCACTTGCATGTTCCTAAAGGCTATTTGAGGTGTTTGCAGTTGTCCAGAGTTTTCTGACATCATTTGGGGAGACATAATGCAACACTGGAAGGCAGGGTAGCAGGGTAGAAAGAGGTAGGAGGATGGGGATTGGTGAAGTCATTCCAAATAGACCTTGGTAGCTGGACCTAGGCACTTCTATATTCCAGGAATATCCTTCCACTGTAGCCAAATACACTGGTCATTGAATATTAATTCCCACTGAGCAGGCAACTTCTGATTAATCCCTCCACTTTTTTTTCTGGGCAATGAATCATGTTGGATTTGAGCAAAATTTTTAATCCTGCAGTCTCACCCCTAGAAATTAAATCTGGCCGTGGCTTTGCCAATGACGCTCAGAAGAACTTGTCTCTGCTCTTTCCCAAGCCCAAAAGTTGCAGGTGAGAGGAGGGAGAGAAGGACTACCCGTTATGGCCCAACCTTCACCTCCTCCTGCCTACCTTAGATCAGCACTGAGAAAGGAGGGGAGGGGGGCATCTCTCTCTCTGGCAGCAGCCCTGGCTGACTTCTCATCTCCAGGAGGTAAGAACTTGCAGAAGGCAGTCACGCTGGGATGTTACTTCTCACTTTCTGAAGGCTACGGTTTCTCTGTCACGTCAAGACTGGTTCCAGCAGGAGAAAAAATAACATTCCATGCAGTAAAAGAATGGATACTCCGTATAAGGCAGAGTGCTGCTGTGCCAGGTCAGCTCTAATCAGACCATTCTGCTACTGGCTTTGCAATGAATCATACGGTTACTGGAAAGGCAGAAATTAAAAGGTGATTTTTGCATCTTTTTCTAAAAGCTTCCCACATAGGAAACAGCACTATACAATGGAAGAAGGAGACCAAGCTGTGGGAACGAGGAGTGTGGAGCAGGCACCAAGGAATCCCTCTGTGCACACGGCTGAAAAAATCTAGTTGCTGTGGGAAAAACTTTGAAAATTCTTGATTTTAAAGAGAAGTAATTTTTGCTCAATTAGAACATGGTCCTCATATTATTACCCAGCATGCAGCACATTAAAAAAAAAAAAAAAAAGGCTTATATTTTCAAAGTATTTCTGCAGGGGAGATCAAAATGCTCCGTGAAGAAATGGGAGCAGATAAAAGAGCACAGCAAAGCTTCTGAACCTACACTTTCAGTTAGGTTTTGTGTCAGCAAATAATTTGCTTAAACTGCAGACTGTCATAGACAGAGGACAAATAAATTATTTATTCTGGACATAAAACTGCAAAAGTATCACTCAATTTCACTGTTTTCTATTAATGTAAATACATAAATTTCACAGGTGGCTTCTGTCTAAAGAATCTATGGCATCCTCTACTACTCTCTGTGCTCTGCAAGGGAAGAATACAGAATACTAGTTATGAAGAACAATAACACAATAAAAATGGGAAATGATGCAAGGGCAATGAAGGAAATTAAATCTGTTTACATAGTAATCTCAGGCTATCATAACACCACAGTTTGGGTTACAGAGATATGCATTTCAAGCAAGAATAAAAAAATGTCTTTGTAATAATGTGCATGAACTTAATCACAAAATTTTGGGAGGAAAAAATCAACAGGCATTGGAACTTTCCAAAGTCTTCAGAGGGTATTTCCTAGTCCTTGCAAAAGGAGCATTTTAAAATCCTCCTTCTTGTCATGGCTTTGCTTTTTGTGTCCTAGCTACCAAATTTTGCATTCTTGGGCATTTCCTATCATAATATCCCAGATGAGGATGGCTTGTATATCTTACACTAATAGAATTTTTTATTTGTACTCACAGACTGACTAATGTTTTTCAACAAAAATTACTTCTTTCTTCAGTTATCTCAGCTACTTTCTTTTGCCATATTTCAAGGAACAAATGCCTACAAGCTAAGCTGCAAGCTACATACTGCTCATCTCTGAATGTTGGGCTTTACCTCTTCCTCTTTCTCTCTAATCATTTCTATTTCAGTCCTGGGTAAGTGGAATGAAACAAGAACTTCAAAATTCAGCCTAAAGGCCAGCATTCCACTTTTTAGCCACCTGTGAAACTTTTGCTATTTTAAGTACATATGATGGCCTTATCACTCCAGTGCCACAACCATATTGAAAATTTTCAACTCTGCTCTATCTGCAGGGATATATCCCTCTGCTATCCCCTTGGGAACTCAGAGAAGGGGTTAAAAATTGTGATTTGTTCAATTTCAGGATGGACATTTGACCCGGGAACTGAAAATTCACAGCCTGCAGCATGGCAAGAGGGCAGCAGGTGCCCTGGTGTCACCCTGTGAGGTGGGGTTGACCCCCACATGACACTTAAACTCTTTATATGAGGCTGTTGTCAGGAGAGAAGGGACACCCTGGCAACTCAGCTCCAAAGGTTCCCAGATGAAATTGAAAATGACTGCAACTTCCAGCAGCAATTACACCCCAGCACAGGCACACAACATGTCTACATGTGGCAGAAAGGAAAGGCTGACTACTGTCTCTTTTTTCTGCTTGGTCCTTCTCTCTCTGAGACAGTACTCTGCTGAGTACTATCTCTATTTTCTGCTTGGTCCTTCTCTCTCTGCTTCTGGAATCTAAAATAATCTGTCCCCATAACATAAGAGAGTTAGTAGGCTACCAGCTGCATGACAAACAGGAGGCCACATTAGCCCTTTCTGCTTGTTACCTCCTTTCTAAAGTGTGAATGCTTGACTTACAGTGTTTTCCATTATACTTTGATGCCTGCCTATCTATGTCTATGTAGAAATGTTTATTTGGCAATGGGGAAAGAAAAAAGGAACCGAAACCAAAAAAATGTTATCTTCTGAGGTTTTGACAGTCATGCAAAAGCTTTTTCCTGAACAACAACAGCAATCAGGAGTACAAGATAAAAGTTCAGAAGGGGGAAAACCAAACGATTAGATAGCTGATATCCAACTTCCTGTTTTCCTCCATTATCAAAAAATAAAAAAGAGGTGAATCATTTTTAAAGACAGGAAAACATGTAAGGTAGTTTGGCAGGTCAAGAATCAAAGGTCTTAACAGTGTGTGTGGACACAGTAGAAGATACCTCTGAGTACTGTGATGTAGTAATGGTGTTTTGCATGTGATATATGCATGGCTAAATACACACATGCTGTGTGTGCAGATACAACAGCATGAAATTCTAATACCAAGAGCATAAATAACTGTGTGTGATTGCACTGAAGATGGAGAAAATAAAGGCCACATAAAGTGGATAACTGCTGTCTATCTTTGTACATGCTGAGAAAATTTCCTGCCACATACCATAGTGCTTTTCCTTCCACTTACTAGGAAACTTGTGGGGGTTTCATTTCCTGATCCTATTCCTCTGTACCCAGATGTTAACCTCACTCATGTGCTTTCAATGTGGCTGGAAAAAAACATGGAAAGGAAAGCAAAACAAAGTGAAAATGAGGTGGAGCTGACACTATGACAGATCTCACAGAATATTACAAACATTCCCAGTGTTCAAGGCATACCAGTGTCTACAGAGTCACATCCACTACAGTATCAACTGCTCTGAATTAAGCTCCATGTCTGTAAGAATCATTACACATTCTTCCATATCAGTATGGATTTTCAGTGTTGAGTCTCTGTGATTGTAAGAAGTCTATTTTAACTTCACTTTTGTGGCTTCAGAATGTTGGAAATTTTGTCTTTTGAAACATTTGATTTTGAAAATCAATGAAAAGAAATTACTATATCAAAACAAAAGGGCAAACTCATGCCTTTTACTATTTAATGTAAACCAGATAGTAACTATGAAAAGTTGGGCTCAGAGTTTTTTCTTTTTCTACTCTTGGGGTTACTCCTGATTCCTATATACTAGAGAAATCCTCAGCTGATGCTGCTAGTCCTTTTACTGAGTACAGGGCAAGAAGCAATGATGGAGCACAGCAGCCACCAGTAACCTGGCCCTTATCTGCAAAGGCAAGTGAAAACTGCTCCACTGACCTTTACAACACAAAGACATCCAGTAAGAAAAAGTTACATGCACTCAGCTCAAAATGGAGGAGACAAAACAGGAATGCTGAGTTTCCACAAACAGAGATGCACTGTTAGCATTCAAAGAGGGCTGCTGGGCTTTGTAAAAGCTGGGGCTTCCTTGCCAAGCAGAACGTGTTATCCATCTTCCGTAAAAGTATATAAATCTGTTTTCAGACAGTCTTCTTTTCTGAGATTTTTCCAGATTTCAGCGTCTCAGTGGAAATTATTTTGCACAAAAAATGTTAAGGTTTACTTCAATTATTTTGCATTGTTTTGTGTATATAGTCTTACATTAATCTGACCCAAATCTTTTATTGCTTAGCAGGACAGGGAAAACTGGCTGAAGACAAAAATCTGAGATAACCCAGTTCAAGAACCACTGAATTCACTTGTGAAGAAAACATTATTTGCTTCATTAGATTTCATTCTCATCAAAGACAAAGACTCACTAATCAAATCACTTTTTGAGTGTCCTCTGTGAGTACAAAACTAAAACCAATGGTTATACAAAGCTAAATTTTGGTATGAAAATATGATGCAGGAAAGTTTAGCCTCAGCTGTGCATTTCAAAAGCATGGACTGAACAATGATTTGAGTACTATATTTCCCTAAAATAATGAAAACAATTTTAATATTAGCACTGACATTTATGGCTCATGAATTTCCATATTAATTTTTATATTTGATTTAAAATTAGATCAAATCATGCACAACCTACTTCTGCAAAGCAGTTTTGGAGTAGAGGGAGGTTAGGATTACAAACCAAGTCAGCAAAAACTTTTCATGGTCCCAGTGACAGAACACAAGATACATTTAAATGCAGTCAAAGACAATCTGCCATTCAGACAGAAATCCTTGAGTGTGTTTTAACCACCCGTGTAGCCATGGCAACACAAAACTTAGCAGAATCTACCCCAGACCTTGGGTGAGTGCCAAGGTGGTGTTTAACCCATGCTAAAATTTATCCTGCTGCTTCCAGATCCTAAACCAGATGATACCTGTCTTGGCTGTGTGCAGGTTTTTGACTGCCACGTGGCAACCTTTTCTTCTGATGAACATCTAATCCCTGAAGGGGGAAGGAAGACATGCAGGTGCTGCAAAGCTGCCCCCACGTGTGCAGGGAGGTCTTGCTCTGCAAGGTGCTCAGCAGGATTGTCGCTGCTCCAGCATGGCAGGAATGCGTGAGGATGCTTCTCAGGCAGCAACCACACAGATTCCTTCAAGAGCTACAAGTGGCATGTGCAGCCTTGACATGGTTTCTTTTGCCTAACAGTCATGTCTAGGATCAGTGAACCCACTTGCTTGAAGGACTAAAGAAATAGTGAACAATCTTTGGACGTGGAAACAAGAATCTTTTTGTGGGAAAGTCTTGGCAACTTGTCTGGGTAGAGATAACAGAACATTTCTCTCTGAGCAACAGATCGTCAGATGATTTGTTACTACCTACTAAGGTGTAGCCACCAAGATGCATTTTTTCAGATACACTTGTCATGTGTAGGAGGCAGACAGAAATGTTTCAAGAATATTTTTCCTAACACCACTGAAAACAGAATTTGTCGTCTTGCAGCAAGTGCAAAGAAACCTTGTTATATTTCTGATTGCTGAAATAGGTCTTTGAGGTCTCCCTTGGGGTCAGAGCTAAACATTTGTTCCCCTGGGTATGACATAATATCCACCAGAGCTGCCTAGAGTTGTTTTCAAGAAGAAATATCTAACACTCTTTCTTCAAAACCACCCTTGTCCACAGTCTAACTAATGTTCATGTCCCTGTTGGCCCAGCAAAAGTTATTGCCAGTGGCTTGTGGAGAATCTGTATAACAAATATTGAGGTATAAGAGATACTTAATGTAAAAAATAAAGTTCTTTCAAAGACTGTTTAGAGGGTTTCTGGAGAAGAGGGACCATGGAAAGTTCTATCATTTAGTTGAACAGGAAATTTAAGACTCAAGTAACTAGCCCACTGTTCAAGGCACAAAGCCTTGAAATGTCAAGAGAGATCATTCAGACATATAAAAAAAGCACATGACTGATATTTTAGCCTGTTTGAATAACAAAGCAGCTATTAGCAAAACAGCTATTAGCAAAGGAGCAGAGAATTAAAAGTCAGTACTTGGCCTTTTCCAGAGGTTCAGGAGGAGCCCAGCACTGCTTTTTCATTGTGCTGACTTTATTCCATCTGAATATAGAGTAGACTTTTTGCAAGTTTGCAAGAATATTTTTTTGCTGTCTCAAATGCAATGTGTCCTGGGAATTGTGTAAGCTTGCACTGAAAACTACTCAGAAGAAAAATAATTCCTTACTCGTCTTTCTGCCTTCCCACATATGACCACACCTAGGTATTCCTAGGATAATGTAAATACATATTTTCAGAGGCAAATGATGATTGATAAATCTTTGTAAAAAATCTCCATAGTCATTTATCTGCCAGCAGCAACACATCCATATATAGCAGTGATGTGGGCAGTGTTTTCAATTTACATGAGGATCTGGGGATGGCAAATAATGTTTAGTCAAACAGCAAACAATTTTATACAGTGGCAATAAAAAAATTGGATTATATTTTTCCAGATGTAATCAAATCCAGGACAAGTATCCTTGAAGGATTTAGGATCTGCTAACATTGTGGTGGGAATTAGATATGTTCTTCTGTCTTTTGTTCCATGGATTATGCAAAAGGTAGCAGAGCTTATCATACAATTTTGAGCTTCTGTACTAAAAATGAAAATGATTGCCATCTCCTTTCCTGGCAGTTTTGCTAAATACTGCAAAGAAAAGCTTCATTATTTAATTTACTGAACTTGTTAGGCTGTATCAGAAATACACAGAAGACTAGCTGTAAAAACCTTCATTAAAGATAGGGAAGAGAAAATACTGCCTGCAATACCACCTTGGTGTTTATTACTTAACACAGAAAATTGTTTGTACTTAAAAACTATATCAACCCAGAAGATTAGAAGGCACTTCTTTTTTCCTGTTCAAGGGACTAGCATGGAAAGAAGAGTCTAAATCCATGCCTGAAAATGGAAGAACTATGACATGAAAATCTTGAAGAGATCATTCCTGCTGATATGAAAGATTTTCCACTTTTCGTGCCTAATCAACCCAACAAAAATACTTGAAATCATGTTCCACAGAATAATGAGTAATCTGGTGCTTATTGGATTCAAAACACTTTACATTCTCAAAAGTTTTTTTCACTGAGCCTGTCAGATTATTGCAGCCCTAATTTAGCAATAAAGGACAAGGATTTAGACAGCTTTAGTCAGAAATATAGCCTAATATCTGCAAACTTGTGTGTTTTAACATCGATTACACAGCACCATTCAAATGCAAAATGCACTTATTACAAACATTCTTTGGTAAACATCATTAAATAACTGCAAGCATCAAAGCACAAAATGAGATGTTTCATTTCAAAAGTTTTATAAACTATGATATTGCTTTCAAAAGTATGGTTTTAGGGAAAGTATTAGGAAATTACTCTGAAAAAGCTAATTTGCCCCTACTGAAAAAAAAACAGTATATCTGTTTGGTGGTTTTTTATAGATCTTCTGCGTTTATAGAGGCTCCTATTTTTATGAGTCCAGAAAAGAAACAGAAATTTTCACAGTATTTTGTTTAGTCCAACACTGCAGCTGAAAAAAAAAAAAAAATTCTGATAACAAGCATATAATTTCATATTTTGATTTTTAAAATTCATAGTATTACCAGATATTCTTTTGTCTTTTCAGCTATCATTCTTTGGTAACAAGTTTTGAGACTAAGAACTATGGATTCCTATGAGGGCTTCAAGTAATTGAGGGTACAATACAGCAATATTTAGGTAGAGTCTATGGAGTTTCTTCAGTTTAGCAGTTTCTAAGGGTAATCTGGTCTCCTTGTTTGATTATCCTGTGTTGTTGGTTGGTAAAATTAATTTAGTTAGGTATTAATATTTATGTGTCTGACTGTTCACTTAGAGCATGTGAGCTATTACCTTTGGCAGAGAGCTTCATGATAAACTCATGTGAATTTGGACAACTGTCAAATTTTTGGCCCTGCCCATACTTCTCCCTAAATCCTAAATTGTTTACCCCAATACTCTAACTTCAAAGGTGCACCATAGGTTTTTTTTATTTCACAGTAGACATGACATATAGCATTTTGTTGGATGGATACCTCAATGGATTCAAGGCACACAGCCGGTTTCTTGGATGTCCCACCAGGGCTGTTGGGGCTCTTGACACCACAGAGAAGCAGCTGATGGATGTCACCGCAGGCCCCCAGCCAGGTAATAATTAGCATTGACTCCATGATTGCAGAAGGCTGATCATTTGGTTTATTCTATCATCCTATACCATATTATACTATACTTATTAAGAAACTCGGTGACCCTTACAGCCAGTCTGATACAGCTTTGACCTAATTGGTCAATCCATCCAAACACCATCCAGTGTCCAATTAAGAAATCACCCTTTGGTAAACAAATCTCCATGACACATTCCACATGTGTGCAGCAGAGGTGCAACAAGTGGAGATAAGAATTGTTTCTCATTATTTTCTCTGATCTTCTCACAGCCTTCCCCAGGAAAATGCCTGGGAAAGTCTGTGCCTCCTCTCTGAGGCCAGAGAGCTGCTGCCACAGATGGGAACTCTCATCTAAAGGAAAATTATGCAGTTGAGTGCATTTGGAAGCTTGGTTGAAGCACTAAGAGCACAAGCTGCTGAACTTGTGGAGCATATGTCAGTTGATGCTGAAGTAAATGATAAAAAAAAAAAATCTTTTTGTTCTAGAAACTGAGTAGAAAATCAAGTTTAATCTTGTTTGATCACTGGTGATGCACAGTCCTGTTAAGCAAGAGTGTGTTCAGAAGTAGACAGGGAACATTTAACCTGCCCTGTCAGCCTTTGGGATCCAGAACACATGGAAATCTTGAAAAACAGAGGTGGCATTGGCCTCTAGCCCTGTGAAATGAGTTGTGCTCCTATTCAATGTATGTTGTTTCTACCAAACTTTTCAACATATAGAAGAAGCCTCCCTGCTACTAAGAGGCAGAGCACTCTGGATCAGGACAGAATTCACTCTGAAGGAGCTCCTGCTTCTGCCTGCATCAGCTCTAGGGAACAAACAAGCCACCAGTAATCTATGACCTTTTATAACCACTATATTCAGATAAAACACATTAAAAGGAGACTAAGTTTTTAACACATCAGGTTAATATCAGAAAAGGCAGAACAGTTTATCACAAGAGGTGTCAAGAGAAGAAGCACTAAACGTAAGTAAGAATCAAATCCAAATTTTCAAAGGGCACTTAAAATGTTGTGAGTTTTTAATGAACATAACATAAAAAAACCTGAAGGGACAGCAAGGAATCATTATAAAAGCAAAGATGAAAATTTTGAAAATCTATTAGTCAAATGAACAGAGAAGGGAGAGGCTGTGAGAATTTACATGACTGTTGTGCAAGCAGTGCTGTCCAAAGTAAAAGAACCTTCCTCCAGACTGGAGGAGGAATTGAAGGCTTCTGGAAAGTGCTCTCAATTGCTATTTTTCACACAGCCATGCATTTAATAAAATTTCTAATGGGGCACAAACTTTCTTTGGTTCTTGCCAGAAAATCTCATGCTGTGTATGTCTTGAACTAAGATAGTCCTGAATCACACAGGTTATTTTTCTACTCTTTTCTTACTCCCATGCCTTTCTAAAGGGTTTTGATAAAAAAACGACAGATTATAAATGTTATCTGTTGACTTTATAACAGGTCAAAAGACTTGACTGAGTGCTAACCCTGTGCTGAATTATGCTTAATACAATAAAGTTGATTTTTTTTCCGATTTTGCTTTTCTAGATTTCATTGATAAAATTCTAAAACGGTAAGAACCAAAATGCAAGCCAAATGAATATAATTATGAAGTAATTATAGATAGATCATTCAACTATAGAACTGCATCAGAATTTTTTATAAACTTAGATAAACAAACAAATCCATTTGCAAATTTATCTAATAGCTTTCTGTAATAAGATCTCTGTTTACCCTTGCACTTACCAAACATTTTATCACACTGTGTGCATGTTATTAAGTCCCAAGATGCTCTTTAGTGAGATTTATTTGCTAAATTGAATCAATTTTGTTTAGGTCAAATGGAAGTGCTCTGCACTATCTAAGACAGAGCTTTCATCATATGGAAGATGGTGGCATCATGCACCATTCTGCACTAATTATGTGCAATCCAAGATTGCATCAAATTGCAATTGCAGCTCCAGACTACTGTGATGTGGAGCTTGAAAATCCTTAATGGAAAAATTCACTCATCGAACAAATGAATAGCTATTATGTAAGTATGAAATAACTGTATTAATGTTCAATATTCAGCTCTTCTCAGAAGGGGTTCAAATTAAATGTAAAAACATTTAACTGAAAAGCAAAAAGTCTTGTATAAACCGCATGACAAAACATTTCCAAGCTGCTCATCAGCTCTGATGCTTTAGTTGATGGTAAACATATGGAGGAAGCTAAACTTCAAGATAAATGGTGCCTGAAGATTGAAAAGCTATGAGGGATAATGTGTATTTAAATAAAAATATTTCCAAAACCTAAAGTGTAACTTGGAGGACATTTCCTGTCATTGTGGTGAATTTCTAAGTAAAAGCCCTTCTTGAAAATTCTCTTACACAAACTGCTCTGCCTGAAGTTCTATTTTTTTAGGGCATCCTGGTGAGTGCCCCACCTGTGCTACACACCACCATGGATGTTCCTGATTACTCAGTGCAGGTTTAGAATCTTTCTTTCCCCAGCTGTACCTAGGGCTGCTTTTCTGTACTTGTATAGCAGAATATTTCTATACAAAGCATAGGGAAGCTGTGGACAGAAAATAGGATGCCATAGCTCTCCTACAGATGAGTATTGTCTTGCTATTGGCACCTTAACTCGAAGACACAAAAGAATCTTAAAGATTTCCTTATCAAGGGAACTGGACAATTTACTGTAAAATTGGACAGTCCTGGAAGATCCAGAAAAAAGGACTTAGAGAAAGACAGACAATATGCACAACAACCTCTTCAGTCCACTGGATGTAAAGCATATTGCAGCATTTGGCCCTAAGCTTAGCAAAACTTCATCCATGAGGGTTGTTTTCCAAGTGACTCCTCAAGTTGGAAGAAAAGGCTGACTTCCTTGACATGTCTCTTCATGGAAGATCCCAAAATACACAAATGGTCCCCCACAGCTGTAGGACTGTTCCTGCTTTCCCTTTTCTGTCCCTGCAAGAAGGTGTGGCTGCAGACACACAGCGTGCTCCTGAAGACACAGCTGTATGTTTCAGCTGGCATTGGAGATGGTTGTGGGAATCTCCCATTTTAGAGAAGCAGAGTGGGTTTGGGAGGGAATATATAAAGACACCACATCAGCCATCATCATCTTCCTTGAGAGCCAGCAAGACCTTAAGATGAGATACATCCCTCTATTTCCTCTTCTGAACAAATGTTATTGTTTTTGATATTTTCAATCTCACAGGCTACAATACTCTCTTAAAACTATTCCAGGTCCTTTAAACCAGAAAAAACATGCACAAAATAATAATGAAATCTGCAAAAGCGCCCAAGGGACCCAGGGCTGGAGCATTTTACAGCATGGATGTGGCTGGGTTACTGAAGTGCAGCATAGCTCTATTTACATCCCACTTGTCCTGCAGACTCAGAATCAGTGTCTGGAGCAACTACATTTGTCAGGATGTGATTGTCACCCTGCACTAGACAAGTAAAATCTCTATTTGTCTATTTTTTTATTTCTGTATTCATGCATATGTCTACCACCATTGTGTCTTTTTCAGCTCCAGTACACATAAAGAATAACTCCATTCCAGACAGCTGGAATATAGTATTATAAAGAAGGTGCAAGAAGAGAATCAAGACTAGAGGTGGTTTAACTTTAACCAGCAACTCAGCCCCACATAGCCACTTGCTGACTTCCTCACCAGCAGGATGGCAGACAGAACTGGAAAAGTTAAAGTCAACAAACTCACCTGTTGAGATAAAGGCAGTTAAACGGGTAAAGCAAAAGCTGTGCACAAGCAAAGCAAAGCAAGTTCATTTACCACTTCCCATCAGCAGGCAGATGCTTGGATACCTCCAGGAAAACACAGCTCCTTCACATGTAACAGCTACTTGGGATGACAAACACCATCAGTCCCACCACTCCCATCTTCCTCCTTCTTCCCACAGCTTTATATGCTGACCATGACACCATATGGTCTGGAACATCCCTTTGGTCACTTGGGGTCAGCTGTCCCAACTGTTTCCCCTCAAAACTTCTTGTGCACACCAGCCTCCTCACTGGTGGGCTTAGGTGAGAGACACAAAAGGCCTTAACCCTGTATAAGGGCTGCTCAGCAGTAACAAAAATATCTGTGTTATCCCCTCTGTTTCCATCACAAACCCAAACTACAAATGCACCTCAGCTGCTTAGAAGAAAATTAACTCTATCCCAATCAAAATCAGTACAAGGTCCAAAGCCTGCATTATTTGATACTCTTGCTCTTGACTGATTCTTTAATACTTCAATATGATGTTTTAAACACACCAGAACCTTCACAAGACAAACTAATGAATTATTATTTTAATACATATTAGCCAAAATTCCACTGATTGTTCTAAACCACGCAAAGGAAAATTATATCAAAAGCCAGCTTTTACTGGAATACAAACACTCTAACCAGCTACATTTCTTAAGGCATCTTGGCTTTTAATTTGATATTTTGCAATTTGCTTGCCTGCATTTCAGGCATCACTGGGCCACAGTTAGTGAATGGAAAATTAATCTGCCTTCTCTAATAGTCCTAACCTCTTCCTCAGCTGAGTGGTTTGGAAGGGTTGCAGCGACTTCAAAACACTATAAAAATTACTTCAGTCATGAGGGTGCATCAACTTCACAGCACTTGTAGCTCTATCTTGAGTCAAGTACAACCTGAGCAGCTCATTATATTCAAAATCTAGACAAATGTGCAGGCATAAACCTCAGCTTTCTAATCATGGCCATATAAAGAATTTATGCTAGCAGTAGAGCATTTTGAGAGGTTCTACACAAATTTTAACAGTTGAGATAAAAAATGAACTCTCTCTTTCTTTGCTTTTTTTCCTTCCTTAATCCAATTTCTCACTGTTATGTAAAAAAATTGGTGATGAAAATACTCATCTAGAGCTGGAAGTACTTATCTAGACCTTCATTCTCATCTATATTGGGGTTTTACCTCTTTTCTTCTCTTATAGCACTTCTGATATTATAGTAGAGGTATTCACAACCCAAAGTGCCCCCTAGAAATCTCTTAGTAAGTTGCACAAATGTTGGAATATTTTTCTTCTCTGCAAAAGGCCTTCTTATTTGAATACTGCTAAATCATCTAAACTGAAAATTATTTATAAATTAGTTTTGTAGAACAAAGTCCTTGCCTTTAGAAAAGTCTGAATTGCTGTAGATTACAATTTTTTCTTATAGAGTATTATCCAATGCATTTATGGATTCTTAATTTTAAACCTTTATTCAAATTATATCAATTGAACATGATGTTATACTGCAAGTATAGGACAAATTTCATTTCAGGAAGCACATACAAAATTTTTATCTATTTTTTAAAGAAAAAGCTATTTAATACAGGTTTGTTGCCCTTTTAGTTATAACCAGAAAAGCAATCATTTCTTAAACAAGATAATTAGCTAATATTCATATATTTCCATACACATTTTCACACACATGTGTGCCAAAATAACTCACACTTCTTTTACACTGGATTTATTTTAGACAAAACAGCGCATGTCTTCTTGCTTTACATTTTGTTAACTCTCCAATAACATGTTTGGGGCTTACTAATTTCCCCTTTTAATTTCAAGTATTTTCACATTAAAACCCCTAAAGAGAGACTACAGCTGGGATCTCATAATATAAGCATCAAACCTACATGACCTGACTTCCAACTTTAAAAATCACATAGCTAGAAGGGATTACAGGTAGTCATTAGATCATGCATCCTTATACATAAGCAAGTTTTTAGTCTTTCCTCCTATAATTTCATTATTATTTGTCCTATTCACTGTGAAAAAAAGGGACAAATTACCATCTTCTTTGCAACACTCTCACATATCTGACTATTGTCTTCATAGCCTTTGTCTCTTAATGATTAAATAATTTTTTCAATCTTTCAGTGCAGGCCATATTTTACAATTTTGTGATCATTCTTCATCATTTTCTCTGAATTTGTCAGATGCTTTTATTTAAATGCATTGTCCCAAGCTGGGTTACTATTCTGTTACCTTGACATTAACAAGCAGAGGGAAAGCAGTGTTTTATGACTTACATACTATTTTCCCTGAATGTGTAACAATTTGCCTTTTCCATTTGTGGCTTTCACTCACATTGTGATCCACCACAGCCCCAAGACCCTTTTCTGAAGTTTTGCTATTGAACTAGATATTTGTTTCCCTTATATGTCTAGTTATTACTCCTGCCCAAGAATAATACATTACACTAGTTCCTACTCAATTTCATCTTACATTTTCAAGTGGCTTAGTCAATTTCTTGAGGTCAGTTTTGAATTCTCTGGTCTTCTCATGGCACCCAACTCCATGTTACCTGAAAATTGAATGGGATTATTCTTCAGATCATTAGGGAAAAAACTGAACAAAGACCAAAAAATCATCTCTGGTGAACCATACCTGCATTTGTCTTTGTTGAAAAACATTGATCATCACTTCAAACTTCACGTCTGAAGGCCATCTAGACAAACGCCTAACGCTAATATAAATCTTTTTTTTTTTTTCAATTTGTTAGGACAATACAGAAAGCCCTAGTAAAGTCAAGATAAATCACGTTTATGTTCTCAAATCCTGTTTGCCTGCTGCAAAAGGAAATTACATGGATTTGATTCTTTTGTTTTGGATGCACTCATATCCTAGTTGTCTTCCAGTTATAACAGTTTCAGTTACTTGTTCAAGCATTTCTTGAGAGCAGAAATTAAGTTACCAGCTGAATCATACCCTGGTCTTCCTTTCTCCTTATTTGAAGATAAGCATTGGCTCTCCCTTCATGAACTTTCCAAGTTTCAAGCCTATTACACGCACTGCAGTGCAACTTGAGTATCCAATAGTTCATCATAAAGTTGTTAAAATCATTAGGACATAAATAATCTCTTGCTGACTTGATAAACTCAAAATTTCTCCATTTCCATTCAAAGCTCATGGTTTTACTTTATTGTATGACTTCTCATTTTTCACTTACCATGCTTGCAAAGACCAAGGAAAAATGTTATTACAAAATTTAACCTTCTGAGTATCATCCAACAATAGCTTTTCCTCTCTGCTGAACAGCTGACCAATTCACCCTTTCTTTCACCTTCCCTGTGTTACAATTGCACTTTCAAATTGATTGATATCTCTTGGCAGATGCATCTTGTTTTGAGCTTTGACTTTTTAAAATTTTGTTCCTACATGTTCAGGTTATATTTATCACTCATCCTCAGCAGCCTGACCTAGTTTTTGCTTCCAGCTTTATTCCTTCTTGTACTTAAGGCTCATGTTTTAATCAAGCTGATTTCTTACTGTATTTTTTCCCTTTTTCTTCACAGTGGGGTAGAACACACCTGTGGATGAATACTGTCATTGTGTGCATTATTGGTAAGGCACTAACCCTTCAGCAGCATTTTTCTTAACATGAGATCTTGCTTACCCATTCTGTGAATTGAAGGCTACCTTCTATCCCTCAGCTGCTATTCCTCCTTGTCCTGAACAATCATGAATCTTTTTCTAATGGGCACTATTAAATGAACCTCTCAGCCTCAAATTCTCATATATTCCTCACAATCATCAACAAATATAATCTCTCCTTTTCTTGCTTTCTGTACTTCTTGAATCAGAAACATTTTGCCTGATACAATCCAAAGGTTTTCCAAGCAATTTGCTGAATTTATTTCCCAGCAGACATTCCTCATTATCTCCAGTTAGATTCTACTTAATATAAAGGTTCTTCCAACTTATCACATCTTCTTTTTTTCTCTCTGCTCTTTTCTGCTTATAGTACAAACCTTGAAAATAAGATGCAATTTAAAGATATATCTTGCACTTGAACACTGAGGTTTTGGAAAATTAATGTCTAGCATGTGTTTTGCTTGATGGGAATACAAAGATCAGTTCAGGATAGTATTTTCAGGATAGTTTCAGTCATTGACAGAGCCCATGAGCTCTGGCAAATGTAAATTCCTCTATTTTATTTAAACATGTGGTTTATAGTTTATAAAAATACAGCAGGAATATTAAATAGTGATCTCATAAGATTAAAATTGTCATGTACCAGCATACTGGCCAGATATCCTTACCAGAAGCAGATGTGGAAGCTGTCATTTCAAGTCAAATAATTCCTCATCAAGCATAATGCAAATGATAAAATGGAAAGTTTTCAAGATGAAGTTAGACCCTGACTAGACTTCTTGTATGCAATGACATAAACACTGTCAGAATGACTTTGAAATTGCCCCACTGCAGATAAGCCTAAGGAGCCACAGATACAGTGCCAGTGCAGAAGGCATTTCAAGGGAAGGAAACAATACCTCCCAAACACAGCAAAATGATGAAGAGTTTTCCTTTTCTTACTATATATGTAGCACAAATTCGCTGTATAACAAAGCTCCAAAAATCCCTATTCTCTATCAGATCATACATAGGGCTTGAAATGACAGCTTAGCATTTCAGCTTTTGTTCTAAGAACTGTTTTGGCATACTGAGTATTTTTTAAAATAATTTAAAAACTTGACTTGATATAACCAATATTTTGAATTCTGTCTGCATCTGTAAAGTTCTGGAATGAATAGATGTGAAAACACAAAAGGGGCATATATATCATAATGATGTCTTCTTTTCAAGAATGGTAAATCAAACTTTATGACCTTCAACTTCTAAATTTTAGATAAAATAAATGAAAAGGATTTTTAAATCCTAGGTACCTTTAGAGAATACAATCGCCTGAACCATAAAATCCTCAACAGCTTAGGGACCTCAAGAGCCTACTCTTGCAGGAAGCAGAAAAATGGGGAGGGTACAAGAGATAAGACAGTGTTTCACAGAAACTACTTAAGATATCTCAGTGGTAAATAACAAGTATATATAATTGTCTTAGTGATGTAAAGATTAGCTTAGTGCTGAAATATTAGAATGCTTCAATCTAAAATGGCTCCTTCTGTACAGAACATAGAGAAGCCTTTCCTTGCAAGTGCCACCAGGAATTTATAAGAATTTAAGTTAACTTAGGCTTATCTAAGCTACCAAAGATATCTTGCCATCTCTTTACTTTAATTGCACTGATACCTTATGCAGTGCATAATCCTTCAGTTACCTGTGGAATCACATGTCTATATGTAAATTTTTAACTTCTGGGTCATGGACTCTCAGTGCCTCTACTATTGACTTCTGATATGGTCACAGAGTAGGATTAGGGTTTATCAGAATGACTACAGGGGGTAGAGAAGATTTACAGAGACTGTCTTAACTGAGTGTGTGAGAAGAGTCCACTATAGCAATGCAGTGGGACTTATATAGCCAGTTAACTCCGAGGTGAGGGTGGCCTTCCTGTCCTCACAGAGCACCCCATGGTCCCATTGTCAGGAGAAGTAATGGTGCTGAAATTGTTGTTCTTCCATCAAACAGGTCAGAAGACCTCCATCATGGTTTATGAGGCCTTTTCTTTTCTCTTTGCCATAGACAATAGGTGCTGGTTAGACATTTTAGCCTCTTTCTCCTGGAACCAATTTTAATCATGACCATAGAGCACTCCTTTATTTTGACCTATTACTAAAATTTTCTGAAAGTGCTGAAAAGTGGTTTTATCACACAGTTTATAATTTGAAACACCTGTAGCATATCCAGCTCCTTGTAAAACTCCCCAGATCACACTCTAGTTCCTGAGATTAGATTCCTTCAGCTGCTGTACTTTTCCAAGAAAAGTGCTCATCCTTATTGCCAGCCCTAAGCACTTCTGTAACCTTACACTTTCCTTTTTTTTTTAAGTTATGGTTTAAGCACAATAAAATGAAATCTTTTAAGGCCAAGAGTGGAAAGTAAAACAATAGGTGGCTACTTACCCAGCGAATAAGCAAGCAGAACTGCCTGAAAAAGCTGTAAGAAGCTGTACAGCAAGAAGATGCATAGTAAAAGCTATATAACACCTAGATAAAAGGGTTAAACACAGGAAAGGAAGCATAGGACCAAGCAGGCAGACTATATTGGTAGATTTCTCTTGCACAGGTGTTTTGCCAAAAACACCTGCTTCTCTATCAAAAAAAAAAAAAAAAAAAAAAAGGATCAAATTCATCCTTCTGTTTGTATGTTCAGAATCACACAAGAGCCTATAAAGCATAATTTTTCTGTAAGTAGGAAATCAAAGCCCAGGTCTATTAGAAATGGAGTCTTGCTCCCAGGTTCTCACCTGTCATAAGGGCCCCAAGTCTACATCCCTCTTGGGCCCATAAAAACAAGAGGCACCAATGCTGCAATTTCCGAGACAAAAGCATGTGCTGAGGCATCAGCCAGATCCTTCACGTTCTTTTAGTTGGGCCATTACCTGGGCCTCCTTTCTGCCCAAGCATCAGCATTCATTAGAAGAGTGGTAACACAATTGTCTTTTGAACTCCTTCTTGTCTTCCAGTTTGGCTTGAGGTGTCTCAACATGCCCAAAGCTTAGCAGGGAGAGAGAGGTCACATCTAAGACAAAGTTCATATATTTTTCTTTTAAAAAATACATAAAATGTTCACTAAAAACCTTTAGTGTTCCCAAAACAATTTTCCAATATCACAGATAGTAAAAATATTCAGTACACAGGTAGTACACACAGTACAGAAGAAAACAATAATTTTATACCGCCCATGGATGGTTACCCCCAGGTAATGTATCAGTATTAGAATACTGCTGTGTGGTTATTATTAAAAATTATACCATCAAACATTTTCTTTCATTCTTTCTGACTGTTAAAGAGAGAGAGAGAGATAGAGAGAGAGACTGGGGGAATCACAAGCCCCTTAGGATGAAGACCCAGATGCTGGAGATAAAAAAATGTAGGTATCCTTTCTTTGGTAAAGCAGAATTAGGGAAAAGTTTCTGAAGGAAAAATGGAAAAAACAATCTGGCACTATTGTGTAACAAAATAATGTTCCATTACATTTTTTCTAAACTTTCTTGCCATTGGAGATATTTGTAGGAAAGCAGCAATGAAGGTAACTGGTAATTTCCAGTGTTAATGACTGATAAATTAAGACTGTATTAAAGACATTGGCATTGATATATTTCTTTTCTGAGGTTTTGCAAAACTTCTCATTTCTTCACCCATCTGCATGTAAGAGAGCACATTAATTTTTTCCTGATAAGTTCCCAAAGCTTTGTGTTAGTGTATACTACAAAAAAAAGGAAGACAGCTAATAAGTTAGTGGGGCTAGAGTACACAAGCAAAGAAAGAGCTGATAAACCACTATGCCCTGAGGCAGCTCCTGTAGTGAAAAAGAAATGCTTGGCCTGAACTCAACTATACAGATGTAATGCCAAAAATGAAGTAACTCCTGGCTTTAAAGCCCCTGAGAGTCTTAGAAAGCTTCTCCAGACTTCAGATTACACTGTAATTTATTTTCCAGTGATTCTGTAGTGAGTAAATCACTAACTGCCATTAAGGAAATTGAGCTGGTTTCCTGTTCCTGACACAGATTACTCACAAGACCCTGGATCAGTCACAATGCAGTACTGGAAAAGATAAAATTATTTTTTGAGTGTCTGCATATCAATAGTGGAATATTAAGACAGAGGATAGTGATGGTACCAATTTTAAGGCTGACAGTAGAGAGGTCATAAGTGAAACATGATACCTGTAATACAGGAAGGATGCATGCAAGTTTGCAACATTTAAGACAAGAAATAAATGTATCCCAGTCACAAAAAAATTATTGAGCCTCTTTAATCATCTGTGAAACAATTAAAATACCTAACTTCTTCCTGAAAGTACTTACCAAGGAAAAAACAATAATGCAGAATGCAACAGGAACTTCCAGCCAAATATTGACCTGAAAACAGAGTATATTTTTTTCATAATACCTGTAAGCTAGTTATTTAATAAATAAAATCCTTAAGTATTTTAATTTATTTAAATATTTTATATGTGTTTAAAGCACTTATTCAATACCTTAAAATTAGTTAAAATTAGTTCTGATACAGAAATCATCTGATATTTGATAATCTGAACCAACCAATGTTTCTTCTGGTTTTGGAATCTCATGGTTCTTTTGTTGTTGCACCTTATCCATCTCAAACAACTTGGTGTAATAGGGTATATCAAGTCATTTTTAGGTGCTATTACTACGTTGTTTGTATTACAAGCAGACAAAAAAAAAAAAAAAGAAAAACTGTATCTATTCCTATACTACACAGGAAGTATGAGTTTTAAATCCCTTCTCTTTGAGTTGTCCTTACAGCTGATACACTCAGGAGCCAAGAGAATGCTACCCGTGGCAGTGGCTGTTTTACTGCACTGACAACAGAGGAAACACAGGAAAACTGTCTTCCCCAGCTTAAAATCTTTTTCTGGAGGTAGAAGGGGAAACGAGGGGAAATTTCAAAAGGTCCATACTTAACACAAAAGCCATTGGTAATACTGAGAATAAAGTCCTTGTTCATGGATCTTACAGTTCTAGCAGCTGAGATAATTGGACTTGCCAAGAGCAGAAACCATAATGATCGCTTAGAGTAACTAAATAGAGGGTGGAAGTTTCCCTTCTGACCTTTTATGACAAGCTAAAGCAAACAGCTTCTTGCAGAAAAAGATAGATACAGATGGAGAAGTCCTTTGTCACATTCTGGCTGGCTGTGAGAGCCCAGAGCTGGGGGTTGTGCAAAGGTGGCCCTTCTGGTGTCCGAAGATCTTGTTAGAGCCTGTAAACTTTTCATAATCATATTTGTATTCTGCACTTCCTACTTCTCATGTCCTTCCTTTTCTACAGGAACAAATTTAACTTGTCTTTTGAAATCTCATTACCACAAAAATTTCTTCTTCCTGCGTCAGCCAGGCCTTACTGGCTGATAAAGAGTGAAAACAAGTTTTAATAAAAAGTAGGATTATTAAACTAGAAGTTGTTTACACACAGAGTGGTGTAGCCAAGTTAGAGCGTGCACTGCATGTTTTCCAGCTGCTGCTCTTCCATCAAGCTCTGTGTGTGCCAATTGCCCAGATTTTGGGGCTAATAGGAGATCAGATAGTCTGGCAGGTGATGAAATGCCTTCAAGCAAAAGGAAGTGGTGGGGTGGCACAGATAAAACTGTAGCAGGTTTAATGTAACAGAGAAAGCATAATAAGTTAAAAACACAATGCATCACAGTGTGTAGGACGCTTACCTTCACTCCAGCAAAAAGCTATTCTGGTTAATTCATGTAATCATTTCGCTGTCACTTGTCGTGCCTGCTCCTAATAACAGAAAGACTCAAAGTACTTTTTTACATCTCTGACAGAAGATACTGAATGTTAATAAGAGCAACAAGAAGGGACCATTCGGGAAGGCATCTTGCTTGCTGGCATTCCAGAGAGTCCCTTTGTTATCTTAAGCAAAGGTATCAGCTATATTGAAGATATTTATCTGATATGTTATGGGAGACATACGCATGACATAGAAGGAAAATACAGGGTTCCTCAAGCTCAAGTGTTTTCTGAGGAAAGGATTGCCATGCAAATGATGGTATTTTTCTGCAACTAGCCTGTCTGCCTTAGTTTGCTGTCCTTCATGTAAACTGGGAATGAAATGTAAGGAGGCTGATAATGAGAACATGAAATCAAACAATATAAAACAACTTGATTCCTCAAAAGAATCATGTGGGAAACATAATGTTTGATTTCTTCCAAAGCTTTGTTGATTTTAGCTTATTATTTATACAGCTAAATGCTGCTTCTGGGAAGAAATGGACATGAATATACTGTCAACAATGTAAGGATTATTCTCAGACTGACTGAAACCCAAAAAGGTCAGAGATGTGAACAACACAGTCTGCTTTTCTAAGACAAACTGTGAGTTAACTGTGCTGTGAAGAACTCACTGAAAGAGAAACATGTACAGAGAAGTGCTCAGATTTTTTTTCAAGGTAGATATACAAAGTAACTGTTTTCTACAGCAAAATTAAGTCTATTTATTTATGAAAAACAGCGAAGACAAAAACTGATACAAAGAGCATATTTTATGTTATATGAATTCAAATTTGTTATTATACATACATCCAATTAAATCTCAACTTGTTTCCTAGAGAAAAGACTATTATGCCTACAGTATATATGGATTGTAGGCATTATATTTGTTAATCAGAAATCAACAGGACCTTACATTTGCACTTAACTTCCTGTGGCTTTATGACTTCAATGGGAAATATGACAACAAAAAACCAATTTATGATTTGATATTATCTTGGTGTGTACTGCAAAAAGTGGAAAGATCTGATCTGTGAAATTCTTTAGCCTTTTATAAAACCCTCGCATCAAGAAAGATAATGTTCAAAATATGAACCTACCTAATTAGGTATATGCCAGTTAAAATAAATTACATACACAAAGAGGTACTGAGGTGAATGCCTATTGAGGAATTGCAAAAGCAAGTAACACTATCTTGGCTCATCCTGTAACCATTAAAATTGTAGAGACTAATATTTTTCAGAAGAATTTAAATAGATTACTCCAGCTCTAAGTGAAAGATTAATCTCTTTAATAAATCATCTTGAAATTAATTATTCCTAAATGACTTCAAAGATCCATGCTGAAGCAGCAGTTTTTAATTGCATTTTAAGTGATTCATTCCCTTATACAGTCATTACATGTATCAGTTTCTTAGATGACCAAAATGTTAGTTAGTGAAGGTTCTTGAGTTCATTAGAAGGCCTACACAAGGTGAACGCTCATCAGTTTGCCCAAACCACTGTGCTGCCTGAAACCAGGCTTCAGCAAGTATCTTCTGCAGTCAACAGTTCATGATCTGCTATGTTAACTGCATTTTGCATCATTCTATATTTATTTGTTACTGCAGAACAAATTCAGAGCAGAGCCAGCTTCAGATGTCAAAGTGGTTTTTTTTTCCCCAGGAAATTACTTTTCAGGGTGAATATAAAAATTTTATTCTTTCAATGAATAGTTATGGCTGAATATTCTGGGCTTGTCTACTTCTCAGAATTTTTTAAAATATAATGCAATCTCTCTTAAGAGGGAAATCTCTTCCTGGTTTTGACAGTCACAACAGAACTTGCAGTCAGTAGACTGAGACACATTTTTAGTTTTTTACTGGACAGTAGGGGTCAAAGCTGGGGATTGAAAGGGTTAAGAACTGTCTTGTGGACAAGTATAAATATTGAAAATGGCATGAAAAAGAACTTGCAGTTTTTTAAAATATTTAAAGAACCTTTGAGGTTCTTTAAACCTCTGAGGTTTAAAAGGTTTGAAGAACTTTCTAATCTTATATACTTCCCTAGATACCTGCTATATGGGTATTCTGAGACAGGACAGTAAAAAGACTTTTGGACCAATCCAGTTCAGCTTCTCACTTCCAGATCATAAATTGCAGGAGTGTGTATTAGGGAATCAATGTAACTACATTTGTGAGCTCTACAAGCAACAAAGAGAACATGAGAAACCACACTGAAGAGGAAAATAGCATAAGATTGACCAGTGGCTGGAAATGGCAAGCAATGACCAACTAGACAGGGGCTGTTTACCCTCAGAAAGTGAAGATTTAGGGCAATAATATGACAGAAGGCTAAAAATAACCATGTCAGGGAGAAGGTGAACAAGGAATGATTATTTTACTATATAGGAACTAGGTTGTCAAATAAAATTGAGAAGCAGGTTGAAAACAAAATGGGGAATGAAGCCCTTTAACATGACACTGCTAAAGTCTTGGAATTCTCTGCTGCAAGATGCTGAAGATTGCATAAGTTCACAGGTGTTTGAAAAGTAAGCACATAAAGTCATGGACTAGAAATCCACCAAGCAGTATAAAATACAAGGACAAAGCTACTGGTTTAGAATCTGAAAATGGGAGTAGGAAATACCATTACATGTCTGCTTTACATTTGTGTGCCTCTGCTGTCTTCCCTTAACTTCTCCCCTTCTTGCCTAAACTTCCCTATTGCTCACTTGGAGAAGGACAATATTGGGCTAAATGAATCTGTGACCTGACTTGGCACACTTTTTTCTAGAAGCCCCTTGTCCAACTCACATTTCTCTTCATTTGTTTTTCCCCTGAACTACACAAGCTGTTGAACAGTTGAGTACTTAAAATTTCAGAAGGCAAAAAGAGTAGCATGCCCTTCCCTGTCACAACACATTTGGAACTTTCTCCTCAGCCATTGGGTTTCAGTTCTAAGAATCCAAAAATTGTAAAAGATGTAGACAGATGAAAAATTTAAATATGTCAATGGTTGCTTTAATATTTAAATAAAATAAATCCATGCAAAAATCCCAATGGGCTTAACCTAGGACTAGGGATGTTGATGAAAACTCTGTGGTACCTCTCATTCCTACAGCTCCTAATTAAGTCATTGTCACCCTATACCGTCCTACCCCAGTCTAGGCTCAGTCTCTGCTTGGATCATACTTCACTTTGCTAAGCCCTGCAGCGTGGTTGGCGGATGCTGCTCTGGGGTACAGGGTTCTGGAATACATTATACTCAGCAGCAGCAGGGCCCCAGGGAGCCTGCTGGAAATGTTGGCTTCACTAACGCTGTTGGGAGTGAAGGGGAAGGCAATTAGGGTAACCCCTAAGCCCCCTCGAAGATCACTGGATAGCGATATTACTGACAATTAAAGGAGAGAAAACAGGACTCTGACAGTGAAAATACCAGAGAAAGTCAAGCTCTTTTCCTACCTATACAACAGAATGGTTCTGCTGTTAAAAAGTCAGAATAAATTCTGATTTTTAATGCTCCAGTAAATGTTTATATACTAGAAAGGTTTACAAAGAAATAATTGTGTTAGTATTCTTCCTGGTTACATACCGGCATCTTATAATGAAAAAAATAGATTAAAATGTCTTTGTTGTACTACATTATTCTATAACTGAGAATTAGGTTGTGTTTCATTTTAAGTATTTTCAAAAGATATAGATAATTACAGCTCTTACAGCAATGAGGTAAATGTGAATTCTCAGGTGGGCTTTTAAGCCTCATCTCAGCATGTTTGATGTAGAAACAAATATTAAAAGTACTCCAGTATTTTTTGTCAATGCTTTCCTGAATAAATTCTATTAAAATACATATTCTTGTGGTCTTTCATGCAGAAAGTATAATGAAAGTATAATGAAAAATGAAATTTTCATCTTAAAATGACTCATTGAGATGCCAAAGATTAAATTAGAGATATCAACTAACAATCCCTTCCCATTTGCTTGCAGTTGGTCATACCAATCTTCAGACAATATATGTGAAGTAAGTAATTTCTACTAATCCATTCCTGTGTTATGACACAACCTGTCAGATTTTTAGCTCAATTGTAAAAACTAATGGTGGGCCATACACATTCAGAATGATATCTGATCCCCAGCAACTGTAGGGCAGCAATATAAAAAAAATATATAAGTTATTTTCTTCAATAAGTGAAGGAAAACTGCATGCATTATGGAAATGAGAATTTAGTGCAGTATTTGACTAACAAAGGACAGGTCCAGTTCCTTTTCAGCTACTTCACAAAGATATTCCACCATATCAAACAATATCTAAAGTAGACATTTTTGAGCTGAAGAAAGAGCAAATGAAGAGAGAGCTAAAGTCTGCAGCAAAATATTGCCTCTATGGGAAGATTTTTTTTTTCTATCTGCATAAACACTTGAATAATTACTCATCGGTTTTTCAAAGTGGAAATTTGCAAAAAGCTGTTGAGCATGGTTTTCAGTAGTGTAAGAGCTAAAGCTCTTCAGCGTCTCAATTACATCCTTGGAGGAGCTATAAAAAAAATGAAAACATGCAGATTGTTCCAATCTATGAGAACACCTTCATTTACTACTTATTTGTCAAACTGAATAAACTAAACTAAACAGTAATGACCATTGGAAAGTTTTAGATAAATAAAATATGCTCAAAAGTGGGAAAAAAAATTACTATCAGGTATCTGCAGCTTTGCTGGGTGAGCTAATTATTCATGTAGAGACATTTTCTAAATCTGTCACTTCAGACAGTAATGGCTTCTAATTCTAGAAAGCCATTTCCTAGAGCAGTAGTTGCTATTGCCCTAACTTAGCAACAAACCCAGTGCAACCTCCACTTCTTCAGAACAAAGACACTTGGCTCTCACCGAGAATCTCTGTATCACCAGCACATTTTTACACGCCTCACATGAAGAGCACTTAACCATGGAACAGTTGGCTCAGAACACTGTTATTAACATTGTTGATATCAATTTACCTTCCCTGTCCTAGTAGCAACATTTTCAACAGAAACAGGCCAGAACTAAAACCTGCTATACAAAGATGCCTGGTTTACTGGTATGTTCAATCCATGCCTGGTTTTGCAGCTCCAGCATAACTCATTCTTATACCCTTCATGCTTTAACACTTCAGCACCATAGACTATTCAAGGAAGTCTTTGCAATCTACTTTTCACAAAAGCACCTTTCTTTAAGGCCTAACTTCCACTATACCCAGAGTGGATTTTAAACCTAGGCTTCAGAATAAACATGTCTGCACACACTTTCTACATGGAGGTGAATGCAAGCTGAAGCTGGAGTTCAGCAAAAAGGATGAAGATGTAATTCTGTGGAAACTGTTTCTCTGGACTCTGTCACCAAAGTTCATCCTCTTTGTTCCTGTCCCATACTGAAAAAGAGCCTTTTGAAGACTGGGGTGACATTTGCTTTCCTCCAGTCCTCAGGTACTTCTCCTGATTACCATAACCTTTCAAAGATGATCATGAGTGACTTTGCTGTGGTATCCACCAGCTCTCTCAGCACTCATGGGTGCATCCTGTCAGGGCTTATGGACATGTGGATGTATATTTTGCCTGGGTGTTCTCTAAACCAAACCTCCTTGACCACGGGAAAGTCCTTTGACGTCCCTTTACCCTGGATCAGAGATTCCTGAGGGCTGCTCTAGCCAGTGAAGATGGATGCAAAGACTGAGCTCGGTTACTCTGCTTTCTCTGCACCTTCTGTTACCAGTGTCCCCTCTCCATTTAGAACCACATTATCCTTTGTTGTCAATGATGTCTTTGAAAAGTTGTCCTTGACATCCTTGGCTGGAATTAATTCCAGATGGACTTGTCCTTCCTTGTCTCATTTCTATTTAACCTGAAAACCTCTCTATATTCATTCCAAAGGGCCTGACCCTGCTTCCATCTCCTGCTTACGCTTGAGTAATGACAGGAGGTCCCTGTTCACCCATGCAGGTCTCTTACCCCCATTGCCCAATTTTTTGCTCATCAGGATGCATTTTTCTTGAGCCTGGAGGAAGTGATCTCTAGACATCAACATTCCCTGCAGGGCCCATTCCCATGGGATTCTTCCAAGAAGATTCCTGAAGAGGCTAAAGTCAGCTCTCTAAAGTCCATGGTGGCAATCTTACTTGCTGCCCCACTTCCTACTCACCCAAGACTGAACTCCACAATCTCATGGTCACAACAGCTAAGACTGCTCCCAACCTTAACATCTCAAAGGCCTTTCCTGTTGGTTAGTATGAAGTTAAGCAGCAGACTGCTCCTTATGGGACCCTCCACTACCTGGGACAAGATATTGTCATCAGAGGTTTCCAGGAACCTTCTGGACTCTTTTTGCTGCTCTGGACTGTGTAGCTTCTCCAGAAGATGTCAAGGTAGAAAATTCCCCCCCAAGAACCAGTGCCTGTGACTTTGAGGCTGCTTCCAGTGCCTCATGCACTTCCTCCTCCTGCTCCGGTGGCCTGTAGCAAACACCCCCAACAGTGCCACCCTTTCTAGTCTGCTCTTTTATCCTAACCCACAAGCTCTTCTTACATGAAAAAGCACCAGTACTTTGTATGTTTTTCTGCATACAAAAACCAGAAGAACATTCAAAATGTATTTTTTTCTCATTACCTTTCCCTATAGAAAGCAAATCAGCAAAGGATATTGCCTTTGCATAGTACATTTACAGCATACAATTCCTTATTAAACTCACACAGTGCTTTGCCACATACTTAAAAATGGGTTTGATACAGTACTCTCAGATGCTCTGTGGACTTTACTGAGATTCTTATCATTTTCTTATTCTGAAATTATTCTCCTGTGTTTGATAAATATCTGTGGCATATATTCTTTAGCTTGAGGAAAACATTCAGTATTAAGCAATTGCTGCTCCAGAAGAGAGATTTCATTTGTAATCCTTTGACCACAGGAAAAGTCTCTTGCTTGATTGAAACCAATTTATTCAGAACTACCTCTTCTGGTATTCTGTATAAAGAGAATGCCTTGCTGATTTCAGCCAGCAACTTTTTTATTTCTCTTTGCTGCTATCAATATTACGATCAAAAGTACTTTCTTATTGTCTAAGGATGCTAATTTAAAGAAACACTTCTTCTTCTAATTCCCTGCAATTTAATGCTGCAAATGAAAAAGTGGAAATTATTTAAGACAATATCAAGGGGAAAATGTAGATCACAACTGTATGGTTATAGTGAGGGAATTATAGACAAGATCTTGAAGAGTAACCTGATGAAAACAAAGTAAGAGAAAAGCTACTACAACCTATTGCTTTTAATGTTAAGTGTTTGTTATTTATCCAGACACTATCAGCCTTCACACACCATGAATTTGTGGGGTGGGCAGGCAAAGTGTGTAGCCTCTAGGAGCTGAGAGGTTGTCAGTGACAGCACTCTTTAGCCACAAGCCTTTACCACAGCTGAATTTCACACTGTCCATCTGATTTCCATACCAGTTCATACATACTGGAAGCAGGGCCTCAGAAAAAAGAAAATAGCAACTGCAGTGGGTGCAAGTCCAAGTAAGAACAAAGGAATAACCCGTGTGCCATGTGTGTAATACCCCAAAATGTGTATCAGTAATGTTCTTAAGGCAACTCTGTAAATGGAGTTTAGGAATAACAGTATTTAATGAAGAAACAACTTTTAAATGTGTTGAAAGAGTGCTAGGAAATATCTTAGAAAATACGCCCCTGGTATCCATCTAGGTATTCTTTGTACATATACCACAACATGTAGTAAGAGATTAAACAGTCAAAACACAAAGTAACATGATGGTATAAATTCACACTAGCTGCATATTAAGACACCTTTAAAAATACTGAATGTCTAAATCCTAGGTTACAGGTTCAGCAAATAACTGCAAATGTAAAGTCCTGAAAGTAAAAAAGAGAATGCTGTTTTTGTCTAAATTCTCATTACATCCTGCAGTGACAGCATATTTTGTTGAGATCAACAGGAGGTAACAGTCATTCAGTACATCCTGGGACAGGATTCAGACAGCTGCTATCAAAAAGTCATAGCTATGAAGTCTAAAATGGAAAAAGAAGGCTATACCAATCTGTATAAATCAAAACTATAAATTCCAAATACTGTACTAACTGCATTGTATAAATTTAATAAGGTAAGAAAAAAGAAAACAAAGTAGTAGTCAGCATGATTACAAATGAAATTATTTAATTTTATTTGGAACAATGTGAAAATTTTACAGATTCATTACTAGATGGAATTTGTAGGCTTGTTAGTTCAGGAGAAGTACGAACATTTTGCCCTTCAGGTCTGTTAGGAATAATGATCAATTTCCCTTCCAAAACTAATAAAATAAAATATGAGCAACAAGTATTCTTTTCAGTCAAGTCTGGCCAATTTATATCTTGTATGTTTACAAGCCTGTGTATTTACTAATGCAGCTTTCTCAAAAATCTCAGATCCCTGCAGAAGCTCCAAAGGACTGGGAAAAAAAACATGGACTATTTGGCCTGTGGTTAAAAGAAAATTGGGTAATTTAGGAACTTCAGGTCTGCCAACTTGTCAATCAATACTTAGTCATCCATTCATGTGGTTGGAAAACTACCTATCCAATGCAGTAACCAGAGAAAATGACACCTAACAGTCGTGTCACAGTGATGCCCATCAACACTGATGTGTAGGAAATAGATCCACTTTTACTAGGCTTAGTTCCTTAGTTGTTAGAAGTTAAACTGTGCCATAATGTTTAATAAGAAAACATCTTAGACACTTCCATGCATTTTGACTGATAATTAGGACAGAATTCTGGACACAGAATATAGGTGCTTGCAGTCATTGTTTACTGAACATAAACTGCAGAGACACTTAAACACCTAGGCCTGCTAATTCAAACCTTGAAGAAACAAATTGAAAAAAAAATGGAGGCTAGGACAACATTGCTTTTCTTTGGTGAATTCACTTATTAGAATGAGAAGTATCTGAAACCAAAAGTTCAAAAGACATTGAGAAATTGAAGAGGATTTAGAGAAGAGACAAGAGATGACTAAAGGAGTGAAAAACATGCCTTACTGACAGACCACAGAAGCTCATTCTGTTTATGTATCAGGCTCTTTTGCCCAACACTAATAACTCCATTATGCTGTGAGCCCGTTCTGGGAGCTGATCCAGCTGAAAATAGGCCTGCTTTTTCCTGTTTGCTTGGCTTAAGGTTTCCATCTGCACCAGGTCTCTGAACTGGTCCACTCCATGGCCACATCAGCAGTGCCAACACAAAACTCATTACAGGGACAAGTGGCAGGGAACGGATGGACACCACAGGACAGCTCATCTCCAGGTTTTGATCCATGGAACTACCTCTGTACATACCCTCCTGCAGAACACACTGAAGACCCTTCTGGGTGAAAGCCAAAGCTGGTGGCATTCACAGCCTAACAATTAACCAGGCACTGTGATATCTTCTCTTGCACAAGCAGTATCGCCCATGAAGTTAGATGACAGTCCAAGAAATTTCACTGCCTGATTTAAAGATTCTGTTAGGGGAAGCCCTATAGATTCTGTTAGGAGAAGGCCTATAAAGATTTATTAATCTTGTTAATAAAGATTATTCTTTCTGTTAGGGGAAGCCCATAGTATGCTATGTTGAACAGCAGACCATATCATCTGCACATTTCTTTGTCCTCAAACCCTAGGAGGTGATGTGTTGGAAAACATCCAATCTGATAATTGTTAAGCTGAAATGTCTCTTCTAGAAAAAGAAACACTGGTGCATTTGTATACATATACTCTTAATCTAACACTTTCTAAAGAAATTGGACTGTTTGGCCCAGTTACCTGCAGGTGAGTGTTCTTCAGCCTCTAGCATGATACAAATGAGTCCAAGAGGATAAAAATGCTAGTGCTCCAGCAAAACAGATAAAGTTACCATTCTCACCTTAAACAGAAAAGGTGCCTTTACCCAGTGTTATTGTAGTTTATGCAGCACTTTTCATGGTTTATTTAGACCATAAAATTTTAAAGAACTGTAAAATTCATTTTAAGTGAGTTGTCCTCATTGTACCTTTAGTGCCATGGCAGATAAACTATTAGACAGACTACTGTAAACAGCTTAATCTTTCCCATATTCCAACCATATCTCGAGATGGCAGATAAAGTGCAGAGTGTGAAAGCAAGCCCTGGAATTAAGTGGGTCAGAAGTCTCGTGGAGAAGAAGTGCCAATTCGCGGCTGTTGGGCTGCACGGAGTGTACCAGAATACAAATGTTGCCCCTTTATTCAGACAAGGCACCAGCAGCAGGACTGTGCTGGCTCGGGGACTACTGCACTGCCTTGGTCATGGCCAGGAAGGAAGAGAGGCACAGGGGACCACAGCTGTGGTCAAGGCCAGTGGGCAATCCTGGGGCCTGGGACCCAGCTTGGTTCTGACTGCCCAAGGAACCACAGCAGGAAGGGATTGCTATGGAACAACTGGGAATCACTGCAAGACCTCTTGGTGTTTGCAGCTTTCAGAAATATTCATGCCTTAAGCTCTCAGCCATAGGAAAATGTTGAAGTGAATTTTACAATGTGGGGAAAATTAGCAGTGTTTGTACAAAACTTTAAATTTTGGGGGGAAAGTGCATCATTTGTATCCTTTACAAAAAAAAAAAAAAAAAAAAAAAAGGCTGCTCTTGGTACAGTCTCTGCCCTTTTAAAGGGAAAAACTTTAACTTTAGGCTTCTAATAATCACAGGCTTTGCTGTAGTATGAGAACAAAGATTGTCACTAAACTATTTGGAAAATATGAGTCAAAACCAAGCTACCTCGAAATTTATGGAAGTCTACATAGTTATGAATATATGCTTTTCTAAAGACCACTTATTAAGGGTGGGTGTGACCTTAAAGTTTGGCCAAGACCAGAAAAACAGACAGAACTGAGATGGCAACATTGTAGGTTACTTCAGTTATCTCTGAAATCAAAAAGATAGGTTGCTCCCATCACACCAGCACTTCGTTCCCTTCTCAAAAATGTGGGGGACGATTGGAGGACTTTTCCTTTATCTTATTTTTTTTTAGTAACAGCCTGCTCCTTAATAAATTAACCAAGGCTCTGTCTTTACCTCAAAATTACAAATTAAAAACATAGATCAATGGACCTGTTTTTGTCATAGCAATCTAGATATTCTGGTCTAAACTTCTTTGACTGAACTTCAATGAATCTACACTTACTTAAATTCTATGCTGAGAAATGTTAAGTTGCAAAAGGCAAGTGAGAGGCTACATGGAGCTAAGCATTCTAATGATTCCTATATGCTCCCATGTGAACTTCCCTACCTTTTGCATTATGTTGAAAAAAAAAGGATGCTGAAATGTTAACTCGAAGCAAGGTGTACTGCTAACATAGTCATTTCCCAGCTGCTAAACACTGAGCATTTTTGAAGAATTTCTTTCACTCAGATAAAAACTAGAATAAGCAAATGTCATCCAGGACTTTAGCTTTCTAGAGCAGGTTGGGTTTGCCCGATGGGCGCAATTTGTTACTTGGATTATACAAAAAAATATCTTTGATTTCCTGTGATACCAAGAATTGTCCACAAATCTCTTGAAGCTGCTCCCACTGTGTGCAAGAATATTTCCTAGCCTTTATTTCCACACAAGGAAACAGATCTGCTTCAAATCCCTGACTCACAGTTGCCAACAACTTTGACAGAAGTATCAAATGCTCCATAGTGTGCACTAAAAAACTTGTAGAGCAAGAAAAGTGTGACAGAGTTTAATTTTATTCCAGTTTGAGCACAGTGGAGAGTAGAATGGGAAAGAAATGTGATAATTTGACCAGCTATGGTTTTGACTATCACAGCAGTTGTGCTCTGTATTTCCAACAGACTATTTGCAATGGTGGCATTACTATTTCAGCAGTCATACATATGAGTTTTGTTTAGCAGCAGGGGAAAAACACATGCCACTCATTTTAATGAAGAACAAAATTAGCATTTGGTTTCATAAAACTAAGCACTTTCTAAATAAATAACACATTAGCACTAATATTTCATTGGAAACTATACTGAAGAATTCCTACAATAAAAAAAAAAAAAACAAACCTGCCCTGAGGTAAATCAAGTCTTCAGAAAGCATTTTCCTGCACTCTTTGATTCACCCTTCGAAACGCTGCAGAAATTAGGTGTCTGGAAGTATTTTTAAGACATTCTAGCATGCCCATTACTTGACTGACTAGTCAGAGCTGCAAAAGTAAGAGTGACTGCTTGCCTTCTCACTCTATAGGGATTTCGTACACTCAGACTATATAGACAGTGGCAGGTATAAATCACAGTATTCTGTCAGCCTTGTTTCCTACTGAAATAAGGCTCATGGCATTTGCATTGTCTATTTGGGTGGATACCTGTCCCCCTTAACTTCTGAGTTGATGAGTAATTTAAACACAATCAAAAGAAGCTGAAAAAAAAAAACCTCACAGCTGATACATTCTTACAAATTCTATGAATACTGATAGTGAGGTAAGGGAAAGGAAGAAGAAAATCTGTATTTCAGGGAGGGACAAAGCCATAACCATCAGCCTAGCAGAGGGTAGCTCTATCAAGAAATGTGCCTCCTTTTTCAAGTAGAAATTGAATAAAATTGGCAGGGATGAGCAGGAGTAGTACAAAGAAAATGAGATCTAATCCTTCAGACTCAAAGTTTTGTTGCTCATAGAATAACCTCCTTTCTTATATTATTGCATGATAACAAAACTATCAGGCTTGATATCAAATACTATCAAACTGTCAAATTAAACAGTTGATTAAACCTTCCTTCAGCTGGTTCCTTTGTAGTATAATCATGATACCCAAGAAAAAACTATTAAATGTACCAGCACTTCACATGTGGATTATACTTCAAGTCACCACTAATTTTCTATGAAGCTGACCACAAGTTTAGAAGAGTTTGCTAGATACCACAGGGTGGATAATTAAAATTTCTAGATGCAATTCTCTCAGACCACGTATTACCTTAGGTATTGATGTTTCTTTCATTAAATGAGTACTGTATCCCATTTTATTATTCTCTGGCTTCATAAAAACATCAACATTTGACTTCAACCACTACTAAGTGCTATTCAAATTAAGCTGTTCAATCACTATTTCTTCCTGAGGATTGACTGACCAGTACTACAAAAAAATCTCTGTGATGCTTAAAAGGAAATTATGCAGTCTGAGTACTATACATTTCTGTTTATCTTGCCACGGTGTTACTAGAGGTCTTTGTATACATAATTTTGTGTTTCTGCTTTATACATTAGTTTGGAGTCTTTGTTGAAGTTATGAATGTGATACAGTGGGAGAACAAAGCTAACAACAACTGCACAGAGAATAAAAAGGACAGCATAAACCACACAACTGAGTTAATATTTAAAGAACAAAAATTTAATTTGGTATGCAACTTTATCCTAGGAGGATCTTTATTTTCAATGCTATACATGTGAAAATAAGAATGAATAAGTGGCTCATTATCTACATGTATAAAAATATAAACATCCTATCAAACATATGCAAAATCACCCTTCATGATATGCATCACTGAAAAGACCTATGCCTAACTTCTAATTAAAAGAAAGACTGCCCTTGTGGATTTTTAATAGCACTTGTAAATGCTACTGCATTCATCCATAAGTACATGAATTATGAAAGAAACAGCTACGAAATGTAGACAGGACTCCAGTATTGTGCCTTTATATTTTTGTATGTTTTCATGTCAACAAGTCAGCAGTCATTGTGTTTATCCATTCTTCAAGCTCTCAATAGAACAGACAAGTAAAACTCATTGACTTTGCCTTGAGCATTTTTCCTTTTAAAAAGTTTACTGCCATTACTAAGTAATGGTTCAGAAAAGTATCATCTTCTGTGGCAAAGCATTTACGGCACCATCATTTTAAGCCTGCTGACAATACTGATAATGAGTTATCAGTAAATTAAAGGCCCATTTCTTTACACTAATAACACTTAAAATTTTTTAGCACAAAGATTAAAAAAAAAAATCCTGTTTATATTACATCCATTTTTACATAAAAAGTGAGAATTACTGGGTCATCTGCCAGGAAAGGGATAGGCAACTATTAATCAAAAGACAGGCAATCTTTGTTTTAGAGATGCATTCAGCCTCCTAGAAGATTCACATTCAAGCAAATATGTCATCAATTTCAGTTCTACAAGCTGATGATATTCATATTCAGTTTTTCCATTGAAATAGGTATAAGAAAGCAGTAAAACATTACCATATTATATACATAACATAATGTGAAAATGCTCAGGTAGATACATTATGAAATCCTGTAACACGAAAATTATTAAAAAAACTAAATGATTTGTGTAAAATGTTAATACACTCTATATATATGTACACTAAACCACAAGGTCAATTTAAAACTGCCCCTATTCATAGCTCCTATGATGGATTTAGTAAGCTACCAGATTCTTAAAAAAAGAAAGCTATCTAGAGCAAATTTGAACACCTTACTGAAAACTGATTTTATACAAAATCTTAAAAAACATACTTCAGAGTTACTTAACGGAAACTAGAAAAAGACAGTCATTACTCTCGAGAAGGGCACTGTAAAGACCTAGTAGCTGTGATCAATGTCTTTTCCCTTGTGGTAAAAGTTAAGCACAAAGAAGTCATCTCAGAGTAAGGCATAGGACAAACAGACTTCATTCCATCCTCAGGTGTATTGGCCTCTCACTGTATCTTATTGCTCATCTGATTTGGCAGGTTTACATTTCTATCCTTTTAAAAATACTCCATAATACAACTACCTACAAATAGACAGTATCCAGTGCTTTCATATGCACATCTTCAATTCAATCACGTTGATAAACAACCTCGCTAATATTAGCAAAAAGAAGCCGTGGTGACACAAATTATTTTCAGTTTTATGTAGCGGTGCACTTAATGAAAGAACTTAATGAAAGACCAAGTGAAGAGAGACTGAGCACTGAAACTCTACAGAAATGTAGCTATAGCTTTTCCAAAGGAATTAGGGTTTTTTAAAAAAGCCCTACTGTGAAATTCTTTGGTTAGAATACAGGTGCTATCAGTATTTCTAAATTTGGAATTAGAATTAGAACTAGGTAGAAGTAGAATTATTGTTCAAGAGTTTTAAAAACATAACTTCAAGCCTTTAATATGTACTGCTAAATTCTTCAACACTTCAGATAAATTTAGGGTATTTTTCTGTGATGGTCTGAACAGGCTACACACATTCTTAGATCAAGTTTAGGTTTTTAAAGGGAAGTGCTTTTATATTCCAGACATCAATAATTTGTTAGAAAGAGCTGCTGAATCTCCATAAAACCTGTGGTTCAGATCATCTGTTCCAATGCAGACTCTGACTGCCTCCTCTGGGAAAGACTGTTATTCAGCAGTAACAAAATACAGCTCAGAAGTAATTTCCCCTGAAGAAAGTTGGCATCATCCTTGTTTTTCTGAGGACAGGGCTCAATCCTTTCTAAGAAGTACTAAGTTTGCCTGAGAAGAGGTACACAGCTCTTAGCAGTGTCAATGCCCAGATAATACTGCGATGAAAACTAAGGAAATGACTCTTTAAAAAGGGATATTTGTCATCTGTTGGCTTCAGAGTTTTACGGGACTAACATGACAAAAAGTAACAAGGGTGCTCTTGATGACAGTTATAATGTACATCTGCACTAATTCAATGTACATTATTTCAGCTTCCCAGGACCCAGCCCTACCTTTACTCAGGCAAGCCTAGCTTCACCTCATTCCCATTGTTTTGAGTGTGTTTAAGGAAATACACATTGAGATTTCTGTCCATATTAAAGACAGTAACTTCAAGAGGATTATAAGGACTTCAGACCACCCATGGAAGTTACAAATCACAAGAACTTTAATTTTTCAAAGTGTTTTTGTTTACCTCTCAAAGGAATAAACATATGTCTCTGAGGACACTTCATAGTTCAAATGGTTGTCAAATCTGTCCTTTGACATCAGCCTTACATGTTCTCTGTGCAGGCCCTGGTCCAGCTTAACAGAGATGAGTTCAGAGACATGGGGAGCAAAGAGGGGAGATAGGAGCAACCAGTTGTGAAGGGCCACGTGCACGCCTCCTGCAAAATTACTCATCTTAGCAGATAAAGTATGAGCCAGTGCAAACCCCTCACAGTCAGGCTTCCTTTCTATGTGACAGTCCTTCACAGACAGGCATCACTTTGATGGGTGGGAAAAGGAGGAGTTAAAAATGGACCATTTGGGGTCTGCCCACCAAGGCAAACTCTCTCATAAGGGTATTGGGATGGGAAAAGACAGGCATTTGTCATGCCATCTTTAACAAAAGTTGCTCAAAGCAACTTTAAAGTTTCTCAGCCCCTAACTGGATGGTTTTTTAAATGCCCCACCCTGCCAGAGCTATACCTCAGCTCTGTGTGGGGAGATGGATAAAAACCATGCATGCTTTTGTGGGACTGGCATTTGTCTACTCCCAACATTTCTCTCCTTCCTTGCTACCAACACAGCTACTGGGAGATGCAGGAGGGAGGGTGAAGGTGGGAGCCAGGATATGGTGGCTGATCAGGGACGTGGTGGCCAAGCAGGGACACGATAGCCGAGGCACAACACAGTGACCTCCTGCCCCGGGGCCGTCAGGAGGTGCTGCAAGAGGGGTGGGGGCTGCGCCGGGGCTGGCCCGCCTTGTGCGTGGAGGCAGACACCGGGGTGAGAAAAGCACAGGGAGACACAGCCCCGCTTCACATCCTCCTTCCTTCAGGATGCGAGGGGACCGTAGGTGCGAGGGTGTGCAGGGCCGGCTGTCTTGTCCCCACGCCACAGGCTGCTGATGCTCAGTCCCGGCAGAAAACATACTCGGTGTAGCTGGTCCAGATCTTGTCATCGGCGGGACCGCCCTGCTCGGGACCGAAGGCGCAGGTGCCAGTGGAGGAGCAGGCGGCCATGCGGAAGCCGGCCTCGGAGAGTCGGTCGAAGGCTTGCTCGAGGAAGTTGAACTTGAGGTAGTAGCGGGCAGTGTAGCGCTCGGGAGGACGGTCGGGGTCGCGGCTCTCGTTCAAGGTCTCCCCGAACACCTCTTTGGCCAGCGCCGTCTTGCCGCAGACAGTGATGCGGGCCACCCGCCGGAATTTGGCATCAGCCTGCGCCTCCCGCCCGATGGTGTAGGAGCCCCGGTAGCCGATGGTGATGTAGCCCGAGCGCCGCCCGCCCGCCCCGTCCAGCGACTGCGAGGGCGTGAGCAGCGGTCCGCCCGAGGGGCTGCGGCTGGCGGTGGGCGACGGGGCGGACGCCACGGCCCCGCCGCCTCCTTCCAGCGGCTCGGCCTCCAGGTAGCCGAGGAGCGGGGCCGGCGGCTCCTCGGCGCAGATGGAGCCGTCGCGGTGCAGGACGGCGGGGCGGGCGGCGGCCGCCCGAGTCTGCGCCAGGCGCCGAGCCAGGTCGGGCAGCTGGAAGTACTCAGCCTCCCGCTGGAGGCGGCTGCGCTCGGGGAAGTGCTCGGGCAGCACCAGCTGCAGGTCCCGCAGGTAGTCCAGGATGTAGCGGAAGAGGAAGCCGTCGCGGTCGAGGAAGAAGCGACCCTTGCTGTCCCGGGGCAGCTCGCTGGGCTGCTGCTGCGAGAACATGCGCCAGAGCAGCGAGTCGCGGACCGAGACCACGGTGCAGCGCCGCGTCACGTACACCTGCCCGCCCACGTTCAGCTCCACGATCTCCGGGAAGGAAGACCAGCCGCCCGTCGCCGCTGCGGCCGCCCCGCTGCCCGGCGCCCCGCTCCCCGCCGCGGGCGACACGCCGCCGCCGTTGGGCAGCCCGCGGGCGCTGTCCGCCAGGGCCATACCGGAGCGAGCCCGCCGGAGCCCACGCCCTTCCTCCTCCTCTTCCTCCGGCCGCCTGGGCTACGGCAGGGCCGCCGCCCTCGGGGGAGCGCGCAGCCCTCCGCGGCTGCCCGCCGGAGCCTCCCGCCCCGTCCGGCGCCGGAGCCGCGCTGCCGCTGCGCTCCTCGCGGCCGCTCCTCTGCCCGCTGCCGGACCAACTCCTCCGTCGGGCTGCGAACGGAGAGCCCCGGCACCGGCGGCAGAGCCGTGTTTATGTAGCGCGGCCGCACCTCGCGGGAGGCGTGGGAGGCTGGCGGGAGGCAGAGCCGAGCGCACGGGGAGGAGAAGGGGACGGCCCTGCACTGACGCAGGGTCCCCCGTCGTCGTCCGTCCCCCGTTCCTCCCCCGTTCCCCCCCCGCCCGGTCCTCCTTCCCCGGTTGCGGCGGGGAGCCTCTCCCCGCCCGGTGCGCGCCCGCCGGGCTCCCGTCGCCGTGGGCGCGCACCGCGGTGAGTGTCCAGCGGGGATAAAAACTTGGGGTCCTGCCTCCCCCAACCCTCCAGCTCGCTCCTCGGATTCTCCGGGACGTCTCGTTTTCCGCAGGCAGAAAAAGCCCTCTGTTTGCCCCGAAGTGTACGAGCGGCGGGACGCTGCCGCTCTGCCGCAGGCGCTGTGCTGTACCCCTGCTAATCTTCCTAAGGCTTGTCCCAACCCTCTGTCAATGGGAGCCCCGGCGAGATAACCGTGTCCCCTCCCTCCTGTCGCTGTCGCAGGAGAAAACGCGAGCCTGTGGTGCTGCCGGCTCTCCTCAGGCGGCTCCCGGCCCGTTCCGGGTTTGCGAGACACCCCCATCCCTACGCAGGTTTTAGACGCCCTGCAGGACTCCGTAAAGCCCCCGCCGATCCTCACTCCCGGAGGGAGACGCGACGGATCGCACCGTCGGGAGGCGCCGGGAGCGCCGTGCAAGGGATGCGCCGCCGGCCGGGGGAAGACCCTGGTGGCGAGGGACACCTCGGCGCGGATGGGGTCCCCTCCAGCTGCCTGCCAAGCGACACTTCACCGTGAGAGCCAGGCTCCTCGTGTCTGCGTGCATATTTGTGTATTTAGGTGCCCTTACAGCTCAGATTTAATTAGGATTAATTAGGTACATCAGGATCTGCGTGAAACATAAGCACCTATTTAACATGCATTGGTAGAAAGCATTTGTTTCAGGCTCTTGCTTGAATTTAATCTACCCTTCTGTGTCTCTCTGCAAGCAATAGTAAAGAGCTGCTGCCTTGATGCATTCAGTTCTCTCCAGAGGGAGTTCACGTGTGCTTTCTTCCTCGAGAGGACAGCTCGGAGGACAGGAAGGTCTGAGGAGTATGAAGGCAATGGTCAGTGCTCTCCTTTCGTAGGGGTGAACGAAGCCCTCTCTGGACTACCCTACTGCAAGTGCCCCACTGCAGTTGTCTGTGAAGTAGAAATCAAAAGAGGCAGAGGCAGGGGCTAGAAGTCCTTCAAAAATTGAGAAGTGAGAAAGGAAGGAAAGGCAAGTTAGTTCTCGAGAAGCAAGTTAAGTTTGCCCAAGAGAAGAAGAGGAAGAAGAGGGGGAGTTGAGAAAGAGAAGTTTTGAAAAGGGAATGGGTGGTAAAAAAATAATGTGTCTCGGGAGAACTGACAGGGAGATACTGTGGTCTAAGAAAGGAGATGAGATGGTCTGGGGAGAGTGGTCACTCGGAATTTACAGGAGTCTCATCTGAACAAGACTAAGAATATTGTAACAAAGATGTGGACCACTACTTTTTCCATGGTGGAAATCCAGTTACCAGGACTTTGACCACCAACTATTTTCATTTGTGGGAGTGGAATGGCAAAGTAGGTTAATCTGATGCTTTGCTGACATTTTGTTACAAGAGCTTGTTGTGTCTTTTTTCTTTCTTTCTTTTTTTTTTTTTTTTGGTTGGTTGGTTTTGGTTTTTGCTTTGGTTGTTTGTTTTTTATGTGGGTTTTTTTTTGAGAGAGAAGTAGAAGAGAGGTTAAAACAGTTCTGAAAGATGAGGGGAAAATTAAGTAATCTTGAATTAAGTTGTTTTGCTACCCATTTAAACAGCTGAGTTTGTTGATAGAGGAAAAAAAAAGGAGAAGTAATGTGACACACAGAAGATTTGGGTTTTTTCTGTATACTATTTCAGGGTCAATTCACCAGAGTAAAAGCACATGAAATTTTCACGTGGTGGTTTGCTGGTGACAGTTTTATGGAGCTGGTCTCTTAATGTGGCATCTCCCCCCACATCACCCTGCTCCTGGCCATACTTAGCAGGAAGCCACCTCAAGAGCCTCCTACAGATTCGTATTTTAAACTCCACTTCCCTAGTGTGGGCTCCCTATCGAGAGCACTGTGATTAAACTGTGCACCCAGAGGATGAGATCATATAATGCCTGAGCAGGCGCTTATTCATAGCAGAATTTGCAGTGAAAGATTTTGTACCTACCAGCAGGTGAGTTTTAACAAATGCTCCCATGTTAAAAAATGGGATCTTTAGTTCATCTTTTATTAAAATTACTTCATTTTTCTGGCATTAGGTGAATATTAATGCAGATCAAGGAAAAAAAAAAACTCTAACATATTCATTAGACTTGAACTTTCTGTTTGTATTGAGCTTTGTTAGATTTGAGACCAGACTTCAGAAAACCTGAGCTTCATGGATTCTTCCTGGGCATATTTTCACAAGCTTCAGAGATGAGTAAGTTATGCTGCCCCTTCAGCCACTGGCTCCTCAGAGCTTTACCTCTGCCTGCCTACTGTCTCATGGGAGGTCGGGTGACAAGGACCCACCGTGCTCCTGTGCAGCACCTGATGATGTCCAAAGCCACGCACATTAAAGGGGTGTGGAGGAACTCAGCTGACACAATAAGTTATTTGGCCCAATGTCTCAGGTCTCTTTTTAAGGGCACAAACCAGTACATCCCACTGTAGTGTTCTCTCTGTCAATGTGAAGCTGACTCCAGGGTCCCCTTCAAAAAGGGAGCACGGAGCCTTCTCAAGATGCTGTTCATACAGCCTGTTCAACAGTCCTGGGCAAAGACCCAGCTTGCAGTGTTTGTCTCTGAGATGGATGTAATTTTCTGGGCTTAAAAACATGCCCAGCACTGAAATAACTGTTTTGAAGCTACGTCTCTTCAGAGAAATTATATTCTGTGGGCATCTCACTGCTGTTTTATGCCTTGCCTGTCTGCAAGTCTTTAGTTATTGTGACTTCTTTCGTCAACAGATTTTTCCTCTTTTCACAATATGTTCATCTAATTTCTCCTTTTCCTATCTCTTTTCATTTGGCAACATTTGTCTCAGTGAGGAGGATTGGACTTCATCTGTGGGTATTACAATGGGTAAATATATCAACAATTTTCTACTTATGTGTCAGTCACTGGGTTGCGTAACACAGTCGTAGTGGTTTATTCTTATTTTGTGTGGGAGACAGTGAAATACTGGTACATGTAACATTAAAGGCTGCCACTGAATGCCTTCTGTAAGGCATACAGCCCCCATAAAGGGTGGTAAATATTAAATATGTTCTAATACACAGGCAAGGCTTTATGACAAATGTGTAGTTGACTATCTCTGACTGTGCAGTATTGGGACATTTCTGGGCAGTAGCTCTTACAGTTAAGACAGTCACATTTCAATGTTTGCTATTAGCTGCTGGCCAGAACTAGCTACCTGGCAGGATACAACAGTTTTTCTTCTTTTAATATTTTGAGAAGTTTCCATTGGTTTGGGGGGATTGATTTAGTTGATTTGGGGGGTTTTGTGGCTTTTTGTTTGTTTGTTTGGTGGGGGGTGTGGAGGAGGCTTTTGTTGTTTCCATGTTTACAAAGATGCTTCCATCGCGATGGGCCCGTTTTGTATTTTGGGCGGTACATCCATGGATGATCCAGGTTTATTCAGGGAGGACAGTTCTCTTCACAAATGGAGGAAGGATAGCATCTAGTGGCAGTAAATCCACATTGCAATTAAGACATACAAGGGGCTCTAGAGTATTGGCTGCATGACCCGAGGTACATAAAGAGTAAACGATACTTTTTCGGTAGATGTAAACTATTATGTATTCAGCTTCTTCGTGAGAAACTTAGTAGAGCAAGAACATATTTTATCACTGTTCCAAACTAAAAGTGTTGGTTTATTATTTCTTCTAGCAGTCTTTGCTATGTGAAGTGATACAATATTGCTTAGAAAAAACCTAATTGCAAATGACTGCATTGCTTGAATTTTAATACTGAGTTCAGTTAAATATTTAGCCTTCTGCATAAAATTGTCAAAAAGAGTTAGTGATCTGAACAGAACTGAACTGGAGGTTCAAATACACTCATTTAAGCTTCACAGTCTTGTTTAGACAATGCAGAAAAAAGTCTAGTAGTCCCACAGCAGAGTATATTGCCTAAGAGTCATGAATCCTTTGTGTTATATGCTCTCTAAAATGTGTGCAGTTCCATAGGTCTGACTTTGACAGTAAATGAATGACTATTAGGCTGAAACCTTTCCCATTTCTGAACCATTGTTCAGAGTGAATTTATCAGCCTCAGCATTATGCTCAGGTGATACCAAGTAGTATTTCCAAAAACTTGAATTATGCATTATTCCACCTAATGACAGAAGAAGAATTCAACTCCTTCTAAAGACAGTTCCACAGACTGTATCTAGTTGAACATAAATGCATACATTCATAGATTTCAATAATTCATGTGAATTGTAATGAATGTTACCTGTGAAGTTACATCTGAGAATATCTGTTCATAGAAATTGTTTTGTCTCTGTTTGCATATACAGCTGGGTACATTTAGCTTGAACTGCATGTTCTAGGAAATTCAGCTGCTGTGGAAATCTGCACATTCAAGCACGAAAGATATTGAAGAACCAGAATAACAGGCTGTCAGGGACCTCAGAAAGTCATCAAGGGCTCATGCACTTTCCTCCTGCCAGGGTGCTACAGACATTTCCTTGGATAATTTTGTGAGAGCAATGCTCTGCAGAGTCTGGAGAAGAGGGAGAGAAAGAAGGAGGACAGACATTAGCAGTGTATTCTGTGTCCTTGGCCGATAGAGAGCTACAGAGTGTGACTGAGAAACACAATCAAGTGAGCAATTAGCAAAGGTCAGAGCTGTGTTAATTTCCTTCAAGCACCTTTGCGAAAGTTAGAAGACAAAATGTACCCTCTCAATGTTGTGGGGACCTGCAGGTAGTTTCTGCCTCAGTAAGCAAGAGCACTGAAGGAGACACCTTCCACACACATCTTGAGCATCACTGAATTTGGAGAACACAAGAAAGGAGGCTGTGCACCTAATGTCAAATGGGGAAATACTCCCAGCTGCTTCTTTTCAGATGATATCTAGGAAAATGTGATAATTGATCTTGTGGTTTTTGTTCACTATAAGGAAGTTACAGCCCTGCCTGATACCAGAGGAGCAGAGAACAGCTGTGTCATTTTATAACATGCAGTGGTGTGGTATTTTATATGCACAACATGTGAGGCTTTGCTCCTATGCTAAATTACTCACAACCCCTATGGAGCAGCTTTAAATCAGAGTTCTTTTTGTGAGCTTGGGCTCTCTGGAAGTAATCTTCCGTATCTCTGTGAAACATTTCAGTCATGTCTTCAAATCTCCTGTCAGCAATTCTCCTATCTGTGAATAAATAGCATTCTGACCTGTCTTCTACCACAACAACAACAGAAAGTCAACCAGGCCTCTGCAAAACACGAGTGGAAACTACATCCATCTTCTACATTACCATCAGCATGAGTCAAGAGCCTCAAGCTGTCTCTTAGAACTTAACAGTGTGACGATTCAGCAAAAGAGCTCTCCTAATAGGGAAAATACAACTCATTATCTAGCTAATTAAAAGCAGCCTCTACTCCCCCTTCTTACCAGCCTACCTTCCTGTAGGGTTGGACAGGCTTCAAATAGGTTTTAAAGGGGTAGATTTTTTTGTGCTTTTGGATACAATCTAAAGAGCATTGATTTGCAGAGGAGCAAGTTAAGGGCTGTTCCTAAGTCTCTTTTTCTGAGAAGTTAATCACAAGGATGGTATCATTCCTGGGTAGGAATTCTATCTAAGGGAAAATGCCTTTTAATATTTTTTTTTTTTAATTTACAGGTCTTACTTACACCCTTTTCTTACAAAAATATGTTTTTTAAAAAAGGAATTTAAAATGCATTAATAAAATTATTATTTTTAAAAGAGTGATCCTTCAAAAGTTGAATAGATAATAATAATGACATTGGTGATCGTGTGCTTCAAATTCTTGTATTCTATTTTGCTGTGATTTGAGGTATGCTGTTCACTAATTGAGCATGTTTCAAAATCATATCTGTGGTCAGTGAACAGTAATTAATGCATTTGCTTTTGCTTTCTTCCATTATGTAGGAATGCAAGCTGTGTTTAACTAACATTAACTCTTTAAGTTAGATTAAAATAAGCAAATGAAATGCAGTCGTTCATTTCAACAGACTCAGAAATTTAATGTGCTGCTTTGTTCCCTTGCCTTCTTTTTCTGTTGAAAACAATTTAAAAATCTTGTTATGTCTAATAGAAGAAATATCAAAACCTTAGCAGGGGTGCTTATAGCATCTGCAGAGGTATGAAGGGTAGTGAAAGCTCACAGCAGGCACTCTACTATAGATAAGCTGGTAAATTATTTTTTACTACCTTAGGTACCTTGCTTGACTACCTGAGAAAAACATGTTTGCACTAGTTTAGTTTTTTGCTCTGCTGAGACCAAAGTTTGTATCCCTGCTGACAGAATTGACCTTATTGCTGTCAAACCTTGCTGGTTTCACACCCCATGTAAATTAATGAATGGTATTAAACTGTCAAGGAATGTCCACAAGGCTTGTGCAGTGTTTTAGGGTCCCCTACTTGCTCTTGTACCCCCAGGGTATCAGTCCTGAAGGATGCTCTGAGTAGAGGTGGTTCCAGCTTTTCCTGTGCTTCACAGTTAAGTGTCTCTCCGCCAGATTCCATCATCTCTCAACAAAGGCTGAAATGAAATTAATGAAATCTCATTAGAGAATTGCTATTCACTTTCACAGAAGGGAAGATTAAAAACTATGTCTATACACATAAAGAGAGAACCTTCTATGTTAGCATACTCAAACTTGTTTCTCCTCGTTGGCCTCAGAGCCTCCTACATGGTGAGTACAGCTCCACAAGCTCTTAGCTGCTCCAGACATCCTGGAAAACATCCGTTCTGTCAAGACCTTGCCAAAGTACATGTCATCAATGGCTATAACTAGAGTTCATGCCAGTGAAGACATCTGTGAGCTAAGGCTGTAATTACATACTTTTAGCTCCTGCAGGCAGTGTATCTCAGCTGTTCAACCCATGCCAGAAAGGGATGCTGGACCTCCTATTCACTGATACCCTTCCTGACCTGCTATGTAAAATAATGTGTCACAGAGAATACATTTCAGTTACTTAATAGGGGAAATTATTCACTCCTAAACTGCCAAAAATCTCTGCCTAGAGGGTGGGATAGCAGACGGCCTTCTGTTAGAGCCAAAATTGATTTTGCCAGAACATTTCCTTCATCCCTTATCCTTAGCACTGTTTCCAGAACTTGTCCTACCTGTTGTCCACTGCATAAACCAACCTGATTTTTTCTTTGGGCTGAGCCAAGGTTGAAGGAACTTGGAATCAACTTAATCAGGCAGAGCTGATGTTTCCCAGCTTGCTGATGTGCTGTGCTAATGAGATGTTATTGCCCAAAGTAAAGAAAAGCATCTGTTTCTTACCTGTAAATAAAGACTAAGGGTTGCTTCTATTTGCTTTAAGGTGAGTTTGACAAGCTTGTCTTCCTTCTTAGAAAAGTTCACTGCATGTATTTTGCTCTTAGCCTCTTGGAGAGGCCCAAATAGAATTCAATTCATGTGTCTAGAAAATTCTGAATGTACTTTCCTGTTCCAAGTGTTTACACTTGAATAGAAAGATTACTACTCTGCTTTGTAGGGATTTCCTGTAAGATATCATCTATGTATGATCCATGTTTGTAAATGCAAATAATACATTATCACTAAAAATAAATATATCAGCAGAATAAATGTTTGAGAGACATGTAAGAGATACATGGAATGAAGAGTGTGTTTAGATTTCATGAAGTTTTAATTAAGCAAACATCTGGATATACAAAAAATCACAGCCAGTTAATTCCAGCAGCCCACAGAGTCTTCAAGCCCTTGAGAATATAGGAATTCGATTTTTAAGAGGCTCTCTTCTTTTTGTATACTGCAAGCTGTTGGAAAAAATTATTTATTAATTGCTTATTAACTAAGCAGAGGAATTATCTTTCCTGTGCCAGCAACATGACAATAGTTGCCCCAAAGTTTTGCTAGCCTGGAAAATGTTACGCCCATGCAAAGCAAATTGGTTATTTATTTTCACCTTTTAATTTTTCATGAGTGTTGTGTATGTATAGTTCTTGCCAAAATGCCTTTCTCAGAAAATGGAAACCTTTCTTCATTAATATTTGTATTTTTTAACTGAATGCCAAGCATCTAGATTGTATCAGAACTGAGTCCCTTAAATAAAATCCCTTCAAATAAAACAAGCAGAAAAAATCTATTCATCTCAAGGAGGTTAAATCACATATAAATAGGTTGAGATTACAGGATGGATCTTAGTGAAGGGGAAGCTTATCTGAGAAGCAGGAGATAAGCATAAAGCCTCCAGTCATAGTGACAGTAAAAAGCTTCTGAAATAAGAAAAGATCTTTTTAAGTCAAGATACTGGTTGTGACTGACAGTCTGAAAGAGGAAAAAAAATTAAACTGCCAAGTATAAGGATTGTTAAGAGGGAAGAGGAGAAAGGAAGAAAATATATAGCTAAGGAAAAGCAAAAGAAGTATGGAGTTATTATTTCTGTATTTTATAAGCCCTCAGGCACATCTTTTCAGTGTTTATGGGGAGTACAATAACCATGTATTTAATACTATGTACAATACTGATATATATAATACTCACAATAAATGTGGTTATTCAAACCTGTTTGATAGTGGAGTGACTTGAAAATACTCATCAGTAAACTACCTAAGTGATGTCTCTTCTTAACCTCTCAGCCTCTGTCCCCAGGTCAAGGCTGATGTGGCTCTCTTTGATTTCTAGTGGACAAATATGATGTTTGGGTCACTACTAGCTGAACACAGGTAGGCACATACTCATTGGGGAGGTTCTGATTACTTTTTCCAAGAAACCTCTACCTTCATCCTTTTACTGTGCTGTTTCTTTTTTCCATCATCCCCAGTGAATATATTCAACACACCCGTTTGGAGTTTTTTTGCTTTGTAGTAGAAAGAAAATGTTTGTGAAGGCAAAGAAAGTGCTTACCCATGACCCTAGGAGTTGGCATCTTTGCAGGTACAGGAGGTCACATTCTCAACAGTGCCAAGTTAGCTACATGTCACTCATCCAGAACAGGGCTCAAGAGCAGGATGGACTGGAGGAGCAGATGAATGGAATGGAGAAGGTCTTGTGGTAGCGATAGGGAGGAAAAATATGTCTAACTATATTTAGTATAAGTAATCATACTACCCACAGGAGCTCTTCAGAAGTGAGCTGGGTCCATTCCAGCAGTGTGTATTTGATATACAGTTTGGGAAACATGAAGGTAACCTCATCTATACATACTATAGTGACTGATATGCTGAAAAACTGACTGTAACATCTACCCGGGTAGTTTCTCCCTGCTTCATGTAATTTATTCTTCTACATAAACCTTTTATTTTCCCCCATACATTGAGCAAAAACAGTTTTGCTAATGTTGTGCTTCCTCTGTGAAGAATAAAATTTTGTTTACTAATCTCAGCTAGGTATTGTCAGTAAGCTTATTGGTCATTTAAACCTTACAGACCACACCAAATTAAGCTAACACCTGGTTTGTTCCATTCAGTATACCTACATCTTATTTTGAGTGTTCTTGTAGAATTTAAGAAATTCCTCTTCTGTATAACATTCAGCTTACTCAGAGCACAAAATACAAGGTTGTATAAGAAAATTTATGACATTCTAAAGATCCTTGGTTGAGGACACAAAGCTTACTAGTGGTCTTAGCCACACAACTTACACTTAGATTAATTGGAGCTGTTTGACTGTCTTGGACCAGGTAATCATTGTAGATCCCATCCAACTGAAATATTCTGTTCTATTTTCCTCAGCTGTGACTATTTCAAACCTTGTTATGCAAATCACAAATACATCCACACTTCTTCTGGCAAATTGCTGCTCAGGAAAGCATAACTAATTTAATGCATTAATCCCTACCCCTGAAGCACAAACATCTATCACCTGAGCTAGGAAGACTGTAGTTACGCTTATAGTCTTTCAAGTTGCTGTATCAGAGTGAGAAACAATATGCTGTTAAATGCACATGAAGCCTGAACATGTTTTGTCTGCTAACACGGTGTGACTAAGAAAATATGTACAAATTTACCCCATATATTTTTTTCTTAACTTCAACTTTCCATCTTTACTTAGGTTGAACTTCATAGCTTATATATATATATATATAAACCATGAAGTTTATATATATATATATATAAACTATGAAGCTTACATATATATATATATATAAAACCCCTAGTTATATTCAATGATTTCTTGATTACTGGAAGTAATAGTAGTATTTGGTGTGTTGTGCATTCTAACTGGTCTGGGAATAACAGGTTCAATATTTGTGTTAAGATTCATAGCAGTTTTCCTTAGAAAGGACTCTGAGTATGTTCATAGTGCTTTCACTCACAAACCTACTAGCCTGATGCATCCAAATGAGGACCCAGTTAAATACACCTCAGTTGGGAAATGCCAGGCACCTGGCTGCCCAGTAGGTAATGCTGTATTGGTCCTTTTCTCACATTTGAGAATCATATCTGGCTGGGGAAATATTCCTTTGCTCCGCTCTTGTTCAAGCTGCCAGTGCTGGAAGCTAACCTGCCTGAATTTGCACTGCAGGAGGAAAGAAATACATTGGAATGCATTTGTTTCAGTCGGCTCCTTTTTGACATCCCAAAGAATTTCCAGGCATAAATAAAAATTACTGAAGGCAGCAGCAAAGCAGGGTTCAGGTTGAGGGATGTGAATGATTCATGAGCAGGGACTGTAACAGGGAAGAAGAATGGGCTTACAGAGTGGTGTTCACACACCTCGGCAGTGAAGCAGCTGACAGCTTGACTCGATAAGCAAGGATGATCCCGATTCAAAGCACTGCGAGACACAGCGTGAGCACGTGTTAACGCCGCACCGTGTTCCAAGCACTGTTTTTAATCTGAAAAGCAGTTTTCTTGAGAATCCAGCACAAAAAAAAAGTGGTGTTCCAAAAGCCAGGAAGTGACTCTCTCCCAGTGAAATCAACATGCAAATGTAAACATAGAAGTTAAAATGTTGGCCTCTCTCAATTTGGTGGCTGCAGTTCCCTGCAGCTTTAGCCAGGATGAGTGACTGGCTGCACAGCATGCATGTCTTTCCATAGGCACTTCTGTATTTCATCTAAATGCTTTCTGGGGGAAGATCTGACATTTAATTTCTGAAATAGTACAGTTACTTTAAAATTTACATAGCCATTGTTGTAAGAAAAAAATCATCACCCCTTGTCAGTTTCTGGCAACTCAAATAGTTAGATCACAGATTCTAATCCAATTCTTTATTAAAGTGTCAAAAGCTTCAAGGACACAGGCCTGGCTGTTAAAATCCCAGTATAGCTTCATTAGCACCAACTTTTTAGTAAACTTTAGATATCCTTCACTATTCAGGTCTGTTGTGACTGAATTTATTTGCAGGAACCACAGCTCTTGCCAGCCACAAACATCAGTGCCCCATTTCCACAAAAGTTTATAGCAATTGTAGTAGCTACTATCTTTTACCAATAAAATACCATTTTAGCACTACAAATGTTGTGATAGTTTCTAATGTGACCTTAAAATAGTGTTGCTTTAAGTGCAGTTCTGATAGTGTTTATCAAAGACAAGGTGGGTAAGACTCAGGCTAACAATTTCAGCTGTACAGGACAGGTGATGCAGAAGAGGAGTAAATACATGCACTAACACTTTTAGGTCATGCACTTCAATAGGATTTTACCATATTTTTCTTGCATATTGTTCTTACCACTATCCCTCTTGTCTGTTCCCATCATGCCTTTCCTTAAGGACAGCATTGTTAATACAAAGCCTTAGTCTGGTGAGAGGTTAATTGCCTGCAGTTTCAGTAAATTCCTAACCCAATTCTCTACACTGAACTAGCCAGAAACAATAGCATCAATATATGTCATTAAACTAAAACAGGGTGGCAGGGCAGCTTGCTTTCTTTTTAGAACTGTGACAGGACCGTAATGGTAGCTTATGTTATTACCTGATGCTTTGCAAAGATCAAAGTTGGTATTTAATTTTATGGTAAACAATTTTCAACCATAAATTTTTAAATTTTTTTAACATTTACTTGTACAGTAAATGTATTTTTACAGTACATACCAACTTTTAGCATCCAAGCTTCAAGAATTAGACTCAATGATCTTTGTGGGTGTCTTCCAACTCAGAATATTCTGGCATTCTAAAGGAAAGCTTTGATGCCCTTGGTGAGCATGACAGCCACGTCCCTAGGAGCAGCAGGTGGCAGTGCTGTCTGCTCTCCATTTTTAGGGCACTGCAGCAGCACAGCTGGAAGAAGCCATTTCATGAAGAGCATTTAATAGTTCAGGTTCCTGCAAACAAAGGGACTTCTGCCTATGGGCAGTGCCAGCTGGCCTCACCAGGATGGTATTAACTTACCCACCAGATTGTAGCCTTCTTTCTTCATGTGAAATTCCTTCAAATCACGCATATAGAGTTTGCTCCAGTTTATGTAGCAAGGAGTAAAGGTATATAGGAGTACAAGTGACTTTTCTGTGCTTTTCATTTTAACCCAAGATTCATTTGCCTAAAAGTGAACTGTATATCTTTACTGATTTTGTTGGCAGCATCCTCTGGCAGGCAGAGTTGCCACACTAGAGTTTCTCAGCAGTAGATTAAGTAGGAGTGTCAGTGACAGGAGCAAACACTCCTGCAATGAGGCTTTGCCACACACCTAAGGGCTGGTCAGGCAGGCAGTAGATGGGATGTCTGGCCATGCCTTTGTCTCTCTGTGTCTGCAAACTCTGCTTGTGGGTCATGGCTTCGAGGTCATGGGAGACCAGTTGGCTCATGCCAGCAGGAGCAGGATGGCTCAGGAGCAGGCTGTCTTGCAGACAGAGAACTGAAGTGGTCCATGACCTAAACCAGAGAGTTAAAGTTTAGGCAATGTAGATAACCAGGAGTCCAAAACCAGTGCTCACCACCTCACCTACTGCTGATTATCAGCACAGACCTACCAAATGGGACATCTGCTATCTGCAGAGAGTGAGTGGGGGCAGGACTGGAGGAAGAGCAGGGACAGAATGACAGCCACTGCCTTAGCGTGTTGGAGAGTGATAGGGAAAGGAATGACTTGTTGCAAATGCATGATGAGAGTAAGCCACAATACCAGGCCTTCATGATGAGTGTGATCAAGTGGCATTATCCTTCTTTTTTTTAATTCTCCTTTTTCTTCCCCACCATATTTTTAACAACCAAGATAAGAGTAGAATAAATGAAAACAAGATATGTGTTCTATGATCTCTGTTATCCCAAGAGGACTCACATAAAGTATGAATGAGGTCACAGGAAGTAAGATAAAAAGCATAACTATAAACTGAGAAAATAAGTGAAGTAAATTTTTCTTTAAAAGGATGAGATGTGAATCACTGAGGTCAACACTTTCAAGACATGTTAAACTAGATATCTGCATAATCACCAAAGCATTTCTGTCAGCTTCTTTATTGCATAAATATGGATCTAGTTTTGTTTTTAATCTGAATTCTTCAAATGGCACATCTGAGTTATTTGATGCAGTGTTAGCAAAATAAAGAAAACCCTTGGCCTCTATGAAAACAAAGTGGAGACATTTGAAAGTTCCCTTCTGAGATAATATCAAAAATTTATTCCTGTCAGTACGGGTGTCATGTGAAATGCTTTTTTCAGAAAGGGCTTTGATAATTTGGTGAATCAGCTGAGAAAGTCAAGGGCAGACAGAAGTGGGAGAAGGAAATAAACAGAATATGCTGACCCAATGTTCACTGCCAGGATGGAGAAAATGAAATACTTTGTCCATTGTCCTGCTTTGGACTGAAATGGGCTGCATCTGGCAATGCAATTGCATCTGCGCTGCAGTCTGGGGTAAACTGACAGTATTGGCACAGATCAGCATTACATGAGTGAAATTAAATTAAATGAACACACATATACAGAGGTCTGGACCCATCTTCAGAATTTTTGCTAGCATTTTCAGGGAATCACAGAAGAGTTACTATTGAGTCCAACTGTTATATTTTGATATATTTTGACATATTTTGTCCTTTCCTGTTCTGTGTGTCAGTTATTACTGCCCTTCCCACTGAATTATTATTTTAGTACTCACAGCCATGTATCATACTGCTGAATCAGGATCACAACAAAACTTCTGAACAGAAAATACACAAAGCCCAGCAGGGAAAAATATGGGAGAGTCCCATCTGAAGTAGAGGAACTGTTCATTTTATGATGTTTCTGCAAGCTTCAGTGCTCTTACATACAAATGGAAAGAAGATGCTAATGTTAAAGGGCAGAATGAGGAACAAGTTAAAAAATAAACAATGGTACATGTCACAAGAGGTTGTCAGTGCAGCCCTCTGACTAGTTAGCTCACAGAGGCAGTGAGGTCTTTTGAAGCTTCCTCTCCTTCTTTAATCAGTCCCTTTAGAACAAGCAGATCCCAGCTTCAAAGGCTGCAGAGCTTGGCAAAGAAGAAAGCTGCTTGCTCCTCAAACCGTGGATGGCAGCTTGATGTCCCACAGTGGTGGTTCCCATGTGAGGCTGCCCAGCTTCACAGGGTGGGTGTGGTTGCACAGCAACTCCTGTGCTCAGATGCCTTTGAAGGGTTTATGTGTTCTCCCTACATTAGTATTGATCCTCTCCATTTTGCAGGACTTACAAAGACTTGAAAAGATACTTGGTAAAGCATACTCCTTAGCTTGATCCCTCCCCCAGAAAGTTTAGAGGAATCCACAGACTTGCTGCATTCGAGCTAGTTTTGTCTAATTCTTTGAATAATGTTTCCTTAATTAAAGTGATTGTTATATTTTCTTAATAAATGCCTTTACTTTTTCCTTTTTGTCCTACCTACAAGGCTTTTCTCAGAACTTACTGTAGCGTTTATTTTGTCCACAAAACACTTTGTTAGAGAACATCATTAATGACATTTATTGACTCTGGGGAGACAGAAGGTTAAGTGCATTTCAGTATTTTCCAAATCTGTGTGTATTGGTCCTGCAGCCTGTCATTTCTGGAAAAGATTTCCAAAGGGGGGAAACAAGTCCCTAATACAGCACCTCTCCTCCTCATTTTATCTCAAATTTCCCATTTCTGCACTACTGTATTTTAAATGTGAACATCAGTTATATTTCAACAAAGCTTTACTGTTTGCTATACTTTTCTTCTGATATATTAATGAAATTGTATATCTCAGCATACACATTTCCCTGCTGGTGAGCCTGCTTCCTCTATTTGCAATTGCATTTCCATTGTGCTTTAGCAGCTACTTGGAAGTGCTGCAACCCCATTTGCAGTACAAACCTTTAACCTGGAAATCACCTCTGATATGTGATTTGTTCTTATGGGCTTATTTTCGTGGTGTATTTAGAGACCAGCTATGCCAGCCTAGGAAGTTTTCAGAATGCGAAGCAGGTCATGAGCAGTGTGTCTGGTAATGTGTCCATGAACAGCATGTTCACAGATACTTCTCTGGTCTTCAAGAAAATATAAGTCAAACAGCAATATTAGTATCTGGCACTGTTCTTGTTAAAGCCATTTTTCCAAGTACTATTGAGTTCAGTTAGAGCTAACTCAGGCAGGATGGGTGAACTTGGCAAATTGTGAAGTCAGAAAAAAAGGAGGCATAGAATGAATCTGAAGAGATCATTCTCAAAATCCACATCTGCACGAAGACAGGATAAGAAACCTTAAACTAATCCTGTCAGATTGGGGTACTACATTGGTAATGATTCCAGTAAAGGAAATTCCACAATATTCTTATGTACAATATTTTAATACCCTTCCAGTTATAAAGTTTTTTCACATCAGTCAAGAATCTGATAAATATTCAACAGATTCCTTTTTTTTTTCTTTCTTAGCAGATAAAGCAAAGTTGCTCAACACTCTATACTTCTAAAATATGCAGATTGTATTTTTGCATCATGTACAGAGGCACACTTCCATGTTAAAGCTATGCCAATCTGAAGGTCAGATGCTGCAAAATGAACTACCCTACATTTTTCCCCATTCAGCCAGCCCTCATGTGATTGTGATGAACTAGTCAGAGGACAAAGTGGAGAAGTGTTCAAATAAATAATAAAATTTGTTTCCTGGTGATTTAATTTACTGGATTAATCCCTAGGGAGGGCATCAGACAAGTGCCAGTGGTTGGACTGGTTTAGCTGTGATGTGAAATGGAATAGCTTCCCTTTTCCAGGATAAATAAACCTCCTAACACCATGATTTCTAAGACTTATTGTTCTTAGGTTTCTCTGAATAATTTCCATTTTTCTGAATACTTTCCATAAATTGTATATTTAATGTATTTCTCTACCCAAATAGAATTTAAAATGTTTGATTCAGTTATGAGTGAGCCAGCAATCAGAAGCATAAAAGAGATCAGTTGTTCCTCATATGCTCTTCTGCCCAATTTTCCTTGCCTAATCTGTGTGTGCTGTTACCATGACTTTTCCTTCCTGTGTACTAATTGTTCTTACGAGATGGATGGATAAACACAAGTGTGTCACCCTGTTCTGAGCTCTTTCAGTTTAAGAAATTTGGATGCCTTAAATTCAGTGTGGTCATTCCAGTCTGGACCTTTCCCTATGTGGTCACTGCTCATGTGGCCGTCTTGTCATGCTCAGTTTTAACTTAAGACATCATCTAAATTCCAGAAGAACCTCAAGCAAGAGTTTGTCTAGATGGGGTAGATAATTTTCTTCAAGTTTCCTTCCATTTTGCTCTGTGTGTACACTGACCTACATTGAGATTAGGTATATGACAGATTCTCAGTCTTTCCTGTAATCAGAGCTCTTTTGGGGTTAATGGCTTCATGCAAGTATAATTTTGTGGCACTCTAAAGGAATAAGATGTTAAGATTTGCTGTATTCTTTTAGATATTTATAAATTTAGATTTTTATAAATAATGTATATTTCCCAGTATAGATTAACTCCTGATTTACATTCATATATTTCTCTCAACACATGATCTAGAATTCTGAAGCTTTTTTTTTCTTTTGAAGCCATCTCCACCTGAAGCCATGTAGTCAACTGAGAATTTAAGTTTTTACTCTAATTGTTTCTCATTGTTATCATTGGAAAAATGGGAAGCCTGAGGATACAGCAACAGCAAAGTTAAAACAGTAAAAATCCCAAATATATGCAGCATTATAAATCTCACCAGTTGTTAAAAACTGCAAAGTTGGAGTTTGTGCTAGAGTGTGCTGTGGATGAAACCCACGCTGTAAAGAAGGGTGCACCAATGATGGCTCCATCACTGACCTGAATCCCACCCCAGGCTCTGGTAACCTGTGTGTTGCTCTATCGTTCGTAATCAGATCCAGCCTGAGATGAGCCAGATTGTTCAGAAACATTCTGAAATGCCTGATCTGAAGCTAAGGATTGCCAGGCATTCCTGTCCTTCCTGTGAAGGCTCTTGTGTGTTTCTCAGAGTCCAGGAGCAACAGAAGCCTATGGACAGACTCTGGACACGCTGCCCTGCAGGCTCAGAGATGATGTGGGACCTTTAGGCAAGTTCACTCCAGGCTTCTTTGTGGTGTAGTGACATGGAGGAAGGAATCCCACTCACCTTCCTGTGCTGCCCACCCTCTTGTGAGAGCTCTGTCAGCTTTTGAAGCACATCTTTCCATAGCCTTACAGGAATGGGAAGGGAAGGGAAGGGAAGGGAAGGGAAGGGAAGGGAAGGGAAGGGAAGGGAAGGGAAGGGAAGGGAAGGGAAGGGAAGGGAAGGGAAGGGAAGGGAAGGGAAGGGAAGGGAAGGGAAGGGAAGGGAAGGGAAGGGAAGGGAAGGGAAGGGAAGGGAAGGGAAGGGAAGGGAAGGGAAGGGACGACTGGACTCAGTGAGTAAGCTCACCACACATCTTACTCTGTCAGAACACAGGAATGCTTCTGGGGCCTGGGAAGAGAAGACCTGTGAGGAATCAGGGGACCTTACTTGATGGGAATATTTAAGGACTTGGGGTATTTTTCTTTCCCCGCCTTTGCTTTCTTCCTCTTCTTTCCCTGCCCCACAAAAATGTGCTTTTCCAGTGTCCTTGTGAGACGTGTCACATTTTATTCCCACACAGTCATATATCTCATCTTTTCTCTCCTCCTTCACTGTCACCATCTATCTTTACTAATTGACTTTGACTGAAGAGACTTCCTAAATTTGCACAGAATAGACAAGCATGAGGAACTATGCCTGGCCCTTGCTAAAACAGGAAGGGGCAGTGCAGGGCTTGGCTGGGCTGGGCAGGTGGGGCAGAGTCCTGTTGCCAAGGGTGAGGCAGCAGGAAGCTGTGGAGAAAATCTACTTCTCTCCATCAGGAACCCTTCCTCTTACCAGTAGCTGAACACAACAGAAGCAGCAATGGGTGGATTAGGCTAAAAACCACTCAGATTTATTTTTTCTTTCACAGGCTACATGGGCAGCAAACTGTCTCTTATAAGTTGCTGCCAAAGGCAGCTTCCTGCTTTTCTTTTGTGGTGAAACAGAATTGCATTGGCTCTGCCTTGTGGATCGCTGGTGGCAGGGTGATTTACACCCTACTGCAATTGTGCTGGCAGGATGGGCCATAACATTTTGCTGCTCCTTCATTTGAGATTCATTTAATTTGATGGGGGGAAAAAATGTACCTCCTGTCTTTCTGGACTCCTCAGCCACCCCTCCCATGTTTATAAAATACCATACCAAATCAAGGAAAGAAAAAGGAAAATAAATGCCCAAAGAAAACTTAGACTTAAAAATAGGCTTCAGAACTGTCCAATTTGATAAAGAATGGAAATAGCCATGTTGCAGAAATAGAAAAATCTTCTGATTGTGGAAAAGAAGAATAAGAATGGTTTATTTCCTTATTATATAAACCCCAAAGTCATAGTGATGCCATTGTGCCATGCGAGTAGTTACCAAAGTCAGGAGGATAAGCTGTGTGAGCTGGTGGTACCACTACCACCATCTATTCTCACTAAATATATTGACCTTTTTCAATAAATAAATGCAAGAATCGAACATCACATTACTTCCCCCTGGTGTTCCTGCAATAATTCAAGGCCATACAAGGCCTTGAATTCCCTTCAAGGAGGGACATCTTCCAGATATTGCAGGGAGGGAAAAGGTAAATAAAATACCGTCCTCTACATCTGACAGTAGGTTTCATTTTTTGGTGAATAGTTTTAAACCCTGCCAAGACTGAAGCATCAACATGATTGATCATTCCTATAATTTTGTGAAAGTAGTTCTTTTTCTTGATTTTTAATTCTTCTTGCATCTGGCTGAATCTACTATGCTGAAGATGAGTAATCATAGGGAAAAAAATAGTGTCATTATAAATTCTAAAACCCAAAATTCTTCAAATGCTACTTATGCAAAAAGGACCAATTTAAATCAAATCATTAGCTTCTGCTTAGATGCTCAATTACAAGTGTAATAATATAAATGTTTTATGTATTCACAGCTCTTGTGTTCAAATTTAACCTTTCTTCCATTTTGGCTGTTATTTCTCCCTTTTATAAATGTTGGTGTAATTAAGCCCATTTCCTCTTTAGAGGTGAATACACAATCACAGCTAGAAATTCCTCAGTATGTTTTACAGTCTGCAATACGTGATACTCAATCTCAGAGCTAATAACTACCATGACATGTTTTATAATTGCACCATAAATCAAAGACTGCTGCATTTTAAAGTGTAATTTCAGGCTGTTTTGCAATATTTCTTGGCACTTTTGGAAGTATAGAAGGGTGGAAAATGCATAATCTAGCTGGATACAACCACAGATGAGGAAAAAGCTTTTTTTGCAGTTGTTGGAGTGCTCCAAAAGAGCAGGGACATACTTGTCACTCACGGGACACCCAGGCTGCATCAGGGATGTCAATGAAAGCATGATGTCTGAACAGGTTTCTGTCCAGCAGCTAGGAGGGAGGGGTGGAAAGTAACTCATGGCAAGAGCTTGAAGAATGGGCACTCCATTAGCAACAAGTTCTCTGTGGATTTTTTAACATGACTCATTGTTTAAATCCTTCCAGGAGAGGCCATGTTTGGGAGGGACAAAGCTGAGAGCAAGAGAGAAAGCATCTGCTCTGAAAGTTGGAGGAACAATTCTGTTAACTCACACAGCATCTTCCAGCACCTGTCTCAAGCCTTCTGCAGCTGCTTCCAGATAAATTATGGACTCCCACAAAATTAGGTGATTTTTTTTTTGTCCCAAAACCTGTTTCTGTTTGAAGAATGCTGCTTTATTTTTCATTCTGGTTTTGCTATATATCCTATAGGTGTTGTTTTAGCCCTTTCAGTGCATACTTTGTAATGAGTCTGATAATTTCTTAGGGATTCCAAATCCTTGAGAACTAGTATAGATGCAGAAGGCTTTTTTTATCCCTTAATCAATGTTTAAGCTAGATCTTGATACTGTATCTCCCCACTGTACCACCACCACAGCCTTGCTGGGACCCATGATGTCCTGACATCTGGCCTTGCTCTGAAGTGATCAGGAGCATCAATTTGCTTGGTACCTTTCTGTGTATGATGCACAGCATAGCACAGTGGGTAATGCCTCATTTGCACCACTGGAGTTCAGCTGGTAATTTAATTAAAATTGCCTCATGCTTCACATGTGCTCTCACCAGTTTGGTTTCTGCTTATCAAACTCTTAATTTATGCTAGTCAAGTTTTATCATCTCCCCAAATAGCACAAGTCATGTAATGGCATCTGGCTGCATTTTAGATACATAATATAGACATCATGAGCTGCTCTTTGATTAAGAGAACAGTGTGTGCTACAGGCTGCCACAGGCTGCCAAAAACAAAAGGTAGTTATAGAAACTGCAGGTACAAAAAACATTTGTGATCTCCCACACCCACTGCTATTATTCGTATTGGAGATAATTGGGAGAGACATTAATGGTTAATGGCTCAAATATTTGGCCATTTGCAGAGGAGCAGGGTGCTATGCTGGGACAGGGATTGCACCCATCAAGGGGAGGAGATGAGTTTTGGGATATTTGATGGCAAAATCTCTGATCCGGATTAGACAGAGGGGGAGAACACCCACCACTGGAGATTCTGGGGTTTTAGCCAGATAAGATAGAAGGTCGATAAGCAGCAGGCCCTGCAGAGGGGGGATGGTGTTTTTTATCATGCCAATTGCCCTCCCTGACACTTCTGACTTAGGTGTAAAACTCCCCACCTTTGGGAAGGTCACATTTACACACAGGCCTGAAGCTATTTATCTCTTTTGATGGGGCATAACTGGTTCAGCTACATGAGATGCAGCTGTCCTATCTTAGAAGATGTCATAAACTATCAAAGACACTCCCAAAGCACCCCCACACTCATTCCGTGGTCCTTCCACCAAAGGTCTCCATGTGATCCAGTGTTGCAGCAGAGCCTGAGGCTGCTGCAGAAGACAGGGTAAAACTGAGTGCTGGCATCAGTAAAACAGATAAAGCTTGTAGCACTGGTGAGAGCTAAAATGAACATTGGATGAACAGGAATTTCATGGAACTGTGGTGTCTTCTCATATTGTTGTAGACCAGGCCTCTTCACACTACTCCATAAATTATGCTGTCTTGAACATGATCCTAAGGGAATATCCCAGGTATGTCTGGTGCCTCTACCTTACAGTTCATTTAAGCAAACCAGCATTTACATTACAAGTTAAAATGAACCTTGAGGTCTTGCCTTTAGGAATAGCACTGCTAATTTAGGAACACAAGAAGGGCAATGTAATGCAGTGCACTGACCAGCACATTGACTCCTAGCAACCTTTACCAGAACATGGGCGGGAACTTCCAAGATTTGCTGTGGGAACTTCAAAAAAAACAAACAAGGGTGATAACTTCTCAGAGATTTCACTGCCATTGCCACTAGTTGTGCAAGTAAGTGAATAAGAGAACTACTGTAGGCTAGAAATTTCTAGGATGATACCGTTTGTGATGCAATCATTGCCTACATTGCTACACACAGCATTTGCTCTGTGTTATTGCTAAGATTCTCACCTTTTCAATTAATTATTTAATTGTAATTAAATAATCCAATAGAGGGAAAAGGAGCAAGTTCTGAACTTATAAGTTGTTTTCAGACTGCCAGAAACAGCAGAGTCTCTGTAAACACAACACACTGGCACCTGTCTCCTGTTTTCTCATTTAAGCACAGGCTATTAACAAAGTCACTTCTTAAAAGCTGGCTTGGAGAAAAGGAAGCCTGGACTCTGTATTTTGTCATAATTTTTAATATTTCCTTGGAACAAAAGAAGCATAAGGCTAGGGCCAAAATTGCTTTCAGTTGCAAACATACAGCTTGCAGGTGTGGGCAGAGTTCAGCCTAAAATAACTGGAGGCAAAAGAAGGAAAAAAGCAGCTTAAAAATCTGATGTCAGCAGGAGAAAATAGACTCTGTGGGGCACTGGTTTTCTAAAGCCTTGTTCTGTAATCAACACAGCTCATTACTGTAGCTGCGTGCAACGCTGCAAATGGCATTTGGATGAACACATTTTGTCTTTCCACCACGCTTGCTAGCTAACAAATTGTCTGCCCAAATTGCTGAACCATGAGTATTGTGTCAAAGAAAAGGAAAGCAGCAGATTCCCTTTGTCAGGGTGGACAGGCTGTACCAAACTCTCAGTCACTGATTTCCAGCCTTCTTCTGTTTAGACCCCTAGGAATTCTGCTGTTGAAGTACAGGACTTTGTATAGATGCCTCTTCCCCCTGCAGTGATAATCATATTGCTTTTTGCTCACAGTCTACAGTGTACACCTGGGCCTGAGGTCTGCAGACTACAGTTTGGAATTTGGTTGCCCAAGCAAAGGTTTCACTTCATTCTTTTTTAAGCAAAAAGTTGCTTTCTCATGATAGTTCAGTCCATACATATTAGTAATGTTATTATTGCAATGCATGGGACAGTCCATCCTGCAATCAGGACCACAGGAGGAAATGACCACGTATCTGAGATCAGCTAGCAGCATGTGACTGCACAGCACACTGCAAAGCTCATCACAGGTTCTGGGTCCCATCTGAATTCATTTTGGAGTCTCATCATGGCATTAAGGCAGTGGGACTTCCATCTCACTTGAGGAGGAGAAAGAAATGAGAAACAGAATGGGGTTATTAATGATATCTCAAAGGTAATGGGAAAAGAGGGTGGACTTTAACGTTTTGAATATCTTTTATTCAATATGTATTTTTTTGGTGGTTGCCCAGGGGAGTATGGAGTCTCTGTCCTCAGAGATATTCAGAACATAACTGGACCCAGACTGCTCTGGGTGGCCTTGTTAGAGGTCAGACAAGATGGTCTCTGGGGGTCCCTTCCAACTGCAGCCAATATGTGATTGCACAGTTCTGCAATTTAAATATTTTCCTCCAATTTTCTGAGATAAGAATGAGCTGAAAGAACAAAACTGAAAGTTAACAAAATCTTTCCCTTTATCATCCCAATAAATTAACTTCTATTAACCTTTCTAACCACTGCCAACCTTGTCAACCTGAGAAATCTCATTATGTTGGTTGGATTTTATCAGCAGCAAAGGTAATTCAGGCAACCTCTGATGTTTTCCTCAGTGTGGAAATATGGGGGGCAAGGAAGAAGCACAGATGCACATTCTGGTTCTCTGTCCCTATGGGGTCAGGATTTGTCAAAATAAACCCAGGACCTAGGACACATACTGGGATGTTTTATGCAAGTTATACCTGCATGGGTGAGGAAACTGTATCATACCCATAGAGAAATGTGTGGGAATAGGTTCAGTAGCTATGCTGAACAGCTGCTCATATTTAAAACAAAGACAGGACAAGGGTTAAATGGAACCTTCACATGATGCAGGTTAGCCTGTACAAAATTAGTTTCTATTTGTAGGGCTGGGTTTTAGGAAACCCGGGCCTCAGGCTCTTTGGCTGTATCCATGAACTGACTCATCACTGCTTTTATCATTTCAGGCCCTTTGTTATCCAGTGCAATTTTTAGCATCAAGTTATGTACCAGCAGATGATACTCCAAAGCAGAACTGGCTAAAAGCATGGGCAAAATAGGCAAATGTCCTACTTAGAGCTTGCTAGGGAACAGCTGAGTCCCTCTTCTCTCATGTTACCTGTCTGTACTCTCCCAAAATTTCACACAATACTGCTAGCCCTACTTCTCCCTCCCTCTGCTTGTGCTGCAAGATTTAATTTTGTATTTCGTAGGGAATGAAACTCAGTTATGCCTGACTGCTGAGAATCACAGAGCTAACTCTGGAGACAGGCTGGACCAGTTCAGAAAAGGGTCTGCACCCCCAGCATCAGGGCTGGCCATGGGAGGAGAAGGACCATGCACCCAGGGACAGGAGAGAGGGAAGGACACAGCCTGAAACAGGACCTTTCAGTAGTGGTTAGAACCACTCAAATTGATGTTTAGCTTCACCTCTAGACCCATGCTGTTATCTACCTGGAAGCACTCGGGAGTTTGATAAGCCTTTACAAACATTTTTTGAGCTATTCTCAGTAAAGGGCTGAGGTTTCTAGACTGTTTTAGGCAGCACTTATCATGGAAGTGCAGGGCTGCAATTCCGAGATTTGATGCTTTGTTCCCTAACCCAGGTGATTCCCACACTTCAGGCATTGCTACTTATTTACTAATTTACTTCAGAATTATTCAGTGGCCCTTAGTCATTCTCCTGTGGGATCTGCTCCCTTCCTGATGGTCTAGGCAGGGATTTCTCACTCACTAAGTATTGCTAACACAAGTGATTCATGCTGTTAAAACACTGCTAAGTGCCAAGAACTGCCTTAATCCAGTTTATGGTCTGAAATTCTTATGGCATACATTTCTCAAGTCTGAATTGTATGTGTTAAAGAGGAAACATATAGCAAAAGAAGAAAAAAAACCCCAAAGCAATAAACAAGTTGTTTAAGCTAAAACAGCCTTTGCCATCTTCTAGTCTAGTACTGGATTTTCCCAACCAGTAGAGCTATCCATGTATTACTGTGGTTCCACACAGCTCTCCATGCTACCAGATGAATCAGTTTCTATCTGATAATGAAGTATCACATGTATTAATTTACACAACACGTAAACATGACTTGCTAAGTCCTATCACACGTGTCCCAGAGATTTACAGCGCGATCAGTCAGAGGAAAATTGAAAGTGAAGCAAAAAGAACACTTACAGGCAGAAGAGGAAATGGGCATGACAAGATGCGTAAGTGGAAAGGCCTAATATTCCTTCCCCCCCTCAGACAGACACACATAAATAGTGAGAGAGTGAGTTCCCCTGCTCACTGGCCACCACTCCTTTGCTGCATCTCTCTGGGACGTGCATCACCCCTGCAAGATGTGGGCAAAGGTACTGTCTTGTTTCCTTGCACTGTAAGATGCAATTCTCTATTTAAGTTTTCATATCCTCACTCCAAATGCTGCAGCTGGTGACCATCACACAATGGGATACGTGGTTCACCTGCTTTAAACTGCTTGTAACTGCTTCCTCAAAATAATCATAATGCTTCACTGCAAGTGTGGGTGAGAACTTGTGTGTAATGGTGGGTACAATTCTGGTCACCAATGCTAGAGAAAGAGGAATGCAATGAAAATATACAAGCATATTAGGGGTGAGTCCATATTGTAGAGGAGAAAGCAGCACAGTTTGGTTTGATTACCTCAGCAAAATGAAGGCCAAAAGGCAATACAAACACTCTGTATGGATATGTGCAGGGAAGTAAAGGAAGGGGAATGAAGAGGGGATATGAAAGGAGATAATTTCCAAAGAGAGAGAAGAGAAATATTCATTACTGCCAGTATAAAAAAGAAACTGTGTATATAGATTGGTTGTAAATAATGTGTACCTCTATATTGGGACATTTCTAGTGGTCCAGGAAGGAAAGTTTTAGATCATTTTCTAATACAGATACTAACAGCAGCTCACAGCCAAGAAGCAGGTTGAATTTGCATAATGAGCCATTGCTCAATAGGAGAGGAAAATAAATATATATAATTCCCAGATCAGCAGGATCCAGGAACAAGGAGCCACTGCTTTTCAAAGAGGCAAAATCTTGTCTTGGAGAAAAGCTGTGACTCCTGCTGAGAGTGAATTCAATGGGAGCTGGGAACTATGAGCAATATGTGCAAGGTAGTGCTGCCAACTTCTGCCTCCTCCTGAGCTCCAAGCTCAGCAAGATTTGGGATAGTAAGGCTGCCAGTCAGGGAGATTAAATCTTGCCTTCTTATGTGGTAGTGGGTGCCCTGGCTGGAAATGCTACTCTCTCACTGATTTCAATACCAACAAGTAGGTACCATGGGAAAGACAGGTGCTTTTACCCCTATTTGGGGGGGGTGTGTGTGTGTGTGAATAGTCATTAGGGATGGAGATGAGATGGGGATGAGATAGAGATGATAGAGATAACATTGCATAGTTGTAGCACCTGCAGTGCATACACTCAAGGGCTCAGGGAGAAAGTAGAAGAAATACAAAACAGAAAAGGATAATGATGAAAGCATAAGTAAAATATAAATAACACAGTGACATTTCTGGGAATAAAAAGGGGAAGAATTCAAACCTTGGTTTTGTTGATGAAATTCAAGTAAGCAGGAGCAGAAATGGCCAGTGTGCTGGACAGTAGCCCAAAAACTGAACAGGAAAAAAAAGAGGAAAGAAAATAGAGTGTTTATTTTAAATATAGAGAAATATCTACTTCTTCTTTTTCTTTATTTTTTCCCTTCCCAGACAGTTACAGGAAATTTTGCCAAGGTGATTAATGGTTTGAATGCAAATCAGTTGACAGATCAAGTAATTCAGAGAAGTAAACGAATGATTCTGGATACTCTTGGAGTGGGGCTTCTGGGTACCAGCACCGAGGTCTGCCACAAAGTGGCACAGTACAGCAAGGTAAGCTCTCTGGCATTCACAGCACACCTTAAGGTTTGCCTTTAAGAAAGCAAGGGAAAACTTGGGCAATGAAAAGGAAATTTTGCCATGGTGAAATTCTTTCACGGATGGGAAGAGAGAAATTGTGTTATTCCCACTGGAGACACAGTGAAACTTCAGTGCTCAAATTAGTTTTCACTCTGGATGGGCAAAAGTCTGTGTATCAGTCTGTATGCTAAGATCCCCCTCTACAAACACACCCAACTAAGAACCTCTTCATTTCTTTCACCTATGATATCTTTCTAAAAACATTGACAAAGTAAGCATCACTTATCACCAGCCTTTCAAATCCAGGAACTGTTAAAGAGATGGGGAGTTAGCAGTGGGTTACTTGCAGTCCATAAAACATAATTGTCTGAGGTTCACTAGCCATGAGCTTCTCCTCTAGTCTTGCTCTCCTCAAACTAGCAGAGTAATTGACCCTGAAAATAGGTCTTCCCAGCACAGGAGTGCATCAATGAAGAGGAGTTCAGCCCACTGTTTTATCGTTCAGACCTGCCTGGGTGGACTTGTGCTCCAAAGCTCTGTGTGCCAGTTAGTCTCTTCACATACAGAATTTCCCTTTCCAAACCAGGGTAGTTTATGCCCTTTTATTCATTTTGCAGCACCAGGAGGCCATCTATTGATTATTCAGGGTCTTACTAAAACATAGAAAACAAAATCCTTTAATGAGATGTTTTCCCCGACAAGATGATGACATCATTTAGGTTGGACTTGGTGATCTTGGAGGTTTTTTCCAACCCAGCTGATCCTGTGATTCTGTCAATGGGTGGTGAGAAGGGACGTCAGTGGCCAGAGGTTGTGTGAAGGTCCTGAGTGGCCAGGTGGGTGGTGTTGGTCTGCCCCCAAGCTCTGTTTGGGAGGAATAGGACATAAGCAACAGGAAACTGACTTGCTTTTCAGACTTCCTGAAAGAACAGTATTTTTCTCATAAAAGGGAACAGTTAGGTCCCCAGAGGACATGGTCTTCTCTCAGTTACATCAGAGACACAATGCACATTTATCCTTATGTTCAGGACTTTGAGTTAATTTATGTCAATTTGTTTCAGATCTACAGCTCAGATTTATCCAGTACCATCTGGGGCCACTTGGATTTCCGACTGCCTCCTGTGTATGCAGCTTTTGTGAATGGAGTGGCTGTAAGGGATGCTCTTTTATTTGCTCTGAAATCATATAAATTGATGCCATTCTTGCTCTATAGAGAACAGTATGTCCCAAAAATCATAGCTTATTCTGAAGCCTGTTACAAAACTTTTCTAGACTATTCTCCTAATGTGCTTCAACCTCGTTCCAGTGAGTCTGAACTTAAGGAAGAATATATGTATGATCTAATCAACAGCATCTCTTACATTTAATGTGGGACCTGGGGTTGTTGTCCAGTGTCAGAACTCTACAGCTTACAACCTGGTAACCTTGTAGCAAGGCTACAGCCTCGCTGTAGCTGTTTAAAAAGGCACCCTCTAACTCTAGCTCTTTTCACTCTCATATGAATTTTGTGCCAACTGGCAAAGTACAGTTACAGAAAAACACAGATGCACATATAGATACATACAGACATAATATCACAAGGCAACTTTCTCTTCAGTTACACAGTTTCCTACAGCCAGTGATATCTTTTGGACATGCACTTTGTCATTAAAGCAATAACTGACTCCCAAGATGTTTGTCTAAAATCAGATTGAGGTGTTTGAAATTGAAAGATGCACAAGAGGTGGGGTAGACAAATTTGGCAATTATGCAAAACTAGGAAAGGTGACCAACCAAGGAAATAGTAATATTAAGCCTATTTAAATTAGTGTGACAACAATATCAGAGGTCCAATTTAACAGCTCATTTCCAATGTAGAGAAAATTACCTTGGAAATGAGATCTGGTACCGCTCAGCTCCTAGCAGCCCTTATGATATTCAGATCTGGCTGTTAGCATATATATGATCAGTTTATATCTTGGTCACAGGTCAGCTGAAGCACTTACTGAAGACACCAGAAACACAGCTTACAGGGTATTTGCCACAACTTTCCTTATCCTGCACTGCAGGGCATATTCCCAGATGGCATCAAAGGTTTTCAAGGCAGACACTGCATTTTCTTCTATCTGTTTAGAAACAGTCCGCAAAAATGCATAATCACAGTATTACAGGGCAAAACCTGACTTCTGGGGAGCCTGACCACTTTCCCAGTTTGTCTTGAAATAAAGACATGGGTGAACAGATGTGAAAGTTCAGTTTTGAGGTGTTTTACTATGCTATATTAAAAAATGCTGTCCCTGATGCTCTCAGGTCTTTGGGGGTTCCCAAAACGTTGCAGAAGGAAGGAATGTGCCTGATAAGCAGTGCATTACAGACACTGACTGCACTGTTGGGGACCATATGCAGATCAGCAGCCATATGCCATGCTGAGAACACCTGAAACCTTCCTGAGCAGCTGGGCTCTGGGCATGGGAAAGAGCAGGCACCACTTGAGCCAAGCAGCTCATTCCACATTCAGAATGTAGTTTTCTCCTACTCCCAGCAACTCCAGAGAATCTGGTTTCTTGTGTGACAGGTCTTGTTTCAATGTGCTGAAAATTCAGGTTAAAGCTTCCTGTACATTTGCAGGCTTGACCCTGTTGACAGTGGATGGTTGCAGCACAGAAATAGCTCTGATGATATAAATTCCATTCAGCAGTATTTAACTGCTACAGTTTTGTGGTGCAAGTCCTAATAGCAGCATTAGTTGCAGCATTGGTGATGTAATTTCATTGTGTTTATATTTCATTATGTTTTGGGGAAAGAGAAAATTCACTGTTCACATGGTGGACCTAGACCAGCTGCTTTAATTATAGCAGTCTAATTAAAGTAGCAAAAGCCAACTGCAGAAAAAAAGGAATCATTGTCACACTACTTTCAGGCTGGTATAAGTTGAATTAGAATTATTCTCATTTGAAGCAAGATCTCTGCTGCATTGCCACTTCTCAGACAGCCATGTTGGGAGTAAAGGTCTTTAAAAGACTTTTGAAATTTTTGCTTTCTAAGGAAGACCTAGTTCTTTGGTACTTTTTTATACCAGTTACAGTAGTTTCATTTGACTGAGGCAACCTTGTAAAGTCAGAGTTTATTTCTATACCAATGCTTCTCTTTCCATTAGGTGCACTCAATGGACTTTGATGACACCTGGCATCCAGCCACACACCCATCTGGGGCTGTGCTCCCTGCAGTGATTGCACTCTCAGAGGCTTTTCCTCAGAAGAAAAAAATCTCGGGTCTTGATCTGCTCTTAGCTTTCAATGTGGGAATCGAAGTACAAGGCAGGTTGCTGCACTTCTCCAGAGAAGCCAGGAATATTCCAAGAAGGTACATAGAAATGTTAAAGTAGAAAGTGTCAATTTACATAGATGGCACAGTTATTAATAGTTCCTGTGCTGCTCATAGTTTAGAGCAAATTTATAGTCAAATATAAAATTATATTTATTATCATTTAATTTATATATTATTATAAATTGTGAATTGGTCAATGCTTTCAAAAAAATCATCATTAGCTAATAGATTTTTTTTGAAAGCATTGACCAATTCACAGTGAGGCAATAATCTCTCTACTTTGAATGTTTATAGATTTATAATAATATATAAATTAAATAATAATAAATATAACTTTATATTTGACTATAAATTTGCTTTAAACTATGAGCGGCACTAATGTTTCAGTTGCCTTCTGAGAAGGACTTACTGCAAGCAGTACTATTCCAGTTTTACTTTTTCCTATGGAAAAGTAACTCTCAGGCCCACACGTGAATGCTGAATGTGTATTTCTTTATGGTCCAATCCATTTCCCATGGCAATGAATGAAAGACTTTTGTAGAGAGTGAATTTGAGTGAGTTTTTGAAATCTGGTAATGAAAATACTTTTCTTTTGTCAGGTTTCACCCACCGGCTGTGGTTGGTACAATGGGGAGTGCAGCAGCTTGTGCTAAACTTCTAGCTCTCGACCAGCAGGAATGTAAAAATGCCTTGGCTATTGCTGCTTCCTATGCAGGTGCCCCACTGGCTAATGCAGCAACCCAAATAAAGCCCCTCCATGTTGGCAATGCTGCCAAGCACGGACTGGAAGCGGCTTGCTTAGCTTTACAAGGCCTTCAAGGAAACAAACAGATCTTGGACATGGAGTCAGGGATGGGTGCGTTTTATACAGATTACAACCCACAGACCCTGCCAATCTTGCAGTCCTACCCCTGGCTCTTGGACCAGCAAGACGTGGCCATCAAACGCTTTCCTGCTCATCTTGCAACACACTGGGTGGCTGATGCAGCTTCTTCTGTTAGGAGGAAGCTTGTGCAGAGCAGCGAGAACTTGCTTCCCCTTGATAAAATTGAGAAAGTCATTCTCAAAGTCCCTGAGGTCAGATACGTGAACAGACCCAGCCCAGCCTCAGAGCATGAAGCACGACACTCCTTCCAGTTTGTTGCATGCTCCGCTTTGCTGGACGGCAGCATGTCAGTCCAGTCCTTTGCCAGCGAGAACATCCACCGGCCAGCCTTGCGGGAGCTCCTCTGCAAAACGCAGCTGGAGCACCCTCCTGACAACACCCCCAGCTTTGACAGCCTTTACTGCGAAGTGAGTGTCACACTTCAGGATGGCAACACGACCAGCGACCGCTGCACTACCTTCTACGGGCACTGGAGGAAACCTCTGAAAAAGGAAGACTTGGAGAAAAAGTTTCAATCCAATGTGCATGGCATCCTGCAAACAGAAGCCATGGAAGGCATTATAGAGACTGTGTACAACCTGGAAAAAGTAGAGGACTGTTCTGTATTAAGTACATTTCTATCAGGACAGTCAGCAAGAGCACTTCCAAAGAAGCTACGCTTCTTTTGAGTGTTCCAGCCAACAGCTACATGCTCTTCACAAAGCCAGTGCAAAATTCATGACAAACTCTTAGTGACAAACTTAGTGCCTCAAGCACTTTTAAGTAAGACTCTGATAACACAACTATATTCAGTCCAATATTGTGAGTTTTGACTAAATAATTTGGTGTTTATATGTTCAGCTTAGTCAGGCTAAACAGAAGACCCTCTGCTGGCACAGTCGACTCCAGCTACCTTTGTACCTTTAGAGGCAGAGCACTCACTGCTTGCACACAGTGCAAAAATCTCCCTGCTCCTCTGCCAAAAATCTGTGTTCTGCTTCTCCTAAATAACTCCATACAGTATGGAAGTGCTGTGTCCTTGAAAATCATCATGATTAGAAGTACAGAGAATGAAAACCTTTTCACAATTATTTCTGTAGATTTATGTCTACAACCTCCTTGAAGAAGGTTATGTCTGAGCATTGACATTTGTGCTAAAATAAACAGAGCACATGTAGGGAGGGGTAGCACTCAATACTCTGCAGCATGTCAGATATCACTGTAGCCATTGCTCTTGCACTGAAGCAGCAAAGGTCTGCACCCGGCTTGATCACACGAGTGCTGAGCTTGAGGGACAGCTCCACATGCCTCATCATAAAGGCATTATTACCCAGCTCCACCTGTTGGCTCCCGTCTGCTACAGGTCTGTTCCTGTTTTATTCCCACCCCAGTTACACGAGACACAGAGCAGGTGATGTCAGTTCAGGTTACTTCAGGCCCAGCAGAGTGTGGGCTACACTACACAGGACAGGAGTGACAGAGACCTGTGAGCACCAGAGCACTTCTTACGAGAGACATCTCAGCGTCCACCCAGATAAGGAATTCTGGGAATTTTTTGCTCCTCCAGGAGTATAAAGCCTTGCCAGATTGAGCTGCTAAGAGAAGCTGCTAACCTTTTGTTCATATTTATAAGATCAAAGCATGTTGTCTAACATATAAAATTGTGTTCCTCAAGGCACTAAACAATGTATGCCAAAAAAAAATTACAAAATAAATCTAATTCATTTTACAAATTAATTTGAAATGACTTCATTTATTAGCACCAAACTTGTGTATTTTCCATATGTAATGCATTCATTTGTGCTGCATCTTGGTTTATAAGGTTGGTTTACCTAGGGGGCCCTGCAAAAATTTCTGAAGTCCATCAGTAATACTTGCTTAAAGACTTTCAAGGGGAAAAAAGAACCCAAATAACCACATTATTTTATTTTTCTTAGAAATCAGAATTGAATTATTCACCTATAATGATGGTAAACAGACTCATTCACAGCTACTTCACTTGTAATTGCAGCTGGGTAACAGCAAATATGAATTAGTGATAACCATTAATGATGTGATAAAACCCCATTGTCCATTCAATCTTTTTAAGACTGAATACATTTGGATTCATAAAAAAAAAAAAAACCAAAAAGAAAAGATCTCCCCCCATCACCTTCAATATATGGTTTCTATTTTAAAAAAGAAATAAATAGGTTAAATTCAGCAGTAACCATCTGATGTATAAAACATTAAAAATCACCCCACTACACCAAACAAACCAGGAACTGTGAAGTTTAGCAGTTGCATTACTTTATTAATTCAATCTAAGAAAGCTAAATGTTTATGCTTAGCTACACTGATTTCCTTGGATATGTCTGTAGCTTCTAGTCAGGCAAGCTTCAGGACTTCTTGTACCATTGTTCCAATTCCATCAAAGATTTCATGCAGAGGAGCCTTGCACATGAAAGCACAGGTAGTAACTATTTTATTTGCTTTATCCACATGGGATTCATTTACATTTTTGCAAATGTGCTTACATCCAAGCTCTTCTATAGCAGATGCCGTTTCAGCATCAGGAAATCTGTAAATAAAAAGACTTTAATTAACATAAAGCAATGATATAGCCATAAAATTCTGCACACATAACTTGAATGAGAGAACTACAATAATATCTACTTTAGCTGATGATGACAAGGGAGTTAGAGAGGCTACTACTATCAGATTTTCCTATCCCCTACAGACACATCAAGTGATCTAATACCTTTGAAAACAAGGTCTGAAATATGAAGCCACAATATGTAAGAAGGTACAAGAGTTTTTAACAATCTTTAGGTAAGTTTGGAAGATGCTACCAAGTGCAGCCATAACTGATCTTTAGAAGCTTGAGAGAAGCCAGCTGAACTTGCAGCCTTTTCCAATACCTCCATGTAAGGTGTTCCTCTGGGATCTCTAGAGATTTTTATTTTTCCTCTCTGATAAGGCAGGAACAGATGCAATCTCTTCTGAACAGAATCACCCACTACAGCTGATGATAAATTTCATTCAGAAATTTTATTGGGAGTTGACAGTTCTTGAAGCAGTACTGATTTCTGCCATGCCCTGTTCTCATCTCCCTCCCCTAAAGTGGCCCCAAACCACTATCACCAGAAAAATGATATTATAAATCCCTGAGTAAACAGTTTAACTCATCCTAGAGGACTTTTCCAACTAAACAATTCTGTGATATCACAGATTAGTGTACATCCAGTTGTAGCATCACAAGTCACCCAACTTCATTGGACAGAATGGATTCATTCTGTCTGCCTTGAGAGTTCTGTGCCTACTACTGTTATTCTAGTGAAAACTGTCACTAATTTTTCTTAAAAGTAACTAAGTTCCCCCCACTTTACTGGTACAAAAGAGACTTTTGCATAGAAGCCTGTCCACTTCCTAATTGTAATTCTGATGTAAATCATCTCCATCCATTTCCTTCTTACCTTCCATCTATGTTTTTATCCTGACCGACTGTAACCTCACAACCAGGAAAAACTTTGGCTGCCAGAACTGGTGATATGCAGCACAAACCAATGGGCTTTTTAGCACTGTGAAAGGCCTGGAGTGTGGAGTTCACGTGCTCGTTGACAGTACAGTTCTTGCCATCTACAGCCCAGGAACACAGATTCTTTGCTACACCAAAACCACCTAAGAAAAGAAAAAAAACAAAGCAAAACGCTCAAATATAAGGCACTGCTAAAAGCTATTAAATTTGATAACAGCACACACCAAACAGAAGTTCTTTTTTACAACATAATCTTGGTATGTGTGGGACTGTTAAGTAACTGTACTGAAAGCCTTACAATGTCACTGTAACCTGTAAATGCTGGGTTTACAATGTTAAAAGTTTAACTGTGCACTTTTTTACACCATGTAGGTTATACATAGGCCAGAAAGCTTAACCTTGTTTCAAAAAGCAACAAATGGACAAACAGGAAACCCCACATTCGTCTGCTAGTCACTAGAACAGCTATACCATCTGTTATGCACTCAATAAGGAAGAGGGACCAGAAGACAAATACTAGTTAAAAGCACAAGTATGGAATTCATGGGAGTAATGCAAACAGGGATTTGACCCCCTATATTAATAAGCTCTCAAGTTTTACTTTGATGCTTAAACAATTATAGAAGAGCTTTTCTTCTTCCCTAGAACTACTTTTCAACTTCAAAAAAAGCCATTAACACAACAACAACAAAAAAAAAAAAACAAACTGGGGATTTTACACAAAATGGACATTATAACATATGGTATTCTAAGACAAAAACTTTTAAATGATAACATAATTTCCTATTAAAAATAGTGCTGATTTGTCTGTCTAGAAATTAATTTTAACAATCCTTTAGGTACATTTAATCTTCCTTTAATTGTATTAGCAGATTGTATTTTACAGCTCCTTTGTCTGCTGGATTTATAACCATCAGAATAATTAAAGTAAGGCTATTCCACATGGAATGTGCACAGCATCAACTTTTGTCCAATAAGCATAAGGAAATTTCCACAAGTACTCCAACAGACAACATCAAGAAGCTTTGCATTTTTAATATTTTTCCTTTCCCGGTTTGCTCACTTTCAAGTGTTATCTGAAATCTCTGAGGTGAGATTTTAATTTTCAAACTAAATGGGGTTTATTTCCCTCTAACAGTTATTACAGCATCCCCCTGAGCCTGGGTTCTAACAGCATGAAATTAATGTGCAAAACATCTGTGATTCTCTAGTCGCTCCTGATGAGCCACTCGAAGTGCAGGCAGAGTTGTTTCTCTGTGTTATACACACACTCCCTCTGGTGGCCTTACGACAGTGTGAAAACCTTAAAATTATCGCTTAGGCCCAATCATGAAGGTAGTATTTAACAGTACTATGAATATTCTGGAAAGAGATCTTCAGCAAGTCATTATTTCCTCGTGATGCTCTGGCTTCTTCATTTCTAAAAGTGATTACAACTACCTCTGTCTGGAATGAAACTCTCCAAGTAAAAAATTATCCATAAACATGTTTAGTACACCTTGATCAGGAGCTGAGTGGATACATAATTAAGCAGAATGTACTCCCATCTGACATGGAACATAATCTATTTGGCAACCTGCTATTCTGCCAATATTTTCAGAAGCCCTGAAATTAAGGCATTGCCATGTAACTGAGTTCTGACCCAATTTTTGTACTCTGGTCAGGGTTCTTGTCCACACGTAAGTAGTGAAGTTTTCACAACCTTCGGTAAGAAGGAATGGTGGAATGCAACTTAATACCAAAAGAACATCTGGCAATTTAACTTAGTGAACTATGAATCATAAATGTACTGAGTTTAAAAATCACAGATAATTTTCTTTTGAAAGATGAGCTCAGCTGGTCAGAGCACAGTGCTAATAATATCACGGTTGTGGGCACAACCTCTATGTGGGCCATTCACTTAAGAATTGGACGCAATGATCCTTGTGGGCCTTCCAACACAGAGTATTTTGTGATTTTGTGATACCTACCAGGGAAAATGACAGCATCAAATTCACTAGCTTTCAGTTCAGCCAAATCCTGAATGTTTCCCCTTGCCAACCTGGCACTTTCAACTAACACATTTCTCTTCTCTTCTGCTGGACTTCCTTTTAGGTGATTGACTACATCCCTTTGCTCAATATTGGGGGCAAATATCTTCACCTAGGAAAAGAGATTAAACAATTTTGCGAATTCAAACAAAACTCATACATATTTGTCACAATAAAGGTAATTTAATGAAAACAGGTTTTGTCCCTGAAGCCTCTTATCTAATTTAAGCAAATTCCACAGGATGAGTCTAGCACATTAAATATCTAAAGCAACATATGATATATTAGGATGGGTAAACACAGGCACTGTTCCCATCCTATTCCTGCAGCATTTTGACAGAAGAGCATTCTTATGCCAACATCAAGCTTACTGATTTTTGCCAGGGCAGATAAGGCCAAGGACAAACAGGGCACCACAATTTATACTAGCAGCCCAACTGGACATACAGCTGACTTTGAAGAAAGATTGCTCTTAACTGTTATGGGATGAAAATGCTAAAAATGTTTGACATAAAAAAAGTTAAAGATGCAAATTTTACAAGCATTTCTAGAACAAACATGACAGTTACCAGCTGTCCTAAAACACCAGCAGAAGAAAGGAAGACCAAAACACAGGAGAACCGATTTTAGTTAGACACAAAAGGACACTGCATCAGAATATAAAGCTCTCTGACAGGTGTACCACAGGGGCTGTTTTCCTGTGTCTGTTTTGAAGCTTCCTTCACAAACTTCACAGAGATGACGTTTTTGTATTATATATGAGGGTGCTGTTGTTACTATCAGACACCTGAGTGTGGCTACATGCAGACAGTGACCAGCTTCTGCTATCTGAAGCCACAGATGGGACCAAAGCACACCACTACATCCCGGCCCAGGCTTCTCTGACAAGTCCCAGTTTACCAAAGAGAGCCTGGAAACAGTGAGCAGAAAACAAGCAGATGAACTCCTGTGAGGGCTCCAAAAGCAATTGGAAAGAAGATAAAGCATTTTAATCCATCCTCAGCTCCCTGTGACCAGAAGAGAAGGGACAGGTTTCTAGGTTCTCCTTGTTCCTGGCTTCACAGGATCACAGAATTGTTAGGGCTGGAAGGCATTTCTAGAGATCATCCAGTCCAACCCCCCTGACCAGGCAGGGTTACCTAGGACAGGCTACACAAGAATGCATCCAGGTGGGTTTTGGATATCTCCACAGATGGAGACTCCATGACCTCCCTGGGCAGCCTGTTCCCATGCTGTGCCACCCTCAATGTGAAGAAGTTCCTCCTGATGTTAACTTGAAAGTCTTTGTGGTTTAGTTTGTAGCCATTGCTCCTTGCCCTGTCACTGGGCACCACTAAAAGGTCTGACACTGTTGTCCACAAAACGGGATTCATTACCTGGTGTGTGACAAGCAAATAACTACACACTCAAGAGAGATGTAGATTATTTATTTCAGAGTTGTGCAAGCCTGGGTGTTCAGTGGTATTCCACAAATCAAGCACAGCCACTGGATGTTTTTATGCCATTGTCTATACACGGGAATTCAGAGAACTCTGCAAGTGCAGCCCCTCTGTTGCGATTGGCGAGTCACTGCCACGCAAGTTTTGTATCTCCAGTTAACTTACACATGCTCAGAGGAATTGTCCTCACCCGGCCAGGGTTCTCTTTGACCTGCAGCCATGACTTTTAGTGTAATAATTTAGTTGTATTCACAAGACCCCTTTTCATTCTTGTGTGCAGCTGTCTGTGCAACCTGAGCTCCCGTCAGGGAGCCAGGCAGGTCTTTGGGCGGGGATGAATAAATCAGGGGAGGGGGCACTCTAAAATCTCTTATTTCAGGGCGGGGATGAATAAATCCGGGGAGGGGGCAGCATGAAGAGAGAGGTTATGGCTGAGTGGGCTTCGTAGGGTGCAGCGGCGGCGCGGGGAGCACCGCGGACCGGGAGGGGTCCGGTCCCACGGAGAGGGGAACTCCCGGCTGCTGTGCCGCACGCCGGGCCCCACATACACATACACATATACATACACATACACATATACATATACATATACATATACATATACATATACATATACATATACATATACATATACATATACATATACATATACGCATACACACCCCCCACACCCTGCCGCCCCCCGCTACCTCCGCGCCGCCGCGGCTCAGGTGCACCAGCGCCGCCGACGCCTCGTGAATCTCGCTGCCATCGAAGACGCCGCAGCCGGCGAGCACCAGCGCCACCCGCTTGCCCATGGCAGCCGCCCCTCAGGCCCGGGAAGGAGCTGCGCCAGGCGGGGGCCCGAGGCTGGCGCCACCGGCCCCGCTCCTTCCTCCTCCTCCTCCTCCTCCTGCCGCGCCTGCGCCGCCGGGCGCAGCCGCCGTCTCCATCTTCCGCCGGCGTGCGGGCGGGGCGGAAAGTAAAAGAGGAAATCGGGAAAGGCCATGGCGTGTGTCTCTAGTTTTAAGCAGAGCTCAGACGTGTTTTCGGGCTCACGCCCGGCCGGGCCCGCGCCCGCAGCGGGCTGTGCCGGCGGGCGCCGCGCGGTGACCCGCGGTGTGCTGCAGAACGCGCGCCTTGCTGCCGCTAGTCCCGAAGCTGCCGGGCTCGCAGAGCCGCAGGCGGTGCCTGTGAGGTGGGTTTTGTTGGTGGGTTTGTTCTGTGCGTAGGGCAATGACTGTGTAAAGAAATCGGCTTCCAAAGTGCTTTGAAAGCCAAAGAAACGAAATGGAGTTTGGCAAGGGGCCCGCGGTACTGCTGGTCCTGATGCTGTTTGTTTCAGTGACCCCACCTAGTCCTTTTTCTCCCTTAACCTCATGCTTTCATGAGGTTTCAAGGAGCTGCTGCACTTTATCAGTGAAAAATGAGTTATTTTAGCAAACCAAACTTTCTTCCTTGACCCACTCCCAGCTTAGTCCCTTAGGGCATTGCTTTAGTGAATCAAAAGGGAAAGAATGCATCCCATGTGTCTCCTTGTCTGTGTGCACAAATGCCACACCAGGGATCAGCTGCATTGAATTTTAGTAAGATCCTTCAGCTCTTGGCCCTTCGTTTTTCATGAGCTGCCTCTCTTAAAATAAGCAGGAGCTTGTGTTTAATAATGAAAACTTACTCATCTACTGGACCAGAGGACTGAAAAACTGCATCTTGTAGAAAAATTAAGAGTGTCTTCCAAAAACTTGGAGTATGGATTTTCTGCAGAGGACATGAGAGTGAGCAGTCTGGGCAGAACAAAAATGACATTTGAAAGCAGAGCCTTTTCCTGCTGCAAAATGCATTCAGTTGGATACTGATTGGTTGGCAGTCTGTGTGGCATGATGGACAGGGAGATTCTGGAACAGGACAGGGCCAGGATGGGAAAATTCCCTGCTGAAGGGCAGACTCCTGTCTGCTGGGCAATGTTTACTCCTAACCGGTGTAGGGCTTCAGCTCAGTCCACACCACAGCCCACACTCTGCCTCTCAGGACTGAGCAGGACTACAGCATAGCTCCACTGAGAACCTGCAGAGCTGGAATCCCACTGGAATCATCCTTATGCTTAAGAGCTAGGACAATGCTTCTGCCTGGAAGGAGTTTAAGCTCACTGCATGTTTGGAGAAGCTGATGTAGTCCTAAACTCTGCTGTGTGTTAGGGCCATGGTTAATGTCAGTGCTAGGGAAGTGAGCACATTCAGGACTGAAATTCCCTGCTCCTTTCTGGCCTGACTTACTGGCTAGTCTTTCTGGATGGATCCTGGACTTGAATTGTCAGTAACCTCATCTCCAGTCTTATTTCTGCCCCTGTCTTTTAGATGGATCTCAGATTCACATTGTTGGTGATCCTTTTCCCTGGATGGACCCTAGACTTGGTTGGGATACGACTTGGTTGGGATCCCACTTCAGGTTCTGTATCTCACATCTCTGTGCCAGCTCTGTTCCCTGATCTAGCTCCAACTTGCTCATGCGAGATCCCTGCCCTGTGTGACCTTGTTATGGCCCTCTGTGGCTTAGGTCCATGTTTTTATCCCAGCTTATGACATATTCTTGCCCTAGATGTCTGTCACCCCAAAGTAGCCTTAAGAGGACTCTTCTCCATCCTGGGCCTGCAAGAGCATTTCACAAGGAGTACAGCTCTGAAGCCAGGTGTTGCAAGGTGAGAGGTCACACCTTGTTGAGAGAAGAAGCTGTGGTCAAGGCCCTCAGTACACTAGTAGCCCTATAATTACCCTGGCCAGCCTCTGCTGTGGCCTCCACCCACACACCCTCCAGCCACAAATCCATGGGGATTTAGGCCTGGGCACCCAGACATCACCTGAGCTGTGCTGCAGGTGTGTCCCATTTCTTGTTGTCCTGATGTGTGGGTTGCTCTTCCTGCACGTCTTGTGAATTGACCTGGGCACAAGCAGTGTACTCCCAGCCTCTACCCTGCTGTATCTGGGGCTGCTGCTGGATCCAGCTACTACTATGTGCCTGTTCCCTTTCAGAAACTGAATAGCAGTGAGGTTCCACCAAGAGTCTGCTCACTAGAAAAATCCAGGGTGGTGAGGCAAATGCAAGGTTATGCTGGAATGACCAATGCATTGGATCTGCATCGGTGGGCTACACAGCTGGATTCAGGTGTGGCTGCAATGTGGCTCAGGTGGGAGGCAGGAGCTTTGGCTTACAAGCAGCTTGCCAGGAAAGGAGCAGGGAGCACCTTCTGAGGTGTGTCAGCAGAGCAAAAGCAGTTTCTGAATTTCCTCACAAGTTTTTACCACCTTGAGCAACCCGCTACACACACTGAAGGGAAGAGAGCAGGTACCATCCCCTACAGACTTCAAGGGGTTGAATTACAGTTCTGCCCTAGACCCCAGCCCTTTTTCTGCTGCCCAGGATTTAAGAAGTATGTGTTTTTTTCTGGTGGAAATCCTGCTTTGAGGTGCCTTAGTTGCCTGACAACAGCTGTTAACTTAAATTTTACTTGGACAGCTCTTTGTATTTCACAGGCACCCAGCTGACTCATCAATTCACTTATCCATACCCTGCAGCAAATCCCAGAGGGTTCATCTCAGTTTAAAACTCATTAGGAACTTCCTCTGCATCCTTATCCCAACCCTCATCCTATCTCTCAGGCTTCAGCAGACCCTTGCCCCACCCCCCACAAGAATTCCAGCTTGGAAAGAAATCATTTCCATCACCTGTCTCCTAAACTGGCAGACAAAGGAGGAACTGCCCTGTAATCCTAAATGTTTACTGAACTGCACATCTGTCCTGAGCACAGTTCTCATCCTAGCTGCCAGGGTCAAGGAGATCCTGAGGGGAACTCTTAGCAGTATCTTACAAAGCCCAGTCATTCCCCGCTGCTGTAGAAAAAGACATGGCTTTCTCCCAGCCCAGCTCACAGCTCCAGGTGGCATCTCAGGCTATGTAACAAAGTGTAGGTGCACAGGAGCCCTGTTTCTGGCTCTTTTCCTCAAAATTCCTTTCTTACCCCTCAAAGGCAGAGATTGTGCCTCTGACTGATGAACTCCTGTCTTTCAGAGCAGCTTCAGTATGACTTCAGGTAATGTTTGTATTTCTCAGTATGCATCTGGCTGACTCAATAGCTAACATATGCCAGTGTGAGTGAGGAAAAAACCCCTGTGATCAGTAAAGCTGCCAGATGTGTAGCTTTATCTGTTGTGATCCACATATATAACTGTGACTTTCCTGCTGTATGGCACATTGCCAGTGTATGCATAGGCTGGGAAATGTGCAGCTGTGGTGTAAGCACCATCCAGAGCAGCCCATTTTTGTGAGACAGGGGCTCTTACTTCAGGTGCAACAGCCTCTCTGCTGTGACTTACAGTGTGATGACTCAAGTACAGCTTCAAAGCCAAGCTATCTGTTCAAACCCACAACTTCTGACTGAAGCAGCAGGATTTGTTTTCCCTTTTCTCTCAGTCAGTTCCATCCTGTTCATGTCAAGGGTGAAGATGGAGAATGTACTGATTTATAATGGGAAAGTATCAAGAGTCTTTGTTGTTTCAGGAAAATGTTCAATTTTCACTAACCAAAAAAAAAAAAGAAAAAACCTCTGGAAAATGACAAAAATGTAGGAATTCTGTCAGGTCTAGAATTTGATCTTTGTAGCCAGTTTCAGTATTTACTCAAAGCCTGTTACTGGACAAAAATGCAGATCAGCTCTGTGGGTTTATAATTGTGAATTTGACTTGTTTCTGCATAATAAACTAGACAATGGCTTTTTAGCTTAAGTATATTTATTCATAAATATATTAGTAGTTTATTTCCTATGTCCACAACATAACTTAGGTTGCATGAGAAAAAAAAAGGTACCTTGCTGCAAAGGTTTCCTGTGGGATGTGATGAAGTAAGATATAAAACTGCTATTAAAATTTTAAAAATAAATAAATCAACCCCTTCAGCATCTACATAGTGGAGATGTAATAATCCACATTGCAAACATATGCTGAGTCAGGACTAAGGACCTGTTCGTATTGCATTTCAAGTTTGACTAGCAAGCAGTTATGGCACCTTCATTATGCCATTTCACTTTCTTGCATCCTGGTTTCAAAGAAGGGATAAATTAGCCTTCCCTCATTTCATAAAGCACTTCCAGAGTTACACATCTAAATCTCTAGCACTAGGAATTATGGCTATATTCCAAATAAACACATATCTTTTTGAACAGATTAAAGAGCTGGTATATCATACTACACTCAAGCTATGAAACACATATGATTACTGGCACTTTATTTCCTAACAAATAAACCCAGAGATTTTATAAATGAGACACAATTAACATGCATGAGATTAAAATGAGATTAGGAAATATTAGTATGTATTTGTTATGTAAGCATGCATTTAATTAATGTATAGTGCTGAATGGCATGGATTTTAAAAATAAACACTATAGAATCAGACAGCAGGGAAGTAAGATAAGAAAGTTGCTGAAATTAAAAGTTTTAAGGTTTTCTGAACATCTTTAATACCCCCAGCATTACTGAAACTGATATTCAGCAGCCTATCCTGCACTTTTATGGAGAATGCAGGGCTTTCCACCAGCAATTTGGTTTGAATATATAGCCTAGCATAGTGCTGACTAGAGAACTGATTGTTCTTTAGGGGCTCGCGTGAAATGAGCAGGGATATTTTTCTGGCTCCCAACAGTCAAAAGTCTACAGCACAGTTACTATTTACCCAGTGAGTAGCATACACCAGTGTTTTCACTCTGGATGCCAAATACTAAACTTAGCCTTCTGGAGTCTCATGCCAGCATAACCAGTTTTGAACTCTGAAGAACTGGAAAAAGCTGTGTTTTGTGCAGGGATGCTGTTGGCAAACCTGTTTTCACAGTTTCTCTTGGTTCATCTGCAAGATAGTTCTCACCATTACTATAAACACGAGAGAATAAACTGCTATATGATTCCTGTAATGTAAAGTGTTATGATTTGAAAAAGTGTTCTGAAATGGGTGACAGATACACAGACTTAGCTTGAAGCCCTGAAAAGTTTCAGACAAGTCTTGGCAGTCTGAAGAGGCTCAGGGTTACAGGGTTTATCACAGCAAAAGCCTCTCTGCCATTTGGCCTCGTGTCAGGCCAGGCCCCCGAGAAGTCACCCCCTCAGTAGGTTCTGGGTGTGAGGATGGGCATTTGATGTGCTTTTTACAGAATCACAGAACCAATTAGGTTGGAAAAGACCTCTGAGATCATGGAGTCCAACCTATGATTGAACACCCCACGTTAACTTCACCATGGCACTCTGCCTCCTCAGTGCTGCATCCAGTCTCTTCTTAAATACCCTCAGGGACAGTAACTGGGCAGTCCATTCCAATATCTAATCACCACTTCTGTCACGAAATTCTTCCTGATGTCCACCCTAAATCTCTCCTGGTGTTGATTAAAACTATGTCCTCTCATCTTGTCACTGGTTACCGGGGACAACAGACCGACCCCGACCTACAACTTCCTTTTAGGGAGCTGTAGAAAGTGATGGCTCCCCATGAGCCTCCCTTTTTCTGTGCTAAACATCCCCAGTTCCCTCAGCTGATCCTCGTAGTTTTTGTGCCCCAGACCCCCCAGCAGCCCTGAGGCGTCTCCAAAGCAATGCGTGAAAAGGCAGACAGCCCTGCTCCAGCTACGTGTGCGGCTCGGCCCTCCAGAGACTCAGTCGCAGTCGGGCCGGGTGGCGCTCCTGAGGGAGGATGCGGCACACGGGGGTTTCCCTGGCGGGGACAAAAGCAGCGCGGCTCGCTCCGGCCCCTGCCTGCGGCCGGGCTCGGCGGGCGCCTGCCCGGCCCCGTGGGCGGCGCGGGGGCGGCCCGTTCCCGCCCGGCCTCCTGCGGCCCCGCCGCTCGCCGCAGCCGGGCCCGCTCCGCCATGGGCGCCGCTCGCCGCTCCCGCCTGCCGCCGCTGCTGCCGCTGCTGCTGCTGCCGCTGGTGGCGGCGCTGGGGCCGCGGGGCCGCGTCTCGGGGCAGCTCCGCTCGCCACCGCGGTGGCCGGTGCCCTACAGGTGAGTGCCGCCCGAGGGCTCTTCTGCTTCTCTGTGCATTGGACTCGAGAGGCCGGGGGAAGCTTCCCTTTTTCGTCTCGGGGTGTTGATCCTTGGCAAGGTGCTCGGCCTGTTTGGCTCGCCGAGGGAGCCGCAGTGCCGTGCCAGGCCGGGAGCTGCGCTTGGTCTCAGCAGCGGGAGGGATTGGTTCCCTGGGAAGGAATGCTCGCGTTTAAACGCGTTCCTTAATGCCGGCAGAAAAGTACGGTTTTTTGCTTGGAAATTTCACTTAAGGTCACGCTTCGTGACAAATGAAACGGTACAAAATCCCTTTCGCTGCTCCGGAGCTGCCTGAGCTCCAGAATTCCTGGTGGTGTCGGGGACAGCAAGGAGACTGCATGTTGTGGCCTGTAAATAGCGATGGATTTGGCGGTGCCGAGGAAATGAGCCCCTTCAGAAGAAGCGCTAGGCTCGACTGTGTATTTTGTGCGGGTTTGCTGTTTGTAAAGGGAGTAGTTATCAATGTTTAACTGCAGCTTAATAATGCACACCTGAAATTTTGAGAGCCTGTTGCATAATTCCCAGCAGTTAAATTTGCATCAGGTGATGCCTGAAGGAGCTGATCTTGAAGTCCTGGATTGTTGGGATTTTCCAGCAAGTTCAGGAATTACAAGACTGGGTCTTGAGATGGTCAGTTTTGGAGAACAATCCTGTTGGTGTAAGATGCTCAGAAATGTAGGGTTTCAGTGTTTCTTAATGTTACCTTCTTGTCACATGCAAGGTGTAGTGCAAGGGGTCATGTAAGGTGTGCAAGCTATAGGACTTGAATGTGTGGTTGGCCTAAGTTTTTGTTTTCTGTGTGTTTTTTTTCAGACATACTCGTTAGGGTTTTGGGGATTGTTATTCTTTTTCTTTTCTTCCCCCCCATCCCCGCCACTTCCTCCCCACACCTTCCCCCAGACAAAATAAAGGCAGACTTGCTGGGAGTTCCCAGCAAGCCTGGGGAAGAAGTCCACAGGGGAAATCAGCGATGCCTCAGCTGAGCTGCTGGCTTCAGTATTGCTCAGGAAGTGCTGTGTCCTTGAGTCATCTCAGGGCTGGGGTATTTGTGTCACTAGCCCTGGGCAGCTGAGTGTGTTAGACTCTCAGACTAACCAGACAAGATTTGGACAAGCTGTGTATGCCAATTTGTCATGGTAACAGGAATACAGGAACCTTATTTTAAGTGAAATACAGGAGTGATTCTAAAGGAACTTAGAATAAGAAGGCTTGTTCCAGTGGGTTGATCCTGGCTGGATGCCAGGTGTCCAACAAAGTCACTCCATCACTCTCCTCCACAAGTGGATAGGGGAAGGAAAATACAGTAAGGTATAGGGTATTTTGAGGGTTCATGAGTTGAGATAAGGATAGGGAGAGATCACTAACCAAATACCATCACAAGGCAAAACAGACTCAGCTTTGGGATATTAATTGAATGTATTGCTAACAAAATTGGAGCAGAATAATAAGTAGAATAAATCTTAAAGCCACCTTTGCCCCACTCTTCTTCCCAGGTTCTGCCTCCTTCTCCTAGTGCTGCAGGGAGGTGGAGAATTGGAGTCAAGCTCATTTCATCAGATGCTGTTCCTGCTGCTGCTCAGGGAGAGGAGTCCTTCCCCTGCTCCAGCATGGGGTCCCTTCCACAAGAGACAGTTTTCCATGAACTTCTCCAACCTGAGTCCATCCCACAGGCAACAGTTCTTCATTAACTGCTCCAGCATGGGTCACTCCTCCATGCAGTCCTTCAGGCACAGTCTGCTCCCACATGGGTACCCCAGGGGGTCACAAGTCCTGTCAGGAAGCCTGCTCCAGCATGGGCTTCTCCCCGCATAGGTCTGCAGCCTGCTCTGTGGGGTCAAAGGGTTCTTTAAATGGGTTTGTTCCACAGGCTGCAGGGGAATCTCAGCTCCAGCTCTTGGAGCAGCTCCTGCTCCTTCTTCTTCACTGACTGTGGTGTCTGCAGGACTGTGCCTCTCACATATTCTAACTCTGTTCTTCTCTGGCCACAATTACATTGGTGCAATAACTTTTTTTACTTCTTAAATCTGTTATCACAAAGGTTGTGCTGTCATTCCTGATTGTCTCAGCCCTGCCCAGTGCAGGGTCCATCCTGGAGCTGGCTGGCATTGGCTTTGACTGACATGGGGCAGCCTTCTGGCAGCTTCTCACATCAACCATCCTTGTACCCTGCTACCAAAACCTGGCCACACACGCTTTCATACACTTGCCAAAAACATTCTTTGAACTTTGATTATAGTGATAACAGGAAGTGGATTGGGTCTTCGGTTTTTGAGGTTTAATAGGAATGGAATAGAAGCAATGACCCCAGGTATTTTCTTAGACCTCTTTATCTAAATTAACATAGAGGGATTAATTCTTTTTCTGATCTTGGCAATATTGTAGAGTCAAAATAGCTGCATCTGGGAACCTCTTACTATAGAACAGCAAGAACAAAGTGGTCAATCCCCATATAAATAAATTGCCAGGAGAATGTTTTTGAGGCAGATCTGAAACTATCCTTTACTCAACATCTGTGTGAGTGATCTTGTGAGAATGTCACCCTTTGTAATCCGCATTATTTCTACTCCTTCACAATGAGTATAACATGATTTCCGTTTGTGAGCCTTAAGTCCCGAAGTCCTGATTCTGCAGATGTGCACCCCAGCAGCCTTATGAACTTGAGAAGTCCAACTGTTGCAGTGTCTGGTCACAGAATCTGTCTTTGAGGTGCTGGACACGTAAGCTGTCCCCCTCAGGAAGCCATAACAGTAACTCCAGCTGCAAAGCTGCACTTGTCATTCCATGTGCTTCTCTTTCTCAACACAGGCGCTTTGATTACCGTCCAAAAACCGATCCTTACTGCCAAGCTCGTTACACCTTCTGTCCCACTGGCTCTGCCATTCCAGTCATGAGAGAAGAGGATGTCATTGAAGTGTATCGATTACAGGCTCCAGTATGGGAATTCAAGTACGGGGACCTACTAGGACATTTGGTAAGGTGATGTTTTTAACAAAGTTAGAGTAACAAATTCAGCTGAATTTAACAGCAGGTGTTAAGAATGGGAGCTCTAAGGTTGGGATATGCTTGTATGGAAGACTGTTAGAGCTGGGCTATCTGTAGGGAAGATACTCAAAGAGCATTAAGTTTCAAATAAAATGTACAGGATTCAGCTCAGCTAAAGACAAGAGCATGAACAGCATCGTTGCTGGGTTTGAACACGTTCCCCTGTCTAGCTGCATAATGAGTGCTTTGTGTACACACACACATTGTGTCTTGGATGTCTTTTCTTCTGTGCTATCACCGCATCAAGAAAATACTTTTATTTGTCCCCTTACATCAGATAAAATAGTTGCTTAGTGTATTGATGAGCCTCCCCTCTCAGCCCCCCAGATTACTAGGCTAGCACAGATATACGAGGCCTTGAGGGAAGGCAAATCAGGAGATGGGCAAAGATACAAAAGAGGCTCTAACTCCCTGATGTGGTTCTCCGAGCTGTTTAATCAATGAGATGGGTGAGAAAAGAGTGAACAGGAAGGGACACGGCCTTATCTAGGCTCTGGACAGGGAGGGCTTTCTGGCTCTCTGCCAACCCCATCGGAGCAGGAAGGAAGGGACCACACTTATCTGATCAGAGTCACAGGAGTCACTGGAAATGGGGAAAGCATAGCTGGAGCGCACTGTAACAGTGTATTAATTTTTCTCTTGTTAGAAACTCACATATTTGCTTGGAGGAGCAGGCAGCCAGCTGGTCAGAACAGTAGATCATGAGAAGTTGGTTGCTTTTACACTTCTTTCTTGAGTGTTATGATCAGTATGAAATTGAAGTGTCCATTCATGGAGTCATGCAAACATGAAGTCTCAGCTTTAGTAATATTTATAGTTATAGCAGGAGTAAAACTCATCTTCAAAGCATGATTCTTAATTAATAAAGAAATGTTAGTGAATCAAAACCAAGCACAGAGAGTCAAAAATGGAAATAGATTCAAATATTGTTGTCTCAGTTGTTAACTAAGTTTGGATTTATGTTTTTACTATACAGCTTTTAAATAAAGTATTTATATCATTAGTTTTATGACATTCATTAGCAAGATCTGCTTTCGGTAACTTGGTTCTGCTCTTTATTTCTCTGATACCCCCATGAAGTTAAGGATTCAAAGCTTGAGTCTTGATGATGAGCTCCCACTGAGTATCTGCTTCCAAGTGACATAATTTACAATGGATGGATAGAAAACCACTGAGACAGCATGATGCCCTGAATAAAAAGTATGTGTGTCATGCAATCTGGTGTGTTGTGCTTCAGTGTTACTGAATCCCTTGTAGGAACTCCTTCCCCTCTTCTCACCCTGTCACAGAATAGCTCCTGAGCATCTTACCTTTTGTACAGGTCAAGCTGAAGTTGTTATGAAATCAAAGTTTTGGTGGTTTGGTTTTTTTGGTTTTTTTTATTTTCCAGAAAATTATGCATGATGCTGTTGGTTTCAAGAGCTCTCTAACAGGCAAAAACTACACAATGGAGTGGTATGAGCTCTTCCAGCTTGGGAACTGCACATTTCCACATCTGCGGCCTGGCATGGATGCACCATTCTGGTGTAACCAAGGAGCTGCCTGCTTTTATGAAGGAATAGATGATGCACACTGGAAGGCAAATGGAACTTTAGTTCTTGTGACCACAATATCAGGTAGATTTTAGATGCTTTGGATAGTGTTAATACAAAATATAGAGTCAGCCTTGTCTTTGTAAAGTGCTATATTTTAATTTATGTTCTATAGGTTATTTGCAGCACTAGTCAATGATTCTAATTTGAAACACTCTCTTGAATACAGAAAGTGGCATGAGGCTGCTGCCATTTTAACAATTCACACTGGAGAGTTGTTAAGTGAGAGCCATTTGGTGTTGCTGTACAAAAACACTTGAGTCTCTTGAGTGTAAAAATAGCAAAACAGCTTAAACAGTCTCATTATGAACTCTTTTCACATGGCTTCATGAAAACAAAATCTTATATTGTGAAGTGGCAGATGACTGCTGAGATAGAAAAACTGTTGAAAACATGTTTATTATTGAGCAAACAAGGCATATTTAGAAATAATCTCAAAGATATAAAAATATTAATCTCTATTTCTGTCCCCCTCATTATGTGTCCTAAAACTTGAAAATGTCTCCAGTAATAGGTCTCTGTCATATGTTACAGAACAAACCTAGGCCTTACGCTTCAAAATACATAGGTGATGACCAGAAGAGTTTCCTGGTGTATATGGATCCTAAAATAAAATCCTAAAATAAATCCTAAAATAAAAAGGTCATTCAAATAAATCTGACTGATTGCTCTAGCAATAGAGTGAACGACTTACAAAAAAAGTTCACTGAGGACTTGGGTAGTTACATTTTGTGTGACCAAAACCACTTAGGTTCCGAAGTTGGTGTAGTGTGCAAGACACAGTGGAGAGTTAGCTTACAGCTCTTGTGACATGGTGCTTTATGTGTGCCCACTTCCATCCTTAGCAGCTTTGCTGGCCTCAGTCTCTGCATAATCTATCCAGTGCTGCTAGGAACTTCTAGGTAGCTCTTTAAACAAGGAAGTAAAGTGGAGCTGCTGTCCTGTGAGTTTGTAGTTCATGACTGAAGTATTTGATGCCTGATATGATTGGATTCTTTTGTATGAATATCAAGTTGAAATTTTTCATACAGCTGGGGAACTTGTCATGCTTCCTCTCTCTGTGGATTATTTGACGCCCAGGAAAGGTGAGGCTACACTGGCACCTTGTGGAGGCATTACAGTCCTCCTCACCTCTCTTGCTTTCCATTTCCATGAAACTTTCAAGGAGGTAGCATTTCTGAGAGTTTTCAGTTGTCTAAATTTTACAAAAACTGTCAGATTTCTAGTCAGAGAGGGTGAGTGGATTCAAACAAAAATGAACAGCATCATGAGCTGCACTTGCTCCCTTCAGAGAGCTGGCAAAAAGCATCCCGTCTTAGTGGTCTTAACATCCCACCCATAATTTGGCTCAATTCAGCTTTGCCAGCTGTGGAGCTGCTAAATCAGCAGGGTGTCTCAGTCTGAATCTTTTGTGAAGAGACATGAAAATTTCTACTCTGAATTTTTGAATTTAGTTAAAACTTGAAGTGCAGAAATGTCTGTTGGTCTGGTGAGCATTTTGTCAGCATCTCTTGCAGACTGTACTACCTCTGCCCTGTTTGTCTGCATGGATAATGCAAAATGAGAAGTGTCACGGTTCTCTGGTGTTTGAATATTCTGGCATAGTAACAGGAGAAGGATCAGGAGAAGGAATTACAGTTTAAATAAACTACATGTAAATGTAGTTTATTCAGTTGGTTATCCCTTGCCCCTCCGACCTAAGCCCCGTGTCTGTGTATGGTGAGGTAGTGTAGGTAAACTTGCAGGGGAGGCAGGTGAATCCTGCATTTGTTACCTCATCTCTGCAATACTTCATTTCATCTCTTTCAGGAACCATGTTTAATGAAATGGCACAATGGGTAAAATACGACAATGAGACTGGCATTTACTACGAGACCTGGACAGTTCAAGCAAGTCCCGACAAAAAGTCAACAGTGTGGTTTGACTCTTATGAGTGCTCCAAGTTTATACTGAGAACCTACCAGAAGCTAGCTGACTTAGGAGCTGTATTTAAGAAGATACAAACAAACTACACAAGCATAATTTTGTTCAGTGGAGAACCTATTTATTTGGGGAATGAAACATCTATTTTTGGACCACAAGGAAACAAGACACTGGCAGCAGCTATAAGAGACTTTTACAATCCATTTAAACCTCATCAGAGTGTCAGAGAGTTTTTTGTGGATCTTTTCAAAATAATTGATCATGTTATCTTTAAGCATCAGTTTTATCTCTTCTACAACTTGGAATATTGGTTTTTACCTATGAAGTCCCCTTATCTTAAAATAGTTTATGAAGAGGTCCCTTTGCCTGTTGGAAGCAAAGCATCCTTTGGTGTATGACTGACTACTGAAGAACAAAACTTGCCTCCATGGCACAATATTCTTAAGGACTTTAACACCATGATGGTGTTAAAGGGTTGTATGTTTCACTGCTGACTGTAAAAAATTGTTTTGGGAGGGCTTTGCTGTACCAGGTGACAGACTCTGCATTTGTTTTCTTACTACCTGTATAACACATTAATGAATGCTTCAGCTTCTCTGACCTGGCCAGCTTCTGTGTATCCATGGCCCCCGGCTGCCTGAGGGGAGGCTGCAGTGGCTCCTCTGGCTAAGCTCTGCAGTGCCAGAGGGGGAAGGGGGAAGCAGCTGCCTGCTCTTGGCTCAGGTGCTCTTCACATGCATGGCCACGTGGCAGCAGATGGCACCTGGCCACCAGCAGAAGTGGGACACAAGTTACAAGGACTAACTCACTCAACATGGGTGTCTGGATGTGTCCAGTTCCTTCAACATGTGCCTTACACTGATGTTCCTGTAGTTCTTTGGTTTGTACAGCTGGGACCTATGGACTATTCTCTGGTATTCTGGGGCAGTGAATGTACTGGAGGATGGCAAGGGTGATGCTTTTTCACCACTTTTCTTCCTTCAACTGCACTGTAAACACAATACAGATGGCTCTGCTTCAGTTTCATGTGTGTTTTGTGGCACAGGTAAAAGCCTAACTACCTGCCTTGATGCTGCCTCATGCATAATTGCAGTGTTCTTCCAGTCTACTATCTTGAAGTCTACTTGAGGCTTCAGTTGGTCAGTTTTGTAGAACTTTTGTATATTCCTTTCTAATTTTTTAAAAAAGCATAGAAATCTTAATATGAAAGAAGTAATGACAGCTTGTTGGGTCATCAACATTGGAGATAAAAATCCATGCTTGTCACAGAGCTGTCTCTGAAATGTGACTGCAGCCTCTTGCTGTCAGTGATATTTGCAGTAGTGGTGCTTTGCTAGCTGTGTTGTCACTGGGTCCCGTTCCAGGCTCAACTTGGAGCACTTTGGCAACTAGTTAGTTCCCTTTAAACCCAAGGGACCAAAGCCAGAGGAACACTGGCTTTCTGGAAACTATTGAGGTGCCTGCACACTGAAAAACCGCAGCTGCAGCAATGTAATAATTTCCATGTGTTCACTGCTTGCTTGGATGTTTTGTTTTTTTTTTTAAACTAGCTGTGGGATAAAAAGTGCTCCTGCAGAGGTTATTGCTGTTTTGTGGGCAAGCAGGAACACAGGAACGCAACTCTGCAGTTTCATTTGGCTTGAGCCAAGCTAATACCCTGCTACAGCCAGAGACGAGAGTACACAGTGCTTGGATTCAAATAATGAGTGGCAGAAAATTACCCTTGTATTCAAAAAGTCACTAAAATTAATTAGTTGAATTGCATTATCATGTAATGCGATGAGCATGAGAGATAATGGGAGAAAAATGAGAGGATGAGCACACCTTTCTTCAAGATACGTGAAACTTCATCTTTTACCAAGACTGAAAGACTTGAGTCTTTTTTTAGCCAAAGTCAGCAGGCCCTTGTGACTGAGCTCATCTTTGGATTAAGATACTGTCATGGTTTCATCCCAGCCAGCAATCAAGCACCACACAGCAGCACCAGGAAGGTAATCGAAGAGGCTTTAGGGAAGTGAAAGGGGCTGCAGCAAGCTAATCTACAGAAGTTACATTCTCATTGACACATATTTTCATGTCTTTGAAACCCTCAATGTTGTTAAACCCTGAATGTTTCCTGTTTTCCCAGGAAAAAGTCTCAACATCAAAAACCACCGTTCAAAGCTCTGAAGGGGAAATAGGATCACAGAGCCAGGCTCATAGATCACACTGCCAACCACGTGAGGATTCCTCCATGCAGCGTGTCTGTTTCACACTTTGACAATTGGTACCTTTAAAGTGAGGATAGTGTTCAACATAGGAGTTGCCCTTTATATAACATACATGAGTTCCTTCTGAGGCAAATATTTATGAGAGAGCTCTCACGTACTTTACTTCTCTCTGTGCTTGTTTCTGCTCCCTGCTTTTATGCACATTGCACTTGAGGGCAAAAACATACAATCATTCTGTACTACAGTGATTTCCAAATCTGCACGCTGGTCTTGTGCAAAACTGCTGCATTGCCACACCTATGGGCTGCTCAGGGTTGTAAGCCACATTTCATTCCAGGAGAGTTCTCCAGCAAAGCAGATCTTGGCTTATCATCCATCAAGATCAAAATCTCAAAGCACCATACACTGAAAGTCACTGGTACCAATGCTCTCTGCCTTCCCCCTCACAAATCCACCCCCAGATGTTCTAGATTAGGAGAGCTGCTGCCTTCAGTATCTTAACTTGTAACTTCTTGGATTCAGAGGTAAGATTTGTCTCTACACGTTAACTCCTACCCAAAGCTGGACAAGTGAGCCAACACTTGAGTTGTTATTCTGAAAAAAAGAAATAAAGGTGATCTTGGGGAAAATGATATATGTATGACACTCATGTTCAAGTTTCTAATGAACTTTGTGAGTCTGTGGTACTCTTCACTATTTGTGCCGTGATTTATAATGTATTTACTATTAATTTGTTTCAACATCTAGAAGGCAAAAGAAGACATACAGAACTTGCTCAAAAAGCACTGTAGGCTTGCTTGTCAAGTTTATGTTATAGTTGGATTATTTGAATGAAGGATGCAGTAATTGACTGAATGTATAAAAACTGCTGGAAGAACTGCTCTCCCATGGAAGAGAGAGACAACTGCTTTTAAGCAGTTTTCTGGTGCTGAACATCTTAATAACCAGTGTAATGTGGTGTTGCATTCAGGAAGGACTTTTTGAAGTTGGTGCGACAACAGCCTTCTCAAAGCCGGCCAGTTACCTTGCTGGGGAAGCAGTTCTGCTTCAGCCAACCCTGCCACCTTCAGCTCCTAATACGTTCCTCACGCTAGGGTCTGACAGAGGCCTCTCTGGCAGCAGCAGAACACTGCATTTCCAAGGTGTGACTTCCAGGAGTGGGATCTGGTACTAAGGCTGTGCCTTGCCTTTCATTACTCCCACTACCAACACCTTGGTGACTTACCTTGCAGCATCAGGACACCTGCAATCAAGGGCCAGAGAGTTTTGGCTCCATTACTAATAGTATTTCATATTAATTTAGTGAAAACTAAATCCTATTCCCCAGACTACAAGTGTTACTCCATCTTTCTCATACAGGCAGTTCTGAGAGTCGGGTTATAAAAGACACAGAGCTTTTTTACTTTTACGGACTAAATATATTGACACCTTTTGTACAAATAAAAGCAAATTATAGTATTACATTAATTTAACAAATTCTAATACAAAACCCGGGTATTTCATAAAATGCAATTTTAAAATCAAAGCTCTACAGAAACATACAACTCCCCTATAAAGATGTCCAGTCTGCTGAGCATTGTTTGCTCAAAATATAGCTATGAATTTAAATACACTCATAAGTGTATTACACTGAATTATACATTTGGATAAACATGACTGAAATCAGAGATGAAGGAAACCTACTTATTACCAGAGGGAGCTGTACAGTGCAAGTGAGAAGCAGCCACCAGCTAAGCTCAACCCAGCCCACGGGGCAGCTCTGCCTTGCTGAGGGCTTACCATATCTCCCAAATATGCAGCTGTCTGGGCAACACTTCAATGTTACCATCAGCAACCTCAAAGAGAAAATAACTGTTGGCAGTAAGAAATGAAGTCACAAACCACATCCAGATCACAGGCAGTGTCTTGCCTACACCACTTACAAACTAAAACTTTCTTTAATAAAACTGATTTATCAAATATTCAAAACAAATTTTTGCCTATTGTTCTACTTCACCAAGTCTACTCCTTTTGAATTGTTAAACATTATGAAATGACTGAACTAGCTGAATTAAAGGTATACAAAAATTATCATCTATCAAACATCCACTTTATACATAAACATTTCTGAAACAGATTTACAGTATACAGTTAGTTTATACAGCTTAAGCAACTGTTCCAATGTCATTTCTGTCAAACCGAAAGCAGCCAAAAGGTCTAAGGTTTTATGACAAGGTCCTTGGTCAACATTCAAATTTTACCTTTCTCACCTCACACTGCTCACACCTATGTCATCAGAATAACATTGCTGGGTTCATTTCACAAACCATACATTATTCCATCCCACCATATGCTGCCAAACTGGTTAATGTGCAAGAAAAGCTCATTAACCCCAGTGTGGTTTTAAATACAATGTATCTACATTTTTTCCCAGAATGCTTTCGCTTCCTGAGCTAGACATAAAATACCTTAAAACAGGTTTAGACGCAGATCTGAGACCCCATAAGCAAACTACATTAAAATGCATAGAGTGTGGAAAAAACCCCACACCGCTTTTGGTAGCTCACACTACTGGTTGTTAGCGCTCTAAATACATTTTAGATGGATCTAATAATCTGTTGAATAAGGTAGTAAACTTACTATTTTAGTTGTCTAAACTTATTATTGTGTATTGCTCTTGCCTTTATGACTTAACAGAATGTGTGTATTTCACAGGCTACTAAACGCTTCTTATAATCATCTTGTCATCAAGGTGACTGGATTTAGAAATGCTACAGTCTGTAACAAAAGCATGCAATTTTGGTAGGGTTTTGCTTAGCTTTTTAAGATCAAATATGATTGTGTCCAATACTAAATCAAAGAAAAACAGCATATTAAAACTGGTATTTTGCAAGTGCATTTCAATATTTTAAATAATTTTTATTTTGAAAAATATCTGAGGTCACCTTTAATGACAAAGAATAAATCTAAAACAAAATCCTGAATTTTGTTTAGATGAAAACAGGTTTGGAGCTGTGAACTCTTTTGGTTCTCAAGTTCCAAAACAATTTTTTAAAGAAAAATTAATTTTCTAATCAAACCATTAATTAACTTGCAGCAAAATCTATATTATTAAATAAGCTTATACAGGAAATTGCAATACGGTAAGCTTGTGTTTAAGGTGCTACTCCATTTGCCCTGGAGTCTTTTAAGGACTTTACCAAGTGGGCATCATGTCTGGGAACCAGACTCTACCAAGATGCTTTGAAACCTCCCAATGAATCTGCTCTAAACTGTATTTCTGATCAGGAATCAAAACTTCCTCCATAATAGAGAGCTGAGAGAGGCGACCGCCACACATCTTCACAAACTCCACAAAGGCACTGCAAGAGACTTCACATTCTCCGAGGCCCACGGCCGACAGGTACTTGCACCGCTCTGCGATGCAGATCAGCTCCTCGTCCAGCGGCCGCAATCCATTGGCACACACCACCAGTTCAACCAGCCGCGGGCACGTCATCCCAACGCGGCCCAGCACGTCCTTGCTGACTGACCTTCCGAAGTAAAGGTGAGTGACGGGTATCTCGTAACGAAAGAACGGGTCAAACTCCTCCTCATACAAGAAAAAGTACATGACTAAATTTACTTTAGGAGAATGCTTGATGAAAGCGTCCCAGCTGCTCTTCTGAATCGTGTGGAACTGAGTCTGTCCGGGATTTTCACTGACCACATCAATGCGCAAGTGTTCTAACCTGACGTGTTTCTCCGAAGACAGAGCAAGCAGCAACTCATCGCTCAGCAGGTGGTAGTTCAGCGCCAGCTCACGCAAGCCATGGCACTGGTCAGCCACACAAAGGATACCTGTGAGAAGACAACACGATGCAGGGCGTTACACAGATAAAGGCACTGATGACTGAACGTAAAACAGGAGTGAATTTGTTCATGTGTGTCAGGAGGGTGCTATGGGCACCTATTTCAAATGTGCAACCAAGACCTTAAATCAAAACCAAATCAAACCGGACAAATGGAACATTAATCTTTTTCACAAGCAGGATCTTGTGACTTCTTTGTACCTACATGTGAGACAGATACACACAATGTGACTACATCTCTATTTTGCTGGGAATCAAGAAGTGAACAAACACATAAACAGAAGTGGCAAATATATAAACAACATATTCTGACTGTTCATCCTTGTTGTAAGACCATATACACTCAACCTCATTTTTGTAAAACGTCCTTACTCATGATAAAAAGTATATCCTTAACCAGCTCTGGAAGAACTGCTGAGCGCTCTGTGGCTGACAAAGCAACAGAATGAAATTTGTCATCTGAAGAAAGCAAAAGTAAAATGAATGTTAGATTTTAATTCAATAGAGAGGCTGCTGCTGTCAGTATTTGTTTTTTCTAGGAAAGTATAAATCCTTAAATTTGGAAAAGTACAGCAAAAAAAGAGACAAAACCAGCAATTTTCAGATTTTCTTTAATGATTCAATATAATCTGCAGCTCACAGAAGACAAAAATATTAAAAAGAGAATCCGGGTCAGTCTAAGGTTTCCACTCACACAAGCGATGGTATTATACTGGTAGCAGTACTGAAAAAAATAAAAAGCACTAAGAACAGCATTCAGTCCTCTGCATTTCATGTGACCCAGAAGACTGCATGAAATGTAGGATACGGCCTTTCCATTAAGAGAAGGGATGAGAACATAGCATTTACATGGAACTGAAAAACCTCAATACACTGTAGTTCTGAAGCAACAGAAATTTCTGAAGAAATTCAGAAAACAGCAGTTATTTTAAAGTCCAGCTATTAAATTTAAGAGAAGTCTATACTGAGCATAGAAACACTTTCTTAAAAAAAATCACTGCAAAAACATTGCATGAATGAGGAGAGTCACTATGATCACTCTCTAAGGAAACTCAAGACATGCTGCTTCAGAATACCTAGGTTTGTTGAGATATAAAGTATTTTAGGCAGTTTCAAGATCCATATACATCTTCTCATCTTGACAAATCTTCTTGTCCTGGCTGCAATCCTTCCACAAATCTTTGTTAACTTTAGGGGTACATTATGGACCAGTGCAACGCAAAAAGGGAAGAGCTGGAGTTCAACTTACTGTGATTTTTATGGGTCTGGAACTGGATATGCATGGTCTGTCAATGCAATTATGCATGCTACATACAGAGTTAACAATGAATACAGTGTAGACAGCTACTAGAGAGCCTGCCTGGAGCCCATGTACTTCACAGAACACCCCTAGGCACTGCCTACACCTTTGTGTCACTGAGAGGTAAACAGCTCTGCTCTCTGATCTTACAACACAGAGTTGCATCAAAAAAAAATCCCTGACTTATGATGTCCCTTATGAAGGCACACCTGGTCTGCTTCCCAACTCCCACTCCAAGAGAAGCAGCCCTCCTACCCCACGCCACAACACAAATATCATTTTTACAGGAACATTTCCCATTCCCTCTGTTCCAACAGTTATTATTTCAGAGCGGGAACAACAAACAGAAGTAACTTCCAAAAGCTCACAAAGATTAGAAATACATCACTGCCTTTGTTTATCCAGCCCAAACTCAAACGTGCGTCTTTATCTTTGTACAGTGACAGAGCAATTAACTGTTTTATATAAATCTTATTCTTTATCCCTGCAGTAGTGGAGTCTCTTCTGCTCTACTTTCATTACTCTTTTCTGTCCTTCACTAAAAAATTTCTTGAGAACTGACCTAGTAAAGAACATCCCCCCTCCTCCAATCTGAAGACATTTTAACTACATCTATAATTAGTTTTTCAACTCACAGCCCTTTTGGTTCAACAAAGTTTTTCCATATTTATAGCAGCCTGATAATTATAATAACCCCTTTACCAAAAAAAAAAAAAAAAAAAAAAATTCCGGTCACATTTTCCTTCAAGAGTCTCATGTTTGCAGCCTGCCTGCTCTTGAAGCCAACTATGCACATACCAATTTCTTTCTTTGTTCCACTCGTGGGTTGTCCCTCCCTGGACACTAGATGCCCACCAAAGCTGTGCAATCACTCCCTTGCCCAGCTGGGCAGGGAACAGAGAATACAATTAAAAACTCAAGAGTGAAGATAAGGGTCACAAGGAGAGATCACTCACCAATTACCATCATGGGTAAAATAGACTCAATTTGGGGAAAGCAATATATTTTCAATTGATTCAGAGTAGGGTAACGAGGAATAAAATTGAATCTTAAAACACCTTCCTCTCACTCCCTTGTTCTTATCAGGCTTAACTTCCTCATGATTTTCTCTACCTTCTTTCTTCCCAGCAGCACAGGGGGACAGGGAATGGGGGCTGCTGTAGTCAGTTCTTCAGACATTGTCTCTGCCACTCCTTCCTCCTCAGGGGGAGACCACCCCCACACTCTTTCCTGGCTCTAGCATGGAGTCTCTCACATGGGAGCAGTCCCCCAGGACTCCTTCCAGTGGGAGTCTTTCTCAGACTGCAATTCTTCACAAACTGCTCCAGCATGAGTCTCTTCCATGGCGTGCAGTCCTTCAGGAGCAGACTCCAATGTTCTGCACAGGGTCAATTCCTGCCACCAAACCTGCTCCAGCATGGGGCTCCTCTCTCAACACGTGCTTCCAAGACACTCATGCAGCATGGGCTTCCCACAGCCTCCTTCAGGCATCCTCCTGTTCCAACATGAGATCCTCCATGGGCTGCAGGTGGATCTCTGCTCCACCATGGCCCTCCATGAGCTGCAGGGGCACAGCTGCCTCACCATGGTTGCACCATGGGCTGCAGGGGAATCTCAGTTCTGGCACCTGGATCAGCTCCTGCTCCTCCTTCTTCACTGACCTTGGTGTCTGCAGAGCTGCTTCTCTCATGTATTCTCACTCCTATCTCCAACTGCAATTGCTCTCCTGCAGTACCTTTTCCCCATTCTTAAACAGGTTTTCCCAGAGGCCCTACCAGTCACTGATGGGCTTGGCTTTGGCTCTGGTGGACATGGGGAAGCTTCTGGCAGTTTTCACAGACACCACTCCTGCAGCCCCCTCACTGCCCCACAAAACACTCATGCAAACCCAGTGCATCCACTTTTTTCTCCATCTCAAGGCACACCCATATCTGAATTAAGCAATTAAACTCTCCTAATGTTTGCTCAGCACTCCCTGGTTTTGTTACTAATGCATCTTTCCTCAATCTATTCATCCTCCATGAAGGACAATAAAGTTGTCCTCCTTAAACAGGCACGACCATTTCTTACCCATTGTTCCTTCAACTTACAACCATGCAAGACACATCAATCAGAACACACCTGTGTCTCCTTCCAAATTATCAAGTGTATGATGTTCCAGTGAAGTCTTCTAGCAAGGATTATCCACAAACCAGCAGTCTGCTAGAGCTGACAGGTTAGTCTTCAATCCAAGCCCAAGGAAATTACTCTCTGCCTAGCTACAAATTACTGCTGAAGCCTTTTCCTCTTGACAGACATACTACATTTGCACTTCTCAGACAAATTCTCAAAACATCTAACAAGATGTTTTCTAACAAGGATTATCAAAAAACAATTTTAACCTGGAAAAGCCAGTCCCTCAAGCCAATTTATACAACCCCCATCTATAATTAGAAAGCTTTGGAGGAGGCAGTATTACAGTTAATTCTGTGAACACTGTACTGGACCAGGCTGCTGCAAAACACCAGTCTCATATTTTCGGGATTTCTTTATACAAAACCAAACACAAGGCTTTGTCTGAGAGCTACACTTGCAAAGGGTATTAAATTTGTTTTGTTTGTTATCACCACAATAACACGCCCTCTGCAACAGTATACTGCTTTCCCTTTTCCCCTTGTAGGAATCCTGCTGGTGAATTTGACAGATAATAAATCTAGCATTTACAGCTGCAATGTATTTGCATGGAGAAAGTTATGGTATTATGGTTTCTATAGTTTCTACTCATCCTCTGAAGAGGAATCACACTAAGTTGCCAGCATTTCATTACAATCCCTCTTCCCTTTCTCAGTGAAAAACTGTAAGTGTTAAGTTGATGGTCTATGAATAAATCTTAAACTTGCTGTGTGTTGCCTAAGTCTACCGCAAATGTTAATTCTGTGAACTTCAACAATCTTGAGTGATTTCATTCTGGTATGAGCTGGCTTCATTCTTCTTACAGACACACTTAAGAGTATTTGAGAAGTACATTGGTGACTGTAGAAGTTTTGCATAGCTCAGTCTCATCTCTGCTTTTTGATGCTGTCTGCAGTTTTTCTCCAGCAATGACTTTCTTTCAGAATGACTAAATCAGCATCTTCCTAATCCATGGCATGCCAACAGTCAAAACCCACACATAATGAAGTATGGAAAAGAAACTTGTATCCCAAAAAAGCTTAATTATATTGGGATATTTTGTCATTGCACAAATACAGCACAATCAATTTGACATATTCTCATTAAGTTCCACAAGAGGTTGACTATTTGCCCACCACAGACATGCACGATTTTATCATTAGCCCAGTAGTCATTGGGAAGTGGAAGGACAGATGGATTGACCACCAGCTGAAAGTACTTTATTCAGGGAGAGTTGCCAGTAATACCACACTCATCATCCCTCTTACCCCACCCCTATGTTTTCAGAGGTATACTGGTTTCAGACAGAATTTAATGCATGCATTCAAAAATCCCAACCAACCAACCAAAAAATCCCAAACAGGCTAACCCCAAAACCACAGTAGCTTACCAGCTGGAGAAACATGAGGACAGCTGCTCATTTTCAACAGTTTGAGCGTGTCGCTGTTGTTAGCCACCAGAACCTTGAGAGATGGATCATCTACAGGTGTGTCATCAATCTTAAGTGAAGAGAGGGATTTGGAGTTCACAAACACCACTGTCAGTGCAGAAATAAAGTGAGACTGAAAAAAAAAGGAAGTTTAAATGAAAAAGTAGGCTCTGAAGTAAAAATCTCAATGGTTTCACACTGTGCACAGCAGCCCTAGCTTTTACTTTTTGACAGCATTTGCTGATAAAGCATTATTTTGATATTGAATAATTTAAAAATAATATTAAACTGACATTTTTTAGTAGAGGAAGTGTAATAACTTTTTTCTGTCCATTTATGAATTGGGCAAATCAGGATGTGTAACATTAGATGTTAATCAGGAACCTGATCCTGGGCAATCCACTGCACAAATTTAAATCTACAGAAAGACCACAAGCAAAGGGAAAGCCTAGAAGCCCTAATTTTAAGGATTTTGTTTTTTATGGCCTTTGAACAGATAAGGCAAGTCACACTCTAAAAGAAGCATCTTCTAGAAGAGGAATTCGCACATGGCAAGTTCATTACTGAGACGCAAACAAAATCAGGAGTGTTTGTATCCACTGCCTGCCTACCACCCACACAGGAGTATTTAGGGTTTGGACAGATTTCTCGGAAAGCTAACTGGAGAGGTCCAAACAGAACCAAGGAACAGGAAATCAATTAATTACTGAATAAGTAGCATAGATAAAGTAGGACAAGTGCTCAGAATTTTTGCATAACCACTGAAACTTATCATTAAAGACAGATACCTGGGAACCTGAACTTGAGAAACACAGACTAAGGAGCAGATACAACAGTGATTCACTGGTGAGATGAAGTGAAAGTTAGTTCATCTTCATGATTTCTTACAAGATTGACCAAATAGAAGACTTTAAAAAAGTATTATTTTCTCCATGCGCTACCTTAAGTATCTTTAAAAAATTAACTTGTCACTTGAATTTCAAGCCTATTTGACTCTGAGCCACAGGCACATATTCTGAATACAGTTATATGAGAGAAAGTCTGCTGGCAACAATATTTCTTCATTCTTAGGTGATATATTTGTGATTTTTGATAAAACTGCCACACAATTAGATTTAGAGTAAGACTTACTGCTTTCATGTTTACACAAACTTTCAAAGTCAGTTCTTGCAAATGGAAACAAAGTTCAACTTGGAATCTTTATGCACTTTGGCTTTAAGGACCACTTCAACTATCCTGACAGTATGCTGCTTATATGTGTTATGTACAGAAGAAAAGATACTTTAATATTGTTTCAACTTTGTATTATGAGAATGTTAGTACTCATTTTTGTTCTCTGTATTTAGAAAAAGAAGGCTGAATCTTCTAGTTTGAAGACCTAATAGGAAACAGGCAATATCCCAACATGTAAAAGACCAATACTGGTCTTTTCAGTATTGCCACATCTGTATCTGTACTATGATTCTTTAAAAGATTCTACTCACCTAGAATGTACTTTGTGAAAAGAAAGGCAACACAACTCTAAATATGAGTTAGAGATATTTGCCACATGTCAGCTCACTTGATAACAAGAGAGCACTGATGAAGATAATGCCAAGAAGTTCAGCCTTCCTACACAGTCTGATAAAAATAAAAAACTCCCATCACCCAAAAAAAAAAAAAACCTCCAAAACCACAGCAAAGTATTAACCATTTTCCAAATTAATTCATCTTTGTCTGCTTTTCATCAAATGGACCTGTCACTAACAGTCCCCACAAGAATTCAGTCATGGCCAAATTCAATTCTTCAGTTTCACTAGTTGTCCCTTATGCAAGCAACAAAACTATTGAAGTCATAAGCACCAAAAGGCAAATTATCCTTAGAGCTAATTTGGGCTTATTTTGAATCTATTGCTTAAAAACCAAATGTGAACTTATTGAGAACAAAAAAAGGAAGCATTTTTTGTGCTTTATAAGCCTTTAAGTTGAATAAGAACATAGCATGAACAATTACAAGTAATTACTCAACAAGCTGGACATGACTCTAATGTATCCCTCCATTGAAAACTAAGAAATCTAAAGCAGCATTCAGATTAATAAAGAAGAGTAACAAAGTGCTGAAAGAACAAAATATTTTTTAACACACTGTGGATTGTTTTCACTACATTCAGGTTTTCTTATCATCACACCTCAAAGAACATCAGAAAAGGAAATCAGAGCAAAACTAATTAAATATCTAAACAGTCTCTTTGAAAATTATGGATTAAAAATACACATTCAAGAGAGCTACATGATGTGGCAGTGACCACTTCAAGGATAATAACTGATAACCCTTCTGTAGCTAACCTTACCTGCAGCCTACTTCCTTTCCTGAGGCTGTCTCTAGCTCTCCCTTGTCCTTACTGCCATCACCAGCCTTGACATCACTGACATCTAGCCAACAGTCTGTTTGTATCTGGCCCTTCACAACCACTCCCCTGCTCCTTAGCAATAGTACACTTCCACCTCACTAGGAGGAATGCTTCTCCAGAAGCACATGAAAGAGATTTGTCATCCAGATTAAATACTTTCTAACAAGATCTGATTCTTGGTAAACATGCAAGGTAAAAATCTTACATCTGAAATCTGAAAATTTGAGAAATACAGTGCACTTCACCAAGTTTGCTAATGCTTGACTGCCTGATGTGAAGCCCTGCAAATCATGATCCTATTTCTTTCTGAAGAGATTGTGTAAGCCCTATATCAAGTCCACATGGATAAAACTATTACTCATTTGATTGTAACGGTCTCCTAAACAAATCCCACAACACAATTACACAGATCTGAACTGTCTAGCCTCTTAACTTGCACCATGCTGCTCAGCACCACATTGAGGTCAACAGACAGGAGGGCTTGAAAGAACAAGGTCAGGCCTACGCTCTCATATGATTCAGAGACTGAATGGGAACTTCATATATCCATCACTCTACATATCAGCTCCTCTCTTTATTAGAGGCCAGACAACCAATAAACTTTTCTTTATCTGAGATTCATGTTCCTACAATAGAACTTTTCATAAAGTTACAGAAGTACTGTATGAAACACTGCAATACTTTGCAATAGAAAATATACATAATAAAATACCTTTGGTAAATCCATGAAGCTTGGCCGGGCAGTTGAAATTAGCCCAAGTGTTTTCAGAGAGCAATTCACAAGCTGTGATAAAATATCACAAGCTGCTTCTGCAGATTCCTTGCTACTGTCCACCTTGAAACAAAATGAATTTCAGAATTCATTGTTCAGAATGCACTGCAAATATACTATTTAACTTTTTTTTTCACTTTACTTTCTGAAATGTGATGATAAAAAAAAAACAAACCTCATGGTGAATCCATCAATGTTATTCTTTATTCCCCCAAGAAATATGAATCAAAAATATAGGACAATTTGCTATAAATTTACTACTCTTCTAAACACTTTGGTAACATATAGCATGGTGAGGGGTTACCTAAACAGTTTGTTCCAAGGTACTCATTCCACATCAAATAAGAAGAAAGTGGAGGGTCCAGAGCTTATTCGACTTCCTCTTTACATTCCTCCTTACCAAAATGCAAGAATCCTATAAATCCTTTACTATGTACAAAAGCCACTTAATTTTACAGTGGTTCAGTTCATAAAATTGAGCTGCTGGAGCGTTAAGTGCATTATCATAAGAACATGAGTAACTGGCCCTTTACCATTAAAACCACAACAGATGCAATTGATACTCTAAAAAAAAAACAAGCCAAACCAAGCAAACCAACACAAATCCCAAAATCTTCATTAGTCAGCTTGCTGCCCAACCAAATCACCTAGTGTGTCTCCAGGGGACTTCGCCTGACATTCAGGGATTATTCTGAGTAACCCCTTATGTACAGCAGCCATGACAGCTTTGCAAATCTACAGAACAGTATAAAGCTTGATCACAGGATCAAATTTAACTCCACTGTAAGCCATGCTACCTTGGCAGCAATATATTAAGTCCAATGAACTTTTCTCCTCAAACAGTGAAATTTTCTCCTCAAACACAAGCTGAAAACCTTGACTTTCAACAGTCTCATCCTTCTTTGCCTCAGAAAACACCCCTCTTGTTTTCAGCTTTTACAGAGTACTGCTGAGTGTTACACCCACTTCCTTGTGTATTCTGCAGCACAAGGACAACTGAAGTGACACATGAAAGAAATGATGGATGACCCTACGAGCAAAGGGCACCCAAAATTCTTTGGGTGTAAAGCAACACAGACAAGAGATAAGACACTGGGAGGTCACTCCACTACAGCCCTAGGTTTTCTTTATTTGGATGCCAATAAAAGCCCTGCAAACCACGTGGTAACAGTTTGTACCTGGTATTGCAAGCAAGCAGTAGCAAATACATGTGATCAGGCAGAGGTGACTCAGCTCCTCACATGCTGATGATGATCCCAGCATTAGAACTGCCTGATCTCAAAACAACTATGCTGAACTTGCTGCAGACCATATTTCCTTTCCAAATTTCTCACACAGCTGATGCATATGCAGCCATGAGATTCACAGCATCCTTCCAAGACACACTGGTATGTAAGCCCTTATTTTTTCATGTGCTGAAAAAAATTTTACAATGTGAACAGAACTAATTCTCATCAAATGGTATTTCTCAGTCAGGCACAGTCACTACATGCACCTATGCAAATCACATGTACTTTTTCAGTCCCCTGAAACACAGTTGCACTGAGTATACAATCCCATACAATTTAATATTAAAATTGCTAGTTGATGACTAGTAGTACTGAAGTCACTCTCTGTGCATTAGATGTTTTCTAACCATGAATACTGGAGGCAAGTACCTACAGGATGTGAAATGGGGAAATGCTCAACTTAGGCATCCTGACTGAACTTAATTCTGAGGCAGTAACCCACACATGCAGTTGTATCAGAACAATTCCTGTCCACTTCATGAAGCAGAACGTTAAGCAGCTAAATTGCTACAAAGAAAACTCAAAAAAAACAAAGAAGCCAAAACCAACCAAAAAACTCACAAAAAAACCCCAAAAAACAAACCAACAAAGGACCCACAAAAACAAACACAAAACCCCAAACAAACCAAAGCACCAGCCAAAAAAAATCCCATCTAACAGAAATAAGACAATGAAAAGGTATGTTCAATACTGTTATTCCAAGTTTTGGTCCTGAAAATATACCCAAAGAAATTAATTGGGAGGTAACCTTCATGTCCATTTAGAGAATCCATTTCTTCTGTCTATTAAGCCTGGAAACACGGCCACCTACCAGACTGACAGCTGCCCTGTTCCTTTCAGAATAAAAGTTACTTTTAAAAAGCCTGTAAAATACACTACCTTGAAGCTAACATACTGCAGGTGATTGGAATGCCTCTTTATTATTTGTTTGATTAGTTCAGGGTGTGTAGTCCTCAGGTTTGACGTGGCTGGTTGATTCAGCTCAAATTCAAAGCACCTCCAGAGATCAGGCATATGAAACACCTGGTTCCAGCTCCTGCAGACCTGGGATGCATGAGCACGATCCAGAAGTGGCAAGTACTGGAACACCTGCAGGATAATGTCTTGGAGCAGGTTTGCCCAGTCAGGACTCTGCACAACTGTGGTTTTCTTCTCTACAATCTTATGTCTCTTGGATTCCTTCTCAGTTGTGCCTTCAGATGAACTGCTGTTGGCCTCATTAGTTTTCCTTCCTCGTTTCATTCTATAGAAGTAATAAAAAAAAAAATAAAATATTTATTTTGTAAATGTAAAAGAGCTGAGAACAATATTAATAGAAAAATGTGGAGATGAAAAACTCATTCATTTTATGCAACGACATCTTGGCAGGGCTTTTTTTCCTGCCATATATAAAAGAAAAAAAAAATATAAGTAACAAACCAAAATGGCAGTCCAGAAATGACAATATCATCTAAACTGATATCTTTAATATTACTTATTTAATCATTAACAATGCCAACCCATTTATAACAGTCACTCTCCTTTCAGTGTTTCATTTATGTGTTTGAGAACACTTTGAACCTAATCTGTTTTACTGTGTTGTTGATTATTACTCTACTGTTCAGAACTAATGGAAGGATAATCTTCTAAACAATTTTTTGAACACTGACATAAATATCCCTGCCCAGTCCTATTTATTGGGAACAACATTTGAAACTGTGAAGATAAAACCCAGGCAAGGAAGTAAATAATTATTGTATGCACGCTTGCAAGTGCTGCATGTAGGAGATGATATATCAGACCAAATATTTTTTTTCTCAGATAAAAAGAGTATTTTCTTTTTTAATTCATTTATTTAAAAATGCATTACTTTAATAGGCATCTGTTTTAAATGAGTATCCTTGAAAATATATTTGATCAAATCCATTGGTGTACTTTCATTTTTCCAACTAACTAGTAAATAGGCATTACAGAAGTTTTCCAGTCTGGAAGTTTCAACACACAAAAAAATTTTAGAGAAGGGCCAGAAAAATTTCTTCAAAATTGTGTTAAATTCAGCAAGCCTGAGGCAAAATATTGTAGCATATGCTTTTTCCATAATTACGCGACTAAACTTATACCTTTATATTACTCTATTGGAGAGGAAAAAGCCCTTACCACTACACATATCTGAAATACATCCAGGGCTCACCGAGTTTTAATCCAAATGTGTTCTTTTGTACATGCCATCTTACAATTGAACTGGCATCTGATCATTTATTTTTAAAAGCCTCAGTGTGGTGCACATCATGTCCCAAAGGGTTCTGCTATCTGCTGCCTCATACTCAACTACAATATGCTCAATTCCAGTCTCTAAAGAGCTGAGATAATCCGGGGGCAGGGTGAGCCTGACACATAAAGCACCCCCAGCCTCTCTGATTTCTGGAAGATAAACAAGGTCTTCACACACAGCGAAATCACCATGGTTTAACATTCAAGTACAACTACATGTCTAGGATTGTCATGTACCCAGGTCCCTCTTGAGATCTGAAAAGTTACGCTTCCCTGCTATGCACTAAGTCTGGAAGTACTTACTAAAACAAGATGCCAGCTAAAAATTATACTGTTCATAATCCAATGCATCACAGATTATTTTCTCAAAGCCAGCACCTCCCTACCTATCTTTAAAAGGCTTTAATCCTAGCTACTCACATGACAGAAGCAAGCTATCACTTAAGGTCTAAAGCCACTCATAAGATGATACAGACAAACCTGAACATACGGTCACGAAAGACCGATGAAGAAAATTTGTCTCGACATAGTTCAACTCCTATTTTTACTCCCAGCACACTTGAAAGCAAGCATAGGATGAAAACAGTACTGGGCAAAAATCTCTACTTGCTTCCTGAGAACTATTTTCCTTGATTCACTTCCCATCTATGGGACTATGCCGAACACGATTCCTGTGCTGGAACAAGCTTTCTGCCAGAGACAGAGTTCTGTTGCTAAGCCACTTCATCAGTGAAGAAAAGCAAGAAAACAGAACAGTGACTCAGAACCATCTGCAACTAACGAAAATATAAAGGAATTGGATTTTGCAACCATGAAAATGGATTCAACTTAAAATTAATCAAGAATTAATTGGCAAATCCACTGCAAGCCTGTTGTGTTTCTGTTAGAGGTAATAACTCAGCATAGTACAAAAACAATATTTATAATAAGATAGTCTGAAATGCAACATTAGTTTAAGCTTCAGGCTAAACAGATATTCCAAACAACTAGGTTATAATGAGCATTCACCACAGGCAAGCTATTAACTTGCCAAATTCAGGCTTGCCTGTTTGAGTTCAAGTCTTTCCAAAGCCATCTGTAAAAAGCTACCAAGATACTGTTAGACTAGGCTCTTCAAGTCCTCCTTTACAGAGATCCTGTCTCATCTTTTGCTAGCAAGGCAGTAAATATGCATAAATGTTCCAGTTAGGTAAGCTATTTTTATCACTGCATTAAGGTAGGGTTTGGGGTTTTTTTTTCCCTCTTTTTTTGACTCCCTTTCAGAGAAGACCAGGAGGGAGCTGCCACTGATAAAACTGTATTCATGTTTCTTCTGGGGAAAAAAGGCCTCTGGGATGTGCTGACAGGAGTGGACCAGATCATCAGCAGCTCTCAACGTGCACCTCTGAGCTAACTGGGATGAGCTCTAAGTAGTTAATATGTGCTGGTTACCGACCAAAACCTACTCATGGAAGCTGTGGGATACTGTCCCACATTTTTGCAAACAGCCAACTTAAAAAACTAAAAGACAACGCAGCCATCACTTAGTGGTATATTGACAATGTTTTCTTCTTCCAAGAAAATAAGAAGTTATATGCTCTAAATGCCATGACTTAAAGCAAGGGATGGGGAAAAAACTTCACCTTTCCAGACAACTTTTTTTTTGTTACTGACATCTTGTAATTAAAGATGTCAAGATTAAGATTTTTGAAACGTTTCAAAAGTATTTCCTTCACAAACTTTTTCCAAACAGGAAAAAAGTGCCTAAGCTCAAGACTTAAAAATGCTATTTTAAAAACTGCGTGACTGTTTTGTCATCTGATTTTTTACCAATTTGTTAATCTAGATTTTGTGTTCTCATTTCAGAACTTAAAGTATCAGAACAGTTTTTTTTTAAATGTAACTGTTTTCAACCTCTTCACATGCCAACAATAAAACAAATACGAAATTTAAAGAATGCATATTTGCCTGCAGAAGTTTACAGAGCTATCTGAAAATATATTTACTTTTAAAAGGCCACTTAAGAGAATAAACCTTTCTGGATATTTAACGTAAGAACAGGCAATGCAATTAGAAGTTCAATTCACTTTGCTTTATGTATTCAGTAATTTAAAGATCTGACCACTTTTCAACAAGGAAGATGTGGATGCAAAATTCCATACTAGCAAATTACTGTATGAGTAAAACCTACTTTTCAAGGAGTGATTGCTTATCACTTCTTAAAAGCGAGATTGATGGTTCATGCGTTTTTAACTCTCTCTGACACACTCAGGACACACACATATCGTTTTTTAAACTGCTGCTATAACCACTTTGTTTTAGAAGCTAAGATTTTGCCAGAAAGGAAAATAAACCAAAAAAACCAAAGCAACAAAAACACCCAACTCTACCGGGGCAGAGAGATGGGTGAAAGCCGGGTGCCTGCCTGATTCCTTAACATTTTTCCAAGTAAATTTCTCCACCTATTATAAAGACTTGTTTCTGAACTCCGCACCTGGGCGCAACCCAGGCTATCTTGTTTGCAGCAGTCACGTCCAACCCTAATCACACAGCTCAGTCACCGAGCAGGAGGAGGAGCACAGCACGTGCTTAGCATTGTTTTTATTGCCGAGTAAGGTGCAGCCAGGACACAACGGCAGTTAAAAAAAATAAAACACAACCAAATCCAAACAAAACGCACTCTGCAGAGCTGTTTGCACCGACTGATAACGCTTTCCCAAGAGCCTGCCCACCCGAGCTCGCTGCGCCTCACCCCGCTGCTCCGGGAGCACCAGGAATGCGCGGAACGGGAACACGGGCTGCAAGAGGGGGCGACCTGGACACGAGCCCAACTCCGCGCAAACAGCCCGCTCCGCTGGGCACAGCGGGGCTTCACCATTTATCACCGCTGTCGCGGGAAAGCTGCGAGGCAGCGGCCCCGACACGGCGGACGGGATTCCACAGTCGCCGGCCGCTCCCGGAGAAGGCTCCCCTCAGCTCCTGCTTCCGGCCCGGCCCTGCGGGGCGCGGGGCTCCGCAGCCCGGCACGCCCCGAGCTCCGCCGCCGCCGCTGCCCGGAGCCCGCTCCCGGGGCCCGGGACCCCGGGACGCGGCCGCCGCCCCTTCCGCCCCATCACCTGGTGGCTCCCTGCGGCGCTTCGCATTAACCGGGGCTCGGGCCGCGCTGGCGCCTCCGCTCCGGCCACATCAGCTCTCTCCGCCAAAGCCGACCCCAGCGCCGCCTCTGCTGCCCGCCCGCCCGGCCCGGCCGCGCCGCTGCTCCGCTCCTTCCCTGCCTCGCTCTGTTTACTTCCAGCGGCGGAAGCGACGCGCGCCAGCCAAAATGGCGGCGGGCGGGCGGGCAGGGGCGGCCGCGCCTCCCTCGGCCCCGCCCGCGGCGCCCCCGAGCCGGGGACGGCGCCGGCTCCGCCTCCCGCCTCGCCTCGGGCCGGGAGGGAGCCGTGCAGTCTAGAGAGTGCCGAGGCTGATCCAGAACCAGTGGGGTTGCAAAAGTCCTCCGAGATCAGCGGGTCCGGCCTGTGATCGAACGCCCCCATGTCAACTACGCCATGGCACTCAGCGCCTCCTCAGTGCCGCGTCCAGTCTGTCCTTAAATGTCTCCAGGGTTAGTGACTCCACCACTTTCCTGGGCGGCCCATTCCACTGCTGTCACCCTTTCTATGAAGAAATTCCTCCTTCCCTGGCGCAGTCTGTGACTAGGTCATCTTGTCCTGCCACTGCTTACCTGGGGGAAGATGCGGACCCCAACCTGACTACAGGCTCCTTTCAGGAGATGTAGAAAGTGACAAGGTTCCCCCCGACCCTCCCTTTTCTTCAGGCTAAACACCGCCAGCTCCTTCGGCTGCTTGTGTTCCAAGCACTTCACCCGCGCCCTCGTCCATCTCCGAGCACGGCGCAGCCCCTCCATTTCTTTGCGGTAGAGCAGGGCCGGCGCCGGGCACGGCGCAGCCCCTCCATTTCTTTGCGGTAGAGCAGGGCCCGGCGCCGGGCACGGCGCAGCCCCTCCATTTCTTTGCGGTAGAGCAGGGCCCGGCGCCGGGCACGGCGCAGCCCCTCCATTTCTTTGCGGTAGAGCAGGGCCCGGCGCCGGGCACGGCGCTGGAGGCGCGGCTCACCGCGCACGGCCGCGCCGCGCCCCGCGCCACTGCCGGCGGGCAGCGCGCTGCCCCGGGCACCGCCGGCCGTGCAGTGCGGCTGCATCGCCCGGACGGCCGGCTGTGCGCTGGGTCTCAAAGCCCCGTGGGAGGCTGGCCTCAGGAACAGATCTACGAGGAAAGCAAACCACCACTGTGGCCTGGGGCTGGCAGGCACCGGGACTGATGTGCTTGGGATTTTGCCCAAAGTGATGTGTAACATTCCCACGGGCTGCAAACGCCTTGCCATCGTGTGTCTTTCATGCATGTGGTACACTCCAATACGCCTCATTTTTCAGCCCTCTGTGTCCAAACTCTTTACAGTTGTTGAGATTCACAAAACTTAATTATTCATTTATTGCAAACTATAGTAAATAAATTACTGCTCAAATTGTAGTAATCCCAATTCTTGTCATTTAATTTCTTGGAAACGGCACTTGTGATCTTGTGCTTGCTCCAGTCTTGAAATGGCTTTGAAACATTCTTCAGTGGTCACTCAAATGTCACCATTCCTGAGGCCTTTAAGACGCACTGTATAGAAATACATTTCCTTGCATACTTTAAACCTGTTTTTTTTTTTTTTTTTTTAATATAGTTCCTTGAGATTATTAGTGAAGAAAAAAAAAGAGACTTGTCCAGAAACAGAATTGTTTTTTCAGTGAGAAACATAAATTTTAATTAGAGTTTCTGTGAGAAAATAATCTCTTCTTCTTCATTTCAGAATGTCTTGAGCTGTTTACTAAAGCTCAGCCAATACAGTTCTGTGTGTATTTATGAATCTATATCCAGTCTTCAGCTTTTCAGAAAATGAAACAAAAATCTAGAAATATGAGGTGAGTTATCACCTTACCTTGAGCAGATTCATGAATACCTTAGACAAATAGCAAATATGTGGCTGTATAATTTGCTCAGTTATATGCGACAGCTGTACAAACCTTGGTAGGTAATGAGATGTGTTTATGAATGAAGCCAATGCTGTCAAGAAACCTGCAATAACTGTTTTGCTGTCCCCATCTGGAAATGTTCTGTGTCTTCCATTCCCACTGCATAGGAATTCCCTTTTCAGCCCTTGTGTTCCAGTTCAGAGTTGGTTTCTAATGATGGGAAGATAAAACCCTATAATTACAGTTTCTAGTAAAGACAAGTCTTATTTGCAAGTACATAACTTGCAAACTGCTGGAGATGTGGGAGACAAAGTCAGACTGACTGCAAAGGTTGGAACTAGACATGGGCCCAGTCTGTGGGGAGAAAGATCTATTTTTTATCAACAGCTGCTGCTTCTCCTGGTCACCTCTTGTGAAAAATGCCATTCACTTGTGTTAAAACTTTAGAAGTTTAATAGTAATAAAATAGTAATAAAATTAATAATAATAAGAATTTGGACAACCAAAGTTAGGACGATAAAAGACAATAAAAAGCAAAGAATTACAGATATCCTGGTGCTTTGCTCTGCCCCCAAGCACACTTTGCTAACAAAGGATTAACCCTTAAAAGCAATAGCCTATTGCATATTCATATATCTCATGTGACTCAAACCTTTTCAAACTAGGGTGCTTCTTAATTTTAGCTTCTTCCCCTCATCTTGTAAATAAACCTTCTTGTCTCCTTGGAGTCTGGGTGTTCCTTATTTTCTTGGATCTTAGTGTCTTGTTGCTGTTATCTCTATCCAAATAGGATAATGCAAAGAATTTATTGATTATCTTTTCAATTTCTTGCACTAGTTACAAAAAGTATCTTTTGTATCTAAAGATACAAAAAGTATCTAAAGTATCACATCGTTTCTATTTTAATATTATGCTATAGCCTAAAAACTATATTTACCACACTACTTAGATTAATACAGCATAACTTCCAAACATAATACATATAGTATTCATTTTAATATTTACAAAAAGCCAGTCATATAATATGCACCTGTAATACCTCTCTTAGTGTTTTAAGGCAGCATTACGTGCATTATGATGTCATGTAAAGTTAGTAAAAATTTTTTTTCATCAAGATTTATGCTCTGATCAAGTTCTGGTGTCTGCAGAAAAAAAAAAAAATCTTTTGACCATAAAAAATATTTTCCGAGTTTGTGTAGAAATCTTGGGAGATGTTACAGCTGCAATTTCATTGTTTTTAAGGTAACACTACTTCAAAACCCTTCCATTATCTGAGTTTCATTGTATTGACTTACTGGGAGGGACTTCTTACAGTGCTGAGCAGTTAAAATTTTCTGCCTTATCTTCAGAGTAAACAAAGTTTGGCTCACTGCCTGTGCCCTTCTTTGCTTTGTTGTAGCCGCTTGTGTAAGTTTTAGGCACCCTTTGTGTGTGTCGAGAGGAGAACAAGTGCAGAAAGCACTCCCAGCATGACACTGTTTGGGGACATAGTAGCTAAAATCAGAAGAAAGGCGGCTGCAGCTCTGTCCTTGGGGCTGACCCAGGCCCTGGACATGGTGCAGAGCACTGACAAAAATGTCTGAGGTGTCTGTGGGCAAAGCACAAGAACCGGGCAGTTTCTCAGAGCTGAATGGAAGAAATCCTGCAGGCAGCTGGTGGTGTGGGCTCCTGGTGACCCCCCAGGGCTGGCTCTGGTTTAGCTGGCAGACAAAGCCCTGCAGAGCTCTTGGACTCGGGTAGCTGGCACTGAGATAGCTGGCAGCAGGTTAAAAAGGGGCCAAGCAGTAAAGGTTCAAAGAACGTCCACAGGTCTGGGCTGGTCTGTGTTGGTGCTGAGTTGTTGCCAGTAGTAGCTGGGCACTTTGGAGCTTTAGTCAGTAACTTGGACACCTCTATCAGGTGTGTCTGCATTCAGTAGTCTCTCTGCCTTACACTAATCACTTAACTAACAGAGATGGGGTTTTGAGAGAGGAATGTTTTAAATTTTTTTGGGGGGTGTATGTTTTCAGTAGTAACATAAAAAAGCCATGGCCTGTGCTGAGCCCTGCTATGCAAAAATGAGACTTAAGGAAACTGCATTGTAACTTTTTTTTTTTTTTCCCAAAAGAGGAGAAGCTCTCTGAAGTTTCAGTCTTTCTGATGCGAGAGTCACTCAGAGATGTGAAGCAGCCCTCACTGTCACCATGAGAAGATGAGGAACAGCCCACACATAAAACCCAAGTAAAATCTCGGTGCCTAACAGGGGATCTCACCACCTCCGGCTGAGGTTGTACAGAACACCTCATTTCAACTGGCAGACTGCCTGCCAGATGAAACCACGGCAACATTTCAAATGCCAGGTCTTGATCGTAAATGTTGCACCTTTTAGCACTGAAAGTCTACTGTGCTGATTTTCTGGCCATCTTCAAGTAGCTCTGAAGCATTCCTGAAGCAAGGAGCTGTGCTCCACCCTGATAAGCCTGGCTTGCATTTGGGTAGGATAAGAATGCAGAGGGGAAAATCACAGAAGCAGTTGGAAGAGAGTTAAATAACCATAGCAGACCAGATCCAGCTATGATGAAAGTATGTCAGGCTTGAGTAGCCCACTCTGATTTAATGAAAATAGAAGTTCTGAAAATCATGAAGAACACTCTTGTTATGAATAGTGGCTGTAAGATCTGATCTAGAATGTCTGTGACAATCTTAATTCTCAGCAGATTGTGCTGAGAAAGAAAATGCAGAGGAAAGCTGAACCTATTAATTATCAATGCCAAAAGAAGTGAATATTTTTCAGTAGTGGATATCATTAGGGAAACTTCCTGGTTTTATTTTTTCAACATGTCTATACAGGAAGATTTTTCTGTTGTGAGAGACTTTCTTATACTGTTAGAGTGTGGTATTATGGACTGGCCACAGAAAAATAAAAACATAAAACTAAGGATGAGCAGCAGCAGGATAGGGTGTTGCCTGCAACAGGCTGATTACCTGATGATGCTGCTTATGGTTCAGTAGAAGCTGGAGATAATTATTTTAAAAGGTTCCTCACTGTCTAAATATTGTTTCTGTCACTAGAGGCTCTAGCAATTCTTTCCAGATGAATGGCTCCCATGGCTGCTTCATGGGTACCTCTATTGTACCACTCTATTTTGCTAGGTAATACAATAAAACTGCTGTTTGCTGGAGCCCCTGACAGGAGAGTCTCGTGGCGTGGCCTTGGCTAGGCCTGCCATACAAACAGGCAGAGTGGGCTGAGCTGTGTCCAGAGGCACAGACAGCACCTCACCTTTGCCATGGTGTGAGCCATGGGCAGAGCCATGCTGCTGGAAAGGGCAGTGCCAGCTCACTGATAGGCTGGTCTGACAGCATCCTGGAAGAAGAGTTCTTTGGCCTACAGGAATTTTCTGTGTGCTTTGTGTAGCTCCTTGCAAATCAGTTCTGCTGACAGTTGCTGAGGAGTTAATATGATTAGCAAACCACAGTGGTAAAAATTCCCAAACAGACTTATTGCTAAGAAGGAGCTGGCCTTTGTATTAGGATTGGCCTTGGTACCAAGGCACGGAAGGAGGGTACCTTATGTGTCCTAAAGCTGGTTTTCAAACATAGCTTGTTTCTAAGTCTTGTATCCTAGCACTGGAGGCAAAATGCAGAAGTTATTCACCAGTTCCTTGAACGTATGAGAGTGCTGGATGAACAGATCCAAAGTCCTGCCAGTGGGCACCTATTCATGGGAAATGTCAAATTCAGTCAGCAGTAAGGCAGTCAGGGTATGCCAAAATTTAGGATTTGCTTGGTGGGAGGTACATAGTTGTACCCAGCCTCCATCAGGAGGGAAATAAATATTTATGAACCTAGGCCATTCCACAACCCACTAGGAGTATGGAAAAACCCAAAGATGTAGAAATAGAGACAAAAATCTTATGAGTAACAACTGGAATGTTGTTGCTCAGATTGTTTGTATTGGAGGAAAGGGAGACAGAGACACATGCAAACCCAGTGTAACATCTTACATTATGTTATGTCCATTAAAGCAAAATCCACAGGGAGCGGTGTTTACCTTGTAGCTTGGATCATCCCATTGCAATTACTGCTCTGTGACAGAGTCCACTGATACAATCTGCCCTCAGGCAAATGCTTTTAAAAAGCTGATGTTCAGGTCCCTCAGCCAGGTTTCCAAGTAACTTTGTTAGGAATTGGGATTAGGATGGTGAGTTACTGCTAGTAGATCATACCTCATTCACTCAAACCACCTGAATCTCTAGGTTAAAGTGATGTGACACTGCTGCCCACATGGCCACAGTGGAGTATGCATTCCCTCTGTTTGCTAGCATACTCAATGCCATCCTTCCTTCCACTAATGGCTGTTCTGGCAGAGTATATGGCAGAGGTAAGACCTAGGAATGGGGCTGGGTGGAATGGGAATGCTCTCCAGGGCAGCTGTGTGAGCAGAAAAGTTAAACTGTGCAGTGGAGGACGTATACAGAGTCACATTCAGGAAAGGAATATTACTGGATGAACCAACAGGGAGGTGGAAATACTAGATTAGCTGAGACCTAACATGGGCTAAGGATTATTGAATCACCGGGGATGCAGAAATGAGTGGGAGTATAGAAGCAATGCCACGGATGGCAACAGCAAAGGACACTGTGTGTACTGCTCAGTGGATGACCCAAAGCACTGCCTCAAGTACTCATCCAAGGTTTCAGTGTCCAAATCCCCTTTCATGTACACAGAAACTTGGTACATCCAAAGAGATTGTATTTCAACGAGCAGCCCACAGCCCGAAACATTGAGGCAAGAGCAGAGAGCACCACCTGAATCTCAAGAGACTGCAGAGGTGGGTATTACCTGAGAAAACTCCCTGGACCAGCTGGCAGGGGACACCTTTGGGTGAGTATCAATAATAATCGCAGTTCCCATTGCATATGGCTGCTGTGTAATCAGTGTGTTGCTCTGTATTTGGCTGCATCTCTGCAGGAATGCCTGCTGAGGAGCCAGATCCTGGAATGCTTGGCAGCAGAAACTCACTACTACAACACCCTCTCAGTGAGACTGGGGTCTGCAACAGTGCAGCCCTTCCAGTGCCCCTTGGGCGGAGGGACAAGGCATCTGCCCTACAACCACTGCACTCTGGCACCTGCAATGTGTGGCATGGCTTAACCAGGGCTGTGGAAAAGCCCTGCAAAGTTTGAGTTCTATCCTGAATGGGTGGGCCTGAAGCTCCCTAGCTAAGCCTGTTTAGGTGAAACATGAGCCTAGAAACATGATAGAATTAGCAAAACCTGTTTTGTAAGGACCAAGCTTATTTGGCCCTGATGACGACATGTTAATTATCTGTATCTTATTAACTTTTACTGTTCACATTGTGTTCAGTGGGTGGATACACCCATAAAAGTTTAAGCTATTTTTAAACTAATGATCCAAGTTTGAGCACTGAGGCCTCGCCTTGGCCAGGAGCTGAACTTGGTATAAATTAGCTGAGTGTGGTGGGCTGCAGCAAACGGGGTGGTACAAACAAGAACTATTTCCATTGCATGGGCAGTAGATCAACAGCTGACAGAAAAACATGTGAGACTGCTGGAAAGGCATACAGCAATCTTATTGTGGACTGATCTGATTAGAAGCCTGTGCTGGCATCTGTTATAATCACCGGCAGAGATCGGCGTGGGGGGATGTGGTGACGTGAATGTCTGAGAGAGCGTGGGAGCAGCGTGTCCAAGGTTCAGCCATTACGTGAGGAGCTGAGCTCTGTGCAAGAGCCTGATGCTCACACGTGGCCGTGCTACCTCCCTGGAGTGCTGATAGGGGATGGTCAGCTGTGTGAGAGAAACATTTCCACAGTACTGCCTATCCCTCACTCTATAAATTTTAAATAAACACAAATAGTGTCATGTCCTTTCCACATCATAATCTCAATTTCCTAAATTAATACTCATATTAATCTGAAATTAAAGAAAAGGCTGAAAAATTAAAAAATATAATTAATTTGTAAGGACAGTGCTACACTCCCGATTTTCTAAAAATGACAATGGGTCAGACACCCAATACAGGGACAATCACTTCCCTGGCTCTGCTGGCCACATGTTTTTGACACACGCCAGAGGCCACTGGCTTTCTCGGCCACCTGGGCACTGTGCTGTCTCATGTTCAGTTGCTGTTGACCAGCACCTTCAGGTCCTTTGCTGCTGGGCAGCTTTTCAGCCTCTCTTCCCCCAGCCTGTAGCACTGCAGGGGGTTGCTGTGACCCAAGTGCAGGATCCAGCACTTGGCCCTGTTGAACAACTGGCCTCAGCCCAGGATCCAACCTGTCCTGACCCCTCGGCAGAGCTACAAGTGAGTAAGAACAATTGTACTTCACAGATGTGTCAACTATTCAGAACTATTTCAAAGTGCAGATATATATGCTGCTCTAGGTGAACCCTTTTTAACAGGGGGTTGGACAAGATGATCTCCAGAAGTTTCTCCCAATGCCAACCTTTCTGTGATTCTGTGATTACAGATGTTTGAAGTTAGGCAAGATGGATCCCATGGTTCCAGTCACATCAAGATTGTCTGGTGTGGATGACATCTACCAATATCTTAAATGTAAAAAGCAGTAACACCCTTTTCATCAGATTCAAGACAGAAATGCTAGAAAGGAGTTGAATGCACCTAAGAAAAGAAATCCAAAGAGAAAATCTTACTGAAAGAAGTTTTTACTTGAAGTTATATTCTGCATTCATCATGCAAGTGCAGAGGACTTAGGACTCTTATAAAATGAACATGTTGAAATTCAAAAAGCTCTTTGTCCTAAAAGTGGAAGTGATTAGGCGTCTTCAGTAAAATAAAACTGATCAAAAATAATTTAAAATACAGTCTTCTTCTGTGTTTTAAAACACTGTTGGGTAATTGAAATGGAAATAAAATTCATCATATGAATACTAGAACACTTATCCAACTTTTCTGTTGAGAAATGGAGCAGTGTTTTTCATGTCCCAAGTACTTCCATAACCACCAGTTTACCCAAAAAACTTTCCTACTTTTCAAGAGTCTGCTGAAATAATGATAGGACACCTCTCTTCTTCCCCTTCCCTCCCCCGTCCCCGACTCTGTTTTAAGAGTGTTTCTGAAAATGGAGGCTTACACATTTGTTAGACTTTCACTGTATAAAAATGTACAGTGGCTTTATTGACATGTACATTCCATTATGTTTACAGCTGCAAGATATGAGGCACACTCAGTATTGCACTTCATTAAAATTTCAGGCTCAAACATAACCCAGAAGTTTAAATGAAACTGCTGTTGTAATTTAATATTTCTTATACAGGACAAACATTGATACCTTTATATACAGGGTGATACTTGTTACATTTATGCCTTCCTAACACATTTTTTTTATAACAGTCTAGGAAATAAACCAGAATATTCCTCTTTCTCATCCCCACTTGTGATGCGTTACAATTGTACAAGATTACAAAAAGTCAGTATACAATAATCAATATTTTTTTCTTTCTCCTGAAAGCCAGCATCATTCATAGTCCACAGACACACAGATCCTTTAATAACAATTGTTTATTTGTACATGTCCAATGTTTTCCTAGCCGATGACTGTAATGGCCACATGCAAACACCTAACAAATTTTGATGTCTTGGTTCAAAAAATGTCAATATCTCACAGCAAGAATTATGTACATGGTATTTGGCATCCTTCTTGCACTGTAAATTGTTCCTTTTACCTGGGTTATGGAATGGTCCCATCCTCACCCCAGCTGGATTTTGTTTTCAGGACACTTGAGGGATGAGGGCACCTGTTTTGCTCTGGTTAAAAAAAATGCTATTCTAAAAAGTGTGTGCATTTCTGCAAACCCCACAACCCAGAGCAAATTCTTCACCAGTGGGAGGATGGACAACATGAAGTGGACATTCTGTTCCTTCAAGTTGTTTACCTTTGGGACCTACAGTGAATATAAGGATAAGGAAAAAAAAGAAGAATAGATTAATGCTTGCAGATAATGTAAACAAACATATATTACGTTTCCTCAAAAAAAACCCAAACTAAGTGAAGGTAATACATCTTGTTCAAATGTTGAATTGGTATTTGAAGGGAAAGAAAAAAGATCAAACTACCACATAATTGAAACCAATCAAATTCAAATTAAACAAGGCAAGACCTTTACAGACAGTCACATAAGGATGTTTTATCTCATTAATACTGTGGAAGAAATTTGCACAAGCTAAGAGAAAAACTGAATAATGAACAAGAGTTACATTCTGCAGTAAACAATAATTCGAAGGTTATCGCAGGAATTGTAATTTATTTACTTATTTTATGTAAATATCTTAACAAAAAGATTGCACTTTTAACCCCCAATTGTTTACTAATATAAAATCAATATACAGTACATTAACTTAGTAATTAAGGCATTGGGGTAACAGTTTGCAGATAATGGCTACCTAAGTACACAAACATCACTTAAAAATGTGTTAATTTTATCAATATATAATTTTACACATCATTCTATATCTAGAGTCTGACCTGATATAGGGAAATTGACGTCTTTCTCTATAAAAGTTGCTAACGTTTAAATGATTGGTCCAATGACATTGCCAGAAAACAAAAAATATCACCAAGAAAAGCTCATATCAATTAGAACTTGTAGCTTTATTTCAGAATTCAACGTGATAAATTTGATTTGTCAAGGTCTTACCTGCAGGACAGTGTGGGAGCTCTTCTTTAGGGATGCTTGTCATTCTTTGGAAATCATCATGGCAAGCATTGCAAAAATGTGTTGTCCCGAAACAGAAAAAAACAGCAACTGAACAGCAGTAGCGGCATTTGTACTCCAAGAAATCCGTACCATGTTTGGGACACATCTGAACAAAGGAAAGCAAACACCAGTCAGTGAAGTAGCCATGTTCTAACAATCCCAACAACTCACTTCTACATTCTGTAGAATATATGAATAGTATACAATATTGTACAATACATGTAATTACAAATGACTGTGAATTATTGTACAGCTCAGGTACTCAGAGTTTCAGAATGAAATAAAAACATGAACAGACATTATTACTCACCTGAGCCCTTGAAACATCAGAGCAGGCACCACAAATAAGTTCTCTCGGATCATAGTCATCTCCTTGTCCAGCCTCAGCATCACAACGAGCTTCACCACCAAAATATGCCTTAATTGCATATAGAAATGATTGGATGTTAAACCAGAGACAATTATTCTTTTAAATATTATTTTCAGTTTAACTAATTCTGTTTGTAAGGGAGTATAACAAATGACTGCCATTTCAGTGGCCTCCACTATTCTGAGCTCTCTCAACTCTGTAGGTACGTGGTTTTGAGGCACTCAGAAAACGTCCCTCAGTCTCAGGATGAACAAGACCAAAAACTGCAACATACCCTGGTCTATGCCAGTGACTGTAAGGCTCTTGGAACAGCATTTGGATGCTCTATGAACCCTATGTCAGAGTTAAGTAGCTTGAGATACTGGAGGAAGAAGGTACTGCACCTTGTTGTAAGTGGCCATTGACTCAAGGTGCTTTTGGTTTCTGAACTGCTGTGTATACACATTTGAGCTTTACTAGCTAAGATACTATGTACATCTCATTAGCCCAACACTCAATGTTTTAAATTATGATTTTATAAACAACATCTTTTCCTGCCTTTCTGCTCCATACACAATGTATTAAACATATGTTCTGTTTTAAGAAATTATTTCTGAAATGGTAACATACATTTATTAAATAACACCATACCTTTTTGCACTTGTAGCAAACATAATAAGCATATCTGTTCATAGCATAGCCAGCTGGGTCATTATAAAATCTAACACCTGGCGTTGTGATGGCCTCACTCTTGTGCAGCCCTTCATACTCCAATCTCATTAGTGCTTTTCTCCTTACATCTTCATAGAGTTCTTTGATTGGATCAAGCAAATCCTTTAATACTGTGTGATTGATTTTGTTCTGAAATAAAAATGCTGATTAAGTACCTTGCATCTTTATCCCAACAGCTGTGATAATCTGTATTTTAGTCAGGCACAAATAGCATGACAGATGTCATAAAAACATGCGGGCCCGGGGAGTGGACATTTCAAAAAACAGCTGATATAGAATGTACTCTATTTGCTGAAAAAAATAATATCCATGAATGTTTTTTCTTGAGCCTGTTGGGATAAGGGAACATTAACCCTTCCAACAGACTAACAGCCAGGGAGGTGGTGAAGAATATATGAAATATTCACCACAGCACAGGAATATTCTCATTGTGTATTTTCTGTAATTTTGGTCCTTTTTGGCTTACTGCTCAGCAAGTAAGCATAATGAATGACAGTCCTCTATGGCAGTTCTTTATCAATTGGTGACCACAAGCTACTGCCATTAGTTACCACAGCAGAATATGACAGAAGAACCATAGCATGCAGAATAGCTGACCATTCCCAAATTTCAACCTCCTCAGGTGGGGCAAGGTGCTCTTCTTTCCAGCAGCTTTTATGCGCTTTTGCTTACAGCAATTTAAATTTATTGAGTACAAGAGGAATTGTTAGTAACTCAGCTGAATTAAGTACATGTATTCTTTGGCTCTGCCCTCACACTGAAAAGCAAAGCAGCTTTAAAAGTGGTTAGTAAAATGGAGAATTCCTGATTCAAATTGCGTGCTTTAAGATTACTTCTTCCCCTCCGCACTATCACCAAATCCTGGGAATTTGCAAGCTGATGTTGGTAAGAATGAAACAATATTAAGACAATGACTGGACTATGCTTTCTTTTTAAGAAGACACCTCAGGGAACAGTAGGAGAAAGTAAAAAGATGCATCAATGTAGTCTTTCTATAGCAACATGTGGAATTAAGAAAACAAGTAATATATAATTCATATATACTGTAACAAGCAATACAGTATTAACAAAAAAAAAAAAAAAAAGCCAAAAACCAACCAAACAAAAAACCCCCAAGAAACTAACAAAAAACAAAACCAGAAAAATCCTACCAACAAAACAAAACCAAGAAAAGTATCAGGTAAGTTGCTTAACTTTGGCAGGCACACAGCTCATTTACCTTGCAAATTGGGCAGGACATAAACCCAAAAGTTATCCTTGGGCCAAGCCATCTGTTTTCTAGTACTCGTTGACAGCATTGCAAATGGAAAACATGGCTGCAGTCCAGCTTTAGAAAAGAGTAAGTGTAAGTGAATATTATAGTTATATTAACCACTAAAGTAGAAGCAGTTATTTGCTTTTAAGTGGCAAGATATATCAATTCCAGTAATAATTTATTTAAAATACTAGAAGACCGCTATTTTCTTCTTAACGACATGAAAGAACATAAAGTGGGCATCAAAATCATAACCACTCCAAGATTACCTATGGATATATGAAATACACGTGAATTGTATCAATTAATTACCTCAGTTATTTTACTCCTTTATAGAATGCCATATATTTTAATAGAGATAGCAAACGAAATTGATCCAATCTGCTTTCTTGAAATAGAATGCCAGACAAAAAGAAAGCTTTCCAAGTAGCTTAACTATTATTATGGTGTCTGTTTTCAAATTTTGAAGAGCATAATTTGAAAGACTTTATATTTTCACTTCCTTCATATTAAACATTACAATCATAATAGTAATCTCTTAAAAGGGGAAACAAACAAAAACCTGGATAGCTGGTGCTGCTGAAAGTGCTTCAGTAAAGCAGATCATGCACATGTCATCAGCATCTTGTTTAAGGGTTGTAGCGTTTTTATCACAGCCATGCAGGCACGGCAAACAGTGCTCTTCATTCTTCACACCTCCGCAGGGGTGACCGCAGGGGTGTGTCTTGCTGCAGGCAATCTTAGCATACTCCTAAACAAGTTTGAAGTAGACAGTTAATCATCTCTTCCCCTGCACTGAGTGTTCTGACAGTGTTGCTTTTTGAAGGACTGCTGGTCCGTGCAAATAAACTGAGATGGAAGAATCATGGTTTATATTGTCTGCTGCTGCCTCAGGTACTTGAGAAAAGCTGAATGTTGTGTACTTGAAATAACAATGTTTCCTTTGTTTACCTGCACTGCTCCTTAATGCAAACGGCTTAATGAAACCATAATTTAAAACTTTCAATAGAAAGACAACTATTTGATCCTAACTTTGATCCTCTGTGTCCTTTTCATATATTGAGTGCTTCCTGCATAAACATTGCTGACCCTGTATTAACAGCCTTCAAGATATCTGCAGATTTTGGAGAAGTTTCAAGTAATTCACCCTTAAGAATACATTATAAGCTAATCATTATTCAGTATAAAGTGATTTTACATGGAAATGGATTTTTAACCATCTCTAATTCCCATCCCTACTAAACAGAAAGCTTATAAAAGCTGCCCACAAGCTAGCAACAATTTGAACTGAATTTATGTAACATTATGTCTTCATAGGCTGAGAGAGAAAAAAAGTTTGCTTCACTTAGAAATAAGTAAGGTGAAGTAAGAAACTAGCTATGATTTGGCCCTCTGCCACTTGCATCCACTGTAGGGCACAGAAACACCCAGGATACACGGATAGAGATGATAAACCTGTTCTAGTCTTAATTGTTCTATGCTCACACAATACACAGGTTGTTGAGCAAACTCTTCTTGAGCTTTCCAGTACATTTGACTTTATACTGACAGTGTGTATTTTACTTTAAAATTGCAAAGTTTGTTGTGAAAACTTGACATACTTTTGAAGATAATAATGAAACTACCCAGCATGTAAGTTGACTATTAGCGTTCATAGTCTGTAATTAAAATAAACATTTACAAACTCAGAAGTATTTGAATGATGATATTCAACTCTAGAACCTTTTAATATGAGAGATCTGATTTAAAATTGACTACAGGGCTAAACAAGGTTTGTTCAAAATCAGAAGCCAATTTCATCCTATGATTTCTTCTATTTATGTAATTAATGATGATTGATACTTGCTAGTACACACCTGGCAGTCTGTATCAGAACAAACACTTCCCACTGCTGATAATTCTGTTCCACTCCTACATCCACAGAACCGACATGCTTCAGAACTGCTGGTGGTTGGTTTGCCTATGGTCACAAGAGAGAACAAAGCCAAAAATGTTCTAATGAAACACAAGGGACTGATACTCTATCAGGCATCAAAGCAGCATTCACAGAAAACGACCAGAAATCCAACAATTCTTATGCAGCTAAACTATTCTACTTTTATTAAAAAAAATTTAAAAGCATTGCCCTAAAGCAGGTGAAAATCACAATAATCACGATAAAGAGCAAGTAGTAACAGTTGTGTTTTACCTGTCTGCTCTCTAAACTCCACCATAGCCTTCATAGTTTTAGAATCTGCTAATGCCATCAGCCAGAAAAGTTTGGTCCTACCACAGCCCTCATGGAGATCAACTTTGATAGCTTCTTCTTCTTCTTTGAAGACCTGTCAAGGTAACCAAACCGATACTTAGCATGTTTAGTTAGAGCATGGACCTGTCTCTGTTATTTTTGTAGTTCTCTCTCTCTGGATTTACACCAGGCATTTTACAGATTCTGCAAGATCCGTTCTATAACTTGTACATATTGCAGATATGCAGGATAAAGGTTTCATGTTTTTAGAAGTAAAAATGAAAAAAATTAACTCTTGATCTAACATGGTAGAGAAACAATAGTACATCAATGCTAAGAATAGAGCTGCAAATTTTTTTTCTGATTTAATAAATACAGAGCTTGGACTTCTACCCAACACATCCAGTAAGCCACAGAATATTAAAAGCACAAGATAACACCAGAAATATCTTCATATAACCATGCTAGTAGTTTATCAAAGCAACATTGAGAATTAGGGTCTTAATAACAAGTACTATAGAGTAGCAATTATAGAAATGTGCAATATTAATATTTTTTACTTTCATACAAATACACAGTGGATACTTTTGGTTACAATGAGGAAAATATACAGTTTTTGTAAAGTAAAAAAAAAAAACTGCAAGAGATCCTTCGGGAATTTCATGCAGTCTCTTCTTTTGCTCCTTTCCCAAGCTTTGAAGGCAGTTTTGTTTGCATTTGTTTCACCTGTAATGCAAGGAAAGTCAGAATTTCCCCAGGTATGGATGTATACAACTCACTCTAATTTTTACTAGAATCAGAAAAAAAAAAACTTAACAGCTTCACAACGTATTCACATAAGCACATCTGATTAACTTACAGGCTGTCCTTTCTGGAGAGGACAGAAAATACATTAAAGAGGTATGTATGACTGAAGTTGGACAAAGAACAGGAAGCAAACAGAAAACAAGACCAGAGGGAACATGACAGAATTGAAATTAAATTTGAGAGGCTTAACATGTGAGATGTAAAGGTAAAAGTGGTGAATAAAGAACAAAAGTTAAAACATGCTTTTAGAAGTAAATAGGGAAATCTGGTAAGTAGGTATTTTGGACAGATAAAAGGAAAAATGTGAGGTTTTCTATGAGATAAGAACTTACTTTTTATCAACTGTAATCTGAACAGGCTATATAGGAGAAATCAGAAAAATGAATGAGACTAGACTGTGCTGTGCCATGACAGAAGAGCAAACAAAATGATCTTCTTAGGGTGATGAAACAGAAAAATTTCCAAGGGGATTGCAAAGACTCTGGCTAAGAAATAGAAGATAATAGACCCATGTGGTAGTGCCAGGCTGACACTACACAGCACATGCTGTGGCATCAGAGAGGAGTGTTTCACTGGACAGTGAAACTCACTAACAAAGGTCTGATGTTTACATCACACGTGTTCTAGACCAGCTGATCCCTTGCACTGAAGGACCATTAGCAGTGTGTCTGCATCTATCTTTTGATTTGCTTTTAGTTTCACCTAAAAGCAAACAAAACTAATTCAGTTCATGCACTCCAAGGCTGCTTAATTACAGAAAACACTGTACTTTAAGGAGACATGATCAACTTCTTTAAAAGCCCATTCCTAAACATAACTAAAAAGTCAATATAGATGTATTGTAGGAGAGGGAGAAGAGGACTGAGAAGAGGATTTCCACTGAAGAAACTTTATTAATGACATTTATTATTTTAATCCTTGTACAAATATAAGTAGTCAGAAAGGGGAAAATAAAGGATCTCAACAAACCATAAATGAAGAATAGAAGCAGGAAAGAGGAAATCTTCAATAATTCTAGAAGTAAAGGAATCTTCAATGTTAATTTCAATGACAAAAAGAAAAAATCCAAAGAAAATGTAGTTTCAAATTTAGAGATGAAAAGGATAAAAGAATATCACAGAAGAATAATAATTAACAGAGTACACAGCAAGTTATAAAAACTCCTACCTAGTCAAAGTTTCAATCCTAAATACAAACCCAAAAGAAGTCAGGAAATTTTCAAGCTTATGGATAGGGTAACATATTTATGTTTTAAAACATATTTGTGTTTTAAAACAGTGAAAGCTAGAGGAATACTGGGGAACCAGTAAGAATATTTGCAGTCAAATCATCTTCCTGGATATTAAAAAGGAATACACATACATTAGAAATGAAGGGGTTGACAAGCACTGACTCCCATGATAGAAGTACTAAAGGTGATAAAATTTAACAGGAATAAAGAACCAACATATACTTAAGGAAGTCTACGAGGCTTCTAAATTCTCCTAAAAAAGTGTTCCTAACCAAGAGAAAAAAACAAGAGGGGATAAGCTGATGTAGCCTAAGAACTAGAATTAGGAACTGTTGCAAGATTTTCTAATCTTTGTAAAAGATAAAGGACACAAGAATGTAACGAAAAACAACTGAAGAGAATTAACTGGAAACACATTTATCCCATCTCAAAAATAAAATAAAACACCCTTTTCAGATTCAGTATTTGCTACTACCTTTTGGTTATATTTTATTTACATAAATATGCACACAATGATGCAGTGAACACAACAGGAGACCATGTATACTCCACCTGTCTCTGGTGAGTTTTTGTTCGCCGATGGAGATGAAGGAATCGGTCACAGTCTGTGCACAAATTCCCACAGACATTACATAAAATGATTGCAGCAGTTTCACCATCATCATGGTTATCACACATTGGCTGGAAAAAAAAAAAAGTAATTCCTCTTTATTAAGTCCTTCACTTCCTTTCAGCATAGTTTTTATTCTCCCCTCAGTCACATACCCCACATTCTCTTCCAATTTACAAAAGTGGATAAAGAGCTTGTTTGGACTATTAATGCTATGTTGAAAATAATCAGTATTTAAACAATTATTCCTTGACACAAACCCCCTCAATTTCTGACATCAGTTTTTCTGATACTCTTCATCATGTATTTTGTGTAATGCATCAAAAATGTGTTTTTCAACAATACAGTTGAGACATCACTTTCACCTCAAGAAGAGGTTTATGTGATAACAAGGGGTTATGGGCATGTTAACAGAAAAGTTCAGAGATATGAGTCCTCAGGTCAGTCAACAGGCATGATATTTACCCTTCATTACTTTGATATGGTATGTTTACTCTTTTCAAACATCTAAACAAAGCTGTAGGTCATCCATACCTCAGAGACACTATGGTTGAAGTAACAAAAATCCATCATAAAATTAAGTTGCTCTACTGATAGTATTTTTTTTTTTTGATTCAGCAAGGTTCTGTTTTGCAATTCAAAATAACCCCACAAAGACTTCAACAACTGATTTTGATTATGCACATCTCCGAGAACAAGTTTCCATTGTAATACCATAATACATGGTTTCTATGATACGCTCATGCAACTTAGAACAGAATTCTCTTAAAGCAGTTCTGGTAGGGAGGCACACAGTTCACCTCAACATCTGAGTATCCTAATGTGGAACAGGATTGGGGAATTTCAGGCTTGGTTCAGCAGCTTTAATATCTGCTTAACAATGTCTTGGTTGATCCTCTGACACCTCCAAGACCTTTAACTTCCTTAATCACTTCAGAAACCTCTTTGCTTCTGTCTCAGCAGAGTTTTATTCTTTGCTGCTGCTACAGCTCTATGCTTGCTGTATTCTGTTTCTACCTAACTAAACTGCTTTGGATGCTTCTTTGTTCTAACTATGCTTGGTTGCTATTGCACATCCTTCCTTTGCTTCCCACAGGGATCCACCTAAGCAAGATTTACAGAGACCAGCTTCATTACTGTGCTCTTTGTAAAACGGTATTAAAAAATCACAAGCTTTTTGTCATACTTAAAAGTACAAGCATTTTGTCAACTGAAAAGTATGGACAGAATCATATTCGATATTAAATTTATAAAGCCTGAGTCAAAGGTAGTTTTACTAAATTCAGTTAGAAGGAGTTTCTCCCTGGGGTAATCACTCTCTAGTGAGATGGGGAAGAGGAAGATAAATTACAGAGTAGTAGTTATTGAGTAACACAAAATAATTGATTTTATTTCATGACAGGGATTAAGACAGAAAGAAAAAGCTCTGATAGAGGGTGCTGTACAAACTGAGTCAATTTTCTAAAAAACTCATGCCACAGGTGTTAGGAAGGCCTTGTTTCATCCTCACTAATGGCAATTGCAATATTACTGTTTTAAGTTGGAGTTTCTGTTTTCTGAGCAATGCTTATCTAGAATACAAATACTTCAAACCTATATACAATCCCCCCTGGGATGGAAGAAAAGCCAATTTGACCATTCTCTATCACTATTCTAAATTCTTTGATGAGTGAATATATCAAAATAAACAAAAAACCGTACGACTTTCAGTCTCACCATCTGTTTCTGTTGCCCGTCTTTTCCCATCCATCTTCCTGAGGATAGTCTATCAACGTGATCCTGATCAAGTACACAGAGGGATGCTAAGGCCAGCCACAGCTATTGAAAGGCAAGGTAGAATTAGATGTCTTAGACATATTAAAATCAAACCAAATACTGAAGAGATAAATTTTATCAGACAAGAATGTCACTGTTACCTGCAAACTCTGTTGTTGTTAGCTGAAGCCTGCTCACACAATGCAAGTTTATTTTCCGAAATAAGTTAAGAACACAATAAAATTTATCTTTTGGGAACTACCTCGTTTCTTTCAGGTATGTCACTTTATGATTATAAATACAGTAGTTAGCACACAAGAAAGAAAAAGCGGATAAAGATCAACCAAAGCACATTATGAAGAACTATGACAAATACAGATTTGCACATTGACCCAAACGTTGCAGGCTTTGGGGAAGAAGACATTCAAGGACACAGACTAATAAAATCAACCCCAAAAACAATCACCCAGAAACTTGAGCTCAGTGAGACTAGTTTCTCTGTTCCCTCCTCACTGCACAGGGCAATTGGCATTACCTAGAAAAGGGTTCTCAGCTAATTAGTCAAAGGAAGTTTTTCTCTCTTCTCCACTGACTACAGGGAAATCCTGAACAGATGAGCTACATGAGGATAATTTGTCCGTGCAAACAAAAACTGAAAGGCACTTGTCAGCTGCTTTTTGGAGCAATCTTGAATCAAATGTTTGATTTGAATAAAATTGGTTTTGTTGAGAAACTTTACCGGACTCTTCCCCCAAAACCCTACATCTCCATGACAGAACACAGGAGTGGCTGGGCTGACATTCAGGGCTCCTGTAAGACCCGATTTAACTAATATGATAACAGCAGAAGCCAGTGGTTGTCTAAGACTGTGACCTCCAGAAAGCAGAGACTATGTGAGTAATAAAAATGATGAAAAGAATGACTGGTACAGCCTTTTAAGATGGAAAATAACATAAGTGTCAAATGCTTGAAACCACTGTAAACTTTTTCTTTTTTTACTTCTACATGTAATTATTAAGCTTGAGAAGCTAAAATCTGTGCTCCCTATGACAGCATTCCTGTCATAATTTACCAACATGCTTTTCTTGGTATTTCAAGCAATCTGTTAGGGTTAAAGTAGACCTTAGTTTCTATAATAGACAAAGTAAAGACCAAGAAAAGAAAACCACCAGGTTACACCATGTCAGTAATAAAGGGCTCAGTAAATATTTTTTGAGACAAATACAACTGAAGCTTAGCTGAATTGTCCTAGAGAACATGTGTTAGAGTGTTTTCATAATAACCTTGAGATGTGGCAGCTGATTACCTTATAATAATTGCTTGGAGAGCTGAAAGAAGACAGCTGATACATATTGTGCAATTTTCCACACAGACAATCTCAGACTTAGTGTCAGGAAAGTATGACAAACTTCAAGCAGAATTATTTAAAGAATAAACCCTCAAATGTATACAGGCATCACACTTATTCTTCATTATTTCTGAGATTCCCAAGATGCACATTTAATTCTAATTCAGTTTTGGCTTGTGTATTTCTGACATACAAGAAGGTTCTTGAATGGGCTCCTACTGCACATCTACAATGAACTAATGCTGAGTTTGGTGAAGTTCTTACTCTGGTTGTTGCAATGCACCTCACGGGTGATCTGTACTCTTCTTCCATTTTGGTCAGAGCTATGATGGTTTCAGCAATAGCATTCTTTGTCACACGTGACCAAGCTTCTGACAGATGACCCTGTTAAAGAGAAAACTCAATTTATTACAGCTTTTATTAATATTAAGAGCAACTAAAATTGTAATTAAAACAGCTACAAAACATTTGGTTAGTATCTCAAGTTAGAACAGAAAAAGAGGAAATCAGGGATGACTGATAAATTAGGTGTTTTAACAGAATTATTAATGTTGGAAGGGATCTTCAAGATCATGTAGTTCCAGCCCTTTGCCATGGGTATGGACACCTTCCACTAGACCAGGTTCCTCAAAGCCCCATCCAAGTGTCCCCCCACCCCTTCTGGAGAAATAAAGATGCAGAGCTGGAGCATGGATAAGTGACTGTGACCAGCACACAGACCACAGTGGGTTCCTAGAAAAATTAGCTTCACATGCCTAGCTCAGCCTCCTGAATAGATACCACAGCTCCTGTATTAGAAAGAAATAAGGAGAAGTACACAGCAAACATCAGAACCACAGCACACTTTCCAATCTCTAACATTTTGAGCTTATTGCACTGACTTATACCCTCAAGTTTCTGATTCAGAGGCTGCTGCATCCTTCAATTCCTAATGTAATCTCTAAAGTTCTAAATTGCATGCTAAAAGTGACACATAACTGAGATTCACTGGACTCTAAAAAGGAAGCTATAGTGACTGACTCAGATACAGGTACCTACACATTGCAAATGGTGAAAATGTTATGTGAAAGGAATCGTATTTGTAACTCTTATGAAGAGGAGAGTTAGACTGATGCCACCCTGCTGATAATTAGCAACTCTAAAAAGCTTTAAAAAAAGCTTTCCAACACAGACAGACTTTAATTGTAACTCTTATCAATTATGAGATTATGAAATCTTGTAGTCAGAATCAGAGAGAACTCCCATCCAGCTTCAGCAACTTTGAGAAAGAACCTCCTTAAAACAGTGAATGGTTTAGAAAATAGGACTTCTATTCTGAAGATACTGAAAAACCTTTCAAAGGGTATTCACAGAGGAAAATCTGGGTCATTTAAGAGCATCCCAGTGATATAGTGCAGAATTAAGGAAAACAAAAGCAACTTCCTAACTAAATTCCTTTTCCAGAAACATATACAGAACCTTTTTTTCTTTTGCCTGTATTGATTCTGGGAAATAGGTGAATCACTTTTCATCAATTTTTCTGCCAAAAAAGATGTCTGAAGCAGAACTATGGAAAATTTAAGCCCAGATACATACAGTAATAAGTAACTATAAGTGTAGATTTCAGTGACTGAAAGAAGTAAGTATCAACCAGAAAATCCATACAGTTACATCAAAACAATGCTGTTTTACTTCACAGATAATCTTCAACTTAAGTTCTGAGTGCTCAAGATTTAAAAATTAAACTTTGAAGTTAATTATGTTAGAAAATGACCCAAAATTATTGTTTATCTCTTAAATTTCTAGTATAAGCAACTTTTTAAAAAGTTCATTTCAAAACTGGATTTCTGTTTTGCAGAATCAGAACTCAGTTGCTACTGCTTTTAACCCTAGACTCTATCCAGAAAACTGTATGGTTTTTTTTTTCTTGAGACCAATTCACATTTAACAGCTTAATCTGATTCTAACTGTAACAAAAGTAATAAAAAATGGTATTTTTCATTATTAGAAATATTTATCATCCACATTTAAAGGATAGAAACTCACTGCTGCCATGTCTTTAATGAGCTTAATGATGATCTCTGAAATCTGGGTAGGTGTTGACCCCTTCATCCACCAATGACTTTCACCTCGCCGAATATAGCTGCAAAGGGTGAATGGTAAGAGATGAAATAAACTCAAATAGTGTTTGTCAAAATCCAGCACACAGAAGTAGTGTACATACTCAGCATACAGTAGGTTGTAGTTTTTTACATATTTTTAAACGAACCTGGAATTGAAGATCATTGGAAGTGTGACTGTAGTAACTCCTTTGCCTGCAGCAGTGCCAGCTGTCCCTGTGATAGTAGTTCCTTTGGCTTTTAGCTGTACAGTGAGGGCTTTGGCAATGCATCCCAAAAACATGTCCAAGATACCTAGTTTGTTCCAATCTCCTTTTTCTGTTGAGTGAATTATATCACTTATATCTGCTGGTGGCAGAGACTTCACCCCTATAATACTTGCCAGGCGACTGGGGGTTACCTCGGGCAAAACACGCCTCAGTAATGATGTTACCTGGAGAAAAAAAGCCAGAACAGCATAGTTCTTACCAAGACAGCTTGGTAACAGGAGTTTTCAAGCCAAATCACATAAAGTCCTTCTTCACAATTTATTTCAGTTAGGACTCAATCTAATTGCTGTACTTAATTACTCCCGTACGAAATTGTGCAGTATTTCTATCTTATGATGAAGTGTTTATTAATGTAAGCAGCAAGACAAGGCCAAAGAGTCTAAACCTGATCTCACTCAAACAATACTGAGTCTCCACATACTAACAAAATTATGTTTGGTAGTGGGCTTAGGATAAGAGTGATACAGATGTTTGTACAACTTTGATTTGCTTGCATGGTACCCACTTCACATGCATTATTGCTTAAGGACTTAACATTTCATATGTAAATTGGCAAGCCCTCAATGTTATCTTGAAGAGCTATTGCATATCTGCAATGTATCACAACTACTAAGCATCTGCCTCCAAGCAAGTTGAGCTCAAAAATTGTAAAAGGAAGAATAAAGAGTATGAGACAAAAACTTCTGCAAAGAAACTTAAAATCCACCTGAAGAAGGCAAAGCACCTAGCACCAAAATAGTGCATTAACTGTACTAATGCAAATATTTTATATATTTCTATATTATTAACATTATTACACATCTATATACGTGTTTATACATTATGTGCATATAAGTATATATACACTTGGACAACACTCAAATTCAGAAAGAAACAGGTATTAAAACTCATCTTGAGGATACCAAGAGTAGAAAGGAGCTTTCTAGTTCCACACTACTACACTTAGAGCCAGCGTGTAAGACACTAAGGACTCGTGTCAGATCCATAACAGACTCTGGTAATTAAAAACTTCTCATCTTGCCTATACAGGCTACATGGGCATTACACTCACATAACAGGAAATACTGAAAACCACTGTGCTGTTCATCCGACAGACATTTCTACCATGCTCTAATCATTAAAAAAAACCAAGCACCCTAAAACCTGGCACTTCAATTCCCAAAAGAAATTCCGTATTTTATTCAAGCACGTGATTTTAGGATTCCGAAGACACTTTCCCAGCAATACTGAGACACCGGAGGAGCGGTCAGCACTGACCTGCCTCTGCACCCTGGGAGAAGCCGTGTGCAGCAGGGAGAAGAGGTCCTGGAGCAGAGTGAGCTGCTGGGCCAGGTACTGGCGGCCCACGTTGGAGCCGCTGAGCGCCAGGACCATGGAGAGCAGCTCGAAGCAGTAGGCGTCCGAGGAGGCGTCCTCGTCGCTGGGCTGCGAGTTGGCGTTCTCCTTGCTGGAGATGGCGTGCTCCCACTCCTCGCGCACGCGCGTCGCCTCCATCCGGATGGCCTGCACGATGTGGGCACACACCTGCCGAACGGGAGCCAAACACACAGCGCCTCTTCAAAACTTCTGGCAAGTGCAAAATGTTGTGGTTTAGGTACCTGCACAAATACGGCTAAAATAGGGAACCTGTGAAATTTTGCCCGCATTTAAATTACTTTTTAGCATAAATTCAAATGAAGAATAAAATGCTGGATTTGCTCATCATCATTCTGGAAAATTTAATTGAAATTATTTTTAATTTTATTTCAGATCCTGCCTTTAAATTTCCTTTTTGCTCAGAATTCAGGCCAAAAAATCCACTCCATATAAACCCCCTAAGAAATATATTTATTCAACACACACAAATAAAAAGTACTTACTAAAATAGTCTCTCATTCAGTTGAATAATCAGAAAGCTAGAAAAATTTTAGGAACAATAACATGGTAAAAAGTATTTTTAGGAGACTACTATGTTTGCTAAGATGAGTGACAGAAGAGTAGATTCTATTAAACTCACTAAACTAAAAAATTTCAATATTAATCAACAGCTCTAGTGTTGTGAAAATCTTCATAGCAATATTCACTGAAATTGAGCTTATTTATTACAAGATGCCAATATTTAATCCTCAAATAATTTCAAAAGGAACAAACCTGTTTCTGCAAATTTGTCAGTTTGCTCCGGCTGAATATGATCCCTACCATGTGCTCCTTCAGGTCTGCATCTGACGTTGCCTTCATAAAAAGAATATTTAATATTGGATCAAAAGTTTCAAGAACACTTCCTAATCACTGCAGCAATTAACATGGAATGTATCAACAAACTGTTTTATAAGTTAGTAGTTTTTTTCACAGGAAGATATATAACCGAGATCAATTTAACTATGCTTAATAAATATCTCTTCAATGTATTAACTTTCTCTTTGTAAGAAGAATTGAAGCATCAAATGAAATAATAGGCAAAACAGGTGGAGTGCAATTTCTACATACTGTTTCTCTACATATTAACAGAGCCTCTCTTGAGGCAAAAGATAATGGCCAGGACTTTCAGGCTGACCATTACTACAGGTGTTAAGTACTTCTATAATTGTAGGCATCATTTGTATCACCATTACTATGGTGTTTCCATTAAATGCATATGCCTCAGATATCATTTACTTTAAAAAAAAGATGCTATGGTTTACTATAAAAAATACACTATGATATATTAAAAATAAGCAATTGTGACATTTTATTTCTGTTTTGATCTAAAAATTAAGCACCATAAGAAATGGAACAGATAATAAAAAGCATCCTGGATAATTATTTTCAGCAAAGTATTATTGATAGAATACAAATAAATACATTGTGTACTTTTTCTTCTCCTTCTGGGGATGACAACAGTGCTTTTTCTTCTTGTTCTGGGGTTGGCTCGGCATCTCCAGAGATAAGTTTCCCAAATACCTGGAAGAAAGACAATGATAATTAGCATATCTCAAAAAAAAACTTGTATAGATGTGGCATTTTCCATTAAAACGTAAAGCATTTGAAGTCTACAATTCATAGTAACTTTCACTGTATAACACATCATTAAAATCCCACCTGGGATGTTATAAGTCGGAATACTCGCAGGGTCTCAGATTCACAGTTTCTTTGTTGAGCCACACTTGCAGAAATCTGGCCTGCTATTTTAATGCTTTCACCATCCTTCCATCCAAGAATTTTTACTTGTCGAACTCTTAGTGTGTTCTCCGGACCCTTCAATTCAATTTTGATGATGTGATTATCACCCCCAGGAAGCTCACTTGTTACCCAGCCAATATGTCTTGAATCCAAGTCTACCTATTTACAGAGGAATATAAAGTTGGAAACTGACATTACATCAAACAAAAAGTCTCTTATCATCATATATATCACTGTAACAAATCCAGTGCTTGTAATGAAAATCTCAGCCTAAGTAGTATGACTTATGTTTAATTATAAAAATAGTCAACCCTTTGAGTTCAGATTAAAAAGTGACATATAGCCATTTCTGTTTTATCAGTTTTAAAGCTGATAAGAAATAGTGGCCTGCCTATCTTTAATCCTCAAAGCAGAAGTTCATATATTAAAGAAACAACTCTTAAAACTAATATTTGGTCACTACTTTTATGAAAAAAATAAAAACCAGCCTCTATAATTTAACTGAAAATATAACACACAATTATAATTTCATACATTTCATCTTTATTCACACAAACCCCTGCCAAAGAAATTGTTACTCTGTAGAAATCAGGATTTGCTACACTTACACCAAGACATGCAGGACTGAACTGTAAAAAAGGGAGATGAACTGTATCAAATTAAGACTATTTAAAATAAATACTATTTTAAAATAATAAAAATGCTATATGGAAATATGAAACTGCAGTGTCACTACTGGAAACCAAGCATTGATAGGCTGCAGCGCCTCACATCCCTACTCAGAGAAACCCAAGCCCTGAGCCAAGCCCTCTCTCCAATCCATGGGCTCATTTATAATCAAGATAATATTTGTTATTTCCCATTTCTACATTAATTCTCAGTGTCTGCATTTAACTGTGCTGCAACAGGCAATGCTAATTTTTTTTATAATACCATGAGACAGAATACAGTACGTGGGTGTGCTGGAAGGTAAAAAGCTGTTGGGAAAATGTCAGAGCAAAGAGGAAGCAAAGCTGAATCAGTTCCTGCCTGTGTTCTGGGATTTTTTTTGGGAAATCTTCTCCAGCTGAAAGCATATGTTACTATATAGTAATCAAAACAAAATTAATCTAAGGAACATTTTACATAACCCTGTTCTGTTTCAGTAGAAGAGTAAAAGTTTGATCAACAGTCAGTATACATAACTGAATTCTATAATTAATAATACAGTATTTTCCAAGGCTTATTATGATGTCTGATATTTGCAAAGTAATTTATCTTCTATAAAAAATGGAAACTATTTGCTCAGAAAAATCTCTGGTATGTGCACAAAAAATTACAGCAATTTTTCTATGTCAACTGTTAAAATGTTTACCTGCTTTATTCTGCAGAGATCTTCTACTGCCTTGCCAGTTAGGAAGGTCATGGAGGTCACTTTGTTCTGCAACAAACAAGCAAATAAGAATTAAACACTTCAACTGAGACAGTTCTACTTCTTCTGTATTAAGAGTACAAACATAAGAGAAAAATTGCTTGATTACAAAAAACCCCTTGTGATCAAAAGCAAGGGTGAATTCCAAAATACAGCTCTCTGACACAGTCTGCTCTTTGTATTAAAAGCTGTAGTTGAAATACAGATATATAAGTAAAATTATTGTACAGATCAATAAAAAAGAATGCAGAAAGTCTAGAAAATTTGGATTGTATGACAGCTCCTTACTTCAATGCTTCTGCAGAAACCATGTAAGAAAAGTAACTTAAAATAAATGATTGAAAATGTGTATGAAATAGAACATGCTACTATGAATTAAGTTTCCCAGTTTCAGTTTTATGCAACTGCAAATTCAGACAGATGTGTCTGATCATGTCAGCACATGCTTTCTAAATCACAGAACTTAGAAACTTCACTTCTGCATTAGAATTGCCAACTGACAAAGAAAATAGTGCTTCTTCACTGATAAACACATACAGCTTGGACCATGCACCTTCAATGAAAGAAAGTTTTATTTTCCTCTTACCCCAAGATCTCTGGAATTGTCTACATGAACACACACGTAGCGTGCATTGATTCCTTTTACACAGTTGATTGTGATGTTTTTAGTTTTGTTTTTGTCCTCATCTCCTGATTCCCAGAAGGTTTCTGTAGACCCATCTGTTAAACTACCAATCATGGCAGGTCGGCTTGATGTTTTAATGTCAACAATACTGGTTAGGTCTTTCAGACAAACTACTATACACAGTTCCTGTGAAAACGAATGGGAATTTTTTAAATACTTGAGAGTAAGCCCAAATACAGTAATGGTTTACAATTTTTAAAACCACACAATCATTTCTGTTTGATGAATGTGCTCTCCAAGAAATTTGTCCTTTACTGATTCAAATTATTCATTCCTTTAAGCCAAAGGAAACATTAATAGCTAAGAGCTGAATATATTAGCAAATACCTAAATATATTAGTAAATGGAAGAAAACATTTTAAAAATATTAAACAGAAGTATTAATTAATGCTCCTTGGAATAACAGAAGAAAAAAGATGTAAGCAAAGAATTACTCAAAGTACACAATATTTAAAGTTTAACCAACTCCATGACATTCCCCAAAAACTTCACTTCCAAACAAGCAGGCACAAGCACTGCTCCAAAACTTAGATTTGAGTGACATACAGGCTAAGGGTCAATATTTGAACCTCTAAAGCTAAATATGAGAGCCTAAATAGCATGGACAAGTTCCTAAACTGAGATATGTTCAAGGAAATATGACACCACAATAAGGAATCTTTTAATTAAAAGAGCATCATCATCAGAAGTACAGACTGTTCACAAATGATCTCTGCTTCTGAGCCAGAGCTGTAATACTTGCCTGATTCATGACTTCAAAACCAGACTGAACGCTGATGCTAAAACTCTCTTCACTATCTCCATCATCAGATTTAGACAAAATATTGTTGATATGATGAAAAACATTGCTCTGGTGCAGGAATTGGTGATCAGATTGTTTGAATTTAAGACTCCAGCACCTGAAAACACAATTACTTGACTTAGAAATTTTGAATGTTGGCAAAAGACATCACTTACCCATGAAACTATTAATCATGTTTTTGTTTCTCAAAGTATTTTCTACAAACATTTAGCTTCAAATTTTGCAGGATCTCAAGTGTTTCTAGTGCACCATTTTGAAGACAGCAGGAATAAACTTCTCTTAGAATTTTAATAGTAAATGCAACAATTATTACTCATTTTGTGTCTTTGAGACAATACACAGAGAAAATCTCAAAGTTTAAAGTTAGCATCCAGGCAACAGATTTCTGAGCAAAGGGCACTAAAAGCCATGCACATACACACAGATCCTTCCATATTATTCTGTTAAATGTTTTCTTTTCCATAGTAGACACAGTATAGAATTTAAAAGAAAGGACATTCCTCTCTACAAAGTATTTTATACTATTATTTATATGTATAAACACTTAAGTGTCTTCTATGTATCACCTTCCTAGTAGTAAGGATAGCTGTGCTTCTTCGCACACAAAGTTTTCAAGTTTTCTATTTACATTGCAAAACCTTTTAACCTGTGATTTTACACCATTTCTAGCCTTTTCAAGAATTTTCTTGATTTGTGCTTACCTTAAGGCCATTTGCTGTAATGCACTACCACTGGGAAGAGACATCATAAGATCAGAGATTGTCTGCAGAAGGCGATGGAAAGTGTGGGGTAAGGGGTGAGCAGCCTCCCCAGCGATCACTATATCCGACAGAGGGTGTTCACACACTCGTGTGTCTTTTTCCTAAACAGCAAAGCAATTTGTGTGTTAACAGACTTTCTGAGAAAAAAGATTAAGTAAACAAATAGTGTCACAGAATTTTTACAGTAAGTTACACATGAGCCTCTAACAGGGAATTTGGGAAGTATATTGTATAGTGCCACATATTTCTCATTATTTAAAGATATGAAACATTATACAGCAATAATCTGAAAAAAAAAGAAACAAGCCAAAAATAAATAACATATTCCAGCAGTTAAAGCCAACTTTATCCAAGCAGCAAAATCCACCCATAGCAAACTCAATAACTAAGCTGATGTTATCAAATGCTGCATTTCATTAGAGCTGTGAAAATAATAATTCTTAGTTTAGGTATGTCAGTATCAGAAAAGCAGTGTACCAGGTTACACTGCTGAAAAGACTACATTCAGAACAACTAATTTCAAAACTGGAATAGATATGAAGTGATGAAGATTATTCTGACTTATTGACAACACTAGCACAATTTTTTGGACCTATTCATTGTGGACATGATAATGTTTTGAATCAGAGCTAAGTCTAGAAGAGGTTATGTGAAGATATCTTTTGGAAGTATGAGATGCTAGACTAAACAACTTTGCATTCTACATTTTCAGAACTATAGATTTTTCTTAAATCACTGAATTAATAATAACCAGTGCACAAATAATTATTTATTTAATTATTTATATATATACACATACATACACAGCAGTACTTAACTAAGCATTTTTATAATTAACTGTGGACTTCTCTTAGAACACTGAAAGACATAGTAAACCAAACCACAAAGCTTTTCTAAAAAATATTTTATCTCGACACAGGGCAATGGAGGAATAAAAAGCTTTTTATTATTAGCTAATAAAAAGCTAATCCTGCAAAAATTTTTTTAATGGATTAACAATGTACTTGTCCTTTTTTTGCTTTCCTATTTCCCAAGAATACTAAAAAATAATGCTTTAGAAGACCTCACAATTCATCAGCACATAGAAAGTGATGATTCAGAAGAAAAATTAATCTATGTCTACAAAATGAATTCAAGTACAATTTAAGGTTTTGTTTCACAGAGGGAGGATTAAAGAATTTTATTTTTCAAATGGAAGTATTTCTAATTTGCATACAAAATCAGCAGAATCTCACTTACTTGTTCTGCATTTTCTTTATTTGATTTATTTTCTTCATCCTCTTCTTCTTCAGGCTCTACAGGTGCAGGAGTCAGGGAAGCCACAAAATGCCATAAAATATCATGAAGAGAAGTCGTTTGAATGACATTACAGAGAAGCCAGTTGAAGGCCTAAAACAAATTACATACAAGGAGTTATCAACTGGTTAAGCAAACCTGGAGTAATACCATTTCCTAAACCATTTATTGAAGGAGGTGCACTGATGATTTGGACAGGCAAATAATAATGCAAAAATCTTCAAGTAAGATGTTATTGCTCTGTAGCTGAAACAGTTTATTAAAATTACAATTATATTATAGTGAACATAGCATAATCTTAAAAAAAATTTCCAAGGCAGTATTTATGACCACCTTATTTTAATCACACAAGAGCCATCAGTACATGAATACCTCCATGGCAAAGACTCTGCAAGCAGATTTCCGTAAGGCTTGTTTCATCGCTATTTCAAGTCCTTCCAGATCATGATGTTGGATTACAAATGCCAATACTGGCCACTGGAAATTTCTCTCTCCTTTGGAAAGAGAGCTGTGGGCGGAGATTAACCGAGAAAGTTCAGGAGATGGATGTCTCAGAAGAGAGGACCCCACTTCTATTCAAAAGCATAAAAATATGCATACATTAGATTCCTTGTGCATTTCAATTTTATAGCCACAGTAAAAATGAAAAGTAATAAAGCACTTTTAGAATTGATTTTTTTTTCTGAGAGAAAACCACATTAAAAAAGCAATATGGAAAAATGATGCTTCAACTGAGAAATCACTTCACTTTTAAATCAGGCACAGAAGATTCACCACAAATTTTAGAATGACAGTAATTCTAATCCACTTTTAGGCTCATTTTGTGCCGATTACCAAATACCTAATGTTTCCTGGTATTTTGTTTTATAATTAAAAAGTCACTACAAGTATTTATATAAAAATATATTTGTCTACCGTTTCCAAGAATAATTGCAAGTCCTTGAATCATTTTTCCCTGCTTCTGATGTCTGTGCTCTTACCTGCATCTCCACTGTTGACTCGTCTCCTGGGGATTGCTTTTACACGTGCTGGCAAAATTGAGTGCTGTTTGTCATATTCTGATGCAACGACTGAGTATGATCTTTGAAAGACTGTGCGCTTTGCAAGATCTGTATCTGTGATTGGACTGGTTTCCAAACTACGAAGAAATCAGTGAAGTAATACACCCATTAACAAATATACAGAGTGTATCTGAACTATACAACAATAATTAATAAGGATACATGCATTTCATAATCACAATGTTACTACTGCATGAAACTTTGTCTTATGTACCTAAGAACTGTTTAAATGCTGGAAAAGAAGGAGCACATATTAGAATTACACATGGTGAAAAAGCATGCAAGTGCTTTATAAACAAATGTAATGATGAACATGATGAGTTCCAAGAATTCAGGTATTTCTTTTAGAGAAATACAAACATTCATATCATGCCTAATTTGAAGTTTCAGACCAAACTTCTCCTGAGAATGCATGTGAAAACATCTATGAAGTGAATTTTTAATACGCAAGCCAACTGAAATTTAGAAGTTTATGTGAAGTAATTGCTTCTAACATCATTAGCCTTAAAGTCAAATTTGAATTGCTACAGCTATACCTCTGACATGTTTTACTCCTTACCTTCAGTGGACTTCTTACAGTCTGCAGAAGGACTCCCAGCTTATGCTGTCCCTATAGGCCTCAGGAGACCATGGTGTCCACAGTTTTAATAAAGGAATATACCAATACGATGCACTCTTAAGGAGTTTTGTTAGAAAAGTTCTATTTCTGAAAAGACTACATTATAGATTGTAGTATTCCAATAAACTATTTGTGCAGTCAGTATGAAATACAACAAATTGAAATAAAAACAGATTAAAAGCAAAATTTCTCTGCATTACATCCTCACTCTAATATGAGGAATCACTGACATCTGAAAACATGGAGCATCTAAGTAGACTGACTCTGGACTATTACAAATAGTAAGAGCCACTTTTTCCCTGGTGAAATAAAATTTTTTATACCTGCTTGAATTAGATCACAGTAAACATAACAGGACAATAAAGTGGCTTAACCTGACAGAAACCATCTAGCACTCTTGGTCCTAGACAGCATTGTCCTTTCTTCAGTGACATTTATATGTCCCACAGAACAAAGCAGCAACATCTGCTTTGAAAAGTGTAATGTAATGAAATTTCTTCTTGTTCAAACTTCCCTTCAGAATAAAATCCTGAAAGAAGAACAACAGCTACTTCCTTTCAAAAAGCCCATTAATCTACATGCAATCAGTTGTGGTAAAGAGCAGATAGAGTAAAAAAAACCTGCTACATTTTTAAAGAGTTTGCAACAGTTACAGTCCTTGGATTATTAATCTTTAGATCACTTTTTCAGTTATGTAGATTCTGGAGAATTTTTCTCTATGGGGAAAGAAGCAGGCCAGAAGTAGAAGCTATGGAAAAATTTCCCTGTATGCTAAGAGTCCTTATCAACCAAACAAATTTTTTTTGTGTTTGGGTTGTAAACCCAGTATCTTTCTAGAGAGAAGTAACCGAAGTACAGTAAAAAGTTTCAGTTCTGATTTGTATATTCCTTGCATATTTACATATTCAAACATATTTCACTGCTAACAGTTGAAAATATACCTGATATGCTATGATTTGCTGAAAATTTCCTAACTGCAGCTTCATATGCTTTTGGCTTTTATGCTGCCATTTCAGAAACTGATCTGATACTTTAGCTTCTTAACTGCAGCAATGTTTTCCTTTTTTTTTTTTTTTAATTGATGTTATGCTACTGCTTTAACATTTGTATGTAGTACCTAGAATTACAAGGAAGTACCTTGGGGGCATAGATTTCATGTTACTCTCTGGCTCTTCGAAGACATTCGGGCTTGCATCAGGAGTAACAGAGATGTACGGTGCAGGTACCGAAGTTGAACGCAAGTATCTCATCTCATCCTGGAACAGGTTGTCATCCTGGTACCCAACAAAATTTTCATGATGATGCCTACACCAAATGAGATTTTTGAATTAGGAATAAAGGTTAAAAACTTGCTGAAACACACACATACACATAAACACTTTGCCAGCCAATGCCATTCACATACTCTTCACCTATTAATGCTTTTAAGCTGGTTGTGACTTTTAAGTGTTCATGGAAGACACAGTGGCATTTTCATCAAAAGGTAGTGGGGATTACCCTTTTCTATCTTCCAGTGTTTTCATCAGGTATTTCCAGAATGTATTTTAGGTCAAGAAGTCTACCCAACGTACATGAGACACTACAGTGAAATTTACTTAGATTTACCAAGATAGCACAAGTCTTCTGGTTTCCTTTTTACTATTTTTAACTGTGAAGATAAAAAAGTAGAACATATGTGTGCTACTAACATACTAAGTTAAACTCTTTGGGAAATTCTGAATTCTTTGGACAGAAACTCAACTGTTATAAAATATTTAGCATCTGAAAGCTACTTAGGGCATACTACTCTAGGAGAAAATACAATCTAAAAGACTGAACAAGATTATGGTTCAAAACCAACTGAAGAAAAAACTTAATGAAGAACTAGGAAAATATGTCTTTTTCTATGTAAGCTTTAGTTTAGTTTACACATGTATTTTTATCCAATATTCTACATAAATGAGTGTTAAAATCAATATTCATACACATCCTTTAATTACCTTGCTAATGTCTGTAGATAGAGACATGGCATTTTAATGGGAAAGTCTTCAGAAATTCCTTCTTTGAGACTGGGAAGTTGAGATTGGAATGCTTTTGCAGGGTTATAGCAGAGGATACTGGGCTCAGCAGCACTACTCAGCGACAGTAAGTAGAGTGCATTGGCTTTAATCACTTGATGAGCTTCCATAGTTGGCAAGGCACGAGGTGTCTTAACTTGCATTGGTTTTCTCCTAGATTGTTTAATCTAGATAAATTTAAATATGGCATAATTAAATTCACCACAGGAAAACCTGACAACCTAGCTCATAACACAGCAAAATACCTGTTGCAAAATACCTTCCATGACAAAACACATTTCTATTACTTTCCTACCTTTGCAAACATTAAATGAACAGCTGATAGTTTTGACATTTGCCTCAGGATTACTTTTGTGTGCAAAAAGTTTCAAATAGTTTAGTTTAAAAAATAAAGTTAAATTAGCATCATTAACATCAACATATTTGCATACTTTGAGCAAGATTTTCCAATTAGTCCTTGAAAATCAATACAAGAAAAACACCTTTTGTACTATTCCCATGAAAAACTACTCTAGCAGCATCTTGTATGCAAAGATTTGGATCATCAAAGAAGCTATAAACATGAAATTACAACAGCACTCATTTTAGCAAACAAATAAAACCATTCAAAATTAAATAAACTGACAGATTCCTGACAGAATTATTACATTCAATCCTGTGGTTATATTGGGATAAAAAATAAAATTACAAATTTCAGAGTACTCATCTGAAGGGAAGAAAACCTCTTAGAAGCCAGTGAAGTTTCTATTTCATTATCTTAAACCTAACAATGAAGATAAGTGGCTATTCCCAAATTATAAAATTCCAAATTTCTTCAACTAGCCCTTCTTTTCAAGTTGTGAACACAGCAGTATTAATCAGATAGAAAGTTAAAGCTATGAGCTGAAAATACCTTCTCTCTTGCTGCTGCTTGCTTTTCACGAAGATACTTTTCTCTGCATCGATCGCACACCAAATACCACGTGCTCCCTCCAATGCCACCATCACCACAGTTCCCAGCCCATCCTCCACAGAAGTGCCCAATGCTGTTGTAACCTTGGCCACCTGCATAGCGGCCACAACCTACGTGGGGGAAAGGTGATTTAAAAGCAGGATTCTTATTCTATTATTTATTGCTGTAAAAGAGGGATGAAGAGGGGAGAAAGGAAGATGCTTGTCTTTTCCTGGCCTAATTTTCTACTTTTCTGTTTGTGTGAATTGGTTACAAAACAAGGTTCTTGTCCATTCTTGTCCGTGTGTCCCACCAGTGTCTAAAGAATACAAATGCACTACAAATGTAGTTTTCAAGTTTTGTAAAGAACTCGTCTGAAGCATGACCAGCTCTCTATTCAGACAGCTAAGTTATGGTTAAAGTCAGTATTTTAAGGTAGCCAACAGTATCTGTAATTTAACAAACACAAAAATCTCACCTCCTAGCTAACAAAGCTTATGAGGGGATAGAGGGTATTCTTTTGCTCATTAGAGTTTCTCAGAAAGATTCAGGACTTTAACTTTGCACACACAGAACTAAAAAAAAGTACAGACCAACAAGTACATCAAAAATATTAAGTCACTGATACCCAGTACTGACACAGAAGACAGAAGTTTCCTAGTTTTGACAGCAGGACAGTAACAGAAGACTTCTGTCCATGTAGCAACTCTAACCAACAAATCTCACTTTTTATTTTCAATTTTCTCAGCACAGTTTCAAATCCTAACATGCAAAACATGGCATGTTTCTGAAGAGCTACTGTAAAGTCAGAGCATTATTTTTGATCTTGTTTCAAACAACTTAGAAACTTTAGATCCCTAACTACTTAAAATTATACACGAAGATGTGCAACTGATCTGTATGCAAGTATAATTTTTAATTTAGTGTAGATAATAGAAAACATAGCCTGACATTTTCATAACAGCAACTAACACAAAAGCATGTGTGTGAAATATACTTTATGGATGGACATGGGAATTAAAAATATGAAGTCTTACCTGGATGAGCTTGTCTCATGTGGTAAGTCACTGGATATGGGTGGGATTCTCCACACAACTCGCAGATGGTATCTTTTTCAGGTCCTCCCACTGCAAGCTGGGCCATCTCACCAAAAAGATTTCCCCTTGGCCTAGCCTCAACCTTTTCTTTCTTCTTTTTTTCCTTTTTGGCTTTCTTGTTATCTTTGTCACTTTCCTTCTTCTTTAACACTGCACAAGAACCAGGACTTGGAAAAATCATGTTTTGGGAAGCTGCTTTAATAGTTGCTAAGGAAATATCTTCCCAGAAAGCTACTAAGTGCTGCAGTGTTAATGGAAGAGGAGACTTGGATTTCATTGTGTGATGACTGGATGTTTCAAAGGAGGTAGTTTCAGTTTTGCCATCCTCACACTTTTCATGCAGAGGTGGTTCTTTTAACATTGAGAGGACTTTGTTTTTATTGATGCTACCCATTTTAGATATATCTGGTCCGTGAGGTGAGATGTTGAACATGTTAAGAGCAGATGATATTTCCAATGAATGTCTATTTTTCAACTTGGTTTCTTTTTCCTCTGCTGGTTGTTGAGTAAGACTGCTTCTTATGGGTGCATGCTCTTTGGACAGTTCTGGATTAAACTTCAAAAAAGATGAGCATGCCATGGCATCATGAACTATTCCTTCATGCCAAAGAAATGCGGCAAATACGGCTCGAGCACATTCTGCAACAGAAGGTGACATTGCTTGCTTGGCAGGCTCTATGGGCTTTGATCCATCTCCTTTGAAAAGGAAGTTAGATTTTTCCTTTTTTGGTCTCGTGTGCCTGCCAGCACATTTACGGCTCACTTTCGGAGATGCTCTCATGTCTTGCTCATCCTTCAGTGGTGCTTTTCCAATGCTGAAATGAACTTTATTAGAACCATCGTCCAGACTTCTGAATTCGGTGTTGTCTTCACAGGTGGTATCCGTAATGCTGTCAGTCTTTAAAGTACTCGAAGTACAGACTTCAACTACCTCACTGTGAAGATTTTCTTGTACTACATGAGGGGAAGGAGCTCTGTTTTCAGTTTCCGGTGCAGATTTTCCATCTTTTGCATTAATTTTTGGTTTGGGTGAAGTGGACCTCCCCCTTAAGGGTTCTGTTAGTGGCACTTTCTTTTTGCGAAGGGTGTCTGGATCTAATGTGTAAGAATCTGATTTGGAGCGTTCTCGAGGAGGATCAAGCTTTGTTTTTACAGGGGATGGAGCTTTCTGAGGTAGAGTTTTGTCATTGGGTGACGAGGATCGTGGAGAACTAGCACCAGATCTAATGCCTGTAAGTGTCTTAGTCTTTGGAGAAGACGACCGGGTTCCTGGCCCTGGAGATTCAGCCCTCAGACCAGGAGTAGTTCTTCCATCAGTTTTTAGTGTTTGCAGAGTGTTATGATTTGGCGACAAAGACCTGCTGTGCGAGTCTGAGCGCAACTTTGCGGTGTCTGATTTCAGCATCAGGCACTCACTGGCTGATAAGCCATCAGTATTTCTGGGCTTCTTCTGCTCAGCAGCAGCTCTGTTCATTCGCACATCAAGCTTGGGTGATCTGCAGTCAGCTCTGTGCTTTGATGCCATGTCTGATTTTCCTGCTGGAGAAATCGGTCTAGCAGCTCCTGTGAAATTCATTCGGTCACCTGTATAATATTTCATAATTGAATTGTTACATGTTGACAGTGACACCCTTAATAGTACAAAACAAAGACTGAAGACCTGAACACAAGATCAGTATCAGACACATGCTTCTGTTCACATCAAAATGAAAGGAAACATGAAGGGATCTTTTCCCCCTAGAATACTTTTGATACATTTCTTTCCCCAAAGAAACACAGAAACAAGTGTTAGGAAGTTTTGACACAGAAAACACTACTATGGAGGTATCAAAAGGCACAGTTCACTCTTTCTACAAAACACTAGTAAAGGAAGCATGATTTACATCCTTACGTGAAACTCCAGGAGTTACCTAAGTTTACCATAGTTGCAACAAAAACCAGGGACTGTTTATCTATTATCTCAATGTGTGACAGGCTGACAGCAACAGAAGACTTGCACAGAGATCAAAGGTATTGCCAGATTTGTTTTCTTCAATGCTCAAAAGCCAGGAATTGTAGGAAGTAAACACTGTTAGTAAGGCAAACTGGGCAAGAGGCTTGCAAATATGCTCAAAATTACTTAAATGGATAATCTATGGAATCTACTTTCTTAAGTCCAAAATCTACTCCATGTTCTGCTACCAAAACACTTAAACCCCCCTCCAAAGCAACAAACCCACTTTTTTCAACCACTAAATTAAATGGCCAACTCTGTTCAACGATGTCCTACTTTGATGCACAAATTTATTGTTCCTATGCATATTGACTTTGTACATACATCAATCTACAGAACTGTAAGACTAAAAGAACTATTAGAACTACAGGTAGCTTAGTGCAAGTACTTACAAAACAAGTATCTGCAAAAAGCAGCTCATAAAGGCAATTTGCTTCTGACACCTCTGTGAACCAAGTCTCTCAAGAATTGTATTTTAAAAATTAATCCAAGCAACATGGATGCTACTGGCAAGCAATCCAGCAGTTAATACAGCTATCTCTCCATAAATCCTTACTTCAAAATCTTAAATGCAGAGTTAAATCATTTTGATTTGAATGTGTTTTCATTAGTCAAACATGAGAAGCATTTCTCTAGTAAGCCTGCAGAATTAGGACACTTAGTACTTAGGGATATTGTACTTTTCTAGATATTTAAAGGTTATTTGCATTTGCCTGAGCATATTTTTGAGAAAGCAACTAAAAAATAAATTTTCAATTAATCAGAGAGTACTGGCAAATTTAAGCCCCAAGGGGTTTAGGATTTCCAAGGGGAATAGGATATACAATCACCTTTTATCTAGTACCTTCAGTATTAGAAGATGTGAAATCAGTATCTACTTTCTTATGCATTATGGGATCTGAAGCAACTTAATGCAGTTCTCAATCATCAACCCTTACCTCTACCCTAGAAAATCTATAGATGCAATTTTTTCCTACTATTATTTCTCCTAATATAAAAAAAAGCAATAAAAATTTAGAAAAACTTTGAGCAAAATTTAGCAACCAAGATGCTTCCTCAGGTTACAAACAATTAAGATTTATTTGTTATTTTCATATTTAAATACCTTACAATAAAATTAAAAACAGGAAAAAGTGAAGGCAATGAATTATATTGGAATATTTAACAAGCCTGAAAGTTAGAATCACTTTCTGCCTTCCCAAGATATGGCAGAAGTTCATACTTTTCTGAGCAGAGAAGAAATACTGTGTCTATATTCAGGAATAATACATCAAATGTAAGCAATAGAATATAATGAGAATATTGCAAGTATTTATCATCCTAATCAATTTTGAGAGTCTAATCTGTCTTATTTTTACAAGTTCTATAATTGTTTCTCACTTGGAAGGGGGAAGGTGGAATAGGAAGGCAAGAAATAACATGGTACATTCTGGTTTATAAAATGACTATTCTTGCTAAAATATGGAAATATCAGTCCAATCATTCCAACTGCTCCAGCTTAGTTATTCACCAGTTTTACTGATGAGCTATTTTGAGATGCTTATTTTGTGTTAAATTCTGAAATGCAAATTTGAATTACTTTTATACACACTTTCCCAGTCTGCCAGATAAGAAAATACTTTAGATTGAAAGTTTTACAGACTGTCTCATAAAAGAGAAAAAAATAAGTGAAAATATGACAATTTTAAAGGACATATAACGCTTCAAGCCATTCAGCAAAGTATCAAATTTAAAGTACATGCAGATTAGCAAATACCAATGAGGAGAACATTCCAGAACAAAACTGCTTATGAAAGGTATAGGCTAACAATGGCTTCCAACAACAAAAACATCTTGGTTTTTTTTTTTTTTTTTAAAAAGTTTGGATTTGCACATATAGAGATAAATAATCCTAAGCAGCATTAAAGAGTATCAGCACAAAAAGAAAAAACTCCCAAAGGAAAAATTGCATAAAACAGCAAGCTGCTCTGTCTGTACACAAAAAAATCCCAGATTTTATTTACTGTTTCTTCTTATATACTTTGTTTGCCTATTGTTTGAAAACAGCTGTAATTAGACTAACAGTCACTCTCCATTTTACAACGCAGAGACAGCTAGACTGTGTATCATGAAGTTGCTGCAACTTGGGAAGGCAACACTGAATGATGACATCATTCAGTGATGAGCTCCCACTTTACTCACTTTAAAAACATTATTTTTTACATGAATGAAATGAAAATGAATAGAAGGAGAAAAAAATTAACCCAAAACAATTTGCAGGTAAAAAATCTGAATAACCTTGCTATGTTGGCATGCATACCCACCCTTCAGTTTGTGAGAGAGAGATGAAATAGCAGAGGCAGGCCCAGCTACATCACTAGTTTTGTAAATACGCTCACGAGAAGCAAGGCAGCAGGATGGAGTTTCTACAGTGGAAAACAGTTGCACAGAAGCAGCACAGATTCAATGGAAAAGCAGCAAAGATAAAGACAAGCATTTCAAATGATATGCATCTTCTCTGTAACGTATTGAGTGTTTAGATTCCTACATTAGTTATAAATGATAGACAGTAGTTTGTAGTAGAATGTAGTAGATCAACTTCCTTGATCTAAAAAAAACTGCAATTTCAATCTTAGTTTCTAGGATCTAAAAATGTAATATATGGGGACTAGCTGATGACATTTATGGTTTATTATAAAAACCAGCCGTGTCTAGTTTTGAACTGAACCTATGTTTGAGATGTTAACATTTAATCTGTAAATTCACAAATTAATTATTTAGAACTTCAATATGGCCTTCCAGATGATCAATTTACACATTCTTTAGTGAAAACTAGAGAACATCTAATTTAGTTTTGGAGTCTTGTTAATCACTGGAAAGAATGAAAAAAATACATTAAACACAACAAAACTTTTCTAAAGTGACTGCACCTCAATAATGTAATGTTTTGAAAAAGTTCACTTATATAATGTGGAGTTCCTCAATACAAGAAACATAACTAGCAGTAGATGAGTGTCAACCAACCAGTACATAGATTAAAAAAAACCAAAAAACTGTATCAGCTCATAAAAATAATTTTGATTTAAGAAAAATTCTGATGTCATCCAAGATAATTTTCATAGTCTACTGACACCAAATCTGTTAGAAGTGCAACTCTATGAAAATGAATCTTGGAGAGAAATAACATGGACTTTTCATTTCAGTCTATAATTCAATTTTTTTATTTTTTCTGGTTTTAATTTTAAGTTTTATACCTTCCTTTGGGGAAAAAAAAAGTAAAATTCTTATTGAAGTAGTAATTGTAAAGAGAATGTGTATATTAGAAGGAAAATAAATTATTTCAATTCCTACACTGTTTAAGACATGTTTTTGCTCCGGTAATACATTTACTAACTTGCACACATCAACTTACCAAGTCTGCTATCTTATGCAGGCTTGCAATACCTGCTCATGCAATGAGCTATGGCTCTAGAAACTCTACAATGAGAAGGTGTTCATACACTTGAAGAATTTTATTCTTTAACAAAGAAATTAATCCTTAGTTTCTCAACACTGTATTAACACAGATATAACACCATTTTTACCTACAAATGATTTGGAGAGATCCAATTACAACAATATAGCTTCTGAGCAACAGGATGTCACTCAGTCTATTTTTAAAGGTAAAAGGCAGACAAACACTGAAAGCACAAAGCAAAGCACTACAAGCAGTAGCAGCAAACCTAGAAGTATCAATTTGATACACTAGCATCCCACTCCACGAATAATTAAAGGAAAATCTTTACTAAATCCACTTTCATGAATGTACATTTATACTTCATTCTTTCACTCTGAGAACACTAACATGTTGTAATATTGTAACCTAGTGCTGAATGATCTACTACTACTACCACAAGGAGACTGTGGGTCCAACAGTATGACAATCCATGTTTATCCAGGATAACTGGACGGCCTCAGGGACCAACATTTTGATCAAGACTCCCTCTGACTGAAACATCCTCAAAGATTACAAATATTTGAAATAAGAGGCAGGTGAGGCTGTCTCATGAAACATTCAAATGTGACAGTGTGCCTTTAGTCACGCTCTTTCCTTCAACATGGAAATTGCTCCAGCTCTTATGTCTCCAATATGGCAATTCAATGGCAGGATGCAGTTTTTTTAACAGCTGTGCCTACTTTCTCTGAGGAAACCAAGGAAGCAAAACATACCAGTAACTGGTTCATGTGAGTCTCCTTTAAACAAACCCTGCAACAATCACGTAAAATGTCACTGGAAAATGGAGTTAAGTTCAAATTCCTTATGAAATACCACTGCTTTTCTGCATCATGATGAAGGAAAGCACTGAACTACCTCTGCTGTGCTGCCTAAGCAATGGCTGCCTCATAAAAACATCGTATTCTTTTTTCACTCACTTTTACTGACATGGAAACTACAATACACAATACAGCTGTTAGCTGAATTTTCTCAAGCACTGCAATCAACATATCCTTCTTCACCTCCTGAAAATGTCAAATGTTATACTAACATCACATCAGGACTAGGACTTGTTCAGAAATTATTTTTCCACAAATAAAAGAATGCACTGAAGTAAAAAAAAAAGCTTGAATATTAAAAAAGAAGAATGTATTTAGTATGGTTAAAGTAGGGGTATGAGTGAATGAATTAAAGCAAAAGCTGAAACATGGTATAATGAGAAAAGTATTACCAATATTCTATACCACTGGTGGGGTTTGGAACACTAACACTTGATCTACTTAAGTGTATTAACTGAAAGAAGTGCTCCTGTTCTGGAAAGGTAGATAAAAAAAGAATTCTGTGTTCTTCTAATTTGTAACTACAGCTTTTGAAGATGTGATATGAGGAAATTAGTTCTAAAAAAACACCTGACACAATTTGTATTTTTTCTCCAGCCTTTACCATACCAGCCCTCTGAGGATGGTTTTGGATTGACCTGGCCAAATATATGTTTCATATGTACCCTTGCCTATAGAACCAGATATCATTTAATTTAGCTCAAATTTTCAGGAATGATGACTTGGCAATATTCAATATCTAAAAAAACCCAATTTGACCAGTTGTCATTGGTTGACCTCATGAATAAATCACACACAGAAGAGATCACCATGCCTGGTTGAGAAGATTCCCTCCCTTCAATTTACTACAAACACTACTGAGAAGCACATCTTATGTGCTCCATGTGTGCTAGTCTTTTGTGCCCCCTCTAGTTTTAGAAAATGCAGAGAAAAGCACTGTGGTTCTAAATGCAATTTCACCAGCATCTAGATAGGAAAGGAACAAAACCAAAAAGAAACCGATCACACAATACTGAAAGGATGTATCAAGGAACTCCTGACAAGAATGGCAGGAACTGAGGATGGATGGTTGGACTTCAGCTCTGCAGCATGGACTGGAAAGGAAGCAGCCTGACAAGACACTGTATTGAAAAGCAGCTCAGCACTACAGCTTCTATCTAGACCAGGAAGCAGTACCTGAAGCAAGCTGCCAGGCTGCATTGGAGGAAGGTTAAGATATTATAAGTCATGGGGCTCCAAAGCATTCCTCATTTGCAGTATCAACTCAGGGGTGAGGAAACATGGCATAAAGGTCTAACACTGGTGACTGCAAAGTCTCACACTTCCCTCTTTATCTTCAGAGCTTAACAGCCAATCATTAAATTTTGGTAAATGATGCTGGACAACATGCCAAGATCCTATTACCCACACTTGCCACATCTAAGGAGACTTACGACCTAGCACATATTGCTGAAGGTTGAGAAATAATATCTTCCATGACCCTCTAGGCTTCCACACTTCCCCTACACTCAGAACTCAAGACAGAAATTTGAGTCTTCTGTGCTTTTAACAAAGCTCACTGACAAATAAATCAAGGACCAGTAATAATCTTGTGGGTTTGGGAGTCTGCAGTCAACAAGCAAATCTGGTACTGATGATCTTACAAGCTTCTCAGAAGCAAGCATAAGCAGGCTGCAGCAATTACAGTCTGTTTTGGTCAAATATCCAAGGAAGAAACACACAAACTTGTGATCTTATTGGAAAAGAAAAATCTTGCTGAGGCTCCTAGTCAATACAGCTGTTCCTGTACTCCAAGGTATGTTTTGCCAGCTCTTCTACCTTTTCTGAATTCTTAGGTGCACACAAGACTGACAAAAAATTAAAATAAATGGCAAGAGTACTTTAATTTTGTCTGTCCCTGTGAAAAAGAAAACAATCTCTTGTATAACTATGTCTGAAAATTAACAAAGGAATTAAGCAGGACAGAACAATCAGCCCTTCAGAGTTCTAGCAAGTAACATAAAACTGAGTAACAGAGTTTCCCTTTTTTTTCTAATATCCCTTCTGCAACGAATTCTTTGATATAACAGAGTGTTGTTGTAACTCATTTATGATATGAAAGGAGAAACAGAGACACGTTCTATTTCTTCAAGCATCATATCTCAGGAGACAACTGTCCTAAACTGCAGTATTTCTGAAATAAAATAACCAGACACACTGTTGAAGGACAAAAGGTTGTGACAAGATGCTTCTTTCTTTCTTAAGTGAATTTGCAAACCAAATCTCAGGGATAGAAAAGTGTCCTGAAAAAAACAGAAAACATCGACCTACAAACACTTCTAAGGAAAACTATAATCTGCCGCCAGCACAAAGCATGTTTATATAGATCAAGATTTATCTTTCTATTATAAAAATCTAAATTAAGGAAATAATTCTAGAGGGCATTCAACAGGAACCTTGATTTCCTCAGAATTATGCCAAACCAAATTTCCCCCCAAGGATAGAGATATATGAGGAAGAACAGAAAATGTAAACAGTAGACTGAACTATTTAGGCTGACTTGCAATCAAGATTGGCATTTCGTATACAACATCTGCAGACAGGGAAATCTAGGCTGGCACAATTTCAACTATTAGATTATCATTAGTCCATTTAATAAAACAGTATATTGACTATAAACATTCATTTCAACTTTAAAATCTAACTTTACTGCACTTAAGAATGGAGCACATAATTGGAAACTAAAACTAAGCATGTCTAGGGCAAAAATTCAATTGACTTGATATGGACTCAAGATATATTGTTTAGTGGATTTGATTTTTAATTACGTTTGGTAACAGGAGGCTATAAAGTGAGTTTCTGTTACAGTGAGTTTTAAGAAGGCTTAAAATGAGTTTCTGTTACAGTTTTAATAAAACTGCATAAAATTATTAAATGAACAAGTATATTGATATAGTCTCACAGGCATCCCTGACCATATGTTGAATTTGGATGAACTTGCAAATGGAGGATGAACAGGTTTGCAAAAGTCTAAGAAAATTTAAACATGAAATCTCCCATATAATATTTAAATTTTGTGAAAACAAATGTTAATATTTCTCTCCTTTATGAATAATTTACATTATCTGAATCAAACCTGACACTAGATAATAAAAATAAACTTTAAAAAAAAAAAGTCTTTGTTTCAAATCACAGTCAGTGACCAGTACACCAGTTCAGGTTGGCAATTTTTTCCCTTCTGGAAGGGCAAATCACCAAATTGGTTGAGACCTTATACTAAGCTAAGATCCCAAATCAGACACAAATTCAAAAAAAAATTTTCCAGTTTCAAAATTTTTTTATTTGCTAGACCACCAATTCTCCCTTACTACCTGGCAAAAAAAAGGTTTCAGTTTGAGTTGTATCCTTATTAAAACACAAAACATGGATGCACCTTACTGAAAACAGTTTATCTACACAGCTTGGACAGAGAAATTCATTAAGCAAGATCTTGTTGGGCAGTCAAAAATTCTTATTTTGTTTACAAACAATATAAGTCTAAATGCTAAAGGACAAATAATCTGAAATTTGAAATAAGCCTATTAGGGTTACTTTTGATGCAAAGCTGAGTAACTGATTGCACCTCTCTGAACAATAGAAAAAAAAACCCTAAAAGTGATGGGAAAGAATAAATATTTGACAAATTCTCAATGAGGGTGTGCTGATACCACTGGCAGTCAGCTGTTTTATCTAAGTACAGTTTGGAACATTCTGCTTTCAGGATGTCAGTGTAAGTCCACAAGGACTAAAGATCACAGTCAAAATATTTCTGACGATCCTTGTGAAAGTAATTTAGAAATCTTAATCTAGGACTTCACTGTCACTTCAATAAACTGAGCTGGAAAGATGCAGGACTGCATATACACAGACAGTGAACTGACTGACAAGGTCAACAAGAAAGAGCTGAGCCACCTCAGAGAGAAGTTTGTGGGAGTCAGGCATAAAGGAGTGTTCCTGAGACCTGTGCTGTAACTGCTCTGCACGTAAGAGAGAATTTAGTGCAGCATCAGCTATGCATCATGAATGCTGAGCTCTTAGCTTTCATTAATGAAAACAGTTTCGTGTCAGTCCATCACTAATCAGGTTAGCTGGTATTCACCTCAATAAGCCAACTTTCATTACCATGCCAATCCTATGAGTACCCCACAGAAAACTAACAAAACATTTCTTATGAGTAGTGCCAAGTTATTCCCACTGTCCAGATACATCCCTAAAGTTAGGAGCAATGACAAAAATAGAAATTTAGGAAGTAAGGGAAGTTAATACCCATGTACTTACTGCAGTGCATTTTTGATGTTAAAAGAATCATCAATATTTTGTACTGTATGAAATATTTGCCTTATTTATAACCAGAGTTGCATAAAGTATTGGAAATGCACTTTCATGACTTGTCTACAGCAAAGAACACATACAAACCCAAAATACTGTCAATATAAAAATTAAAGTTGAACAAGTATACTTCTTCGGGAGCATTACTTCACATGCTTCTGAACCATGACAAACTTAAAAAAACAAAACCAGAAAGGTGCACTGTGGGATGATTAGTAGCTGGTAAGCAACTGAGAACAGCAATGTCAAAGCTGCAGAAATGGACTGATGAGGCAGGTAAGGCTGACAAACTTACTCTGAAGCTGTGGCTGAGGCTGCTGGAAGGAAAGGGGCTGTCCGAACACAAATGGACTGTGGACAAGGGAAGAGGGAGGTTTTGCAGCTTGATCAAAGATGGAAGGAGCTGGGAGATTTGGCCGTGACTGAATGGAATTCAGTATGGCACTCAGTTGGTCACCTGTAGTGGGCAAAACAGTCAAAACTACAACCTGTTACCTGTCATTCTTCAGAAAGGCAGAGTAAAATGGTACTCAAAGTTTAAATGACGATAACAGAGAAAGCTCATACATCTCATTTAGCCACATACAACTCTAGTTGTGGCTAAATATAAAAATCTCACTCCATGCATGGCAATAGAATTACTGGTTTTTAAAGCTCATGGATATTTTACTGCAACTATTTTAAACATTTCAAAATAGAGATTTATATTCGTCTTGCTAAAAAATGAAGAACAGCCAAAGGGAAAAAAAAAAGAAATCCCTAGCATCTACAGTAATACACACATGCAACAGTACATGCAGAAAAAAACATTAGAAAAACTGATGAGAAGGGAAAGCTAACATGTAATTTAGGCTTTGACAAATGTATTTCTGTGCCAATGCTTTGGCAAATACTTGCTCATTTTCGTAAATATTTTTAAAACTATTCTGTTATGCTGTTTTTCGAGGTCAGATTGAAGATAATTTAAAAAATCCTTAAGTACCACTTAAGAACTAGAACTGGTTTTCTGAAGAATTACCTACATTTGCTGTGAGACAAATGAAGGCTTTCAACAAACTAGCATGTTAAAATCCAGAGTTTTAATTTCTGAATGCCAATTTTCAAAGAACTCTATGTGAGCATTAGAAATACATGATGCCTCAGTAAGAAGACCACACTATGTTGTAACTTGAAGTATACTTAGTAATATGAGATAGGAGACACCTGAGAGTCTCTCAAATTCTTGATTTGAACCATCACCAGACAAATCCTAACAATGTCACTTTATTCTGCAAATTCCTATGAGCTGATGGCATTGTAGAAAACCTAGTACACAATTTTAGCAGCTAACAGAAATTACAACATTTTCAGATTATTATCAGTGATCTTTTTAAGGAATTAAAGACCAGCAGATCTATCAAACCCAGTATTACCTAAGAACTCCTAGGTTGAATTTATTTTCTTGATATTTTGGGTTAAAAACTAAGAAGACAAAAACACCAGAAAATAGCTGGAATGACCTTCTAAAAAAAATCCATCTACAGGAATCAATGAATCAATTTTATTTCACTGTTTTGGAAGTAGCATACCTAAAAACTACTGGAATCTGTACCTCAGCAGCAATCACTCCTACCTTAAAAACCTAGAAGTGATTGAACAACCTGGCCTAAGGGGGTTTGAACCTAGGTTATCTCTAAGATCCCTTCCAACCCCAGCCATTCTGTGATTTACATGTCTCATAAACTATTATTCTTAAATGCAATGTGCCTAATTCCTAAAATGAGTAATTATTCTAAAGGGAAAAATATCTGAGAAGTTGTTGAAAGTCATTTGCCTACAATAATCAAATATGGAGGTGGATAGGGCCAATCATGAGGAATATTATAAACTTGCCTGTAACATAGAAAGCTGGAAGAGAGAAGACATAGCTAAGTCTTCTTAGCTAAGACATAGTCAAGTCTTCTTTCTTTCAGGTAATACTGTAAACCTAAAATTAACGGTTTTATAGTAGGAAACTGTTGCCTACTGTAGAACTACACACCTATTCTGGGGATCTTTACATTTGATCAGTAATTTTGAAACACTCTTGGATGGGACTGAATTTTCACCATAGAGCATTCCTATGGAAGTAATTTTAACATACAAGCCCCTCCAAAAGAAATGCTTCCTTCAGAAATTCCCCCAAGAGACTGGGCCTATGCCTTCCATTTTTTATTTTTCACAAAACTCAGAGCTTCTTAGACCTGAGAATACAGCAAGACTGCATATAAAGTAATGGTACAGCTGAAGAATTCTATTTTCGGGAAAGTAGGACCACTATTCTATCAATATAGTTGCCAACAACTCTCGATCTTGGTTAATTCAGAAGTACATACAGTACACAGACTGAATGAAGTAATGTAGCTGAGTTGTTCATTCACTCTAAACATTACAGCTTGAGGGTATCTTGAGAAAATAATGCATTTAAAATAGTATGGAATTCAATGCCAGAAGTAGTTTACAAACATTTTGTAACTGTATTATCCAAAAGAAACACCTTTGAAACTGCTTAAGATGTAGTAAAATGAATCACAATGTCTTCAGAAATCAGGATGCTTGTTAAGATAGCACATTCATCTCTTAAGATTTTATCTTTGGACAACACAGAAGAAAAAAATTGTTGTCTTATTATGTTTCTGCAGAAAAAATAACAGATAATATTTCTGCACTATTACACAATTGACATTGAGAGACAAGCAGTAATGCTGTCACATCTTTGATAATTCCACTTTTGTGATTCCACCATTACTCTGAAATGAGTATGGATTAACTGATAAAGAAGGTTTAAAAGGCTCTATAAAACAAAAGGAAAATGTTTCAACTTATCCAACCTTTGTCCAAAAAAGAGGGTTTCCTATAACAATGCACAGACAAGTGTGAATCCTCTCTACACAGTAAACCACTGTAAAATTATATAGAACTACTTCATGTTGTGACATTAACAGACTAGACTATTTAGGAATAATTATTTTCCTAATCTTCTCTCCTTTAAAGTAAGTTTTAAGTTATTTTATTTAGGATACCAAGAAATATATGCTGGTGCTAAAAAACACACAGCACACCTTAGGCTGCTATTTGTAGTAGCATAGGCTATAGCAATGTAATAATACAATGATAGAGCTCCATGTTTCAAGAATATTTCTCAAGAATCTCAAGGAAAGGCCCTTCTATATTATTAAATCTACTAGAACTAACAAAGAAATGAACAGAAGACATGTAGCTTGAGTTCATTTTTATGGCTTTTACATATGTGTTTAGATCTTGCCAAAAAAATAAACCCTAATTAAAAGAAAACAATTATTTTTTATCAGTAAAAGAAACAAGATTTTATTTATTTCCCAGCAGTTGTAACTGGTATCCATGTGATTGAAAGGTAACTTCAGTTTTACAACTTTTTTTGATTTCACAACAAAATTTAAATGGCATATTTTATCTTATCAATCCATTAAAGGTACTTAAAAATTGTCAAGACAGATGACAAATGTTTCTGGACGTTCAAAACCATGTGCTTTCTAAATCAAACAGTTTTCTAATCTTGATTTACATATATTTTTCATTTCAGCATTTCAGTTTTGTGCCTATCACTGCAGAAACCAACTTCGAAATCTTCGCTGATCCTTTTCATACAGAATACTTAGACTGAGTGAAACTAAAGCAGAGAAAAAAGCATTTTTAACACTTTGCCAGTCATTATACTACTGCTTTGGAGAGGGCCTGTGGTGCCTCAAAAAGCAGAAAATGAGTAATTAAAAGCAAAGTTAAGATAAACATAACTGTTAAAAAAATACGAGTTTAAAAACATACCTTTGTTATTTCCAAGGCCATAATCAAACCCTTGTCCATTACTACAGCTTGTCCCCTTACTGAAAGCTTGTATTGAAAAAGGACTTGGGGGAGGAGTCTGCACATTTTGATCTAGAAGGACTTGCTCTGTAAAAAACACCACATCACTTGGGGGTTAGACCTCTCAGTAATGGCTTTACATCAGAAAGGCGCGTGACAAAGCAAAAGGGTAATATTTATTTCCACTGATAGCACTCTTCCTCTTAACTAAACACTCCTCCAAAACCCCCACATTTGTTCTTCAGAACTCATGCTCTAAAAATATTAAGACAGAGGACTTGAATATTATGCAGACTGTTTTTTGTTTGAGTTGTTGCAAGCTATGCCATTATTTGATATTTGTTTTTTTCCTGTAACATCATTCAGCAGAGTTTATTCTTTGGACAGCAATTGTTAAAATTCCTTTGACAAAGCAAGGTGAAGAAACGATGGTTTTCAGAGTGACAAACTCAGAGCCAATTAACATTTAATTGTGACTACCCCCAATAGTTCATGGAACACAAGGCGTTTTTTCCCAACAGATTTATTTTTATCTGTAAATTACTCCTATAATTTTACTTTATGTATGACAATAAAGCAACCTCTAACCCAAACCAATCTGAAGTATTTAATAATATTCAAAACAACAGTAGAATTGAAATAAATGAGACCACTTGACTATTGAGATTTACAGAGAAACTACTGACTTAATGTGGTCAAAAATACCATTCCAACTGACAATATATATGAAACATTCAGAAGAAATATCCCAAATGCAGGTCTAAAAGCTTGAGCTAGCACCTTGAGTTTTTTTTTCTTTTCAGGGTACTAAAATTAACATGGAATAAATAAAAAAAAAATCACAACTCTTCAAAAAGTAATTTTTAAAAAATTGCATTTCAGGACAAAGCTACATTTCAGAGTACAAACATCACATAATATATTCAAGTTAAAAACAAATGAGGGGAAAGCTGGAAACCTAAAGTCAGTTTATAAAAGAAAGGATCTATATTTTTTTCAGTCAGAGGCTACTCTAGATCTTGCTGTAGTACTTTAACTGTATACCTGGCTACAGACCTAGCTATTCAGACTTCTGCCTCGTCTCTGACAGAAACCCCACTTCATTATGAGATTTTAATTATAATTTTATTAAATAATGAAAATATGAATGTAATGTGAAAGATGGTGCTATTCATGGATAAAAAAAAATGGACATTTGCAAATCTAGCTAGAGCACTTGCAGATCCTTATTATTTCCCATTAGCAAAAGCATAGAAACTGATAATAAATTATTTTCAAATAATTTCACTGCAAATAAAATCAATCAGTTTAAAATAACTTTCAGATATGGCTTAAGGGCATGAAATTTTACATGGCACTGAGGTGGACTAAGAACCTAGAACAGGTTTAAAATTATAATTTTCAGTAATTACACTGGTAACTGCTTAAACTGCTTTAGCTAGATGCACAAGAGACATCCCTTTCACTCTACCTGTAAAAAGAGACTCATCTAGAAAAGATTAACAACTGGTATATTGAGGCATGGGATTCATATAAAAAAGTTTCTGAGATGGTATTTCTGTGAGCTCTATTGCAGAAATCCCACTAAACAGCAAACTCAAAGCCTGGAGCTTGTATTTCTGTTTTTCTGTGTAAGCAATGCTATATAACAAATGCCGTTCAGTAACAGTGCCTAAGCATCAAGAATCCAAAGACACACCTTCAAACAAAGTCTTGTTTAAAGTCTTCCTGATTTGTGAATTCTTTCTTAGAGCACACATATACTTTGAGACATATAGTTTAAGACAAGATGACGTAATATGTCAAATACTGAAGATGAAAAGACTACTTAAAAATGCAAAATACGGTCAAGTTCCTTAAATGTATTTCTCAAGATAAGCACTCTGGAATGGAAATTTTTGCACACTGTTTAATGTGTTAATTTCAGATAAATTATTTTCTACTGGAAAAGCAAACAACCCTGTATAAAAGTAGAAAATAATCAATTTATCAACCCTATTATTGAATACCTGTGCTTTCAGCAATAAGGTACTGTTCCAATTCCCAATTATTTAGTTTATGGAATCTACTTGGGCTCTTTGAGCACCTCAGAACTTGACATTATCAGACAACTTAAATTAGAAAAGCTATGACTTCTAAAGGAGTGTTTGAAGTAGTACGTAGACATTTATATACTTAATAAAAAACTTTTGGCTATTCCCCTAGTTTGCAGAAGGTTTTGTATCTGAAAGTCAAGCCACAACAGTCTACAGAAAATACTTATGTATTAGCAAGGAATTGCTTTGCTCTAATACAATAATGTGATGATAATTGTTAGAGTATCTATGTGTGAAATTAATTTCAGCACCAAATGGCAAAGAAAAAACGGCAGTCTGGTAAAATTAACAATAAGTGTGACCTAAAAACACAAGCAGAACATGACTGCTGAGGTCAAAGGCTTTCATAAAGAGACCTTTTGGAAAACAGATACATAAAAATCAGTCCCAGAGCTAAAAGAAAAAAGATGGTTAAAATTAATGTCCATAACCATAACTGGTACAGAAGAACACAGAAATATTTTGACTGGTTTTTTAAAATAATTTAGAACTGTTTATAAACAACTTTTAAGTCTGACTGTGCAATGTAACTCAAATGAAAATATATAAGCTAATGTTATACCTGCTCAAAACTCAGATACTTCTTTATTTCTCCTGTTTAGATTGCTTATTTTTTTTTAAACTTAATTTATAAAAATAAAAGAAAACAACCACTTGCCATCTTCATGTCGAAGGTACTGGTTTCCACCTCTGTCTCTAGCTAATGACCATGCCTCGCCTTCATCACTTTCACAGAACTCTACCATGCTGTTCTTATCCATTTGCACCCACGTACCTTCTGAATTAGTCACCTGATGCACACACACAAAAAAGCAGAATTTATTGACTTCTCAAAAAATTCAGTAGTACAATTCAGCAACTACTTATAGTACCTGGAAAACACATTAAATTTCAATCTTTCTATTACAAAGTAAATGTTAAAAAAAAACCCAGTTTCTTAAATTAAGGCCACAGGCTGAGGCAGACTGAAGTACCAAACCTATTTAAGGTATATTTACATTTAGGAGTAATTCCAAAGATTTTAGACCTATTTATGTTCAGAAGAAGCAAAACACCAACACCACAACTTCAGAAAATCCACATAAGCCTAAATAAAAACTTGAGGGAAATAGTCACCAAGATATACCTACTAATCGATGGTGGCAACAGGAGAATTATAATAACAAGATATATATGAAAGTTTTTTATGAGTATTAATTTTGTTCCTGATATTATATTTAGGAAATAGCATGACACACTTCATCCTTAAGCCCTTCTTAACCATAAAACACCACAATTGGACAATCCAGAACAATAACAATAGTTCAGCAACTAAACAAATTAATACAATTAGTAAAGAGAAACAAGAATTTATTGAATGGTTAGGTCCTAGGAAAACAGTTTATCATGAAACAGAATTCCTTCAAAGAATAGGACAAAAAAGTAGATCAAGAAACACAATTTTGTAAGGAATACTGTAACAGAAATACATAAGCAAGCACATGTAACTGCAGTGCAATTTTAACATTATTCCAATCAATGCAAAAAGGCAAGAGACATGACTGCATTAGTACTGCTAGCATAAACCAAGTTCAAAGGCCAGTATGTAGCATGAAGAGGGGAAAAGCAAACCTGGACAGAGGCAGATTCTTTTGCTGTGGTTACTACTGTTATATACTGGTATCTATGAAGACATGAACTGAAGCTACAAGGATCCATACCTCGCCCACTGCCTTGACTTTGTTTCCCAGAACTAACATTCCAATTGGGATACCTCTAAGGTTAGGGCAGCTTCTGATGTTGTGACCTGATGGGCCAGTCTTCACTACCTTGTACACTCCAGGTCCACCTCGAAGGAATGGCATGTCTTGTTCTTGCGTCACTGCTTCCTGTGGGCAGTGTGAATTTAGGTCTTTGAAAAAATCATCAGCATTAGACCTAGATTCCTGAGAAATTAAAAAAAAGGCAAAACAGAACAGAATAAAACCTGTTAATACCACCTTTAAACTACTGAGATAAGAAATACTTACTTCAAGACTACAAAAGGTAAATGTCAAAGCTAAAGGATATCCTAGTTACATTGCTAATTTTAGTGTGCAGTGCTGAACAACTAACTACTACTAAATTGCATATTAATTGAATTACTCCTGACATTATTCCTCAAGCAAAAGTGGTATAAATGTAATAATTTATATATCTAACATCAGATACAAATTATTTAAACTAACAGCTTTCACTAAATCTTCATCCTCACTGACATTTCTCAGGATACACATTCATTCCTCCTGCTCTATTTTTCAAATTTTGTTAAAGTCTAGGGCTATGGAAAGGGAATTCAATATTATTTTCTACTATTTGCTGATGAAATATATATCCAAACCTGAAGAAAACAATTTGAATTTCTTACTAAAAAAAGTTGTAGTCACTAAAAGAAGAGAAAAATAAGCATATATTTTTCAGCAAGCAACAGCTTAACTGAAAGAATTTGTACAAAAAAACATGAGGAATGGGAGTAGCAAATGTGCATTTATTTCAGAAGAATGCAAGTAAGAAGCAGGAGCAAGTTCTACTATACTGAAAGTCATAGGTATTTCTAAAGGAACATCTGAAAGTTACAGACCACATAATGTCCTGCTGGATGAAGCCAGTGGTTCACCTCAGTCTACTGGTTCAGCAACAGGAGATGCTCTTTAGAAGCACCATAAAAATCTTTACTAGTGGTCTGTCACTTATATACCAATAACATTTAAAACCTTTTTATTATGGATGTTACAGGGCATACCCTATTTTCTTTACTATTTATCAATCTGATGTCTCAACATTTAATTTATTCTGAATATGCTGATACTTTCTGCCTTGAAAATCTCCTACAAAAACACCTTCCAAGAGTTCATTCACTTCTTCCTGTGAGAAAGAATACTTTCTTTGTCAGATTTAAACCAAACTTCTGGTTATGTTTACTTTTAAATGAATGCAAATTTCCTCTGATCTCTTTAGTTATCATGTTTTCAGCTTTTTTTGGGATGGAAATCTGTGCACTGTGTCCAGACTAATACAGCAGTTTTTTTAAAGAAGTCTTTATACAAAAAAGATTCTATTATGTAAATATGTAACTTACAAAGTAAGTTAATACAGGCTGAAGTAAAGTGGTTTGAGGAAAAAAAAGAGACTATTTAAACAGTTTAGATCTTAACATAATGAAGTCTGCTATTCTGGGAAAAGCAACCAGTGGACAAACAAGTTTTAAAATCTCTAAACCAAAATGTACTACACATTATCATCTTCATTACAAAGTTCATACAAAAAAAATCCATCTCAAAACATTACAGAACTGATATTCAGACAAATACTTCTACAGTCAATTTAAACAGCTTAACTGTACATAACATATCATGTTCCTAGAATTAAATAATTAAAAAACACATTAAGAATCACCAGAATATTTATTAAATATCTGTGTGTGGTGGCTTGCTCATACAAGTATCATCTTCTTAGATGCCACAACTTTATGTGGAGCCTCCAATAACAGAAAAATATTTACCAATAAATTCTGCTCTAAGGGAGAATGAAAGGTTTTGTTATGTTACAAGGCCACCTCTCTGAATTTCTAATTTGGTTTGTTAAAAAAGTAGAGTCCTACTCATGAATTAATAAAAATAATCTACCCTGGTATTTTTTACTCATTTTAGAAGGAGACACAGATACAGCACTGAATGCAAATAATTCACAGTAAAACAGACTTCAAAGAATATTTAGCATAAAGTTGAGTCATAAGGCGCAAAACACAAGATACAGTGTTACTGTTCCTGTAATTTAACTCACCTTAGGGGGTAAAGCTTTGGAAGTCCATGAAAAAAAGTCCAAATCCCTTACTCCTTGGCTAGCATTAAAGACATTCTGAGCAACAAAGTTTGAAAAAAAGAGACATATATCAACAAAGAAATGGGAACAAAGTAATATTGGAGGAAGAAGCTCAAGGTAGTATAATGCAAAGTTTCTCCTCAAGTAAATTTACTGGTAGAGTGTTTTGCAAAAGGGGAAAGTTTTGTTTTTCTAATCAAGTCACCTGAGTCCATTGCTCACCATGGCAAATCATCCATTACACAGAAACAGTTCAGTATGTCAAAAGCTCAAAATGGATGTAGTGTGTCATGCCATTTACTGAAATTAAGAGCCAAGACATCTCTTAAAAAACTTGAGACTTCAGACACAGAAAAATCTCATATTTCTGTAACAAAGGAATGGTAGCTGGTCCCATCACAAACCAGTTTTCTAGAGAGACAGCCTCCTGTTCTGAAAGATGATTTCAAGAAGTGCAGGACAAGTGCACACAGAATTTTAGTCACCCAGTCAGAACCAAAGAGATGCAGAAGGGCAAAGCTCACTGTAGCTGAAAGGAGTTCACTTGCACAGAATGATTTCACCAGTTTGCACATCAAAATCGTACTTTTTACTGGAGCCAAGAATTCCAGTGCTATATGGAGAGTAATTGCTAAGATTCCATTAGTTTTGTAAAACATACAATGCATTAACTAGTTATGACAAATTGTAAACCAAATATAGCTGTCAGAGAGGCATCACTAATTTTAAAACCTATTGCCCACACTATAGAAATAAGCACTGCTGTTCTGCCTAATTTTTCCTCCCACATAACATCTTATTAATTTCAAAGACATCTTCACTGTTTCTGTCAAATGAAAGAATAATGTACATATAGCAGTAGTAACAATCGTATTTATGGTATTTATGATGGAATCCCTTTGACAAAGCATCCATTTCATCTGTATGAACCAAAATATCAAAATCTTATTTCCTATTCCATCCTGATATGGGAACCAAATTAAATCCCTGCTAAGCAGCCACATTAAAATTTAACAGTAGCTAAGACAGTAAATCCTTTCAGGCAGAAACAAGTACAAAACACCCTTGGCATGCTTCATCTGTATTCCTTGAAAAAGCACTAACATGTTAAAAGTAAGCAAATCTACACTTTTATCACATGATAGAAGCAAGTCATCTACTAATCCTGCTTGCAAACATTAAGTTTCAACAATGCAAATGATCTGCCATTTTGACAAAAAGAGGGAAATTGTCACAACACCAGCATTTCTTTAGAATTGAGTACCTTTACCCAGAACTGAAGGAGGTAGCCATGCATTAGTGCTATATGCTCTGGGGCAATGGGGAAGGTGAGGAGGGTGTCAGATAAGAAGATTAGCCAAGTAAAAGTTTATCAACTTGGCATAAAACTATGGCAACCATAAAAAGCCTACATGTGCTTAAATAAGTGTACTCCATAGGTACCCAACCTACATCAACTGTCTGATTCTATTACTTTGCAGCATATCTCCTTTTTTCTCATGGACTGCCCCTTGAGAAACATGGACTGTCCATACTTAAAATATTTAGCTATAATTTCTGTGATCTATTTTTCCACATCATAGAGCTCTATGTGTAAAACACACAAGAGAAACCAACAGCAGTGAAGTGGGACCATGCTGGCTTAGAAACATCAAGAAGATCAAACTAGAAGCTCTCCTTTGCTCTGTGAACTTGAGATTTTCTTGCCTATCATAACACTATACCAATTTAGATGAATAAATCAGGCATCTATTTGAGAAGTAAGTTTTCATTCTGAAGAAACTACTAGATAGAAGCTTTGAATTTAGCCTTTATGCTATCATCTGTAGATTTAGTTAATACTTTCCTTCAAGACGTTCACCTTCCAAGATCTAAAACTAATTTTAGAAGCTCATACTTTTCCCAATAAATTCAGTTTCAGAAATTAAAAAAATTAATTTGTTTTGCCACAAAATATCACTGGTCCATTAGGAGGCATTTAAAAGCTCAGTTATTATTTCAAAACTAAGGCTTAATAAACAGCCATCTTGATATTTTGATCAACATGGCCTTACTCCTCAATTGCTTTCCATCATGCTTAAAACAATGGTAGAAATTTCTGTCACTGTCCTTCAGTGTTTCCACAGAACATTCAGCTTTCTGAGGTTCTGTGATCAAGCACTGGAGCCTACATACTAATTTTGATTATTTCTTCCATCGCAATAATGGTTTGAAAACCTTGCAGATTTCACAATCCTTGATTGCCCGTGCTGGCTGGGGAATGTAATATTGTAGTTGGAAATCAGGGTTAATATTCCTTCTTATAAAATTTTAAATCTAAAATGAAGTAGTGAGAACTTAGAATGTGATTTTTTAAAAGACAAATTCCAGAGTCTGACCAAGATGATTTTCTATTTCTTCCTAGTGTGCACTATTTTGTATCATATGTTCCTTTCTACAAGGCATTATGCATAAGCAGGAATAAATAACTGTCGGGTATTTTTTCAAATACAGATACCTGAATACTGTAAGACTGAAGGAAAAATAACTACCAGAGATGGAAACAGCTTATTAAAAAATCACAATCTATTACATTCACAATCACATAATTATCTACAATGGATTGGATGCACAATTTTACATTAGGGGCTGTAAAGCAGTTCCCTGTGACAAGACAAGAGCAACAGAAGAGGAGTTGAAGACCTTCTAAGAAGGTAAATGACCACAGCTCAAATAAATAGAACACTGGTAACTACTGTGGATCTCTCCTTTCCTACGATAATTTATCTTCAAATACAATAGCGCTAATAAAAATACAGAAAGTGCATTTATGAGATCCACAATATTCAGCAATTGCTTTATCATAAAATACCTAGTTAATGCTAATAAACATACATAAAATGAAGATAGAAAATATACATCAAGATGAAAAGAGGTCACAACACTGCTGAGAATCTCTAGTGTTTTTCATCTGCTCACTGTTCTATAATACAATGAAGAAACAGAATAACTAAAACTTTTAAAAAAAACTTTTTTACATATTTTCCAAAATGTACTGAGGAATTTTATTTACTTAAGGGATTAATTACAAAAAGCTTGTATATTTAAACACAAGAAAGCATGTAATTGGAGATGACAGGTCTGCCCACTCAGAGTTAAATAGAAAATGGGGTCTAGAAGTAATATGACATCTATTTGAAAAGGGAATACATGGCCTAGCTCAGGCATTTGATTTTCCCTTTGCATTTCAGTCACAGAAGAGACTTTCTCCAATCTTCCTTTTAAGCCAAAACTGATTGAACAGCTTGGGTCCAAAAAACCTCACACAATCACAGTTTTTTCTACTGCATTCTACTCATCATGTCATTCAGCTACCCAAATCAACAGGATTGAGCAGGTATGAATTATACCACAATTTAATCTAACAAAACTTTGGCATTTATTACTTAATTAAATATCCTTTTTGATGTAAGTCATTCATCTCTAGACAATTGCAAAAATCAAATTTAACAACTTACGAACAGTCCTTTTTTTGGACAAGTCATAGAAAAAAAGATCGTATACTAATAATTTGAAATATTTTCAACCTAGTAATCACCATAAAGATTTTAAAACTTCCTACCAAGAAAGCAATATATGTGCAAAGGAAGTACCTAGTAAGAAAGAAGTATATGCTAGACTAGCATGCTGTAAAGACTTAAGGCAGCCTTCAAAAGTGAAGGCTGAACCTTATGTATTGTCACCTTTAAGAAAGGTGACAAGAAATAAAATGTTAGAGAACTATTTTTTTTTCATTTTTCCTCTTATTATTACAAATCAAACCAACAAATCCTACTGCTTATATACTGTCAAAATTAAATCAAATAGCTTCAGGACATGCTAAGTCCTCTTCAAATCTGAAAATGAGAGCTGTGCAAGGAAACTTTTCTGAAAGTAGCTCAAAACACATTTCTTGCACCTGCCTGCATTGTTGTAAGAGTTGCTCTCATAACCCTTTTGCTATGTTGGCTGCCACTCACAGAGCAGAAGCTAAGAAAGCATGTGACTTTAAACTTGTGTCAGTCAAGACGTGTGATTGGCTACCTAAAAGATAATTAAGCATCTCTTAACAGCTCATAACAGTCTAAGTGGCAACAAAACTAATTCACAAAAGTGTTTAACAACCTGCAAAACCAAGAGAGAATCTTTCATCTGAAAGAACACAGAGAACGAAATGTTTGAAAACTGAATGCTGTTTTTCACATTTGATTGTACATGACCTCCTTATTCACATGAAAATTGAATTCTCAAAATTATTTTGTCAAGGTTGAACATTCAGTTATTCATGGCAGACATTTTTTTCCAGGCTTCTCTCAAGGAGCACAGCATATGCTCTTCCCTAGAACTACATGTAAAGCAGAGCTGTATGAAATATGCCAAGCACTAAGTTCTTCCTAATCACAGACAACTGCTGAGCTAAAAAATATTCCTTCAAACAAGTAAAAAGGTATTGAAGATAGCTAAACTAAAAAAAACCACAAAAACCCACACAACTAAGAAGAATCTACCAGACTATAATACCTGTCTAGACATACAGTATTTACTGAAGTTACTTAATCAAGATGAATTCACTTTTACCATGGGTGAACTGGTAAAATTCAATTACTGCACAGAATTATTAATATTTCATGGAAGTACAATACAGCAATTTTCTAATGGCAACAAATTTCAAAGGCAAAAAATACAGGAAAAATTTTAAACAAAGCTTAATTTTTTTCCATGTTTTTATATATTCTACCACAGTCCAAAAACCCATTGATGACAGGCATATTTGAGTAACTGATTTCTGAGTACAGAAATAATCTGCTTCCCAACTTCAAAATTAAAATAATTTCCCAAACAAGGATTCTGTGAAAAGAAATCCACAAATAGAAACATATCAACAAATAATTTGTAGACAAGAAGATCTATTCACATCATGTAACAGTGTTTGGCAGAACAGCCACAGGGTTTTATGAATTTCCAGATTTAGCTCCTAGCAAATAGCCCAATTTCACTGGAACTGGGGATGTCTCAGTTCTTCAATAACCAAAAAATATGAAGAGCATAGTATTACTGGTTGCAGTGCTTAATTTAATGAAATATTTCTCAACTATCCTTAATTGCAGCAGCAGATTGCTCAGATAAGATGACAAATCAAATCAAATCTAAATAGCAGTATCAATTAGATCTGACTCTCACATTCTGGCCAGAAGAAAATAAGGTACTGCCCATTCAGGGGAATGCACGAAAACAGATGAGCCAGAAAGGCCTGCACTTTCATGCATCTTTTGAGAAACATGGTTTAGCTAAGAAAGCTTTTCCTTTTTTGTCTTTCACATTTTTCAAAAAAGTGTAATTGGTTTCAAGTATAGTGATTATGATCACCATTAAAGTTATTCAAATAAATTATATTTACTCTTACTATAAATTCAATAGACTTGAAGCTATGGGATTCTTTCATTAGCTAATGAAGTGATAACTTAAAGATTCAGGTATAAAACTCACAAAAGACATCCACAAAGCCAAGAGCCTAAAGAAGTTTTGGTTGGTTGGTTTTTTTTTTTTTTTTTTTTTTTAAAAGCAACAATTACATAGATTCACTGTAGGCTGCAAGCCTCTTCTGAAATCAGGGCACCAGTAGACCACTTCACAGACAATGCTATCTAGCATAAGGAACACCTGGTGTAGACCACAATCTAATACTATTCTGCTTTTATTACAGCAGTCCCTGCACTTCTGTTTCTCTTCTAGGTGAAGAGGCTTCAATATAAAAAGCCTCATACATTTCTACACTCCACCCTCATTACACAGCAGCCCTCCAAAACGCCAACATATATTAGGTTGTATTAAATAATTAAAATATTGTTTACCTCAGGACTTTTTGCAGCCTTAATTAAAGAAAGTATTGTAATGAGGATAGAGTGTACTTTTGGATATTTTTTAAAGGCACCTTTTACTTACGTCAACAGGTACCAGAAGGCTCTTGCCAAGATGTTGGTTAAAAGACAGACACCAGGCTTCAGTGTAACCATTCATGTTTGGAACATACTTCTTTATTGTTTCATCATTCAGCCTCAGCCAAACACCATCATCATTGTGGATCTATGGGAAACAAGCAACAAGAACGAGCCATGCCCTCCTGTAACTGTTCTGTAGCTAGCAAGGATTAACAGACTTCAGGCAGACAATAGCAGCAAAGAAGCAATGATTCTTACAATGCTGATACAACATAAGAAGAGGTAAAGAGGAATATTGACAAAATCAGAACTCCAAAGCAAAGGGGAAGCTTATCTTTTTATAAGTCAAGGTGTGAAGATAAATCTAAATTGGATCATGCAGTAATAAGAATTGCTTTGAAATAAAAGAGGAAAGAGAGTCAAGCCTTAATAAGCTTTATAAATCCCCCACTTCCCATTTTTCCATTGCTAGTATGACTTGGTAAATCGCAAAAATATTCCTAACATACGAAGTTATATTGTAAGAAAAACACATGCACAGCAGTCTAACACACTAGCAGTGATCTTTCAGATCTCTAAGTAATAGATCTAATGAAAAGGACATTTGCATCTGAATTTTTGTGTAGAGTTGAAATAGTTAAGTAGTGAAAAGCTAAATCTTAAGAGGTATTTTTGTAAGATGAACTCTGGAAATTTTCTTTCCTTTTATCAGTCTCAAATCTTTGTTACGCAGGTTTTGAAGTAAGCAAATTAAAGGATATGACAGCTTGAAAAACTAAATGAGTAAATTTAGATTTTTGCAATTTATGGACTTAAGTTGTATATGTCAACATCTAAACATGGAAAAAAACCCATTATTTGCATGAATTACCTTTACATCTTAGCCCAGTTTTCAATAAAAATGTCTTATGGATTACCTCGTCAATGAAAGTGATGGATCCATTGACTTTCACTATGCCTATTTGCTCACTCTGAAGGGAAGGGTGGCTACGGATACGAAGCCCTGCACTGTCCTTGGCCACAAATTTGCGAACCTAAGAGAAGCAAAGGAAGACAGTAAGGAAGAAAAAAAATTGGAACAGAGCTCTCAGAGTAAAAAGAAATAGGTTTAACAGATTCTGAAATGCCAGTGATAAGGCAGCAGTCTTAAGAGTTACAGTTTGTTGCTAGTTTCCCATGGCTGCTGTGTATAACTTTATTTTTTTACTATAATAAAAAAAATTAAAATGTTCCAAAAAACCATAATGTAAGCACGCATTGACTTGGAAACATTTTTGTTATACCCTACAATAATCAGTACAAGCTTTTGATTTTCTTCACACACAGGTTTCATTTGTTGCTGAAAATTTCACCAGATTTGCATTTTCAAATTTATTAATTTATCTTAGCTGATCAGCCTGGAATTACCACTTCCCAGTTGTGCTACTGTAGTATTCTCTTTAATCAGCTTTTTAACCAAAATTTGGTTATTTTCCTTAGCTAAATATTTTAACTAACCATTTTAAAATAAAATAATCTTTCTACTTGTTCATCTTTCAAATAGCTACTTCAATAGTTTCTTTTTTTTTTTTTTCCACAGGAAGGTTAGAGCAGAGGCTCCTTGATATTAAGCTGGACTTACTACAGCACCCCAAAATCTCCCACTTGTTAATCACTATCCTGTTTTTTACCATTCAAACATTATCAGGCACCTGTCCCATAGAAAACAAATGTAAACCATCCTATTGCTCTCTTAAAACCAAAGATGTATATATTCTATCCGTATGGTATAAAACCATTTTCTTGGAAGGTTATTTTCAAACTCCACAGGAAAAAGGGATAAAAGTACCAATGCAAATACGGATTTAATCTGTAACAACATAAAGCACAGAATGATGTGTAAGGAACAAACTCAGTGATATATAATGAAAGGTAAGAGCTAAGTGTATGAACCTTTTTTCCCTTAAAGAAATTATATATATTCTGAGGAAAATTTAAAAAACAAAATACAAAACCAATAAAACCCCAAAACCAAAAACATGTAAAGGATTTCATATGTAAATTACTCCAAAATGTGCAAGGTTTTGCTTATTAACAGTCCCCTTACTCATAATACTTAAGATTCTCACAACAGACAAAACTAAGACTTTCAAGGTCCTTGTAAAAGTATAAAGCTGAATCACTGCCGACAGCACTCTAAACACAGACAAGCCAAAAACAAAGTCTTGCAAATTAGGGGTCCTTACATCATGTTACTTCAGAAAATCATTATGAGAGTTTTCTAGAACTTTAATTAAATTTTAATTAAAAATTGTAATTTAGAGGAAAAACTCACATTACAGATTTTGAGTAGGCACAGGCCTGGAAAGAGCCTTTTTCCCTTTTGCAACAGCTAACCTAATTAGTTAATAAAAAACTTCAACTTAAAATTAGAGATTGCTTAAGGACCAGATCCACTAACAGATAATATAATAAAAAACAGATCAGGAGTTCTCTTATGTTCATTTCTGACCATGATGTAAAACTTTATTGTCTGTGTCTTATTTCTGATACAGCGCCTCTTTGCTAGGAATATTTTTGTAACACCTCCATAGGCAATTCTTCCACGAAGCATATATCAGCTGGATTCCAACTAAAGAACTAAGGCAGAAAGGCCTGGGGATTAGCATCATCCCTACAGTGTACACAGTTTTCAAGAGCTGTGTTGCTGTGCTTTTTTGTTTGACAAATCTGCAAAGAGGTGCCTGTCACACAACATAAAGGGTGTTGTAAACAATAAAGCGACCTTTACAAGGGGGTTGATCTACAAAGCGGGGAGAAAAACTAACCCCAGCCCAGAGCTTTTGGGTTAGATGGTTGTTTTTTGGTTTTGCTAGCTACTTGTTGCATCAGGATGGCAGAAACCATCAAAACATGTTACTGACCAAACATTTTGGTACCAGTCTTGCACTTTCAAATTCAGCTAAATTAGGACCTTTTCCTTTTAGTTGGTACCAACCATTCTGAATTTCATAACATAGCTTGAAAAATTATGTTTTCCTCAATAGGATGTGGAATCAAGTTTCCCGCAAGTTAGTTGATTTAAGCTTTGCAGCCTATTAGGAGACAGCAATTCTTATGGGTCATATACCCCAGGCTGAATACAGATCACTATCATAGTCTCCTTCAGATTTTTCATCTGGCTTCAAAAACAGAAAATGAAGAATACATGTATAAAATCTTAACACAGTACCCATTTTTAGCTTGCAATTTAAGTAAGGTTTGGCTACAAAACAGGAATGTTCCAGTGCCTCAATGAAAGTATTTTGGTCTTTCTAACTGTGAACAGATCACCACTGAGAATGCACTGTTAGTGTCCTTTGGTTACAACTGTCCGAAATTTCAGGCTGACAAAGATGATGAAGCAGCATTTAGAGCTCAACTATGCCCTTTTTGTCAGCAAAACATGATTTGGTATGCTGGACTGTCTCTGACCGATACATGTCTAATCTGCATTCTTGGCTTTAGAAATATGGAGCAAGTACAATTATTACCTTGATGTATTACTTACAATACTGCTGTTGATACACCAAGAATTATCCTGATTTTTTATGTGATTTATTATGACACAGAAGATAGATGACATATTAAATGGTTTACCATGAAAGATCTAGTTTAACTTTTCAGCAGGCTCTACAGATACTAGGTACAGGACAAAGATGGCTCCTTTTTCAAAGAAAAAGCTTGGAACACGAAATGAGACATGCACATGGAACAACACAAGGAGAGGCTTAAACACTACATAACATCTCAGAACACCAGAGAACTGACTTCTGTCAAGTACTTTGACTCTTCCTTGACAACAGTTATCATGTATGAAAAAATCATCCCAATTTCCACTGTAATAATTTAAAAGAAAAACAGAAGTTCTGTTCAGCAATTTATCTCATATCAAACTAGATTCTCTCAACTTGGGGACAGCAAAACAACATATATGATGATTAACTTGGGTGGAGGTACGATGAAGTAGCTTGATATAAATCTCTCTTAGTAGGAATTGGGAGTTCTAATTAAGATAATGAACTAACCAGGCAGTCTTCCTTCCAAGAGAAGGGAGAAAGTCTAAAAGAAGCTTCTTGGGGAAGAAAACAAAAAAAGAGCCAGTGAGGGGTAAATATTGCATTGAGACTAAAAGTACATTTATTATGTTTAACTTGAGGCATGGCTTCAGGGAAAAAAAATCTTTTTAGCAGTAAAAGCAGATGCTGGATGCATTTTAGAGACTAGGGAACCATACAACAAAGTTACTGTCTCTGAATTATTCTGAAATTTAGGAAAAAAAGAAATTAGGATGCACTGCATAGGTAAGAAGTTGTCAGAAACCTGATCCCTTTTGTAACCACTTATTTCTTAACCACCTTCCCAATTTCAGTAGGACAGGAAAGACATCCCTGTGGTATTTCAGAATTCCACATCTTTTTATACAGCTTTATTCAAATCACCTCACTTAATAGCCCTTCCTTTGCATCTAAGAGGAAGTGCGAGGTATCTCCCTCATCTGGGCAATTTTCCTTATACCACTGTCACGCATTTCAGCTTACTTGCTTTAGTGTGTCTACTTTAATCCTTCAGGGTGGAATGATAAGGTGAAATGGGGATGTAAAAAGCTAAAGAAAAGATACCTTTAAAAAACATAATCATACCATTTTCTAAGCAAGGAAAACATACTAAAGGAACTGGTTAGAAGAGATAATAAATAATTATATGGATTTTATAATGATTGAAGATGCTAATGACAAAACAAAATCTTTGCAAAATTTAATGCACAATTAATTTTGTAGTACAATATATAAGAAATAGAACTAATAATAGTGCAAAATTTTGTTTGTGGCTTTAACAATAGCTGTGATATGTTTGTGTAACCAGCCAAGGTAAAGACAGTTTCTGTAGAGCTTCTATCAGTTTTGTGAATTCATATACAAAAAGAAAATGAAATTAATTTGTCTCATTTTATCCAGTATATTAATTTCATTCCATTCAGCATGTTAAAGTGATGTGCAAATACCCTTAAGTCTGCAGCACCATTATATGATAACGTATACATTAAACAACAAAAAAGTCCCACCCAAACATAACTATCTGTTTTGGATTTTTTTCCATTTCTCCAAACCTTATTTGGCTGAGGCTCTGCTTTTGGTTTAATAAGTTGGGTTCCAGGAGGTATCATTCCTTTTGGAGGATCTTTTACTTTCACTTCTAGTCCAGCATCTGTAAGTGAACAAAGACTAAGTTTAAAAAAATAAAGGGGTTATATCAGTTAAACAGTAACTACAATTTATCTGTGCTACAATTTAGAGTAAACAAAATAACCACTTATCTGTCTGCGAAAATCAACACTTGCAGTTGCTTCATGGTGCAATGTATTAATTTCTGAACATTTCTCATTTCATATGTGGAAATTTACAGAGCTGTGGTTTCATGCTGTTGTCACAGAGTATGTACCAAGCACTACCAGGTAATTTTGTATCTTAATAGTGTCTGTAGGATTATGTTTCAAGGAATGGTCAACAGAGTCTAGTGTTTGAGAGATGCAGGTGAAAGCTTCTGGAGAAGCAATAGCTTATGTAATGTTGTACTGCTACAGAAGCTAATTGCTACATGTGAGACAGATATAAGAGCCTAAAAAGCCACATTATGCAACCAGAAAAGGCCTATAATGTAAAAAATTGGCATATTTAGTTACCAATGCTGTTATAAAACATGAAGGCTCTAGAAAGTGACATTCTTGTTTGTGAAGAAAAATACACACAAATATATGTGAAGAAAGACACAAAAATTTAAGTAATAGATGAATACAACCTTGAATAATAACCTTCAAAGAACTGCCTCAGCAATCACTGTTAAAAGTAAACTGCAACAATAGATACTTTTGTGTTTTTTGTTTCATTTTACAGACCGACAATCTGAAGAACAACATCTTGAAAAGAAGCATCCGGACATAACAATGAAACTGTTGGTTTCACTAACATCCTTTTAAACAAGCATGGGAGTAACAGAAGCAATCTACAAGCATCAAGAACATAAAAGGTTTGAAATAAAGAGAAACTGTTACCAGTACTTAAGCAGTCAAAAGTTGACAGAATTATGGGTCAAGCGTAAGTACATCAAAGCTTCAGATGGCATAGTCTAATATAATGATTGAGTCAGAAAGTTCTGTTGCAGAAAAATGGCACAGCTGAGTATTAAGAGTATACTCATACCTATTTAATAATGATGGTTGAGATTTATATTTATAATTTCTAGTTTACCCTACACAATGCTTGAGGATGGTAGAACCTGTGTAAAAGTATAAGAGCAGTTGATTGAAACTACAGGTAAAGTTTGCTCCAGAGATGACATGCTGAAAAAAATACAACTGAGTGCATCACACTCCTATGAAGGCAAATCTTCCTCTGAGGAATAGAGATAACCATTAATAATAATACTTTATACGTCTTATTTTCTGTAGTTAACATGTAAAACCAAATCACATTTCATTTCTACAGGAATTATGTGTACTTGCATTTATGAGTATCACAATGTGTTTACTAAAGATGCTGGTCAGTATTGGGAAAGAGGAACTGCTGGTGCTCATCAACTCACCCAAGCCTACAACACTTTGAGTGTTTCTACTACCATCTTCACTGTAGCACCAGTAAGGCTGACATGAGAGCATTCAAGACAGAGTATTTTTAGAAGGGCACTCTTTCCACTATATGCTATAGTATCTCATAGTGCAGTCCCCAAGACTGGCAAGTTAACTAAAAGATTTCCAGCAAGGAATGAACCAAAAGTACTTAAAAATTAGTACAAATAATTAAGAGTTTAGGCAGACTCTCAGTTAATACCACACCTCCTCAATTTTCCAGAACAAATGACAGTATGCATTTCAGCATTGTAAGGAACAATTTTGCCTTTCCGTAGGTTCTTCAGTGTTGGACTGGGTTTTTTTTCTCTTTAACTATACTTCTCTGTCACACTCAGCTGAAACAAGACACTCTTCTTTCAACACAGAGTTGAGAATAAGAGACACTGTTAATCTGGTAGTCTAACCACATTATAAATACATGATTTACAATATATATTCCTATTTCAGTGTGTGGGGTTTTTTATTCTGAAAAAAAAGAGATTTAACTAGACGGCTTTTGAATGAAAACTTGGCTACTAAGTTTTGTTATGAACTGTACATTAAGTCTTATGAGCATCAAGACAAAAATGTGTTAGTATACAAAATGGAAATAATATAAACATATGCTTAAATAGTGAAAGTAAAGTACCTATTTCAATGCCATCTATAGTAACATGAATGGTATAGAGACCCACAGCTCCAGGAGTCCAGTTTGCACAGTATGTACCATCATTATTGACTCTGATCAACATATTTTCACTGGGTCTAGGCATAAACAAAACAAAATCAATCAATCAAAATATAATGATTAGTATAATGTTTAGTTTGAAAACTACTCTTTTTCTAGCAGATCATCTAAATACAATTATTCCCTTTCCCAATGTACTAACCTTCTATTATTTACTATGAAAATATAATCCTCTCTTCTACATTTATTTATACCAAATGATAAAGGAACACATTCAGAGAGTAGCTAATACAAATAAAGAAACTACATTTGAATGATTAAGAAAAAAGGATTTTAAATAAAAGTACATGTAAGAAAACATAATACTTGACTTCTGTGTTTCTACCTCCAGACAGGATTACCTGTCAGTCACACCTGGGAGTCTGGGCGTAGAGCAGAAATGTCAAGACATGTTAATTTAAGTCCCTAACCAAAATAAATTTTTCAATGTTTACCTCTTTGGTGTTGGTGAAGCAAAACGTAGTTCTTCAAAAGAATAATTTTCGTATGCCTATAAAGAAGTTAAATTCAAACATGAAACCAACAGTTACACCACTGAATAACAGAAAGCACCACATTTTCTTACAGAACACATCAATCTAACTTTACACAACCCTGAAGCATTGATCAGGGAATCAGAAACAAATTTCAAAACACAGAAATATATAAATGCACACATGAAAGAGTATCTTCACTGTCTCATTAAACAGACATTATTTAGATAAGAAAGACTGCTACTATTAACAAAGACCTTCTTAAGTCTTTGAATCGCTTAAAATGTGACTTGTATAAAACCCTTTTGAATCCAGGCAATGCATTGAAGACCATGGGAAGATAAGAAAGCAAGTAAGTTGCAGGTAAAACCTGCAAACCAGCCCAGGGGCTTTATCAATGAAAATTCGCATCCTTTTTCTTTCAGCTCCAAGTGAAGATGAAACTCCCTGAACATGGAGGTGATACTTCCATTGACTTCCACTACAAAAAAGACCTGGTTCACTTCTAGAGTGTCCTGTGAAATCATTGCTCTGAAAAGCCCCCTAAGAAAACAGAGCTATTCCTAGAAATGCAAAGTCCCTCACCAAGAATCTCTCTGGGCTGCAAGAGTTTCTGAGCTACGAGATTCCCCTGTTAAATCAAAACCAACAAAAGGTTGGATAAGAACCTTTGAACATATATGCAGATAAGCCATTTTGGGTCCCTGTAAAAATATATAGTTTTGGGTATCAGTCCCCCATACATGTCATAATTTATTATATATATTTTTATGAAGTGACGCTTTATAACCATGTTTAGGTGTTTGTATCAAGTATTGATATAATGTGCAGGCTGATATAAAATGAAAATATCAGGAGATGTCTGCATTTTACACTGAAATGAGTGTGCTTAATAATGCAGGCAGGGAAGTAGTACAGAATATTGACAATGACTTTAATTCATAAAGTTTTGGATGGAAAGGACTTAATGTGAAAAGAACCTTAACTTGAAAGGAAGATTCTCTGGAAAAGCACTAAATACAGAAATCAAGAATGTTTCAACAAGAGAGATGCTTTTTTGATTTAACCGTGATGTCTTTTTACTTTTATCTTTATGAAGGTTTGTACTGTTATTATCTTCTAAGAGGATTTTAAATGAATCCTTCCATTTTCATTTTCCCTTAGCCTTATTTCAATTAAAAAATGATTACACGTAAACTAGCTGATATTAAGCATTCCTCACTCCATCAAATCTACAGAAGAGTTTTTGAACACCCTACACTTATACCACTGTAATTTACCCCAAAGCATTTCATGCATTACAAGATATACCACCCCAAGAGTTGTGTGAGCAGATTTGACACCTATCACTGGAAAAGAAGCAGCAGATACCTGTAGTAGACAGTGGCTATCAGAAATATTATCTAAACCCTAATTTGGAATAAATACTTCTGCCTCCCCTCAAGTCACTTTTCAAAGGAGCATCAAAACCAAGAAACATCAAAACCATGTTTGTAGTAGCCCAAATAAAAATGCCAAAATCATACCTTGATATGCACATGATTTAGCAAGCCCTTAAACCATTTCTTATACACTACATTGATTTAATACTTATTTCATTGATCTATGAAGACACTATTCAATACCCAGCTGCACTATTTACACACAGGTACTGCAGCACTATCCTTTGCCCCTAAAAGGTGCCAGTTGTCTGGTTCTGCCCCCACAACCAATCCATACTGATTATGGTAAGTATTATCCTTCTCTACCCTCCTGGCTAATCCTGTCTCATTAAGCTGTGCAACTGTTAGCTGCACACAACATGCCACATCTCTTAACTGGGTCAGTATGGTACACATATGTAAAATTACTGCATGTGCTCTAATATACTTAATCAAATCAACACTAGCTGCTCAGTTTTCACTTCCTTAAAAACTGTTCCTAAGTGTCTGAGCTGATGCATTTAACAGTGGCTCATTTCATCAGATGCTGCTTAATACATATGCATTGATATATATATATATCATTTGTATGCCTTTTTCTACTATGCTGATCTCTTATTTTTTCCTGTTTTTCTATTTCACCTGCTCTAGCTTAAAGTATGTATTCACTGGAACACTCCAACTCCATATTAATAAACATAGTGGTTTAACCTTCCCTTCAGCATTTTAATATGTGGTTTTATTTCTCCCGAATGACTCAGATTAATTTGTTAATCTGTTTAATCAAAATCAAAGACAACTTTCCTTTCAATTCTAAACCAATCTAACTGCTTTAGAGTTTAAGCAATTGGCCCTTTTGATTTTAGTTTATGGCTGAACTAATATTAATCAAAGTAATTTACATTGAATATATTTTCAGATTGGGACCAAAAGTAAATATACATTTTTCCTTCTCTGCTGCATACCTTTACACACTTTGAATGCTGAATTCTATAGTTACATTGCCAAAATTGCAGTAACTTACCTTCATCATTGTAATAGCAATATAACGAGCTTCTTTTACTATCATTGGCTCATAGGAGGAATCAAGCTTTGGTGAAGGAAGTCCTCCAAAGGTCATATCACTGCTAGGGGAAACAGCTGTTGCAGGACTGCCTGGTATCCGCTGCACTTTTTTAACTTGCTCTTGTTGCAAAGATGTTTTTTTCTGAGAAACAGGAATAGCTTTGACTTCCACCTGTAATAAGATGTGGAAGAGGGAATATGATTTAGTGAGAAAACACACACACATTCTTTTAAATTTGATGCACTCCCTGTAAATCCAGCTGTGTCAAAACCCAACATATATGCACACTTAATCTGCAAAGCCAAGCACGGCATCTTGGGAAGATGCCAATGGGCAGGGGAGAAGCACCCAACTGACTCGGCACACCATCAGCACAGGCTGGTGTCACTTCTGCCAGTTCCACAGCACTCCCTGAGAAGCAGCTCACAGTCTGCTATGCCTAGCAAAGTTTTCCCAGAACAGAAAAGTGAAGCAGAAGAGAAAGAAAGCCTTCCAAGTGAGTGCACAGATTTCAGAGCAGAACATCATGGCCACTAGATCAGCAATGGTGAGATTGGATCCTGGCTGGCTCTGCCACCTCACAACCAGCACTGCACATTTATATCGTGCCCTTCAGAGCATGTTTTAACTGACTTTTCCCCCCAGAGGTAGCATGGATCTCCATTAGTGCAGGTAACAGCTAGCAGTACACAATTTTCAGAGAAAGACAGACCACGTGGAAAATAAATTTGTATGTTACTCATCTGCAATAAAGTGCAGGTGTTTAAATTCTGCAGTTTTCACACACAGTTTTCTGAACATTTGATTTAAATTTACCAAAACTTACATCACTGCATTGCACACTGAATGAGTCCAGAAGAATGATTAAATTGAATTAGAGTTTTTGTCACTTTAATACATTTGTATTACAGTGCATTGAACAGTAATAATAAAACCAGCAATTATTTTGATATTTTGACATATCCTTTTCCCGATTGACAGGAGAAAATCACTACTGAGAGTCTTACACTTGTTCTATCACTAAGTCAGAAATCACACAAGTTTCACTCAAGCAGTGTTTGTGACTAAGCTCATTCTTGAGTTATTGTTGGTGAACTGCTACTCATTTCTAGGTTTACAACTCACTATTACATCATATACAAAGAACAGATTTGAGAGCTTTTCTCACAGGAATCATGCTTTTGTAAAAAGTACTTCATCTACACTTGAGCTTTAACAAAACCAACCACTCCACAGTAGCAGTGGGCTTTAAAACACAGAAGAAACCTAATTTATTAGAACTACATGAAAACCACTTTGTGTCTGTTTTGTTTGCATTACTTTACTACTTGAAGCAGCACACTTTCATACATTCCACATAGGTTTTACCCCAAAATGTACAAAATTCTTCTAACTCTACCTGAGGCTGTCAAGAGCACCTCCTTTCCACTACTGAAAAACTGTGGTTAACTAAAGAGGCTGAAGGTAAGCACAGGAACACCAATCCTTGCCAGCTATCTTTATTAACTGCAAGGACTACAGGAACTTCCAAGTATTAGAACCAGAAAAGGCAAGAGTATTGTTCTAGTCTAAAATAAAGTGACCATAAGGTGGTCCACCAATGTGATTATTTTTTTCCATCACAAAGTCTACAGCTTATAATACTCTTTCCTGGCTTACAAATTAAAAAATGAGTTCTTGTCACTTTCATAATCACCATCAAACCTCACTTATGACTGATTATTTATGCAATTATACATGTGTAGTTCATTACAGGCAAGTTATTAATTTCATGAAATGGTGCTGGCATAACACAGAATTTAGCAGGTTTGTGGATTTAGATGTTAGAAAGTCTGACTACAATGAACTTCTGAATTCCACTTTCTGTCCAATACAAGAGTATGCTGTGGAATACCTATAATAAAAACTAGAAGATCGCAAGCTTAGGCAGAACAGCTAAGCTTACAATAATTACCTTCATATTAGGAACATGAACAACTTCCCCATACTGGTCTTTTGTTTGTACTGTAATAACAGTCGGCCAACCACACCGGATGTCATCCTTATTCAAAATCAGTGATGTTTTCTGAGGATCAGCATATGAATCTGGCTGCAGCCACCTACAGCAAAGAAAAGCATCTAACATTAAAATCTCTTACAGCCTCCAAAAGACAAATTCTTACTCTGTACAAAAGTGACACAGGGCTAAGAAAAGACACTAAACATCTGAATGTCTACATGGTTTTAACTAATGTATTAATGGAAACAATATAGCCAAAGAGTTTTATTTAACTAATACTTTAAATAACTATGACAGATCTACAGCCAATTAAAAGGACAAGCAACAGTGCAGTTTTACCTTGCAAGTCGTCCACCACTTGATCCTGGTACACAAGCAATGAAATCTTCCAGAAACGACTGCTCATTGCTTTGTACCTGCAGGGGAAGACTGCCTTCGAGAGCTTCCAAAATGGTTGGTGAGTGAGATAGTGCCAAGCCTTTCCCAAGAATGCCTGAGTGAGCTTTACACACCTTTTTGTTTTTTTGGCAGAGGTTAGGGGTTGAAAAGAGACACAGAACAGCTTTTCAGTAACATGTGCACATTTTCCCATAACCTGACACAATTGGTGAAAACACTTCGGGCATTTAAAAAACTGTTCAAGAAGAATAAACTTTACCCTGAAAAAGCTTTTTAAAAAGCCATCTCAGTCTATTTAACAATAATTTATGCCAAAAGAGGTTAAATGACGTTGAGTTGAGGGAGACTCAGCATTAACTCCCATTGTACTCAACAAAAAGCCATCAGCAAACTAGAACAGCAATCCTATTATTTGGGATTTTATTAACATCACTGCTCAGCTGAAAAAGTGATTTTATTTCTCTAATTACAAAGACATGTAAAAGACTGATTTTGGTAACATTTAAAACTTGCCACATACAGCAACTTCAGCCAAATGGATATTTTGAAATACTTGTCATCTAATGTTCTATGTGACATTGTAAATATTTTCTTCCAAGCAGATTAATTATTAAAAAACATTGCTTACTTAATACTTAAATACTTAAACACTAAATACTAAAACTAAAGACTTAAATACTAAAATTATGTATGTTTTTTTTTTTAAACTGCTACATAATAAGCTGGATTCCATTCTACTATAAAAGCCTTACAAATGATTTTCTTCTGTAGCAGACAGTTTCAATGCAATTATGTGCTTAAGTACATTGCAATGAATAAAAAGCTGCAGCATACCTGTAAGGCAGCCTCTTCAAGTATCTCAAGATCCTCTTCAAACTCAATACCTGCTGGAAAAATATAACAGTTGTATTATCTACATATTACAGAATATGAGATTCAATTCTCTTCTGTGAAGCCTTTTATATTACAAATTTCAAGTCTGCATAATGATGTATCATACTGTTCAATCAGCAGCTAAAATATTATTTTCAAATAACATAGTAAACATGCAGTATTGTGTAGTTCAGTGCACACACAAATGAACAATGCAAGTTACATAGAACAAAAATTTGGTGCTTATCTTTTTATCTCCAAGGCACTATGTATGGCAAGTCTTTGGATGTGACTAGATACTTTCAGAAAGATTTTGAGAGGTCAAGATGGTTTATGGGAAGCAGTATCTCTAAGTATGCAACAGCTACACCCTTTTAAGAGCTTACCTTTGTAAAATTATTTGAAAACCTGATAAACTCTGCACAATTTCATGAATCACGATTCTTCCTAAACCACAAAACTTCAAATACATACTATTACACAGTATTTATTTCTCACAAATCCAGCTCCAAAGTCTGATGATTCCAGGATGACCAGAATTGCCAAACACAGTGAAACAGATAAGGCTACCATATTTCTACTCTCTTTTAAAAACACGTCAAGCAATTCTACTAGTCAGAAGAAAGAGAAATAAGAAAATCAAGTCCCAAGGTAATTTTTAAAATTCAAAGAAATAAAGACATCTAAAAACTGCCCTCAAAAATAAAGTACTACTAGATTTGATACAATTAAGAAAGCAATAATAAAAAATACATAAATCAATTTCACACTGCTGTTTAAGTCAGAATCTTGGTCATAGTCCAGATCTCTCTCGGGAAGAAGTATCTTAAATTTACATCTTGAACTGGCAAGAAGGAAGAACAACCTTTTGAACATGGTAACTTGAACAGTACTTGGATATAACTCTCAAAGATACTTTTCCTAATATGTGAAGAGATCACTTTCTGGTCCATCTTCTTTTGCAACAAAATAGGTTTAACCTTATCAGGTCCATCAAAACACTTTTATTCCTAATATTTCTAGAGGAATACTCCCACAAATATTTGACTAGTTGCACAATGAATACACCCACTACAACAATTACTATAAAGTAAAACTGTAGAAATTATAACAAAGTATGAAAAGTCTACTAAAAAGGGCCTTGTGTGTATGCATTACAAGAAAGTCTTTTATATGATTATTGAGTCTATTATTTTGTGTAGTTCACACTCTTCCACAAGATGACAGGGCTGTGCAAATTAGAAATGACAATACTAAAGAACCATTTCATGTGCAGCAAAGAGTAGACGATACATAACCTAGGATGCAGAGAAAGAAAAAAAGTCTGATACTAAGGCATTTAAATGTTGCTCTAGAAAACAACAGCTTTAGCAATTTTTCTGCCAGTGTTCTTCTGAGACACCAGACAAAACACTCAAAGCAAAACTGCACACAACTGAAAACTATCTTAAAAGTCTGTACAGTATTTTCAAATTTGCAAATACTACTACTGTTGACTATAACTCCCCAGTTTTGTTTACTCAGAGGGTCCAGTGGTCTTGGAGAAAAACAATACATTATATAAGCACTGTAAACTTGCCAGCAACCTTGCCAGACTTGGTTGAAGTTCTTGAGCTGGTGTTAGATAAACAGACAAATCAATTGCCTTTAGATCAGTCATCAAGAATACTCCTTATAGGCAATACACCTATCCCTCCTCTCTTGCAGACCATACACAGCCACTTTCATACACAGCTGTGACTGTACAGGTAGCTTAACTGCATATTTTATTTCAAATTTCTATGGTATGGCATACAGTCAATCTATGTGTCACTCTTCTTATTTTAGGCATTTTAACAGAATAAACATAAAAAGCTCCCAAGAGAGAAGTACAAAGTATTGTAAAATATGGGAGATTAAGTTATGAGGATTTCAGTCTTCTTGTTGTTGTTGCATAGAAGAGCAGCAAAACTAAAAGAAGTCAACAAAACTAAGGAGCTTGAGGGATAAGAGATGAAGGCACAATTTAACCTGTAGAATTGCCTGTACTTTGGAGAGTGAAATCAAGATCTTCTAGTGCAATTGAGGTGTCTCCTTACAACATAAAGAAATTTGTAAACAATCCAAATATACAAGCAAAATACTGGACTAAAAATACAAAGAAGATTGTGTGATTATAACTCCACACTGATCAGTGTTTTCCTGTTCATAAATCCACGCTTCCAATGTAACAGTATCTGAGCTTTGATTTGTGTTCCTAAAATTATCTGAGCTATCCTATTATATATTATGAGCTTGTTTTTCCTATATCCTGATGTTATTTTAAAGAAATTCTATTACTCATAATAAGGCTGCACCATTAGAAGTTCTACCTCCATATTCCAAACTCATTTCCCTTACATTTTCAATTGCAGCTGGGTTACTATAAACCTCTATTTGCAGCCTCTGCTATAAAAATATGTGGTTTTTTTTCTAATTGTAAAAAAAGCTATAGTAGAAATATTTTTAGCAATAAGGTCTACAGATGAAATGGTCATTTTCAACTTGAAAAGAGTAATTTTAAATTTAACAATTCAATGCTGCAGGTATTTTTTAATACAGAGTGGTGTGGAGTGTGGGGAGAAAAAAACAGTGAAAGAAAAATACAAAGATGATACCTACACATTTATGAAGTACCATGAGGAAGCCGTGGGACACAGTTCATACAGTCATACTCTACCAGTGGATGGGTGAGTTCATTCAAATCTAAATTACCAGGTCTCCCTCCTCCCCATATGCACACAAAGGGAAAAAAGTAAGCAGAAAATACTGCCAGCTTTATTGTTTGATTAATTCAGTTTCAAGACTCAAATTAAAAGCAACAATAAGATTTAAATGTACTATAATTCAGAAAACATGGACAGTGATGAATTAATGAAGTATGTTCTTACCAATAGGAAGTGCTAAATCTTTCTTCATCAAAGCTGCTGCACAGGATCCTCCTAAATTTGCTAGTTCTTTCTCCAGCTGAATAATACCCTTAAAATGAAAAAAAAACCCCAACAAAATTAGTATCTCAGAAAATAGGATAATCAACACATTTTCCTGACAGTGTTTTATCTTAAATTTATATGTCCCAGTATTTGAAGCTTCTCAGCAATGTATTTCTTGTCATACAGCAACTGCCATGTTCTGCTGTGACATAGGACAGTGTATAAAAATTTTTAGAATAAAAAGGTATGTTTGAAAACAATTACTTATAATATTCTTTAGATGACAGACTTAAGGTATTGGCTAGCATGTTTTAGCACTGAGCATTCAAAACATGCCAGCAGCTTGGTTTGTAAATGCTTTAAAGGAAAACAATGATGTATGAATTGACATGGGGTTTTTTGCTTAACCAAAAGCTATTTCTATTCAAACACAGACTAATTAGATCATCTGTAGCAATTAATTTGATTTTGCTGAAAGCCAGTGGGACCACCATAGATAATAATCTTATGGCATGTTTTCTTATCTGAAATGTAAAGAAATTCCAAAGAAATTAACGTTCTGAAAATCTGAAGAGATGATTTAGCTTGAGCAAAATCCAGGAATAAGATAATGTAAATCTTCTGTGAGGGTTGTGTAAGCAAGATGCAGACTTTGTGAAGTCCACATGAACCAACAAGTCCAAAGACTCCCAGGATAAGGGAAGTCTTATTTTTCTGGACGTAGTATAAAACATATTAAGTGTTTTCAATAATCTCTTAAAATAAGCCAAGAGAAAGAACTGGGTCAAGGACATGAAATCGAATCTTCCTTTTGCAATAAACAGTGGTGGAAACGACTCATGTCCTTAAGGCAAAATGAGGAGACCACTGAGTAAGCCTGAGGTAGCCTAAATGCACACAGCATTTCCAAGGAGTCAGAGTTCTGGTGCAAGTGAGCACTGGAAAATAATGCAAGTACGTCATTCTATATGCAGTGACAGTAAAAAGATCCCACATCTTGGATCTCTGATGCAAGAGTAGGCCAGAATTTTAGGAAATCTTATATCCCTATCTCATATCACTGACATAAAACCACACAGTGTTTTTGCAGAGTGCCACAAACCACACAAAAAGCCATTTCAATAATATCCTGATTAAAGAATTCCAAATTAATAATGTCCTTAACAAAAAAAAAATGTTATTATTTATATAAAATTAACCTAAAAATATTTTGCTAACATAACTTAGCCATAAGTGGGAATACAAATTTTTTTACTCTCAAAAAATGTATTAGGTGATTTATTAGGTGAAGCAATTATAACTATCTCACTTTTTCCCTTACCTCATCACTTCCTGGACTAAATTCATATCCAATTGCGTAACATTTGAAACCATAAAAACAAGCTTTTTCATCTTTCACATAGTCTGATGCAGTCTCCAGAGAAAAAAGTGCTTCATTCCCTTAGAGAAGTAAAAGAATAAATTAATTTAATAATATATTCCTCCTCTTTGTGTGTTTGTTTCATGTAAGCATATATGAAACCCAGCCTTTATACGTAAAATATTAATTGAAACAACAGGAAAAACAAGCAGATCAATATTTCAAGCAAGAAACCTACTACAGACATAATTAACTTGCCAGATTAGATAAAGACCCTTCTTTAACTTTGTTTGCCAAGATAATTCTGCAGAAAAATCAAACTTCCTTTAATTACTGTAGTAACTCACATTACTAGTAATTACATCAGTTTCTATGTATTACCTGGCAATACTAACACCATGGTAGGCCATCCTGAAGATCCAGAGAACTTTTTCAGTTCAATCCATGAATTAAGGTTCTCATGAACAGAGGTATGCTTTGGTCCAAATCCCAGACTCTGTGCAATTCTGACAGGAATTAGTAAACGAAGAACATCCTCTGACTGAGCAGTACCACACTGAGTGTCAAACTCTATTGTTATCCACCTGACACATTCAGGAAAAGTCACCTACAACAAAGCAGTAGGTTAATTATTTCCAAGCTTTTTCGGTTCTCGGAGTTTTTCTTCATATTTACTTCTTCATTTCTGTTTGGCCTTAACTCTAATTTAGTCTAAGAAGTGATTTAATTATGTAATTCTGCACAATTGTTTTGGCATTCTTTTAATTAACATTAACTTACTTTATTCCTTGAAATTTATGTACACCTGAAATGTTTTGCAATTTACTCAATTATAATCCTATGTTATAACTTAATACTCTGTTTACATATTTGCACTGGCACCACTTGTGATTGTTTTTAAAGAATTCTGTACAGGTTCATTAAACAAAACAACCACAGACTACTACAAACATTGAACTCTCAAGATACCTTTTTCAAATTCAAACTTCAGCAAACATATGAATACCTGTTTTTTGCAATCCTAGAAAAGTACAGAGCAGCTGAATCCCACTTGTGAATGTGGCCTACAGTACAACAGTTCTGTAGCATATAGCTACAGAAATTCAAATGCAGTAACTACTAAACCCAAGGCTTTAGACATGCTCCATAAACTTACAGAAGTAAGCATTATTGCATCAGCACGATCACATGGTAACTACCTTTTCTGCAGTGGATGTCCTGCTGTCACACAGGACAAGCACTGGAATAGTAGAATAATAATTTATGTCCTGTTCAGACTCTTGATTATATGTTTGCAACTTCTGAATATTAATTTGACTACAACGGATTTTATGTATTCTTACAAAACATTGTTTTAGCATTAGGTAAGAAAGTCCGATATGTGATTATATGCTCTATAATAAAGGCTTTGAACTTCTACAACCTCTACAGTTAGAGCAAAGAAAGTCTGTATAACAGCAGAAAAACCTAAATTTAGGGACTTAGAGCAGGTACCTGAACTAGGAAGCTAAAACTTCACTATTTTCTACTATACTTGATGTAGAATTTTGTCCAGAAAGCAGTATAGCAATAATATAAGGAACTGTCTTCTATATTAGACAATATTAATTACCATCCACAGCAACAATTTTTCAGATAGCAAATGCTGACTCAAGAAAACTCATGTGCAGAGCTTTTAAGAAGCAGCATGTGCACTTAGAAATGGTGCTCACCTTATAGTGTGTAACAGAGGCAGGTTTATAGGGATGCTCACTTTCTACAACAGCATAATGATTGGAGGTAGTACAAGCTGAAAGCCCTTGCTCTGGCTGGTTTCCAGTGGTGCTGTCTGTAGACTGATTTGGGTTAAAAGCTGGAGGGGCATATTTCTGATTCAGAACTGCCACAGAAGGAAGCAGCTGTTGTACCAGGCCAAAGACCTCAACAGCAACCTGTAACATAACAACACATGTGTTATTAAAAAGTATTATAACATGGTGAAAACAATACTCTAATACTTCAATTTCTCTTCAGTGGTTGTTTGAACATTCTCAGAATATCACTAATAACAATTCATTCAGTCATTCTGCAATTCTGCATCTACACAATCCTGACAGAAACACACCAGAACATTAATGTCCTCCTCGAGACTACCAAAGCTGAAACAGGACTCTGTATATAACTGTGACATCCTTTCCGTAAAATAGCTTCTACTGAAACCTTGAACATTAACAAACAGTAAGCAAAAGTTCACAGAATGTAAGTACCATACTAAAGCCAAAATTCAGTTATACTTTATAACCATATTAATATTGGGGGATTTTTCAAATATTCAACATATTTTAATGTGTGAAACCTTAAGTATTGCACTGTTCCCTGTAATCTTCACTACATTTTCTAAGCAGATGAACACTTCTACAGCAAAACACTTGGTTTTTTTCAAATCCCAGTTCCATGAAGAAACAAAGTAACTAAAATCTCACAGTCATGACATGCTGCTAGATCTTAAATGGACCATTCTATTTCCTCCCCCTTTAAAAAAAAAAATCAGAAAATATGACAGAGCTCATGAAAAGGCAATAAAAGGCAGTAGTGCCTACTAGCTAAGGATTATCAACATTTGTAGATCTAGTAACAGATCTCAAGAGTGTCCCAGACCAGGCACATGCAAGAAATGCCATGGCACTGGAAAGAAATGTTCTTTTATTTATAGCTGATACCTTTCAAACTCTAAATTTGACAGAAAATATCTTAATTTAATGAGCAATGCTCATTACTGTCAAAATAAAATTAACGTAACAAACAAATAATTTCATCCCACCAATGTTCATCAATGAGCTGTAAATGACAATCTTTTCATTCTTTGTCTTTTCTTACTACTAAAGCCTGTCATATTTCTCTGCTTCCTTGAGGTATTTTTTTTTACCACGTTTGCAATTGAAGTTAAAGAAAAGGTCAGTAACTGTTTTTTAAATTCTTGACTCATGGAAGATTCATGGCACATGTTATCAATATAAACCGCTAATTTACAAAATAGTAAGAAATCAAGATGTTGAAATTTTCACAGCAAACCTTTTCCTTGCATAGTATTCACACATTTCTTAAGTAATTTCTCTTGAGGAGCATACCTTGGGAATAGCTGCTGCTACTGGTCCTATGTAGGCTATGATGAGGGGAAGCAGCATTGAAAACAGACTGGAAGAGCTGAGTAATTCTGGAATGTCTTCAGCTAAATAAAGATAATAAGAACAGAGGTATTATTAATAAACATGCTATGGTTCAAACCCCATCTTATTTTTTTGGTTTGCCCCTTGTGGGTTAAACGTCTATTTCCTAGATTATGTTTACTTCAAATTGTTTTCATTATTTAGGCACTATTGAATTCTAAGTCAGCCAAGTCCACCCAAGATAAATATAGTGTTATGTATAGTCCTCTGTTGAAAAATGTCCTTCTCATAGAGCATTATTTTATTGCATTCTTTGCCATTTTGTGAAGCTGTGTTCACATTTATATGAATATGTTCAATATAAAGTTAGCACAACAGTTCTCCCAGCCCTTCAAAATGAGTTTTATAGCACTATGTAATATACTGGATATTTTGGCTATGATGGCTGATACCTACATTTCTCAAAAAAGGGAAGTTTAAGTGCTTATATATTAATTACATAACCAGTCCTACTGATTACAACCTCTGTGCTAAACACTGAGAAAATCTGCAACTAACTTGTCATAAAACATCTTTAGGAAATAAAGAATCTTACCAGCTTTAATATGACACTTGCTAAATTGATGAGCAAATTTATACAAAGTATCTGACTATGCTATCACAAGCATAACTCAATGACATAAAAGTTACTCATAGTTTGATACCTACAGCAATGAAAGGTTAGAAAAATATTCTTTGGAAAGCAAAAAAGAAACATCCCAGCTCTTGTATTCAGCTCATATTCTACTATTATGGCTTGCTAGCAAAGTAAAAAGTTTTGAAAACTAAAGTAAATTTTCTCAAACCTTACCATCTACAGCAAGAGCTCTGTGCAACAAGTCTTTGGCTGCTCGTACAACTGCACTCACGACAGAAAGAGCCCTGCTACAGTTTTTGTCCTCTTCATTAGCTTTGTTCAACAGCTGTGACTGCAGATCACCATCATACTCACTCCTGGATAGTGGATTAAGTTGAAGTAAGTTCACAAATACAAAATTACATTTTAAAAAATTACTAATTTTTGGTGTAGAATAAGCAAAACAATTTTTGATAAAGCAATAAATAACCACAGAAAAACTATGGAGGATATTTTGGAGAAAATGTCTCACTGTTAGCCCTTTGCAAGAACTTTGGCAAAAAGTATAAAAGCATTTTGCTGCAATATTTCTTTTCTCTAGATGCCTTTTAAACCACAGAATTAATTTCTATGCTCTTCCAAAGCCAGTTCTCTCTCGGTAAAAACAGAGCATTGTTATTTGATAACAATGGTAAATGCTTCACAGAAACAAGTAAAACTTTGGTACTGGATATTTCTGCATTTTCATGAGAGACAAAGATTCTCCCTTCTTAATGATTAATTATGGCTTTGAATTACAGTCTTGGGCTTACACTTAACAAACAGTTCTTTCTTTTAAATCCACTCTCTATGTCAAATTAGGCTCTCCTAAACAACATTATGCATTAAACTATTTCATTATGGTTCAATTTGCTTTTTCAAAGCTATCAAATGACAATTGCAAATAATTCAAGCCTTCAATATGATAGTGATTAAGCCTTGCAATAGAAAAATAAAATCACTTAGTCAACATGTAAAACAAAATCTATCTGTTGTCTTTTGTATATCTTATGTGTGTCCATTATCTTATTTCAGGACTAGCACCTCAGAGAATTCAGAAATTTTACTTTGAGCAGTTCAGTGAACAAGGATAGCTCTCCTCCTCTGTCATGTGAATCAATCATTCTTACAAAAAGATTGTTTTTTCAAAGTGTCCTAGAATTGTAGCTTTGCTGTCAGGCTCAAGCCTTTTTCATTTGAAATTTTTAGCTACTGATGGTAGGTGCAATTCAACTGAGTACTTTTCCAACAAATCCCTCCAAAACTTTTTTGCCCTTACCAAAGGTGTGTTAACTTCTGTATGTGGCCTTTCTTTGCATATGCCTAAGAAACATTTCTATTGATATCTGAGCATCCTTCAAACAAAATGAAGTGTGACTTTTACAAGCTGCTCTATAATAGGTGACTGAATATTTGTTTCTTTGCTGTAGACAAAACTTCAAATCATTACGTATCAGTGAGTCCTCAAAATAAGTCTATAACCATAATCATGCAATAGAGAAATTTATCTTCTCCATGCAAACTACAAAGACATTGCAACTGCTGGGCTGTAGTCGCAATTGTTTTCAACATAATTTATTCTGTAACAGTTTCAACCTTGTACCACTAGTCTTCCGAAGGCTTCTTTGAATTTTATCAGTTGAAACTAAAAAACCTGATCTGAAGACAGGACTTTGGTGTGGGGCTTTTTCATATGTTAATTTATCATTGTTAGAGTGCCTTGAAGTTTCCATTACTGAAATTATGTCCTTTGCTTTTTTGAAAACAAAGAAATTGTTATTTCTCTTTCATTGTCTCTTTTACCCTTATAAAAGCAGATCACCTATGAGTGAGAATATTTGTTTACCATGTCTTTTCCTTCTTACATAATGATACTTTCCAATTATGATCCTTCATAAGAAAAGCCAAGATTCCAGAAGACTAAATCAATTAAAGTATCATGTATCATTAAAGACCTGCACCACTGCAATTCCATTCTTTAATAAGCAATTACTGTTTTTACTGGTATGCTGGATCTTGGAGCACATGTTCTAAGGCAGTTTAGAGCCATCATATATCTTCATATATACTATGATTATAATTTTGCTGGCCACTTTATTTCTTCATAGTTTACCTTCTTAAGAGCAACATGTTCATGTGCTTGTTAGTCTAAAATAAATCAGTTTCATGTCTTCTATATCTTTTATTATATACTCACTTCTCAGACAATTAAAGATAAAAGTAAATTACTATTCACTGATCCTTTTATTCCTTCCATCTTCTGTTGATCAGCCTTGTACTGCCAGTTTGAAAATCATGTCTTTATACAAATAAGGGTAAGCTTTTCTCTGCAAAAGCATTACCACAAGTGAATTCCCACTGTCATCCTGAAAGGCTGAAGGAAAGCTCCCCTGCAGGACAGTCAGATGTTTCAGCACTTTCTTCAGGCAATTGCAATTTCTCTTTTTATACCTTTCACCTCTAGGTAAGAGAGGAGACAGTTCCTATATAAACAGACCTTTCTTCAATACCTCATGCAATTATTTCTGGAAACTGAAGAACTGAATGAATTGGTATATTAAAAAACAGAAATTGAAATAGTGCATCTTATGAGTTACTCGTATTTAGAGCTTTAAGGTAGTAAACAATGTACCTTGTAAGCAGGTCAACCATCACATTATTTGTCAAATCAGAAAAAAATAGAGAACATAAAACAAGACTGGAAGAGGCATCACAAACACACTCTGGATGCATTTATTTCTATCACTTCTTAAAAAAAAAGACATGGTATAGTAGCGCTGTGATGGTTTTGTTCCCTTTTCTTAGAAATGAATCATCACAACACACAAACCTGTAATAAAGAATCTGTGGGATTTGTCCTCGTGTTTGGTTGGTGCCATTACTGCTCAGACTACACGTACTGAACGTAAATGTTACCCCATCTGGACACTGAACCGTGGTCATCCCACCATCGCCATTGGCAGTCCGGCTTCCATAATTCCTCAAACGAACTGCGTATTTCACATTTTCCTTAGAAAGGAGAACAAAAATCGGTTGCAGTACAAAACAAGTATGTAATGGTGTCATGCTATAGGAAAGTTATTATTTTACATTAATATTGGAGAGTTTGAAAAGTCCCTCAAAGCACTCTACAAATGAAATTAAACAGAAAAGATCCAGCATTTAACAAAAATCAGAGCTGTTCTATGCTCCCAAACTATGGACCACAACTTAAATTACTACTTTAGAGCCAGCAGGTATCCAAGGAAATTAACTATCAAGTTGCACAAAAAAGGTTGCATTTTCAAAAATACTCTAAAATTACTAGGCAACTATAATCATATGTGCTTATAAAAACTGGGATCTAATTTCTCTAACAGCTTTTAATTTATAGGCTGAAGTCAAGACCTCATGAAGTCAAGATCAACTTGTGAGTGTGCATCCAAAAACCCAAACAATTTACACTGACCATTTCCATTTTCTTATCTAAAGAAGTTGCATGAAACCTACAGATGTGCTTTTATTTTTTTTACCTTCAGTGGCACAACTTTGTCAAGTCTGATTTCAGCTATGTCACTAGGAGAATCATCTGTGGTATAAGTTCCTTTAACCAATTCTAAAGATGTCCATCTATGAGAATGAGTTGCATCTCCAGTATGATCACTCTGATTCAAAGAAACGAAGTTATTTTAATACATTTATAATGTAAACATGACACATGCAATTGTGCAACTTACGTTTCATTGCATAAATTTTTACACATGGCATTACAAACAAAAAGATGAAAAACATGTACAGAGTCAACAGTAAAGCCTTTCCTAAAGAGGAAATTACTGAGCAAAGGTTAATTTCCCATAGTAATTTATGCTTGTCTTTGGAAAAGATCAGAATTAGTTATAGTGAACAACTGTGTGAAAAGAACAGTAGTTTTGCTTCATTACAAGAACCCACAGCACAGTTTTATGCTGCTTCTAAGATAATACATCAACAGCACATGAAACATCTGTAGGTACAGTCTGATCATGCTGCTAGGTCATTACCCTTTTCTTCAATATTTGGTTATAAAATAATTTCTTATTTTCATTCATGGTTTACAGAGAGGTAACTGGTACTAATTTACATTGATCTCCAAAAAGTGAAAAGCCTCCAGTACTTGAAATATTACTTGGAATAAAGGAAGAGTTGAAGACAATAACCAAGATATGGACCCTACTAGATATGGTATGAAGCTTGTGGTAATACAAAAATCTTCACTACAAGCAAAAGCCCTATTACCAGTGCACTGCTTTACTGGTAGCCTAGACTGAATATGAATATATGACGTTATAAAACATACTCTTAAAAAACTTCTGAGGTTATTTTTGTTCAAATTGTTTTCCCAAATGCTGTACTTACATCATCAACTAATACCTCCAACTCATACTCATGAATTCCTCCTCCACCATAAACAGAAAATCCTACTACAACTACGCCAGGTTTGTCAACAGAGAAACATATTGCATCAGGGGATCCATTTCCAGTATTCCAGCTTCTTCCCTGGCTTGTTTTAGTGAATCGGTTTGGAGTGGATTTGACAGAATGGAGAGAATTTAATCCATCAACCTGTAGGAAGTTAAATACAGTTGTCAGAAACTATTCACTGCTAAATGTTAGACAACTTTAATAAAGCAAAATTTAGTGAATTAAATCAACAGATTTTTTAACTGGGTAAATTTTAAAATTCAACTCATAAGCCATAGAAGATGCCATTAATTAGCCTTCTAGTTAATGTTGACTAAAAAGAAAAAAGAGTATTTCTCATAATTAGAAATTAACTAGGAATAATCAGGAATCCAACTAGGTTTTTTAAAGTATTTAAATATATATTTTATAGCATAAATTAGCAAAAAACACAGATTAGCTGTACTAAAAGAAAGGTGAAGTATTTCTGCCTTAGGTAAATAAAGGTGAGGTATTTCTGCCTTAGGTACAGTCAAGATCAAAAGAGGGCAAAAACAGATGTTACATAATGGTAAAAACACCTTGAATCAAGATGTTATCAAAAGCTTGATTCTATCTGTGAGAAAAGCTTATTGATAGCACAGAGACAGTGACACACCTTTAACAAAGTCAAATACTTTTCTGTCACTTAATGAAGTTATAGCCTCCTGAAAGGATTGTGTATGTACACAAATATGCAGGCAAAAAGCAAAGTACTCAAAAAATTGCCATTTTTTAAACAATCTGCAGTATTCTTTAGCACTAATGAAGTCGCTAATTATAACAGTACTTCTCTAATACAGTGAATATATGCTTTTAAATGTATGCAAAACATCTGCACTACTCAAAACAGAGAATCCTAGAATCTCTAAGATTTGCACACCTACAAAATACCCATCCCAGCCTGTATCACATTCATAGTATGTTTGTCCTGAAAGACTTCTAAAAATTATTTTATAGGAGCTTTACCTCAGATCCTAGTGCTGATGCTGTAAGTTCACTCACAATACTAGCAAGCAGCCCACAGGTATTAGAAACTAGATGTGAAGAGAAAAGTTCATTTTCTCTTCTAAGGCTGTTCCGTACTGGCAAAACAACAATGACCAGCATCTTTTCCAGCACTTCCCGAAAGCTTGTCATCCCTGAAACATTTTCTTCACTCTGCAGTGTGAACAGAAACAATGACAAATGACATGGTTATTTAAAAAAAAACCAACAAAAAACCCAAACTTTCACATTTCAATTACCTAATACCTATAATATATCTGTGACTTCATGAAGATATGAAAGGTTCTAGAAGGTGGAAAAAAATTAAAATTCTCAAAGCTCTCATAGTATGTATTCCTCTGTCAAAAGAATTGATTGATGTCCTTAATTTCCTGTATGAGGTGGTGACAAGTCTTTTATTGCATTGGAAAGGTACCAGATACAATGTCCTCCCCAGGAGAGGTCTCTTCTTAATATCCTATACAGCCATAAAACCTATGGGCTTTAAAAGCTTACAATAAAACACAGTGGATATATAGCTACCTTCAAAACTGTTAATATGATTTTCTTCTGCAGTGTCTAAAACAGAAACTTGGAAGCTTTATTGTTTCGGCATTAGTAGAAAGAATCTTCTATGCAAAGAGGTAAGACAAAACCAGTGGTGGGATGATTATAAACACAGTTTTTCTTTGCTAAATGAAGACTATGAAACAAATCTAAGATTGGGCATTTATTGTGTCTTCTGCCTCGTAGTGACATCCACTGCTTTCGACAAGAAAAACAAAATCAGCTCAACTGATGAAAATCCAAGGTTTATCTTTCTCAGTTTTTTGTATGCCAAAAACAAACCAAGTAATGAACAAATATGGAAGACAATCAGGCAAAGCAAACCTGTAAAGAACACTTTTCCATCTTTTACAGTTAGGAGGCTGCTGTATCCAAGACACAAATATTATATTTGCATTTAGTAGTGCCTGGTGGCTTTTCCTTCATTAATTTGTAGAGATGCTTTCCAAGCCCATGAAAGCTTTTAGCACAATAAAGGCCTACAGGTGTATGTCCCCCAGATTAACTATGTATTTTATGAAGAGTAGAAAACTTCTGACCTTATCTTTTGCTCTAAATTTCTGGTAATGATAGATCCTACAACTATCCTTTATTTAGCTTTCTTGCATAATTAATAATTTCATACCCCTGTTGTCATCCAAATTGAAGAATACTGTTTAGTAGACCCATTTCCCTGATTATCTTTTATTTTATTATCTTTATTTATTATTTATATTTTATCTTATTTCTCATTTCTGTAAATCAATTCTAAAACATCAGAACTACAACAATACAGCATTAAAGAGCCGTTGATTAAAAAATTGTTTAATAACCTTTGCTAGAACAGTATGAACTAGGATTCCTTTACTGACCTCTTAAAAACTCTAGTTTGGGACATAACTTTTTATTATTATTTTATTACTAAAGTTGTGTTGACTCTTCCTCAAAACACCAAATCAATCTACATGTTCCTCCTTGTGATCATATGAAAAAACTGAAAAACTGCTGCAGAAAACACTACAACAGAATACTACTCCAAAGGATATTTCTTCCAATTTAATACTCCAAGATAAGAACCACGCTGCTTAGACATTCTCCAAAAAAGAAATAGTTGGACTATTCCAGACAAAAAGTTGAAAATTGTACAAAATAATAAATTTCTGAACTAAGCCTTTTAAAAGGAAAGCACTTAGTTAAATTCATGTACATCTTTATCAAGCAAAAACCTGCAGGTATGTAAAAGCTTTTTGTTGCAAAGTAAAAGAAATCATTAAACTTTTAGAAAACATCCTAACCTGACTAAGCTTTTCCATGTGTGCAACCAGAAGAGGAAAGCGATGGGCCAGAGCAGAGTCGTTCTCAGTGCTGACTTGTTTAACCATGGAGCGCAGCAAGGCCTCCCCGTCGTAAGCAATGGGAAAGATGGAGGTCAGCTTCACTGAAGTGTGGCACAGAGCAGACATGACAGCTGCAAGGAGCCGACTGCTGGACGTCTTGAAGTTTGCCTCCTGGATATCCTAAAGACATAAAAAAAAATTAACAGAGAAACTACTTTTGAAAGGAACTTTCTCTAAATTATTTTTATTAATTACGATAAAGTTGGAAAGCTTTTCTATGAATTTTACATTACCTTCCCTCATAAGCTTGAATTCAAATCCTCAAAACTGGATTAATTAGACTTTCTTGGTTGGCATATTTTAAAATAAACCTGTCTAATATTATTTTTAAAATTATGGTATCCTTTGAAGACAAGGCTTTTCTTATAATTAACAATTATAATTAAGCAACTTAATTAGATGAGTACATTAAAGAACATATTCTTCCTTGAAATTGTATATGTTAAATGAAATTGTATATGAAATGTTTGTTGAATATGCTAAATGTTTACATCTTACCACAAACAACCAACTACACTGTTTAGATGTGGGATGCTCATTCACAACAAGCAAATGAAGAAAGTTGCTGATTATAGAATAGTATTTCCAGTTACTTCTCATGTATTTGGCTGAATCAGAGCACTGCTGTAGTGTTTAATAATGAGGAATTACTCAAGTATTAGTGATAAAAAATACTACATGGATGCTCTTAGACAATATGCAGCAAAAGTAAGCACATATAAAGGCATGGCCTCAACACTGAAAAAGCAGGTGCTGACAGTTACCAGCACCACAAATTTTCTTCACTGTTCCACAGAGAATGTTAAAAATTAAAGAAGACTAAGTTCCTAGGCTCTTATTGAACTACATTTAGAGAACAACCCAAACAAAACCAGAAACAAATCCAATAGCCAATCACTAAAAAAAAATACAATACACAACAGAACTCAAGTCTCAAATCAAGATAAATGCAAAAAATTAGTTTTAAGTATTACTTGACTTCTATTTGAGCAATAGGACAATTTAAGCTATTATAGTTACTGGTGCCATTTTAATGTACCTGGTCCAAACAGTTCAGCAAGTCACAAAGACATGCCCACTGGAGAGCTGGTGTTGGATAGAATGAATGGAAGCAAGCTGTAAATGTATTATGGCACTCCTGAAGAACAGCTTCTAACAGACTGAGAGGCTGACTAAGATATCCTTGTGGATCATTGTCCAGCTTCACCATGCAATGGTCAACTCCTTCAGATAAAATTTTTCTCAGCAAGGTCCTAGTTTTTCCAATGCAGTCTGCTAGTTTGCTGGTTTCTTCTACAACTGCCTTAGCTGTAGCTAGAAGATTACATAAAGAGAAGCATTAAACATACAATAATTAAATACTTTCACGCTCAAATGCACATTTTACATGCAAATAGAAAAATTGGGAATTTTGCAACATTGTTGAATCTACATTCAGAGACATTAATTCCAAAAGTAAAACAGCGAAAGGGTGTTAAAATCTATCAAAGAAACCTCAGCATTAAAAACTCCTAATTTTCTGATCATTTATAATATATATTTACATATATATAATATATACAGTGTTTTAATGAGCATTGTTAAAGTACAGGTATGAAAAACACAATCTTTCAAATGCACACTGCTCACCGGCACAGGAAGCACAATGTAGAGAAATGGAAAAAAGAAGATACAAATAGTCCAAAACAGCTCAACTAACAAGTCAAACAGGAAATTACCTTTAATTAACTTAAACTTTTACCTTTTAACTTTAAAATACACAGGTTACAGTGTAAACATGTGGTACTAGGATACTTAGTTATCAGACAATTGAAAATTTCCTGTTTCTGACAAGTCTTTTAATTGCTCTAAAAAATCATCTGTGTGAGCAAATCTATTATATCCTACATGAATACTTAGATCAAACCATAAATATCCTGTAGATCATTTGCTAATAAATACAAAACAAGTGAACTGAAATACCTGATATTGGATATATTTCACAGGTGTAGACCCTCAGCAATCTCAGGCAGCAAGTGCCCACAAAACGCAACCTTTCTAAATCCAGAAGAGTAGCAGTGTATTGGAAACCCTTCAGCCCACGAAGCTCTTCAACTCCCAGCACCAGTGTTGTCCAACTCCAGTGAAGAATGCTCAGTAAAGATTCAAAGCATTCCTATTTCAGGGTATAGGGTAAAGACAGAATTAGTGTTATAAACTAGGAAATTACTGTTCTGCATCAGTATTAGACAAAAGGCAAATAGCATCTATATCTATGTTTCTTATGAAAACACATTTATGTCTATATACATCTATCATGCAACACACAAATTCTAATTTGCTTAAGAATAAAAAAACCTACACTGAGAATGCAAGGGACACTTCACTGTAATACCATAATAAAATATATCTATAAGCTATATTAGAATATTATGTGTAAAAACCTCTCAGTTATTTAAGAACAAATGTATTCACTGTAATGGAGATTTTTCAGTAAACTACTTGATCTATCTACAGAACAGTGCAACACTGACTTTTGACATAATATATTCTTGTCATAAAGTATTATCAGGGCTGTCTTCACTTTGTTCTTAAAACAGTTATGATCTGCCACTATATGACATTTACAGACAAGTTACACTTGGCAGCTACACAGAAGCACATGATAGTTCACAAAAAATCTGAGTAATTAAAATTTTTGTTTCTACTATTATTATTGTATGTGGTAAATAATTTCATGAAGAAAGCAAAATAAAAGTATTTTGTGTTGAATATCAAAATGAAATCTTCAGAAAAAGTAAAAAAATAAGATATTCTATCAGTGTACCTAACTTTTGCTTGAGAAAGCTAGCAGAAAACCACCACTGTTTTCCCACCTACATCTTTCAGTTTCCTAATCATGTATGAACTTGCAGGAAACACAGAAGATTCTTGATAGTACTCACCACTGAGACAGTTCTGGCAAAAGATCTCTTCAAAATATGTACAGGTTCACTAGTTTGCTGTTTTCCTTTGGATGCACTGCCATCACTTGTTGGCAACCTGGAAGAACAATTTTAGAACTTACTTGAAATCTCCAGTTTTTACTTTTAGTAGAGTTTTGGGTTGAGTTTAGTGTTTTGTTTTGGTTTTTAACTTTTTGTAATTTTTTCTGTTTCTATTGTTCAAGTGGGAAGAAGAACCAAAGCGAAAAAATTTTAATTCTCAAAAAAATGGCCAGTTTCAACATAACTTTTTCTAGTTCCCTAATCATTCTAGACCAGTAACCAAGTAAGTATCTTGAATTCTGTCAAACTGGCAGTACTGTGACAACTGAAAATGAGGTTGAGATTTAATTATATGCAATTACTACAAGTATCTACCGTATTTCCTTAGATGATATCAAGACTAGAAATGCTATTCTTTAAAAGAATGCTGGTTTTGTGAAAGGAAATATATGTGGAGGTTAAAAATACAGACAGCATCTATCAGTACAGTATTTTCCCTTTTGTGCCACTCCATGGTCTTCCAGACGTTTCAAGGCTTGTTTGCCTTTTAGCTACAGCTATTTCTCTACAGAAATCACATAAATGATGAATATGTCATGCCAGGAGTTCATATACATCAAAATGAAACCTTCACCTAGAAGGACAGGGCATCTATGGAGAGAAAGCTTAATGGAAGAACTCTTCTGTGGAGGAACCTTGAAAAGGACATTCTTAGAAAAGGACAGCAAGAGAACTGGTATCAAAATAGTCTAAGTTTCAGAATCAGCATGAAGGCCAGGGGAATTATATACACACACAAAATATAAAAATTATGTCATGTATCTAGCTGAGGACATCTGTAAAATATACTATCAACATAGTGAAAGAGTTCCTGATTATTAAAATACATAACATTTATCAAGGCAATGAGAAGTTTATGGTAAATTATTGTAAAGCACTGTAGATTTTGGCTTTGTTTCATTAACATAATGTGTTCAAGAGTATACAGTTCCTAAACCGAAAGTGACCAAATAGAGCACTCCCCAACTAGCAAAAAATATTACTCATGTTATATGAAATTGTGAGATTCTATGGATGTAAATGAAATGTAAATGACTCATGCAGGATGACTGCAAGAAAAGTAGCAAGGAAGAAATGTGGATATAATTTCATTACTTTTCTCAAAAGCACTAAGTTTTCCCTACATTTTTCAGATAACAATTTCCTTTGCTTAATACAATAATATTTTCATGAAACACAGTGATAATGAATTTAATATTTCTATTTAAAAAAACCAAACATGTCAGTAAATTGCTCCAGAGGTTAAAGTATTACCTGTATAGTAACTGTGGAATCTGCCCTGCGTTCACATCTGTACCATTATTCGATTTCTTGGAACTTTTAAACTGAAATACAACACTGAAAGAGAAATAACCTAGTTATTATTCAAGTCTTATTAGAGCTCTTCTTTTTCAATAAAATGTACAGAAAAGAATATACCCGTCATCTGTGGTAATAGAGGCCTGTCCATGAGATCCACAATCACTGCTAGGTCCTGACACTCTTGCCCAGGCTACGTACCACCAGCCAGCTTGCAGGAGTACTGGCTCATCAAACATCATTGCATATTTCTCTCTAGGAAAAGTAAATTTTGGAAAATGTTAGCTGTAAATTATTTTTTATATTAACTTTTAACAAATTGCACTCTAATTATTAAAAGAAATTGAGAAGTAATGGTATTAAGTTGTATTTCAAAGTCAAAAGTTTTTAATCCAAAATATTGTAGTAATTAAGAAATAGTAAGTCAGAAGGACCTACAATTGCCTGAGTCACACTTGATATTGAATTGTGAACAATCATATCAATGTCAAACAGAGTAAGAAATTGAGCTAAATTAACACACATAAACCCTATTACATTTAATATATAATACTGCAAGCAAAGTATTAATTATAAAGTATAATATAATACTGATTTCAGAAAATGTTTGCAAACGACAAAAACTTATACATAAATTCTTAGTAATTACAATAAGTAGTAAAGAAATTAATAGAATATATATTTAGGGCATTGATATATAAGATTTAAACCTGAAAGAATTAATCACATATAATTTAAAATTTAAATTACTTCATTAAAGGGAATGAAAAAGAAGCTACAACATGGCTAAGCCAAACCATATGCACAAAAGAGCTGCTGCAGTATTTTGTCTTGTGGTCTCAACATAGGAAGAGGGGATTTGACTGGAATTTATGCAAGAACAAGCATTTGATTATTTGTCATCTTTAAATTTAAATACTATAATGGTTTGGGGATGTTTTTGGTGTTTTGCTATTTCCCTACACATGTCAAATATTTTACATCACTTGCTACAAAATTCTAATGATGAAGACCATTTCTGTTGATATTAAAGTGATACTAAAATGTGTTCAGGGAAGTAAAAATAATGATCAAGAAACAGGTATAAGTAGGCAAGCTAAATATCTTACCTGGCAGCACAATCATATGCTAAGACATCTGTCTCAGCAAGGAGGTCTCCATCTGTCTCATGGTCTCCCCCATCTGGACCCAATTCAAACAACTGGTGAAGTAAGAAAAAAAGAATTATGTCTTAGGTGTTAGAAACCTCATAATATGACGTTTTCTTGTCTGGCATTCTGGAAATTGTATACTACTCTTCCTTCTCAAAAATAGCTACTACTTAGTGTCACTTACAGGCAAAACCACATTTGGAAGTTGGGCATCAACTGTTAAGAAATAGCAATTGACACTGACCTATCAGACTTATGTCCAGATATATTTTTAAGTGGAGAAACTCCCTAAATCCTGCAAACAAGACAAAAGCAGATTATCTAGAAAAGGCAAAGTTGCAGGTTTTCCATCACTGACTGAAATGCACTGTATAAGCATAAGATATACTCAGCTTCTCTGGAAATGGACAGTTTGACATTTCAGCAGAGACAGTTTATAAATAGTTGGTGACTGGGACAAAACATGATACCTAAGAGAACTTTATTTTCTTACTTAAAAATAATTTCTATGGTTTGATGATTTTGAAAAAGGACCACAATACATGTCTATGACTTCTCTTGCAACCACCTATTTAATACACAGCCCACTTCTGGCAGGACTGGCAGATCTTATCTTGACTATATAGAATAAACTAGAATAAATTGCAACTACTTATTTTGAATTTCCTGTTGACTTAGGCTAATGTTACTGCTAAGTGTGTCATCCATTTCCCTAGAACAAACCTCAATACCTATTCATCTGAAAATAGAAGTAGAAAATTAAATAATCCACTAAATGAAAAGTAACAATAACATGTTCTGAATATACAAACATCTAACAAGTATCTCACCTTAATAAGTATAGAAGCAGAGAACACTTACCAAAAACCAGAGCTCTGACACCAGTGTGTGTTTCTGTGAGGCTTATTTATCCAAAGCCAGATTTATTTATTTTAGAATAATCAGCACACTTACTCCAGCCAAAATCATGCCTGTACTTGGCACAGAGTGAATTGTATTTGGTGCCGTTTGCTCCCAGCTGAAGAATCCCAGCCCAGAAGTTATCCAGACAGCAGTTTGAGAAAGAAGTGGCAGGGAAAGTGGAAAGCAGTGGTTCCTGATAAGTACTCTTTTTCTGCTTTTGAGAACAGCTCCTCATGCATCACACAGGATGTGATTTTAACCTGAAGCCCACAACACCAATTTTTTGCTGGACCTTGGAGCTTTGTGTAAATAGATCACAGAACCATTCAGACCTCTAAAATGGCTGCCCAAGATCTCTAAAATGGCACAGCACTTAGTGAAGGTAAGAATGGGCCAATTCATTAAAAGAATGATAATTCTCAGCTCTCTACTTCATCCACTGTGCTTGTATAATGCTTTCCACACATGGTATACCACTCATTCATCAAGAAATAAAACGAATCATGGTTTTACATAACATTACTGAAAGTTGTGATTTTGAGACATACTATTTCTTAAAACAAAACAAAAACTCCTACCTTTATTTTAGCAGTGTATTCACCTCTACCACCAAAAAGACCAAGACCACCTAGCAATATATCTGTATCAGCACAGAAACGGATGGCTTCTACTGAGTGTGCTGAATAGCCCCAGCCTCCTCCATGACCTGCAGAAAAAAATCCCAACAAAAATGAAATTAATCTTAGTCTGTTGTTCTACAAGCCAATCAGCTAATGCTATGAAATTTTAGTGTGTACATACTTTCAAATCTGTTAACAACACTATAGTCTTCTTTAGAATAAACTTTCATTACTGCTTGAGTTTCTTCTTCTGTATTTGCAACACCCATTTTTAAGTCCTGCATAGCAGCCAAAGTATCCAGGCAACCTAAAAGAAAGCAAAACCAAAAAAGAAACCAAATTATCTCACTGTTGATTATAACAATTAAAATATAAATGAATACTAGTTAAGATAATCAAAGCCATCTAACTGTTTTGTCCCTACACCACACATACGCTACCAAGTAGCTTTACACTTTTGATTAGGTAAAGGGTCAATGCTGCAGACTCTCAAGGCTTCCTAATGAACACAAACTTCATTTATAATCCAGATTAATGAACAAATCTGATTAAACCTACTCTGAGACTTCTCCAATGGCAAATAAATTGCCAGTAACAATTTCTTCTCTTTTTCACTTAAAATATTACCCAAAAAATGTTGAAGTAGGAACCGAATCATGAGCAGATACTAAAGTCTTCACAAAACGTGTTTTGTTTCATACACGTAAGTACCTAACATGCCTTCCTTTGATACAGACAAAAAAGAACTGTTCAAGTTGAAAACTATCACACCTCTAGCACACAACGAAGTGAGAAGGTCAAGGAACAGACAACTTATCATAATCACTGGACAAGTGAGTTTAAACAACTTACAAAGCTGTGTTTTGAAGCAGCTGGGTATGTTGCATATTGCCAGTTTATACATGAACACACTATACATGAAAACACTTAAGTTTTGCATCTTTAGACTACAAAAACTACAAAAGGAAATAATATTTCTCTTAGTGACTCATTATACACAACTGAGAAGATTTAATATACTGCATTTACTTTAAAATAAAAATAAATTATTGAAGAACCATTTTTTCAGGTTCAAGGTTTTTTTTTTTGGTTTTTTTTTTTTTTTTTGAGATTCCAGGTTAAGAGTACTGACTTTATTCCACAGACTTTTAAAAAAAGATCATCCATCTAGGCAGGTCTCTTACTTTATTATATATATCTGACAAGTTTCACCAGAACTCTAAAATCCTCCAACATTATTAAGATGGCAGAAGATAACTTTTATAATTTGACTGAAGTAATTAAGAGCAATGGTGAAAGACAGCAAAATTGCAACTGAAAAAGTCAGGAAGTTTTCAGATTACAATTTGTTTATACATTAAGTTATGTTCCTTTATTTCATCTAAGGTTCTGACTCATGAACTATAAATGTATACCTAGAATATGCAAAGCTGCATGAGATCTGGTGGTTAGAGCTTTGGAACCTGTTGGCAGAGCAAGTTCTGGACTCAAAATACTACACCGGGATTGCATATCTGGAGCTGAGGGAAGCCTGGAATCAGCAACTACTGCATTGTAACTCCACAGTTCCCTGGCATTTGGGCGAAACCTAGAGCAAGAGAAAGCAGAATGAACAAAACCTTTAATCTACTGAAAAAATACAAAACATTACCAACAATCACATTTTTAAGATATTTAATGTAAAATGTAGATCTGCTGGTATCAACTCTTGAAACTGAGCATCATTATTTCAAATACATGAAAACTTTACTAGGTTAACATTCCAGCAAATGAAAAGATACAACAACATTATTATACCTTAAGTCAAAAAGTCATATTATCGCTTTAGAAATTTCAGGAAATATTAAGACATTTCTCAAAACTAACAAATGTTAAAACAGTATTATCTATTAAGAAGTGTGAAGTAACTAGCAAAGTACTAAACAGAATGGCAGATGTGCTCAAAAATTTTGAAGATACCAAGCAAAATTAAAAGGCTTACCTTCAAATAAGAGAAAAAAATCCTGAGGAATCCAATATATTTTGTTTGGGCTTTTTTAAATGGGTAACATCGCCTCATGATTTTTTAAGGGATTATAAAAAAGGGCAGCATAAACAAGGGAATACAAAGACTTTCTATAATATAGATTAACACATACAAAAAAGATGAAATCTTTGAAACCACTACATAAAAGGAAAAAACAGTAAGAAGACATAAGTCTATGGGAGAGTTCTGAAGAAGCAAAAAAGGAATTTTCATTCTGTACACTTTTAAAAATCTAATGGAGAAAGAAAAAGTTTTAACTAAAAATATTTAAGGGTACCATATGTATTCAGGATTTAACAAATTAGCAATGGTCAAATTTATACACACATGTGACATTCCACATCCACTTGAATTTCACTAAGATATTGAGTCACAAAGCTTTGAAGAAATGTTTAAGCTGCACATTATCAGAATATTGTCTCTGTACAAGAAATTGAATCCATCACTTAAATAGGCATCAATCAAAATGCCCAAAAATCATAATATGCCAAGTATTTAACTACTAATAGACATATTTATTAACGTGTCTCTTCTTCAGACTGTTTTAGTATTTTGTATTGAACAAGAATGGATATAACAGAAATAAATAAGTCTCAGAAAATCCACTCTTAAATTAAGTATTTAAGCTCTGGATTTAGCTCTACAGTCCCCGAAGTACTACAAGACATTAAAATATCTCAATTCATGTTTACCCATAATATCTAACATATGACTTTGTACTTCCTCAAGCTGAATAACCACTTTTTTGTCTTCAAGTTGAGTATCATTACCTTGCCCTCCCCTGAAACTTGCAGCATTCCCATGGCCATTGATAACTGGTTTATTTCGCTAATTGAGTCTTTCAATGGATTTAAACATGCTGAAAATACAGAACTCTAAGGGATATGGGTGCTATTCTTATTTCTAATCTCAGCATACTTTAAGAACTGAACCAGTGAGATTCAAACAATCCTGCAGATGTGCAAAATCTACAACTACAACGATCCAAGGTACTTCCTACGTCATACAGAAACGTGCCTGGCAAACACATGCTTCAATGTTAATTGGCTGTTAGGTACTTAATCTCAATTCTGGATGAAGACATCCAAAGTAGGATACAAGTAGCTTTTAAAGACAGGATCCTATGAGATACCATATTTTCCAGATGAATGTTGACTAGCTGGTTCCCTGCACCACTCTAACTTGCTTTGTGTTCAAACAACTTAAATATCATTACACTCTTGAACTCAAATGGAAGTTCAGATTTCTCTCCAAATCCCAGCTAACATATAGAAGAATTATAGAAGAACTGGATATTATGATTCCATGTTGGAACAAAGGCTTATTATCTACACTTGCTCAAACACTACACTCCAAAGACTGAAATAAATACAATTGGTCTGAATGTCTATGCCATTTAAATAAACACCTTTCATTTGACCTCCCAAAATGTCAGAACTTAAAAAGAATACCATTGCTCCATCCCTCCTCTAGTGGTCTTAAACACTAATGCCTGACAGAAGAACAACAATTTAAGACACACATATGGCAGCTGAATATGGCAAGGAAGTTATTCAGTCAAGTGTTAAGAAAGGGATTTAAGAGAGCAATCAAAACAGATTTGAATCCCCAAAATATTATGAGACTGGAATGAGAATGATGCAAAAAAAGAAGTTTTAAAAATGGAGGCAAGAGAACATGTTTGTTTTGGGCTTACTTGAACAAACCATCCAAAAATGTGAAAAATATTTATGGAAGACTAAAAGTTGTTTTTCATTTACAGGGAAAATAAGTATAATCAAATCTCCAGCCATGCAAAGTATTTTAAAAAGGACTTATATATTACTATTTTAATAGCTATAATCCACACTTGCCTCCAAATAACATCATAGACAGGATCCAAACACACACCAGAACCTTGAAGGTCTTCCTGCTCAGAGTCATTGAATGTTTTGCAACTGCCATCTACTTTGTTTATCAGAAGACATTTAAAAGGAGGAGGCTCTGATATTGAAGCTGGTACCAAACCTAGATCAGGGAGCAAGAAGAGCAAAGAGAAACACACCACTCATTAATCCTTCATGCTTAGAAAATTAACATGTTATACAGTAGGGAAGAACAAATATACTGCTGCAACAAAAAAATGAATGGTGGTAGGATTTAAATGCAAGTGAAGGTTAAATTTTTGCATTATTATTTTTAATAAAAACCATCTTTCTAATAAAAGGATCATCATATGCAGTAAAACTAGAAGGCAAAAATACAAAAATATTTTCATTCCCTCCATCCATGTTTCTGACTTGTTTCTCCTCTATTGTTTACACAACTGAATCCCTTTTCTTCTCCAGTACTTCTCTAAGCATTTAAAATAATACAGAAGAGTTCTTGCCTATTATATGCCTGCTTGCAAATATTTCTGATGTAGCAAGCACATGAGAATTAATGAGAGCTTCATCGATCCGGAGGAAAGTCTGGTCTCCACTCGCTCCAATCCACGTAGCTTTGCGCCCATATTTGGAACCTATGTTAGGCATAGGTGCTGGTTTTGCATTCCAGTAGGGCATATCCAGAATTGGTCTGCCAAGTTGACCTTTCTGTAGAAAGAATGCAAGAATCAGTAAGTGACAGTAATAGTTAGTCTCAAAGATGGGTAAATTACTTCAATAGGTCTATCACACAAAACTGGTAAGCTGGAAGAGAATTTACCAGAAAGCTACCTTCCAAACACAATGGCTGCTCCAAGTGAAGCATTGCACATCTAACTACAAGGAAGAAGTTACTGACAGATATACTCCTCCCTTTTCAGATAGGTTTTTGAGTGAAGGTTTTGTTATATACAACAACTCAAACTCTCTGTGATGGATAACCCTTCTCTCCATATTCAGAATAAAATATAAAAGCATTGTTTTCCTACAGTGTTCAATAATTGATTAATGTCAGCTCTAAACAAGGAATAGATTCATATATATTCAGATAGTCTGAGTTTCATTCAATTCTGGATGAAGTTTTATAGAGCAAATAACTCTTGAAAGTACCTAGAAATCAATTAGTACATCAAACTTGGGCTAAAAACAGTGCCTCAGCAAGGACATGCTTATCTGGAGGTCTAGGGTCTTACCTCAATGTAAAACTAGTTACTGAGATGGGCCAATAGTTCTTATACTGCACCTAAGTATGTAGAAAACTGCTGCCAGAAACCTGCTTATGCATCATCTACCTCCCTCAGGCACAGAAAATGCACTGTATGCCAATGAAGTTAAAATTATTAGAGAAAAAAAAAATGCATATACAGTAAATGTCTTCTGTTCAGCACATTACTCATCTTTCTTCATAACAACATAAGTAAGCAAACGAAGATATTTTCAAGTAACATGCTTTGTCTTGATTTTATGAAGCTTTCAGCAAACTTTCCAGTACTACAACATTAAAAACAGACACAAAAATCAAGTGGTCTAAATATGGCCTAAGCTTACTTTTTTCTTTTAAAGAAAGTGGAAAAAACTGTCAGTCAACTGACAAGCTTTTACACCCCATTTTTGAGAGTGAACATGGTTTTTCAGGGGCCAAGTTTCACTGCAAGACAACGAAGCTTAAACCTTTACATGTCCATGTCAGTTTTGACAGGAACACAAACACCAAAGCTTTTGATTAAAGTTTGAAAAACAACAAAATATTACACACAATTTTCTTTCAGGGTATGACTTTCTACTTCCAAAATTTCACTCTCCACTTTTTAATTTTTTTTTGTAAAAAGATTTCAAAAGTTGAAATCTCTCTTCTTTTGTGTTTGACAGTACATAGTTTTTAAAGCATGTAAAAATAGCTCAATACTTATATGCTACAAGGGGCATCTTTGCAAACACAGAGAGGCGCAGAGGGAAGTAAACAATGTTTAAATGCTTGTTTAATGAATATAAGAATGGATTCCACATGGACATGGGGAAATATACACCATGTGAATACGAAAGAAGACCACTGGAGTTGTGCTGTTTTGTACTGAGCAATAACCTCTCCCCTCAAGTGTAAGCAGAACTTCTGCAACTCACTGCTGTTTCTATGGAAGAACCCAGGACACTTTTCTCTATCAAATGGAGATAGGTAACAGAATAGGCAACATTTACTTAGAACCAAGCTTGAAACATTAAGAGCTTGAGGAAACTGGTGCACCTTATAAAATAAGACTGCTTTAAATCACCATCTTCATTAAAATATAAAAAAACTCCAAGAATGCCTGGCATTATGCTTTTCTAACCAGAACAATATTAAAGGCTACATTTTAAAACACAGCAGGTGTTAAAGACATGTAGAAATCATGCACAGTTCTGTAAGAGCAAGTATAAGCAGCCTTGAAAGGTCTCCGAACAACACATGAACTACTAGCTTATTCCCATAAGCAATTAACATTTCCTTACTGAGAAACTTCCAAATGTGAAAACCTGGCCATCCATTAAGAGAATAGCTGTGTGGTTGCTCCCAGCAGTAACTTGTGTACTAGGACCTGGTAATGCTTGCACCAAAGTGGGACATCCCCTAGATAAAAATAAATTAATTCTATGTCAATACATGGTCAGCAGCATTTCAAAAATACATTACTATTACATGTATCTCAATTGCCATTAAATATATTCACTCAATTCACATACTATAGAGTTAGAGCCAAGAAACATCTTGCATATTAAACCAACAGAGGTTTGAAAGACTGCACCAGATAGTTAAGTTTTTGCCCTTCTGTTACAGGGAAACAAATCAAGGAACTTGTCTTCAATTAAACTCAGAAATTAGCAGAGAATGGGAATTATGAATTTAATATATAATTCTAGAATTACAGATGTGTAGATACAATAACATATACATGTGTGTATTTTTGTATGAATACAAAATATGTTGCAATGGACTGTAGCAGTAAAATATGTTCAGAGAACTCTACTTAAGCACTTAAACCTTGGAAACAATCAAAGCCTTACATGGCTGATACTCCAGTACAGTTACCAGAAGCAATATTGCTACAGCGCTCTCAAGATTGCTGGCTAGGGAATTGTAAAAGAAATAAAGGTCTATTTCTCTCCATCAGCTCGTCTCCCATCAAACTCAGACTCAATAAAAAATAGATCTGACCAAACTTTTTCCTGAGAGATATGAAAAGGTCTAATTCATTTGTCTCCCAAATATAAACAGACATAACAAACTTTCCATTTCAGTAAAAATGAAGAGGGGGAAATGGCATGGTGATCAAGATGCAAAGAAAGAAAACTTGAACTGATGACTTGAAATAGAAAGAGCACAAAAGATAAAAAGTGTGACACTAAAATTTTCAATAAAATTTCAATACCAACAAAGATAATAGAAACCTACATAACTTTGTATCCCATAATGAATGTCTACCTAGACTTAATATTTCCTGTGGAGTTAAAGACTGAATTTGAAGTACAAGTTATTCCCACATAATTTTATGTTTGGAAACTGGGCTCAGTTATACAGAGGATGACAGCACTTAGTGAACTTACTTTTAAACACAGTTTTTCAAAGCAGGGTAATCTAAAATAAGAACAGGTTGTTTTATACTGGAATAAAAAAAGGTCAGCCAATAGTTACCTAGTGATTGTTTAGCAGCTGATGTGCTAAAAGATGGTTCATCTCAAAGTTCTGGTTTTGGCTGAATTGCAGGTAAAATAGAAGTCAAGAAAATATGAGGAAAGTGAAGCATCATGTTCAGCAGAAAAAGGGTAGATGGGAAGATGTAAACATATAAAAATGTAGAACAGAGGAATGTAGCATGAAGACAGGTTGATGACCTGAGGAAGGATGAACACAGGTAGACAGAAAAAGTATTCTTTGGTGGTAAACTTAGCTTTTAATGGGTGACTAGTGGAAATGTAGGGATTGAAGGACAGAAGAAAATTAAGTAGAGGATGTACAACGTGACACTCAAATTTAGGCACTTATCTTGCTGTATAGGCACATGGATTTGGACATCGCTGTGATTATACACAGACACAGTATAGTTTAGGAGCACCAATGATGAAATTAAAAAAAAATCTTTACATTTGTCTCTCATTAGCTTTAAGGAAACTCAAAAAGGCATCAATATATAAATAAAATGTAACTAGCAACTAATCCAAAAGCACTCCTGTTAAAAGGAAGTGTTTTTATCATAAGGTTTCTCTTCCTCTCCCTCAAAATTATGATAGGTGCAGGCTTATGAAATTATCAATCACATCTTTATTTGGAATTCTCAATCACATCTTTATTAAAAAAACAGTGAATATTTAATCTCTTAATGCTTAAAAATGAAGCTATTATCAACATAACTATTTATCTTGACTATATAGAATAAACTAGATCCAATTGAATCTATCAGCAATGTTATATGAATGCAGTGTTTGATAGCCCCTTGGCAACAACAGAACAAAATCAAATAAGCAACTAATGCAGAGAGATGAAATCCACTACCCTCTTAAATAGCTTTTTCATTAAGATCACCCAACTTTCAGAATGGCAAACTATAGTCTATGAGTTCATTTAGAAATTTACAGCAAAAAAAAAAAAAAAAAGACACGTAACTACATCATAAAATAAACATGAATTGCAAAAAATTAGTTTTGACTTCATAAAATAAAGAGGGATTTCAAAAAATACAGCAGGCAGTTTGACTAGTGCACATGGAGTTTAAAACCTGTGATACTATTGAGTATTTCCCTATCCCCCTGAAACTCAACACAGGAAAACTCAGAATAGACACTGAAGAGTCTGAGAGACTCTGGGCAAAGTTTTAGCAACCAAAGTTTCTCCATCTGAATCAAAGAAAACAAGGACTTCTGGGATGAAGTGGAAAGACATGCTGGTGTCAAAGTCACAGAATGTTTGGTCAATCACAAAAGGACAAGCTCAGCTATAGAGAAAATAACCTGAGATTCCTTGGGAAAAAGTAACAATTACTGAATAATTGAGATGAACATGCAGATAACTTAGGATCCTGAAGAAAGTCCAGATGCATTCTGGCTGTCCACATGGAAACCCTCTTCCATCCAAAAGGGTAAGCATTTCTCAGAGCAGTTGTAATCTTTGAAAAGTCATCACGCGTGACCTGTTCGAACAATTGCTGTCCGTGGTACTTATGCAGACAACAGCTGTCTGCCAACTCCCAAAACACGTCACTTGGGGCAGCTGACCGTGGTGCTGGAAACACGGTTCACTGGCAGCTGTTACTGTGTACTGGGTAAGAGAAAACCAGTGGCTATTTCTGCCCATTGCAAGCAGAGTTGGACAACTTTATTACAGAGAAAATGGAGATCTTTATATTTTAGAAGTGACTCTGTTTTAGAGGAAATTTGGTGAAAAGATGTAAATATGACCTGCACTCCACCACTGGAGTAAAATAATCAGAAAATACACCTAGAAACATGGTACTAGCAAACAGATAATGGAACACTTTTTTTTCCCCCCTGGAGTTGCTAAAAGAATATAGTCTCTATTCTTCCTCTGAAGTGGATATTCTTTATCTTAAGCTGATCATCTATGGAAAGTCTGATCACTTTTGGTTTATGATATTGTTGAACCTTTGGAAGGAAAATCCTATCAAGACTGTATCACTTCAGTCATTCCATTTCTGGAGCTTGACTGTCAGGTCATGTACTTGCTACTGAAGTGCTGAAGTCAAGAGTTTGTACCAAAAAAATATGCAGATTTGAACAGTAACAGAAAGATCCTGGAGTTTTAACTTCCAGCTTCCTGAGAGAAGCATCAGCAACAAACACACCTTTGTTTACCTGAGCACAATACATGCTGTTTTTCACCAAGACTAGATACTGCAAAGAATTTCTTGCTTCCACTAAGTTTCTATTCACCAACAGATAATTTGAGGAGAATAAAGTACAGACTGACAAATCTTTCATGTAGGGAATAGCTTTTCAACATCTGCCACTGTGGATGTTACAACAAAAAGCCTACACAGGCTAATTTAAGGGTTCCAGCTTACTGATAGGGCACATAATCCACCTCATTCCTACTGAAATAGGTGAAGAATTTGTGATGTTTACAATATTCTAATCAAAGAGTCTAGAATCCCCTTAATTAAGGAGAAAGGCATGTCTGATCGGGTGTTCAGAATTTAAAATACTTGAACATTTTCAAGACTTTTAAAAATATAGTATCACTACTAAATCTTGACACTGCAAGTGAAAAGTCTCTGAAAGGATGCCTAAATATTACTTGTTTGTTTCCTCCTCTCTCTTCTCTCTCTCTCCCAGAAATACAGTAGATATCAGTTCCTGAATTCAGAAGATGATGCTCTTCCTGAGGTCAATACAGGCAATGTGACACACTGCATGACTGACATACCACTGACCTGGCAGGAGCTGGCCATCTGAGCACCACTGCATCCCAACTGAGGTAGAACTCTGCATAAGGATTCCCTGTTTCCTTCTCTGAATCCCTTACTGTGAGGACAGAGGAGAGATCTCTACTTAAAGCTGGAAAAAGAAGTACATCAATGAAGAAATTATAATTTGAATGATGGTGCTAAATAGTAATATAGTACTACAGCCAGTTCTCATGCATAGGACATACTCCAAATTTCTTCAAGGCTTTTTTCAGACACTATAGGTCTGATGTAGACTGATACAAAGGCCCGTGCCAAGTCACTTGCTCCTCAGCTTCTACTTCTGCTCAAGCACTATCCTTCAGCACAAGAATTTTCATATTCTCCTTTAGGATCTCACTTGGGACTACTACTGGTTTTCATCCAGTTTCTATCTAAATAACTAGCAGATGTAGGGTTTACCACCTGAAATACTGACTAAAATATAACAGAGCCTTCTGAAAAGCCAAGTGATTTCATCAAAGTTAGAAATAGGTAACATTAAGTTACCAGTACAAATGTCACTGCTATATGTACCTCTTTAGTCTTTAAGACAAACTGGCCTTCTTCTAACAGCAACTTGAATTTCTAGTTTAAGTCATTGGTCCTTGGAACAAATACACAAGAATTTCCAGGAAGGAAAAACCAAGTACTTGTCTGCAATATGACTCTATCATAGACAGAAACCCAGATTGTATTCACCAGTCTAATGCAAACTGAGTAGGGGTAACAGTTCAGAGACTACTATCAGGCACAGCAGCCAATACAAGGCGGTATTTCCAGTATACTTTCTTCCCTCTCCCCCTTTGGCTTAGTGAATCCAATGCAAATTTTAAGATGATGAAGATTTCTTCAGGAACTTGACAAAATAAAGGGTTTTGAAGTCTCCAAAGAGATTAGGATAGATGTTCAGTAATTTTCACCTGACTGCTACAAGAGAAATGAAAGAACTGAAGACAGATCACGGATGCTCTGTTCTCAGTAGCCTTTTACATAAGGATACTGAGCATTACTGGACATACACAAAGTCTCAGATTCCTACTACAGAAACCTCCATTTTTTGCATTATATGACATATGTACATGTCTAAAGACCTAAATCACACTTCCTTGTACAGCAAGACAATGGTTTTTTATTTACTTTAATGAAAAGATGTGACTAAGCATGAGATACTAAGAGCGAGATTGAGCTTCATATTAAAGACATCTATAGTTACTTATCTATGCTCTCACTGTAGTCAAGGGAGATCAGGTTTACAGAGCTACTAAGCACACCACACCTAAAGCAAGTAAGCAGTGGCTGGTTACTCAAATACCTCTCCATGCTCTGTTGATTTCTCTATTTCCATTGACCACAAAGAAAGCACTCATCACTCTTCTGACAACACCCAAAACAAGTGACTACAAAAGGCAGCTGAGACCAAAGCTTAGGGACTTAACGTGGGAGATAACTGATGAGCAACAAATGAGACTTTGTGGGAACCCCAGCCTTGTTTTGGGGCCACATGTGGTGGTGAAATCCCTCCTCCAACCCGTGCTTCCAAAGAAAAACTCCGCAGGCTTAGCTGTTCGGTCTCAAGGCAGTTTATTGCTAGTTATCTAACAGATTATGTTCTTGGACTGCAGCTATTTGATCAGTGGCCTGGGTAGAGGCACACACACACCCTGACATCCTCTCTATCTGCTGTCTTCTTCGTCTCCCCCCCCGCCCAGGGTTGCTGCTATCTTTTATAAGATATATTACGTATAACATGTTTACAATTATTCCCCAATACCTACTACCTACGTTGCCAAGTGTTTTTCTACTCTAAACCAATCTGTGAGTGCCAACATCACCAAGAACATGGAGGCAAGGAAGAAGAAGGAAGAAGGATGGGTTCAGCCCACTTTCCTCCATCTTAGAACTTCTGACCCCCATGTACAAAGTGAAAACCCCCCTGTACATGTGTTAAAACCCCCCTGTACAATACTAAAAAAATTTCCCCTCTACTTTGTGACTACTTATACTATACTATCTAACCTTTTGTGATTGCTTGTTCCACCTCCAAAGTTGGTAATTCATTCCATGGCTCAAACTCAGAATCACAGTTGTTTTTCAGCTGTCTGCCAGGGTCTAGAATGCTTCTGACCAAGGCCTGGAACCTCTAAAAATGTCTGAGAGACATTTTGAGTTCCCACAAGACTTCATCACAAATGAATTGAGATTAGCTCAGTTGGTCAGAGACTGATGCTAGTTCTCTGACTAGACCAAGGTTGTGGGTTTGTTCCCCACACAGGCCATTCACTTAAGAGCTGGACATGATCCTTGTTCCCTGCCAACACAGAATATTCTGTGATTCTGTGAATATTCTGTGAACTCTTATCACTGATTTAACAGGAACTGGTTTATCTAGGTTTAGAATATCATATTATTTGAATTATTGCATATGTAGTATTTTACAGAAATAATGAAATCTTAATGAGACTTCAATGTAATTCTCATAGATTCAGGGAGAATTAAAGAGACAGAAGTCTTTCAAACTACTATTAAAGCAATGCTAATAACTATGTACAGAAGCTTTCATGCATTAAATAAATTACTTATGCAGTACAAGAGTACTGTTACTGCATCAATATTCAGGGGGTTATAAGGAGTAAGTGTAGAACAAGAGCTCTTCAACTTAATTTGGTCTATATTTGAATTTTCACACTTGCTAGGTACAGAGAACCAGAAATTTAACCATTTATTATGAGGAAGTACAGTAATACAATCACATCCTTTGATTACCAGCTTACCTGGAATTAACATCACCATGTCCAAGTTGACCATGCTGCCCATATCCAAATGTGTAAACATCACCATTCTCCATCAAAACCACTGAAAAAAACCAAAATATCTTTCTGACATACACATATGACATGGTACTGCACCAGTCTTTGTTACTCTTCTGAACAGCAGTTTATGATTCCCAAGAGATCCAGATCAGATTCTACAACCTGTAACAAGTAGCACTTCTATGCAGGAGTAGAGCTCTGCCATGTATATGTTTTAAATTGACTCCAAAATTGCTTACAAGCTGTGGTGTAACTCAGGTATTTGATACTTATAGTCCTTTTCACTGCTGAAGGACAATGAGTTGCCTTTCATTACAGGAATCAGGGAGGTGATGTGAGGATTTGATTTAGCCTGTAATAAAATAGCATAAAACATAAAAGGGAAGGTTTAGGCTGGATATTGGGAAAAGATGCTTCACCCAGAGGGTAGTTGGACATTGCAATAAGCTCCATAGGGAAGTGGTCACAGAAGCCTGACAGAGTTCAGGAAGTGTTTGGACAATACTCTCAGGCACATGGTGTGATTCTTTGAGATCTGACAAAATGACCTGCCATGTTTTCAACTTCAAGCACTCCTGCATACATCCATTTTAAAAATTGAACACAAAGCAGTGAAGACACATAACAACCTTAAAAAAATCTCTATTATAATTAACATTGATTTATTTGTTTTTACCTGAATGGTGAAATCCACAACTGACTTGTACAGCTCGCAGCTCACAGTCAAAGCGGACAGCCCCTGGTGGATATGTTGTGATTTTGCTGGCATCCTTTTCACCTCTTTCTCCACTTCCATCTATAAACAAGACTTACAATTATGTACTATGCATGCTAATAAAGTCATATTAGAAGAAGGAATAGGACAAGGATAGTAAAAAACTCCCCACTCCACCACTTTAAGGTAGAAGAGAGAACTCGCAGAGTAGCAAAAGAACTCAAAATGTGGCATCAAAGCAGATGTGTAAGATGACAGAAACTTTATTTTTAAACAATGCTCTATAAAGGTACACATTGGAAAATATCCTCTAAAGTAGAAGCTTCCCAAAGAGCAGACAAAAAGAACCAGTGAAGCAGAGAATTCAAACTTCAGAAGCTTTGCTTAAAAGCCATTGCTTTCACTCTTCAGTAAGGTAGCATTAGTAAGTAGGCAACACTGTAGTCAATCTCAACAAGGCATAGCCTAGCCTACCTTTTCCAGTTACTACTCATTAAGGAGTTTACTTGCCTCCAATTCAGCCACAGAGCCCATGTTTTAAGTAGCTGACAACTACACAGCTCATTTCTAACTATGCAGACAACTCACCAAGAGCATGTCTGTTTCCTGTCTGCTTCCACGCATTTTTAGACATTTCCATGATTTCCTTTAGTAACCATGTATGTGTTTAGTAAGTATGAAGTGCATTACTGATTCCTAGAGTCAAGCTACCTTCACATTGGACAAAAGCAAAGAAGTGTAATGTGTTATTCCTAATTTTCTTGCAAGCTACCATCTTCTCCAGAACTCAGAATGTTTCCATCATCTATTAAACTTCAGCCACTCTATCTAGCATAGAGAAATGACAGAAATAGATTAAGTGAGAAATAACTGCACATTCTCTCTGTGCTAAGTGTGAGTACTGCTCTATTTACAAAACTGATACAGGGAAACAAGTTGTCTCTCAAAGAATTCAAGGTATTGTTAATTTAGACCTATACTTATAATTTCAACATGTTTTCCTGAATAATCATCAATGGAAGTCTGAACTTCAAGACTTCATTATTCCCTCTGTGAAGCATTGTTATTACAGACTTAGAAAATTTTTAAAATATAATTCTACTTTTATACATATTGCTCAATTTTTTTTTATTGCAGAGAAACTGCTGATACAGTAATTTCACACTTTTATTATGTACCAGTTTTTAAAAATCTTACTGTTCTAAGAATAAAGCTACTTCCTAGTGATGACTTGAATTGCATGAATCTGCATGTAGTTCACATCTGTAAAGAACAGTGTGTATGGATACTAAGGGTTTAGAAGAATTAGATTTAAAAGCATAGGTAAAATACCCCTTTGAAACATGTATTACATGCTGGATACACGTGAAATAGAGACGTGGTTAAAAAAAAAAACCTTTCTTTCAAAATTGCCATGGCATTTTTGACATTGTGTACTACCAGACTATACACAAATTAGAAGTGTTTCTGAAGGTCTGTATGCAGCTTTTTTTTTGTATTGGTAACAACAACAAATATAAGGAGACAGAATTATCATTGAACAACAACCCTTCAAAATGACGGTTTTCCTCTTAGTCCTGTAGTTCTGCCTTAAGCAGCTTAAAGTATTTTTTAGTCATACAACAAAGCAACTCAAAGTTTTACTACTTCTCAAATACAGTATCTTTGCACTTTTTATGCCTACTTTTGCATTGAACTCTATGTGACAAAGTAATCAGGAGGTGTTTCTAGCAGCTGATACTGCCATCAAAATTATTTATCCAGCAAGCAGTCTGCTTACTGCTTTGCAATTTCATACAAGTTTTTCAGACAGGAGCAGAAAAGCAGCTGAGTATTCTGGAAGTCCACCTGCAGCCCCTGTATCCCCTCCTCCCTCAGACACTGCTGAATAATGAAAAATATGAGCTCTCTCACTGAATAATCATCTGTGAGAAATACACATTTCCAGTAAGAATGTGTCCTGGCTGCATACACTTCCAAGGAAACGCACTTGGCATACAGCAATCAGATAATCTATGCAGTCACATGAGCAAATTGTAGCAGCAGGTGTCTTCTGGTCATGCAACAGCAGTGCATTAAGACATCTGCAGAAACTTAAAGAGGCACATGTGCATGTCTGCCTCACTGTAAGAAAAACATCCTGCTCTAAATGGCTTAAAAACTACTATTAAAAAGTTAGGGATTCCTGTTTTCTCAGCTGATTATTGTCATATTACCATTAAATAAAATCTGATTCTAGATATAGCACCATTTTCTCCAAAGTTGTAAATAAAAAGCATAACACAATACTTCCCTTGAGGAAATACTAAATATTAATGTGCAAGATGCAGAGACAAGTACCTTTACATGAAAAAAGCCTTGCAATTAGGTATCTGAGAAATAAATTTATTTAAAAGGATAAAATTTTATGAAGTTAGTATTTTCAATTTCCAAAGCTAACTTCTCTAAGGCTCTAAGAATGCAGGAATAGAAGCAACTGTCTTTCATACATATCTTACTTTGCTCAAGTGTGAAATTTTTAAACTGAAAATGGAATTCCTGTCAGCCTTCTTTGCATAGTTAGTAACTGTCTCAAGAGTTTTGAATTGTTTGGATCTTCAAAACTTGATAAGCACTTGATAATTTTTGTCTAGTTAAGTACAAAACCCTTGCAACTAAAGCAGCTAATGTTGTTTAGGGAAAAAAAAGTCTTTTGATAAAAATACACAAAGCCAAATAGAGTATCATTATATCATTACTTACTTTTAAATCAGTATTTCTGGACTACAGTATTTACCTGTTACTCCACCACATGACCAATACATATCATGTTTTTTCCAGCAGCACTGGCTAGGAGAACTTACACTTAGAAATAAGGCTGCAAATAAACTGGGTCATCATCTTTCCTTCCACTACTTTCAAACAGTTACAGTTTTTTTTAAAAAAATGTGAGTCAAAAGTGGATGCTGAAAGCTTATTTGCATGTCTCAAGGAACAACTGTAACTAGGGAGGTACACATTTTTTTTTCCTTCAAACAATTGTGCACTTTTTAACTTCATTACAAGTAATATCAAAATAACTGTTCCTGAAAGGGAAGCATAAAAAGTCTGAAGCAAAGAGTCTTCTTGTTGGATGCACTGGAACCTTTAAGCAGAACAAGTTAGTACCTCCACTGTTATCCACCTGGAGAACCACTGAACAGCAGCACTTTTGACTCCATCTCTCTGACAGAGAAGAAAGCCCCAAGAAAAGTACTTTCTGCCCTCAATATAGAGGGGTGTGCTCCTGAACAACTTCACAATGCTGCCTTTTCATCTCCAACATCTCAAAGCTGGGGAAGGAAAAATAGAGAACTGCAAATACAACCAACCAATCCCCACTACCACTCAGAAAATTCTTAACTCCTGAAGGTGATTTTCCTCCTCCATTAAATGGGATTAGAAGTTCTCTTGGCTCATATTGCTGCCACAAAAGCCACTGCTTTCCAGAAACAAAGGAAAAGCTCATTCAGTCCTTATAGCAAGTGAAATAATGAGCTTAAAATGAGACTTCTTCAGCAAAAACCCCCAACTCAGCATCGTTACAGAAAGATATGGTGGACCCTTGCTTGGCCCAAACCAGAGGAAAAGCATTCTGTTAGTGTTCTCCAACAGCAAGGGTGGTGGTATTCCATTTCTCACTTACCATCCATCTTTGGAGGCGAGAAAAAGCACTTCTAGAGATGTTCAATACCCCACAGATGAAAAGTATTAATGGAATATGACTGCATATTAAAAATTCTTACATTAACTGTCTCTTCAGACCATATCACATGCCAACAAATCTCGGATCCGTTCAGTAGCAATTACCGAAATGAAGCATATTGGTCAAGTTACTGGTTAGTGTCTCTGATGTCCAACCCTCACAGGGTGTCCTGAGTGCTGTAATTTACAGATTTTACATACAACATGACTTTAACTAATCTGCCTGTGCCTGCACCTCTTGACTGTCTACCCCAGGCTGCAGCTGAAACAGCTGTAACCAATTTTATAGCTACAGTGCAGGGGGAAAAGGAATATACTCTGGTTGTGAAAATCATCCATTCTATGATAAAATATAAGTGTGTTGGATTCTTTAAAGGTTGCTACAGAGCTTACTTGAACTCATTGGTGAAATACAATATGCAGAGTCACAAGTGCATAACATGTAGAATAAAGTGATAACAAACTCACATTCTAATTATAAATCAGATGTAGGTTTTTCATTGTCAGCTGTTTCAGACCAATGAGTGCTTCAAACTAGTCTGCCCTTCATATGGTATCTTAGCCAAAAAGTTAAAAAGTAAATTCCAAGTAAGTTTTCTTGAACATATGGTAATTTTGTCTTAGTATTTGCAAAATGGTTGACCTATATTCTGTTCCATCCATGCAGGTTCAGCTTCATCTAGTGTCTTAGTCATTTTGAGGGTATTTGTTTCATATTTCTTAGAACATTTACCACTACTTCCAAATACAGGAAAAAGGTGGCATTCAAACTGCTGGGTCTTAGCTGAGTCAAGAAGCTTACTTTGTTTTTATTTCTACTCAGTTCATTTTGGCAGTTGAGAAAATTTTACGGACTTTAATGCTTTTGATGCCTTAAGTTTAGTATTCATATTTTCCAGATTCTGTTGTATATAACCCTGAACTTCATATAAAGTGTTAACAAGTTCTCTTCACAGTTCAGTTAGACAAAACAATCCTTTTCCAGCCTGAGAACCAAGGACACCATTGCAACTTTAGACCCAGAAAGTATAAACAAGAGCCAACTGAGGAGAGCAGTCTGGGAGGAGGGGACTTCATGACCTAAAGCTGTAATTGGACAATTAACCCCAATATGGAAATGAACCAAAACTTGTGTTTTGGTTGTGGAAACTTCTGAGTGTCCATCCATCTTGCATCTACCTTGGGTGGAGCCATGGCTGTGCTCTTGTTCTGCCCAAGGCATATCCTTTGAAGGCCTTTTCAATAAATATCTACTTTATTCCTTTAACACTGTCTGGCCTCTGTTCTAGGTATCCTCTCCAGGCATCACTTTTTATTCAGATGCTCAGTCATGGGAATCCACAGGGATTGGAGATGTAAACTGGAAACTCACTACCTCATTATAGAATAAGGATGAAACACAAGCTCGTTTTTCTTCTTAGTGCCAAACCACTCTATGAATATCAAACATGTCACACCTAATCCCTTCTATTAATAATTGTGAAAGACACAGAAGAAGGGAAGAATATGCTTAATTATGTAGTATTTTGCAGTAACAATGATCTTGATATGCAGACCCTATAAATATGAAGAGACTAAATGACAATGGCAAGATTTCTAAAAAAACCTGCTGTTTCAATAAAACTGAAGGAGTTTTCAACTGGACAACCAAATAGACAAATTCCACAAGTGACAGACATGCAGATTATTATGAAAAAATTCTTTACTCTGAGGGTGATGAAGCACTTGCAACATGTTGCCCAGAGAAATCGAGGATACCCCAGCCCTGGAAGTGCTCTAGGCCAGGCTGGATGGGGCTTTGAGCAATCTGATCTAATGGAAGGTGTCCTTGTCCATGTCAAGGGGGTTGGGACTGGATGATCTTTAAGGTCCCTTCCAATCCAAATCATTCCATGACTCCATGGTTTGACAATATGTACAAGTACATAACAAATACTGAGGAAGCTGTCCACAATCAAGTTTAAATAACATTATCAAGAGAAGTTCTGCAGCTGCAAGCAGAGACGTGGCAACCAGCAAGTTTAGTACTGGCTTTATCAGTACTGCAGCTGAACTAAACATTCCTTGCCCAAAGATCTTGAAGGTCTGGTTGGTGTGAAGAAGAGTACTATAGCAGAAACATCTGAAGGAAGGAGGACATTTTGGAAAGCATTATGTTAAAAAATAAAAGAACTTGCTGATTTCAATGTGATAATGTCCTTTTATCTCTGCTCTATTATTGCTTTCACATTCTTCCTCAAGAAGAGAGGCAGGCCTTCTAAGATAAAAAATATACATTATCTTTTTCCCAATTCTCATCTTGCCTGTTACTTGGATAACAACCCACTTCACCAGTTTTCCTTTTTCCCTTGGAATCTCTTTGAGAAGTTAAGGGGTATTTCTAGTTCCTAGTCAAATTTACAGCTGTATTTTGAAAGGCAGTCTTCTGAGGCAGAGAAGGGTCTAAAAATTTACCCGAAAACCTCCTTATCTGTTTACCGTGAGACACAAAGAATTAAAATAAACTGAGTATTTCTTTCCATACAGCCTTCCTTAAAGAGAAATAAATGTTCAGTTCAATAGGGCATATCTGACCAAAGTCTTGCAGCACAAAACAGACCTTTATACTGTTCTTACAACTCCAAGAGGCAACATACGCCTCAAACTGACACTAATGAATACACCTCTTTTAAGGAGATACTTGATCTGAAATGAGTTCCAACGACTAACGTGCCAAAAAAGCACAGATGTAGGCAGGACACGCATACTTCTTTATGCATTTGCCTGTGGAGTCAAGGGTTTGCAGTACAACTAGCAGTAGTATCCAGCTCAAGAATAATGGCTACCAGCAAATTGTCACTCACGTAGCAACACGCAAATTCAGTATGTTCTCTTTCAGCAGACAATCTCTCCAGTGAGATTATGATGGATTATTCTACTAAATCTATCAAGACTTAAAGCTCAGATAATATGCCTTCCAAAAAGGCTGAATGTTATGCAGATTCAAAATATCAGATTTTGCTTTCATTTCTGTAAAGTAAACCTAAGATGATTTCACAACCCAGTGTGTTCATAACTCAGTAAGCCCATCACCCCCACACATTGAAACTTTAACCCATAATGCTTCATTTGTTTGCATACATGCCAAATACAAACAGTAACTTCCACTAATTCAACTGAAATGCCACACTAACTCTCTTAATATTTAGTTATTCTTTAGAAAAGAGTTGAAGCATTCTGGGTTCACCACTTCTAGGAGCTTCATACTTACTTTGACCAGGTCTGTAACCTCCATTTTACATATTTCTCTTCTATATATAAATAATGTATGTACAGACACATCAATACACATGTATATACAAACTATGATCAGATTTGAGACAGCTCAACTTCAGTAAATTCAGCTAGTAACACACTACCACTTTCTAAGAAACATGTAAGTAATTTATATCTGAACAAATGACACACTTAGAAACTGAAGATATAATGAATTGGCTTGCCAGACATATAAAAATTTCTGAAATATATCAAGACACCTCCATACCTGTACTGTATAAAAAACATTTCGCTCAAAAACATTGCAGAGAAAAAGGTGTATTTTGATTTGTACTCTCCCCATTCAAAGTTAGCAAAAAGTAATGTTTACATTATTTCAAGTATTTCACTCCTAAAAATGGCTTGTTGAAAGATAATACACCTATGAAAATATTTATGCCAGAATTATCAAGCCTGGAACTGATACATTTAAGTAAACGCCCCAAATACACAACACAAAGGACAAAAAACAAATGCAGTGCAACAGTCTTGAATCACTCTTACATGTAAAGTTTCCTACAGTAAAAATAAAGAACTTCAAGAATGAGACAGCATTAGAAATAAGAGAAGACACACAGAAAGGAAATGCATATTTCACAAAAAAAAAGGGGAAAGAAAAACAAAGATGATATGGACTAATGAACATTTACACTTCTAAAGAAAGGTCAGCATTTAAATGTGTTTTCTTTCTCCTCAGGTAACAAGATACTAACAGGAAGCAAAGGCAGAACTCATTTTGTGCAGTTCTTTGGAAAGACAGATGCAGCATCTGGAAGAAGTGACTGGGAGGCTGGGCTTATTTCCACCCTAGTCAATAAGGAAGATCAAATACCTTTGTGCTTGTCCCGTTTATGCTTTAGCGGTGCTGGAGAGAGTCTGATTCTGGCTAGAGCCTGTTCTCGATGGTTCATAAAAATAGGACCAGGAATTACAAGGGGGCCTGAGGAGAAACATTTTGCACATGCATAGGAAAGCTCACAAAATGGAAACAGTATGTTAAACAAAATTCAAATTAAAAGCAATGAAAAAAACAAAAAAAAATAATAATTATAATCTTGTTTTCTTAAATTCAAAAGACCTTAAAATACAAGAAAGTTGCCATTCCTTGATAAATTATGTGAAAAAAACAACAAATATCCCATAGTGATAGTTTTACCTGAATTTCTATGTATGCAACTGTACTGCAAGCAATGGAAATATAACTCACACTAGAGTAAAATTTGATTGCAAATACCCATTACTGCCTTTAAAAGACAAAAAGAATAATTATCATCCCTTAAATTGTACAATATAACATTCAAAATACTGATTTGAAACAAGATCATAATATAAATGCTAAATTTAAAAATGACCACCATAAACTTGTTTGCAATTACTATATTTAAGATGCAGAGTTATAACTTTTAAAGAAAAAGCTCCATGTTTTATGAAGAAAGTTATTCAAATCATATGACTCTTATCTACTTAGTAATTTTGAAATCCATTTATTTTGAAAATATTTTTCCATCTATTTAAAGGTCTTCAAGAGAAGATTTGATTTAAAGAAAGCAATGATACATGCATTTAATTTTTTTTCCAGACTGCTTTTTCTTTTTAAAAATCTAGACTTAGGCAGTGAGGCCCTATGCTTAACTGAGGCTGAGTATAAGCAGGTCATGGACAAGGAATTTGCTTCTTAAATCTGTGTTTCTCCTGTTTTATAGGTTAAGCATGTCATCAAGAATTTTTGGACACTTCTTGCCCTTTCAGAAGTCAATTCAATGGAAATCATGAATAAGAAGCAACTAATTCTGCCAAGTGACACTCAGTTCCAGAGGTTCCCAAATCCAGCCCCTCCATAAAAGTAAACAAAAACACCCCCTCAAACCAGCATGTTGTGTTATAAACCACTTATGCAATATATAGAATAAAAATATTCCTCCTTTTTCTGCAAATTCATTGATACTCTCAATTCCTTAGCTGAACTTCATTACGAAGACAGTGTAGGTTAACTTTTAATAAATGTCCATTGCATCAGGCTTTCAGCTGTCAACTTTATACCATCACCTCCTTCACTAATACTAAACAGCATGGATAGACATTTAAGCAGAAATCTTTAGATTTCTTTAGATAGCTTTAGAAATTTCAGATGAAGAAACTTTCTTCATACCGAGAAGCTCCCAAATTTTAGTATTTACTTAGAAAACAAAATTAAAATTGTTTTAAAAATACACTACTGTCTAGCTTAGAGGTTCAAACACATGTTAGATAATATAATGGCCCAAAACTTCCCAAGTGATGTTTCTTTCGGTACACAGCATAGAATTATTATTTTTGGTCTACTGTATTTATTTGGAATCTATTCCAGAGTAGATCCTCTTGCTAATTTCAGAGCTCCTTCTCCTAATCAAGGATCATCATTTGCTTTTGATTTACCTTCATCTTGCAGATTCTTCCTTCAATTGTCTTGCTGTTGTGCTCCCCCTTTTCAGTCTCCTCTGCATTCAAACTTCCATTTAATAGATACATTTTTGGTAAACACTACTTTCTGCCAAACCACATGCTATATTTAATATTCTACTTTCCAGAGTTTAGACTTGCACAAAAAGTTACACCACATTTTGCTTTTTACCAAGTGAGGCGATATAGTGAGGAGTATCCTGAGGCACACCAGGAAAAGGCAAAGGGGGGAAGAGATGAATGACAAGCAGATTATGAAAGCTAAAAATGTCTGAAGGACACATGATAGTGAAAAGGTGAATGAAGAACATGAGAAAATAATGCAAAGGTAGTGGGACTTACTTCCTGGAAAGTTTCAAATGAAATTAAAATCTGAAGAAATAGAGAATGGACAGGACAACACAGTACAAGTGAAAGTCAGATCAGCAAAGTTGCAAAAACAGGTGCAAGGACTGCAAAGAGTGTGGCTTAAAGAGTGTAGATTTAAAATATTTATGGGTGGCTGAATGATCTCTAGATAACTTAGGCAAACATTCTGAGGTTCCAAAACATGCTTGCACAACAAACAATGCAGGGAACGAGATACAGCCTTGAAGGCAGCCTTTGGCATTTTAATGCTAAGAGCAAAGATAACAGAAGAGAATTTCAGAAGGACAGAAGGAAGTGCAGTAGGGTGAGCAAAAGAACTACAGATTTGTAAGACAGAGGATGTTTAGTAAGCATAAGAGGCTGTCAGCACCAGCATGGCACTAGTACTCAGCTGCCAATAGTTTCCAAGCTACTCATCTGAATCACACTCTCCTGGTCAACATGACAATTCTGTGACAATCTAACCTTCTCAACAGTGCAGCATTTATCTTTGCTTCTGGATATTCCTATACACTCTACATTCACCACTGTGTAAAGAACCTGATTCCAAAATAAACTTAAATGCAATAGATTGTTATTTCATAGTAATTTGTACCCAAATCCATACAACACATCTGTTATCTACTTTGGCTTTTTGTGCATGCTAACTCTGTAAAATGATCATAATAGGATAGGAAACTACAAAAATTAAGTAAAAATCTACATTTTGATTGCATTGTGATGTCTGCCTCCTTGGTCATCTGCTGGCAAGGTGCAAAGTACCTCCCTCTCACTCCAAAATAACACAGGCAACAAAACACTAACTATTCATGGAAACTGTGAATTGCTTTCTGCTTACATCTGAGGTTGCCTGTACAAAGGGAGTGAAGTTTAGGTGCTGAGAATATTCTGGTGGAACAATCTAGTAATGCATTAGATCCTGACTTTCATTTGTTAAAAAATGCCTGCAGAGTTTTATTTCAAAAACTGTTTCAGAAGCCTCTAAGATAGATCTGCACAGGGAATAACAATCTATCACTTGTCTCTACTTTAGAAGATCAAGTGACAGAGATAAGCAAAGAGGAGTCACTGGTGGACTACAGAGCTATTTTAAATCAGCTGGTGTATAATGTAAAATGACATTTGTTCTCTCTCTTCACAGACTGTTTTTCTATAGCTGAGCTGAGATGCTGAACAGCCCTAGCTGAAATGTCAAGACTAGCTTTCCTTCCTTGGTCCAGACTTTTCAAAATGGACATTATTTCAAAGGGAATTCAAAGCATTAAAACAATCTATTTAACTACAGAAATGACTTCATTTTCTCCAAACAGAATGCATTTATTAAATAATGCAGTGGACTTCAGAAAAATTTATACAATTATTTCATCCTACATGCTCTTAATATGCTTTGGCATGCTTGGTCATCTAAGTTCTTAGACACAACTATGAAAGTTTAATATTTGATTTTATATAACACATACTTTGATTTCTTCCAGTACCTCATCCTAAATGAATGCTATTTGGCAAGCTGTGATCACAAGAGACTGAAATCAGTTATCTCAAATGCTGACTTCTGCACCAGTGCACTGAACACAGCAGGCTACTTGAAAAAATAGTACATGATGACACATACATACGGAAAAGTGATATAAATTCAGGTTGCAGAGCTAAGTCCTAGGTTGGATCATACCCTCTGTTCTAAAAACCTATTTTTGGCTTCTTGAGAGAAACCAAGCAATTCTTGTGGGGGTGTGTTTTTGTTATTGTTTTTTTTTTAATAATAAAACAGGAAGATAAAACCCTAATATATGAAATTAGTAATCTCAATAGCTCAAAATGTTGCAAATTTTGAACAAAAGTATTTCAGAAAATGGAATTGGAGACAAATGCTTCACACTTCAGTTCCACTAGAAATGGAAAACATTATAGTGAAATAATGTCCCATTATAAAGCCTTAAAGGAAACGAAATTTAATGTTCTTATAAGGCAGGGCTAATAATTATGGTGCATGTAAAAAAAAAAACTTGTATTTTCCAACTGTGACTAGCAATTTACCATTAGGGCATAAACATTAATGGAGAATGTCATGTGCAGGTACTAAGGTTAATTGCAGTTTGCTTCTTTTGTTCAAAACATTGAAAATAAAGACAGGATACATGTGTCTTCCTGTAGCCTTAAAGCAACATTTAAATTGTAAATCAGGTGTAGAAGAAAAATTAAGGCCTTTTAAAGGGGAAAAAGTGATGCACACTAGCCAACAAAAGCATGCAGGGCAACATGGGAGTAATAAGAATGAGATGGAAGTAAGTTTTATGATAACCTTAATTTTGACCCTTTCTTCTTTCTGAATAGTTGACTTCATATGTATTGTTAAATAAATATAAAATATGCATTTCCACATATAAACACATGAGGTAAATGAAAACAGCTAATATCAACCAGAATTGTGTCACGCTGTCTACTACAAATCTGACTTCTGAAACTATAATAAAAATATTTTTACTTTAAACATCAGTTTTAGTAACAATAATTAGCTCTTTCAGAAAGGAATAATGGACACAAGTGCAACAATATAACTTCATAGAACAATACCTAATGGTCATTAGGGGCAAAAGCCTACAGCATTTTTTTGAAAGCATTCAGAAAAAGTCATGTGTGAGTTCAATATTATTTCAAGTGAAAATGTAGGGTGTTTTCAGTGGTTTTGGTTTGTTTAAAGAACATTGAAACAAAAGTAATCCTGAAAGCATTAAAATAAATATTTAACTAAAACCATAAAAAGAAGCTGTACAATTATTTAATAAGTAATATTGCACTTAAGATTGCACTCGTACAGATAGTTCCACAATGTATTTAGGTACGTGTTGAGCAATAAACAGACGAACAGATTCCAAGCTCTGAGTGACTTGTGCAGATGTTAAACAGATTTATATGATACTTAGCCTACCATGGTAAAACTAATCACTGAAGTAACTGAATCAGTTACACTTCAGGAAAATGAAAAACTTCCCAAATCTAGGCAGCCTCAGATTATATTGTCTTAAAACAGAGCAGCTTGGACTAAAATAATCAATTTCTGTGGCTTCTTTGTTGTTGCAAGTAGAATAAGACAGATGAAAATTAATTTTCCTCTTCTGTAAGGGCATCAAAAGTTAAACCTCACTTAATTACACACCAAATCTGCATCTCAGTAATGATCATCTAGAGGTTTTTACATCATAGGCTGAGGAAGTGTAGTAGTGAAATACCAGTGAAGCATGAGACCATTTATTATGGCTGTATTGAGAACCATTTCTGTATTTTTTAGCTTATATAGTTAAATATAGTTAAAAAAGCTATTTTAACATTCTCATCACCTTCTGAAAAAAAAAAAAAAAACAGAATTATCTTCAAGTGATAAATTGAAAACTTTGACTATTCCAACTTCTACTACTTCAAATACCAATCTGAAAAAGTAAAAAGTCTCATGAGCAGCTTTCAAGATTAGCTCGCACAGAAAATGCTAGTCTTAGGTTCATTACATTAATTGCACATGTGGCCCACAGATTTCTGTAATCCATTAAGGCAATTTAATGCCCCATGATGAAAAAAAATAGCTTCATAGGACAGAAAAAATAATTAACCATGTTCTGAACATTCTAACACACAAAACTTCCTCAGAAACTGCCACAAAAAATAATGAAGTGTAACTATTTGCATATTCATCTCTCATTACTCTCATCAAGCCCCAAACCAGCTTGAAAAACAAAAACCACTTCACTATATGGAAAATCAGCTCCTTCACGTCTCACCAGAAGAACAGAGACAGTGAAGAGCTGAGACAATTCCACCAATAATTATGCTGAGATATTATGATTTAGCATAGAAGTTGTGATGAATACAGCTGGCTTTATTTCTCAGAAGGTCATACACCCAAGTCAAAAATGTGGAATTGATTTTGAGCCCTCTTCACTGCTTGTCAGTCACTTGTGTGCAGAAAAGAGCAAAGAACTATAATAAATATTTTAAATAGTTGATTATCCCAAACAAACACTTTTACCCACTATTAATTTAAAGGATCTATTTTTTTCCCCACTAAAGCAGAACTTCTTTCTTGAATACAGCAACATGAATAACCAATTTAAAACATAAAATTATTAGCTGGTTACAATTCCATCACAAATTATAGTTTGTGACTCATTTCAATGTAAAAAACCAAAGAAATCTTCAGCATAAGCACTTCAAATTTCTAAAGTTTCTTAGTGTGCTGCTGCTGAACAGCATGTATACAGTCCCTTACAACAGTGGCAGGCGACTTGGATCATGTGTGAGAAGTGACAATTGCTTGTGACAATAACATTGAACCACGTCATTGATACTGCAGCTATTAACAACTACTTCTACCCAGAACATTCAAATTCAGGGTTAGCATTTTCAGATAAATGCAAATAAAGATGAGCATTCTTATTTTCTTCAATACAAGCCACCACAACTGATTTTGTGAAGGACTTAAATGACTGTCACACCTGCAGACATAACTATCACTTTTTGCTCTTAATTCGAGTAGACCCCAAGAACATATTTTTGTAACAGAAGTCACTGTAACAGGACTACATCTGGGGCTTTGGTAAAGAAGCACAAACAATTAGGCAACTTAAAAATTAGTATAATCCCAGCACTTTTGCTCTTACACCTCTCTCCTAAACTTTAGTCCTATTTCAAGACATTCAGTGGGCAAATGGGTAAGAGGTTTCTTTGTGATTTTTTGTTTTACTTGTATAACTGTTTTAGGAATGAAATATTGCTGTATTCTTAAAGCTTTCACAGTCCTCTTGTTTACAAGACATTCCAGATTTACTGAAAATATTTGCATTGAATAAAGGTCACTAATTGGAACTAAAGAGTGTGCAGTATCATTCAGTGATGGATTCTATTCTTGACCATCCTAAACTATGCATGCTTTGTTTCTTATAAAAGAACAAAAGACACACATTAACACACTAAATAACCCAGAAATCATAATCCTGACAAACTAAACACTGTGTACCTTAAGGAAAGGCTCTAAAGAGCTGGTCAAGCCTTTAACTGACTAAGCAGCGTTTTCAGAAAATTGAAAGGTTGCAAGTTCTCTTTGGATCTCCAAACAGCTATTTCATTAGCATGGATTTGTTCAGCTACATATGCACTAGAACTCTTGGAAAAACTAAGCAACAAGTAACCAGACAGTCCTTTTAACATTGTTATAACTATATTTTATCAGACTGCAGAACCTTTTGCACAAAAAAATCTAGATTAAATGTTCTCATTCTCACTTATGAAAAAAGTAGCATTGTAAGAGTTGTCAAGAATGGTGCTACTCTTTACAGCAACTCATTAATGAAAAACAGCAGCATTTGGATGGAGAAACAAAAAAACTCCTTAATCTGATTATGCAAATCAAGATTGATTATAAAATCAAATATTAATACCTGATTATATAAAGCAAGATCTCTACGTATTTGTGAAACACTGTTCCCAGCTCTATCACAAGTCATTCTGAACCAAAACAGGAGACTAAACTCCAACCCTTCCAGACTGGCATACCCACTACCTCCCACAGCCACACAGGTATGGGATTTTAATGCTCTTTACAATGTAACACAAATGCATGCAACAAGTTGGACAACACTACCTTTTTAGCTACAGTCCCTGTACAGAATCACAGGATCAACTAGGTTGGAAAAGACCTTTGAGTCCAACCTATGACCGAACACCCCCATGTCAACTACTCTATGGTACTAAGTGCCTCATCCAGTTTTCCCTTTAAACACCTCCAGGGATAGTGACTCCACCACCTCCCTGGACAACCCATTCCAATTCCCAGTCATCCTTTCAGTGAAGAACCTCTTCCAAATGTCCAGCCTAAATGTCCCCTAGAGCAGCATAAGACTGGGTGTCCTCTCCTGTCACTGGGAGAAGAGACCAATCCCCACCTGGCTGCAACCTCCTTTCTCCCATACACCAGTAAAACCAACCATAACAGTACATTCCTGCTACTATGCAAGTGATCTTTTTTTGCTTTTTGAAACAGATGGCATACAGAAGGGATAAGCTGCTCTGGTTCTACTTCTAACCACAGAAATAGAAGCAAATGTAAATTTTTCTCTGCCACTCTTCTTTTTCTTTTAACTGAAATTTACCTCCTATCTCTCTCACCACTGATGGGCTGAACAGCAGTACCTTTCAATAATGCCTGCACATTTAATTAGGGTTCAATAAAAAATTGTTAGCTGCACCCAACATTTGCCAGTAGCATGCAGCATCTCTGACATGACATAAACAAAGGCATTCACTCTTCACCTCACAGCTAAAATTAGCCACAAAGATGCAAAGAAAAATAAATATTCCATCCTCTTCCATATGCATAGGCAACTACAAGCTTTCTCTTTCTGGCTGCTCCTTATTTGTGGTTAAAACCAGTAATTTCTTAATGCTAATGAAATAAAGACAACTGACATCACAAGAATCACTGGCACGTCTAGGAAATAATTTGGATTACAAGGCACATTTTGTATTAAAAAAAACCCAGTATCTAATTCATAAGAGAAAAATCAAAGTGGTATTTACTAAAACTACAGTAACTTGAATGACCATATATCCTAGTAAGTTATTCCTCTTCTCAACACACAATAATCCTAACAACCACATCATCATGCTTTACAAAAATATTACAGTTTACATCAGTCTGAATTTCTCATATTTAATTTGACAAGACACTGAGGTATCTTAGAACATGAAAAGTAGTGAAAAGTTCTTGAGGTAGATTACTCTTTGTGTGGAAAATCAACAATGAGGTAGATAAAACATAAGAAAATTTTCAAACATTGCAGTGGTGCTTTGTTTTTTTAATTCAGTCTGTGTCAATATTCTCATGTTATGCAAATACAGAAAAGTTAATTTTATAAAAGACAATTCTGCCTATCATAATACAACAGAAATTGAATAATTTATTATACTAATTGGATAATTCATATAATAGGTACATAGCATGAGACAGGCTCATAGTCCTTCCTTCATCTAAATATGTTTTAGGATCTACATTTTAAAAAACAATCATTCAACTAGGAAATGGCAAAAAAATAAAAACTCATCCGTGAAAGCAATATAAAATGGTCCTTTCATCATTAAAATTCTGATTGTTATGTGTAGACTTCCTTAAACACATAGATTTTCCACCATTTTCTAAAAGCAGGCTACATAACAAACTACCTACTTAGGACCTGACCGAGTTTGTACAGGCTCACTGGAGGAAGACTTCATTCTTAGAAAACAGACTCAGACGTTTCTTAAGCTATTCAATGCCCTTCTTAATAAATCACTCACCTCTTCCTTCTTCCAATCTATGTCTCCTGATTACACGCTGCCGCTTTTCTTCTTGTCGTAGCTGAAGGTGTTCTTCAATATTAACTCCAGGAACAGGGACAGCTAAATAGATTAAGAAAATAAAATATGTAAAATTATCTTTAAAATTGTTGTGGTGGCAATAAAGAAGTAAAGTAAATGAAAACTGAAAACCTATTTACTAGCTGCTCTTTATATGGCCCTGACAATAAATAAAAAAGATTTAAGTAAATTTGGAGGAGTTCTAAGCTTTATCTCCTAATTTCCTGGTTTTCATGAATCTGACTATTCCAACATCACTAAGTAGTACCTAGGCAGATACATATATGTAGTTATGTGTTGCCATGGTTATCTCCATTCTCCCCTAAAAAGTTTTAGACAGTATTATTAAACCAAGTCTGTGATTGTTTTAAAAGGCTTTACATGAATTAGCCATGTTTTAGTTTAAGAATGCTTAAATCCTGATAAAAACACTATAGAAAATTTTTCAGGATATCACAAAGAACAACTTTGTAGTATCAACATTAGTATTGTAACTGCACAGGTAACAAAGTGGCACAGGTGACTATAGTAAGAGTAAAATTCAATCTGCTGTATCACCAATAAATAAATCTGACTATTAAGCACCATTTTAACAATATTACACTAAAACTCTCCTGCAACAAAGTGTGCAAACAAATGTGCTGAACAACAATAGGGCAAAAAAAGAGGTGCAGTAAAAATGAGAATTGAAAGTCTTTCTGCTAATTTAGTATTACTTACCCAGCAAGAGATCTAAAGGTATCATCTCTTTTACAGCGTCAAGGATTCCTCTTTGCCTTGCTTCCTGGCCATCCAGTTCTCTAGCACATGCCTTGCAGCAGCCACACACAGCACAGCCTGACTCACCTGAGCCACAGCCACAGATTCTGTAGCAAACAGAGTTGCTTTATCACTATCTTTTATTTTTATGCATTACTGATGCCTTTAATAAAGATTATTACTTTGTTCTATCTGCGGAATGCAAGTTCTCCTCAGATAAACAGGAAGGACAGCTGGTTTAAATCCTGGCTGCTCCTGCATGGTGCCAGGATCATACACTGACTGTTCAATGAATTGACTTCTCAGAATTAATTTTCTTTCTTCAATTTAATGTACACCACATGAAACCATGAACAAGGAAACAATGAGCATGTAAAATGCTGAAGAAATAGTAATCGTGATGTAGTGGCCCTCTGCAGCTCAACTAAGTAACAGACAAAAACAACTTGAATAGCAAGATAAAAGTCCATCACAGGATGAAGAAAAATTATCCTGAGCCAGCAGTTCTGTCAAGAGACAGAAATTATATTGGTGTTCACATCCAACACCTTCTAGTACAGAACTACAGGCTAAAGCAAAAAAAAACAGTTTGCAAAACTGAATCACTTGCAACCACAAGCTATCACCAAAAATTTAAAACCATTTCTGATTTTAAAAGCACATACTACTATATATTTAGCTATAAAGTTACTTTAGATGGAATTTTAACTCAGTTCACATTCAGGAAGTGCTTTAGCCATCCATCTCACTGTACCACCCACATTCACACACGCTGCTTACCCTCCAGGTACTCTATCAGGACGCCCACTACTAACACAGCTGGCTCCATAGCCTGTGCAATCTCCACATACAGTGCACACCATACACTGCTCCAGCTTCCATTTATGCATGCCTGGAGGACACATCATTGATTTCTCATCCTTTTCATCCAGTTCCTCTTCCAGATCCTCATCCATTGCTGTTGCCATGTTCTCAACTCCAAAACCTAATTAAGATATTGAAAGAATAAATACTTGCTTTCTAAGGCCAACAGATAGGGTTCTGGTTATCCAGAGAGGTAAGGACAAGCTGGATAGGGCTCTGAGCAACCTGATCTAGTTAAAGATGTCCCTGCTCATTGCCAGGGGTTGCACTAAATAACCTTTAAAAGATCACTTCCATCTCCACCTATTCTATTCTCCATTGAAGCTCTGAAGAGCACTCACAGATCAGGTTTTAAAACAAATGACTAGGAATGCCCAATTTGCCTGCTCAGCTGGCACATGACTTTCTTGAAATCTCTCTGTGTATGGGTATGCTTGAGTTTTTTAATCATGTTGCATGTATTCAAGCTTTAGTGTTGGAATTACATTTTACAGCAAAATGTTTATTTTTTTTTTCAGTTCTGACATTTGCCAGCATGCAAATGAAAAGGGAAAAAAAAAAAAAAAAAAAGAAGGTTCCATACCTTTTCCTCCCTGGCTCATAGAGCCTGTGTCTCGTCCACATTGTCCTTTATTATTTACTCCAAATGTCCAAACTTCTCCATTCTTCATTAACACACAGGTGTGAGCTTTGCCCATGGCTACTTGAGTCACAAAATGGCCTTTCAAATCTGTTACTAAACCTGCAAGACATAAAACACTTGGTGAAAAATTGCACTTTCTAGCCAAGAAGTAAACCCAGTGATGTAACAAAATTGATAGTAAATACAGACAATTAAAAAATTTACAACAAGAGAAAACAGATATAAAAAACAAGTGCTAGAATAAAAAGTGAGATGAGAACTAGGCCTAGGCCACTTGTCCTGCAAAAAATAAAAGGCCAAAAGCAAACCTAAAACTGCTGCAAATCACTTGTTTTGAAAAAGAATTCTAAAGGAGTCATAAAGCCATTAGAATTTATTTCATTAATATTTCACTTTAACTGTGGTGTTCAGGATTCCCTGTATGAGCAGAGAAGCAGATAAGGCCTAGTTTCCAGCAGCCTTTGTTTGTACCAAAGCACATCTTATTTCTGTGACTTTTTCCTGTGTGTGGCATTCTTGTGTCAGATTAACACAAGTTTGTATTTTTTCTTGTCCTTAGTGGAAGAATTACTTCGGATATTTATCACCACTGGTGCTAAATTATTTTACAGAACTTTCAGAACCTACCTTTTTCAACCCTTCTGTCATATTTGTCTGAATCAACAGAATGCCAGAAATACATTAGGAAGGCAAGAAACACACAAACAACATTTTCATGGACTAAAAACTTCCAAAGTAATTTCAATTACTTCAGTTGAAAAATAATTTAAAAGACCAATATTAACTTACTTGTACTATCAGAGTAAATGGCATCTTTTCCAAACATGTAGAGTTCTCCATCTTTGGAAATTACAGAACTGCTTCCATTATTGCACGCTGTAGATATGACGATCTTTCCTTCCATTTTAATAATTTTTTTAGGCTTATATGGTTTGGATTGCCGTCTGCTTTTAGCTTTAAATAAATAAATAAATTACAAGTAAATCTAAAACTCCCAAACCATCACATGCATAATCACTAGTTTTCAGACCACTAATGAAAAAAACCCAAACAAATAATTAACTATCTGTACAATCTCCTGGTATAATTTTAATTGGATTATACAGGTTCCTCTCAAAAAATTCAATGGCAAGCCAAGACATGATTAGATCAGTATCTTTTAGAAATGATTCTTCTAGTATTTCAAACCACTTTAATTATTTTTATTAAACTACCACATCATCATCTACCATCTGTTTCCTAAAGTGAAGTATTTAATTCAATATTACAGCAGATCCCAGCTTCAGGACACTTAAAGTTCTCATCAATTGTCTTACAAAGTGTATTTCAACCAACACACATAACTACAGAAATCAAGACTAGGAAATGTGTTAATCTTATATTGATGAGGCATTTGTTAGTCCAAAGTTCAAATTAATTTGTCTTCTTTAATGTCTGAAGAATTCTGCTTGATTGAGCGCAGAAGATCTGCCTCTACAAGTTCTCATCAATGCACCTCCACCAGCCAGCAAAACACCAATTTCCAAAGCTCAATAAAACAATAGCGAAGAGGCAAAAGTTTGGCTCCACAGTTTTGCAAAGTTCCAAGCAGACAGCATGGCCTCTTGACCAAATTTACTACTGACTTTTCTTGGGACAAGTCTAAAATAATACCTCCACCACATAACCCAAACTGTGGTAAAACACAGATCAGATTCTGTAGCTGGGAGAGGTTTTGGCACTGTTTTTCAGGACTTGTGGTCAGCATAATCTCCAGCACAAATGGCATGCTTATATATTCCTGGAAAATGCTGGAACTTTTATTTTCAAATTAAAAACTCTTTAGAAGGCTTTTATCAACCACTGGTCAAGCAAGTGATGATACATACTTGATTCACCATCCTCTCCTTTACTAGCAGAACCTGTGAAGAATATGCTTCCATCCTCAGCAACAAGTAAGGCATGTGAGCCATCATGTCCAACAGAAAACTGAATAATCTTTGGAGATTTTGTGATTGGGAGTTCAACCCATTTGCCAGCTGAAGGGCCACCTTGTTTGATTCCAAGGCTCTGATATTTGCCAGTATAATAAATCTAGGAGAAAAAAGTTTATCAGTTTTAGTTATGCCACAGCACTTCAAGCTTACGTAATTCTCAGAGTTGCATTATTTTTAATCCTTTCATTTCAAAGCACGCTGCACTCTTCCTAACTTTGTTTATGCCATTACAGTATCTCTGTCCCAAACCCATCAATTTTGACTTAATGGGGGAAACATTCTGATTAGATTCTTAGATTAGATTGTTTTGAAATGTACTTTCTACTGAGCCATTGAGTGAGTTTTCATATATAATTGTTTGGCTAGATGAGTTTAACACACAAGAAAGAACCAAAGAAACTACTCAGAGGAAGCATTTAAAACACCTCACAAAAATGTCTGGTCCGTGTAAAAGCAAGATGGTATTATATCAATAAAATCAATTAAAAATAACAAATTACTACATATTTTAATATGCTTCAACACATTTGTAAAACACATCTAGTAAATCCACAGTAACCACTGACTGTGTAAATAACAGAGTAAGACATTTCACATGAACAAACAAAAAAATACTGATGTGAACTAAAAAGTTTCCTTTAGAATCATGCAACTCAACAGCTCTATAAAACTGCTGTGTCAACCTACGGGGACCTGAAGCCATTTTACATTGCATTACATATTGTATTTCCTACCTTAACAGACAACTTTATAGACCAAACCCAGGAAATTTGTTAATTTTATACTGAACAGGCACTTTTGTTAGTTGAATGATAAAGTAATCTGTCTCTCTCGATGCTGAAGAGTTCTATTTGATCAAATTCTAGTACATACCAAGAGATTTTCTTAAAAAATATTTACTCTAACATTTTCAACAAACTCATTGTTTGACAACAGCATGGCAATGCTTTCATTCCAACACAGCAATACAATTTTGAACATGTAATTAAGAACTATGTTTCTACAAGATAAATAGCATTAGTCTTTCACACTGAAATAGAACCACAGTAAGTAATGTAAAGAGTCAGTGACAGTATTTCTAAATTTCCGTGATTATGCAAATGCCTCAAAAAGTCTCCACTGAGCAGAACAACATATCAAATCATTAAGAATAGGTTTAAAGAAATCAATTGAAAAATTTGCATAGGGGAATCAATAATTTTCTAAAAGATCAGAAAAAAAATCAGGATGGGATTTAAATAAATTACTGTGGTCAGACTGTGTAAAGTTAATGAGGCGGTGAAATTTACAAAGGTGCTAACATATCATTCGTATACAGAAGGCAGTTTTGTTTCCCAAATTTAAACAAAGCCCTTCATTGCAAGACTGACTTCAGAAATTCTATAAATTCAAGTCATGGATTTCTATGGGGTTCCAACTATCTGTTTATGCTTTAAAATCACTATTTGACTTTTATGTTTTAAAGCTGGCTCTGAAAAATATATTTGAATACAGTTATAGACATACATTCTAACATACTCAAAAGCCAAAAAGAAATTATGGAAAATAATTATTAAATTAAAAAAACATAAATCTATTGGTGCAATTTGCTATTTACTACAGAATATTTTCAGTACCTTTCCACTAGCAGTTTTCATCAGTGCAAACTCTCTCCCAGCACCAAGGACAGCTGATTCCTCATCAAACCCTGTACCTGTGCAAGTAAGATTGCGTTAACTGAACAGTTTAACCAGGCAGTTTCACAGACCAGTCACCTATCCACCTCTGCTGGTCCATGGAGCCAAATAGGCCTTTTTTTTTTGTTCTGATAGAGCCAAAAGCAAGCTCAACAGAGCAAAAATATCCCAAAAAAAAGGCCAAGTGATACTTTTTCACAATACCTTCCATAAATACTAACAATTCTTCACCTCAAATTCATCTGCAAATGTGTTTTTCAATGTAATTCTTTCTCCCTTTAATCCAGTCAGTGTTCCTTGTAACTTGTTAACTTTGAGCCACAGCAAGGAGTTCCAACAGATTCTATGTTTTATAAAATCCAAGCTTCAAACAATTATATATTTATTATACAACTGAAGGAAAATACTAGAAAACCATGAACAGTACTAGAGACAGAAAGGTGGTTCCAAATGGGTGTATGGATTTGCCTCTGAGTCAAGTAATGACTGAATGGTTTCAAACCCCTCTCCATGTGTTTATTATGGAGCTATACCTTCCTGCACATAATAGAGCCAAAGGAAAGCACAGTGTTTAAGCTCTCCTGTTTGAATTACCAGTCTTGTTATTAACCTTCAAAGAAGAGAACTTACTGATAATGTGCAAATCTTTTTCCAGATCAAACAATGAGATGCCACAGGCATGTAAGCATTTTCTTGCAAGTTTAAGCTGCAGTTCTTGTTGCAATACTGGCTCAGTACTTGTGGCAAATATTCGCACTACAAAGCCATCCTGCAATAAATACAAAAATCCACTTTATACTGTAAAAGAAATTAACTAATTTAGTTTTCAAGTCCTAAGTGCATTGACATAGTACTATTTCAGAGTAAACGTCAGAGGACATACTGATAAAGTAACATTTATTATAACATAACATTTACTACAGAGAAGAAAAGAAAAAAGTGGCCTTCAGGACAAGCTGAAGTAAGTATCTGAATCCTCAAACGTATATTGAGTTCTATGAAAATGCTATGAACACTATAAAAATAGGAAACTGCTATAGAAATGTTACCCTTGTAACTATTTGCACCTATGTTTAAGCTCTGAACTTCTCCTAATTCAGAATCCAAAATTCTGTATGCAGAGTGACTGTGGTAAAGTGTAGCTAGAACAGTTTTCTGTTTAAAAGTGCAGAGTATCTTCATCTTGCCATGTTAAAAAAATGCCCAACAGTTGATTCTGTTAGGAGGGGAATGGGTTAATCCTGGTTTTTCTACACTTGATGCTTAGCATCTGTTGACAGCCCAATTTCAGCCCATTCCTATTTTACAGATTTCTCACTAACAAAAAACACACCAGAACTAAAAACGTAACTGTCTGCTGAAAAAAAATACAACTACCACTACAGTTTTGTCCCTAGTAGGAGCCCTTCTTTGAGCTTCCATAGCTTTGGCCAACAGGCAATTTTCACACAAAAATCAACTGGAATGTAGTGTATTTCCTATCTCTTCTAATAAAACTGTCTGAAATGCGCATAGAAGTTCCAAAGCAATTACAGAAACTCAAATCAAGGAAAAAAATTATCCTTAAGCTCTACAAAGCTTATCCCACAAAGAACCTGTAGAACATGTTAAAAAGACACTATTCAACATATAAGATTTTTTTTTCTTGAAAGAGCAATGGAGTTTTTCTTAAAACTTGCCTGAAAAATAAAGTCAATCACAAATCAAAGTTTTGTGAATAAATACTAAAATACTACATTTTAATGTGCTAATATGGAAGTTTCTCATTATTTCTAGTTACATAGATCTTTTCCTCACTTGTGTTAGTGAAGAAAATGCCAAACAAAGCAAAAAGAAAGCTATAAATATTGTAAAATAAAACCCACTTGAGAGAAAAATAGTTTACCCATCATTTGTAAAACTTACGTCTCTAGATGCTGCTATTTGATTAATATATTCTCCATCTGTGAAAAGGATATTCTGCCCTTCAGTATGACAATCTGTGACAGAAAAATGAAGTGCACTGCATCAGTTTATATTAGCATGCATACTCACACTAATCTCTGCTTCTGCCTAATTCATTCTCACTCTAATCAGATCATGAGAGTTCTATTTTGTCTCAAGTGAGATCATACCATTCTGATAATGTGTTATTTTACACTAAGATGTCCTGTCTCACCAAAAGCATGTAATTCTCCTTAGTTCCCGTAAGAGTTATTACAGCACTTTCCACTGTATGAAATGTGAGTGGTTACACCCCAAAATTGAACTGCAATAAAAAAAGCATTCACCTCTCACCTGTGAAGCACATTACAAACTATTACAACACAAATAAAATTCAAATTTTCCAGGACTATTAAATCTTTCTCCTTTCCCAAAGGACTATTATCTTCAAAGAAATGTTTCCTCAGTCCAGCATATAAAATCTACAGAAGTAAATGAATCATAGTTCTCATTATTTATCTCCTTTTTCACAATTTATGAATTTCACTAAACTATTAACTGAAAATCTAGGGGGTTTTTGCACTGCTGATGGAACTACTGGAAAAAATAATGATATCATATGGCTTGTGTTTGTCTCATTGATTACACACAGGAAAAAGATCTCTTCCAAAAATAGTACAGGACAGCCACTTTACACTCCAAATATTTGCTTCATAATCTGAACAAAGATCCAGTATTAACATTTTATCAAATAAATTTAATGCTAAATGAAGCACAGAAAATGTCTCTCTAGCCTAACCAGCAAGTTCACTGTTTTTTTGCTACCTAGCCAAAGCATTAAAAACAATACAGCTGAAAACACCCCACAGAAATCCATCGTTTATTTTTTCCTGATACACTGCCCAGTCCAATAGTATCTTACCAGGAATAGAATATGCCTTAGAAAGCTTTCTGTAACTTTCATATCTGGAAGCAAAATACCAAAAGTAGACAACTTTCCTTTCCCTTAGAGCAGAACCAGGTATGAATCACAGAAGGTATGCAGCAAGCATGATGCAAAATGGCAGCAGAAACACCGAAGCTTGAAATACTGCGCTGGCAAAAACAATCTCAGATTTAACAACCAAAGGCAATCCATGCTACTAATTCTCTATGCTACAAAGTCATGTTAGTGATAAAAGAAGTATCAGTAACTGGATGAGAAGTTCCAAAACTAATCTAAATTACTCCAAATTAATTACTCCAAACTAATCTAAATTTCTCCAACAGTTACAGAAAGCTGATAAGCGTGAAGTTTCCTTGAATGACTGAAAATTACATGCTCACACAAACAGAACAGCCAAGGAAACAGCACATTCTGCCCACCAGTGGGTCTGTATTGCACTGTTTAGCCTATTGTTGGAGTCTCTCCAAGAAAGGTGAGTCTCCTGGTAAACATTTCTGGGGGTTGTTCCTGTGTTTGATAGATCTGTTCAAAGAGGAAATCTGCAACAGGGATGTTCTGGCTTTTTTTAATACATGCTCTCCAGAAGACTTCCTAAAAATTAGCACTTGCTTAGCTAACAAGCAGACCCAGTATTAAAAATCTAATCATTGGGAAGACAAAAAAATGGAAGGCAAATGGAGCATTTGGAAAAACTAGTATAGTGTCTCAGTAGGAAGGAACTTGCATGATCAATCCTAAATCTTATTCAATCTTTGTATATTACTATATATTACAGGGGTGAGGACAAGCTTTCTGTCTGGAGATTGCTATAAAAGAAAGGGTTCATGTTTTACTAAAATCACATAACTACAAACATCTGTTAATCACAGCCTCCTCAGAGGCTTCAAAGGAAGATGACTGTGAAGCATCACCTTCGACATTCAACTTGAGCATTCTGCACCTGCTAAAAATGCAGGCCTTGAGGTCATGTAGGTTACCCTCAGTTATCAGTACTTTCTGCACTAAGGGAATAGTGAGCCTGAGATACTAATTTGCAATTTCAAAGAACAGTAAAACCATATACCATGTGACTTCAATTTCTCCAGCTGAAAACAGAAACTGTTTTAAGGTGTGCAGTAAGCATCACTGCTGAAAGAAACGGCAAAGATGAAAACCTCTGTAAATTCAGGCCTAGTCACCTAGTAAATTCTCATGGAATTCAGACATTCTTTTATGATACATGGACTGATACACAGTCAGATAAAAACAGATACACAACTCAGGTACAGTGTATAAATCTTGGCAAAGGCCTTACGCACAAAAATGGTGACACATAGCCTGGTAGTTCTAGATATATAAGGATGGATTTGCAAGATCATCTTTCAACATGGAAAGACTGCCCTTCTAAAATCGAAGTTTATGGTTTCAAGAAGCTGATGGATCCTACTCTCTGAGAAAGGAGAAAATAATGTTCCATAGTTCTCTGATTTTTCTAAGATCTTGTGACTTCTACCTAGGATCAACTTCTAATCAAATCTCCTAGCCTCCTATGCATCCCTTGTATGAATAAATTCTAAGACCTTTTTTTAATGCACTATCAGCAGCCCAGGCATTTGAAAGAGATTAATTCTACACAGAGCCATGTCTGAATATCATCCCAACTAGGAGCAAATATTTACTGTGTTCAGCTGTTGGCAAGGTCACTGGCCTCTAGTTCTATCCAGCATGGCTTTTCAGAACTAGAACAACTTGTATGTCACCATAAGATTGCAGAGGGGCAGCCACTACCATTCAGAGTTAAGTACCTACTCAGTTTTCCTCAGGTCAGACACCTTCCCTCTACCTTCATTTCATTTTTTTGAATGGGAAAGGAAAATAACCAGAAGTAGACCCCTCGGAATTTATCCTAAGCAAAAGAACAAGGTAATATCTTCTGACAATAACACACTGAGATAAATGTGTAGAAGTGCACAAATCAAAACAGCAAAGTTCAAGACCCGAAATATATAGGATTGGAGTTACAAAGAACATCTAACATCTACTTTAACACCATCACAAATGATACAAAATGCAACTGTGCAGATAGTTTGAGAAATTTGTGAAAGGGTATTCCCATTCGGATTTGCTTTTGCAATTTGTTGAGAAGGCACACACGTTTAATCTGTGCCTTTTTACAGTGTAAATACAAGGCAGTCTTGCAGAATGACACTTGTCACTGAGATTTGCAAAAACAAGCTAACAGCTCTGAAGGGTAGACTTTAAATGTGCTCAAATCTCTCTCAGGACCTGCATGAAGAACACTGATTTGTTTACAAATGGTAACATAATTAAGGACATCAATGAACCCTACTGCATAAGGAGCTGCCTTGAGGGGAACAAAGCTGAAAAACTACTCTGAGAGGCAGTTTTACAGGCCCTTGAATGTGTTCTCACTGAAATATCCTATACAGTCCCCACAAAGAGCAAGAGCAGCTTAAAAAGTCATCCATACTTTAAGGATGTGCAGAAGGTTGCATGGATTAGATTCAACCTTCAGAACATGTTTAAAAAATTGCTGTTTGCATTTTAAAGACAAAAATCCTACAGAACTCTCCTGAGGTTTCAGTCAGTAGTTTCTTATTTACGCCAGAATGAAACAAAAATCTTTCTTCTGATCTACAAAATAAGCCTGTCATTGTTTGATTAAAAAATTGTCCTTCTGCTATTTATCTGTGTAGCTAAGTTCACTAGAAGCCATTAAAGCATGTTCCAGGAACATCCTTATTCTCTAAACAGACTGAAGTTATGAGGCTCCTCTGAAAAAGGATAACAAAATGAAAACAAGCAACCAGCCACAAAACACACACAAAGCCCACCCAAAACCAAAAAAAAAAAAAAAAAAAATTTCCCTAACAAATAAACCAAAATCCACCACCAATATAAACATTAGAAGCATAGTCCATCAGTGTTCATTAGCTGCCTTTGCTTTTTGGATCTTTTTACCCTATTAAAAAACAAAATGGTTTTGTTCATCATTTATAATTACTTACATGTAAGAAATCCTGGAAACGAAGTCACACATGAGCCAAACATTCAAAGTTCAAATGAGAAGAAAATACATTTTTTAGGAAATAATTTAACCTCTTGTAGTCTTTAAATTAATATGTTCACATATTCTAAAATGTTGCAATATTCTTCCAGCAACTGGAGTAAGATGTAAGGCCTTTAAGTGAAATAATGAAGCTGGTCTGAAGTGAAGCAAAGTCCCAAAGCAATCTATTTGTGACCTCAAAATCTCTGTTTCTCTTCTGCTTGCCTGATAATACATAACATATAAACAGCAAACTATACCAAATTTCTCTCATTGGAGGTTCTCACCTGGCAAAGCAACTGTACCATCTTGTTCCAAAGTTTCAGGGTTTATTCTTATGGCTGTCATACTGTGATTATTTGCATCTCTGTATAATAAATAGCCCTGTCAAGAACAAAGAAGAAAATATATGAAGGTATGAAAATACTCTTAAATACATTAACAGATGTTAAATGGGAAAAAGATGGAATGATTATTTTAGATATTGCTTTAAAATAGTGGGAACCTTTTACATCAAATGATGATCAACATTTTTTCTACTAAGCCAAATTTTAACTAAATTCCACATTAAAAAATGGAAATTTGACTCCCTTCCTCCACTTTCTACATGCCATAGATAAGCATGCTGAAGCTTGTATACAACTTTTGAAGCCCCACATATTAATTCTGTAATTTATATCTGTATACAATTAGACTTAAAAGCCACAGCAAAAACCAGTGTTTCTGTATCCACTTTTCAAATCAACAGAATAGTAACAGGAATACGAGGAAGGCAAAAGATAATGTTGTCCTATATAGAGGAGCAATCATTAATGCATATTAATACATGCATTAAAACCTAGAATAAAAGAAATATTAATTAACTACATCGACTCCCACACTAAGACATTTTCTTTCATTGCAACTACTGGATAAATAAATCTCAGCAAAATGAGGAAAACAAGCCCACATAAATTAAGCAAAGAGCATTAAAGTAGACAGAAAAGCTTCAATCTAAAAGTAACTATAATATGATGAAGTAAGAAAAATCACCTGAATTTAAGTTAACCATGCACCTGAATGGAAATGAAACTAAGGACAGATTTTATCTCTTACGGACACATAATGAGCAATATGTGCAAGTTACACACCTTTCTATAAATATAGCCACAGAATGACACTTATCCAAACTGCAGTGCCTTTGGTTACAGTCACTGTGTAAGTGCACCTACCTGGTACAAGCACTCAAAAAGCACCACATATTTATAGTTATGTACAGAATATTCAAACATGTAACACTATATAATGAAACCATATGAATCCTGTTCCTTTCCAAACTGATAAAACAGATAAAACAGGCTCCAGGATGAATATATCCACACCCATTTGTTTTGTGCCAGTGTATATTTTGGTGATCTGCTTTTGCATTAAATAAAACCAGATCTCATGTGTTTGTGTTTACACAAACACAAAAACTGCAGTGAAAGAACATATATTTGTAATGAACCATTTCACCTCAAAAGCGTGGCAAGGAGTATACTAAAAACCACACTGGGACAATGAGATCACTCAGTTAAGAGTAAATATACAATAAATTCAGTAAATTAATTACTCTATGAAATATTTTTTAATGTTTTGAGGGTTTTTCATAATAAATAATAAAGGTAAGAAAAAGTGGTTGATATTCCAGAAACTAACTCTAAAAATCACAAACTGTAGAAATATAATTAACTCTGCAAAGACAATATCAACAATTATCTCTATCTCTATGTATTGTTTACATATGCTCAATCCTTCCCAGCCAAAACACCATTTTCTTATTTTGCTGCAGATGTTTTAATGCCAATTTCTTTTCATAAACAAGTATTTCAAATATTTTTACATGTTTGTTGTAACAGCACTTTTTTACATCCACTGACATGCACTTAGAAACACACAGCAATTGACTGTACAGTTCATAAACTGATGTGCTAAACCATCATATTTTTCAAAAGTCTTTACAGTGACAACACAAAGCAAAGAAACTCCATTATTCCTTTCCAAAGGCCAGTACAACCACATGTCCGTCATTCTCCATAATTTAGAAACCAGTACCAAAAATTTTGTTTTTTATAAAAAAAGCCAAAGGGATGGTAAAATATCCATGTAAGCTTACTCTAAGCCAGGGTCTACTTAAACCACTCATGAGGGATGAGGAGGGCTGCACATTTTGTATTTTAAGTATTCACCTACCTGAGCATAACCTAACCAAGACTTTTTTTCTTTTCTGTTTTTGATGCGGGATGTAGAATTGTATATATGGCCCTGAAAAGCAAAAAACTTCCATCATTTAACAAATACCAGAGTGAAAACTCAACACAATCATTCATCATCTAAATAATACCTTCAAATACATTGCCAAGTGAAAATTCTAAGAAAATGTTGTCAAATTGTCACAGAAATAATCAGAAAAAAAATACACCAACTATAATAGAACTGATTATTAGTAACCTAGGTAAGATTGTCCATGGAAATAGGACATCACAGAAGTTAAATTAAAATACTAAGTATCACTCATCAGACAAGAAGCAGCCACATTACCCTCACTGTCCCGCTATATCCAGAGCCAATTTTGTAAAGTCCGTCTTTACATAAGAGATAGAGGAAAAAACCATCACTCTGAAGTAGGCACTGGTCATCTTCATCTACAGATATGTCTTTCAATGGCCATTTGTGCATCAAGGCTGCCTTCTTTATCCCATTACTGAACCAGTCCTGGATTTGGATTTTGCCCACCAGAACTGCCTGTACACTCCGCTGAAGAGAGTTTAAAATGGTTGGCACCTAAACAGTAAAAAAAGTAGTGAGTGAAAAAGATGACAATTTTTTTAAATGTTAAGATTTTCTATTCTAACTCCAACTCAAGAGAGACAAAGAAAAACCAACTGATCTCAAAAACAGTGAGTGGGGGCAAGAGGTAACAGTTAAACAATACATCTTCTCAGAACTCATGAGAAGTACTCATTTACAAAAACTCCCAGAAACAGAGAAGTTTTAATGCAAGACCTGAATAGTCTGACAAGCATGGCTGCCATTATTGGTGAGGATTGCAGAGATTGCTTGCAATGTTCTTCCTGTCTCTCCCCAGGCAGCTACCAAACTGAAGAGGCAAGCGCAGGAAAGTGCTGTCAAGGACTGTCCTGTACTGTCATTCATTCCCGTGCTACGGACAGTTATTTCCAAAAGCAGCTGGAACAGGGATTCTGCAGATAAAACACAGTTATTACACAGATCAGTCACAAGATCATACGAAACACTTTAACTATCAATGAGAAATTAAAATAGGAAAATACATTATATCTTTCCTCATCTATTATGTTTAGAGCTAATTTCAGACAGAAAAGCATATTAAATTAACATGAATTATCCTTAACTTTTCTTCTTTTCAGCCGGAAAACATCAAGTCTGGATAATCACCATGGCTGAAGAAAAACTACAAGTCCTTCTGTCACAGAGGAACACATTAACAAGAAGTGGTGCAGACAGTCTTATTGTAGTAGACACTATTCAGTCTACCCCATCACTGAGATGATGTGTAGATCACTTGTCTACTCTTTGTAACCCTTATCCATGTTTGAAGCACAATTCACTTCATAGAAACAAGCATTTCAAATCGAGGCTTGAAAATTATTTTGATCATATGCCTCTTTCCAAACACTGTTTGGTGGATGAACTTCTGTAACAATCCAGGTGTGAACAGAAATACACCTAATTTTTCTTGAAAGCTGATACAATTAATCTCTATGGCAGTAATCAAAAAGTCTTCTCAGTAGCTTTTTAATAGTCCATGTATCAATACAAAATAAGTTTTCTGTAGCAAACTACAATCTTTGGAAACGCAATAAATACTTTTAAGTCATAAAACATGAAAAAATACATCAAGTCTAACAACAAATTTTAAAAATTATTTTAAAGAACCCAGGCTACAGCCTAGACTTCTCTGCAGTTCTATAAACCAACAAAAGATAACAGGATTTTAACTTAAAGGATATAGTTAATCATGCTCTCAAAGGCATCCGAAGTTCAACTTTTACTTTCAATATCATTAAAAAGAAAATTAATTTTCAGGGAAGCTTTCAGATGGCCAGAGAATAAAAGCGAGACTTTTAACATATTTGAATTTGACAGCTCCACATAAATTACAAAATTAAACCTCTAAGCTATAGACCACAACAGATTACAAGAAAAATTCACCCTAAAACTGCATGATTTCCAATCAGACCAAGTATTTTATGTTCCAGTAAGAAAGGGAAACCCAATTATTTAGACTGAGATGTTTATTTACTTTGTCAGCATATTATGCACTCTAAGGAGTTAGTATGTCAAAATAGTCGGTCACTTGAGAACAAGCATGTTACTATCTCACAAATACTTGCCAAGAACCATTTTCTTCTGTCCAACACAATAACAGATGTATATTAATAAAAATACAGTAAGAGATGAGATATTACCTAGGACTTCAGGAGGCTCTGATTGAAGGCCTTCTGGTTGCTGACCCTGGAGCACATTAAGTAGGGCTTGTAAGCTCCTGAGACACAAGGATGGATGAGAAAATCTTGTCTCCTTTATCAATTCAAAGACTTCACACAATCCAACTTCAATGATCTAAAGAAGTACAGATTTTTCAAAACAGATGTCAATATAATATTTTTAGATCTTCATCAAAAAAGTATATACCAGTGTTCACTGAATAAGACAATTACTCAAATAAAAAGTTGCAATCTAAAATACAGCGTTAAACCAGAATCAAAATCAAGAATCCACCAATACAACTATACCAGCAAATATTACGAGTAGTCAGCCACTACATAAAAGAGCATGTCTAAGCAAAGTAAATTTCTTGAAAGAATAAGGAAGCTTAAAATTTTTTGCACAGTAAAAAGGCAAACTATACCTCTGAGCCCTTCTAATTTTCATCCAGTTAACACTTTGACAGTCTTTTTTTTCCTTGCTCATTAACATGAGCCAGCAAACTAGAATGGTCTTGCAACCTGGCTTCACATTCTGAATAACAACACATTTGACAGCTGATACTGGCAGCTCTAGAACTTTCCCCTCCAAAGCCTCTGAGATTTTTTTTATATTGTAACAAAAACAAAGATCAATTGCTAATCACTAAAACTCCATATGTACTCATCACAGACATGCATTAAGCCAGCTAATAGAATATGTTTAAAAGCCCTGTTACAGCCATTTCTAACTTTCCCTTTTAGAATTCCTGACTATTCTGAGATTACAGTCATGCTTCTCTCCTCTGACTGCTCCCTTGCACTTCCTTCTCAAACTCTGTATTTAAAAATTATGAACATGAAAGAAAAGAGAGGAGGGTTAGCACATTATAAATAAGCAACTGTATATTAAAAACTTCACTATCTGTTTTGGTCAAGAGCAGAGCCACCATAGAGTGTATAGGAGAGACTCACCCCTGAGTAAAATCTAAGGAAAAGGACAGAAATGTGAAATTAAATAACATCACTAATGCAACTGCCAACCATGCTTAAAACATATATATTCTGGCAGTCAGCTCTAAGTTCTTCTGGATGCCTTGTAACTGTCTTTGCTGACCCTTAATTTTATTTCCATCCTTCAGAAATTATTTAACCATCTATTGTATTCTTGGAGGAAGGATAAAAACATAAAACCATAACCAAGCCAAGTCTTCAAAGCACAACAGCAATTTTCCTGCTAATTACACCTTACATTTCACATCAGCAACGGAGTAGGGGAAAACATATGCATGGAATCTACAGTGAAAAAGACTGTCAACATAATAATGTTTTTTCAAGGATCTAAAACCCACCATCATCCTAAAGGCTAAAAAATAAAAAAAAAATTTAAGTACATTTTTAGAAATGCCCTTCCTATTCAGTTACAGTGTCTTTGAGAGAAATTAAGTTTATTCTTCACAACCTTCAGACATAAGACCTCATCTAGGAGCTGACAGAGGCAGCTAGAGAAAGTAGAGAACACTACACAGTGGAAAATGTTTGGTGAATTTCCACTAGAGTAGGAATCAGTAACAGCAAGTTCTGCCGGGATGCTGTCAATTCTGCATAGGTTTTGGGTTGGTTTTTAAATATCTGAGATCAAGAGACTGGGTAGACTGCATAAAATAGAACTATTCACCACATTACCTCACATATGTATATCTTACGTGAATATATATATGTGTGTGTGTGTGTGTATATATATATATATATATACAGATGTAGATAAGTGTCTGTGTGTATCTCTCTACCTCTTCTCCAAACTGTGCTCTGAAGGACAGAATAAGCAAAGAGTTCTTTTCAAGACATCTTCAGCTTGTTCTCACTGCTCTCTGAAGAGTTTCTGAGCCAAAACAAGCACTGCTCTGCCTCAGCTTCTGTGTCACAGCCTGACTGCTCTTACTGATGCTCTCTGTGCAACCATTCTCCCATTCCCTTTGCAAGACCTTTAAGACTTCAGATCAAAAGTAAGACTGCTTAACAAAAGGTACCCAAAATTCTAGCCTGGATGCAGACAATATGACTACTAACTAATTCCTAAAACCTCTCCTATTTCATCTTGAAGTCTTATCTGTGCTCTTGATTTATTTTATTTATGTTTGCTCTCATTGTAAGCATTATCCCAAATGCTCACATTTCTGTAATTAAAATTACACACTACTCTGAATTAATTTATATTATATACATACACAAAAAAGAAGAACATCTACCAAGGTAACATTCTCCGAATGAATTTTAAAAGATTTAAAGTCAGTATCTAAATAAAGTAATTATTTGTCTTTTACTTTTTGTTACAACTTAAAAATTTAAATTTTTGCTTAAGCTTATTAACAAAATGTATGTCAGTGCAGGAACAAATAATATTTAAGTCAGTTAATTCCATCTTAATTACTTTAATCCAGTATTTGTCCCTTCTAGTACAGGGCTTTTGTGGATCATTCATTACTCAGGCTTAAGTTTAAAATTTGGGGGGTTGGGAGGGTGAATGGTGTGGGAAATGCCTTTTCTTTACTCTGCAAATTGTAAGTCTTATCAACAGAACTGAATCTACTCCATTTTAACAGAGAGAATTTCTCATCATTAGCTAAGATACTAAATAAATAAAGTAGCAACTAAGTATGTCAGACAAAGGCAAGTATTTCCTGAGAAATCAAAAACACAAAGCTATCAAAGCAAGTTACTAAACTATCTGAACACAACCAAAACACACATTTTTTTATTGTGTCAGTATCTGAATAGCAGCAAAGTCTGTCTTTTAATGTTAAAAACAATTATTCTCAATCTTATTATAGAGACAACTTCTGATCCCAAAATACATTCTACTTAAAGGCTCTAACAAACCTGAATTCCTCAAGTTTAAGATCTCAAAAAAGATATTTCAATAGAACACTTGAAGTCACCTTAAGCTACAAAAATGTAAAATGTTTTCAACTTACTCTAAATAGCCAAAAAAATACCAACACACCAAGGACTATACTCTGAAGAATCTGTAAAAGCACAAATCCTAGCCATACTTTTTTTTAATTTTTCACCTTTCAGTATTCTTTTTAATAAAAAATTATGAATTTCTGACAGCTTCTAATTTACTTTCTTCTTTACAGTTAATAAACTAAGCCCTACACAACATCGGTCATTATCATGAGACAGACACCTGTATCCAGAATACCAAGACATTTACACAGTCAGTCCCTAGAAGTTTTACTACATGTGAGACAGTTCCAAGCAGATGCTTTTTTTAAATGTATGAATGCAAGTCCAATTGTGTACCTCCAAGTGACCTAAACAGCCCTATATTACCTAGATAGTTATGAAAAATACTGAGGTTGCATCAGGCATCTAAACATCTTTTTGAACCAAAAATTCTCAAATTTCACAGATTCTTTACTAAAAATCAGCAGTGTGAAAACATACTGATTTTCACCTATTTTATATTTGCTGTACTGAATGTAACAAAAATCTCAATATTCTTCTATTTTGAGAGAAGTTTGTTACATACAGTTTCCTTATAATTTTTTCTAGGCTACCATCTTTGTAATAAACTGTCCAATACCAATGTTTTGGCTTCCACATGCAAGTCTTCTATCCATATCACTGATATATCTCATCCTTCTTGGACCCTTTTTTAATTTCAATGTATTTTTAAATTATCATTCCATTTTCCATAAATGCTAATAGCTGCATTGTCTTTTACTTAAAATTAAGCATCTACAAGGCACTTGCTGATACATTTGATACAATCCACAAGTACTCAGACGCAGTTCATAAACAGTGCTGACTTTATTTCTAGTGACCACATATTCTGCGATCATCAATCGTGAAATTTCAGTTGGCTGACTTGGTTATGCTTCTCTGCAATTCGCCACCACTATTCTCTGGAGTGCCAACTTTGCCCCTCAGATAATAACATCTAAATGCAATCATCTATAAAACCTAAGTTTCTAAACCACTCAAATGTTCTACATAACCACAGCTGCAACCACCTTTTTTTAATTCAGCATTTTTATTGGTTTCAGACCAAATATAAACAAGTGAAGTTCACCTGAATATGCCTTTTAGATTCAGAAGAACAAAGCAAAGCACGATCCATAGCATTGATATGGTACCAATGAACAAAACTAAATGTAGTTTTGTAATACATAGTAAAAAACAAGTGAACAAAACAAACTGAAAAAAAAAAACCAAGAAAAAATCATTAAGTCCTTTATTTCTGACTTTCTACTATTAATCCTACTATAAGCACAGAAGCAATCAATAATAAAAAACCTACTCTAACTGTTCAACTATAGAGTCAAAATCTTAACATGCATTAGAATCTGGAGCTGTCAGTACCACTAAGGGCACTAAAGCCAAAAAAGGGAAAGAATAATTGACAGTTACTGCAATTACATGCTTACCTGGCAAAACATCTTAGGAACCATTCCACCAAATTATTTCCATTATTAGACTTATTCTTTTTGGAGGGTAAAGCAAAAAAAAAGAACCCTTTACCATTATGATCTGGTAGCCCCACAGAGATGTAAGAGCTGCCTTATTTGCATCATTTCTGTGTAGATTTTGAGGCTATATGTGTTCAAGTACCAATACTTTTAAAGGAGTGCAAGTTGAGTGTTTACCCGATGTTTAATTGACTTTAATTTGGGCAGGTACATAGATCATCCTATTTCATCAGATGATTCTGAACTAGATGGACTACAAATAAAACTACAGCAGTATTTTAAGTAGCTGGCTTATACTGTTACTCTTTAATCCCCAAAAAGAACATACCAGCCTTAGATGACATTCGTGGCACACTTTAAGTGGTATCAGTTACTTGCCTTTGGAAGTTTAATAGGCGGCTCTTTGGGCTCCTCTTCTTCATCACTGTCCGAGTCCCCACTCTGGACACTGTTCTTTGAGGCCAAAGATACAGACGCTTCCTTTTTCTGCCACTCCAACACACAATGGCGGACATTGCAGTAAACATTAAAAGCTGAAGGATTGCTATGTAATCTGATATCTGGTATGGTTATTGTACTCTCTACGTTTTCAGTCTGAAAAACAAGATGGGTTTTAATTTTAGTTTATTAGTTTAATAGAGTTTCAAGCCTTGCTAAATATAAATAAACTCAATTTTCTCAATTTTGACAGACCAAATTATTTCCAAACTGGAGACAATTTTCCTGCTTAAGTACCACATTTATTTCAGGCAGGGAAGAAAGGAAGAAGAGTAAGACATTTCAATAGATTCTGTCTAGCTTTAGCCTCTACCTCTTATAATTTTATGTGAACACTGGGACTAAACATGACAGCGGCTTAGGCTACAGAACAGTCCAAGCCTGTGCCACAGTGGTAAGAATAGCAGAATCAAGCTTTATCGCCTCAACAGTAGTCCGGTTTAGAGGTTATAATTATAATTGAGTTTTTAAATGCATGCCTTGTTATTCTAGTTGTTAGTTTTAACCTGCAGGTGAATACTAAAAATTTAAGATGCTTGTTAAACATATACTAGAAATTAAGAAAATCCACTTGTTTTGTCATTAGATGAAAACTGATGACAAGTTTAAAAACTCCTGTCAGGATGCTGCAGATAATAGTCATGAGAATAATAATCTAATGGACTAATGACTAAATAAAGAAATCAAGGCCTATGACTTTACAGGACACCATTCTATTTTCAGAAGCCCTGAGCCACAAAGTATGAGCTGGGAAATTGTTCTGAGCAACTACAGCTACCATGGCCCACCTTGGTACCTACTACTGGTGTATTACTGTCAGCCTTGGCCAAGACACAAAGGAACCTTCATGAGGCTATCACTGGACTTAGAAAAATAACAAGAGACAACTTTTTTTAAAAAAACATTTTAAAAAATCTGGCCTGTACTTTCCTAGTCTGAAAGAACAAGATGGGAGAGGAGGTATGACAGACTTGAGAAAACAAAACTCCACAACAATTAACTCCCAGACAGGATTACACCTTCTATTTGGTTGCGCACTAGCAAAGACCAGGCTGGTATCAGCACAGACTTTGAAAACTGGATTTCAGGCATATGGGAGGAAGCAATTCTCTGTAACAGCTTGCTGTAGACAGAGGGCACAAGGACCATGTAAGGAGAGAAGGCCCAGGTTAAGAGTGCAGAACAAATTTGCTTGACCATGCAAGGCAAAATGTGGGAGATTATTAGGCCAGAGAGACTCAGGGTTATGACTAACTTCAAAGGTCATTTTTGGTTTCTTTCTTGTATTCTTGAGGAATGGTGGGAGGAAGGGCACAGTGAGAGTGGAGACTTTTTGTCCTTTTTTTTTTTTTTTTTAATAGGGTATTAATACTGTGCATTGCCACATTCATCTGGCATGAAATTACACAGTGAATTATACTACAGTGATATGAAACATCACTGAGAGCAGTGATGGGAAAGAGAACATTAAACTAGCAGAGGAGAGATAAAAGACTTGAGAACCAGTGGAGTAATATTTTAATGGGGTTATTTATTTTTCAACAATATGGTTGCCACAATTTTCTACATCAAAAACACTTTTATGTGGACATACATTTTTATTAATACCAGAAATAACACAAGACTCTAAGCTAGACTTTTTAATATGTCATGTTTCAAAACATAACAAAAAAATTCAAAATTACTTTAAAATACTTCCATCATTCCCATATTGCCCATTTTTACTATAATATTATTCTGACTGTACTGGTATATATTTGCCTATCCTTCCTTTCCATTATTATTAAAGTTACTGCAAGCTAGAACATTAAAAAACAATGCTTTACTACACAACCTATTTTATCAAAAGTGTGTTACTTTTTCTCACCTACATCAGTGGTAGCAGTAAACACAAAAGTATCAAGATAATGAAGGAGGAAAAAGAAAAAGCTGGGAAAAGTTCCCTATATGCATACCCAAGTTTGGCAATTTTTTTTTTTAGCTCAACAGAACTGCCATTAGGGATTCAAAGGGATCCTTGTTCAACAAAGTTTACTCCTTGTTCAGTATTAGTATCTTTGAAACAGTAAAGGTCCGGTTAAAAACCTCACAATATTAATCAGTGCAAGAAGGCAAGGTACAACCTCATATGTCATTCCAGCATCAAATAGCAACAAAATCATTTTGGATTGACCCCACTGATAAAGAGCTCCTACATACTTTGAAGTTTGACACCAGAAAACTGAATTGTTATTAAGATGCAACTCTTCTATTCATCAAGTATCCACACACATTACCCCAAAAGTTTTTGCAGCTCCTGTTAAGGCAAATACATAGCACAACCTTTCAGCTTTAAAGCTAACTCAGTTGAATGGCACAGGTTAAATTCCTCAGTAGACTTAGTTTACTAAAGGTTTTTACTGACAGTTACAGAAGAGAAAGATATTTCAGAGGCTCCAGATATTTATCTGAAAGTTCACTTATCTAGTTAATATCACATATTGTAATTGTAACTTCTGTGAAGAGTTTCCATTATAATTCTTTCTTGTCAACTCAGCTAAGTTTGATCCAGAAGAACCTAAATTCTGTAGCTCAAATAATCTCATGTGAAACAGGCTGGCCAAACTGTTAAAACAGCACAGATAATTTTAGACATAACAGTGCTAGATAAAATCAATGTGTTTTCTTCCCTATTAATAACAAGCTGATTAATTTTCAGAAATAAACTCTTTATTCCCATTACTTCACAACTATTAACCAGTAATAACTTTAACTATTCTATCTCTGCATTTGGTGGGTTTTTTTCTACAACAGTGCATGAACAATACTTGCATACATTAATCTCCTACCAAGACTTCAGTAAAGTACAACATCCTCAAGAAACTTCGTCATAAGGTAAAAAACACTGATGTGATTTCTAATGGATTTGCTTAAGCCTAAGGGGTTTAATACTTATAGTTGCTAGGTCTTCAAAACAAACATCTGTTCAAAAGTGGATGTATATAATAAGCAGATTGTACAAACATCACATTCCTAGATTTCCTTTACATAAGGCAAGAATGGAGCTGACAACAAAAAAAAAACACCAGTAAAACTTCCTGCCCCTCTAATGCAAATGCTCATTCAGTGAGCAGCTTTTTTTGTTATTTTTTCTTTTCTTCAACAGTGGCAAAGTATTCAAAACAGACATCAGAAGTTCTTTCCATATGAAACAAGTGTTCTTCCTTTCTAGATAACAGATTCCTAACTTCACCTAGGTCAGATACACTGAACAGTCAGAAAACTGGGATTTAAGTTCATCCCATCATCACCTGAAAGTTTACTTTTCTGCAGCTAATCAATACATTCTACACAGTCATAAAAACTTCCCCATATTATAAGACTCATGATACCACCTGTACAATTTTGCTGTGGACTCAAAATTCTGAGGTAGAACAGATCAGTAAGAAAATTTAACAAATACCTGTACCTACAGAACCTCATTTAGGGATTCTTTTATCAAACTAATAAAGTATACTTTAACTTACAATTCTATTAATTATACTTCCTTTCATGTTGGCAGTAAACACATCTACATCCCCAAAACAGAAGAACATTAAACAAAAATGTTAATCAACTTCTAAGAACTCACAAAAGCAATTTACTAATTTTGCACAGATCTAGAATAATCCAGACTGCTCTTGAGCTATAGAATAAATTATTTCAGAAAGAAACACCGCCTTTCACCTTGTTTTCATAGTGTTAAGAGTAACAAGATTCATGTGACATTTGTGAATAAGGTGAAGAACAGCAATCATATTCTCTGTCTCTGAATGTCCAATTCTTAATGGCTGCTGAAATATTGCAATCCAAAGCACTCATTAAATTTGACTACAAACTCAGCTCCCAGGATGCCTAAGCTGATGATGAGATGATAGCTTCTATACTAGCTTTCCTTCCAAAGCATCTCATTTCTTGGAAAATGAAATTGCTACCAGTGTCAAAAAGAGGGGCTTAGAGACTGGAAAATAGAATTATGCTGTTTGATTCAGTAGTTTTCATATGAGCAACAGTGGGATGTTCTGAATCTTCATCTTCGCTATTTCACTTGGTGTCACCAAAAATTAAACGTTCACCTTATTAAATGAAGATACACAGTGGAACATACATCATAAAACTCGAATATCCACCACTGATGAAGACAGTTTTAATATGTGAAGATTTTATTTCTTGTGTGTTGTTTTTTATTTTCTGAAATGTAAGACTCTTATGACAGAGAGATATAGGTGTGTATGCTCACACCCTGATGCCTGGTTTGTCCTTGTATACATATAGTCCCTGCTAACTGGAAGGATGAATTATGTAGGAGAGGTAAACAGCACAGGCTTGGTTCAAAAGATAAGAGCAACCTACTCCTAATTGCTCTTCTCAGTTAGCCTTTTGTAATGTTCTGTTACACTCAAGGAAAGAAGTGGGAAAAACCAAAACCCTCCGGTCTCCTTTACACATCTCACACATAAAGAAACTGTTTTCCCTAAACATGAAACCCATACATAGCTTATTTTCTGACCTATTTGTTTTCTTCCTCTTGAATCAGACAACTGTGGTAATGGTTTATTATTAAATATGATGGAAATAGATCATAATCTAGGAGAGGAAAGTTAATCTGCTGTTAAAGATGGATCAGGTTATAATAACCATCTGACCTAATCCATGTGTAACACTGAGAAGAAAAGTTCACCCAATTCTTCTTCTTCAGGCAGTCAAGATCTCTTAGAAAGGGATGGAAAGTAATGCCCTCTTGAGGTTGAAAGAGCAAATAATACAAAAGCCATTGAAAACAATGCCAAATTGTTTGAGAAACTACGTGTGTTTCTAGTGAGGCAATAATAATTCTGGTCAATCTGTTTTATACATCTATTCATTAGCTTAAAATGAATTTGTCTGCTACATGAACCTCCCCCTCAAAGTTTTATTCTTCCCATTTGTAAAAAGCTAAAAAAGTCATAGCTTAAAACTTCTGCATAAACTGAACAGGTAGATGCCAATCATTTCCAGTACAAGCTGTGTTTGGTGGACTCCAATTTTTTGGTATTCTTCAAATAACGTTATGAAAATGGAAGATGGTGAACTGTGGTTTTCTGTGTAAGTCTCTCTCAATCAACATGTCCTAAGCAGCACTTGCATGAATTAACAGTGAAGGGGGGAAAACATCCAGGGCACCTAAAGTGGGGAGGCAGGGGGTTAGCAGTAATATTCGTAGAGTTGGGAAAAGTTACATGGCCTTAAAAAATTTTTCTGGCTATATTCTTTGCCAAAGAAAGAAAAAAAAAAGGGGGAGGAGGAGGCAGGTAGGGACTGGAATCCAAGGTGCTACACCCACGTCTAACAATCACCTACTTGTTTTCAATGTAAAAGTCACTTTTGTCAACAGTGAAATTCTAAAGCCAAAGCAGACTGCACCACATGGAAAACCTTTATACCTCCATTTAAAAAATAGAAACTAAACCACAATCCCAAAAATTAATGATAGTTCAAAGACCAGTAATCATAGCATGGCCCAGCATAGAAACAGAATAAGGCTCAAAGTACTGAGCTGTTTAAACACCACTTAGTTTTATACCTAAAATGTTCTAACATTTAATGCTTAAATGGTGGAATTAATTTTCTTCCAGTTGTTCAACAATTACTTCTCTTCTAAAGTTATCTCCTCTTCCATTACTCAATAATTTTTAGTAAGCACAGGATATATATAACAAAGTTTTGGGTTCCTTCATCTTATTCTTAAGGTCCTCTCTGTCTCTACTAAGTATATTAAGAGAAAGCTTCCATCTCTGTTCAGACTAAAAGACCCGGTTTCTCCAAAAAATAAACCAATGCACACAAGCTCTACTGTTCAGAATATCTGGTAGTGAAAGACTTTTCTATCTGATCTATTTTAAAGCTTCCAAATGGAAGCTCACATTTTCCTGACAATAGACACATCCATTTTCAGACATTCCAGTGCAAAAATAATCTGTGTTGATTCTGCCATGGCAGCATTGGGATGCATTGAAAAGTATATAAAAAAAAAACAAAACAAAAAAATCCTCCCACAAAAAAATAACTACAAAAAAACCAATAAACAAAACCACCCCACTTTGTCAGTTTCATAATCTCAAGATATTAAGCTGATTTTAGCTTCCCTTCTCTGCTACATTTTTCAGTAAATACACAATTTTTTGCTATCATGCTGAAATAAGCTAGAGGGCCTTTCTATACCCAAGTCATTCAGAATGAAGAACAGTGTTCTAATGGTCAGCCCTGGCCTGCCTCAGACACTGTCCAGAATAATGTCATCAATAAAAGACATAAAAAAACCCATTATGACTTTCTAAGATATAAATCTCAATGCCTTAAGTAGAAACTGACTTAAACACAAGAAAAATCTTGAGAACAAGGTTCCACAGGGAGGAGGTGAGAAGATGATCAGTCAGTGCCATATCCATAACTACTAACAAGAACTAAGCCTTTAGTATGTTCACACTGTCTTAGCCAAGGATCCTTCCACTCTATTTATCTAATGCAACTAAATTTTAGAACTACATTTGACTGCTAAGCTTGTGAACAGCCATTCTGTATTTAGCTTTCTACTTGGCAGTAAAACTAGGGCCCCACCAACCAGATAGACAAGGGTCCCTTGATGGTGTAACAATGATCAAAGCCAAAAAGTTATCTTATTTTAAACGCACAAGTTTCTGTCACCAGACAGAACACACTAACTACATCCTGTGATATTTCTTTGAATCTCTAACTTGGTTTTCTTTGCTGACAGTGGGTTGATAAAGTCATGGAGAGGACAGAGCCAAAACTTCTCATAGCAAGTGAAGAAAGGACTGAGAAATTCAGTTTGGACTACAAATATTTTACTATACAGTGCTGAGAACAGAAATGAAGATAAGCTCCTTCTATACCATAGTCTGAAGCTGCACTACTTGAGATAAGCAGAATAATCTGGTAAGCCTCCAAAAAGTCAATACCAAATGAATAGATAGAGAGTTTGCTTCACCCTCCCAATGCCATCTGTCTTGAGATACAGTAACTACACAAAGTTTGGCAGATAGGGATAAGATGGCCAAGTGGTTCTACAGTGCATTTGTATTATAAGGACATTAAGCTGACTAGAAAGCACTTTCACTGGATATTTCAGTGGTTCTGTCCTTCAGAACCATTCCAAAAATGAGGTCTTTACTGACTAGAAGCCTTCATGCTTGCAGTAAGCCTTCACAAAAATCCTTCCAAGACTGTAGCTTAAATAGAGAAATAACAGCTCTCCAATTGAGAAAGAATGCAGCACAGCAGTATTTTAAAATAGCACTGCTTCTGCATAAATTTAATCTCTCTAAAGAGTAAAGATGCAAACATTTTTATTAAGTTCACTGTATAGTTCCCATGCATTTAAAGTGATTGAAGGCAGGGGTTACATGGGAAAAAACATTAATAGAAACACTTAGGTATCATTTATTGTATTTTCCATTATGGAGTAATTTTCAGAGGTAACTTGAGTCCTTAGAATGCTCCCTTTAGCCAATATGGCAAAATCTTTGCAGCACTAGTCTCTGTTTGCTAGACACAGGTCTCAAAATTTACCTCCAAGACCAGTATGTTTAGCTACCTACATTTAGGATTTAGGAACTGGAGAACTAAAACCACTGTTCATAGAATTTCCTGTTGAACATTAGTACCAAAAGCAATTGAATAAGGTTAAAATTGGTATCACAGTCACACAGGATACAGTAAACAGACAATACTGGTCTACTATTAACTCCTCTAAAGAAACATGCCGTTAGTCACACTTAGGTGTTTTTGCATTTCTCTCAACTGAAGTTACTGTCATTTTTGAGCCAGAACTTTGTCAGGTTAAAGGCTTACCTTGTTGCGTGTTTTTACTTTCAATTTAGTCTTCTGTTTTCTTTTCAACTTTTTCTTGCTAAAAAGTTTCTTACTTCTGAAAAAGAGGAAAAAAGCAATGAGAACAAAATAAACTCCCTTCTGTACCCCATGGTAAAAAGCAGAGGGAAAAATATCAGATGTGCTCCAAATTTTTTTTCTCATAGGCAAAGGGAATAATCACAGGTAGAATTTCAGAGTATAAATCTGAATAGAAAGCACTTTAAATTATGCTTTCTTAATGTTCCACTGAATTATGGGTCTTTACTCTCACAAATTTAAGCAGAATATATGCTAGGAGAGAAACAAGTGCCTGAGCTTTCTATTGGCTTGCCCTATTGTTACTATTACGAGTTCATTAGTGCCACAGCAATGCTAGAAGCTAGAATTATTGACAGTTCTCAGTAAAACAACCTGCTAGTACAGAACATTGATTTGTGAAGTCTTGATCACAACAGATTCAAGCCTTCCAAGACAAAAAGTAAGCTTTAAAAAATATATATAATTTAGTAGAAGATTCAGCTGATGGAAGAAGCTACAGTTTCTTTAGCTCATGTTTGGACTTTTTCCACCCTCAATTTATAGACGTAATGTCCATCCTTTTACATTACAGATCTAGCTAACACATACTTCTCTAAGCTCATTTAATCCTCTCCTGCCCACACCTCATTCCTACCACACTCTTTCTCCTCCATTTTATTACCCAGGGGAACAACAACAACAAAAAAATCTTACAAGAAAGGCACCATATGCACACACACTTGTTCTGTCACCACCACTGAGATTACTCTGAAATGCATGTTTTTTAACCTACTTGTTTTTCAGGTTATGAGTCCTCAAAAAAAAAAAAAAAAAGAAAAATGTTATATGTTACCTGCACAGCATACAGCTTACCTTCAAGCAAAACCTACTAACATTCCTCTGTACCACAAACTTTACTCAAATAGTTTACAGTTCAGATTAATTGAAAAATAAACTATTACATCTGAAAATCACAGGCAGTGAGAAGTTACATTTTCAGTAACAGACTGACAATCAGAAGAATCTTAGTATTTTATTCAAACAACTTTGTTCTAAATAAAAATGTTGTGGTTCTAAAAGCATAGTGGTTACTGTCCTGTACAGCATTCAGACTGCAAGAATATAGAAGCCACACAGTCCAGTAGTCGAAAGCTGGAAAAACTGAAGCCTGACTAACAACCAGCAGCGAGAATAAGAATTCCTGCAGAGTATGCCAAGAAAGCTGCCTCCTAGAATTTTCACCACTTTTCCCCTCTTGACCTATACTAAGAGGAAGGTATGTTCCTCAAGACACTTCCTGCAGAAACAAACCAGCCCACCACTTTGCTTATAAGGAACAAACACCATTATCCTGGAGTTAAAAGAACTGATTCAGTGAGCAGTGATCAGGAATTCCCTCAGAATCCCCAGAAACTTAAAGCTTACAAAGAGAATGGAGATGACTGCTCAAGATTCCTCCAACAGTAAAGTTTTAATAGGTAACAGTATATAAGCTATTTAAGAAGCAAGGAAAAAAAAACTTCATATAACCTTTACTCCTCAAATTTCAGCAAACTCCATAGTCTAACTCACTATTTAGTTTTTCTTTTAATTAGACACATTTTCTTATTAGCATTTAATGCTGTTAATTCTTATTCTGCTGTCAAACAAGAAGAACAGTGCAGCCCCTTTCATTCTGTAGCCATTCAATCTTCTGCTCTGGACCTAATAACCTTCTATGAAACTTGCACCCTAACTTTCAGTTTAAAAGTCCTGATGAAAGTATCTTCTGGGCTCTCTCAGTCCATACCACAAGTAAACCATGTTGACAAAGCTGAAAACAGTACTTGTTGTTTGCTGTTAGGAAGAGGAAGAAATGCCTCCAAGGTCACATTTTAACTGCATTCCAGGTATTATTTGGCAGCTCCACAGCAATATGGCATAGCAGACCTATTTAACGCAGATTAGCATGAAAACCCTGCAAACCTCAAAACTGAGCTTCCAATACTCTATCTGTGCTAATAATTCTGCCTTTTAAACACAGTATGATTTGCACTTACCACAGACAACTTGATAGGCATAGCTTTTTTCTTTTTGTTTTAAAATATACTAATTCAAGTCGCCAAGACATTTCTAATTTAATCCTTCCTGCCAAAATCCTTGAAAACTCTCCAAATTTGTTACAGTCTGCAAACATTAAAAACACCTTTTCATCTTGTAAACAAGTCACTGGACAAGTCCCCATAATTTTTGCAGGTATTTCTTTGTGTTTACACATACATCTGAAAAACCCCCAAAATAAACCTTTTCCCTCCTAAGATTGGGCTCATTTCCACAGTAACAAAACCTCTGCCATTTGGCAGATTACCTTAATTTGTCATGACACCTACACAATGTTTTTTCCAATTAGCAAACAGGAAAGATCAGCAATGGGTTTACTGATGGTGTTAAGATCTCCCTCATTCATACTACCATTAAAGATGCTGCAAACAGCAGCCCAGTCCAACTGTTCCACTGTGGCAGTCTTTATCTTCAGCAAGTTTGTGGCTTGAATAATTTTACATGGAAACAGCTTGGGATAGAAATGCCACAGTACGAATCCACAATTATGTCCCTATATTTTCTAAAAATGAAACTTTAAGGAGTTAGGAAATATACTTTCTTCCATATCCAAACAAACCTTCAGAACAAGTAAGCAATTAATAAATAAAAAATACCTCATCACACTAATTTTATAAATAGTTCTGAGCAACCTACTTAATAATTACAGCTAACACTAATGTATTCACCATGTATCCGCACGTAACAAAGATACATATGATTGTTCACAGTTCTACTGTTAAGTACCATAACACTAAGATGTTTTAATAGTCAGAAAAAAGACTCAAAGCATACACCAAAACACTACAATGTTTTAATATTCAGAAAAGCATGGGCTAATATATTCATGAAAAACAATGTTAAGCAGATTATGAGTAATTTCCTGTTGGAAACTACATGTTAATTATAACCACAACTCCTCTACTACCTGAAGATAAACAAGATCTGATATGGCTTAGCTGGATTTTTTAGCTAAATTATTAATCATATTGCTGGTTAACAATTGTAAGCTGCTGCTAGCTGTCATTTCTAAAGTACCCTGCCCTGACAATCAGCTTCCACTGATAGCTCACAGAAAACAAACACTCATTTTCAGCAAATCTCAAGCAGGCTTCCTGCAAACTGCTTCAAAATACTGGAGACCAAAGGTTTTGAACTGGACCACAAAAACAAGTGCAAGTCAAATGAGCACAGAAGATAAAGACACCTTGACAAAAAATACTTGCAACAAAGGGACACAGAGTGAATGGTGCTTTTACAGCCTTTACAGAAAAATCTGTTGAGAATAAAGTAAATACCAAAATTCTCCAAACCTGGAATATGAAATAATTGCCTCAAATCAAAGGCAGAAATGAAAAAATGAGGGAAAAGAAGAAGGTGGGTAATAACCAGTTGCTTGGCAATTTAATAGAGTGTTTAAATGACATGATTGTAACTTCTAACCAGGCTTGTAGCACCTGTAATAGGAGGAGTAAAAGCATGCTTTTGTTTAGTTGTTCTAAACCAGATATAGTAATAGCTAGTACTTGGGCTATTTGATGCATTATTAGGAGAATATTGTTCAGTTGTCTCAACACCATTGCTCTTACTCTAAGAGATGAAGAAATGCAAACAGAGCACCTTCCCTCAAGGTGCAACAATCCTGAACTGTAATTGTTAAGCTTAAATTTAGAGGGAGGCTTTACATGTTGAGTGTGTGTTCCTCCCCTCAATGCTGTTACTGAGTTACTCAACATGGACTAGCATTATGTTACTATTACTCCTGCATAGGATCTTCTAGACTATACTTTATAGGAAGTACATGTATATTGAGTGGAAAAAAATATTATTCTGTCTTTGCTGCTGAGGCAGAAAAGGAACAACAAAAGCCTTATTTAAATGCTGTCTGACCTAAAATCTTTGCTTCTGAAACATGGTACCAAAGACTATGGTAGCTAGTACAGTATTAGACACAGTCTAATAAGTACTTACTTAACACAGTTAGCTTGAAGACTCAAGGGCTTGTGCAAATTTGCTTACGAGGCAGCAGCCACTCAGTAAATACTGAAAACAAAACAGTCAGGTTTGTGGTATCAAACAATTCTTTTGTTTCCTCCATTAGGTGAACTACTGCTTCTGGTGATCAGCTTGGTTACACGAGACACAGGAAGCATTTGCTTCTGAACATCCTAAAGTGAAATCCCAAGGTCAGACTGTTAAGGAGACCACAACAGCAACCTATTATCACTTATCACTACTACTCATCATCAAGTTTGAAGGTGTTTCATCACAGCATCATTGTACTGGATGCAGTGGCACTGCAGGTGAAGTTCAGGAACCTGAAAGAAGGGAGCAAGACAAAAGCAGGATCACAACCCTAGACTTCCTAAGAACAGACTTCATCAGTCAAGAACAGCCTCTTGTTTACGAGTCTTCTTTGACAAATCCACATGATACAGTTCTCTGGAGAGAAAAGGGCACAGAAGAGCTCTCCAACGCCAGCAGCTTGCGGGAGTTGACTCATGCTCTACACACAACTTGCAACACCTTATCTAGAATATCACCATCAGCTCTGGGTTCCCCAGAACAAAAAAAACTTTTTGACTGGAGTGAGTCCTGAGAAAGACCACCAAGATGCTTAAAGAACTGCAGGTTCTGTCATATGAGGAAAAATCAAGAAAGCAGAGATTTTTTTAGCTGTGGAAAGAGAAAACCTGGGAGGGTGGGGGTGGGATAGCCTCCATGTGAATATCTCCACCTCCATCTGACGGGAGAAAGCAAACATGATGGAAACACACTCTTCTAAGCAATATCCAATGACAGTCCAAGAGACAATGGAGACAAAAAAATCAAACCAGAAAGTTCCAATTACAACTAAAAACTGTAAAAATTGTCAAAGACTGGAACAGGTTGCCCTGAGAGGCTACACATTCTCCTTCCTTTAAGATACTGAAAATACAATTGGAAAATGTTCAGAGCAAACTGCTCTGGTTGACCCTACTTTGAGCACTCAATAGTCTCCAGAAGCCCCTTCTAATTTAAACTATTCTGTGATCTTCACCATTTGCTTCTAAAACAAAGTAAACTTTTACTGTACAATAACCATGCTTCTGTGTTGTGGAAAGAGCGTATTTTTTCTCATTCCGAGTTTTGCATTTTTCCTGGTGTCATGCCACATTTCTGATTATGCTTCCAAGTAGAGACATACTGAGCTTTTAATCTGTTCACCATCTGGATCAGCAAACAGACATCAAACTCAGGCATAGGAACAATTTCTATGGGAATTAGTCAGCATAATCAAACCTACAATAGTACACAAAGCTAACAAGAGAATGAGGGATGAAAACTACTTTATCACACTTAAAATATATGCCTGCATTAAGACAATCCAGTCACTTGAATTGATCCACACTTTCTTGACTACAACCAACACTCACAGGTACATTAAAAAGAGCATGACAGAGAACATGCTTACATGCAACAATCAAGAGCTTCTCTGTGCAAATGAACCAACATGGGCACTGTACAGGACCTTTAACAAGACTTTTTAAAAGAAAGCTTGTGCACATGGCATGTCACCTGGAAAACTAAAACATAACTTGTCAAATGGAAAGTACTCTAGAATCAGCAAAATGAGTGTCTGGAAAGAACCCCAAAAGGTCAGCATTTCTATTTCCTGGTCTATCATGGAGCTGAGGGTCCTGGTCAATGACAGGCTGATTGTGAGCCAGCAGTACCCTGACAGCCAGAAAGGCCAAACCCTGTCCTGGGTTGCATCAGGCACAGCATCACCAGCCAGGCAAGGGAGGGGATTGTCCACTCTGCTCTGCACTGGGGCAGACTCACCTCGAGTGCTGTGTGCAGGTTGGACACCACAATGTAAGAAAGACATTAAGCTGTTAGCATCCAAAGGAGGGCCACAAGGATGATGAAGGGTCTGGAGGTGAAGCCACTTGAGGAGCAGCTGAGGTCACTGCTCAGCCTGGAGGAGACAGAGGGGAGACTTCACTGCAGTTACAACTTCCTCATGAAGGGAAGAGGAGGGGGCAGGTACACATCTCTTCACTCTGGTGACCAGGACAGGACTTAAGGAAACGGCATGAAGCTGAGTCAGGGGAAGTTTAGGCTGGCTATCAGGAAAGTGTGGTTCATCCAAAAGGGTGGATGGGCACTGGAACAGGCTCCCCAGCAAACTGGTCACAGCACCAAGACTCACAGTATAAGGAGTGTTTGGACAATGTTCTCAGGCACATGGTGTGACTCTGTGAGGTTGTCCTGTGCAGGGCCAGGAGGTGGGCATTGATCCTTGTGGGTTCGTTCCAACACAGCATATTCTATGATTCTAGTTAAATTCCACTGCATTCCAAACACCTTTTCCCCGGAGAAATATGCCAATGATCACACTCCCACCATGTCCCATGAAATCCTACTAGAGAACTCTTTTTGAGGTTTTTTTCTAAATTGTCTTTACAGCAATGAAATGCTATTTTTCATATCTTTATTACAAAAAAATAATTTTATTTTTATTTTTCCACCATCTGCTTGATTTTTTTTCAAGTCTGAGGAAAAATGAGTCTTCTGACAATTAAGCAGCCTCAGCTCAGTGCCTAAGTCATAGCTCATTTACCTCACTACTATCTAATTTCACTATTCTCTCATAGTAACCAGCCCTTTTTCAGAAAACAGTGAGAAAAAAAACTAAGTGGAAAAAAAACAAAGTCTCACAATCCTGAAATACAAAGAGAGGGTCAATAATTAATTCAGGTTTCCTACACAAAATAATCTCTCATAATTTAAAATAAAATTCTGCAACACTACAGCAGTAGCATGGCTACTTCTGAATCACAATGACTTTATAGCTTTATAGAATGTGTATAATCTCTTATGAGATACTTTTTATTCATTGCTGGTTTTACATTTTTGCTTGTTGGTTTGGTAGTGGGATTTTCTAAAGCTAAACATTTACAATCTTAAGTGTATCTCATTTTCTACAGTTTTGCATCCTCTGTTAACTTTTTCATCTACAATCTCAATTCCAACTCTGAAATTGTCAGACTATACAGTTCAGCACCTAGGACAGAGCCAGATGCCTATCAACAGCTACTACCTGTTCTCACAGGTTTCCCCCTTGACAGCCATTCCACAGCATCTCTCCAGGGTGGGCTCCTGTGTAGTTTTAAATCTAATTTACAGTGGTTCTATCTAGAACAGAGGCAGCCAAATCATCAGGCTGAAGGCAACACACCTAAAAACCCTAGCTGAAGAAGGATACAGTCTAGATAATGACACAAGAGGAGCAACAGATGTTGCTTTTCTTACTTGTACCTGCTTGAAAATCACAGAATCATAACATGCCTGATAGGCCCCAATTAAGTCACTCCAAAGCCTTTCCTTTTGCAGACTGAACAACCCCAGTTCTCTCAGCCTTTCCTCATAGCAGAGGTACTCCATCCCTCTAAACATCTTGGTGGCCGTTCCTTGGACTCCAATAAGTATATTCCTTCCTGTAATGGGGATTTACCTGGATCATGTCCAGCCTCTCGCCCACCAGCACCCCCAAATCCTTCTTTGTGAGGGGGCTGATCCATTTGTTCATCCCCCAGCCTGTGTTAATAGCGAGGGCTGCCCCAACGCAGGTGAAGCACCTTGCACTTGGCCTTGATAAATGTTATGAGATTCCCATGGGCCCACTTCTTGACTGCATACTTCCTGGTGCAAGCCCAATGCTGGAGTGAGAGCTCTGATATATTCACTGATCTGCTATAATAAGATACATCAGATCTGCATCAGACTTTCCTGTTGTAGAGAAAACCAGAAGGTATTCTTCTGACAAAATACAACAATGTCCATTTTTAAGGGTTTTTTTCCCTTCTCTTCTGTAAACAAGTAATCTGGCATTTGATCACACAAAGAACAATACTGTTACAAAAAGCAACTTAAAAGCAGCTGCAGCCTCTGCTGGATTTCCATATTTTCCAAGCCATTTACTCCATCCTCTGAATTGCTCCAAAACAGCTCTAAAATTTGTAATCTAGCTTCAAGGCAATTTAATATCAAACACAGAGAACTATAGCTAATAAGTATCAGTTCACTTGTCAGCAAGAAACTTTCTATACACTTTGCCATTGAAGTTCAACTATAAGACCTTCAAAATAAAGGAAAAGGAATACTAAAGAAAAAACAGTTATCAAGGCTGCTCAGAAGATCTGAGGATATCTCGAAATTGTGGGACTATCTTACTTTAAAAGACACCCCAAATTGCTGTCAATAACTGAGAAGCATCTGGCAAACAGCCAAAGGGAAACAAAGAAAAGTTATTCAAGAGAAGTTTAGAACATACAAGCAACTGCTCACATGAAGGAGTTGACAATGATAAGAAGCAGAACAAAGGAAGTGGGCAGAGCTTCAATGCCTAACCTACAGAGAAGAGGTTTTATGACCAGAGAACCGAGTATCAATAAAACTACATGGAGGCTGCATGCCGGCGAAGAGATGAAGAGATACCATGTGACAAAATGCAACCAACAAACCTTGCTGTAAAACATACTGGAGTTACTGCTTGCATACTCCCTACTTTGGTACCTCTTCACATGTACCTAAGCTTCAGTGTTCAGCACTCTTATTTCTATGAACTGGACGGTTACTTTGTTTTGAAAGCAACTACTTCTTTTAAGAGCCTCTACACACATCACCCATATTTAGGTATGTACTGTGTCCTTGCAAACAAAATACTTTGATTTCTTCTATTTCAATGTAATCTCAGCACTGTTATTTCAGCAGCCAAGAATTCTACCATCTGTAATGAGAAACAGCCTTACAAAAAGCCCCATAAAGTAAACCAAAGTAAATAACTCACCTAAACCAAATGCTATACACCTTCTACAAAGCTGGCATACAGAATGCATTGCTTTAAAGTACGTGCTTTAGCATTGCATCTTTAAAATGGGAGATGCTCAGAAAATGGCTCTAACATCAGGTCCAACCTATACCAAACACCTGATTCTGTCCTCACTTTTGTGTTTTGCCATCAAACTCACACTCACAAATCGACCAATTAGTGTCAGAGTGGTGTAAGTCAAGAGGAACCAGCAATAATGTTCCATGACATTTAGAAGCTGTTCAAGAATCCTGCAACTGAACTTTCCTAAAACTTTCCATGGTTAACTGTCCTTCCTTGCAAATACCTTCCATTGATAACTAAGTAGCCAACATGTTAATCCTTCAATCTACTGCTGGAACATCCAGGACACTTTCAATCATGGGGAGGGACAGTGTCAGTAGGTTGCAAGAATAAAGAAGGAAAATAAACATCACTCAAAACCTCCAATCTGCTCTTGTCTTGATAAACAAAACATCTGCTTACAAACAATAGCTACAAGAGCTTTTTAATGCTTCATTTTTTGTATCACCTACAGTAATATCTATTAAGTTTCCAAAAGTACTGCTCATAGAAGAGTTGACAGGGAACAAAGTATGTACATATAAATGGAAACCTGGCACACAAATACCTACCATACAAATATATAAACTCTAGTGCAATGCCAAACTAAGTATTGGCAGGCATTATAAAATGAACATGCACCTAGTATATATTATATTATATATCTATATCACAAACTGAACCAACATTTTACAACTAACAAAGAGAAAAAAACAGGAATATTGATTTCTGAAAAAACAAATACACAAAATCTTTTCACTTCAGTTTGGCAACAAAATCTACAGAACACCTGAGGAAAAATATGCTTTTTGCAAAAACTGGTTAGTATCCCTGGATTTTAGAGTATCTTTAAAACGAGAACTATTGCTTTGTAAAATGCTTCATGAAAAATACCTCCATGAAGCGGTTGCTTGAGCTTCCCTTCCTCTTTGCACAGGTGCAGGCAGGATAGGAAAATAAGATCCTGCTTCTGCCAAAACCATAGCTCAGTTGCAAGATAGTTGGCTCACAAGCCATATTTTTGCCTGTTGTTACAGTTTGAATATGACATTTGCTCCCAAAAGAAAAAAAAAAAAAAAGTGGAAGACTACAAAGACAAAAGCTAGGATTTTTGTAGTAATATTTCCAAACTGGGGACTAACTGCCACTAGACAACACCCACCAAGACTTCAACACAAAAAACACCTTAAATTCCAAAATACTCCAAATAATAAATTATTTACATTTGGATTTTGTTACCATGCAGTTCCTCCTACAAGAATGGTTGGACAAATATGCTGCTTTGTTTTATCTGAAACTGCAAGTGAACCTTTTTAGTTCCTCTCATATTCCCTTTATTCATATCAAGCTATAGCATGAAGTTCTGATACATGTTTCTAAAAATATGGTTACAACAAAAAGAAGGGTGAGGACAATCTCTATCCTGTAATGAGCATGGAATGTGGAGATATTTAATCCCTTCTGTCTCAGTCCAGCTGGGTTCTCATCATCCAAGGGGAGATGTTCAGTGACTTGCTACACCACTTAGACACACACAAGTCTACAGGGCTCAGTGGGATCCACCAAATACTACTGCAGGAGCTGACACAAGTGCTCACTGAATCACCTTCTGAACCACCCAGCAGCTCTGCCTAACTGGGGAGGTTCCACTTGACTGAAAGTGAGTGAATGTGCCACCCAATCACAAGAAATTCTGGCAGGAGAATTCAGGGAACTACAGCCCTGTGAGCCTGACCTTAGTGCTGGGGAAGGTCATGGAGCAGATCATACTGAGTGCCATCACATGGCGTATACAGGACAACCAGGTGACCAGGGCTGCCAACATGGTTTTATGAAAAGTACGTCCTGCTTGACCAACCTGACCTCCTTCTATGACCAGATGTCCCATTTAGTGGATGTGGGAAAGGCTGTGGATGTTTCTACCTGGCCTCTATAAAGCCTTTAGACACTGTTTCTCACAACATTTTTCTGGAGAAACTGGTGGCTCATGGCTTGGGAGAGGACTCTTTGCTGGGCTGAGGCCAGATGTGTGAGGTTCAACAAGGCTACGTGCTAGATCCTGCACTTGGGTCTTGACAACCAGTTGGAGCACTACAGGCTGGGGGAAGGGCTGCAAAGCTGCCCATCAGAAAAGGGTGTGGGGGTGCTGGTTAACAGCTACTGAACATGAGCCAGCAGAATTCCCAGGTGGCCAAGAAGGCCAATGACATCTTGGCCTGTATCAGAAATAGTGTGGCCAGCAGGCCAGGGCAGTGATCACCCCCTGTAACATGCACTGTCAAGGTCACACCTTGTGCTCGGTTTTGGACTCCTCACTCCAGAAAGTGCTGGAGTGTGCCCAGAGAAAGGCAGAAAAGCTGTTTATGTGTCCGGAGAATAAGTCGTATGAGGAAGGGTTGAGACAACTTGGGTTGTTCAGCCTGGAGAAAGGAAGGCTCAGGGGAGACCTTATCCCTGTACAAAACTCTGAAAAATGGTTGTAGCCAGGTGGAGGTCAGTCTCTTCTCAAGTAACCAGCAACAGCACAAGAAGAAATGGCCTCAAGCTGGACCAGGGAAGGTTCAGATTGAGTATTGGGGGAAAATGATTCAGCACAAGGGTTTTAAAGAACTGGAACACACTGCCCTGGGAGTGGTAGAATCACCACCACCAGAAGTATTTAATAGGTGTGTAAATGTACCGCTCAGGGACACAGTTGAGTGGTGGACTTGGCAGTGCTGGGTGAGAAGTGGAACCCTGTGATATTAAAGGTCTTTTCCAACCTAGACAATTTAATAGTTTTGTTTCTAGTACCACAACAACCACCATATTAAAACACAGCTCTGCTGGAAGATCTGATTGTTCAGCACTATGTTTGCTCCCTGTGACACATCTTCTCAGAGGACAAATAAACTTTATATTGATCCCATCTCCTTCTGCTCTATTTTCTTAATGATTATAGAATCACACCATTCAGGTTAGAAGGAACCTGTTGAGGTAACTTTTTTTTACTGTGAGGGTGACTGAGTACTGGCACAGGTTGCAAGCAAGGCTGTGGAGTCTCCATCCATATTCAAAGTAATTGGCAATTGGCTCCAGATGGCCCTGTTTGAGCAGGAGGGTGGACCAGATGAACTTCAGAGGTCACTTCACCTCTCAACAGTTTCGTGATTCTGTCAAACTTCCTGCTCAAGCAGTGTCAGAGACAGTAAGGTGCCCACTACCACGTGCAGTTGCACTTTTAGTACTACCAAAGTACTACCTCTCTGGACAACACCTAACAATGCTTAACCTTTCTCATAGTGAAGAGCTGCTTTCTTGGAATGCACTGGAATTTTGTAAATTTTCATCTGTGCCATATCAGTGCCATGTCAGGGTGGGGGACAATACTGACAAGCATCTGGTTCTCCCATCTTCATTCCCTCACTGCATTTAAAAATCACTCCTGAACCTCCTCTTCTCCAGGCTAATAGTCCCAGCCCTCTCAGCCCCTCAGAAAAGCTCCAGATCCTTAATTACCAACATGACCCTGCACTTAACTCTTTGCAGTATAGCTCTCCTCTACTGGGAAGCCCAGAACTGGACACTTCAGATGCAGCCTCACCAGAGAGGGGAGAGCAGAGAGCACATCCTTCAACCAGCTGGCAACACCACTCTTCCTAACATAGCCCAGGAGGCTGTCTGCCACCTTTGCCATGGCAGTGCATTACTGGCCTGTAGATGGTCACCAACCAGTACATAAAGTTACTTCCCTGAAGAGCTGTCTCCCAGCTGGTCAGCCCCCAAGTGTTACTTCATCCCTGATGCAGACTTCTGCAATTCCCCTTGTTGCACTTTAAAATTCCACTAAGCCCAAATCTCCAGCCTGGCCACATTCCTCTAAACACAAACACAACCATGCAGTATATGAGGAACTCTGTTTTGTACCATCTGGGAACTTGCTGGGGAGACACTGTCCCAGCATTCAGGCCATTAATGAAGATGTTAGACAACATTTGCCCCAGTATCAGCTTCTAGGTACATGACTGATGACTTGACTCTGGCTGACCTTCGTGTCACAGATCACAAACATCTAGGCCCAATCACTAAGCCAGTTCTCAATCTACTTCACTGTCCACTTATGTAACCCATCCCATTGTCAGCTGTGCATGCTGGGGGAGGCAGTGCCAAAAGCCTTACATGAGTTGAGGTACAGCACATCCACTGCTCTCCCTGCCTGGAAGGTATCTGTAGATTGCCTACAGTTATTTCTCACCAAGGCCAACAGATTTTTAAGGAATTTAAGCTGTGAGAATCATTAGAGTGGAAAACTTCAGCTTGATAGGTGGACCTCAAAACAGCACTGAGAACCAATACTTTCCCTAAATAATAAACCTTAGTATTTTTTGATTGCTGACAATATTATATCAGATGACCTAAAATATTTAAAATTATTGGTATTTTTATTAAGTCTAAAATTTAACATTTTTTGTGAAATGGACAATAAGTCAACTGTCATTCAAAGAGCCACGTGTATGTTCTCCAAGCCATTATCAGCTTACACACTATCTTCTTTAAATAATTAATCAAGCATTCTGACGTGAATTTTCATCCATGCCAATAATAAAAGGAAAGTCGGGGCTTAAGCAGTATATCTACAAATGGAAAAATCATCAAAATCCTGCCCCCTAAATCCGTAAACCAGGGTAAGGAACATCAGCTGCAATCCAATTATCACAGGATTAGAGAAAAACATAGGCAGACTAGCAGGACAGGTTTACTCCAGGCTTCTAAAGCATCTGAAAAGAAAAGGTTAAAAAAATTCAGAACTGAAAAAGAAGGTCACCCACTCATTGATTTTCCAGTTGGGATTTTTATGTGCTATTGTTCGTGAGCTGAAATCACACATCTTTTTAAACATTAATTTCATAACTGAGGACTATTTCACTATGACAATAACTTTCTTAACAACTACCATTTTTCTGGAAACTAGAACTCTGGAGGCTTAAGAAAGGAGCTGCTTTTCCAGCTGCTGGAAATATCCTAAGGCCTCTCCAATAATAACAGAAACAAATATTACAGGTTCTAAAAATGAAATGAAAACCCAACTGCACAAGTTAAATGGAACTGATTTTCATTTGACCATGACTGAAGTGCAAAACAGTATCTGATTCCTTTTGTAACTGAAAAGGTTTTCAAAACAACATAAATCTGTCTCAGATAAAGAAAAGTAACTTAAAATAAAGCATCCCTCCAAAGTGTTCTCCACACAAGGAGAATGTTTTTCACTATAACCACTGACAATTGGAGTTTCTTTTCTGCAATATCAGATTTTTCATTATTCACTTCAATGCTATCTATGAAATTAGACCTGCAAGAACACATGCAAGGAAATTCTTATTCCTCAAGTTTGTCAATGCAGACAAAAGTATTTATCCTTAAACATTTCTATGACTTTTTTTTTTTACATTTGGAAAGTCATTCAACCACAGCAAAGATGACAAGATCTGCACCTTGGGCCACTCTCCTATCTAAACACAACCACCAAAATTATAGTGTATATACAAAGCTATCTTACATAGAATCATATCAGCAGAATTTTAATTTAGCAAATATGCTCTGTGGAGTCAAGGAAAATCTATACTTATTAAGAACAAGCCCATTACTAGTGGTTAATGACAGCATAAAATCTTTAAAGTGATTACTATCAAAAGCAAACCAAAGAAATTCTAACTTAGTCTGCAACAAATAGAAGGAGACAACTACTAAGTGCAAACAACTGAAAACTCGCCAGTTTTACAGCTGTCAATGGTCTACCCTGTATAGCAGTACATTCTAGAAATAAAAGTGGATAGAGAATCAATTGGTTTGAAGAGAAAAGGAATAGAATGACTACTCTGAAAACATACAAGCATAATGAAGACATATGAGCACATCTGTTTGAAAGAATTATGCATTGGCTAGTGGGAGAGAAAAGCAAGGCCAAATCAGATAGGAGTTGCAAGTGACTACATGTAACATGGTGAAACAAAATGAAGAGGCTGAAAAAATAAAAATAGAATAAGGTATTTATTTAACAACAAGCTCATCTCAGTGTAACGTAAATGACTGGCTGCAGAACTGTACAGACACAGCAATAGAAAAGATGAGAGATGTTACCAAGTGCAACAAGGAGCACAGTAGAGAAGTAAGAGGAAGACTCCTGTTTTAATGCCATTGAGGTTAAACCTCTTAGCTACAAACTTTTCTAGACTGACAGATAACAGCCAAAATAATCTAAATACCATGGCATCTGTGAATTTAAACTACAAGCAACAGACTTCTACTTTTTGGCTTATCTGGCTTTGGCTACAATAAAAATTTTCTTCCAAGCAGCTTGTGTCATGCTCGTATGTTTTGGATTTATGATGGAAACAGTGCTGATAGCACATCTGTGCTTTATCTGTTGCTGACTAACACTTAGGGTCAAGGCCTTTCCAGTTTCTCACACTGCCCTGCCAGCAAGTAAGCTGGAGGTGTACAAGAAGATGGGAGGGGATATAACTGGGACAGCTGAATCCAACTGACCAAAAGGTTATTCCCTACCATATGACATCATGCTCAGTATATAAAACAGGGAAGAAGAAAGAAGTGGGGGGACGATACATTCAGAGTTATGGTGCTTGCCTTTCCAAGTTATTGGGAATGATGAAGCCTAGCTTTCCTGGAGATGGCTGAATATCAGCCTGCTGATGGTAAGGAAGGAATGAATTAATTCCTTGTTTTGCTTTGCTTGTACAAAGCTTTTGCTTCACCTACATAGCAGTCTTGATCTCAGCCCTTGAGTTTTCCCACTTTTATCCTTCCAGCTGTCCCCCACCCCACTGCTGCAGCGGGAAATAATCAAGGAATCATGCATGCTCAGCTGCCCACTGAGGTTACACCACATACACCCTTTCATAGCAACTATAAAGCATTTTTCAAGAGTTTAAAGCCGACAATAATGTTTAAATACGACAATAATGCTTGGAACAGAAGCCTAAAACAGTTAAGGGAAGAAAATGAAAACAAGGAACAGCAGTAATCTAACCACGCATCTCCAGTTTCACGTGGGGACAAGGAAACTCAGTTTTTGATTTTTTTTTTTATAATGTGTACAACAGGCATAAATTTAGATTTATTACACTAATAACAAAAAAACTTTCTCAGGCCCAAGTAGTCATAGATATACTAGATGCAAAGAAATAACTATCATTCAGCTTTAGTCCATCTAATTAAGTCCATCAACACATTCATCAGTCTGAAGGGAATGAGCTATAACATACTATAACTGTTATACACTAAAAATCATAAAAAGCTTATCAATATGATTTTAAACATATAAAACACTAAATCTAAAAGTACAGAAACCATCTGCCTTAATGCTGTCACTTACAGCATAAGGAGCCTATTCTCCTGTGTTAATTTCTAGTACTTATCCTTTGAAGGGGCACAATGATAGGAACTGGCTGTGAAAGACCAAAGGAATAGATCAGCTTCAAAATGTATTTACAACATAAGTTAATTATAGGAGTACTATTCCACTTAGCACCTGAGCACATTGCAGTGTTCACAGCAAGCAAGGTAAGAAAGAAAAAGAAAAAAATGTAACCATGTGTTCAGGTAATGCTGCAAAGGATCAAGTTTTCAAAGTAAACAAAGGATTAGGAAAACAGTTTGCATGAAGTACCAAAAACTGTTATTCATACATCCCATGTACTGTCTATAAAGACATAAATAGTCTTTATCTTTAAAGCATGGGTTTGGCAAAACATATATAGTCATACCTCAGGAGGAAAAATTTACTAAAAAAAAAATATTCAAAATATTTTGGCCAGAAGGAAGATCATAATATGGGAGGAAAACCAAAACTAAACCCTGCCAGCTGATAGTTAACATGGCAGAAAAACAAATTCAACATCAAGTTTTTAAGTATGCAGGAAACAAATTTACTACATTTTACATGGCTAGCAGTAAGGAATGGTAACTTATTAAATTGCTCCAGCCCAACCTTAACTGCCTCAGCTTGCTACCCAACAAACCATCAGTGTGCCAGAGCAGATTGTGTAACAAACTGAAACTTTAACTAGCATGTCCTCTCAGTTTAAACTAAAAAATACAAGATCCAAAGACCCACCACAAACCATGGATTCCTGTTTTAATTTTTCCCATTACTTACCTAAATTATGGTAATTATTTTTTATAAATACACACAAAGAAAATGCCCATCTTAAGCCCCTCACTGCAATATTATTAGGGTCTTTCCAGCTTCTATTATGTCTCCTACACCAACACTGAACAAATACAACCACGTTAGACTAAGAGATGACTAGAGGTTTTTAAAAAACTACTACATAAAACTCTTTTCCTTAACAGAATATAAGATAAATAAGTAAAAATACACTATTTTAGTAATTTGCTAATCCCCATTAACCAATTGGGCAACACAGTATTAAAACATCACTACACTGCAGCTAAAGAGCATAGAGCAGACAGCAACTCTCATCAGGTCTTCTAATGCACAGCTTAAATCTAAGACTCAACAGCACATCAATTTCCCAATTAAACAGTTTTAGCTTATACAAGACTTGAACTTTGTTTTGTGAAATTACATCTACAAAACATAAGAACTGAAAAACAGATAAACTAGACTAAAACATTTCAGTTGCAAAGGACCTATGGAGCAAACCTTTGCACAGGAATAAGCAGGAAAATGTAGTAGGTAATGTAACACCATTACCATTTCACTTGTTTTTGTATACATAAGCTTTATTTTTTTAACTAAATAAATGCTTTCTAACTCTTTGCAATTATTATTCCACATTAAAAGAGCAACAAGTTCCAAACCAAAAAAGATAAGAGCTTTTGTAAAGGCTTTAGATCTGAAGAAATTAAAGCCTTCTTGTGTACCGACAATAAAATTAACACAAACTGATATACCAAAATTTACTTAAAAATAGTTTTCACAAAATCTTTACATCTTTGCAAGGTAAAGCTGAAGCTTCAGTAGTATTTCTGCACTAAATTTTCAAGTATATATATTTGAAACATTCCAAATAAGCACTGCTTTACTGAGTATAAGTAAAGGTATAAAGGAAGACTATCAATTTTTAAAAGCCTAAAGACTAACCTAATGTCCAGAGGATGTATCATTTATAATTACAAGTGTGAATAAGTGGCCTGCTTTCAAAATTTGCTGTAATCATCCAGCTGAAACAATCAACATGAAATAAAGTTGGCTGGCTCTTCTTCAGCCAAAATAGCTAGTAAAAACAGCCATATAATTTCTGGTTAATATAAGAAATCTTACATTTCCATCATCACTGAAGTTTTCCTGGCCTCAGTGAGACCACAATGCTACAGTTCACAACACAAACAGAAGCTTTCTTTCTTTGAAGGACCTATGTTGAGAGGCAACTTTAAAAACAAAGTAATGGTCATTTTGGCATGAATGTGAATTTACTGTCATTTTAGAGTACATTGCCATTATAATGTAACAATTTCAAGTTAGTCCAAATTATGTAGTGAACACTTCCACTACAAAACAGGTCGCACTAAAGCCATTATGAATTTATATAGCTATCCATATTTGACAAGAAGTCTCAAAGAACACGCTGAGCCTACTGATAATTCTGGTAGTACATAAATAAGTGAAAGGGACTGGCAACTCAGGGAAACCCCCCAAGAATCACAAGCAATAATAGCAGCAATTCAGATGGATAGGGATGTTTGTCAGGATTAAGTTATACTACAGAAAAAGTGCATTTGAAGACAGCAAAAATGTGAAATTCAGAAATCCCTTACTTTGCAAATACAGAGCTTTGGTACAGCACTAAAACCAGTACCCACTTGCAGTTTTGTCCACCCAGAACCCAGCCTACAAGACAACAGTTTAACATGGATTTTTTGTTGCCCTCTGAAGAGGCCAGCACTTCCTACTAGTGTTTTACACACTTCAATGGTTACACTAGACAGACATTATGTGGTTATTTTCAAATACTTCAGTGGCCACAAAGCAGAGACTATAAACTGAGGCATGCTCATAGCAGATTTTTCTTCCAAACCAATCTTGAATTGACAACTAAATTTCCCACTGCTGGTAGTACTGCAGCAGATCCTTAACACTGTTATCTCCCTAAAGATAATGGCATGTTAAATTGCAGAATTAGATTTTATTTATGTTTCCTTTCATAAAATTATTAGCCTGGCACAAGTGACACAAGTAAGTTTCTTTGCTTCTGCCTCTCTGTACTCAAAAATCTTTGTGTAACTCTTCACCTCATGCTGTCACAACTGCAATCACAAGGTGAGCCAGATCAGGGAATTAGTCTGGATTACAACAAACCAGTTTTGTCAAGTTAATTTTAACCCAGAGTGAGTCTCTAATCGGTTATAACAAGACACTATAGAAGTATTATGTCAGCATGGCAATGGGAGCAAGCACATTGACCAACCCATCTCCTGTGGAGACCAGTGCTCATGACACTGTAGCCTGTATCACATGAGGAAATGCAAAGCACTGCTGGTTCTGTTTCACAGCCAATTACCGCATCCTACTCAACACGTGATATTCATCCCTTCCAATGACAGCCAGTACAAACACCTTGCAAATGTGATACTAATCTTGTGACTTTCAGATAATCTCCACAATGTTTGATTTCCTTGTCTACACAAAAGCATTTTCATACTGCTTGCCAGTTCTTCATAAACATTAAAGTTAGGTTTGCCATAGAAGTACTTGCTGAGGCAGGCATTGGTCACAGCCCATGAAGTGCAGAGTATAATTCTGCAGACTTGAAGTAAAAATTCCACATCAATTTATGGCAAATAGGTTGCACTATCATTCTTCACATTAGTCTTCTTGGAACACAAGAAGAATTTTATTACTGTTGATCAGCCGATTTGTTTAGCTTTTTTCAGCTACTTCAAGTCATTTTTGTAGTCACAAACACTCTTATTGACAATCTTACTGCTTAAGAGGCTTCAGATTTTCCATATATATAAAAATCAAGTTAGGACTTCTGTCATAACCTAAGCTTAAGATGACTTCTGTTATCTTAAGCTCTATTTAATTATCTAGCACTGTTTTCTACCATAGCAACTAGATGCAGCCACAGTTCAATTTAAAGCTCTCCTTAGAAAATATTAGGAATTTGTACTAGTTTTGTAAAAAGGCATATTTTTTGACCATTTCTGTTTAAGTCATCCAGGCAGCTGAAGTATTTTGCAGTATTTTGACACCAATATGGAGAAAAGGTGGAGACCACAAGCAGTATCTTGGCTGCCATCAGTCTGCCACATAAGATAGCGGGGGCAGTGACAACAGGAAACTAGATAATTATTAAACCTCCCCTCAAAAGTCCAAGACACATCGGCTGTGTTCACCAGTATTAACTACCTGCCGTTACCTTGCCAAAGCTTAATATAACCTGTTTACTCTGTATGAGGAATCTGTCTTCTTTGACTTGACCTCAAAAACATTAAGAGAAGCATTAACATTTACACCCATGTAAACCTAGTATCTTCTACAATTTTAAGTATAAGGGATAGCAGTTGAATCATCCTGAAACCAAAAGACATGGAGGACACGACTAATGCAAAACTACAGCTTTAAAAAATAGACCCCTTTGGGCAAAATTCAGACAGGCACTTGAGCACTGAGGAGCAATTGCACAGGTGATTTCTTTGCATTTAGTTGTATCCTTACACTTAGCACTTGAAATCCCGGGACTAAATGATATGAAGCTCAAAAGCAGAAAGACATTTAATGAAAAAAAGTATTAAGCACTGGACTAAGAAATATGTGGAGTAAGAAAACACTTGCTGGTCTTCAGGGGGTAAAGAAGAACTATAGTTTCCCTATCATACACTGAAAAGAAGTCAGTAGTCGCAAAGATGTCAAGTACCCATGTTATCAGTCCACATTTCCAGCATTAACCATAAGCAAATGGGGAAAGGTATGTGTCTTATGTTAATGCCGTTCCTAGACACAGCTTTCTGGGGCGAGGGGGATGGGGGGTAAACCCTACTGTCAAGTCCGACAACAACCTGAAGAAGCCAAGCAGGCAACCTCCTCGTGCTTTACAACCCTTTGCAAACTTGAAACAACGGTGACTCAAAGCTCTCCATACGACCCGGCCACCCACATCACAGCCTGAGCAGCAGCCCAGGCTGAGAACACAGGAAGGTGCCGGTTTCGTATCATCCACATCCTCAGCGACCTTCGGAGGGAAACAATGGGGAGCGCCCGGGCACCACAGGGGAGCCCTTCACAGAGCGAGCCCGGGCGCCCCGCCACGGCCTGCGGGGCTGAGGGGGTCCGCCCGGGCAGGGCCGGGCTGCGGGGTAAGGGCGGTCTCCCCTCTCCCCCGCGGCTCCGCACCGCCGCAGCCCCCTCCCCGCCCGGGAGCAGGGCAGGGCGGCATTCCCGGCCGGAGGAGCAACAGGCACCCTGCGGCGGCCCCAGAGCCGGCTGGCAGGGCCGGGAAGGGGAGCCCTGAGTGGCATCATCGCCGGGGGAGGGCTGCTCGGGAACCAGGTGGGGCCACACCGCACCCCGCAACCCCCGGCTGCCCCCGGCAAGGCGCTGCCTCCGTCCAGACACCGAGGCCGCCTACACGGCGGTGGCAAAGGGGGAACATGACCTGAAGAGGGGGAGGAAAAATAAGGCAGGGTAGCTAAAGGCAGGCCCTGTACAGGGAAAAAGCGCCACGGTCCCTCACTCGGGCAACACGGCCAGCGGGAGACGCGGGTGCCCTGCGCAACCTGTCGCGGGAGAGACCACGGGATTCAGCCCGTTCCGGCAAGCCTGGCCGGAGCGAGGTCTGCCCGGGGTCCCAGCATGGGCAGTCTCCATCCGCCCGGGGTCCCAGCACTGGCATTCTCCATCACCCCGGGGAGCTGGGCCGCACACTGGGGCGGGCACAGGTAACTCTGCCCCGGAGGGCCCGGGAGAGGGGGCGGCAGCGCCATCTGCGCGGTATCGCCGGCCAGGCGAGCGGCGGGGCCCGGGCGGCACCTGGGCAGCCGCCGGGTTACATCACCGCCCCTTCCCTCCGTCCGTCCCCCGGGGCGCGGCGGCGCGGCCACATGGCAGGGGGGACACCCGCGCCGCCCGGCACGGGGGCGGGGAGGAGGATGAGGAGGGCGGCTGCCGGGAGGGAGGAAGGTGCAGGCGCCGGGCCGCTCCCAGCCGGCGATGGGAGGGGTCGCGGGGGCTGCACGTCTGGCGCGGCGCGGTGCGCGTTACCTGCCCGGGTGGCTCCCCAGCTCGCGATCGCTCAGCGCCGCCGTGTAAATCCTCCGGTATCTGTCGGCCAGGGCCTTCCCGGAGAGCAGCAGCTGGTAGCGGCTCCGGCAGCCCGGCGGCGGCGCGGGCAGGGCTCCCAGCCCGCCGGCCGAGCCCTCCTCGGGCCCCATAGCCGGGGCGGCGCCGCCGGAGGAGAAGGAGTAGCCGCGTTCGGCCCCGGTGCAGGCGGCGGCGGCTCCCGCAGAGGCGGCGGCGGCTGCGGCGCTGCTCATCCCCCTCCCCGCCCGCCCCCTGCTTGCGGAGGCGCCGCCTCCTGGCGCGGCGCGGACACAGGCGGCTCCCGCTGCCTTCACCGCCGGGGCCCGGCCATGGCGAGGCCGCAGGAGGCGCCGCAGGAGCCGCCCTTCAGGCTGCGCATCCACCCGCGATGCGGGAACACCCCGCTCTTCCCCTCCTCCAGCGGCGGCTCCAGGCCCCAGCTACCCGCCGCTCGCCTTCCGCTCCGGGCACAGCGCCCGCCGCCACCGAGTCCCGGGAAGGACCGTGCACCGCTGGGACTGGGGAGGGGGGGGCGGGCTGCTTGCTTCCCCCTTCCCGCTACAGGGAGTGTGTGTGTGGGGGCGGGGGGCGGAGGCCGGCGGTGCCGCTTCCCCTCCGGAGTTTGTGCTCGGCGCTGCCGCCGCCCTCTCCCCGCACGGCCGCCCCGGCCCCGCCTCCCTCCCGCGGGCAGCGCGGCCGCCGGGCGCATGCGCCGCCCCGCCCGCCCCGCGCGGCCCCCGGGAAATCCGGGATGGGCGGGCGGGAGCAGCACCTGCTGCGCGCGGCCGGGGCGCCGCGGGCCCGGAGCACCGGGCGCGGCCGGGGGACCAGCTCCCACCCCGCGGGGCCGGCCTCCCACCCCGCGGGACCGGCCTCCCACCCCGCGGGACCGGCCTCCCACCCCCGCGGGGCCGGCCTCCCACCCCCGCGGGCACGCCTCCCACCCCCGCGGGGCCGGCCTCCCACCCCGCGGGCACGCCCGAGCGAGGTCGGGCATTCGCACGGAGCTTCTTCTGTGCCCTGATGGGAGTGCGAACCCAGCCTATGACCGAACCATCGCCTTGTCAATTACACCATGGCATCAATGCTCAGTCTTTCCCAGTCCCTCCAGCGACGCTGACTCACCACCTCCCCGGACAGTCCATACCAATGTCTGCTCACCCTTTCTATGAACAAATTCCCCTAATATCCAACCTAAACCTCCCATGGCTCAGTTTGAGACTTAAGGCTGTTGTTCTGACCCTAGTGCCACTTGACTTCGACCTTCTTTCAGATATTTGTAGTGTCTGTCACAATAGTGTTTTATTGAGGTGTCCAATGCCTCACACCTTGTTTCTCTGCTGTGTAATGCTACCTAGAAAGGATCTTTTCCCAGGAGCAATATCCTCCCTGACTTGAGGCAGTCTGCTAAATTGAGTTGCCACATAAGGCAAAATTTTCCTTAAGTTGCCTTCACTATCTCCAGGACAACTTAGCAGCTTTTAGAGGATAATGGAGGCATGGCAGCGGGCACTTTCTTATCGTCGTGTCACTTACAGTATAGCTTTTTATCTGTTGGAGTTGTAGCCCTGCAGTTTTGCCACACTTCCTACTGCTTTATACAGCTGCAAACTTAAAGTGTATAGGCCAGAATATGTAATAAATAATAAAAAAATTTAAAAAACCTTCATGCCAAATGTGATTTGGATCACAGTCTGCAGAAAGCTGTCATCCAAAGAAGGTATGTGCTAACATGTTTTCTTATTTTTAAGTCTACATTCAAAAAAAGGCCTTACACAAAGCCTGCAATTCCCCTGCTTGTAACTACAGATAAATATTTTCACAAACAATTTCTGCATAATCATAGAGTCACAGAATACCTGGAATGGATGTGACCTGTAAGGATCATGACTCCTCTTGACCTGTTTAGGACAACCAGAAGCATAACATGTGCCTGAGATTAAATAATAGCAAATATAACAACTATGCAATTGCCATCTTTCTTAAGCTTGTGTGATGCCCACAAATGCTTAATCTTCAAGCTAGATTTCAGGTACTTTTTTTTAACAGAGAGCTAGAGGTGTTGAAATCAATAAATTCATGGAGGTTTTCACAAAGGTAACTGTTCAGGTAGTCAGCCAGAATAGTGCTGCCACTGAAGAAAAAGCTACTTTATGATGCATTTAGACACAACTAGAAACCATTCCAGAAATATTTAAAGCATTAACTACATAAAACGCTTTCAGTTATAATTCTTATAGTGTAGTGGGTGGGAGAAAGAAAAAAAAGAAAGAAAAGGAAAATAACACTCCAGCAGTGATTAAAAGGAGCCATGAGAAAACAGGTACCATGTCTTATGGTGTTAAGCACCACAAAAGCACCTTCCCTATTAGAATCAATGAGAAGTCTTTCTAGCTCCTCTTCTAGAAATCACCTAGAATCATTCCTACAGACAAGATCCATAAAAACAAAGAGACAAAAACAAATAAACAAGAAAACAAATGCACCTCAAATAAACAAACAAAGACACATGGAAGAAACAGACATGAAAAAAGCAAAAGCAGCAAATCCACCTCCTTTAACTCGTATTTTTGTTTTATTGTAAGCTGTTACTTTATATCCAAATAGTGATTTCCTTCACCAAACACACACTGCCTGACAAAGGATTGTGTTCTGGTATAACATTGTCTGTCTCATTTCTAAATTATTCTGCACTGTTGCCACTGTATCCATCTTACTGCATGGGCAATAAGTGCTGGCAAACTTTTACAAAAGTGATGCAATTTATTGCAATTCTTGCATATTGCTGCAAACTCTAGAATTAGCCTGGGCTTGTATTTGCAGAGCCACTCACAGTGGGGTGAGCATTATTTGCAAACTGCAACTTCTACTCCACATCTGTTATCTCAAGTATTTTTCAGTTTGGGTGAATCTTGCAAGGTGCCTGGGGTGCAGAGTCCACCTTCCATAAGCTGCAGTCTATGATGAGCAATGGAGTTTGACAAGGTAACCAGGATCTACCAGGCCAGGATAACACTGTATCTTCTTCTAGTCCACCTCTAATCTCTCTTCACTCAAAATACAAACAAATGTCCAACTTGTGAGACTCTTAATGGCACAAAGTGGAATCTGGGTGTTCAGTCCTCATTCACAGCTGTATTTTCACTTCTTTCTTTGTCCTCCCAGGAAGCCATATTTTCTTTTTCCTTTATTTATTTATTTATTTGGACTGTGATACTCTTGTTTCATATTCTGACACCGATTCTGGGCAACAATATCACTACTGTGCCATGTAAGAACATTCAGAAATACACATTTCATTTGGTCCAACCTTATGCTAGATATGATATTGACTATACTCTTGTAGTTAGCATAACGCGTATTCTGCATTTCTGGGATAAAATCATTACCAGTTCAAATCTATTTCCTTGCTTGTAGTTGGTGTTGTTTTCTGTTGTTTGTTTCTTTCTTTTTTTTTTTTTTTTTTTTCTCTCCTTAGGCATAGTGTCATTTTGGAGACTGTTTGCACCAGATTAGCCCTTTGCTTTCTGTGCCTGCAGAGGTCTAGCAGTACGTGTTTGGAAGATGGATTTATTATACCATCAGAACAAACTCAGTCCACTGAGCAAAGCTACTTTGTGCAGACTATGTCTGTCTTCTGACAGCACTCAGCTCCTTTCCTGTTTGCAAACATCTTCCTGCTGACACAGAAAGAACTGCTTTGTCCATCGGCCTCTCCCTTTTACTTTAAAGTTTGGCTTACAGCAGTTGTGTTCATTCACTTGGCACCTTTATAACTAAGTTTTAGAAGAACAAATTGTTTGCATGTCATCAAGAATCAGAATCTGACAGCCTATCTTATTCACTGTCATGGCTCACATGGATCAGTGTTGTACAAATGTGAATTTCAACACAGCAGAACTAGAATTACCAGGTAATTCCCGTAACTTGCATGACAGAATGTAAAGTAGAAAGTTCCATGATTTCATAACCTAACCCTTATACTATTTGATTATATTTCCAGGCCTTTTTTTTTTTAAGGTTTCAAAATACTATATAGACAAATGCAGTAATTTTTACATGAACAAGTAGTGAATATATAGTAAGACAACTTTAAAATTTGTGTACTAGGCAGTTTGCATATCACATTGAAGCCAGGAAGTTATGAACCGTAGAATTTAGTACTTCTGCAGTAAAACTTGAAATTTACTACAGTCAGGTGATGTTAGAATGCTTTGTTTGCCTGAAGAAACTAGCTCTTACCAACACATTTTCTCCAGAAATAGGACTTAAATCAGTAATAAAAATAAAAAAAAAAAAAACAAACAGCTTTTGGTCATTAAGCTTATGATGCTGACAAGACGTGAGGCTGTTAACATGATTAGTTAAAAGGACCATTTTTTCACCACATAGTTCCACCAAGCTGGCATCTGTTTTGGCATTATTACTCTGTAATGAAAATCTATCATTATTTAAGTTGTCAGCATTTAATTTGAGGTTTTATTATTTTTGGGGACATACATACACACAAACACCAAAACCACAAAATTTCACAGCATAATTCTTGTCATGTGTTTTTCTATTATAAAGAACTCTTTACTGATAGAAAGCACAGGACAGGAACTGTACTGCCTCCATATTGAAGACAAGACTTTCTTCTCCATGCTACAATGGAAGTGCTTATTCCTCACTATACATTTGTTTTCCATGTCAAATAGTGCCACTAACTTATGTTTACTCAGGTTTACTTTTGGTATACAGAACAAATGAAGGAAAACAAAACACATGTATTTAAAAAATAAAATTAATTTTAAAAATGCAACTCACCAATTTTTTTTTTTTAATTCTACATTCAAAAAAAGGCCCTAAACAAAGCCTGGAATTCCCCTGCTTGTAACTACAAATAAATATTTTCGCAAACAATTTCTGCATAATCACAGAGTCGCAGAATACCTGGAACGGATGTGACCCATAAAGATCACATCCTTATTATTTGCATTGTCATAGTTTTTTTTCAAGTCAAGTTTTTCCATTCTAAATTGTAGAGACATGCTAAAGAAAAGCAATCAAACAAAGAAATGCCACTTCATTTTTTATGCCAGCTGTCACAATTACCAGAGTTGGAGAGTTAAAAGGTACTTCTATGCACCCTTGAAGCCACTTTTGTCTTTATATTACTTATTGTGCCAATATGTAGACTTTATTTTCACCTTAGAAAAGCCCTGTCTTCTCCTTTAAATGCTTTCTTTAAAATTTATTTAGTGTGCATAAAAAAAACTAATGTGAAGTAAAAGCTTAAAGTTTAATGCTGGCAAATATATAAGCTCTTCAGTTAAGATAATTACTTCTTTTAGGTGGGGAGACCAACAAAGAAAACCCAACAACTTACTGCTGCCATGGTAATATAATTGGAATTAGTCTGAATAAAAATAGGTACACATTGAAGTAAAAGAGAGTATTAATTAATAACTTTTTCCTTTCAAAATTTCAGAAATTATTATTTAGCAGTATTCCACCACATTTCCCTTTTTACAGAAATCCAGCATATATATATAGCTATACACAAATGTCTGAACCAGCTAAGCACTATATAAAGACAAACACAGCTGAAGAAATATTACCAGGGTATTATCTTCAATCACCCTGAAGAGCAAGAAAATTTACGAAGAACTTTTAGCCAACAGCACTGAAGTTTGTGAATGAACTGGCAAAAAAGTCAAAAAACAAACAAAAGTATTAGAAACCCACAAAAATACATACTAGAACTGTTTTATAATGTATTATTGCTTTGAAAATATTATATAGGTTAAAAGGAAGGGCAAGTATGGCTTGACATTCAAATCTATGTATGTCAGTGGAGCCTGGGCTGAAACTGTTCTGAAACTTGGAAATTTCAAGTCCTCTTGAATATAACATATGGAATAATGTTTACTGAATTGTCACATAGGATGAAGAAACAAAGACTAGGATGTAAAGCCATTGAAAAGTTCTATCATAGAAACACAAGACTGCAAAAATCCACTTGGATCATCAAGACGAGTCTTCTACCTGAAATGATGCAATGTACATGAGAAACAATAAATCCTGCATCCTTTACAAGACAGGGAACACCTGAACTCTATTGAAAACTAAATTAGCTTGTCAGGGGAAAAAATCCCCTAGCGGTTTGAACATGTTAACAAGCAATAATCTTGAGTATCCCGAACCAGAAATGGAAACAGATTATATTTCCATTTTTTTTCCATTTCCTTATTTCCACACAAGACCAAAATAATTTTATTGAGTCTTCTCAAATGGATAAAGCAGGTCAATTTTAAATTCAAATTCCAGACTCAGAGCAGAATGCCAGGGATATATTTAGAACAATCACTTTGTCAGTGAAAGCTTTGGAAGTCTAACTAAGAAAGTGAAGGGATGGTGCTGTGATCACAGGAAAGAAAAAAAAAAACAATCTAGGATGCAACTGCTTAAAACTTCACACAGTTATCCATGGGCATATTTTTAGTAACTGTAAGTCACTTAAAACAGTTTTCTTGAGCAACTGTAAATTACATTAATACCTTTCAGGCTTTGTGTTGTTTACTAAATACAGAGTCCTGGAGTTCAGTTAAATTAGTAGCTCAGTAAACTTTCTCAGCTCTTGAATTAAAACACCCAGAAAATTTCTATACCTGAATCATCACATTGGATTTACTGAACTCTGAGGTATGTGCATATACCTTTTGCTGCACTAGCCAGATTATTCCCTGTGGGATTTCTTTTTCCTGTAATCTTATAATTACTAGGGACTACTACATTAGTCACTTAATTTTTTTACAAATTTGTATCAGTAAGGCAGCCAAAAGGAACTTTCAATTTCAGCTGGTCCTGAGAACAAGCACTGTTCCCAGTATTTAATGGAGCATATATTAAACAGTTAGACCAAGAGGCAAGCACCCAACACACAGTTTAATATTCTAATTACATTTTAAAATTTTTAGATTTTCGAAGCACTTGGGCAAAGCATATTTGGTCATTATTTGTGGGAGAGTCTACATCTCTACTGTTTCCTGTGCTAGACTCCGCATCTGAAGGTATGGATTTTGATGTACTGAAGTTTATCATACTGTTTAGTAGTATGCTTTAGTAGCATTGAGAATTGAGTCTTTGTCCTGGACACCTGTGACTGACCTGGAAAGACTAGGAATGGATCTCACTCAAATGGCTTCCTCACTTGTTGCTCTCCCATCTGCTCTCATTTCTACCTAAAGATAGAAAAATCAAGAAATTTACCAAAAGAGGGGTAACACATCAAAGGAAAACCTAAAATTCCTGAAAATGGATAAAAAATCTCAAGGAATAAATGGTACTAGAGTAACCAGAGTTATGACAAACAAGAAAAAGTAAGCCACACCAGAGTAGTGGCACAACATCCTGGTTTCAGTTGGGATAGAGTTAATTGTCTTCTTGGTACAGTTTTGAATTCAGTATGAGAATAATGTTGATAGCATATTAATGTTTGAGTTCCTGAGTGATGTTTACCCAAAGAGCTTTCAGTGTCTTGTGTTTTGCCGATGAGCAGGTGCACAAGATACTGGGAGGAGCATAGTTAGGACAGCTGACCCAAACTGTCCAAGGAGATATTCCATGATCAGAACAGCATGCTCAAGTATATGAACTGGGGGAGCTGGCAGGAGCTGCTGGCCACTGCTCAAGGATGGGCTGGGCATCAGTCAGCAGATGGTGAGCAATTGTATTGCACATCACTTGTCTCTCATGGGATTTATTCCTCTCTGTCTCCTTTTCATTATTATTATTATTATTATTATTATTATTATTATTATTATTATTGTTGTTGTTGTTGTTGTTGTTGTTGTTGTTATTATGTTTTAAATTGTTTCAATTACTAAACTGTTCTTATCTCAATATATGAGTTTTACTGTTTTCTCCTGTTTCTTTTCCCTAGAAGGACAGGGCAGGGTAGTGAGTGAGTGGCTATGTGGTACTTAGTTGCCAGCTGGGGTTAAGCCATGACATGTACATACACTCAGAAAAATGTCTTCATCTGTCAACATTTCTCACTTACTATTCAAATGCCACTGACCCACTTACAGAAAGTTATTTTCTTGAAGTACTTGCATCACCTTGAAGCAGCCAGGCACTTTTCATTCCATTAACACTTAAGACAGGTGTTAGGAAAATCTACAGGACTTAGTTTTTTTAAAACTTAACTGATCACAGAGGTAAGCCACGTCAAGAAGTCTAAAACCTCTGACTCCAGACTCAAAGAGTTTTTGGTTTTGTTTTTGGGGTTTTTTGGGGGGGTTTTGTTTTGGTTTTTTGGGTTTCTTTAACTACCTAGAACTGTACTGGTACTTAGATATCTTTTAAAAGAACTAGAATACTAAATTTGTGCTTTTATGAGGTACCAACAGAATGATGACAATAGTTACTCTGTAATTATTTTAATGTTACTCCTTAGGTAACAGAAAAGACTGCAGTGCTAGGCATTCAGAGCTTTAGCTATGCCCTTATACAAAAGTAGGTCTCATTATGTAAATCATCCTTCTCTCTTTGACAGAAATACAGGTATAGGTTTCTAGGTTAGTACTACACAATATTCCAACTCAAACATCAACACTATATAGAACATAAAATAAATAGGTTATTGATTAGATGATGAACAAGTACTTTTTGAGATGTATCGGTATATGTGCTTTATTTATATTAACTGAATTTACTTCTATCTTCTTCTGCAACTGACCAGTTTCCAGTTCCTTCTACACTACAGAGTAACTGAAAGATTAGTCTTGTACAAGAAAAAAACAAATATAAAAAAATTATATTTTTTACACCAAAAAACCACAACACAAAGCTAAATAATGTTTTAATTTTTTTTTACAATCTTTTACAATCAAGTTACTTAATATTCACAGGTAGCATACATTTTTTAATAGCAACATTGAGAAAAACAAGAATTAATTCTGTTACACTTTTTTCTTTTTTTCATTTTTTTAAAAGAAACAAGTCCACAAAAGTAGCATAGCTGTGACAGCTTCCAGCTCTGTACTACTGCTGCTGTTAAACAGACAGGCTTTATTTAACAAACTCAAAAAAAGTGCTGTTCTGTTCATTCAGTTTCCAAGCAAACAAAATCCTCTTGCTAGCCTTCAGTTCACACACCACCTCTCACCTTTCCTTCCTTCATCTGCTCACCACCTATTCCTTCTGCCATTGCACTGAGTAGCAGTACTTCTAAATGAGTTTAAATTGCCATATCAAGTTGCTATACAAAGATGGAGCAAGGATTACACCTGACCTTATCCACTGTCCATGGCCCAAGAGCCAGTGAAGAAATGCAGGTTCTTATAATATTGTTTATTTGTCAGTATATCAAAACCGCTATTCATATATGTATTTTGTATGTTTCATGAAGACATTAAAGTAGTGTTTAGAAACAGCTGACTCATCAGCAAGCATTGACATGGGCATGTTTATGAGGTCACAAAATTTAAGGTTGCAAAAATAGCAACTTTCAAAATAGCAACAGTGTAAACAAACTACATTATAGTGCTGATGGTGTAGATGGAATCAAATATTTTGTGGAAAGACTGTTCACCAAATTGCATACTTGTTATATAAATCTAATGCTAGGCTAATATTCTGTCTTGTAGAAAACATTAGACATCAGGAAAGGAGTTGCTGTGCTTTTTTAGTAGAGCCTTATCTCTTTGGATTACATCTGTATCTGTTTACACATCTTACATTTTTATAGTCTACAGAGCAAAAAACTAGAACGAATATTAGAACTCATTTTATGATTTAATGACTACTGGGTGCTTATAGAGCAGGTGGATTCTTAGCTGATTTATTTAATTTTGAATTTTGAATTTTCTCCTTTTTTAAAACTGGTGTAACACATTTACTAACTAAAAAAATAAAGACTTTCAAAGAACAGAAATATTAGAATAATATTCAGTGAGGCTTTACCCAGAAATCAATCATCAGCTTTGTGAATCCTATATTTGTATAAGTCCATATAGGTACAGGCATTTTGAGCAACATACAAAATAAGTAGTCGCATGTGGGTGTACTATTCCCACCTCTTTCTTCCAGACCCAATTTACAGGTGCTGTGAGACTAGGACTGCTTGCAGTGTAGTGCTCAGACAGAATCTGGAAGCACCATGTGTAACTGTTGAATCTAGGACAACCTGACAACCTTCTTAACAACTCACTCCATTCAAAACAGTAATTGGAATAATGATTTTAAAGTAATGATTTGTAATATAGATTTAGTTAGTTACATTTTGATGACGGTTCCAATTATTTTCTGCTTGCAAGAGTCACACCTTGGAATGATGACCTATAACGCCTTCTTTAGAATAGTCATTCTTGCCATAAAAAGGGAAGACTTACTTTACTTAATAGTAGTCATCTAAAGGTTAGGCATCTCACACCAATCTGGTTTAAAATCTAACAAAGTACATATCTCAGTCTATCACAGGCAGTTAATAATATCCTTCAGACAGGATACCCTAGTTTTAACCACTTATGTGTGTGTTGCCTACACTAGACAAGCTCTTTCGATTGTAAAGGAAAAGACATGAGTATTTCCAAACAGCACTTCACCCTGCTTGTTTTTATTGTGGAAAGAATTGCCCTTCAGATGTGCCCACCATATTTTAATTAGAGCTTGAAACAGATAAATAGCACATAAAACTTTAAATCAGGCAGTTATTGATGTGTTTTCCAGTTCCTTTCCTCATCTTAATGCAATGTAAAGGAGCAAAATAAGAAAGCAGATGTGCCTTATGGTGCAAGTCTTTCTAAATATGTTACAAATCTGCTTAATTTGATTACAGGTGAGCATTGAAAGCAGTTTACCTTTGACTATAGCTGTGTTCTGTTGTAAGACCAAATAAATTCAAAATATATTCATCCTCTTTAGCCCCTAAACTTGTATTCTTTTTTACCAAAAGTCTTCCAGCAGGCCTTACTAATCTCATTCTTTGACCTTGACAATGGCAAAAATTGTTTTTCAGAGTTCAAGAGTTTTGCCAATCAGCTACTATCATTTTATTTTCCACACCAAGTCACCTTTAGCTAAAGCTATATCCCACTGTAGTCCTGAGACCTTAGTTGTTGGAATGCTTCTGGCTGTTGCTCATCTAGTTAATTTTTCCATTGCACTTAAACAAGGTAGGCTTTGTGTTTTGGTTTGGTGTTTTTTTCTTCTGTTGTTGTTGCTGTTTTGGTTTGTGGTTCTTGGTTTTTATGGCTTTTTGGTTTGGGTATTTTTTTTTTTTTTTAAAGGAACTCCTTTTGATTCGTGCTTTAAAGTGCTGTGTCAGCTAATCCTCTAACTTGTATGAGTTTTAGGAAGTTCTGAAACAGGTTTTCTTTGCTTTTAAAATTTACAGTTTTGTTTCTGCTAGATCTTTTTTACCTCATGAATTTCCAGAGTTTTACTTCTGCTATGTTCTGAGAAAAATAGAAAAGCTGGTATTTAATTTATTGTTGTTGGAATCCGAACTTCAGTTTTCATGTTTATAGGAGGCTGTTGGCCATCTAGTCCCGTACAATTTTTAGATATATGCATAGATAAGGTAAGTCCTCTCCTGGAGTAAATTTTTCCCTAATATTAAAGAAGAGTGTAGGAATATATTTTAAAAATTCAAGGCCTAATTAATTAATTTTTTTAATTAGCAACATTTCTATATAAAATTTATGATGAAGCTGCCAAGACTACCTGACTTTGCAGAAGTGAAATAAATGAAAATTTAAGTATAAGAAATTTGCTTTATATGAATAAAATTAACTGAATTATGGGTATGCTGATAAATACAAGTTTTCTAGCAAAAGGTCACAGTTGTTATTTAAAAATCTTACTCAATGTCTAGTAAGAAAATGAAAGCTATATCTTCATGAAATTGGAATGTCTTGGATGCTTAGTGCTTTGTATTTGAAAGTAGCCAAGTTTGACATTAAGTTATATTAGCAAATTATCTATGGGGACTTGGTAATAAAAGCTAATACAAATTCAGTTTAAATGAGGGTATCTAATAGCAGATAATCTAATGTTTTAGAGATGCCATAAAATTTAGTAAGTTTGGTAGTTTATGAAGTCTAAAAGGTATGAAGAGGAGAGAAACATATTTCTCTTAAGAAATATGTTTCTCCATAATTTGTTTATTAGCATGAAGCTGTGATTTCTGCTAGGGCATTTTAGAGGTTAACAAGCAATCAGGCTGGAACTTTGATTCTAGTAGTTAAATAAATTTAAGATTGCTTTTTGGTTTCTACTGAATGAAACCTATAATACCCTAATATCTTCTAAGAATCCTGAAGTGAGTAGTCCAAACTGAATGCAATAAAGAAACAAGTGTTGACTGGGTCAATGAGTAGTCAGTGTCTGAACTGACAGCCAAAATTTTAGAGCTTTAAACTTTGGTCCTGGAAAGAAGTGATCAGCCATCATTACACTCTGGGAAGGTAGCCTCATGAGAAAAACTAATTTCTACTCTTCATCCCTCTCCCCTTCTTGTTTACAAAAGCATAGGGAACAGGAGGTGACTTATTTGTCTATCAACCACACAGAGAGTGCTCAAAAATTCTGAGATGCAGGAATTTTTTTTAGAAACTATGAAAACATGCCTTGCAATTTATCAGGCAGTAACAAGAACCAAGGGCACACCATAAGAAATAACGATTAAGAGCAGACAAGAGAAATGGACCAGTAAAATGTTAAGAATACCAGCAAATTAAAGAGAGAGCAGCCAGTCAATCTCATAAAATTAACCAAAGTAATATAGTTACAAACATGATTAACTCATCTTCTTTGGGCAAAACTGAAAGAAATTATGTTTAAAAAAAAACCCCAAACTTGACATCCTAATTAAGGTATGCCTTTTAAGATTGATGGTGATAACAAGAATGGAAACTGTTAGGAGGACTGCTGAACTTGAAACTGTGCTTCATCTGATTATTTGATTTACTTATGTGTAAGAAACAGAGATATTTCTGCTTTTCCCAACTCTGCTTTCTCCTCTGTAGATTGCAGTTCATCCCATGAGAGTCAGCAGTAGTTTAAGCAGACAGCGTGCTGAAACATTTTAGAGTCCAAATTTTTCCAAACTAATTTCAGTCAATGACCAAAGATCCAGTATTGGGAATGTAATTGCCTTGACTCTTAGCTTTCACTGGCTGACTCAGCTGCAAGGACAGCTAGCTTTTGCCATTGGATTGTACGTGAGTCTTCTCTCTTCTTCCATGTCTTTAAATAGAAGCCATGATGGCAGAAATTGCAAGCCTGGTAATAGATACAAAAAATTCATAAACTTTTACAGTGTCATTCAAGCTACAGGACCTTAGCTTAGTTTCAACACTAGCAAGATAAAATCCTTCTCTGATAAGAGAGGCCTTTTAATTAGTATCTCAACAAAAGTCATCTTGCTTGAATATTTCCCATGAAAGAAAACTTCTTTTATTTTCAATGAGAGTTTGAGTTGATGAGGAAATTGCATGATGAATCTGTTCTTCAAAACCAGTAATATACATAGGGAATTCTAGCTTAAACACACAAGAAGTTGCACTTCTTGCAACTGTATCCAGCTTCTCATACTTTATATCTAATCTCTATCTATATGTATACTTTTGTATATATATGACTTTATATAAAATTATTCATCTATGTCACTAAAAGGCTTGTGGTCTGGACTCTGTAGTCCCATATAGAGATGTAAGGACCAGATTCTCCTCAGCACCATTTTTTGTGACTGTTGCTCCATAACATATTCTCCACAATTTTGTTATGTTTTAAGTTTTAATATTAATTTAAATATTAGAAGTGAAAACCTGAGGTGCTACTGGCTCAAGATCTGACTGGACACAATCCCTTCTTTTGCAAAAGTACTGAAAGAACTGACAGCCTTTGCTAGGAGTGAATGGTCTCATGGCAGAAGGGCAGAGTTGTTGCCCAACGTAACTGATGAGCATCACCTGAGATGTCCTAGGGAGTTCAGGATGTCTTTGATTTCCAATACAGAGGACCTGCAGGTATGACATAAATCCTATGAGAGACCTGCACCTTTGGTGCCTTTGTAGAGCTGAATCAGACCCTTGTTGACTGTGAGAACCCCAGCCTTGCTTTGGGTCCTCATGTGGTGGTGAAATTCCTCCTCCAACCCGTGCTTCCAAAGAAAAACTCCGCAGGCTTAGCTGTTCGGTCTCAAGGCAGTTTATTGCTAGTTATCTAACAGATTATGTTCTTGGACTGCAGCTATTTGATCAGTGGCCTGGGTAGAGGCACACACACACCCTGACATCCTCTCTATCTGCTGTCTTCTTCGTCTCTCTCTCCGCCCAGGGTTGCTGCTATCTTTTATAAGATATATTACGTATAACATGTTTACAATTATTCCCCAATACCTACTACCTACGTTGCCAAGTGTTTTTCTACTCTAAACCAATCTGTGAGTGCCAACATCACCAAGAACATGGAGTTAAGGAAGAAGAAGGAAGAAGGATGGGTTCAGCCCACTTTCCTCCATCGTAGAACTTCTGACCCCCATGTACAAAGTGAAAACCCCCCTGTACATGTGCTAAAACCCCCCTGTACAGTACTAAAAAAATTTCCCCTCTACTTCGTAACTACTTATACTATACTATCTAACCTTTTGTGATTGCTTGTTCCACTTCCAAAGTTGGTAATTCATTCCATGGCTCAAACTCAAAATCACAGTTGTTTTTCAGCTGTCTGCCAGGGTCTAGAATGCTTCTGACCAAGGCCTGGAACCTCTAAAAATGTCTGAGAGACATTTTGAGTTCCCACAGTTGACCACTGAAGTTAACAGGTTCCAGATGGATCTCAAGTCAGTGGACATGATATGGCAGAATTCTGTCATAAGCAACATCTGGAAACTTTCTGCAGCCAGCAGATCACTCAGCATACATTAGAGATAGGGAAGATGAAGTATGGCTGAGTTGTTGGCATTGAGAGAGCCACTCTTCAGGTGATTCTTGCTGCAACTCTTATCTGAAAGATGATGGAAAACATGAGATAAGAGAATTTAATATTGTGCGTGGATCTATGAACCACTGTGCAAGTTCCTCCATAGTTGGGAGAAAACTGCAATTTGACGATGAAGATACAGAATAGACTGCTTGAATGGATTTGGGTCAGTTAAAAGTATCTTATGATAGTCCTTTGTGGGAATCCCTTGGTCTAGTCCCAGGCAAGTTTAACATAGAGTTTCTAAGACTGCTGAGTCTGTGTGGAACTAGCCACTTCAGCACTGCTCAGGATGAGATTTAGTAATCCAAAAGCAGTTTTTGGATTCAAGATCTTTTTTCCATTTAGTGGGCTGAAAATGTCAATCTGATAAAATGTCAATCTATCTCTTTTACCACAGCCAAAATTATGCAATGATCGTCCAGGAATGCAAAGAAGAGGGAACCACTGACTTCTCACTTCATATGCCCACAGAACTTAAGGTTGAATTTGGTCATGTGGATGCATGTGCTGTTTCTACATTGCCTGCTGACTCAGGAAGCTCATTGCAAGCCATGCATCTTGCAGCTGCTGCAAGCCAGCTCCTTCCTGGCTTGGCAATTATCTGCATTGCTCTTTAACCCAGACAAACAGTGTGAAGCTCAGCTCAGGGATAAAGTTCAAACTATCTCTCTGAAATTTTTAATCTATCTGTATCTTAAGGGACATTATGCTGAAAGACTTGAAAAGTATACAACTAATCTCTTAGTAAAAGAATTAGTATTACCTACACACCTGTTGCTTCTTTGACTGACCTTGATGGTTTCAGGAAAGTAATAAACAAGGAAGACTGCGTTAGAGCTTTAGAAACATTTGAAAAGTTTTTTTGTCCACAGCTACACAGAGCTTTCCAAAGGAGTTTCTCTTACAGGCTGTCCCTGCAGAGATAGGAGCAGCATATTATCCCAGAAGGTTAATGGAGAAGGGCACCTGGTCTATTTGTGAATCAGAGGCTGTTCCCATGGGAGAATACTTGCTGAATGAGTGTTTAGATATGAAGTACAAAAAAAAATTGGTAAAATATTTTTACTGAAGATGTAAACTCTTGTCCAAAATAAATTTCTTGAAATTAACAAGTGCAATTAGGACATCAATAACCAGATTAATAGGCAGTATTAGGAAGGCTCCTGGAAGCATACCAAGTATTGTGTGTACCACTGCACATTCACTTAGAGAGAGCTGTCAGACTATATGGGTATTTCAAACAGGAAGGCAAGGAGTGCTACATGTAATGTTAAGAGAAAGAGACTACAGAAGACTACTAAATATAGTGTTGTTTTGCAATGTGCTTATTCTTTGTGCCCCACTTGGAAGGCAGAAGTAGCACCAGATATCTGGAAGACAGCTGGGAGCAAATTGCTATTTCTTCATAAGAACATAAATGGAAAACAGCAGGGAGGCTGATGTCAATGTCTGTGAAAGTAACACCTTCTGAGTCCAGTCACTGTGGTTTAATTCAGCCTCAGCTCTATTCAGAACCTGAACCTAAACTCAGGTATTAATTTAGAGGGTATGTGGGTAGAAGCATGGTAGGTAGCTTTTCTTTCTCTAGTGAAGAGTCAGATGTTGACCCTGTACTTCTGATTTGGTCTAAACTCCAGAAACCAAATAACATTTCAATATCTTTATAAGTTAATAGGTTGTAATAAATTTTTTTGAAGTTTGTCCTATAATAAAAAGGATATTGGAAATGTCCTACAAGTTTCCTTTTTTCATTAGGAGATAAACTTATTTAGGACAAGTTTTCAGGGTGGTAGGTTCTTTGGAGTTTGTGCTTTTCCCATTTCCCTTTGGGATTCATTAATTCACTGCTGCTGAGTGTATCTTCCTCATGACTGGATTCCTGGGTAGTACCTCCAAGAAAGACAAATAAACAACTCTTGTCACTTTTTTTTTTATTTTTTAAGAACAGGTCATATTTTTTACATTTCTTTACAGCTTTGTTTCCTGAGAGAGCTGTCAGGTAGATTTCATGTTCTATTATGCCTACTACATTTTTTCCTTACAAAAGTGACAACCCTTAGCCATAGAAAAATCTCAGCTTTTGCTCTTAAAAGATGACTGGGAAGAGATTCTTATGCTAAAGATTGCATTAGATTTAAAACTAGTGAATATGATGGTATACATTTCATGAGATAGTTTAGTGTAGTTCACACTGGCTCATTATTCAGTTGCTTTTCAGAATAAATGCAATTAATTTTTATGTTACCTTGAGATTAAATCAAATGCAAACCAGAATGTTTTCAAGGTGAAATGAGCCTAGGTGAATATAGGTTTCAGTGCAACTTTAATTTGCTGTGTTTATACACACATCTGCCAGTTGTCTTTCCTGTTACAGAGTTTAGGGAAGTATTTGCCTTGGAAAAAAGAGACATTCAGCCACCATCTGGAAACAAGCTGTGAGAAAGCACCTTGTCCACAGAAAAATAATAATTAGGAAACAGGACGTCAACTGATTCCAAAAATCACATCAAGACCTCTCACTTAAATAGAAAAGAAAGACAAATGAAAATTTTGCCTGAGACAGGACTGCAGAATGAGGTGTTTGTCCAGCATAATGGGCTTTAACCCATGACACACAGACTTCTAGGGACTGTAAATTCCTTCTAAATAATAAAAAACCCAAAGTAATTAAGAAATGTAGGATGGTTATTTCCCAGTGAGATTAGATTGTTCTATATACTAGTGGAAAATGGCTAAGCTTCCAAAAGTAGAGAAGGCTGAAAATGACATCTCTAGTACATTAGCTCACCATTGTGGGAACATTTGAACTGATCCTGCCTTTGGAGTAGCTGTATTCAGTTACAAGGTCATCCTTTGACTGCAGAGCACTTTTATGAACCAGAAGGATCTGAGTTTATTCCAGGTAGGACTGTTAGTTTTAAAATAGAACTAAAAAAAAAAAAAAAAAAAAAAGAAAAAAGAAAAAAGAAGAGAGAGAGAAAGAGGTAGAAAAGATAAGGATTAAAATAAAAAATTAAATCTAAACAATTTCTAACATTAACTCTTCACTAAATACTTTTGGAGCCTTTGTAAGATCTTGAAAACTTTGAGAAAACATAAATAGTACTTATGTGTGTTTTTGTACACCTGTGATGAAATAAAAGAGGGTTGCAATAATCTTGAGCATAGTACTTAGATTAGCTTGGTCACTGTCTCTGTGTGGTATTGCTTCCACATCAGACATATCTGTTCATCAAGGGGCCTGCACTAAGCAGTGCAGATTCAAGGTGGTTAGTGCCCTTTGCCCTTGGCTTCCCACCCCTGTAGGTAGGTGAACAGTATAGGTCAAGTTATTGTTTAAATAGATTTATTTAAATGCTGTTAAGAGCAGTGTTAGATACTGTTAGTGACCGGGCCAAATACATAATATATATTTTGTGCTGCTTTTCTGGTTTCTTTTATTATCTTACCAACTTGCAGTGAAATGTATTTATCAGACTGAAAGCTTACAGAAGAGAGTACCTGAGAAAGCTTTTGAAAGTAGGCGCCAGTAGTCTTTTCCATAGAGAACTCTGCTGGACTCACATTTTTCTTTCACGGAATAATCTAATGATTAGCACAATTGCCAAGGAAATGAGAGACCCATATCCCATTACCTCCTCTAGCTGAAAGAGCTGTAAACCAAAACTTCCTGGGAGAATATACCAAAAGACTGGACATTTGCATAGTCTTCAAATCTATCTTTTTTCTTTACCTTCCTTTTTCTCAAGAGCCATGTGAAAATACCTGAAGGATATTTAATTTTGAAGCCTAAGGTGTAAGGCACCCTCTGGTATGGCAGAATACCACAGTTCAAGTCATAGGATATTTTCTGTATTTTCTTTAATGAATGTTTCACTGAAACTGCATGTCTTAAAATAGAAATGCACTTTTGTTGTTTTTTTTTTTATTTTTCCTAGAATAGAATAAACTACTGAGACAGTTTAGTTAACTAAAAATTTATTCTTTGAGTTTTGCATATATGGCTTAAGTGTCAAAATCCCATGATGTATTATTTCCCTTACTGTGATAGTTCTTGATTTCTTCCTCTTTGTCTCATGTCTTGGGTAGTACCTGAGGAGAACTTTGGTGGATCTCAGTTGCTTTGGGAACTGGCCTTCCTCACATAAAATTCATTATATGGTGATGAGTTACATAATGTCACAGAATATCACAGCCTTTTCAGCCTTTGTTTTAATTGTGAAGCTGTAGACTGTGTCCAGAACTCCATAACTTGGGTTCAAAATAGATAAGAGACTTGGTGAATAGTATCTATCCTATACTACTTGCCAACAGTTACGAAGAAAATTGTCTGGTAACTAGAAAAGACAACACTGATGATGCTGCAATATTAGCAGTTAACAAGAACATGTTTTCAGAGTGTTTTCATAATCCAAATAATTACAAGCAGTGAGAGTGGAGTGTTTGTTACAAACTTTACTTAATTACAGTCCACTTCTATTTGCATGTTCAATATGCCCTAGACTTTACTGAGTTTTAATAATGAAACAGAACATCTAAAGATTGCAGTGAGTGTTTTTGAGAAAATTTCATGAAGGATGAAATTTCATGAAGCATGAAGGAATGCTGCTTTTGAGAAGGCTTTTCCCTTTCCATAGTTTCAAGGGCACAAAATGCAAACTTGTTCATAGGTAAAATGGCAGGTTTTGCCCATTTGGAGGATAGTGGTGGAAGAAAATGGCTGTCTTTGCTTAAATAATTGGGTCTTTCCCATCCAGTACAAAAGAACACAAAAATTCCTAAAGAATAGGTTCTTCAGTGAATTCATTGGGAGATATTTTTCTCTCTATCTGTGTTCAAGAAGAAATTAAATATATGAAGAAGAAAGGTATCATCGATAATATTTCGGTATTTCAATAATGCACAAGATTTCAGAGAATTTTAGCACCCTGGAAAGTTTCAACAATCTGCTGTTCCCTTGTTAATATGATGAAGAAGAGCAATGAAGCATATATTTCTTAGGGCACCCATTTGAAATAATTTTCTGCCTGCAAAAAAACACTGCCTGCATTTTCTTTCCTCACAGAAATTGTTAAGCTCAGAGCGAGCATTGCTATGGTGATAACGTATTGACTTTTTCCCACAGAGCAAAGAAATGGAATCCCTCCTATGTCTGAAAAAGATGCACTTTTTTTACTGCCTACCTGAGACTGGTGCATTCAGTCCCTGCCAGGAAAGGCTTCCAGAAACAGCCATAGTTATATTTTTGTTTTCAACACAAAAAAAGTTGGGTCACAAGTAACAGTATTACTAACAATTTTAAATATTAAGGCCAAGAATAGCTGTGAATAATGAAGCAGTAGAAAATATCACTTAAATTTTCAGGTTCCACTATGAGTCATTGTTCAAAAAAAAAAAAAGAAGAGAATAAATTGGTTTATGATACAGATAATTCATTTTGATCTTAAGAGAAAAATACTTTATAAAAGACAAATGTAGCAGGGAAGAGGCATCAATTGTGTAAATGGGATCTCAGCTGCACTCCACCTTCCTCATCAGGACTGTTTCCATCTCATATCAAAGTAATGAAAAACCACTGTGACACAGAGAGGCCTAGGATATGTGTGTTTGCCACAAATATGTTCTTGGCAGCTGTGTAGCAATAGTTTCTGGGGTTTTTTATTATTTCTTGTCTTTGCCAAAGTCAGAGTGATACTTCTGTGCTGTACAGGAAAGGGTATGTGAAAATTGTTAACTCAATGGCTATTGAGATTGCTATTTCTGCTCCTGGATCTTCCCATTGCAAACCTATGGCTGAAAATTACTTAATATAAAGGAAGAACACCCTGTGAAAAACAAGAAAGAAAAAAAGGAGGAAAAGAAAAGAAGAAAAGAAAAGAAAAGAAAAGAAAAGAAGAAAAGAAAAGAAAAGAAAAGAAAGAAAAGAAAAGAAAAGAAAAGAAAAGAAAAGAAAAGAAAAGAAAAGAAAAGGGCAAAGTTTTTGAAAATGTAATTATTTTAAATTTTTTAATTGCCTCAGAAACTGATCCACCTGTAGACTTTCCAGTCTTATGCAAAATTATTTGCCAATTTGCTGTTTGTTGAATAGTGAGAGGAAAGAAATATTCCTTGTTCCTGCTAATTTCTAGGAAAATGATACTAGTGGTCTTCTTGATGTTTGATCAGAGACAGATGAAATATGATGGTGTATAGTTGGAAAGACTGTTTAGAATGAAAGTTTTTCCAGAGTATTCTGACTATTTAGACCATTTGAAAATTCTAGATGTGCTTTCATTGATTATGGAGGACATGGACCCAGGATATTTCAAAAATGCAGAAAATCCTTCAGATGACAACTCTGTATCAAGTTTCTCACCTGCAAAAAGGAGAATAGATAAAAAGTGGTGATCTTATATGAGTCCATTTCAATATAATGTAAAATATGATCCTGACTGTTTCTCGTATGTTTTCCTTTGAAATTGTAAAAGAGTAGAAGGTTGGAGGAATAAACCACTGTTGAGTTTGCTTCTACATCTTAAATAAATAAAATTCTAAATATCATTTGATTGAAAATTAAGGATCAATTTGAATATAATTTTAGTTTGCATCTGTTAGTGCATTTAGAAATTAATTATTTAGAAGTAAACATGAAAGTATTAATATCTGAATTTTACATGACCTCATTAAAATACACTATAGATTATACTTTCTAATAACTTTCAAAACACTGATATTTCTTCATAAATACTCATTAAACAATTTCTAAACACAGTCAAAACCTAATTCCCCAAATTTAATATTTGAGGCAGAGAAGAATTCAATAAAAAACTACTTAGCAGTAGCATAATCATGGAAGAATCAATAATACTAGCAAATGTAAAAGAAATCAACCTTTTTTATTTATCGGTATAAGTTGGATTTTAGTGTAAGCATTTTAAAATGCATTGTCAAACCCATCTGTAAGAAGAGCCAAAGTGAAGACCTAGGAAACTACACAGTCATTAGTCTTATTTCAATTTTTGGAAAAATAATGGGATTAGTCCTCCCAGAAACTACTATCCTCCAAATGAAGCAGGTGACTGGGAAAAATCAGCACAGATTTACTAAAGATGAATCACGCCAGATTAACCTGAACACCTTCTACAACAACACAATATCTTCTGTTGACATGGGAAGTGCACTGAATGTTGTTTGACTGGACTTCAACAAAGCATTTGACACTGCTTCCCACAGTTTTCACCTAGGCAAACTGGCAAGATAAGAGACTGGATGTGTGATCTGTGAGATGTGTAGCAAAGTGGCTGACAAGCTGCACTCAGAGGGTGGTGATCAATACTTTTTATCCAGGCTTACCAGCAGGGTCCCTTAGGGATCAATATTGGTCTCCAGGCTGGTAAACATCTCCATAAATTATCTGGATGAAGAGTGTGAAAACATGCTCACCAAGTTTTCTGATGATGCCAAACTGATGGTGAGGTGGACTTGTCAGAAGGGAGAGAGCGCTTTGTCAGAGACAGAGACAAGCAGGAAGAGTGAGCCAGCAAGAACTGTATGAAGTCTTACTAAGGCAAGTGCAAGGTCCTGCACCTGGGATGACATAACCAAAAAACTCAGTGCAGGCTGGGATCTGTGTGGCTGGGAGCTACCTTTCTGTGAGAGACCTGGGGGTCCTAGTGGGCAACAATATGAGCATGAGTCAAGTTGTAGCAACAAAGGCAAATCAAGTCCTGCGCTGCATCCATGAGGTCTTTACTAGTAGAGATAAAGATGTGGTCGCCCGCTATATTCAGCGTGTCCTAGGCCACCCTTGGAGTACTGTGTCCAGGCCTGGTACTCACCATTCAGGAAAGGTGCAGACAGGGTGGAGAGGGCCCAAGGAAGGGCCAGGAAGATGATCAAAAGGTTGGAGAACCTGGCCTGTTGGGAAAGATTGAAGGAATTAGGTCTTTTCACCCTGGAGAAGACATCATGGTATTCCAGTACCTAAAGAGCAGCTACGAATAGGACAGAGTCTCTTTTTTCACTAGGAGACACATGGAGAAGACTAGGGGCAATGGGTATATGTAACACCCGGAGAGGTTTCATCTTGACATATGGAAGAAATGTTTCAAATGAGACCAGTCACTGGAACAATCTCCACAAGGATGCAGTAGAGTCCTTATCACAGGAGGTTTTTTCCAAGATACAGTGTGACAGGATTCTAGACAATATCTGTTGCTGCCTGGTCCAGCCCCGGGAGCAGCAATGGAAGCTTGGCGACAAAGACTCATATGTCCCCATCTACGGGAATGTCAGCTAATGTTGGTGATGAAGAAGCAGGAATGATGAAGTAAACCTGGAAAGTAAAACTTTAATAATGTACAAATAAAGGGATAGGCTGCATATGGCTGCATATGGTTACTTCAAAGACTTCAAAATGGGGAAAACTTGACAACTGAGGGCAGGGAACAAATGAACAACAAGAACTACAAACATTACCTTATGTGGCGAACATAACTAACCAATCACTAACAAGAACTCAGAACATCACTTTATTTGGCATGAACATATTAACATAACCTTTCCCGTGCTTCCAGGCACCTCTCCATAACTTACCTAGATGTTACTCTCCTTAGCATCCTGTTTCCCATGGTCTCAGATTGATATCTCCTGTCTACTCAGTCAAGGTCAAGGCAGTGTCCATCCCTACTGCTCTGCCTCCCACAAATTCTAGGCTCCTTTTCCTATGAAAGGCTGGATCAGGTAATATTTCATGTTCCCTTCCTGCAGACTGTGACAGTGTTTATTTAGTTGTCTTGCATAAACATCAAGTAAAATTATTTCCAGGTATCTTGTAACTGATAGTATATTTCTGTGAGAAATTGAAATGATGTTTTAATTACATGGTGAAATGAACATCTGAAACAGTCAGCCTCAGAGTGAGGATTATAAATTCCTTCCTTCCTTTGTTTTGTTTTGCATTCAACATTTAAAATTTTTATTTTATAAATGTAGACAGTCTAGAGTTCAGAATAAGCATTTAACATTGAATGCAAAACTAACTGGAACAACTACTAAAATAATTTTGCGACCTAGTTTGGGGAAGAAATAGAATATTTCCACATTTTATGGTAGGGCAGACATATATAATGAGTCTAATATAACCATGGAATTATTTTTATTAGCTTATCTGTAGTAATTCTGTGTCACAACATTCTCGATCAAGAACACTGAATCTTATAATTCTGATCGTGAAATCTCACTGAACTCAATATATTAGAAACCTGAATCTCTCCTGAGAGAAAGGCATTGCGTGGTAATATGTGCTTTTTATTATGAATCAGAAATGTCTTTATTTTTCCTTACTGGATTTCAGTGCTTTCCACACTGGATTTCAGTGTGGGATCTATCAGAAATCAAAAATGGAGCACTTGACAACAATGCAATGATGCTCTTAATTTTAAAGGGTAGTGGTATGTAACAGTAGGAACACCATGTCCTGTGTTGGTTAGTGTGTTCTTCTAAAACTTAAATGGACTGGAAAGGGTTCAGAGGAAATCAAAATAAGTATAAGAGGGTTAAAAAAGTTTAACTATGAGGAAAGATTGAAGAGAACACCTACCACTATGAGACCACTGTTGGTTAAATTTGAATGTTCGTAGTGATTGAAGGAGGTCCCTGATGCCTGGGAAAAAGCAGATGTTACCTGCTTTTCAAAAAGGGCAGGAAAAATGATAAAATGAACAATAGGTCACTCAGTCTCCCTTCACTCTCTCAGAGGATTATAGAGAAAGACCTTATGGAATTTGTTTTCAAGCATGTGACAAGAATATGTTTCGGAACAGACAACATGGATTTACCAAGGACAAAGTATGCTTGACTGATTGCCTTCTTAGATGCTAGTGACTCTTTGTACAGGCTGAAGGGAGTGGTGTGCGTCATTTGCCTTGGAACAAGCAAGGCTTTGGCAATAGTATCCCATAACAAACATCTAGACTAGAAGAGGAGATGCAGACAGGATGGAACACAAACTGGATAGAAAACTGTCTGAAACAGGCTTTAAGGTAGTGATCAACAAATTGAACTCTAACTGGCAGTGATATTCCTAAGTATTGTGATTTAACCCCAGTTGGCAGCTCAGTGCCACACAGCTGCTCGCTCACTCCCTCTGTGCTGGGATTCTGGAGAGAACTGGAAGGGTAAAAGTGACAAAACTCATGGATTGAGATAAAGGCAAAGGAAAAAACTGCACATGCAAGCAAAGCACCACAAGGAATGCATTCACCACCTCCCATGGGCAGGCAGGCATTCAACCATCCACAGGAAAGCAGGACCCCAATATGCATTGTGGTGACTTGGGAGGACAAACACAATCATCCAAACATCCCCCCCCAGCTTCCTTCTCCTTCCCCCAGCTTTACATGCTAAGCATGACAGCATATGGTGTGGTCACCTGGGGTCAGCTGTCCCAACTCTGTCCTCTCCCAGCTTCTTGTGCATCCGCAGCCTCCTCACTGGTGGTGTGGGGTGAGGAGCAGGAAAATCCTTGACACTCTGTAAGCACTACTCAGCAATAACAGAAACATCCCTGTGTTATCAACACTGTTTCCATCAGAAATCTAAAACATACCCAAATCAGCTACAACAAAGATCACCCCAGACAAAACCAGCACAATCAGGGGCCAGTACTGGGATGATTCTACTTAATACTTACATGAGACGAACATCATGAAGTTTAGCAAAATGCAAATGCAAAGTCCTGCATCTGAGATAGAACAAATGTATGCAGCAATACATGCTGCTAAGGCAGAAGGACTACAAAAAGGACCTTGGGGTGTTGATGGCCAAAAGATTGAATGTTAATCACCAGATTAGAATGTAGGTAGCAGGTCAAAGCTGTTAAAGAAAGTATTTATTCTCCTGTACCTGGCATTTTGAAGGCTACATCTGATATATTGTGTTCAGTTAGTCCAGCAAAGTGTCATTAAGAGGATTGAGTGGAGCAGATATTGTATGAGATGGAGTGAACTGGATTTGCTTGTCTGGAGAAGAGAAAGCTAAAAGGAGGTTAAATTTCTGTCTTCAGTAACCCAAAAGTCCCTTGTAAAGCCAGACTCTCGTAGGAGGTGAATGGCAAAAAGACAAGAGGTATTTAATTGCCACAGGCTGCAATAAAGAAAATTGTAACTGAATATGAGGAACAAACTTTCAGGGTGGAAATTGTTAGGCACTTGAATAGATTGCCAAGAAATGTAAAGAAATTTCCATCCTTGAAAATTTCCCTGAACAACCCTATATACTCCTCTATTCTGTTCACTCTGTTGTTAATGTTTCTAGAAAGATAAATTGGTCAATATGTTTTTGGTAAAAAAAATAAAATCTGATTTTTTTCTATGAGCACAAGAAAGATCTTTGAGGTATTTTCCAGAACTTCACTTCTATGAATCATTTAAGGCTAGCCCTACAAAACAGAAATTGTGTTTCACAGCAGCTAGATGTTGCATTCCTGGATAAATATTAAAATTTATGCCTGCAAATAAGGCATAAGGAATAAAGCTTTGTCTGGGGCTATGGAGTATTCAGGCACCTAAGAACTGGAGTCACAAAAACCAGTGTGTGGATGCCCATTGTGAAATGTAAATAAACACAAACTTATGCATGACAGATAAATCCCTTTTAAAGTTTAAGGAATTTATTCATCCATGTCTGAACTTATGGTATGGTCAATTTCTGCCCATAGTAGGGACCTATTGCAGAGCTGTGTGCTTACAGGTAGAAACTAGACATTGAGGTGTTATCTCTTGGCCTTTTGTTTTGTTTTGTTTTTGTTTTTGTTTTTTTTTTTTTTTTGTTTTTTTTTTTTTAATCAGCTGTTCAATTGTTAGTATACTCAGCAAGGTTAGACAAGGCACTGTGAGAATTAATGCCAAGTCAGCATTTCTTAAGTGCTTTGAAGATAAAAGACAATACAAAGCACTAATTATCAGTACTAATTAGCATTCCACCAAACATGACTCACTGACTGGTTTTTCAAGTCTTTAAAGGGTTGTCAGCAATCTTCTGGAAAACTTGAAAACCTTTTTCTCACAGAGAGAAAGTGAGAGCTGGAAAGCATTGATGTAAGGCCAGTGAATGGCTCTGGGCTTGTCTGACTCAAATCAGAGTAAATTCAGTGTCAGGTGAATCAGAGGCCGACCTTTTATTTGGGACCACTCTCCAAACCATGTAGGTAATAACTAAACAGATGTATGGGGTCAGGTTCATAACTCATACAATTCTATGAAATTAAATATTCTCTTTTCCAGGATACCCAGTGAGTCTGCTCAGTAGATACAATTGACTCACTGGCTTCTATCCCTGAAGATATTTTTCAGATGATGAGGTTGAACTTATTCCCATGTAAGTCCAGTTGCATAAGAGTCCTATCTCTTTTTCATCCTAGATTTTTTATGTGGTTAAGGTAGGATAAAACCTATCAATTTTAGGGGTGTTTTCTGTGTGTGAACTAAGTGGTTTAGATCTAATTATATTATTTCTAGAGCTAGATATGATTGATAACTATCCAGAGCTGGAGATGTATTGAGATGATGAAGTGTGGGTGTCCACCCCTGGATGAGATCAACAGCTTTCTCAAGTCCAGTGACTGGGCCAATTATCTCTCTGTTAAAGTAATAGAAGTCCTCAAACTTCTTTTAAATGTAGAACATCCACATTATAGAAAGACTTGAGCAGGCTGAATGCCATCTGTGTCTATCAGGCGAGTTTATGTTTAATATCCCCATTGGCCTAATCAATTACAGTTGAACTGAGCAAGCCTAGCACATGTGAAAAGAACTAATCCCTTCTCAAAATATGATAGAAGGATCCTAACGAGACAGAGAGTTGTTAGTGATGCCTCTCGTTACTGTATTGTCAGAGTGTGCTAGGTGATGTTGCCTTTGCACGTTGGCGCATTTGGGAAGAAGCAGCAGGTTGGCTTGAATATCATAATCTCCCTGAGGGATTCAAATCTGTACCTCCAGAGAGGCAGCCTAAACAGTGGATGGTCTGTTTTGAGAGCAGATGCTTTCCATCTCATTTCCCAAAGAGGTGCCAGCTATTGCAGCAAGAACTTCAAAGTTTATTGCACCATAAAAAGTTAATTGAATTCCTCCTATGCAAACCATATAACCATTACATTGTCTTACAGGAAATGTCATTCCATTTTTGTGAGGAACCTGATCCCATAATTTATCACTGGGCAGGTTGTTCTTATCAATTAGCTGTTTCCTGATGTAACATTTGATAGCCTGACACTTCCACCGACCTATTTCAAAAGACAGGGATTGCCACACTGACATTTTGTGTCTGCATCTAGCTTTCACTGCCTTGGAGAGCCTATCATGGACAAAGGCAGAGGACACCTTAACTGCTGGTCAGGGGCAGGCTTGGGCCAAATCACTTTGCTTTTTAAGACTGTTGTTCTTTTAGGCATGCATTTAAATTCAGGACATGTTGGGAACATGCAGAGTTTAAATGGTTATGCAGAAACTGAGGAAAGATTATGAGAATCTCAGATTTGGATATATATGTACAAGTATATATGCAAGTGCTTTTTAGGCTTCTGCCCAAGATGTTATCGTAACTACTAAAAATAATTCATGACATCTGTCTGCAGGCACAGTTTAAATTACAGCTGCTTCTCATTCATAAACTTTCACGTGTGTGTGTTTGGGGTAAATAGATTATTCAAAACTTTATTGATTTCTGGGATGAACAGATCTGACAGTAAGAGGAAACAGAACTGCTAACTTCTGCAAGCTTCCAAGATTTAATGGACTTTCTATAATCCACGAGAGTATGAAAAGACTGGCCTTAGCCTATTAATTATCAGCATTAACAGATAAGATATAAATTAAAAATCATAGAATCGCAGAATAAGTCAGGTTGGAAGGGACCATAGCAGGTCATCTGGTCTAAGCTCCCTGCTCAACTAGGGTCATTCTGGAGCACAAAAGATAGAACTTAAGATATAAATCACATCATGCATTTCCTTAGACAAGTGGTTTTCCAGAAAAGTAAAATTTTTGGTAGTTTTCCTGAAGGAGAAAATATTAAAAAACCAGAATTGCTGTAAAATGAGAAGTTCAAAAAACAGCTTACAATGTTAAGACTCTAGAGGCTTTGAAAGGAAATGCTGTTACAGGCAGAAGCTGTAGGCAAAAAACATCTTAATTGTTTAGAGTTAGAGGTCTTAGATGCTTTTAGGCATCTGTGCCTATGAGCAGTGTACAAGAAATTTGGGCTGCTGACCTGGAAATCATGTGCTCAGAAAGGAATGAATTTGGAGCTTCAGAATAGGAACCAATGTATCTGACTTCATGGAGCATGCTGCTACAGAGTAGAAGCATTTAGAAATGTCCTTATTTGAAGCTCTGGTGCCTTCACAGGCTGCATAGAAATGTCTTTTTATGCTACAAGTGCACAGTCTCGAGTTCCATGTAAAAGACAGTGTATATGTCTCCTGTGCAGGGCCAGGAGCTGGAATCAACAATCCCTGGAGGTCCTCTCCAACTCAGGATATTCTATGGTATCTATTTTCCTCTAACAATCAAGTAAGGTAATTTTATTTAAATAGATATATAGGCTGAATTATTTTACTTTTTCGTATTTTAACCCATAATTTGGGATTATATCCAAGGCCACCTGGAACAGGAAAATTGGAGTTGGATGGATTTATCTTCATAGATTAATTTGTATCCTTTTATATGTGGTAAAATATGTATATTGGTTTTGTGATGGCCACCAAAATGAAAATCAAATACCATAGTACCAGTTTTGTTGTCACATTTGCACAGTTTCTATAACCCACAATGATTCATGTTCTTGCTTACAAATTGCTAAGGGGATTCTTGTTTTTTTCGATGGTTTGTTTTTGGGTTTATTGGATTTTTTTGGGTTTTTGCTTGCTTGTTTGTTTTGTTTTTGTAGTTGTTTTCTTTATTTTCTTGCATTTTTTTTTGGGGTGTTGCATTTTATGATCCTATTTTATCATAGTTTTGAGCATACATGTCATCTCTGAGAGGCTAATCAAAGAAGGATGAGTGCAGAAGGCATTTAATTTACACAAGTTCTCATAGTGCAAGTGTTAAGCCAGATTCCTGACAGGCTTTTCTGGGAACTGTCTGGATCTGCAGTCATATTCCAGTTCGGGATGCTGATGGAACTTGAACAAGATTAAAATATCTGTTGGGAAAACAGAAAAGTAAATAAAGTACTTGAAAATATAAAGCCTACGGTGTTGAAAGGAAGAGATGGAACCATCCTCCTGTTGTCAGTGAGGCTGCAAAAGCATATTATCAAGCATAACATTTTGGGGCAAAAATAATGATGTCAAAGGATTGTTCATTAGTCACTTGTTTTGAAATAGAAGTAGCTGTGTGCTTTGAATGGCTGCAGTCATAAAGAAGACCTCTTAGCTTACCTGGAGGTGATAACAGGGATTGACCTTATAGCAAAACAAAGCTTCTATAGAGACATGGAAGTGAACTGCTAAAGAATTAGTAAAAAAGAAAAAAATCTCTCTTACTAGCTAAAAAGCAAGCTAGTTGAGATATGAAAGATAAAATGAATTTTCAGTGGAGAACGAGCAATTAATTTACCTTTACTAAAGAAATAAAATCTGAAATGATCTTGAATCTAACTGCAAAGTCCTTCTAGTACACATAATGTACTGCCATAAAGAGAAAAACATGATATTCATGGTACATTGCATTTTTATTTCTTTAGTTTTCTACTTAAAGAAAAAATGCATAAAGAAATGCATAAAGACATCATATTGCAAATACACGTTTATATAATTATATATATGCACATAAATATCTCCACCAGAAAGGAAAGTGAGTCATTTAGATGCTAGTATTATCACTTCTGAGCAGAAGTTCTAGGTATGTATGTCTTAAAGAATCATTATCAGATTTCACTATCTTGACTGCTACTGCTTTCTCAGGTTTCATGATGACTGACTCACTGATTCAAGCCAAGAGCTCCTATTTCTGAGGGGTGACTTCACTGTTGGGATGTGAGGAGGCTGGTGGCAAAAGGCATTTTCTTTAAAAGCTCCACTCTTTACTTGGCGGAAAATAATTCAAGATTTATTATGCTGATGAGAAATAAATAAAAGAGCAGATCTGAATTTAGTAACCTGGTTAGGACCTGGAAGGCAAACACTGGTATTCTAGTGACTGAACTGCATATGTGTGCTAAGTAGGAGTGGGCTAGTTCTATGTGTTCATGCACCTCCAATAGTCTTCTGAGATGGGAGATGGTGCTGCTTAAAGAAAAAACATTATTTTATTCCATTATTTGGGTGGAAGATGGAGGTATGGAGAGACAACCTACTGTGAATTGAATTAGGGCAGTTTGGAAAATTAGTACTAAGAGCAGCAGCTGCAGTGTATTCTCCCAAGATTTCTTAAAGTGAACTAAGGAAGGCTAGCTTAAGTAAACGAGAATTCAAGTGTTTTTTCATATGACATTAAATTAACAGCTGAAGGTGGTATCTTCTTAAACAATTGGATTTTTTTCTGTAGGATTGCATATGACAGTCAGCAAACGTTTATAGCATTGTTGTCACACAAGTATTCATAGCAACTGATTAACACCTTTGAGCACTAACAAAGACTACTTCAAACACCTCTCCTAACCCAGGTGTTGGAAAATGATTTTTTTTTTGTCTGTACAGCTCATGTATTGGGCAAATTAAGTCTTTTCATTTGGAAAAATATTTCTACATTTTTCCCTCAATGTGAGAATTATCTTCATTACAGCTGTCTTGCCAAGGCTGCCTTGGCAACACTAAGATCAATATACCTTCATAAATAAAATTTTCCATTTAAGTTCTTCATGGTCACAAAGAGATAAATAATATGCATTGCAAAACAAAATAAAATAAAGGAAATTGTAGTTCCATATGATAAAAAACTTCACCTTCATTATGCAATATGTTTAAAAGTTAGTATTAAGTTCAGTGATACAATATTTTGGGTTCTGAGCATGATCAATTCCAAACATTTTGTACAAATGACATTGGTATTTCAGATTTCATAAAAAACCCCAACAAGAAATAAAAAAATTGTTTGTCAAAATTCCTTCATCAGTCAGAACTGATTAAAGCCACTGGCTTAGGATTCCTACATTTTCATTAAATTATATGACATAAAAATTAAAAATCTAATGTTTACAAATAAAATATCTTGCTGGTTTTAGTGTAAACTAATTTAATATAATGGATTGGATCCCTTTTCCTTCCTGCAGTTCTATTTTCTTTTTTTCCTTTTCTTCCTTGCATTTTGAATTTTATTTTCTCTCCATCTTGCTTTTTGATGCATCTTATTTTCCCATTCAGAGCCTATTTTTGACAATGTATGTCTTCCTGGCAACTCCTCGACTCAGAATGAGTTATTGAGAGCACATTTTAGTGTTATTTGTATTTTTTAATGCAAGCCTGTTACCCAGTTTTCCATGTAAAGTCCTGACTTCATTGTTACTTCCACAAGTTGTTGTGGAAAACATAAGCAGAACCCTAAGGAAACCCCCATAAATTAGATAAATATGGTAGACTAGATAAAATTATGAGCAACTTAAGTGCCTGAAAAACACCTAGATTCAATTTATTTAATTATTTATTTTCTAATCCTCATTTACTGTACATGCATCTAAGAAGCCCATTCACGGGAACAGGACAAGCTGAACTATTGATAGTTAACATAGTTCTGATTTTGTTTTAGCAATGCAACAGAAGACATTTGATCTTGCACCCTCTAATTATATGATAGAATTGTATCAGATCTGTACTCTTGTACTAGATTAGGATGAGAGCAGAAAGGAATAAAAATGTATCAAAGTTCAATTCTATTTTTATTTCCACAAACTAACATTGCAGCATATTTTTACTTGGATAAAATTCTATGCAAACCAGTGGGGTTTTTTGGGAAATGTTATATATCATATCAGCATTTGAATAAAAGATCTGCATTTTAAATACAGATAACTAGCAACTTTTCACCGGTGTCTTTATTGGTAACTTTGTTTTCCAGTGATAACAGAAATTACTAGTGAGGAAATGGGAGTGATAGACCCTGAAAATTTATGATTTTATAGATTCTTGACTCACAGAAATCAGATATGGAAAAGACCTTCCATGGTGAATCATCTAGTATAGTTTGCTGTCTGTTAGAATTTTTTTATTCTTTTGTTTTGCAGCATTTTAGTGTTAAGTGAAGGAGCTTATAATTGACTCCCTTGGGAGAATATTTTGAAGTAGAGATTTCATTTGGCCTCATTTTTTTTACATACATAATTTCTCATTTTATTTACACATACAATAACAATGAAATTAATAGGACAAAATAGGCTTACTACCAAGGAGATTTTTTTTCATTATATGCAGTCATTGCTACTCTTCAGTTTCAACTGTTTTTCTTAATAATTTTTGTAAATTGAGATATGCTCAATTAGTTACCACTTGGCAGGCTTTTTCCTTAACCTGAAAACTCATACAGGCAAGTTTTGTGTTTGCCTGATCTTTGAAAGAGCTTGAGGCAGGGGATAGTTTACTGTCATTTTCCAGGGAACTATATAAAAGGTAAATATATAGAAGCTACCAGATTTGAAATTATTCACTTCCTTCCTAACCTTGTGTTGTGGTTTGACCGTGTCAAAGAGAATTTTTTTCCGGAAGGAAGAGGTCAATTTAGATATTGACCAACTGAAGGTGAACACGCCTCTGAGAACACAGAGGGGTTGAAAGCAGAATTCCCAGGGGAACTCGCTCTTTGGTTCCGGTCAGCGTGCAGTGCAAACCTCCCCTGCCCAGCCACGAGCTGGGTGGGGAAGGGGAAGCCCCATGGCCTGAAAGGTAGGCCAAGGGTGGTGGAAGGACTGGAACCGGGCTGGCCCCTGCAGATGGAAGGGTGGAAGAAATCTGGGATGTCTCCATTTCCCCCCCCAGAGTTCCTCTCCCGAGAGGGAGAGAGAAAGCCGCAAGGAAGGAGGAGCGGGGGGAGCTGCTGCAAGGTGCCCAGTTGTGTGGGAGTTGCTGGATGTCCGGGCATCGAGCCATCCTGGGAGTTCGGACTTTTAACCCTTCCTTGAGAAATGAAAGCTTGTGAATTTTCCTTTCCCCTCCTCGGTTTGAAAGAGAGGAAGAGGGACACCTTGGACCCTGGGATGGGATGTTGGAAGGAGGAATTCTGGATGGGAGGGGGACAAGGAGTGGCTTTTGGCTGGACTGTTCCGTGTTAGGCACAACCTGAACCAATCTTCTCCTTCAAGAGGGACTGTGTTTTGGGAGGATGCCAGTGAGTCAAAAGACCTGCTTCAGCTGGGAAAAAGACAAAATTGGAGTGAACAGAGAAAAGGTTAGGGGGTTTGTGGTGGCGTCCCCCTGTCCTGGAAAGGAAAGAGAAAAGAAAAAGATCTCTGTTCTTGAGCCCTCGGCCCCAGGGGAAAATGGGGGGGACTGTGGTCCCAAACAATGAAAACCGAACTGTTGTTTTCTCCCCTCTTGGCAGGGCATCCTTGAAAGGAAAAAAATCCTAAGAGCAGTCTGTCCATCCATGCATTGGTGGTGAGAGCACTGTGCATGGAAAGGAGAAGGGTCACCATGGCAAACTTTTCTCCGGGCAGTGCCATGTGTGACATGGAAACACAGGATGTGGAGCTGTGTTTCTTGGGGGGTCTGTGGCACAGGAGAGACTCTGTTCCCTCGATGGACTGAGTATCGGTTGTTTGGAGGGTGGAAACCTGATTGGGGTCCAGATTGTGTCTCACTGTGGTTTGTTGGAGTTGGGTGGTGGGGGGAGGAATGTTTTGCAAGGTTTTCATTTGATCTTTGTGTGTTTTTTTTTTTCCCTTCTTTAGTTTTCTCTTTTCTTTTGTAGTAGTAGTTTAATAAAGTTTTTTTTCTGTTATTAAGCTTGGGCCTGCTTTGCTCTATTCTAGATTCCACTTCACAGCATTCAAGGGAGGGATCACATTTTCATGGGGGCCCTGGCATTGTGCCAGTGTCAAACCATGACGCCTTGCCTAATATTTTTCCTGATTTTCTTTTCTTTAACATTTCTTAACAAGTTATCAAGAACTATCTGACAGCTTCTTGGTGTCAATATTTTTAATTAATATATAGTTTTGAAGCTATGATTTTGTAGGTGTCTTATTGTGGAAATAATCAATATGAGCTTAGGCATGTGAGAAATCTGTCTCCTGGATATTTTTTATCTTTCTCACATTCATTCTTAACTTTCTATCTAGTTTTCTTTTTGTACCTTCCCTAGAGCTATTTCTGTTTTATCTCTTTGCTCTCTTCCCCAGCAAAGCTGCAGATGACATTATATTGCAGGTGCAGAGAGACAAGGAAAATATTGCAATAAGGCCACTGACCTGCTGTTGGAGACTGATACCTACATTGGTCTCAACAGCTTTGGGAACATGTACCCCGATGACAGAGTAAGAGCTGTGAACCCAAGTAAAAGAATTGTGAAATAGAGAAGAATAATTTCTGAGAGTGATTTGAACTTGTGAAAATATAATGGATGATTGTGCTCAAGAGAAAAGAGATTTCTTCTAAAAATAAAGCAGGGAAAAGGCATTTGTCAAGTTTGAATTGCCAACAGAGTAAGCTAATGAAAGAAGTTGGCCAAATAGACAATACAAAAGCACATTTCCAGTCTTATAATTGAGAAATTATTGAAAAATTGCTTAAATGTGGGTTTTTAAAAATTAATTTCTCTTAATATTACATGAATGGATACATCCTGTTAGAAATGCATTTGGAAAGGAAAATGCCATATATACATATGCCATATCCCTTTGGACATATATAATGCAGAAGTCTAACCATGTAAGTCTTTGGACCAAGTATGGTGATTCTGAGAACTTTTTGGGAGTTTACAAATGACAATGAGATAATACTCTATAAATAGAGAATTTAAAGAGATCAAACTGATGAACATCAGCTAAAAATATGAATGAACATATGTTGCTCCAGTAATTTTGAGGAAAAAAAGTTACAAAAAAATCAAGGAATAGCTTTGATCAGTAGGAAAAAAGAGGTACAATCTTGAGGTAAGAGTTCTTGAATAAATCATCTACTTGGAGTCACTACAATCATAACAGAACAGGGAAGTGAGATCCCACTTGGGATGTGGAGTACATATATGTGCATCAGATAAAATGAAGAGAATAAATGTGGTTAAGAGTGGGATGGAACAGTTAGGTGGGTAGCATTTTTCAAATTAAGTAGGAAGTAGTGCTTTTTCAAGGGAGAAGAAGACAGTGTGCTGGAACCACAGAATAATAGTGGTGGGAAGGCAGATTAATTCATTCACCCGAAGTCCTGTCATTGATAGTAGCTACATCGCTCCTGGAGTAAAAATGAGAGCTCAGCTGGAATTCCCTTTAGTGCCCATAGCTATTGGTAACAGTCCACATAGGTATAGATAAATCGAATAAAAATGTGTATCTGCAGACTTGTAGGCAGGATGACTTTGTTTTCAGTGCCCATGGCTGATGTTCTTAGGGGGACAGAGGCGAGGTTCATTTCTTCCACTGAAGTTTTCACTGTGGTCATACCAAAGATGAAGGTACATTCTCAAAGCTATGGGAGAGAAAAATTTTAGTCTAGATTAGCAAATGATGCCAGTGTAAGTTTACAGGTGAGTCTTAAAGACTTAAAATAGAAAAAAATGAAAGCTACTGTGCCATAATGGTGATAGAAAGGATAAAACTGTATTTTAAACATTTTAGGTGTTTCATCTAATTAGATGCAGAATAGATTTAGATGCAAATGATGGTCTTGATGTCTTACTACACAATGAAATAATGATTTGATTTGCATTATGGAAAATTAGTTCACAGATTTAGAATATTGATAGTATTGAAAATAAAGTGTGATTTTGAATGGGGGAAAAAAGAAGATATTGCCTTTAATATAATAAACACATGTAACCCTCAAAATGCTCATAGAACATGTTGAACCTAATTGGTGTCATGGTGTAATTCCGGCAGCCAAGTCCCACATGATCACTCATTCACTCTCTTCTGGTGGGATGTTGAAGAGAATTGGAAGATAAAGTGAGAACACTTGTGGGTTGTGATAAAGACAGTTTAACAGGGAAAGCAAAAGCTGCACATGCAAGTAAAGCAAAGCAAGGAAATCACTCACCCCTTCCCATTGGCAGGCAAGTGTGTTCAGCCATCCCCAGGAGAGCAGGTTCCCATCACATATAGCAGTGAGTTGGGAAGATAAATACCAATAATCAATCTGAACATGTGACCCTGGGATGAGCTCAGCTGGTCAGAGCTTGGTTCTAATAACACCAGGGTTGGAGGGTTGATCCCTGTATGGGCCATTCACTGAAAAGTTGGACTCAATGATCCTTGTGGGTCACTTTCAGCTCACAATATTCTGTGATCCGGGAATATTTACAGAACATGCCCCTCTTCCTCCTTCTTCCCCAGCCTTATATACTAACACGATGCCATATGTTGTGGGATATCGCTTTGGTCAGCTGTCCCAGATGTGTTCCCTCCCAAGCCCTTGTGCAGCTTCAGCCTCCTTGCTGGTGGTGTGGGTGAAAAACTGACCCTGTGTAAGCACTGCTCAGCAGTGACTTAAACATCTCTGTGCCAGCAACACTATTGCTGTCAGAAATCCAAACGACTGGAGAAAATAAACTCTATCCTTACCCAACCCTACACATTCAGGGACCAATGACTAAGGGTTATTTACTATTGTGTTCAAGGTCTCCAGTAGAATATAAGCAAGTGTTGGATGTTGTGCTTTTAAAAGGGAGCTACCAACTAAAACCAGGCAGGTTGCTTTTTTTTTTTGTTTTTGCCAGCGAAAAACTTTCAGGTCTTCAGGCATCAACTTGGAAAGAGGTAGAATAGATGGGTTAAAGTGAGATGATGGACAGTAATACTTGTTTGAACTATAGTGGTTTTGGCCAGCTGGGAAGACCTTACTGAGAAAGTGAAAGTAGATGGATAAGGGTTAATATGAAAATATGAATTTTGAAGTTATTTTCTCTATTATGATTTTTTTTTCAGGAAAGCAGGCTTCCATGAACTCAGAGAAGTGATAGATAAGAAGATAGGGAAAGTGAAGTTGCAGTAATAAAGACCACAAAGTCTGATAGGGTCACAAATAAAGTACTCAGTGCGAAGAAAGGCTAGAAATTATGTTATGCTGTGAACTTAACTGGGATATGAACTCTTCATCAACTTCACACACCAGAAGGGATTTCTCAGAATTCATTAAGGGTGAGTATAAAAGAACAACATGAAATTGTAGCACAAAATAAAAAAAAAGTATAAAATGACATGCAATTATCAGGAAGTAAAAAAGTAGTCTGTAATCATACTGGTATTTAGAAGAGTAAAGAAAGATCTCTATACAAAGGAATAGGATACCCAATAGTGAAATAGCTTGAGAATTCTGAGTGTTTAATGTCTTTTTTGTTTTTCATTCTTCAGTAAAATACCTAATTGGTTAACACAATTAAGACATATGGAAATAAAGGTAAGAACAACTGTACTATAAGTAAAAAAAAATGGAAGAGACTCATGAGTCATTTTCAAATCTGTTCAGCCAAGTAAAATTCCCAGCAGGAGATTCAGCAAACTGAATGAGACCATCTCAAAGCCGTTAGCATTTATATCTGAGAACTCATGCAGAATGGACGAAGTCCCAGAAAACTGTAAGAAAGAAAAAATAGTACTAATTCTTGAAAACTGGGGTGGAGAGGTAAGCCAAGATACTATATACAACTAAACAAGTTAATGTAAGAACACAATAACAAAACTATTGAAAGCAAGATGTAAAGTAAGAGCTTTCATCAATTTGTCCATTACAGATCATGTCAAACCACATTATTTGTCTTTTTGACAAGGTAATGGGCTGATGGGTAAAGAAGGAGCAGATATGATTTATTTTGACCATGGTAAGGCTTCAGGCACCATTTCACATGACAGTTTCATGCAGGAGCTAGGGATCAAAATAATCCTACTGCAAGGCTACACAACTAGGTGCAAAAATAAAGCTCAGGAGAATGGTTTCAATGGCTTACTGTCAAAATGTAGGGATGGATCAAGAAGGGCTGCACAAAAGCCTATCCAAGGCTGGACACTGCTTAGTGCCACTCCTAATGTATTGTCTCAAGAACAGAGAGGGTTTTTTCTACATTTGTGAGCAATATAAATTTGTCTATGAGCATTAAGGATAGCTCAAAGTGATATTGACTGACAGGAGTCAGTCAGACTGAATAGTTGTGTTTGAATTATATAATGAAGAATTAAAGGCTTTAGACATTGAAAGAAAAAGTCAAGTGCAGAAAAATAACATAAAGATGGCTGTCCTAGCTCTAATGTTTGTATGAAAAAACTGGTTTGCTGATTAGAAACCAAGTGTAACTTAAAATAATATTTTATATGTTAATTAATTCTTAAGGCAATACTGCTAAATGGATCATATTCATGGCTTCTCTTCTCTTCTCTTCTCTTCTCTTCTCTTCTCTTCTCTTCTCTTCTCTTCTCTTCTCTTCTCTTCTCTTCTCTTCTCTTCTCTTCTCTTCTCTTCTCTTCTCTTCTCCTCTTCTCTTCTCTTCTCTTCTCTTCTCTTCTCTTCTCTTCTCTTCTCTTCTCTTCTCTTCTCTTCTCTTCTCTTCTCTTCTCTTCTCTTCTCTTCTCTTCCATTTAGTTGAGGATGGTCCATTTCTGCTCTTGTCTTCTGATGTGTATCATAGTATCATAAGCTTCATTTATCATTTCTTCAAAAAGGATGAAGAAAAATGAAGCAAAATCTTTTATTCTTGGATGGCCCTGCTTCAACAACAAAGAAAGGTAGCTTGTGTCAGAAATTCAATGCCCTATTTGTTTCTAGTTGATGGCTACTGCATTTGCTTGAACCTCAGGCTACTTAACTGGTGATACTTGTGAAGTATTGCTGCAAATATTACTATTTTCTGTATCCAGGACAGAGGGGCCTCTCCCTTGTCGAACATATAGAATGAATTAAGCTTAGCTGGTAATTTCTTGGGACATAGGAAAGGATTAGGTAGTTGATTGAGGTCAGGTCCAGGAGCCTACCCTTCTATAAAGTTTCAGACCCTGGCCCTAAAAATATATTTGTATAAACAAACAAAGAAACAAATATCTGCATATTTAAGTAATTATTAATATACTCTTTAAAAAGTTTGTACCATTTCTAGATATATATGTATTTAAATTTTCATATATTTGGCATATGCAGTGTTTAAATTTGAGGAGTTGGTTATCTCTAAACATCTGAACTGATTAAAATCTAGAGACAGAGTTACTCAGTAAAACTAAGCAAACTGGTGAAATTTAAGATTATCTGGAAAAATACTTAGGGTTTGAGATCTATTGCACTATAGTGGTCATTCTTAATTTAGACTAGTGTAGTAATAAAAGCATTTTAGCAAAGTGTTGAATGCTTCAGCGTTAGGTCCATCACACATAAATATGTAAGATTAGTGCAAGGGTATGAAGGAGCTGTGAAGTTACCCAGGTGTCATTAGAGGAATGAAAGTGGGTTTGCACCACAGATAAGCTTTCACAGAAGACAGACTGCTTATCATCTCAGACCAAGAGACCTGGAATTAAGCTAGATTTTTATCTATTTCTGGAATTAAAAACTGTCATGTATTTAAATGTCAGGCCTTTGCTACCATGAGTATTTTTGCTCCTTGTATTAATGTTCTAGTGAGAGTTCTTCCTAGAAAAATTAGTTTCCTCCACTGTGAGTCACACAAGAGCCTGCGGAGTGTAAAATATTTAGTATGAGCATGATTAGCTCCGTATACAATGACATAAGGATGAAGGTGAACTGCACACAAATTATTTAAATTGTTTTAAGGCAAGTATGAAGCATTAGCATTTTCTTAGTTAGAACAGAGATTGTATTTACATAATTTGTCTTGATTGTAAAGCTTCTTACAAGGCTCTGGGAAATGGTACTGAATGATAGAAATATTTTCACTGTCTTAGTATTGGGAGGTATAGTAGACAGTGTGAGTGTGTTCAAACAAGGTATGTTTGAATGTCCTCCTAGATGAGGACTCAGTGAGGTTTTAGCTTTTATTGAGGCTTTAAAAGATCTGTTTTCAAGAACTGTCAGGATTTGTATATCCAAATAATTAACATTTCATATTCATAGTTAATCCAAAAGGAACAATACTGAACTGTGACTGTATAAAGTATATTCATTTGTAACTTGGATTGGATGGCATCTGTCTGTTGAATGAAGTAGTTTTGTTCCACTGATTGTCTTTGTAAACATGTTTTAGCTAAATTCCAATGGCAAATTTTTTAATGAGCAAAGCCTTTCCTTAAATAATGACATCATAATTAAGATCATATGCACAACATGGTAATGTTTCAATTCTGATCGTCTTTTTATTCCTAACTTCCATGTATAGTTACTTATATTATTTTTGTTGTGACACTTGCCTGTGAACCTGAAACTAGTAAAATAAAATGCAAGAACTGAAAAATTATCCGCAGACTACTTTCGTTAGTGAAGTCTCTGAAGCACAAGCTTAACATTTGACAGATCAGTGACTTTTCTGATTTTTAGAATATGACATGTAAAGAAAACGATGGTCCATTGACTGCCTTTTGTTTTTGCCAAGCTTTTTTTGTTCTGTTTTTTTTTTTGTTTGTTTGTTTTGTTCTGTATCAATTCTATGCCACTACATTTTGTGAAAAATCTGAAGAGATAATAAGTTTTGTTTCCTTAGAAGGAAAATATTCTAAATATATTCTAAATATAAGCATAACTATTATGTGTGTATTACTTTTACATAATAGTCAGTGCCATGGACAATTGAGACTGTATTGTCCCACGACTTGCCCAGCTCCTAACAAGAACTGAGGGCAATTTGGTGATACAACGGCTCTTTAAAAAATGTGCTGCCCAGAATTTACATGATGTCTCTGTCTTTAAGCTCCCTGTCTAATTGAGATTGTAGACTGTGAGGTCACTAAACTCTACCTAAGTACCTAAGGCACAACAGGGCCTTTTTTTTCACTGAAGGCTCATCACCATAGATGATGAAAAGAACTGGGAAACCTGAGCTCCTATCTTCTCCAGCCTGAGGTTATTCATTTGCACATAAGTCCTTTCATGAGGACACCTTCACTCCTATCAAAGTGTCTTAGTTTTTCTCGGGAGGAAAGGTATAGAAGATGTCAACTCAGTAATCCAGGGGCTGGAGGCACCTGTACAGTTTTTTGATCAAAGATCTGTCTCAGGGAAACTGTACTGGTGGTTAAGTTCTTATGAAAAAGACTAGTTTCCTATCTAATTAGCTGCCTGCTCTGTAAGAAGAGTCAGATTTTCTAGGTCCTTTGTGGCTATATCTGTCTAATCTGCAGTGTGGAAGACATGATTTTTGTGTGTGCCTTTACCTGACTGTCTTTTCCCTCCTGTGAAAGTTATTTATTCCCATCAACTGCACAGCACCCTTCTCACCTCTGGCACCCTGAGTAATTCCAGTTGATCAAGGTGCTGAATTGCTGGACAGCATCATGCCAAAGCATCTCTGATCTCAGGCACACAAGGGAAAAAAACCATGGGTCTTCTACATCTTAAAGGTTCCATCTAAAAGGTTAATACATAGACACACACTCTTGGAAACACTATACTGTTACTATAAAGGTCTGGACTGTGAATCCCATGTGGATGCATAGGATTTCATGCACAAAAGAGCAGGGTTTAAAATATGCAGCTTTTTTTAGGATAGCTGTTCACTGCTCTAAATTCAGGCAGCTCTTCCTGCACTCTGCATCAAGGTCTGAGCTCTGTTCTACTTAACGGTGATCTGCTGCACTGAAACCATTCCCCTAATCCCCTTTTCATGATAAATATAATACATATAATTAAAATAACATAACATAACATAACATAACATAACATAACATAACATAACATAACATAATAATACTTTAAAAGGAGCTAGTAGAAGCACAGAATCAGTGAGGCCTGAAACTATTTCTAACTGCCTTTTAAAAGTCAAGAAGATATTACATTGGCAGTTTTCAATTGCTCAGATGTTGCTATTTTTAAAAAATCTCAGATGACATAAAAACCAGATAAGAAATCTTAAAATATTTCATAGAATTAACCAGGGTTTCTAGTTTTTGAGGATTAGGCACCAGGCTTAAATGGACTGAGCACTAGGAAAACTACAAAACAAAAATCTGTAAGGGTGAATACATGCAACTTTTCAAGCATATTGCTATTTGTAGTAATATTATTACTGTTAATAATACAATAAGTGCACACTGTATTTGGTGATGTATGAAAAAAACCCCAAGAATAAGCTAAAATTATTACCTAGGAAATTAATTTGTGCCACACTATGGATATCTTGTAAATTAACAAGACAAAAAACCAAAAGATATCTTTTATATATCTAAATTTTTATTGGGTATTTCAATTTCACAAGTTTAGTCTGGTCCTGGCACCTCTCTCAGAGCAGCCGATTCTGTCCCTATTCCTTGATTGAAAGAAGTGGTTGATTGTGTTATCCATATGAGCACCAGGCTGAATAACAAAGATTAAAGGACACATGATTGTGTTCTTGCCAATGACAACAAAAGAATAGTGGCATGTTGCCACTGTCTATCATAATAAGCCTGCCTGTGATTCTCCCTGCTGCAGTTTCAAAAGAGGAGTTTTAGTTAAAGCACAAGGTAAGATTTTGTGGACTCATTCAGTAGTACCAAATAATAGTGATTAATGTATTTCAGAAGTTGGTTTATTTTCTTTCCTTTAAAGACATTTTCTAAAAGTTTTTAATCTGTTTAAACAGAACATCCTGTTCGTAAGTGATTGACCTGCTTTAACTGGAATGTAGTGCAAAGGAGATGTGATTGGCTTCTGTAATCTGATCAAAGCAGATGGAATTTTTTTAAGATCCTGTGGAGACTACAGCAGGTAAAAGATTGTAAGACTGTATGTAGAAAATATGTTGATACTTGCAATAATTCTGCCTCTATCTAGCCTGAATTAATTTGAATTCTCTCATGCAGTACCTAGAGAATAGTTTCCACAGTTTGTGAGATGGGACATAGAAGATTAGGGTGTTCTTGGCATGAAATAATACACACATTCCTGGTGTGATATGTGCTTTGTAAAATTTGTTAGGAGAAAGGTGCCATGTTGATATCAGATTAACATCTTCTGATGCTCCAAGTATCACCCTGTGAAATGAATTGATATTTCTGTCTGCTATAAATAAAGGTTTGTGTTTAGTTAAACATTTTTGTTGCATAACAAAATAACTTTTTTTTTCTCATTGTTTTATTTTATTAATATATTCTTGGTTGATTTACGTTTACGTTTACGTTAACGTTTACGTTAACGTTTACGTTTACGTTAACGTTTACGTTTACGTTTATGTTTATGTTTACGTTTACGTTTACGTTTACGTTTACGTTTACGTTTATGTTTACAAAAACTGTCTTAAGCAATTAAATTTTAGGTTAAATTACTTTTTTATGTTGTTTATTTATAAGAATCATAATTTGCATAAGTTTATCAGTCAAGGTTATCCAAGATACTGCCAATTTTTCTGACTTGCTATTCATGATTGCCTATCATATTGGCAACTCAAATAATATGTCATTTTTGTTTCCTAATTAAAGTCTTAAGAAGTAACAAGTAGTTGCTGCCCACAAATTAGTTTGCTTACATATGCTTTACTGTACTTGTGATTAGAGGACGTGTCATACATACAAAATATCCATTCTAGTAAGAAATCCTTAGTGAAAAGCTTCATGAATGTTGAACCATGAGACAAAAGCTTGACTGAGCAAAACATCTGTTGATGAGCACCTTCTAGGTGCTTGAAAAATATTTGACTGAGCCAAGCATCGACTGTGACATCTAATTTGCAAGAAATGCTGTAAAATGTAACCAAGGCTGCAGTTTAATATGGAGCTTGCAAAGAGAATGTTCTTCAGTAGCTGAGTAGAGTGAACAGACTAAATCATGCCTATCTTCAGGAACCTGAGCAAAGTAAAAACTTTGGTTAGGTTAAATATTTATTTTTCTATGTCATTTTTTGCATGAGTTTACTATTTACCTGTTAAAGCCTCAGATTGTAAATGTGTGTCTATCTAGCTTCTCTACTGTTTTCTGATTAGATAAACAAGTGGTCTCTAATATCTAAAAATTTGTTATGCTAATAATTACTAAATAATTACTAAATAATTCCCTTTCACCTTTTATTTATGTAGCTCCTAACTACAAGGAAATTTTAAAGAAAACTAGAATCAACAATGTTAAGATAAATTATTTCCTGTTGCATCTTAGAGTTGAATAGACAAGAAAATACAGTTACTTAGTATCACTCCTGAACTTACGTCTTTTTTGTTGTTCTATGTACAGGGCATATTTCTGCTGGGCTGGGAACATCAACATTTAAGTAATATCTTCAGTAATTCTCTTGGACCAGTCATTGCAGTTCGAAACACAAGGTGTGTGAGGCAGCTCTTAATTTGGGGTGAGAAAATGCTGAAGAGCTGAGCTGGGAGATTTTGGCGTCCCTCAGGCAGGTCAAACCCGTATGTCCCTTTTTAGGATAAGGCTCAGAGCACCCATCTAGAAGAGTGAGCACACCTGTATCCTATCATGATCCCTGATGCTGGGTCAGAATTACCTTGCTGGTTAAGGATTTGCCTTAGGAGTCCTTGTGTTAGGAATTTTGTGACAATGCTAAAGTTTAGGAACTGAGGATGTTTCAGAGAACATGTTTATAAGTTTGCCATTCCCATAGCTACTTCTTCTGATTAATTAGCTAGCAGAACTTTATTAATGACTTAGCAGCTGGGTAGCTTGTACCTTTCTCTAGGAATCACATTAATATTGAAAAAAATGCAGACATTTTATATACAAGATGATACATATTTATATTTTATGTTTCAAATATCTGAAAATCTGATGCCAAGTTTCAGCAGAGAAGCTGAATCATGTTACTGAAATAAGACTTGCTGCATGTGGCATCCCCTGATCAAATAAAACAAACCCAAATGAAAATATAAAAATAGTAGCTCATATTCATTAATCTTATTTACGTTCATTTATGTTTAGTGAGAATTTTGCATGAAGTGCAGCAAAATCTCTGATCTTCTTGAATGGAAATCATTGGTCCCTACAGAGGAGAAGAAGATGAAGGAGGATCTTTTAAAGTGACAGCTGATTTCTGCAATCTATTAATGATTCCCTTGGAGAGTTTTTGAAAGCGTCCTGGAGACAAATGAATAAAAATTACAGCATCAATAATTTTCTCTGGGAAGGCACTATTGCTGCAAAACTCCTTGTTCCATGCAGAGTGGGACGTGTAATTTGCAAGCACTCTTATTCCCTGCAACTTGAGACCACATAATGTGGGCCACATTAGCTGAAAAAGAATGCCCACATCCCTGTGTACTGAGCTCATATGTCAGCAATTACTTCATTGCCAGTCCATTCAGGTTTGGAACACAAGTAAATAAGCAGATGTGATAGCTGTGCTTTAGTCAAGCTTGCAACTAGAGGCCATCCTGCTAAGCATCCTGAGGGTAACAAAATGAAAATTCTGATATAATGAAAAAGTATGATTACATTTTTTTCACACTCAGATTTATTACAAAGCATTTGTAGGATGTATCAAAGACCGCTGCTAAAATCTAACTAATCAAAAACGATAAGAATACAAAGAATGAGATCTTTGGGTAAAAAGTGGGGAGAAAAGCATATCTTTGTTGAACATGTCCTGGGGTATTTAACTTCTGGAAGTTTAATAAATAGATAATTTTCATGTCTTTATCTTATCCATCTTCCTGAAAGGTATCGTAGTCTAACTCATCTGCCCATCACTTGTGGAAATGAATTGTCACCATCATCTCATCTAGTTTGTCAGAATTTGCCCTGTGGGTTTGTTACAAAGTTTTCCAGCATTGATAATGAAACAATTGCATGGTGTATGTTTTTCTGGAAAGTTTCTGGCATGATGTTTATGCAACAAAATCACCTGGAATTTTCATCATGTGTGGGCAAAGTAATCTAAATAATTTCCAATTTATTTTCAGCATATTTTTAAAAATTTGCAGATGTCTTTCTGTCAGTACTCTGCATTATGTTCTACAACAAAAGTTTAAGACATATGATTACCCAATTTAAAATATTTTTATGCCAAACCTGACAAGATTAGTTTTAAGCTCAGCTGAAATGTTCTGCATAGTCTTAAAAGTCTGTTTGGGCTATGAGATCATTTGGAACTGCATAATTGAAGCAGACATTCTTAAAGAAGTGGTCATTTGTTAACGTATTTTGTACCATAAATGGTCCATGCAGCATAACCTGTCTTTCCCATTTTCAGGGGCTTTGATGAAACCCTTTGATTACTCCCTATTTTCAGCTAGCAACTTGAATTTAAAATCTATGTAAAAAATATTAACAATTTTCTTTTTTTTATTAATTCAATGCAGACAGAAAATAAGACAGAGAACTTTGTGATTGTAACTGGGGGACAAAAACATCCATAGAATTAATCTACAAGTCAACTAATCATCTATCCATAGTTTTTCTTCTAAAATGTAGGTCATATTGTTCAACACTTTGCTTATGGTATAAGTTCCAAGCTTTAACTCAACAGATTACTTCACTTTCAAGAAGTTATCACTAAATTTGAAATATGTTTTAAATATGCAAGTTGCCTTGGGATTTTAATATTCATATTAAGACTCAAAATGGAAATTATTTCAAATACCTAATTTAGACCTATGAATATTTAAAAGACTAATTTAATGTGTAGGTTGTACCACAGCGCCTAAAGACTGTTTGCAAATGAGTGAAGTTTAATGAGATGGTCTCTGTATTTTCATTTGAAGTCATTTTAAAATATAGGTAATTTCTATGGAGTACTCCATGGAGCTTTTTAGCCTATGCTTTGTTAATTATATCATATATATAGATATATATTTAAATAATTTAAACAAATTACTTAGCATTTATTATTTTCTTAACACAGTAAACTGATGAATCATGTCTACATGGGGCTCTGGTGTGCTGTTTCAACCAAAAATGTGCACAAAAGCACAGGAAGCCACAAAACATGGGCTTTTTCAGCTGCTGAGCAGAGAAATGGCTGTATGGTATTTCTATAAACTTGACCATGCAGGTGACAGCACTGTGCTGAGTGCAGATCTGGTACTGCCTGGCTTTCCTCTCTTGGTCCAGCAAATGCTCTCCTAGAAAACACATGGGAATAAAATGGCTTGGTTATGGTGGTGAAAACTGTTTCCAATGCACGTCAGCCAGGAGGATGCTCTCAGCTAACTTGCCCTGCCCTAGCACCTCTTTCGAGTCCTATGGGATTGTCCTTTCCTTGCTCATAAAAGAAACCCGATCGTTTTCCACACTGTTTATTTTGTTCTTAGTTGAAAAATTCTGAAACCCTGAGAGTACTGCATTTTTAAAGTATGAAACCAAAAGCATGAATCCAAGCAGTCCCACAGAAGGCTTTTCAAAATGAAGCAGCCTTCCAAAAGGTTTGTGTCATACCTACCAACCTGGTGTGTGTGGAGTTGTGGATGTAGCATATACTATAAAGCAGCTAAAATGGCATTACATGCTAATGGTTGTGGGTTTAATACCAAATTCTCTTTTTCTGAGGGACAGTCTTCAAAACTGTGCTCTAGAAACTGGCATACTGCATGTGCATATTCTTTCTGCAATAAAAAAAAAAGGGAAACAAGAGAGAGACAGTAAACTTTGTCTTTTAAAATAACAATGACAAAATACTTAGTCACTTGCTTCATTAACCTTGAGATATTAAAAAAGGGAGAACTAATAGCTACAACACAAAATTTGTTTTTGGAAAAGAATTCTGATTAATATCAGTTTCCAAATTCTGACCAACTCTTCATCTGTTTTCTAACCAAAATTTGGTCATATAGTATGTTAAAAATTGTAATGGAGCTTTTCAAAGCTACAATCCATTTCAAACACGAGTGATTTAAACTCATATCAAACTCAGATTTCCTCTGTCTTTCTATTTGTACTAAATAAGAGAAAACATGGAGTTTAGCAAAAGTAATTGAATGAGTATTGTATACTTCCTTGGTATTAACTGGAAAGCATACATAAGTATAAATATGGTGCTTTTTTTTACTCTATATTAGAGAAATACTAAGACAGTATCATTGCAAGTAAGCCATACATATAATAAATCTTAGATTACAAGCAGATGTGTGTTTGCATTTTACTTCTTTCATTTGCATCAAGTTTTCTTTTTTCTCATCATATTCAGGATGCCCTTTTCTGAAATTAATACAATTGAAATACTTTCAGTTTTTTCAGAGCTAAGTACATATCATACCCTTCCACCTTAAACCAATTTTTAAAAAAATCTTCCAGCTTTTTTAAATGCAAGTGTACTATTGCATATATCTAAATGCCTACACATATATTTCCTTACTGCCTACACTTTTCTCAAGCCATCTGATTAGAAATGGTTTCCATTTAAGATGCATTACATCTAGCAGAATTTATTACCTTACTTAGAGGCCCTAAAAAAATGAGTTTTCTTGTCCTTGCAGATCCACTGACACACAACTCACATATTAGAAGAGCTTTTGGAGTAGTTCCAACAAATATAATGAATCAAGCTTCTCTTAAAACTTGGTTGAAAATGTCTCCTTTCTTACTGAAGCGGGCTAGAAGAAGGAAAGGAAATAATTCTTGCAGTAACCCAGAAGAGTTGCCATCCACCCAACCTGTGTGACTGGCACAGTGATGTGTCTGAAGGAGGTCGACTCTATTCGTTTCATGGCAATATCTTAACAGCAGGTTCTATCCTGCCCCATTTTAAACCTGAAAGCAGTTCAAAGGTTTGGGAAGCAAGAGAATAGCAGCATAGAAATGCCAAGAATAATAATTGATTGTTCAAAATGTGGCTATTGTGCTCTCAGGCTGACTGGATTTTACTTTTAGCAGTCAGGTAAGCATGAGTCTTGTTGAGTAGTCACTAAAACTGCCATCACTTTAAAAAGTCATTTGCAGTCATACAAAGTTCATTGAAATAAATAATGTGAACCTATAATTTCAAGAGAACATTATGCAGATCAAAAGACCCTGAGCTTGAGCAGTGGGATTTCAGATGTCTTTTAGTTAAGTCTAGACACTTGCCTGCTTAGCATGCTGGCTGTTTTCAATTCCATTCTGAGACATCTCCCTTTACTGTGACAATGCAGATCGTTCTCAGGAGACATTTTATTACATCACATTACTTCATCACATGACTTTTAAGCCTCTAAGTTCCTTCTATGGATTAGTCTTAAAATTATCATCTCTGAATTTTTAGTGTGAGTCATTTTATGCAAAATGGAAGTTAAGTATCATTCTGAAAGAAATCAAATTGTTTTTTGCCATTCTATTTCAAATATATACTTTCACAGTATTCATAATCAGTTAAAGCAACAAAATCTAAGTTATTTGTAAAAACATATGCATATATTTCAATATAAGGCAAGACGGGCTGTGCTGAACAGAGGTGCCATGATACTGCTGTCAGAGATTTTGAGTTATGGGCTAAATGAAGCCTCATTGAAGAACCTCAGTAATGAAACCTATTCCTGCTTGCTTTTCTGCTGAAAATGTATTTCTGAGGAGGGGGAACTCTGTACCTTTATTCACAAATATTTGGGTTTTGAGCTGATGGGTTATGGACTTTCTGAGCTTAGCATTAAAGGTTTGAGAGCATGACCATGTGTCCTCCACAGCACTGTCAGATGTGCTTTATATTGGTCACTCAACAACCTGTAGAGAATTCTACTTCACAGAATCATAAAATGGCTTGGGTTGGAAGGGACTTTAAAGAAAATCTAGTTCCAAGCTCTCTGCCACAGAGAGGGATATCTTTCCAGGCTGCTCAGAGTCCCATCCAACCTGACCTTGAACAACGCCAGGGGTGGAGCATTTGCAGCTTCTCTGAGCAATCTGTTCCAATGGCTCACCACCTACATAGCAAAGAATTCTTCCTCATATCGACTTTAAACCTACTCTCTTTTGGTTTAAAGCCATTTCCCTTGTCCTGTCACAGCAAACCCTTGTCAAAAGTCTCTGTCCATCTTTCTCATAGGCTCTCTTCAGGTATTTATAAGCCTCAGTTAAGTCACCCCACAGCCTTCTCTTCTCCAGGCTGAACAATTCCAATTCTCTCAGCCTTTCCTCATAGGAGAGGTGCTCCATCTCTCTAAAAATCTTGGTGGCCTCCTCTGGACGTGGTCCATCAGGTCCATGTCCTTCCTGTGCTGGGGACTTTTCTGGACCATGTCAAGCCCCTCATGCACTAGCACTCCCCAGTCCTTCTTGGCAGGGCTGCTCTCCATCAGTTCATTCCCCAGCCTGTGTTGGTACCAGTGGTTGCCCCAGTCCAGGTGCAGCACCTTGCACTTGGTCTCATTGAACTTCATTATATTCCCATGGGCTCAGTTCTCAAGTTTGTCCAGGTCCCTCTGAATGCCATTTCATCCCTCAGGCCTGCCAACTGCACTGCTCAGCCTGGTGTCTTCTGCAAATTTGACAAGGGATCACTTAAACTCTTTGTCTATGTCATTAATGAAAATATTAAAAAAGTTTATGAGCCCCTCAGGGACACCACTTGTCACTGACATCCAACAGGACTCTGAACTGTTGACCACCACTCTCTAAATGCAATTCATTACTATCCAACATCTACTTACAATCTAGTTACTACCAAATGCAATATGGGTTGGTTATATATTCGTAAGTCTATTGCCTGGGCCTACATTTAATATTAGTGAAGTTCAGCACTTTTTTAATCCTCTGAGACATGCCCGACCTCTAGCAATCTTATGATTAAAGAACTAATGCATTGAAATGAATGTTTTATTTACAGCCCATTTTACCTGCAAAATGTTTATTGCAATACAGTAAAGACTTGCTTGGGTATCTTACAGAGTTAAGCATATCTTTGGTTTTAGCATTTAATTTGTGATGTTGTAGTATTTGAGTGAAATATCACCAGGAAAATAATTTATTTTTCACTTAACTCTATTACCTCATTTATAAGCCCTTTTCTGCACCATGACCTTGTAATAAGTGTGGTTAGCTGCTGTCTGTTGTCAGTCTGAACAGTTTGAAGAGTAAAAGCAAGTGTCTAATTTGTACCTCACTATTTATTAATCTTCTGTATTATTTTGTCAAACATCTTTCCAAAGTTTGTTATCTGTTGTGGTTTAACTCTGTAGGCAGCTCACCACAAACAGCTGCTCACTCACTCCCCACCGGCTGGATTGGGGAGATAATCGAAGGAGTAAAAGTGAGAAATCTCATGGGTTGAGATAAGACAATTTAACAGGTAAAACAAAAGCCACACACGCAAGGAAAGCACAGCAAGGAATTCATTCATTGCTTCCCATGGGCAGGGAGGTGTCCAGCCATCCCCAGGAAAGCAGGGCCTCATCACACAAAATGATGGCTTGGGATGACAAACGCCATCACTCCAAATGTTCCCCTTTTTCTTCTTTCCCCCCAGCTTTATATGCTGGGCATGACACCAGACAGTAAGGGATATCCCTTGGGCCAGTTGGGATCAACTGTCCCAGCTCTGTCCCTTCCCAGCATCTCATGGACCCTCAGCCCCCTCATTGGTAGGGTGAGGAGCAGAGAAGGACTTGATTCTCTGTAAGCACTGCCCAGCAACTAAAACATCATGCTATCAATCTTGCTTCCATCAGAAATCCAAAATATAGCCCCATGCCAGCTACTATGAAGAAAATGAATTCTATCCCATCCAAAACCAGCACATGTTAAATACAAAACTCAAATCCCAATTTCACCACATTTGTTATGCCTCCCTTCAGGAGCTTCTGACTTTCTAAAGCTAGATCACATATTTGACTTTGCTACTGAACAGTAAATTTAACCAGAGTATTTCTTGCTGCAAAATCAGATTTGCCAGGTAATTTATTGATTTTTTTCCCCACCTTTTTTATTAAATTTGATCAGGATTTGACATCCTAGACTCCTATATTCCAAGGCAGTTTTCACTCGAATGAATCTTACTGCCTATTTGGGACAATGCAATACTGCCAAAGCAAGAAGGTTTGAACTGGCAAGACATTAAAAAAAAAAAAAATCAACAACCTAAAGCTTCAAAAAATAAGACCTGAAATATTTATTCAGAAAAGTGTGCCAGCTTTTGAGGCTCCTCAGTCAGAATTGTAGGTATATGTGGCAGATACCTAGGAGTACTGACTTCTTTAGAATCAGACTAGGCAAATGCAGCTGTAAGCCTGCTGTCCCAACACCCAGTAAAGCACCCAAGTTTCTGAGGGCTACATTAATATGTTGCTTCTAATGAGCACCATTTTTCAAAAAAAAATTATTTTCAGAAGACTGAACATTTTCATATAAGCAGCAAAGACTCATACAGTGATCCTTGCTACAAGTTAGAAGTGCTTAAAATAAACCATGGGGTTTTTAAAATAGAATTTTGAGACGCTATAAATGCAGAGAAATGGATTATATTTTCTTAAAATCAGTTTCAACATTTAAATATGCTTTGCTAAGCTGTATCCTTTTCCGGTTTTTCCTAATTTTTTAGTTTCTCTTTGCAAATCAATACCTTGGTATGATATATAACCTTATGATATATTACTGTTTTCCTTTTGTAATAATTTTCAGTATATACATAATACATAATACATAATGTCAATTTTTATTTCTTTAAAACAAAAATAAAGAAATTATAACATTGACCTAATGGTTTTATTTGGTTGGGGGTTTTTTTGGGTTTTTTTGGGTTTTTTTTAGAAAGGTAAAACATAGGTTTAGTGACAAATCAAATAAATTATCAAAAAGAAGATCTTGGAAGATTCAGCATAGCTGTAGAGGTAAAGGTATGCATTGTACACTTAGGACTAATTTGGTGAGGCTTCTGATAAACACAGGAACAGTCTTCTGTACTGTTTTTTTCCAAATTATTTAAATAAAAGCAACAGTAACCTGTCAGCAGTGCTTCATCCCAAATAACTAATATATATGTTAAAATTACAGGATACATATTAAAATCGCATTTCTGATCAAAATACCTTCTTGGCTACAGATGAGTTATTATTGAGCAATTTATTAAACTTGCTGGAGACATTCTAATGAAAGCAGCTGTAAAGTGGTTTCACAGGATAGTGTCATTGGTTGTAAGATAATGTGAGACTTCCCATATTTCCTGTCAAGTCAGTGTCTCTCCCTCAGCATTACAGTGGGGTCAAGAGGTGAGAAAAACTTATTCACATAAGAGATAATATAGGTATAGAACCATGTTGCAAACTGGAAGCTCAGGGATTCCCCTAATGGAACAAATTCTCTATGAGAAAGTTTTCTGCCTAGTTTGAAATATATTTATGCATCAATATATATTAGTATATATTCTTAAAATTGCAGAGGATTACTGTTCCACTTCCATCCCATTTATTCTATGGAAGCTGAGTGTTTGTGGTAGAGAGCAGCCTAGGAGACACAATCAGGGAGCAGAATCAGAGCCTCATTGTGCTAAACAACCAACAGATGAATCAAGCTGACAACTGAGAGGCAACTATTTGCATTTGAAAACAGAGTGAAATTAATTTGCTGCTCTAAGGTCTTAATCTTTCTACTTCTAATCCTGCATGTAGCTTAATTCAAGTCAATGGCATCACTTGCCTGAGTAAAACAAGCAGGATTTAGCTCTTCCTCAGTGCTGTGCATTCATTAAATGAGGGGCAGAGAGCACTGAAACAGACTTACAACAGGCTTGCCTTCAACTACTTTGTGTTTGCCTGAGAGGAAAACAGACACTCAGAATTGCTGTTTTTCCTTTCAAAGGGCAGATTGTCCATGCTGCTCTATTTGTATTTTAGTCTTTCATTAGGAAGCAATGGAAGACACTGCATTTTCCTCTACAAGGCTTGTTTGCACAGGAAAATTCACCAGTGTATTTATGGTGGGATATAATCATACCAATGTAACAACCCATTGCTAATACTGATATGCCAGTATAGTTACACCAGAAATTTCTCCATTTTAGACAGCAACTTTGTTCTGAAAGAACATGAGACATGGCTGCACTGCCATACCTACAGAAGTCTTCACCCACTGACTGGGATTATTTCCTATGTATTTTAAGTGTCCTCCTGCATATTGGTTGATGTTCTTGTTGAAATACTCAATTCTATATTTACACAAAAATCTCCAACAATCACCACAAAATCCCCTCTAGTTGAGCTTATCACAGGCACCCACAATGCCTCCTGCCAATATAATTCAGGGATTATTCCCCATCCAACAGGGAATTTGGAATTGCATATGCCCACCTTACAATCAGGGCAATTATATGACCAGCCTTGACCTCTCTCTACCGTGATGCTTCTTAGACCTTTCATTCCCTTATCTCCAAAGCAACCACTTCCCTTCTGGCTAAGGACCAGAACTAACTCAAATCTTGTGACAGCAACAAGTTTTTTCCAGAGTAGCAGATTTCTAAGAAGGTGGTGGGATCCCATGGAGATAAAAAATTAACGGGGAAGATCTGTAAGGCTTTAAGGAAATGACAGGACCAATAGAGAGCAAGAGAAAAGAAGAATGAGATCCTGTGAAAAGGAAACTCCCTTATTCCTCTCTATGGCCACTGCTTTCCTTCAGACTTTTCTCATTCCTGTGATGGTCTAGACAACCATGTTGCTTACCTCTTTTAACCCTCCAGAGTCTCTCAAATTGTACAAAAAAGCAAAAGAGGCAAGGCTATTCCATGGAAGAATGAAAGGATGTAAAGCACAGCAAAGTCAGAATGACACCATATAGTTGTAGGCATATATTCCTCAGGTGGAATAAAAGACTGTATGGGAAGAGACAAAATTTTCCAGGGTAAAGCAACTCTATCACTCAAGAGCAGACAAAACAATCCATCCTGCCATAAAATAGCTGCAGGATAATCTGTCCTGGAAAGCAGCTTTGTGGAGAAGGATCCGAGGGTCCTGGTGAACAATAAACTGTCCCTGAGCCTTCAGTGTGTTCTTGTGGCCAAGAAGACCAGCAGTATCCTTCCATTAGGCAGAGCTTTGTCAGAAGGATGGAGGAAGTGATCCTGCCCCTCTACTCAGCCCTGGTGAGGCCAAATCTGGAGTACTGTGTCCAGTTCGTGGCTCCCTGGTACAAGAAAGACAAGGAATGAGAAGAAGATCCAGGGGAGGGTTATTTTAGAGAATTGGAGCAACTTTGTTATGAGAGAGCTGGGCCTGTGTAGCCTAAAGAGATGACTGAGGAGGGGATTTTATCATTGTATATAAATACCTTAAGGGGAAGGGTTGAAAAGGTGCAGCCAGGTTCTTTTCAGTGGTTCTGTGACAGGACAAGGGGACGAGGTATGCAAACTGAAACACAGGAAGTTCCAAGTGAAAATGAGGATAAATTTCTTTACTCTGAGGATGACAGAGCAGTTGAACAGGCTGCCCAGAGATGTGGAGTCTCTTTTTCTGGAGACATATAAACCAACTCCTGGTCACAATCATGTGCAGCCTGCTCTAGGTAAACCAGCTTTAGCAGGGGCTTGGACCAGATGAACTCAGAGGTGCTTCAGTCCCAACCAGGTCTTGAAGTATTCTGAGATACAGGAGAGCCAGTACCTGATCCTACTTGAAACCACAGGGCAAGAACTTCAAATGCAATGATAAGAAAAGTGAAAAGAAGAAGAAAAGAGCAGCACCTTAGCTGACCCTTATTTATCTTCCCCACTCAATAATTTACTCCTTTTTAATTTTTCCACTTCATTGGCAATGTCAACAAAGTTTCTCCAAGGCAAGCTTCACACCTGCCAACATGATTCTCCCCTTTATATGATTCTCTCCTTTCAAATCCCAGGTTGGGAACAAGGGGAAGAGGAAATTAGAACTATCAGTAACTATTTCTGGACTGTTTCCTTATCAGAGATGCAAATTGCATCATATGAGCCTACATGTAATATTTTTTATTAATTTTCAATGTTTTAGTAATTAGGCTAAAAGCAATAATCTGGAACACTCAATGCTGTTATCTAATGTGATGTCAGCCCTGTAATTCTTACAAAAGGCAGGGCGAGAGGTATTGTGAGTAATTGTAAATCATCCTTAAATAGGAGAGGAAATAAACCACAGATTTTTTGTCTTGCCTTTTTTGTAGTAAACAGCAGAGCAAATGCTCTTCTAACCTAAATGGGAATGTAAAACGAATGCTGTATCATAGCAACAGCCAGAGGTTTGTCTCAATATTTGAATGATTATGAACATCCTTGTTAAGTGTGTAGTATACTGCTATGTCATAAGGAAAAACCTAGTAAATTACTGCTATAAAAGTGAGCTGTTGAAACTGAGTATCTTAGATTCCTTAATGATAGCACTTATTTAGCACTGCAAGAGTGAATTTTTATTCCCAGGCATCCTTTTTAATGACAGGAGACAGATCATAAGAAGACGAATAATAAGTCCTGGTATACTGGGAACAAAAACTCTCAGCTGTGTTTTGAAATTGTGCTTCACATTTTCAAATCAATGTGCAAAGTAACCTTTTTCAGGAATAAGTTTTTGTGTCTAGTGTTGAAATGGGTGAATTGTCAATGAGCTGTAATGGGGAAAGCTTGTTTTATTGATGTTTGTGGCAAAAATAGCACCTTTATTAGCATTTAATCTGTATTTGTCCAGAACAGGGGTCACATAGTAGGCTGGATTTTGTTTTTTAGATGATTCCTTGCAACAGGTTACTTAAGTCTATTTTGTCCATTTCTTAAATATTGTGTGTTGCAACCAAGCAACATGACTAACGTTTTGAAAAGCATCTAACTAGGTTCTTACACCAGGGCTGCATTCATAGAAAAATGTGCTGCTACAAAATGTGCCTTGCAAAGACACTGCTGGCCAGGGAATTCACGCTGTAGCACCATGGGATGAGAGCACCATCCACATCAGGACAGATATTTCTGTGATGTGTTTATGTGTGCATGGTGTATAGAATCAGGGCTTTTGAGAGGGAAGCATAAAACCTCATCAAGTCAGATAAAGAGCTGTTACAGCTGCTGGTCAGTAAGACACATGGAGGAAAGGTATCTTTAAAAAGACAGTAATTTGACCCTGCATGAAATGCTTGCATTAATCTAGGATCCAGAGTAATGAACCTAATTGGAAAGCAGGCTTAATTTGTGTGCTGACACTCCCTGTCACAAGTTAGTTGTTTTATTCAAGGTCAAAAATAGTCAGCAGGAAGAATTGAGAGTATTCCCTCTTTCCAGTACAACCTTCTTACTGCCTGAAAAATGGAAATGGTTATGAGGAACATGGAGAATGCAGCTGAAATCCCCTAACACAGCTCATTATCCTTCAGATGTACTTTAAGGAATAGGAATTGTTTTTGAGAGGTGCCTTTAATCTGTAGGAATCAGTAAATATTCCCCAGTGGTGAAGGAAATGGCTCCTGACTGGAAAGAGCCATTTGTTCCAGCTGTGACCACGCCTCTGCTTGTTTGACTGGAAGAACTGCCACAAGGTTATTGTTTGGAGGAAGAAAAAGCATCCCCAATCTTTAGCCCCAGCAGGTTAATCAGTTTTTCCCTAAAACTTCATGAGAACTGGTACTCTGACCACAGCAGACTAGTCAGGGCTTGGCAGCAACCCCATGGTTAGCTCATGAGAACCAGAGAAGGAAGGAAACCTCACCACTTCATCCCATTTTGGTGCCAGTCTCTAAATTCTAGTCTATGGATATGTCTTTTTTGTGAAATACTGGCTGGTGATCTTGGGATTTATTGGCATTGTCATGAACTGGCTGCTCAATGTTGGCTTTCTTCATGGCAAATGTTTTTTCTGTTTTTTGGGGTTTTTGTTTGTTTGTTTGTGGTTTTTTGGTTTTTTTTTTGAGCTACAGTATTTTGATCTGATTCTAAACTAAAAAATATTGATTTTGCTAATGATGTGGGGTAAAGTCATCTAATGTGCTCCTTATGGAAACTCTGATGCAGAGAAAATGCAGGGAAAGATAATAGAAAGGCTAAATAGGATATGCATGGAATATCTTAATTTTGCTATAAGCTGGGCTAATTAACTCTAATTCCTTTTAATGAAAGGGTGATAAATAAATCTATATTGAAGCTCTTGTCTCTTATCCTTTCCTTGCTTCAGTGCTGGTATTACTCTACTGTCTTTCTCCCCTGATTTCCATAAGTGTAAGAGAAGAATATGGCCCTTTCATTTTAAGGAGGAAATCCTTGATATCAGAACTCTACTGTGGCAGTAAAAACTAGTGCAGAGTATGAAAGGACTTCCCTAAGCTGGTTTCTGGAGATACCTGAAGGTGTCACCCCTCCTTGGAAACAGCTTGTCTGCACTGTCATATTACTTCTTTTGGAAAAATGGGTATGTTCATTATTCCTGAACATGAATCTTTGACATGTTTGAGTCAAGTTTCTTTTTCCTGTAACCATCCTCTCCCCTCAAATTGCTATTAGAGAGGTAGATTTTTTTTAAATTAAAATGAGACTTTCAGAGTGCTCCTCTATTGTGTAATAGCAATGGATAATGGCCTGTAGCCCTTTGTCACTGAAAAATACATTATTTCAGCTGGAAATATGCCTTTTTCTTATCCTTGGTCTCTCTCTTCCCAGCCTCTTTGAAATCTGAGAAATGATGCAGCAGATGCTTGTGGGAAGAATAGGCTCCTCTGCACGGTTGGGGTGTAGTGAGGCAGAGATCTCTGAAGCTTGCTCTTGGGGAGAGAGGTTTATTCAAAGATTCAAGAATGCCCAAGCCTCGTGCTCTCAGGCGTAGCACGTGGCTGGGCTTAGGAGGATGGGGGAGGGGAGAGAGAAACTGAGGGTTTAGGAGAGGGGAAGCCCCAGGGAGGGAGGGAGTCCTAGAGGGGAGGAGGGAGGAAGTCCAAGAGGCCGCATGGCCGCTCAGAACCCCCTTTTCAGGGGCTCCCAGGTGGGCTGGGACAAGGCATGGGCCAATGGGGTTACAGACTCTGTTTTAGGGGCAGGTACAGAGGTGTGGGATGAGCCACAATCTTTTGCGGGGTGGGATGGAACAGTCCATTTCACTCCAGGATTCATCCAAGGGTAGAAGTGACATTCGGCTAGCTAAGATAACAATCATATCTATCTATGCTCTGCAACAATTGCCCCTTTTTGTTAAACTTTTTAAAAGGTAAACACTGACTTAATTACTATTTTTGCACAACTTGGGGTATATAACCTATATAACCTATTGGTATTGAAACTATACTTATTACTCTTAAAACAATCAAGCTTACTTTACAGAGTTCCTTCAGCCAAGATGCAGAGCTCAAACCTTCAGATAAACTGTTTAGCTAGATTATTAATTGTAATCGAGGTGGCATTTATTTCTTTACTGATTGAGCATTTTAACCTTTTGACTGCTTTAGTCTAATGGAAGAATTTAACTGAGGTAGTGTTATTAAAACCTTTTGGGGAAGGTTCTATAATTGACTAGGTTGAAAAAGTCTATTAGAGCTTTGTATCAGTTAGAGATATGGTATCAGAGCTTGCAGTCTTGGCCAGAGTAACCCAGGCATTTGTCTTTGGTTAACCTATAGGTGAAACTTCAATACAAAAATTTGAAATAAGAGAACAAATGTAACAACAAGGGTACAAAAGTAACATGCGTGTGAAAACAAATGACCATAGTCTGGAGTTGTTTCTGGCAGGTAGTTTTCATCTCGTCTTAGCACAGTTCAAATCTGAGCGCTTGCTTCTTGGTTTGCACCTGCAAAGTCACTGCCATTGGTGAGGGCGCTGCTAGATTTCGGTGTATGGTAAGGCCTTACATTCTTTGCCGGGATCCATCTGAGTCCTTCGCCTGTAGAGACACAAGCAAACCCTCTCTCCCATGTTACAAGGTTGCATGGGCTTTCTATTTGTCCTGTGACTGAGGTCTTGATTAAGACTTTTATTTTTACTTTTTTGTTGTTCAGAAAGTGTCTGTAAATGGGGATGTCAGGCTGTCCTATACAGCAATTTGAAAAATTGTGTGCGTATGGGGCTTTGCTGAACCTATTTTGGGGTGTGGCCTTATATATTCCCCTCTTCTGTTTTAATAAGCTGCTTTCTAGGGCCTCAGATGTCTTTTCTATGGTACCCCCTAACAGCTGGTAACAATAGGAGAAAGGGAAGCTACTATCTCCTGCCACTACTAGGAATTCTCTCTCGTCCAGAGATGGGACAGCTGTCCACTCTCTGGGACCATGAGGCTCGGATATATGCCTGTCTATCAGTTGGAGGCCATCAATGCTTCCCTGAGCATCCTGGGAAACTGAGGCAGCAGGGGTGCTATTGGTAAGGCTAGCACAGTTCTCCGTGGATCCTGTACTCGTCAAAGCAGCTGCCAGGTGCTGTTCCTCTTTCCCTGGCTGCATGCTAAGCTGTGAATTAGATGCAGCAGCTGGTAACAGCTGGGGCAGAGGGGCAGGAGTGGAGACTGTCAGCAAAGGCTCATGGGAGAAACCTGAGGATGCGGAGGGATCTCTCCAAGCTGAGGCTGCAGAATCATCATATCTTGCCGGCACACTGGCTGGGGAGTTTGTGGGGTTTGTAGGCTGTGGTTTCAGAGAAGCTGCTGGTGGCCCTAGGGCAGAGGCGTCCAGGGGCGGCGGGAGTGGCAGGCTCCATCGGCGGCGCGGCAGAGGCGATGGGGACCGGCCGGACCGGGGGCACCGCGAACTGCGCATGCGCGGGGCGCGCCACGTGGTCCGCCGGCCGAGCCAAGATGGCGGCCGCGTCTGCCGCCCCGCCGGAGCATGCTGACGATGGGCACGTTCAGCATGAGACTCTTAATCTCAGGGTCGTGGGTTCGTGCCGCACGTTGGGCGCCAGTTGTGGGAAGAGTAGGCTCCTCTGCACGGTGGGGGTGTAGTGAGGCAGAGATCTCTGACGCTTGCTCTTGGGGAGAGAGGTTTATTCAAAGATTCAAGAATGCCCAAGCCTCGTGCTCTCAGGTGTAGCACGTGGCTGGGCTTAGGAGGACGGGGGAGGGGAGAGAGAAACTGAGGGTTTAGGAGAGGGGAAGCCCCAGGGAGGGAGGGAGTCCTAGAGGGGAGGAGGGAGGAAGTCCAAGAGGCCGCATGGCCCCTCGGAGCCCCCTTTTCAGGGGCTCCCAGGTGGGCTGGGACAAGGCATGGGCCAATGGGGTTACAGACTCTGTTTTAGGGGCAGATACAGAGGTGTGGGATGAGCCACAATCTTTTGCGGGGTGGGATGGAACAGTCCATTTCACTCCAGGATTCATCCAAGGGTAGAAGTGACATTCGGCTAGCTAAGATAACAATCATATCTATCAATCCTCTGCAACAGATGCTGAGCTGCAAACTAGAAGATATATATGATTTAAGTGTCACTTGCCTGGTATTTTTTTGCCTGGTTCATTTAGTTCACTATGATAGAAGACTGCAGTTGTTCAAATTAAAGATCACAATATTTTTTTCCCAGCTATTTTTAAATTTTTCAAAACTATATGTTCTTTGTCAAATAAAATCAATATGTATCTTATTATACTTTTTAACCTGCTAATTTTATTGTTTCCAGGAGCAACACAGCCAGTGTGTTCCATGCTTGTTTTCTATTTGTTACTGTGTTCATGGGCAAAATGTTTGGGAGCATAAACTCATTCTCATAATTTTGCTCTGTTAAACTGGCTGATTCTTGGTTCTGTTTGCAGCAGCCTCAACAGATTTCAGGGAGACTAAAGGGCTGTTAGGCTACATTCTACCTTTTTTCCACATGGGAATTTGGGAATGAGGTGGGGTTTTATAGTTGATGACATCACCCATATGCCAACACAATGATCACGATATTGTTTAACCATGGGCCATTAGCTATTGCTTGGGAATGTTTTAAAAATTAATATCCTAGACACCACTGCTGTGTGCGTTTTCTTGAAACTCAGCCTTCTATATCAGGAATAATATATAAAGGAGTCAAAATAAATAATTTGGCTGTGCTACAGCTAAACAGTATATGTTGTATAAAGGAAGCTTCCTGTATTGTTATGTACTTTGATGATTGCATTTCCTTTTAATCTGTTCTCCTAAAACTGCTACAACCATTAAACTCATTTGGTTTCAGTGTCATGACTCAGTCCTATAGCTCAAAAGAGAGTCCAAGGAATGATGATTTATAAAACTGAAAATTCATTTGAATATTTACCAAAAATTACTTTGTAGCCTTTGCACTTGCTGCTTTCCTATTTCAGATTCTGTTTTAGGATACAATCCAACCTGAATGCATTAAAGACAGATTATTTTTCCCACTCAATACACCTTTTCAAATTTTGAGCAGCCCCCACTCCAGAAATGAGCAACCTGACAGTGTATTTCACTAATATCAGAAAAAGCAATGCCTGAAGCGGTTACAAAGATCAATGAAGGAGCTTTGGAGAGATGACTGACATAAAAATTCCAGCTATGGAAAGGAAGTAAGCTATTGAAGAGGGAAAAAAACAGACTAAGGAACCAGAGACCTCTAAAACAAAAGGTTCAGCTCCATTTCTTTTGAAGATACATTAAAGTCATTATGATTTTTCTGTAGGCTACAAAGAAGGCTTAGGTTTCAGTTTGTTACTTTGTTAATAAATGTCAGTCCTCCACATATAAATAATCAAATGTTTTAAGAAAGGTGAAATATCTTGTAATATTTTGGTGTTTTCTTGAGGCATTGTCACATCCTTCATGTGCAGATTGATTTTTCCCTCCTTTTTTCAACCCATCACCTGATAGTTTTATCCATTGGAGGGATTAGAGATTATGTTGCTGTGATGGTTAGTCACTTGTGAAGGATAAAAATATCAGAGTGGAGCTGGATGAGTTAAATTTAACGGGTGTGTAACTGACAGGCATGTACAGGATAAGCACTTTCATTACGTACTTCTCAGTGCCACTCAGTTCACAGTGTGCTCCACAAATATTGGCAAGGAAATATGTCATGTGCCAGGGGATGAGTAAGAGAGATTTGTGTGAAGTATGGATGCCAGAGAATGTCTAATTATAGCTCATGGAAGACCAAACAATTGCCAATAACAAAACCCAACAGAATCATTCCCTCAAACCAAAGAGGGATTAATGATTTTTGCAGACAACTGACAATACTAATAGTCACCAAAATTCCTATGTGGTCAAGAACCCATGGGTAAAGAAATGGCCTAGATCTGTGTAAAAGAGGTTCTTGTCATGACAGAATACAGGATGAAATCATCTTTACTTGTGCAAAAAGCACTCCAGCATCTTAAATATAAAACCGTGTGTTAAGCTGTGTTGGAATCGGGGAAGGAGCAGCTTTTCCCAACTAGAAAAAATAAATCTTACTTGAACTTCCAACATTCAAAATAAGGCAGCAGATGGAGTTGCTAGGAGACAGAAGGCAAAGAACAAGAGCATGAATGCGCTCTAGCGTCTCTACACAATAGCAAAGGGTATATGAAATGAGCTGGACCTTTAGATCTCACCATCAGCTATGAATGTTACAAGTGATGAAATGCAGTCTTTGTGCTAACCAGAATGCTTAGTCTGAACAATTTTAATAAGGAGATCTATGAGAATTATGTGATATTTAATGCTGCTCTGCAGGCAACCCTTGTAACCACGGAATTACAGTATAATTCAGATAGGAGGGACCTTGGGAGGTCTAGCCCAATCTTCTGCTAAAATTATAACCAACTCTGAGGTCAGACCAGGATGCTCAGGGATTTATCCAGTCATCTCTTTCATGAATGGAGATGGCATAACCCCTCAGCACAACCTGCTCCTCCTGACAACGCTCATGGGAAGAAAGGTTTTCCTCATATCCTCTCTGAACAACTCTTGTATTAATTAGTGCCTGCTGCCTCTCAGCCTCTCACTGCGGCTCCATCTCCTTGCTGACTTCCCTGCAGATACCGGGGGCTTCTGTCATGTCCCTACAAAGCCATCTCTTCTCCTGACTGCAAGTCCCAGTTCTACAGCTTCACTTCATGGGACAAATGATCCAGCTACAATCACCCTGGCTGCCCCTGCTGAACTCATCATTCTTTATTGCTGTTTCCTGTACTGAAGGCCTAAAACTGGACACTGTTATTCATGTGACCTAAGAAATACTGGCTGTTCTGTAAATACAGTTCTGGGTGATGTCAGCCACCTTTGGCATCTTTTGCCGAGGTGCACTGCTGGCTTGTGTGTGGCTTATGCCTAATTTTGAACCCACCAACACAGCAGGTCAGCGAGAGCCTGCTGCCACTCCAGGGATTTTTGTTGACTAGACAATATAAGTACAAATAGATATTGCAAGGTGGAAAGAGTAATAGGGTCATGTGCAGAGTTGATGAATTGTGAAATGAAAGTAAAGCCTGGCTGAGAAGTTGTCTTGGGAAAGGTGAAATGGATGACGAATGAAAAAAGTGCCACTAGGCTTTGATTGTAGCACACTTAGAGTAATAAAGATTTTGTAACAAATACTTTTCTTGTAGAAGAATCTCAGGTAATTTCACCACCACTGAGTAAGAAACCATCATGAAATGGGCTTTGTGAAATATATTAGAGAACAAGTTTAGAATATAGGTATTAAAATATCCATTGAATGCTTAAGTTCTTAATCTACTTTTTATGATAATTCTAGTTGGTGCAAAAAAATGAAAAAAATCTACCCAGTTATAGAAAAATACTTATATTTAATAATAAATATAAGAAGAAAAGAGTTTATCAGTTATAATATTATGAGGTCATCAGATTTTCAGACAGATGTCTATAAACCAAAGAAATACAGTGAGCGATATGTAAGTCAGTACTTATTTGAGTGGAGAAAAATTGCCAAAGAAAAACGTTTGCTGGAAGAAAACACTGGCTAAAAGGCATAAAGTCATAAACGTCTTATGTTAATTTTTATAAACTGCTTGAATAACTATAAATTCTTACTTTAAATATTTATTCAAAAGCAATTTTCAATAAATTGTCACTTTATTTGAATAATAACTCATAAAACTACAAAGATTTTGACTTTCTATGTACTGTAGATGATGATGAATTCTACTAGTTCTCTGTAGAGTTCAGAGGTATCATCTAATCATAGTTGTTAATGATCAAAGAGAATCCGCAAACCTTGAACTATGTGTTTGTGTTCTTATGTAATACGTTGCAGGTAATCACAGAGCTGACATAAAGGAAAAAAAAAACAAAACACCAAAACAAAAACAAAACAAAAAGTCAAGTAAAAATACAAGTAGATACATATAACAAAATTGTTTACAAACCCTAGAAAATGCAGATTATAAGGCATCTGGACAGAGCCACAAGAAGGACAGAAAATAGAAAGAGACATCAGGGTGAAAGTGGACAATGAATCCGGAGGAGTTACCAAACAAGAAAAAGCAGGGTGTGTATGCAGGAATCTGTACACAGCATGAAGCCCCAGGGCAATGCTGGTTAGCCAAACCTGATCTACAGCATTCAGCACTGGCTCTATCAGTGGTTTAAATAAAAACAGACAACAACCTCCCCAAAAAATAAGCAAGTATGTAAAGTAAGTAGGGCATTCAGTACATGACTGGCTAATACTAGTTCTCAAGATGAGACTTAGCAGGAAATGAGCTTCAAATAAGCTTCAGTAGTTGGCATAACTAGACTTTTCTCAGTTGCAGCTTCTCTAGGTTTGGCTTGCACACAACCTCTGTCTGAAAGGATTCAGCAGGGAAAGGATGATTGTGTCTGTGCTGGTCCCACCACCTGCTCTAAGGATGGATTCCCACTTCTTCAATCAGTGAATTGTGTTCTACAACTTGCTGCACACCCCCTCGAGCAGCCTGGCCCTATCTATAGAACTAGGCAATGACAGATGCAGCAGCTATCCCTTTCAGCCACTTACTCCCAGGCATCTTAAACACTGGTGTATTTGTGCAGGATGCCAAAGGTGTGTTTGCATAAGGAGTTATATATTATGACAGCTCACTGCCTGCTAGGAAGGGGTTTGAAGGCTGAGCCAGGTGGAGGTGATGGGAACTGGCTTGCTTCCACCCATAATGCTTATTGGAGCAGGCCCTGAGATGGTTTTATCATTGAGTCATTTCCAGGTTTTAGCTGGGTGGATACCAAGTTGCTCCATGAAGGATCCAGCATGTGCGTGTGGGCAATAGGAGCAGGCCCAACTGACAGCTCTGATGTACCCAGAACTCATGTTTGCCAGGTACTTTAACTCAGCCTTACCACCTGGCAAGCCTTCAAAGTGCCTTCATAGGCACATCTTATCTAGGAAAGTAAATGTTCACAGTCTTCACTGCAGTATGGAAACCTTCTTTCTGCTAATTTTCAAGTCTCCTCATCCAGAGTACTATAAATATTTACAATGTTTTCCCATGTGCCTATAGAATGTAAACACCAAACTTGTAGAGAAATAATTTAATAAGATTCAGACCCAGGACATGCCTTTTTAATAAGTGTAAAAATAAATAGCTTATCTTATTATCCAGGGACATTATATTTGTGCTTTAAAAGGCAAAAATTCTAGGATGAAATTAGACAAGAAAAAGCATTAACTGAGTGGTGAGAACACTTTGGGGTGTCTGCATGCTTTGCAAATGGAACAAGTTCCCTAAGTGCTCAACAGAAGGTTCACCAAGTCAAATTTGAGGGGAAGAACAAGGCTTTGACCTTCTTTGTGTCTTGGCTGAAGGAAACGTAGGAGGGAGCAAAAAGCAAAAGACGGACAAAAACTTCCCTCATTGAACTGTGGTTCAAGAGTTCCTTTGCAGCCATGCAAAGGTGGTGTAGATTTTCCATTTATTTCCTAAAAGTAATAGTGGTTCCCTGCATTGAGCTAGCATTCAAAGCCAGACTGCCTAGCACTTCATGGTATGGCACCACCAAGCCAAGTACAGCATCTGAATTGGCACAGCTTGTGCTCTATGAGTCTTTCTGTGCCTTTCTTCTTTTTACAGAGCCTTTTTCTACTTGTGATGTACTACTAAAAGTCTCCTCCTGAGGATAGGTTTTTTTTTCCTTCAGGGTGGGCACACTCTTAATTTTTAAAGTTGAAATCATAGCATGGAATTGTTCTCTTTGCTTTTTCCTTTAAAATTTCAGCTCATGCTCAAGCATTGAAAAACTAAGATTCAGATCATTACTCTGCTGATGGAGAGCTCAACCCCATCTTCTCCACATCCTAGATAAATCCTTTCTGTACCAGGCTACTTTGGGTTCAGAGGCTCCTTCCTTCTGTTTCTGGAGCTGTGGCAGTATACAATTCTGCCATTTGTTTGTTTGTCAGCATAACTCATAGACCCATGGTTGGATTACCTTTTCAGAGAAGGGAGATGTGGATTTGAGTCTCCATCAGGTTCAGGACAAAAGGTGGAATATGTTCCATGCCCTGGTGAGTGTCCTAATACTTGTATAATTTGACACAGAGTGGGTAACACCATCACCTTTGCCTTTGTAGGTACATAAAGAAAAATTACAAAGTCCATTGTTATTTTTATGGAACCTCACTGTATTGGAATTTGTCATATTTTTAGATCAAGTACTGGATTGGGATCTTTGTGGAGGTGAAGCAGATGGAAGGTACCAGGTTATAGTTGGTGTGACACTTGGGATATGTGTGTTAAGTTGGTCCTCATAAAGCAAATTATAAAAAACAAGAAGGCGATTGGTGAGTCTGTAATTTTGGGGGTAGGACACATAAAGCAGACTTGCTCTTGCAGTGTTGGGTATAGAGACACATATTAATTCCAAATACTGCTTCCACCTCAGGCTCTTTTAGGTAGAAAGAAAATGGATCCGTTCTGGAGGATGCCTCTGTTCGTCTTTCTCTTCACATGCACATCTCTGGTGTGTCTGTGGCACTTGGCACATTGTAGTCTGTCATCATTCCACAACTTGGCTTCCTGTGGTGTGAAATCATTAGCTGATTTAGACTTGTCAGGATTAGTTCTGCCCCGTGGTGCAGTGGGAAGACATCCCTGTAGAGATGAGTTCCAAAGCAATGCTGCCACCTAGACAGCAGATGCCGCATCAAATGGCACGGGCAAGTTAGGACACAGACTTTTCTCTCCTCTGACCACCTTAGCAAAACTTTCCAGGTATCTCTATTATGTTGTCAATGTCTTGTGATTCTTGCTGGAAATAAAATTTGCTTGGGGGCCCCTACATTCCTTAAATTTGTGTATTCTCTATGTTGTTGTCGTCGTAAATTGTTATATGGGTGTGGCAGTTTAATGAAGATGTGAGGAGGTAATGGGTGAAACAACTATTTCATAAGGCAGTGAGAAATGCTGCAAGATGATCTCCAGTCTTTCATTAGAATCTAGTGCATTATTTATCAGTGAAAATGTCATTGCAGAACAGGTTCATACAGGAAATGAAACTTCAGCAAAAGTAGATGTCAGATAAAATCAACATTCAATTCATCTGACTCTATGTTAAAGCAAAATCTCCACATAATTTTGTGCTCAGGGACATGCAAAATCTTTGCTGGTTTGGGGGTTAAATTAACACCAATCTAAAACAGCGGTTAATATGCTTTAGTGGTTCCATGTATCAAAATGAAATTTATCTTCTAATTAAATGCGATAGTCAAAACCTAGAATTTAATCTATCTTAATGAATTCCTAAAGAAGACGTAGCATTTAATAGTCTCTTTTGACTTTGTTGTGCTAACAATGATAAAGGAAAGGATTTAAAACTGGTGAGTCTAAATGAGGGTTTTTTTTTTTCATTTGCAAGTGCAAATGAATTAATTCTTATTTGTTTCAAAGTAATTTTAAAGGTGATAAAAACAGGTTTTTAACCTTGGCAATTGGATAATCTCAAAAAGAGGTAATGATATAAAATTACCATTTCCTCCTCCAACACAAAGCAATTATTAAAATTTGTCAACATGACTTCTTGGGATTTCATCTGACTTCTTACTGCAGAGGCAGTGAACCTTACCAGCAAATTCAAATTAATAAGGTGGGCTTATTTTTGCTACTGAACTTGATGATCAGCTTTGTCAACAGATAGAAAATCCATTTGAAAAGATGATAAAGCATGGTGATTTAGTAGATGTGCACTTGCTCCTTTCCATTTAGTTTAATTAGCCTTTTTACCTCATAATAGTTTGTCTAAAAAAAATTGGCAAACTTGAGGGAGTTTACTCAGCATTTTGAATATATAACAAAAGCCCATGACATGGAAAGCCCATCTTGGTTTGCTGTAATGCCAATAGCTCCCAAAGCCATGAAATATAGTTGACCAAGATACAAAGAAACACCAAAAAAATCTTGAATCCTGAAAATATTGAAGACATTTGCAAACAGTGAGAAATAAAAAAAGAAAATCATTGGACCTTTAATGCAAAAAATGTGTTGGGAGGAGCCTATTTTCCCCCTCTCCTCGGAACAGCACATCCATTCACTCCATCTGCTTTCCTCCCTGCTCAAATCAACATTACTGTTCTACAGGATATAAGTGGTTTTTCACCTCTCTGTGTCTCTTGGCTCTTCCACAAGTGTTATTAATATTAGGAGTCATGCTGATTTCATCCCATTCCTAAGAGCAAACACCACAGATTTTGTCTCATCAATGCCGGGCTATCCCTGCACTTGCAAATACAGCCATACCAGGATCCTTGCTTCAATCCTCTCTGGCCAGCTGGCATGGACTAGTCTTGTTCTTACCACTGAAGGCTCATAAAGAAGTTTGCTACATCCCAGCTATCTATTGGGAAATAGTGCATGGCTTTTTCTAACTCTGGGACTACGCTGAGGATTTGTTTTGGAACTGGTCAGGTCCTCATGCCAGGGACTGTTTTACTCAACAATAGAGAAGGCAAAATCACAATGTCAGTGTTGGTCTGCCAATACAGACATAACCTGGTGGACTTCTTTTTAAGACCTTCCTGGATCTCTTTCTGGATCCATAGTCTCCTCTGGAGCTGGTGGGCCACCTTCTTGTGGGGAACCTTCATCTCCCAGCCCAGGCAGTAGCAGTATAAGTGCAGAGGGGAGCCCTCAAAAAATATTTCTTCAGTATCCTTGTCCTGACTGTGAAAAAGGGAGAGAAGTCTGACTTTTGTTGTACATGGACAGTGTTGCTTCTTTTTACAGACAGTGCCTTTACTATCTGTCCCTTTTGGGAAATCAAGAATTTCTCAGGGGTCAGACTGAAAATTTTTCAGAAGGGAAAAAAGGACAGCACAGCAAAAAGGTCAATTTTTAGAAGATTCATTTCAACTAACACTTTTGACAATCTGGTATAATCTTACATGTTTCCTAGTGAAACATACTATTACCTTTATTTCAGAAAGAGCATGTTAACAGCCTGATATTTCCAACCCAGTGCAAAGAGAGCATTATGAAAGCTGAGGCAGCACTTAAGTCCCACGCAAATCTGACTCTCTGAGATTTATTTCTGTATTCTGACAGCCACAAACTCCAACTCATGAAACTGAACTGTAAAAAATAAAAAATCATGTATTACAAAATATCTTGTATAATATTAAACTTTAAAGATTTCTATTTCTAATTTTATCATAGTATTTTTTTTTAAGTTTTATGTCACACAGCAAGAAGGGCAGAGTTGCCACACCCTTGCATCTTGTGATGTGGTATGTAAGTCAGCTGAGTCCTAGTGTGAAAAAGAAAACAAAGCATTTCTAGTTTGCCCCAAACACTTCTTTTAATTGTAGTACATTTAATTCATCAGGGGCCTGTCAGATTTCAGGCAACAGAATAAACAGGCTTTCAGAGATGCTGATGGCTCCAAGCCTGACTTTTTTTATATTGAAACAGTTTTCAGTTCTGTTTGTTTGCTACACAGTATTTTCCTCAGTGTTGGATTATGCTGAACTGAGACTTGGCAATGTTTTCCATTGGAATGTAACACTGTCATGTAAGGTCAAAAGGGAAAATGCCAGTCGGTGTTTCCCAGTGATTGTACACATACAGCATTATTTCCTTTCATTGAACTCAGCTTTTATTTCTGAGAAATAACTGTTATTTTTGCTTGCACCACTGCAGATATTAGTCATAAACATATGCAGCTATTTATGTCTTATGTTCAATAGTCAAAGAAAAATCCCTCCCTCCCTCCCTCCCTCCCTTCCTTCCTCCCTCCCTCCCTCCCTCCCTTCCTTCCTTCCTTCCTCCCTTCCTTCCTTCCTTCCTTCCTTCCTTCCTTCCTTCCTTCCTTCCTTCCTTCCTTCCTTCCTTCCTTCCTTCCTTCCTTCCTTCCTTCCTTCCTCCCTCCCTCCCTCCCTCCCTCCCTCCCTCCCTCCCTCCCATACCTTTAGCTTCTAAAATAGAGATGGAAAATTCTTTCTTTTATCTGTAAACTCTTCAAAGAGTATCTGTATACAAATCCATTCTAGTCTCTGCTAGAATCCCCCCAAGTAGTGTTTGGAAGCTTTTAGAGAAGGAGAAGACTGGATTAATTCATTCTTTGATTAATTTTGAATTGTAGCCTTTTGAATGACAGAAATGCAATGCCCATTACCTTGGAGATGGACACATCTGCAAATCTGTTAAATAACAGAGTATTGCTTGCACAAGCTGTAATTTAAAAGTTGAAAACCCTTGCATCATCTCATCCCTGAAATATAAAACCGCAGATGCTCAGTTTCCCAACACTACATTTTACAAAGCTCTGAGCCAACTCCTTAAGTAAGCCCTTATGTAGTCCTGTTCAGTCCTTTTGAAGAGAAATTAAGGATATCTTTTTTATTTCAGTATGAATTCATCTGAATAGAGACAAATTAAGAATATATCTCTTTTGTTATGTTTGATTACTGGAATGGCAGTGGGAATTAATCTTCCTCATTACAAAATAATTTCCCTTTCACACATGACCTTGTCTGAATACATTTTTAAGCACTTTGCACTTACCTAGTGCTATATTACTGTAGGTCTTTAGCTGCAGTAGCCTGTGGGTTTATAGCAGAGGTGAGATGTCATAGGAGTCTAACTCTCTACGCTAGCTGTGAGGGTTTTAATTATTTCTGAAATGTCCTTTAAATCCTATTAGAGACGTAGGTCCAGTTACAAAATCGAGTCAAACATCTCAATTCTTGATAAATGATCTTGATGTGATTACTCTTGGCATTCACACTCTTGCAAGCCAAGCAACTTTGCTGCAGGAATGTCATTAACCACAAATAAAGGAGGCTTGATTATTGTTTCTGTTATGCTAAGGTGCCATGTTTATAGCAGGCAAACTCTCCAGTGAGTTTCAGTGAAGCGCAGTGCACTCAGAATAGGCAGGCATGGCCCAGTAAATATCCCTGTACACAGGGACCATCTGCTGTAGGACCCTCTGGAGCTGTAGGTCCCTGTAGGACAAGCAGCTCTGGTCCTACAAGCAGTAGATGTGTGCCAGCCTGGCAGCAGCCCAGGGTGAGTATTCCTACCTCTGAGGAAGGGCTAATTCCCATAAGTGTAGTGCTACATTGAAACTGCATTGTATTGCAATTAGGCTAAAGCAAGCTGCAATATCTTCACACAGAGCTGCGTTTCAGATACGTGCACACTCAGATACATGCAGCAGATAGAAACTGCTCATCTCCAAAAGTATACTTAACGCTACAGTGCTGGTGAACCTCGTGTTTATCCCAGGTTCCAACACCTTGTATTGCAGATGTGTTGTTTTAGTCTGATGTGGAGCAGGGTGGTTCCAGCACGGGGGTGGGGAATATAACTGTGAACAGCTTTGCACTGGAGTCCATATTATATAAAACAGATATGGGCCTGTACATACTCCACACTTGCAATACAGAATCCTTCATGATTTGATTGGGGTAAGGAAGACAGAAAAAACTTGTTCACCCCATGTTATATAAAAGCTGTCCTTTGTTTGAAATATTCATGGATAAAACACCAACTTCTGTGTGATGTGGCCATTTTAATTTCCTCTCCTTAGCCAAAAAGAATCAATTTTTTATTTAGGTACCAGTGCAAGGTGGGTGGTTAGAAATACCTTGACTATGGAACAACTTACAAATTGAACACAAATAACTTTCACTGATTTGGATGACAAAAGCCTCTGACTTCTGAATTTTAGCTTAAAACTGGAAATCAGCTTCTTTGTTGCTACACTTTGCAGTGAAGTCATAATTGTGTGTTTGACATTATTCTGTTGCCATGGATAGCAGGAATCAGGATAGTAGGATGTGATGACATTAAAAGGTCACTTCAATCTCTAATAGCTATGGTTCTGGAAATGACTAATGGCATTGTGCTGCTACAAATGTAGAGCTGGAGCAACATGATGAACTGTAACTGACTCTTGTATAAGCATAAATACCTCTGAGATTTAGAAGAGAGGATGACAGAGTCCTATTAAAAAGTGAATGGGTTTATTTTCATCTTGTTCCTTTCTGAAAGAGATTGCATACCTGGTCATTGGAGAGGGTAATTTTTTTGGTACAAAAATGACACAGCAATATGGGTGTATCAACACATGTTATTTCTGGATACAAATCTATGATTTAAACAATTAAATCTGGATAATTATTTACAGGGGATTTACTTGGACCAATAAACATCACTATTTGGGTATCTTAGTAATTTCAAGACTCTTAAGATGTGGCTCCTCACATGTGATCACAGGAAATAACGGATAATGTTTATTTTCAGAAGGACATACTTGAAGTGTCTAACTGAAACCATGGAGTTCCTGCTTGACTTGGAACAGCTGGGCTTGATCTGGCAGAAGAACATGACCGAGTCATTCTGAATTGTTAACACAGTCCCAGTGATTATGTCAAAAAATCTTTAGGGGTTGGGAAAGAGATGGAGCACAGATTTCTACTACAGCAAATCTGTTAAAACAAAAATAAACTCAGAATATGTAAATTGTGAAGGCTGTTTTGTAGAACTTCTGTGATGCGCTAATATAAATGTTTTATTTACTCATGCAGTTCATCAGGAAATTAAAAAAATATAAAACTATACATATAAAAAATCAAATACAATTTTTTTCCACCACTTACAACCCCTCTCCCTTTTGTTTTATATTTTCTTCCACTTCCATTCCCTTCCATTCCCTTTCTCCCTCCTTTGCCCCCTCCCTTCCTTCCTTCCTTCCTTCCTTCCTTCCTTCCTTCCTTCCTTCCTTCCTTCCTTCCTTCCTTCCTTCCTTCCTTCCTTCCTTCCTTCCTTCCTTCCTTCCTTCCTTCCTTCCTTCCTTCCTTCCTTCCTTCCCTAAATTTTTAAAGGTGAAGGCATTCTATAAGGTGTCCTTCTATTAAGCTGGCTGTTTTACCACTTAGTTGTGTAGTCATTTGATAGCTGTGATGTGTTTATTAATCATCCAGTGTTGCCACATGTTTTATTGCACATTTTGCATTCCTGAGAGTTGTTTGTAGGTGGTTTCCTGTGTTTGCAAATCTGGGGAATCCAAGCCCAAGCTGCTATTCACTGCTGCTGAGAAAAGAGAGAATCTCCTGGCCATTTGCTGAGGCAGTTGCACTTTGCCTGCAGCAGGAGAATAACCAAAGGAAGAGTAAATCCTTTCTTTAATCTCGAGTGCAGAGGTTATTTTTTTCTCCAGTAATAAGTTTCCTTTCGAGGGTGCACAACTGCACCATTGGAGCATCTGTCTTGTGTCTTGGCACATGCTAGAGATGATCAAAGCAGAAGCTTTTGTTCAAAGAAATAGAAAAGCAGAGTTGTAGAACATCTAGGGATAGGTATAAAACCACAAAGCAAGGAAGACTCACATGAGCCAAACTATATTAAATGGGTTTTTTTCAGCAGTTTGCCAGTGTGCAAAATGACGAGGTAAGTCAGGTGACACAGTTCTGAAATAGTTTAGTCACTTGTATAGAATTTGGACATATACATTTTTTTTTTTATCCATTTTTCATAATCAGTCTATCCATTAACATAGTGTTGCTATCTTCCATGGCAGTGAGAAGCAGCATTTTTTTACCAATATTTTTTTGTTATTTATGAGACAAGTTTAAACTCTGCTATTAAATGACAATGAATGTACCTAGGCATCTGTTCATGAGAAAAAATTCCCAAAATAAAGCAGATTCCATTCATACTCATACTACTTTTATACAAACATAACACTGAATCAAGAAAAGCATTCCCATAGTATTAATATCATTCATGAACTAACTTAATGTCATCAGTACAGAGAAGGCAGACATTCTCAATACACAAATAATCACTGAAATACATATTTTAGGCACCTGGTTCTTTTCAGGAACTTGAGCTCTCAAGTATTGCTTGAGAGTAATCATCAGTATCAGTAATCTCCACAAGATTTATTAATGCCTTGCTAAAAAGAGCTGATGTAACTGTCCAGCACTGTTTTCCTTTCATTTAGGGAGAAGAAAATCCCAAGCTCTGTCGTCATCAGCTGGCTGGTGTCCAATAATTCCACATTAATTTAAGTGATCAAGAACTGGGCGTGAACTTCTCTTATATGTCAGGAGAGTAGGTAATAAAATAAAACCAATCAGTCAAAGTGTAGCAGCTCTTTACCCTGTGCTAGTGGGAGGAGAGGGTGAGATCAGTGGCTCTGTGAAAGCTGAAGTGACCAGCTGACTTCTTTGTCTGCTTGCCTGCGTGCTCTCCTCTGACAGAGCCAGAGACAAGCATTGATTGCTCCCTGCTTCTTGGTGAGTAAGGGGCTTTGCCATGGAGCCCCTCTGCACAATGAAGCTCAGAGACCTGGTGACAGTTTATGTCTCCATAATTTTATTTTTTCATACATTGCACCTGCAGAAAGAAGCAGGTTAATTAATGAGAAGAGTGATGCACAGCTTTACTTCTCATTGTTATGACTCTGAGCAAGGCCCCGTGAGAACACTGGGAGTAATTACATTATATTTCCTTCTGGTTTAGCTACCAGGCCTGGATTCATTCACAGCAGATTTTACAAGAATTTCTTGCTGTCTTTAAGACTGTCATTTGCCCTCTATGTTTTGGAATAATTTAGGATGTGTAATTTCAATTCTGAAGAACAGATTTGAGCATTTATTGCTGAGCTACCTTCTATGAATGAAATAGTTGCACCTCTGGGATTTTCAACTTTTTTCTCTTAAAGTTTCATGTGTCCATACTGCATGGCAATGTATGACATGATTTTGTGATTTCTTTATTCAAGACCAAAAGCAGTCAATTTCAATTTATACACAATATGCATTTTTATTATTTGTCTTCTTGAGTGTGATAGAAGGCACAGTGCAGTAGGTTAACACAAAGTGCTACAAACTGAATTATTAAAATACAAGTTACACTTCTATATATTGTGTGTAGTAAGACAAGATTTCCTTTTTTATGTGCCAAATAGGCTTCTATTTAAAGTACAGCTATGAGAAGGCATGCTATCAGTCAAAATTCAGCTTGGTTTTGGATCGTTTCACTAAAAAACATCTAAATTAATTAATCTAAAGAAAACAATGAAAACTTGTAACTGAAAGTCTGTTGTAAATTCCTGTACTTTAAGGAAACACCAGTCAATTGGAATTCCCCAATAGTTCCCTTCATTTCAGCTGGAAAGGAAAATATATTTCAGTATCTCCAGTTGAAAACTGCAGAGAGGAGCTTAATACACTGTAGTTACTCTGAATTAAGATTAAAATGTTGCTTGATAGTCCCTGGCTTTTTTTAGTAGCAATTATTCTGAGTGCATGATAATACTTGTATGTGATTGTGTGTACTTTAAGCTCTCCACTCCTTAATATGATCTTGAACTTGTGCCATTTTGCACGGGGCACTGAATCAAAGGTTTTGATGAGGTGACAGAGGATTGACATTATAAAATTAACACATCCTGAATTACTGTCCAAGAAACACAGACTCAGAGACAATGTATTTTTAGAATTAGACTCATTGTTAACTGACATTATATACACTCTTGTCATATTAAAATGCTGTTAGGGCTGCTACTTAATGATTCACTGTGATTTTATGATAGTGTATGCTAAATATGCTAAGAAATTTTCAGTTATGAACTAGTTCAATAGGAAAGGATTGTATTAACCTAATGTATTATTATATAAGTAGTATTTTCAGTGCTGTTTACTGAGTATTGTCAGATACTGGTCTATTTGGTTGTATAATATCATTACAGTTTATGATATCCAAGATGTAGCAACAATTAAATGCGACTATGTTCATACATGTGCATACCTATGTATGCAGAGCTCATAACTAATTGCTTTTAGTACATTTTAGTTACCAAGAGGCAGACAAGCATCCAAAAGCTAAGCAAGCCACATAGATAAACTACTTTTTGCTTTAGATAAGTCTTCAACTTCTAAATATGCCTTACAAGCAGCTCTGCATCTAAGATGCTTACATTTTAATCAAGTGCTGTCAAACTTTTTGTTGTGTAAGGGAGAGACTAACCTATAGATGTTTACTCAAAGATCCAATGGCAAATAAATTTTAGTGTTAAAGGATGATAGAAAATGATCTGAGAACCATTTGAGAATTCTTTCATGCCCTGCCAGTATGATGGCCTAATTTGAGTAAAGAGCAAATATTTTTATGCCCTGCATATGGATTCTGCAAATACCTGGGTTGCAGATTTAGTATCACTGCAAGGATCCAGTTTTCTTCTATTATGATAAATGTATAATAAGTGTCTAGTAAATTACATTATCCACTTTATCTTACAAAAATGCATTCTAATATAAACAAAATTCAGAGTAGTTCACTGGCCTTTACAGGATATCAGAGTAAAGATCAAAATGTTCTCTTTAATCCTAAAATATTTTAGGGACAAAAATGCACAGATTCATAAGTGGATGAGTAGCTGATATAAGTAGCCACTCATGGAAGAATCCTGACTTCACTGAAGCAGTCTTCTTATTTCTTTCTGTCTTTTCTCCTTGAATTTTCTTAATAAACATTTTGAAATCTGTGTTTATATCTGTTTTTTTCTGCTTATTTGAGATAGCAGGATTAGGCAGTGACTGCAGAGATGATGGCCATGTATGTCTATTTCTGTCTATGACCATCTTATTTCTAAATATTTGAAACACAAATTCCTGATGTCCTCTCCTGCAAAAGCACAGTAGCAGTTTGTCTATTGAATATATTCCTTTAACATTCCATATATGAAATTCCATTTTTACTGTGTCAATTAGTAGCTTCAATGAATAAATACAGCTTACTGCTGTCCACCTGCCTAAAATCCAGTCTGTCTACAGAAAATACTCTACACTGCCAAGATTTGTGTGGTATGTGTGATATTAAACCCAGAAAAGCAATTGCTATCCTCCTGATGTGTAGCATAAAGACATACTCTAAAGAACTCAGCTGAATGACTCTTGTGTTAACACAGCTACTCACACAGAAAAAAAAAAATAGTGTGTAAATATTCCAGATAACAGTATTGGCTGGAATTTCACTTGATCAAAACAAACAAGAATATAAAAGCAGCCTGTTTGAAGAAACAGGACAGGGAAATTTGTCATGAGGGGTTTTCTGGTAGAAGATACTGGCTCCAGATGGAGAAGATTTAAAGAAGTGGCCAGAACAGTACAATGGAGAGGAAAAAAATGGGTTCTGTGTCAAGTCTCCTCCAAAGTGATCTGCAGTGTCTTGAGGCACTGCCATGATTTTGTTGAGATTGATGGGATTTTTCTCTTGGCTTTACAGCAGCCAGGATCTCACTCTTGATGCTTATCACTCATGCTTGACCTTGCAGGCAAGGAAGTCATTGCAATTTCAAGTGCCTCAAAAAAGAACCTGTGCCACATGACTGTTGGGCTGAGTATGAAGACAGTCTTTATGTGTCAGAGAGGCAGAGATATACTTAATGCATCTGAAGTGCTTTAAAGTCAGATTTTTGTATCAGATCACTGTGTTTACAGAGCAGGAGGAAAGCTGGGCATGTCTGGATTTATCCCACATGTTGACTCACAGCTCTCCTATTCAGAGCCAAAACCACTCCTAGTAACACTTCCAGTCACCAACAGCAACTGCCAGCCAGCAAAAGCAGATAACAGCAGAGGTAAACTTCCAGTCTGCTTGAATCTTGGTGGAAAAGGGGTTTTAGTTGTTGGAAGTAACTGGAGGCACATCAGGCATCCTCAATTCAGTGGTCAAGCCTTCAAAAGCTTTGTGAGCAATGGAAGTTTTTACATCTGGAAAGCTCTCCTGAGCTACAGTCTTCAGTGCCAAAATTGGTAAGTCCATGTTGTAGCAATAAGTTTACCTGAGGAACTTAAAATGGGAATTAATTTGAAATTAAGAAAAGAACATCTGTGCTTGACTTGCAGAGTTTTCCATATAATGTCTGTTTAATTTACAAGTAGAATTTCCCCTGTACTCCTGCCATCTGTAATGTGGGCTCTGACTGACCCGAAAAGTCCTTTTTTTCTTCTTATTTCCTTCTTATTTTCTTATTTCAGAACCAATGCGTGAGTTCTTTAAGTTGCCATCATGAAACAGTTCAGTCATGTAGCTAGACTACCATTGATACAAAATCCAGTCTCTAAATACTTAGCAGATTTGGAAAAATAGGAGAAATTGAATGCATGCCAGTATGTTCTGACACTATTTCAAGCAGAGATGTTATGAATGTACATAAGAACCTCTTAAAGATGTGTTTAACATTTTTTGTACTTTATTTAAGAATTAGTCACCTTTCAGTTGTAAGTGAAGAATGAGTGACACTTTTATTGCACTGCATGAGAGTTTCATGCTATTTAACATGTGTCTTCTCCAAAGGATGACCATAATTATAAGGATTAGGATGACCACCTCATGAGGGACAAAGGACTAAGCTAGACACATTTGTCTTATGGAATTTATTTATTTTCTAAACTATTTCCAAAAATCATTGAGGAAATATACAGTATCCCACTGGCAGGTTTAATTTAATGGCAACAGGCCCTGAATTCCTCAAAACCTTTTCACAACCTAACGTTTTATTCTATCATTGCATTTCTATCTTGACCTATCTAATCTTCATTGTACACATCATGCACAAACTCCCTTCAGGATTGTGGACAGTAGGTTTATGCACCTATCGGATATTTGAGTTTAGCTTAGCATTTGTTCCTACAGAATTTAGAAAATGTGTTTGAAATAATTTAATCTAATTTATTGAATATATTTACCCAGTAGATAGAAGATTATATTTTCTTGGATCTGGAACAATAGTTACCCCCAAGCTTCAACAGGTTTCAAGTTTGGTTCAGATTTTGACTTGAATTCCATCAGTATGAGTACTTGCTCTGGCATCTGAGCCGATTGACTAAGTCACCTCAGGCAGTTGAAATCTGCTTCAATTCATAAAACTGGCTTGAGATACAAGTTGTCTGGCCCCTTCTTGATTAAAAGGTGGGCATAGATGCAGAACTTGAACAGACATGCATAATGAAATTGAGCAGCCTATTGGTAATCACCAATGTTTTAGCTAAAGAAAAATAATAGAAAAATGTGGAAGAAGTGAAAATGAAACAGGGTAGCAGTCACAAATGAAACAGCATGTCATGAACTCTAAATAAAACTAGAGATGTCCCTTGCTATTGTGCCAGCTTCTTAACCCAGACCTTTCAAGCTCTGCAGACAGAGCTGAAAGCATGAGGGATGACTAGGTCAGGCTCCTTTGAGGCTGCATAAATCATGACTATATTATTTCAAATGGATGGTCTTACACCATTAATCTTGGAAGTAACATGAGAAGGCCGGGATGCCCCATCCTGACCATGAATGCTTGGACCAGAACTGCTGTGGTGTGTCTCACTTGTGCTTTGTGGTTTCCAGTGTAATGCCACATCATTCCTCTTCACTTCTGTGGGCTTTTGCTGCAGTTGCAAGCAGACTTTTCTGTAGCCAAGTTTTCCACAAGCAACATAATGTACAAAATATGGCTACCATCCAAAGCAAAACATTGTTCCAGTTCTCTTTCCTGAGATAAAAAAATCCCAAAAAACATTACCATAAAAAGTCTCCTAGAACTGGATAAAAGGAGCAAAATTAGGATAACTTTTCTGGCTCTGATTTTCTTGTTGCATAAGCAAATGAAAGGAAAGCATTACATTTCTGTTTTCACTATTTTGTTTGCTTAGAATTTATAACAAAGAAATGGCAGCTGACAAAAGCAGTAGTATATGTTCTGTGGCAGCACATTTCTCCCTCTCTCAGGATTTCTCATAGAGATGCACAGAGAGAAATGAAAGAAAAAACAATTTCTATTTCTGCTCCTTGTTTTTCCTGTGTGGAATGTGTTTGGAGAATTGTTTACCTGGGGTGAGTGCTTGATTGGATTCTGGTGAGGATTGTTTGAGCCTGATGGCCAATCCAACCCACCTGGGGCTGGACTCTTGCGAGAGGGTCACGAGTAGTGCTAGAGTTAGAGAAAGTAGTATGTAGTTTTAGTATCTTCCTTTATATAGTATATTAATGTATTTTAGCATAGCTATAATAAAGAAATCATTCAGCCTTCTGAATTGAGTCAGACATCATCATTTCTTCCCATTGGGTTTGCCTGCATTTACAAAAATGTTCAACATAAAATTTTGCAAAACTGCAATAGCAACAGAGGAAAGATTGTTATGTGTCTAATTCCCACGGAAATATTTGAAGAATAGCCAACAGAAATGTATCTGGGCGCTCTGAATAAAGATTTCCCAAAATTTAAAGCAAGAAAATGAAAAGTAAAGTTTAAGAAGACTAAGGATAATATTTTCTCTTATTCATGTATGAACGAAGAGATTGATAGAAGTCCCTTAACAAAATGAAGTGGATTTTAGCTGCCATTCCTCCCTTCTGGGATCTGCCATACTGAGAAAAGCTCTTTCATTTTTTGTGCTGGAGGGTTGATACCGGGTCTTATTTTCATTGCTCTGTTTCCACCTAGTGCTCAAAGTGCACATTGCACCAAGCTGGACGTATGTTCCAGAACCAGGAACGGCGATTTGGTGTCGCCCTCTTTTCAGGAAATCTGCAGTACAAATCAGCAAGTGTAGCATTAAATGTCACTTTTATAAAAAGCACCTGTTCCCAGAATAAAGTCTGTCAAGTGTCTATATGGTCTTCGCTGCATGACCTGTGCAGAAACAGGAGTGCAGTTATTTTGTTTAACTCTTGGAATCCCTCTTGTGGATGCATTGTTTTGATGGTAGTTCTTTTGTTAACTGAAGACAAATTAATGCATGTAAGGACTACACCACAGTAATTCAGAGACATTCATTATGCTCACAGGCAAAATTGTGTGCTCAGGATGCAGACTAGAAAGGGATAGCTAATACACCTGGAAGCTCTGAGCTTAGTTTCATCTGCATAATTTTTCCTCATATAGTTCAGGGTATAAAGCACCTTTCACAGTTTGTAGCAATCATAACTTTTTAGTAACACAGCTGGAGGACTGAAAAACTTTATGGTGTTGCAGGATGAAAAGAGGAGAGATTTTGTGATGGACTATGAAATCTGTATTTTTTTCAGGAGGTTGAAAAGAACTAAAGACACAACTTGTGGATTTACCTTGTCAAATGTAGCAGGAGGCTTATGGACAGATGGACAGGTGTAAGCATACACAGACAGGACAAGTGATGTTTTAAATAATTTTCAGGTTCTAAGAAAAAAAAATTATGGTATATATGGTTATAAAAAGCAAAATAGCTAAATAACTCATAGCTGTACCACAGGCACCATCTGGAAAACAGAATGGTTATTTCTCCTAGTGTCTGACATGTGGGAAGATGTAACCTCCTGTTCCACAATTTGTAGTTTGAACATTTTATTTAGGAAAATGAGCTCCTGCTTTTCCCTTGTTCATTCTCTTTGAACGTGAACAAAATATGAATGAGTTAATGCCCAGACTAAGAAATTGTAATGTCCTTGGTTTATGAGAGCATAGTAACCTCAGGTTTAACAGGGAGGAGGCAGCACATCTGTGGCCATTTTTTCTTGGGTAAAAGCAGGGTACCAATCACAAATGAAACAACATGTCATAAACTCTAAATAAAACAAGAGAGGCCCCTTTGTACTACACCAACTGTGATAGCATCTGTTTTATAATAAAGCTTCTGCTTCTCCTCTGGTATATTATGTGTCCAGCACTGACTGCTGCATTAAGCCACCCTGAAAACCTGTACTGCACCAAATTCCTTTTAGGTCATCTGGATGCTCCTCTCCCAGTTTAGATGTGAGGCAGACACCAAGCTACTTGCTTCAAGCCATGCAGATACCTCTACAGAGGCATATGTATGTCAGTAGGGAACTCCAAATACAATGACCTTCCTACAGAATTTACATTTTTTTGGGTAGAGGCAACAGGCAGGCTGAGGTTTTTTTACAGTTCTAGTTTTAGATTTAAATTTCATTCCATAGAAAAACTTGTTTAACCTTTCAAAAGACTAAGTGCATAGGACTGTATAGGTCAGCATTTTTCTGGCAAAATGTCCTTGTTAAAATACTGTATCTTTCTTACCACTGTGAACATTGCTATGAACTCTGAGCTACAGAATTGTTCAAGTTTACACCTGTTTCTGTTATGCAACCTTATTTCTTGAATAGCAAAATCAAAATTTATTTACAGTCAAATTCTCCTTATTTGTGAAATAATATTAATTAAATAGTGCTTTTAGTGGAGAATGCATGGGGAGGTATAAGTGAACAGTACTATTGTATTACACTGTTTCTACCTGAGCTCCACATTCCTGAAAGAAAGTTTTCTTCATTGAAGCATAGGTTTGCTTTGGTTTGAGTCCTTAAATAATCTGTCAGGAAATATAAACTAGACAAGGGATTGCTGTGGATGTAACTGCAGTAGGGAAGGCAGCCCTTGAAAAGGGCAGGGTCTGTATGTGGGGTGTGCGAGGAAGTCCCACCCCTCTGGAAGCTGCTGTTCTTGTCTTTTATCATACTAAGGTGAGGGGCAGTTTTATTCAGTTGCCCAGTCAGGTGAAAACTATCTGAGCCTTGTATTATTTCAGACAGAGTGTGTCTTTACAAGGGGATGGACCATATGACTTTGTTACAGAAAAAAAGCTACTGCCTGTGTCTGAAAGCAACTATCTACTGGTGCAAAGAGAATAAATTAATTTTTGAAAGAATGGGAAGCCTCAGTATTACCCAATATAATGAAAATTAATACTTTTACTTCTAGATAATCTTTTGTAATAATATGTTTAGTATTTCTTGCTGTGTCATCCTTCAAGGACCTGCTCTTGGCAAAATAAAAGCTTATTTCCTTGGAGGACTGTATTTATGTAAATACTTAAGAGATGATTAAAGTAAATTAACACTATACTCCTCTAGACTTGTCTATATAGTCCTATCCTGTGATCTTTGCACTAATGAGTATTTGGATGAAGATATGGTTTGATTTTATTTTTTTAAAGAAGCAGTGTAGAAAATTAAATAAAAAAAATTATCACACTTAAAAATGAGGGGTAACCCTAATTCAATATTTGTAACATTTCAATGGCAATATCATACTTTGAATCACTCTTTTCTGTTGCAAAGGATGGTAGGAAGAAGCATACTTCTGCTTTTAATGTTTTCCTTTAGAGAGGCATGGACACATTGGATTAGGCCTACCCACTATCCAGGACAGTAATTTGTTTCTGATGGAGCCTGGAGGGAGATGCTTCAGAGGAAGGTGCAAGGACCTCCAGTCAGAAGTTAAGGCACTGCTCTTCCTCTTATATTAACATAATACATCTGTCCATACAGCTTGAGCAGCCTCCTGAAAATTCATCTTGTGGTGGCAGAAATAATGACTAAACCTCTCACATATTTTTCTCTCTATTGCACTGAGTGATTCTGAGCTACGGCAGAAGCTCTCAAGTCTGATCCTTCTTTGAAGCTTCAGTTTAACAAAACTGAATGGCTGCTGTGAATTGAACGCATTGCATGGGGCTGGGAGGCAGGGGCAGCAATAACTGGGGCACATCCCAATCCAAGACCTGTATTAATGCACACCTGGACATGCCTAGGTATGTTTACTGAAAAATCACTATTCATTGTGAGAGGTGAGCAGATATTTCCTTGTGTCTGTTACAAGGGCGTAAAGTAATCCCTTGTGTTTGGTGCTGCTTTGTGACAATTGCGGAACTTGTGATTTTCTTGATCTTAATCTCAACTTTCTCCCTGAATTTATGGGTAGAACTCTCAAAGATCTCAACAATAAAATTAAAGAAGTTCGAGGGAGGTCAGACATAACCAGAGGATATGTGATCTCACCACACCAGTGACTTGTCTGCCACTTACATTCAAAGTTGAGTCAGGCCATCTCTGCCTGCCTTAAATAATGCATGGAGCCAGAGATCCCTGCTTATGGAGCCACCTGAAGTTCCCTTTCCCTTTGTGCAGTCACCTAGGAGTGGTCAGTGCAGAATTACTGCGGGCAGAGTAAGTCTTCAGGCTTGCAGGAGCCTTATTCTGAACTCTAGCCACCTGGAACTGGAGTTCCAGGAACTGGAATGCTGGACCCAGTTCCAGCCACCTGGAACTGGTGTACACCACCATTTCCTCAAAGAAATGGAGTGGACTAAGGACCACTCCATTAACTACAAATTGATGAGAAAGTAATACAAGGGACATGTGGCCACCTTGGGATCAGAGACTGCATGAATGGCCCAGGGGCCAGAATTGAGACTCCTCCCGATTGTATGGTGGCACACTTTTCAGGACAACTATAGAGAAAGCTTGTCATGTGGAACTTTAATTTTGTACGTGACCATATTTAAGCTCAGTAAACTAATATTTATATCATACATACACTAAATTTACTGTGGAATTAAAACACATAAAGTGGTGCTTAAAGTTTCACTCATTTGCATACTATCTATGAAGTCTGCTTCTAGTGTGTGGTCATATATTTTCCTGAATGCATATTCTGTACCTTGTTGATAAATCAAAGCAGTTGTTTATTTCTCTTCCATAGTACTACTGCTAATGAGATACAGTACATCTGTACTCAGATTACCTTGGATGTTCATCATGGAACAACTTCTCTAGTACTTACACAAAACTGCAAGTGATTAAATGCCTCAGTGGAAATACTGCAATAAAACATGCCTATTTCTTATGTTCATCTTCTTTGCTTCTAATACAAATTTATGCTTACATTTAAACATCTTCCTGTGTGTGAATTTTGGATTTTGGGCTTCTAATATTCTTTCTTTTTGCAAACTTTTTGATAGTAATTTCTGTCACAACAGAAGAATGAAAATAAATCAATGCATTTTAGTAATTACAAGAAATTATTTAGAAGGCAGCAGTGAGGATGGTTTACATTTCATTGACTTTATAATTATAGAGTTGCCAATGTATGGGTGATTGCCTCCTTCCTTCTTGTTTGTTATTAAATGAAGTGTTCAAGGAAGCCCTTAATTTTTTTCTACATGGTTGTCAGAGATGGGATGTGGCAAGAATGGGAGAAAATGAGGAAGGAAGCAGGTTAATGCTGTCACATGAAAAGAAGATCTATATAATTAAAGAGAGAAAGCATGGGCTTCTTTTCAAAGTTATTAATTCTGGCTTGGTCTTCCCTCTGGGATGGTAGCAATTTATATGGTGTACATGCTGCTTAGGAAGAAGAGAAATTGGCTTTCATTACATGAAGCAGGATGGTCTGTGCTTTAGATGGTTGAATCTAATCTGGTAAAGCCACTAGTGCTGAATGCCAGGGCTTAGTCCTGGGGCTGATGCTGTTCTCCATATTTATGAATGATCAGGATGAAGCAGCCCAATGCACCTTCAGCAGATTCACAGCTGGTACAAAGAGGGAGACTGGCTGGTATTCCAGTGGTCATGCTGCCATTCAGAGGGACCACGACAAGCCGGAGAACAGGGAGGAGAGAATCTCAGCTTCAGCCATGGTAAAGGCAAGCCCTGTATCTGTGGAGGAATAACCCCAAGCACCAGTACATGCTGGGGACCCACTGGCTGGAAAATTGCTTTGCTTAAATGGCCCTTGGGGTGAAAGTTTTCAGGAAATGGAAAACCAGATGACCATGAGCTGCCAACACATGGCAAAAAAGGACAGCAGCTTCCTGGACTACATTAGTAAGAGCATTGCCAGCAGGATGAGGAAGAGGATCCTTTTTCTCTTCAACATTGGTGAGGCCACATCTGGAGTACTGTGTCCAGTTCTGGACTACCCAGTACAAAAATTATATTTACTGGAGTGAGTCCAGTGCAGTGATGATTAAAGTACTGGAGCACATCTGACTACTTTGGAGGTCAGATAGCTTCCTTTAAACCTCAAGTGATAGCTCCTGTAATTCAAATCCCATCCTCAAATTTTACCCTTCCCAGCAGCATCTGAAAGATATCAGACCATTAATAGGAAAAAAGTGTTGATATTAGACAAAGTTACTCCATATGGAAAAGACATGGTAATAATTGGCAAATTACCCATATTTACCAAATTATGTTTTTATCAACCTTTCCCATACGCATGCATGTAGAGATCTGAACAAAGTGTGATTAATAGATGAGAGAAAAGATAATAAAGGAAACTTTGGACACCCTCAGAAAGGCCATAGATGGTTCCTTCTAAGTGTTAGAAAATCCTTTCAATTGAAATCCTGTGGGACACCTCTTGTGTTAAAAAGTGTAGCTGTTAGGACAGGGAAATTATTAATAACAATCACTTATAACAATACAACTGAGTTCAGAGAGAGATTAAAATATTGGTTTTGAGGGTTTTTTGGTTACAACAGTTACTAAATTAAGATGCTAACTTGAAAAAGTTGTTTTCCTGACTGATGTAAACCACCCAATCACACTCTGGCAATGGAACGGACTTGGCCTGCAAGGAATATTTTTTTCTCCACATGCTTTGCTTCAGTTCTTTTGATTATGAGACTTGAAGAAAATTAAATCTTGATATTTGGTGATCTGACCAAGGAAATCCAAGGGACTAGTTGGAGAGCATGGCAAAAGGCAGGACAGGCCAGGCACAACTGTTACTTTCAGTGGGAATGTGGTACTAGATCAGTTTAAACTGATAAAGAAACCACACCCTTGCTGTTCACTGCAAAACCTATTGTCAGCACCCATTTACTGGATCACTGCGCTGTACAGTTAGATAAATGATAGAGATATTGGTTCATGACAATCTTGTGGTGTTATCTGAACATGTAGTCCTTGCAGTGATGTCTTTGGCAGTTTAGGAGGCTGACCTTGCAAAACCCTGAGAAAAAACTGTATTGAGAAGCTATAACTGCCATTGCCCTCATGCCCAAACTTCTGAGTATTACCTGTTTGTGGCGCTGTCTTCAAATCACTTGGTTCCCTTGTTTGAAACTCATCAACCTTCTTTTCTCATCCTCTGTGTTTGCCTTTATTTGCTCCTTCTGCAGCATAATTCAGATATTAATCTGTTCCAAACACAAGCCATGTGGATGGAATAGCTGACATATCAGGCATTGTTCATGATATAGTTCTCATGCAACACCACTGCTCATCCTGTCTCTCTTCATTTGATTGCAGTTTTTCTAAAGTACACAATTTCCAGGCAAAGAATTTTCTATCTTTTTACACAAACATCGCTACCATTGCTTAAAACAGAAGAATACATTTATCTTCATTTACAAGGATAATGTTCTTGAAACTCTTCATGAACACTACCATGGGGGATTTGCATTGTCAATGTATGAAATCAAAGACTGATCTTTGACCTCTGAGATCCATTCTTGCTTACTTCCATTTTTCTTTTGACATATCTTTCCTTCATTCTTATTTCAGATCCTCTTCAGTTACTTTGATACCTGTTTCCAAATTTCAGTCTCCCTCTGCTCTTTGTCTTCTAAACCATGACACTTGAAAGTCACAACTCCACTCCCCCCTTGTCATGGACTAAGTGTTGTTCTGGCAAACAATGATTTGTGAGCATGTCAAGGTGCTCTGCTATTATCTTGGGAAGGGGGAATTAAAAAAATGGATATTTACTCAAATAACTAAATACTGAACAGGCTTCCCAGGAGGAGGTCATGACACAAAGCCTGCCAGGGTTCAAGGAGTGTTTGGACAATGATCTCAGTCATGGGGTGTGGTTCTCGAGGACTTCCCATGCAGGGCCAGGAGTTGGACTCAATGATCCTGTGTGTCCCTTCCAGCTCAGGATATTCTGTGATTCTCCTGGACCTTTTGGCATTGAATGTTTTTATTTTATATAATTTTGAATAATACTCTAAGTTCTATTGCATAATGCCACAGGACAGAGAAATAAAATTAACAGATTTACCAGCTTTGGGAAGAAAGAGTGGTTTCAAAAGGTTGCCCAGAGAATAACATTGAATCCTTCCAAGCAAAGACTTCAGTCTTGTTTGCAATAATGGCAAATAGCTGTTTGTATATACAGAGTTTTGTATATACACTCTGCTCAGCTGATTCTATTCCCCTATACTAAACAAGCTATTGAAATGGATATTCCAGACATCTCTTGAGAAATCTGTTTAAGAAAGTTTACTCTCATTTTCAATTGGAATTATCCTTAGTTCCAGTAGGATATCCAGAAGAAGGAAATACACACTCCAAGGCTCAAAATCAGTGCTATGTGTATAAATATTTAAAATTTTGTCCATTCTCCATGCAAAACCTCTGAGAAATAAAAAAGATTTAGGTTCAAATTCATGTGACTTTTCCAAGGTTCCTGGGAGCTTGCAGCCCAGACTTTATACTGGAGAGTTTCAGACCTTGAAGTGGTGGCCCTAGCGACACTATGAAATAACTATTGTACAACTCTGAGCAGAGAAATTGTTTGATCCAGAAGCTGCTAGTCCTCACCACAGCTATTTTTTGCAGAAAACCACAAGATTTTACTGGCTGAACTCAATGGCAAGTGTATTGTGCTCTCCAAGGAGTGCAGTGAACAGCAATTCTGGCAGTTTCATTTCCCCACTGATGGCAAAAATAAAGTAAAAAAGGAGAGCAACAGTGTGACACACAACTGCTACACTGGATTTTGTGGTATTGCTTAAACAGAGTCAGTGTGCAGCTCAGCTGTTTGCAACCACAGAAACAGAAAATGTTATTTGGAAGGAGGGAGGATGCATAGCAAATCTACTATGTTTCAAATCTGACAGTGTTTCTTCAAAATGTTCTTAAACCTGTTTAACACACCCCTACTTTTCACCACTCCCTGGGAACATGCACCACTTATAGCAACTTGTAAATCAAGAAAAACCAAGCCCAGCAATTTACTCTCCAGTGCGCACTGGATATTTCCACACACCCAGCTTGGCCATATAATTAAGTTACAACAAAGCTCACTAGCTTGGAGCTTTCTGCTTCAACCTAAACTGAGTTCAAGACTGTGAGTTTAGAAGCCTCAAATATTTTGGAGCAGAATTGCTTATTTCAAAATTATATTAATAAAATTAAGAAAAAATTAGAATTAAAAGATTGTGATTATGTACAATTTTATGAAGTTCTATTCAAAAATTCATAGAAAATGTCAAAACTCATTTATACTGTTTTATCTGAAGATCAGGGATCTGAACAGAGTAACTACAGATACCTACAAGTAAAGCAGTTAAACCCCAAAATTAAAATCTTATGGTTGCTATAGCTAGAGGAGTCAGATGCAGAAAAATATGACATATTCTTTCTAAGAATAAAAGTAATATTTCCTTAGTACCCATGAGTGAAAGGGATGCAACTGTCAGGAAAAAACAATTATTTTTTTTTCTCTCTTCTCTTTTTTCTCTTTTTACAATTTCTTTCTGTGTCAGACTCCCACATGGCTGGATTACAGTTTTCCAGACACACTTTTTGTGTGAGAGACCACAGTGCAGTAGGGGAGCATATTTTTATGGATGCAATACTGTTGAGGTTGCAGATAAGTTTGAATTTTGTTCAGACAGAGAGGAAAAAAACCCTTGCATGCTTGTTTCCTTTTCCTTTTAATTTGACAAGAAGCCATTGCTTTCTGCAAGATAAAAGAAAATATTTGAAATTGTGCCATTACATGGAATTCATCTGACATGTATAGGTATCTACAGTGTAGGTCCCTAAATCTGATTTACCATTTTTAGGCTTCCTTTCAAGACAGTGGAGAGAAACAGTAACTTTCACAGCTCAATCCTCTGACCTACTTTAATCTGCATTTGTGTGAGATTACATTAGGGGTGTCTTGAGTGATAAATTTAGAGATAGGAGCATAGCTTTTGATGTATAGCTTTTTTTGCTAAATAGGGCCTGTGATGGAAAGTCTCGCCCAGCTCTGAGGAAACAAGTGTTTGAAAATTGATGTCACTGGTCTGGCGTCTCTTTCATTGAGTAGAATTCAAATTCTTTACTTACACATTAATTGGCATTTAGGTCTCTCAGGCTAATAGCCTGCATGGAGATCCAGAGAAGCCTACACCTGAAATTACTGGGTTCTTCACATTATCCTCTTAACTGCACTGTAGCAGGATCTAGAACCTGAGAAACTTATCTGGGTCTCTGTGATTGCATCCAGACAATTATAATAATTCTGTTTTGATTCCTTCCCTTGTAATATCACCCAAATTATTTAAAAATCATCCCATTTCAAAGCCCAACCTTGTTTTAATTTCATTTAAAAACAGCAACAAAAACAAATAAAAAATCTTGAATTCTTTTTCATGTACTGAACATTAAAACTCACATAAAAGGTGTTTTTTCTGCAAACATTCTTTCAAAAATACAATTTGGAAACCAATTTTTAGACTAGTATAATTTACCCAAAATAAAAGGGAAGGAAAGGTTAATATATAAAATGTACTGACTTTGATAGCAGTCTATTGGCAGTTTATATCAAAGGACAAGTATTTTGAAAAGGCAAGAAGAAAGCTCAGTTATTTCTTCAGCTTCCCAGCTGGTAAGGCCCTGTTTGCAGATGTGCTGGTTAAGGAAATGTATTCTCCTTTCCTTCAGGTAGTTCGTGATTGAAATCTGAACCTGATATTTATTCCTTGGAAGATGCTTGGAAATGCAACTAAACCTTCTAATTCTGTGGATAAGGGAGAACAACAAGCCAACTGAATTATTTTCCAGGGAAGGGGAATGTGAAGGGCTGGTGCCATTTCTGTGATATCATTTTCAATTATACTCCTGCAGATGAACTACATAAATCTGCTTTGCTATTTTTTCTGTTATTTGAAGTGGTGAATAATTTTACTGGATTGCAAAGGTATTTATCAGTAAGGAAGGGGTCTTAAACATGTACGAACAAAGTAAAATTCTCTCTGTGTTTACATATTTGCATACTTTCCACATTTGTCATGTAAATAGAGAAGAAAGTCTGACGAAATAAAGTGACAATGCTGTATGACTCTCAGTTGAAGGGCTGAATGAACTAAGGCTTATTTTAATATTTGATGAATCAACATTCCACAGAAAAATGGTATCACTTTGATTGTATTGCTAACTGTTTGCATGATCATCAAAGAATTAGGAAAGAATTTTAATGCAATTTAAGTTATGTGCATTATAGAAATTTTGACCATAGACTCATAACATGATAGTGGCACTCCTTGGTCAGCCCTGTATTCTGTCTCCAACAGTTGCTAAAAGCAAAATTCAGGAAAGAGTGGAAGAAAAGGGAGAGCATTTGAATTGCTCTCCCTAAGTGTCCTTAGAGTCTTTATCAGTTTGCTTGTCAGGCTCTTCTTTAGCCCAATGGAGTTTCTGTTTATTTAATAACCATCGCTGCTTTTCTCTTCCTCAAGCTTGCGTCTCATTGAGCTATTTGATGTATGGGTACACACACATGCCTATATAAGTACATACACGCATACACACACAAACACATGTACAAGTACAGGCATGCACGTATATAAATAAACTTGCATTTCGTAAACTATTGGAAATACATCTTCCTGCAGCAAGGAGAGCTAACATCCTATATATAGAAAGAAACACCTCTCATTTTTTCCTTCTTCTTTCTCCTCTCCTCTCCTCTCCTCTCCTCTCCTCTCCTCTCCTCTCCTCTCCTCTCCTCTCCTCTCCTCTCCTCTCCTCTCCTCTCCTCTCCTCTCCTCTCCTCTCCTCTCCTCTCCTCTCCTCTCCTCTCCTCTCCTCTCCTCTCCTCTCCTCTCCTCTCCTCTCCTCTCCTCTCCTCTCCTCTCCTCTCCTCTCCTCTCCTCTCCTCTCCTCTCCTCTCCTCTCCTCTCCTCTCCTCTCCTCTCCTCTCCTCTCCTCTCCTCTCCTCTCCTCTCCTCTCCTCTCCTCTCCTCTCCTCTCCTCTCCTCTCCTCTCCTCTCCTCTCCTCTCCTCTCCTCTCTGTTGATGCCAAATAGCTTTTGTACTGGGGGAGAATTGAAATACACCCTTCTTGTACTGTTTGCAATGTTTTTACACTTACATCTCCTTTCACTGTACTAAGACAGTCTTAGCTGATGCATTTGTTCAGTGTGGGGAGAAGTAATTATCCATATTCAGTCATCTTTTTTCCTTCCCTGAACCGTTTTAAGTTCAACTACATCCTTTCCGATTCACATTTTTGGTCTGTGTCTTATTTTTGCAGTTAATGATTTTAGAACATATTTTCTAACAACTCTTCTACAATAAGCTGTTCTGTGCTAACTACACCACAGCCAGCATCTTCCAGACACAGGGAAAACCCTTCCTTTCTTCCATGTCCATATTCAGCTTTGATGTGGATAGAGAACCAGATCACAATCTTTAACATTTGGCTATCATTCACTGCAGTTAAGTGTGCTGATAACACCAGTATGGAATGTATGTCAAAGGAAGACTTCATTAAATAGGTGGCATATTGGTTTGCTGGGTTGTTTTGATTGGTATCAAATGTCCTTGTAGGCTTTCAAATTACAATCAAGTTCTCAGTCAACTAATTTGATCCAAATAATAAAAGAAAGAATTACAAGAGAAGGCTGCTTAGCCCTAGCAGAAAATCTGAACGCAATATCAGGGCAAGGAGAGGAGAGGTCTGTCAGATAAGTGTAATGTAAACTTCCTCACATGGATATCATTCTTTGAGGCAGATATATCTCCTTATCTGCACCATAAAAAAGAACAGCCTCTGGGGGCTGCCTCCTATGTATTTCCAGTGCAAATGCTATAAGAAAATTTCAGACAAGGAGCAAGAGAAACCTTTTCTCTTTAACTTTGTCTCTTCTAACTTATTTTAGAGATGGCTTTTCCTGAGATCAGCACTGTTTGTTCTTTCCCAGAGCTCTCTCAGTGGGGATTTGATACAGATATTACAAAGTCACTTTTTAATGAAAAAAACACATCTAATCCTAATTCTCACACTCCTTCTACCACTGTAGTTCACAATCTGATTCTTAGCCACCTCTGTGAATGCTCTTTGTTAATTCAGATACTGGCAACAAATTAACAAATAAGCTATTTGTCAATGACATAAACTACAAAACTTGTTACACCCATTAATCTAATACCGCACAGATGCCATTTGACTTAGCCAGATTTTCAGCACAATTTTCCTCAAATAACTGATTTTATCAGTAACTGATAAAACTAGCAACTGCATTCTTCAGCTAAGGCAGTAATGGCAGTGATGCAAGATCAAAATACTCAAGTTTAGCATGCTATGGACCAGACTTTTGGGGACTTCTGAAATATATTTTACTTATTTTCAGAGCCAGGACCTATTCAAATTGTGGAAAAATTAGGCCAAATAAAATTGAAGAAAATATTCCTCCATGAAATGTATTGGCATCTCCTATGAACAGAAGACACTGCTCAGACATTTTCTGGGGCAGCTAGAAGATGCTAAAAGTTTGAGACATTTTGCATAATATTTATGATCTTTTTTCTTCCTCCTTTAGTTTATGAACTTTGCCACACCCTTTGGGAGAACAATGGGCTGCAAATACATCTGTATTGTGACTAAGGTTTTCTTAGCATTCAAAAAATGCATATGAAAAAGCTCTGACAGTGCTCCTTCCTGTATTCAGAAAGGTGTGGTTAAAAAAAGATTGCATGCCTTAATTTAACTAGTTGAAAGGTCTTCCCTAGGAACAGTAACCTACAATAACTAAAGGAAATAGTTTGGCTGGCAAAAGTTAATCTGTAAAACACAAAGTTATCTCTGGTGCATTATGGTATTTCCTATCAGACTTTGTGAAATGCTGTACTCACTTTGACAGTAACTTAATCTAGTGAAAGTGTTTATAAGTTCTTCTGCCTCTGCACAACAGCTGTTGCTAGATAATGTTAAAAAATAACTCTTATGTCAACCTATTTAAATCATTCAAGGGATAAAGTGCTGAGAAATTACAACATAAAAAGGAAAATGAGAATTCCAAACATAATATCCAAATATTCATTTTGACAGTAGCAAGGCCAATATTTGTATGTCATAGTAAAAGGGTTGTAGCATTATGCTTTCTCCAGTGAATATTTAAACTTTCAGGAGGTAGAAAACCCCAGGTAATTGTGTTCCCTTACACAAAAAATTATAACTCAGTGGTTAAGGTAGTCTGGTGGTAAAAATAAGCTGTTACCAAAAGGAGGAATGATTTGAACTTGGGTTGAGTCATATGCTAAGTGACCCCTTCAATTGGTAAGCTATTTCTTTCTTGTTCTGTTCTTTGAGAGAGTAAAGTGTGTGTTGAAGAGCTAAAGAGTACAGTTGCCTGTCTCAAACACTGTTAGGCCACAGAAGGAACTTGTCATAAAACAAGCCACACAGTAGGCAGAGAAGGGATGAATTTGTGACAGGAAGGTCCTAATTCCAGGCCTGATAAACGCAAGATCTGGTCAGCACCTTCTGGTTAACGAATCTGGACAAAAATTTTCACTGTGGCAAACTGTGAAAAGAAACAATGGCTCAAATGCATATCACTGCTCAAATAAGGATCCTCCCAATTATGGGACAGATGGCATCTGTGACCACCAATGGCCACCAAGGCCCCCTAAATAAGTCTCTATGGATACCTGTAACTTGGCCTGTATAAAGGTGGTACTGTTGTCTGTGTGTTGGAGGATAAATTACTTGTCTGTAGAACTTGCTTAAGTTCTTGACACACTTCTGTGATCTCAGGCCTAGTGGGAGACTAGCAAAGCTTGGGAAGAAAAATGTATCACTGATTGTGGACACAAAGAATGAAGAGTTTACAGGCTACAAGGACATTTGGCAGAACTCCCAAGTTAAGAAAAAACTAAAACACAATTCACAGGGGAGATAATGGCTCATAACCCACTTACTCACAAAACCCACCAACCCAAAAGAAGAGAAAGACTGAGCATGCAGACTAATTAGCTTTAGGGTAGAGGAAATTGTTTAACCAATAGAGAAAGAGAGAAAGAATACTAATTGATAAGAGATGTATAAATGGTGAAAAGTTTTGAACAAGCCAGGGATCCCCATTTCTCTCTCTCTCTCTCTCTCTCTCTCTCTCTCTCTCTCTCTCTTCTCTCTCTCTTCTCTCTTTCTCTTTTCCTTTCCCCCCATCCTCCTTGTCCCCCTCAACTCTTTTCTATTTATTTCCATCTCTCTACCTCACACTCATTGTTCAAATAAATCTGTATTATTGACTTGAGCATATGCATCTACACCTAAACCTGGGTAGAGACATCTCTTAATCATTGGATTGTAACAGCATGAGCCTTGCACGTGAATTAGGCAGAAGAATTCTAATTTTTGAGCATAAAGGAAAGTACAATACAGAGTACCTCAGATACTTGCCATTGCCAGTAGTTGTCCTTTGCAAAGCAGGCCAGGACATTGCTTATCTACATTTAAAACCCATATCCTAGTAGGAGCAAGGAAGTCCATGAAGAAAAGGGATTTCCATTTCACATTACATCATTAGTATATTTTATTTTAAGATGTCTATCAAGGAGCACGAGGACCAGAATCTTCAGGGGGAATTTATAATTTTAGAATAACCTGCCCATGAAAAAGGTTATATTTCTTATTTCTCACTCTCCTCTGTGCTGCAGTCATGAATGATGCTAGGATTCATAGAGACATTAATTATCTGGTTCTGAGTCACACATACCTCTTGGTAAGTGTGTACCCATAGGCAATATATTCCCTTGATTAATTATTTGACCAGAGTGAAAAGTAACTCTATATAAAGATGTAGCAGAGGTGCTGACCATGAGCATATTTTATCTAGGGCTGGACTGGGAATTTAGGGAGGAGCAGGCCTTGTGATAGTCACCTTCAAGAGGAAGGTGTCACCCTATGCATGAACATCACTTCCTTTTCTATTTGCTGCACTGTGTTTTTTTTGCATAAGTGACCCCTTCCCTTTTGACTTAACCTGTTGGAACTGCTCTCTATGTACATAGGGGAGCTTACATTAAGCTTAAGCAAGAAGAATGTGCAGGTGGCAGAGATGTGCAAGCCACATCCCTGATAAAGATTACATTAACCAGCTGTGTCAGTCTGCTAAATGCTGCCTTGCAGCTCAGCACCATCCACTGCCTACACCTAACTATATGTTTCAGAGTGTTTGGTTTTAGTCATCTTTTGACATGAGCTCTACTGAATGTAATTAAATTTGGAGAAATCAGGGATAATGAACAGGACCATACTAGTTAACAGGAATAGGATATGGACCTGAGCAATATCCTCTGTTTGTCCATGCTATTATCACATACAGCCCTTTACACGGTATTGTTCATGACAATTATCTGTCTCTGAAAAAAGACTTAGGCATGGACAGATCTCCCTGTTACAAGTTCTGGACTTCTTTCAGTAGGAGTGTGGATGAGGCCACACAGTTGTTTTTGAAGAGCAGCTTTAGTGATACAAGTAGAGAACATGCTGTGCTCTTTGTCCTCAGGCCAGATAATGGGCTTTGGTACATTTCATTCAACAGCTTAAATGTAGCTACTTTACCCTATCTTGAAAGTAAAAAACCTGAACATTATTTGCTAGGCTGTCTTCAAATCTTTTGAACATATCAGTTATAGAATCTTAACACCACAGTTAAGCTATCCTACTTGGAAAGTCTGAAGTATTACAGGACTCTCTTCTGGAGGACTGAGTGTATAAAAAAATATATTCAGTAAAGTAGTCTTCCCTTTTTGGGAGGAGTCACAGAACCATATTTGTCCAAAAATTTTCTTTTGAGTCACTGTTCATTCCCAACTCTGTTGTGAATCTATATAAAAGCTTGATGGAGCTAGGCTACACTATGCTATTTTCATTTAGCTATCTTATAAACAAAGATGAGGATGTAGCACAATATTTTGCAGTAGGTTTTGTACTGAAAAATGGAAAACCAACAAAAATTGACAAGAAAATCATGTAGAGAAAAATGCATTTTACTAGCAATCAAGGGACATAGAATTTTTAGAAACATGAATAAAGATGAAGCTGAGAATACTGAACACAATCATCTTGTTCAGAAAACTAAGAGAGTGGGGAAGTATGGTAATGTATTGCTACTATAGGGTGCTATAAGCATTTGACTTTAATGACACTGAATAAACCATTCAAAACAAAATTATGGCACTTGTGAAATACTTCTGTTCAGTTTCCTGCTAGTGCTACTCTATTTTAAAAGTCAACATTCCCTATTGGCAATTTCTTAGCAGGCATTGTGAGAATTCCTTGGATGGCAAATAAGCCTCCATTGTAGATGAGGTATTTAAAATGAGCCTGCTTGAAATGTCCTCCAAACTGTGTCAAAAACCTAAGCTGCAAGAGATAGTGGCCTCTCATTACTGAGCACTAATGTGTCCCAATTGCTGGTTATTAATAAAGGATAAAGCGGATTTATTGTAGGGAGGAATTCTAAGATATTTCTTGTTTTCTATCATCAATTATGGCAGGCCACATACTCTGCTAAATCAAACTATCAGAATGATTTTGATGGGGTTGTATAAGTCTAGGATGTTGCCAGTTATGCTTTTATCTACTTTTCAGGGAACTTCCTCTTTTCTTCTTGAGAGAATGACAAGCAAAATCAGAGTATTTACTTAAGTTCCAGCAAGTAGATTATTGATAGATAGATATGCAGCAAGTTACTGTTTGCACCAAATCACCTCACTGGTTGCACTATAAAGAAAAATAAAATAAAAAAAAATCCTTGAAATGTGATAAATCAATAGTAGTACATGGCCCAGTGTAATGATTAGGTAAATTACATACTCAGTTGATAGCCATCAGTTGTCAATACAAACTTGTTTGCATTTTTTGCATTGCTATTTTCTGACACTATGGAAAAATCTGTGTCTAGAATAATGTCTGTCTGTGCTTCAACTTGGATGTTTCCTTAAGAGTGAGAAAGATAGTAAGGCAGATACAATTCAAGTTCTGAACTAGTCTAAGAAATTACATTTTACTGTATTTCACTTCTATCCTTCCTTCAATTTAACATGGACTTTATACTAGAGAATTAAAAGAAAAATGAAACCTGATTGCAGGACATTTCTCATACTGGGCATGGTTGGATTTGTAGGTGTTACATGTTATACTGAGATCCAAAGGCAAAGTTTGAGTTCCTCTGAATTTCTCAAAGCTGAATTTCTTCAGAGTATGGGAAGTTTTTTCATGGAAAATAGTTATGTGTCATTTTCACTGTTATGGTTATGCTGAAACTGTTCAATTCCTGGTATACAGCACTGAATCATATATTCTTTATTCACTAGGAACAATGCTTGCATGTGGTTACAATACAGAAAATGAGACAGACTGTTTATAAGTCAGATTTACTTTAGTTTAAAGTATTTTTTACAGCTTTGAAATAGTAAGTAATCAGCATAATTAACACCAAAAATTCACCATCCCATGAATATACTGATTGTCACAGACCAGTCACTAAAAGACAGCTGGCCTGCTTCATTCCTAGGCTGAGGTCAGTACCATTGTTGGAATTTCATATGTATGCATCTTACTATAGACTGTCTACTCTGCCACACCAGAGACCAAAGACTCAGCAAGGACTGCCTTAGAATAAGCCTTGGGCTTATTTGGGGTAGCAGAACTGGCCTGCTCTGCCCCAAAGTTTCTCCTCTGTGTTCAAAGGCTATACATACAGGAAAATATAAATTTAACTTCTCCAGACTGTATTGTTTGCATCTCTGTTTGTGTTTCTCAAACACGTTGGCTAAAGAAGGTAGTGCTGTGAGACAGGTTAAGCATATCTCTGATTTACAAGTGGGGCTTGTCTGGTTGAATGGAAACTGATAACAAACTCATATCATGTAGCACCTGAATTTTGAAAGAAAAATATTTCAAAATAGAAGATATTCCTTGTCTCAGGTGTTACTATAAATAAAAGCTAGTTGTCAATTTAAAATTAAAGTGTATGTTGAGTTTTTAAAGCTAACTCCTGTTTAATGCTAATTCCTCATTTCTTATGGGGAAAGACATCTGTTTCATATAGGAGGCCACTAAATTCTCAATGTGTCTGTAAAGAGATGTATTCACAGAAGTTTCTTCTTGACTGTAAAAAGAAAAACACATACAACCTGAAAATTTCAGGACTGCTCTAAATATTTTTGACTTTAAGAGACACAGAATTTGAGATGTACAAATTTTAGAAATGTGTGCATGCTAGTATTCATTAATTCTGAGATTTGTGGTTGTTAATAGTTTATACTATCATATAATAGTATAATAGTTTATACTAAATCACTATAATATGTGGTATTTTCTTGTCTGCTGCTCTGCTTCATCAGATGTCTTTTATCAACTAGAACCAATGTTTGGAGAATAGCTTCATACTACTAAATACCAAGCCTATGAAAGGGTAACCATGGACAAAAATACATGGTATTTTTGGTATACTAAGTTAATTCACATCAGTTTGCTTTTTTTGTGTTCAAAGAAATCCTTAATTTTCACAAAAGATAATAGGAGTAAAGGCTGTCCAGCATCTTGCTAAATGACTTCTCATATATTTCACTACAAAAATTGTCCAAATATAAAATAATGTATAAAATACATTAAAACCACCCTCTTTATCTTAAAGAGAAGCATGGAGTTGCATACAGTATTCCTATAAGAAAAGTACTGATTTCATACTACAGTATTTACTAACAGTAAGGCAGTTCTTAGCCTACAAAACTATTTGCAGCCATTTAAAAGAAAGAAAAAAAAAGTGAACACAAGTTCTTCCCTCGTTTGTTTATTGCTGGCGGTACTAAAGGAGAAATGCAAATGTGCAGAGATAAGAGAGACATGCAACAAGATCTCATGTGGGAGGGATTTCCCCCCAGATCTTTTGCCTCTGCCCACATACCCAAACGGTGCAAATACTTCATGAAGATCAGATCCCAGTGTGTGATCTCCACGTAGCACTCCTGCAGAACTACTTTTTGGTGAAATACGGTGTTACTTCATGCTCATCCCTGTAAATACCTGCAACTGTGGCTGAGAGGCAGCCCTATAGCTCTGCAACATGTATTTCTGTGGAAAATCCAAATGACTCTAGCATATTTTTCCAAATGTTTGGTTTTCTGTTTTCAAGGTCTGTGAAGGCAGTTCATTTTGTGAAACCCAACCCTACTGTACTTGAAAAGAACAGCAAGCACAGAAGGACAACAACTCACCCGTACTCTTAATTGATCTGGTATTTCTACAAGGTGCCACCCTTTTCCACACCTCCTACCTCCTCCTTAAGTGACTCAGCCTCGGAAGGAGAAATCTCTTGGCTTTTCAGACAGCTGGATGGGGAAGAACAGTTCAGCTCTCTGTCTGCTTTGATTGTGCCTCCTTTCCAGAATAACTACACTGAGCCACGCCAGGACACGAACTTCTACCATACCTAGGTAAGGATGTTAACTGTTCTGGTTTTATACTGTTCCCTACCATGTAGGGAAACTCCTACTTTTTCAGATAGTCTGTGATTTTTTTAATGTCCAGTTTAGGATGCTATTTCAAAGAATATGATTTTCAAGAAATATGGAGAACTTGACTATGAAAATGAAGCGCTGAAAATTATACAGTTTTGGTGTTCAGATTACTGGGATGTTTCTGACTTCTTCTGTCCATACCATCTTAATGATTTCATTATTTATATTACACTGCTAATTTTATTCTAGCAATTTTATTTTATTTTATTCTATTCTAGTGATAATTCTCTGATGATAAATTCACTGTTCAGACCACTTTTCATGAATGGCTGTTTTATTGTAATTTTTGCTCTTTAGTTCATTTTATTGTTCAGATTTTTTCTTTATTTGGATTTTTTATCTAAAATTAATGACTATTTACTCTTTTATGATTCTTGAATTATCTTTATTATTTTGGGAAAAAAACCCCAAAACAAAACAACAGTTCCCTTTAATTTTTACCTTTGCAAAAATACCCATTCTACTTTAATGCAAGGACTTACCTATACAATGATCAGAACACATGTATAAACAGGAAGGGTTCTTAATCAAAAATCTAGTGAATTGAATGACAGCTGGATAAAGAAAATTAAAATTATCATCCTCTTTTCTACACTCCATTAAAAACAAAAATCTACATTTAAAACTGAATGTGTATTTCTAATTTGAAAATATATACAAATTTGGATTGTGATCTAGTTGATTTTACATTAGTGACAGTTCCACAGCTTCTTTCAAAACAGAATCTCCTCCGCCCACATCTTGAAAAACCAGTTTTGAGAGCTCTTTCAGCTACAAATAGATGAATGATTGCTGACATACATTCACGTGGTCTCTAGTCCTATCTTGCCCATTTTCTTTCTTACAAATACACATGTTATTTCTGTTATTTCTGCACTCTTTTCTGTGCTATTAGTTCTTTGGACAAAACGGTAGAGTAAAATATTTATGTAAACACAATGTATTATTCCCAGAGGTTCACAAATGTATTATATGGCTATTGCTCTGATGATTGCTCTGATGCTCAGGTGTACCTCCTGAAAAAATTCTGTTTAGGAACACATTTTGTGATTGTTTAATGTCTGTAAAATAAATGTAGTAATTTTTAAATATAGTTTTCATCAAAAGGACAAAAAGACTAACTAATTGCCAAACAAACAGAATCATGTTACTGTTGGCAATTGTGTAGGGAAGAAAATAGAGCATCGGTTATACATATAGATCTGCATCTGACAGAAGGGGCCTTTAAAGCTATTTGAAGAGAATATATTCTTGTCTGTAATAACAAGTTTGGATTTATGAAGGATTGTATAATCTTGAATGTTTCTGGCTGTGATGGTGATTTGCAAAAGAGCCTTTATCTACAATCAGGAAAGTCTTATTTGAGTGTAAGTATAAGTAAGCAGATCTGACAGCCCAGTCACAGCACTGTTATCTGAGGGGAGAAAGAATGGATATGGACAACAGCAAAATTGCTATTGACTTCCAGACCAGAAAGATCATACACTTACAGGTGCATTGCTAGAAGAAAAGCTGCAATTATGTGTGTCCCCAGTGTCTTAGTTATGGCTTGGAAATCTTTATCCTGTATCAAGTCAGAATTACTTAATTCAGTTGCTTGCTCACACTATATTCAAGAGAAATGATGGAGGAAATTATGTTTGCTGACTTGAAAGTTAACTGAAAGCAAGGAAACTCTGTTGTATCTTTCATAACTGTAATTCAGACCAAATGTGATTTTCTTTAAACCATCATATTCTCTACATTCAGCTCACATAAATGAAAGATACACACTATAGATTTAAGAGTTACAAGGGAAAACAAAGGAAAATAAAAAGTAGAGCTGAAGTCTTCAGTTCTTATGGAATGATTCTAGAATTCTGAGCTCTGGTTGCTCACATGATACTGACTGTTCAGCTTAGTTCAGAGCAGAGTAGCTCTTCAAGAAGATCAAATTTTGGTGGCAAGCTTCATATTTGGGATAAAGAAAGAATGAAATATAGGCCAATTTTCTTTTTCACATGGCAAATATTAGATGCTTTCAAAAAGCTGGAACTTGAAGATCATGTAGAAAACAGCAGCCAGCAAGCTGTGGTTTGTGTATACAGAACCTGTTTATTCCAGCTGGTGTTTCATGTGGACATGCCAATCTCAGCAACTTCTCTACAATTGAGGCTGGTTTAGCAATACATCATGAGAAGTTGGATGACAGGCAAATTCTGAAACACTCCTTTTTTAAAATCAGTTGCTCAGCTACCACTTTTTGTATTACTTAGTTCATTAATAATAGCAGGAAATTTGACATTTCAGGCATTTGAATTTATATTAAAATCCTCAGTATAAAAACAAATATTTTGACTTTTAAGAGAAGAAGGTGTATCTCTCTCAACAGTCCTTCAACATTTACTATGCTGAATTCCTTATTATACAGTGTGATGATAATGCAGAGGCTTCTTGCCTCTAAGCTGTGGAAATTAATATTGATTTATTAGAAGCAAAATGCATATCAACTGACTTCTTATGAATAAGGTCATAATCACTGTCATAGCTAGAAGCCAAAGAGCAAAGATTTTTTTGTTGAAACTAGTTCAGTCTGATGTGGAAAACATGAATCTTACAGGAAATGCTTCTATTATTATGTATTTTTTTTAATACAGCAATGCATATGTGTGAAGCCTAATCACATAGACAGCTACAGCCAAGAGGAGAAGGAAGGCAAAAGGACTCTGTGGTGGAGGAATGGGTGTGGTCAGATCATCTGAAAACTAGAAGGTCTGGCTTTCAGAATTTTAAGGCAGGCCTGAGGTATTCTGCTGATCAGTCACTGCAGGAGATGAAAAGGAGATGTAGAAGTGTAAATACCAGTATTTGTGATAAAAATAGTGTTAAGAGACTTGTGCTGCTTTTGGCGTAACTTCTTGCCAGGTTAGATGGACTTTTACTTTCCCTGAAGCCATGTCTGAAGTTTCTCTGAATTTCTTTGGGATTATGTTTGGATTTCCCATAAAATGTTTGATAGTCTGAATCTAGGACTGGCATGTCTTAAAACCATTTGGGAGCTGCTTACTGGACTGGCCAGGGCAGTTTTAATTTTCATTTAGATTTCCTGACGCTGTTTTTAAATTCAAATTACACTGGAGTTGCATTCCTGTTTGTTTTTGTTTTGCATTCCGGCTGAGTTGTTTTGCTTCTGTGGTTGAGAACTTATTAAAAATGTCTGAACATCATTTACTACTACAGTATAGTACAGAAAGCTATAACTCTGCTTTCTCACAAAAAAAACTTTTTGTTTATCTCCCTATGGTCTGAAGATGAGCTGTTCACTGACCTGTGTGAATAATGTGACAGTTTCAGATCTTTATGAGGTGATATTTTTAAACTAATGTGATCCTCATAATCTCTAGTCCACTCCCCTTTTCAAATACACAGGTACAAACACACACTGAGTTCAAAATAGTGAAGGCCAAAGAAAAAGGCTTTGATGAACTCTATTCTACCTCTTTATGCAAGATTCTTTTCATTTCTAAGCCCTAAAATTTAAATCTTAGCTTGATGATTCTTGATTGTCTGTGCTACAGATTAAAGTAAGATTTTTTTTTTAAATTTGCATTTTAAATTTTAATTAATTAATCTTTGATACACAACTTGAAAGCTCAGAAGTAAGAGGAAAGCCTTGAGGACAAAATGGCAGTATTCAGTAGGACTAAAATTCCTGGGTTTAAAATTTCAGACTACCTGGCACATTTTCATGCTGACTGTAAAAGGGAGTGTACCTGTTTCTTAGATTCATTTATGCCTACTGCTTTTGGGTTGGGACACTATACAGCTGTTTATTATAGATGCTGTACACATGTGCAACAGAAATATTGTTTTGCCCTAAAAATATTTAAAAATTAATATAGGATGAGAAAAAACCCAGTACCAATTAAATATTGGTGGATGAAAGAAACACACTAAAATTTTATGGATAACAAGAGGAGTTGCAAACCTCTTTATCACTTTTCATTTGGTTTGATTTTCACAAAAGAAGTCTCCTTTTTCAAAGTTTTATAATTAATTTCCCTTAGCAAATGGCTTTCAAAGTACTTAATAGAAAATAAATCCAGAATCCTTCTATGCAAGGATTCATCTCTATACTACCTGTGATGAAGAAATTCCAGTTCTCATTGCTTGAAAATATACTGAAATATCAAACTTTCTATTATCCTGGGACTGATTACATCAGATATCCAGCTGTACCTAGGCTGGAAAAGTAAATCAGAGACCTCTCTATCATCTTGGGACAGTTCAGGAAAATTTATAGTGAAAGCGGGAACTAAAAAAACTGATTTCTTGATAACCTACCTGAACAGTTTCCAGGCAACTCGGTTCACGTATGCTCAAAACCTTACATAAATATTTTTTAAAGGGATTTTATAACCTATTGCAAAATAAATAAGCCTCACCATAGCCCTGGGCATATTTTTATTGTGTGGGAACCAGATCCAGCAGTCACATGCTTTTTACACACACTGTGCCAATGGTTGCTTGATAGCAACAACTAAGGTTAAAAAAATGGAATGCACCTAGGAACCTTCCAAAATGCCAGAATTTTAAACTCTTAAGAAATATTTGGAATTTCACAACTGGTTAAGATACATGCAGACTTCGGACTCCAGTATTAGTTTTGTGTTTATATCTTTACTTTCTAGAAGAATCTCTAGTTGTTGAATACTTCTTTTTGTTTGTTTGTTTATGTTGGGATATTTTTTGGGAGGCTATTTTTTTTTTTTTTTTTTTTTTTTGGGGGGGGAGGTGGTTGGGATTATTTTTGTGCAGGTTTTTTGTTTTTTTTTTTTTTTTAACCATAATCTTTTTTTTTAGTAATTGCTGGCAGCAAAAGCATAGAAAAGAAAAATCTACTCTAAGTGCAATCCTTTGTGGCAGCCACAATGTTTTATTGTCAGTGTAAGCATTATTCTTAAGCTTTTGCCAGAATCCAAAATCTTCACCTTCCTTCAGTAAAGACAGAGACACAGGCCTCAGTGTCTCCAAGGTGAGACACCACCTTTTAGGTGTGTGAGGAATATTTTAGGTGTGTGAGCAATACACTTTATGTCTGCAAAAAGAAAAAAAGGATAGCTTTGTCATCCAGAGGAGCAGGAATGTTTCTGATTTTTGAGGACTGCTTCTGTCAGTTTTCTGGTGCTTCTGTAAATTTTAGCAGCCTGACAGTGGAGCTGGTTGTGGGCTTTCCAGCATAACATTGTTTCCTTGGAAAATGCTGCTTTACAAAAAGGAATCCATTTACTAAAGAGGGTCCATTTTGCCCAAACTCTTAAGTCAATGTTAGCATTTGGGGCTCTTTTAAATTGAGGGAGAATTTTCTGTCATTGAAATGTCATTATGTTCTGCTTGATGCTTTCTCTAGGAAACCTGGTATTCACAATCCACTTTCAAAGCAAAACATGAACTCTTTTGGGTGGCTCAACTCCCAAATTATATATATATATATATATAAATCATCAGTCTTGGAGGCTTTTAACCTGATTTGAAGTAAGGGGAGAAGTCAGTGATTGGAAAACATTTGCAGAGCAGCAGAACTGCTTTCTGTCCTGGTCCTCTGCATCAGCTGCTGGCCACTGAGTGTGAGGGAAGATGAGCTCACCTGTGCTCCAGGTGCTGTGCCAGGGGCTGATGCCATCTTCCCCTTAAGCTTATCACCTCATCCCAGTCTGCAGCACTCCTCTTGGCCCTGAAGGCTCTCTCCACACCAAGTGCTCTCAGGGAAGGAGCTCCCAACAGGGAAGGGCCAGGGTGACAGTCCGAGGGGCAGGGCAGGAATGCACATAGCTGTCACCAGGCAGGGAAAAGCCACCACATTCACTCTGAGGAGGCTGTGGCCAGCCCTCAGCCATTCCAGCCTGTCAGACTAAACTTGTGCAAGGAGATGACTGAAGTGGACAGCAAACCTAACCTGTCTTTGGGGCCCATTCCTAATCCCACTGTCAGCGCTCACTTCCTTTCTTTTGTCTTGTTTTCTTTCAGATTCCCGCAGAAGAACGGATCAATCCCACGGGACAAATGTCAGCTTTCAACATACGAAAACAGTCTCCAAATCCAAGCGGTAACACTGAGTCTCCTCCATTCCCGCTCCAGGGGCACTTGCAGGCTGGGGCTGGCCTCTCTCCTCTCCAGGTCTCTCCATGCCCCGGCGCGGCTCCCTCACGGGGCAGTGGCAGGATCAGGGACACCGTGACCCGCTTCAGATTCCAGACTCTTGGTGCTGGGCATAAACTGTGGCTGGCAGGGATTGAGGGCAGAACACCTCTGGAGTGTGGTGGGGCGGGGGAGCCGCGCTGTGTGGGGCACGGTGGCGAGGTTGTCATGGAAAACCCGCAGGAGCGAAGTGCTGTAAGGGCAGCGGGAAGATCCATTGGCTTCAGCATGGTCTCTTTGACTCGCACAGGGAAAATTAGGAGAAATTGAGGGAAAGTATTATGTTGGAAGGGGAGAGAAAAGCTCTTTAATCATTGTCTGATGGGATTTTTTACTCTTCTGGAGGAGTAAAACTCAAGGAGGGCTGGAATTTGCTTTCTATGCAGAGAAATAACCAGAAGCAAACTAGAAACATGATGAAATTTTCCATTTCGAACCTCATAAATATTTCTATAGACTGAAAGGTTTTGAGATGCATGAGGACCTGTTTCAAGTGGGATGTGCCAGGCTCAAGTGTACCAAAATTCATGTAGGCACAGCAGGGAGCTCCTTGGCTCTACTGCATTGAGAACATAAATTTTTATTGTCAAATAAAGACAGGGATGAACTGCATCTGCCTGTGCTCGTGTGACCTAATCTGTTGTATCAGATCAATGTTTAATTTTTTAGCTGAAGCTCAGGAGAAAGTTCATTAGGCCAGAAAAGGGTACTGTTCTGCTAGCCCAGGGCCTCAGGCATTAGCAGATTGCTTGCTAAGCACTTGTCAAGTGTTTCTTAACAAAAAAAAACTATATATTCTTTGTCAACTGCCTTTATATTTCATGAAACATTCTTTGCACTTAGCCATTTAAAAAGCCACAATTACTGAGAAATCCAAGTGATTTTTGACAACCCACTGGAGCTATTCAGGCAAAGCTGGAATGCCATCATTTTTTTTTTTGAAGTCTTTAAAGTCGTATTTTAATAAATATTTTCAAGAGTAAAACTAGCTCAATAGGCAGTGAACAGGCTGATGCAGAATTCATGCAGTGAGGATAGATTAGTTTTTGTTAATCTGCCGTGACTGTCAGCTCATTCTTACAAATGGCATTTTTCCTGTCCCTGGTCATTGGTCAATTGGCTGGATCAATGCTGCTTAAAAAGAAGAAAGCCAAACCTAGGTATCAAATCAAAGAGATGGAAGCACACATCTGTGCTAGCACAGCTGTGGCTTCTAAAACACATGCCACTTCTCTAGCAACTCAGTCTTGGAGAGAGCAAGTCCAACACAGAACCAGACAACATTTGCAGCTAGGAAACATCAGTGATGAGTCCAAACCTTTCTTGCTTCTCTTTCACTAGGCAGTATGTGTATCTATAAGGAATTGAAAGAGGGACAGCTTGAGTTACAGACATATATACATTTTTAGACTGAATTTTATCTCTTTTTAAAGAATTTTATCTCTATTTTATCTACTTTTACTAAAAAAAGTATTTAAAAATTCACTCTTGACCATTGTCACTTAAGAGAAATGTTTTGGTGCTTTATTATGATTTGGTCTTTCACTCACTGTAGCTATTTGTAATTTTTTAATGTTATCACTACAGGTGAAGTTCTTGTATTAAATGCAAGAAGTACATTTTTCTATAAATCAGAGCAGAATGCCAAAACACAGCTCTGATAAATAGCATATTACTGACTGCATGTGTTTTCTCTGGAGCATATTCTTTCTACACACAAGATCTACAGTTTGATTACTGAACACCAGATAGTGATGTCTCCTGAAATTTGAAAATCCTTTTGCGTGAATGCTCAGAGAATGAGGAATTAATGGAGAAAACCATGAGGGTCTTTAGAAGAAAACACAAGGTCCTCTGTACTTTCCATATTTTTTTTTTAATTATTATTTAGTTGTATTAAAAAGGATTTTGCATATTTAATATTTCGCCCTCTCTTCTCTGGAAAAATTTAGGGCAAATATGGCAATTTAAAAAATGGAATTTCTATTCAGTCTGAACTTCTATATTTTTATTTTAATAGGCCATGTTAAAATATCACAACAATATTTCCTCTTACCCCCAACAGGCTGATGATATGAAACTTAGGTGGACTGAGAATACTATAGAAGAGCTGTTGCATATTTTTGCTAGCAAAATGGGCCAAAATCTTCATGAAAAAAACCAAAGGAGATAAACATCAGCTTTCTAATACAGGGAAGAATCCTTATTCTCCCAAATCAAGTGAATATCATACTGTTACTTTCCCAATACACTAAATATCAGTCTTGTTGGAGAAAATATTTCAGGTTGTTTTCAAAAGTAAGGCTTCCATGTTTGTTCAGCATGTCAGTCTGTCTCTCCCAATAACCTTTTAAAACATACACCAATATTAGTTAAATTTGCTGTAAAGGTATTGTTTTGATTGAAGTTCTGATTAAGTAACTGACTGGTAAAGAAACTGTTCATTCAGCCTTTGAGGAAAAAGCTTCAGGGGGAGTCTGACTCTTTAGGAAACATGAAAATCCACATATTTTAAGCTGCATGTTTTCAAAATTTGTATCCTGTCACACATCTGCAAATACAAAACTCACAGACAACACCCCAGGAAACAGGATTCATTAGTTTGACTTTCCTGGGATTACTGTGCTACATAAATTTCATAATTCTTTTATCAGATCTGTGAAATGTGTTTACATTAGAAACAGGTAGAGCAGTTTCATATTAAGGGTGAAACTGAATTTAGTTTGCTAAGTTGGGCTTCTGCAGACCCTTCATGTGAAGCTACAAACTTTTCAAGAAGCAATCTGGATTAAACAGGTGTGATAACTGAAATTCAATCTGTATGAAACTTTTATCTATTTCAACCGATGTAATAGCACTTTAGGCTGACAAAGTTTTTCTACATGTTCATTTTCAAGGCAAGTTTCTCTGCATTTTCAGATAAGAAGAGTCCCTCTGTTGCAATTAAAAGCAGACAACAGGCTACTCATGATATTAATAAACGACGGACCCTTTTGCAAGATAACAGCTGGATAAAGAAGAGACCTGAAGAGGAAAGGTAAGAAAAATAGGAAATGCATTTTTTCCGTATTTCGTTCAGTATGCCATTTACCTTTGCATGGAGTGTCTACTTTTGCATGGATGGTGTCATCCAGAACTAGAGGAATTCAATCAAATAACTCATTTATTTATTTTGATGAGGTATTGATTGCTTTTTGGAAGTATTAATTTGCTGAATATTCACTGTCTGTTTTTCATTGGGAGTTTTGAGTGCTGAGTATTTAATGAAGTTCTGCCCTACAAGTAAAATCCCACATTTCACATGTCTCTAGGTTGCAAGACTATGATCTTTTTATAAGCAAGAAGATTATAAATCTTGGCAAGCTCTTATGAAGCCTAAGTCAGAATCAGATTGAATTTTCTCTAGCATAAACTAGGACTTAAATGACAGCAGAAACAATGCCTTGGGACCATTTTATCATTATCTGGTCCGTGAACAGCTTGTAGGAAGAGAAAATTCTTACTCCAAAATGTCTGGAGTTTTCTACTGCAGAGTTCTGCAGCTGGTGAAATTACAGTGGTAGTAGACAGCTGTGAAATCTGATTGAAGGCAGAATATCTTTTGCCAAGAAAAAGTTATCTATTTTTTAATACTTACTGTTTTTCTTTTGCTTGAAGTGCTGATGAAAACTACGGAAGGGCGGTGCTTAACCAATACAAATCCCAAGATAGCTTGCACAGGTATGGTAGAATATCTGAATGCCTTTCTGATTATATTACCAAAAACTGAGTATCCTTTTTTCTATATCATGAACAAAGCAAAGAACTTGCTTTGTGTGTATGAAAAGTCAGAACTTGCTTTGTTCAGTTTTAGTCTATACATCTTTTCATTGTAAATCTGACTCCAGTGTCAATAATTAAGCATTGCAGTGGATCCAGGGTTTTATCTGTTGACACCTGAATGGTCTAAAACCCTTTATGATACTTTAATCTGAGACATAGATACTTTTTTATTAATGATGAGTTTTTCAATAAAATCAGTGACCATAGTGGCATTTCTATTTTTTTTTTTTTTAATTACAGCAGTAGCACAAATGAAAAGGAAGATCAGAAAGCTGTTCTTGGACGATACAGATCTGATACCACCTTGGACAGGTAGGGCTCTTTTTCTGGATGTATGGTATGTTTGGATTGTCATACCTGTGAGAGGCCATAAAAAGGAAAGCATGAATGAAGTCAGTGCTTTTTTGAAGTTTTCTTATTTATTAAGCATCTAAGCAAAAGACTTTGAATGATTTTTGCACAAATTTTCAATGAGACAAATGAAAATGTCATTTGAGAAAAGGTTCTTTTGATAGCTTTTTTTTTTTTTTGTACCTGTTTCTGTGTATTCTTGTCCTCATAAATTTAAGTATCTTTCCACAGCTGATAACCACTCCTCTCCAATTTTCTTCTTTTCAAACTCTAAACCAAAGCCGTATCTTCAATAGCTAAGCACAGGGTGGCTAAACCCATAGCTCTTTGCAGATACTATGATCAGTACCAATATCAGTCATGCTTGTCATACAGGTGCTTAATTTGAATGTTCTGTTCAGCCTTGACCTCTGCTGGGTTAAGACATGACCATGCTGGTGTTTGCAGATTCTGTGTTGCATTTTCAAAATCCAGCCACGATTAACATCTGGTATCCAGAACACGCTGAGGCTATGAGAACCAGCACTTAAATGCACTCTGTGGGAAAAGTGCACTTTATTTAGTTGGGTTTTAGCACTGTGTTATATTATTTCATGATCCTTACTTCTCTAGTAAGAAACAATGCAAAATTGTCACATAAAATTTACCTTCTCCACAGGAGTTTGAAAAAGAATAGGCTAGAGACCTGTGCAGTATCATCTCCCTGCCTATTCTTCTACAGCCCAGTGAATCCTGCTGTATTGGTTCACTCATCATGAGGAAGCTATTGTATTACTTCAATTTACCTGTTGCTCTTCTTTGTATCTTTTCCATTTCCACATTAGTTTCTTGATCTGGGAATTCAACTCTCCATGTAGGTGTTTAAGATTTGTGCATACCTTGTATGTACACAGAAGAATAATAACAAGGATTTCTATTTCATTTTCAATTCCTCCCCTTGTACTTCATAACATTGAGTTTGCTCTTTTGAGTGCTGCTAAGAAGTGAGTTTTAATTTTGACAACATTGTCTATGTAATTCCAAGATTTCTTTTCTGAGTGATAATTGCTAGTTCAGAGATCAATTGTTTCTCTTGGCAGGCATTACTTTGCATCCAATAAAAGTGAATGTCATCTGGCATTTTAGAAATATGACATGTTAGCAGATGACTTCTGAAAAGCTTTGCCAGTCACCATTTGTTTTGACTACCATGAAATAATTACATTGGCAAGCAACATCATCCCACTCTCCTTTTTTACAGATAATTCATGAATGTATGGAAGAACACAGGTTTTGTACAGATCTCTGCTTCCACTCTGGAAACTTGCCATTTATTTCAAACCTTTGTTTCTTACATTTTAAGCATTTTTTTTGCTATATTACCCATAGGAGGTCAGTTTAAAACAGACTTCTGTGAAGTATTTTGGAAATTCAAGTAGCATATATCACCTATGTCACACTTATCCAGATGGCCACTCACTTCAAAACAATTTTTCAAGCTTGATTTTTATGGCTCAAACCCTGTTTTCTAATTTAGAAGTCATAGGACAAATCTAGTTTCTACAAGGTCACTGAGGAGCACTGTTCTTTTGTACTTGATATCTTTTTGATTTATGCAGAGATATTAAAGTATCTGAATTATTTTGGGTTGTAAGCTGACTTTTCATACACACAAATATCTAACATAAAGGGTTCTTAATATGCAACTGGTGACAAGGTACACCAAAAAAGAGGATTTTAGGTGTAACTAAGAATTGTACCAAATGAAGAACATCCTTCCTAGAGGAAGCAGAAGTATTATTAGGAAATAACTAACAATTTGACAAAAGATGGGATAAACATTATAAGTCAGGTAGGGATGAAAATTACATGCTATTTTTCCATGTACTAAATGATCCTAAATCCAGAATAGCTTCCAGCAACACTAAATCCCAACTGCATCTATAGCAATTAGATCTGGATAGATGAGACAGAAGTAAATTACATACTTTCATTGTTTGCTTTATTAATAATCTAATATTTTGGAATGATAGAAATTACTAGGATCAGAGATCAAACCAGAAACCATTGCAATGTGTGGTTCGAACCTGCTTTCCACATCTTGAACACTCCCCCATGCATCATTTTGCTGATATGAAGACACTGTAATAGAACCAGAAAAAAAAGATTAAGGAGGAAGGTGAGAAAGGATGGAATAGCTTTCATATGAAAAATATCTGAAAAGACAAAAAGTCCTCAGCTTGGAAAAGTATAATATAGGAAAACTGAGTAATGAAAGAATATTTTCTGTTTGTTGTACTGTAAGAATGGGGAGATACTCTATAAATGTTTGGGTAATGAATTAAGATAAAAAAAATGAAACAAATAAAGAAAGAGAGAGAGAGAGAGAGAAAGAAAGAAAAGGAAAGAAAAAGAAAAGAACATTTGCTTTTCCTTTAATGCATGCATTAATTGTAGGAGTCACCACCACAGGATATTGTGGAGGCCAAAAATTTAACCTGGTTCAGATAAACCGTGCATGTGTAAATGGACCATTGATCCAGGGGTGTCTGTTTGAGACAGAGCTGTGGGTGTGAACAGAGGATATTCTTTGATTCCTTATCAGAAGCTCGAAAGTTATACAAGAAGTTAAAATAATGCTTACCTTTCACTTTTTATTTTTTTTTACACTTCTGCTAATTGGGCAGCAATGGAGTAGGATGCCAGATCGAACCTTTAAGACTTTAAAATGAGAAAATACAAAACTATGTAAAGCACTTTATTTTGAAAATAGGTGATGACACGTGAAAGAAATGCAGGTTCACTGGCGAATGGGTGGGAACGCTCGGGTTTGCATCCATAGCAATGCCAGCAGGGTTAGTGAGACCTCTAGTGACCTTCCCAGCGATTGTAGCTGCTGTCACATCACATGCTGCCCTGATAGGAGACGGTTCTTTGCAAAATTGCATTTAAGATTTACAAAAGACACAGAGCACACGCTGGTGCAGATTGTGTCCCAGAATTCCCTGGAAGACTTTTCCTTAAATACAACAGTATTCTGTGCTGCTTGAAGGAAGGATACAAAATATTTTACACGTAACATCAGATTATACTTCGAGGATTAATTATTTTGCCTCTATAGCTTCAGTTTATAGATGAGAATAAATAATTAAATATAAAAAATGGTATAAAAGTTGTAGCTCAAGATGTGTTTCAGCTGATTTAATAAAATATTTAAGATAACCCTCTCAATTTAGTATTTCAGTGTACATAATTTTATAGTTAAGCTTTTCAGAGTCACCCAGTTCTTACTAAAAGAATGTTCTATATATCAGAAGTAAGACGGAATAAAATAAGAACCTAATCTGCTTCAGCTATGATAGCTACATACTGTTTTCTGTGAAAATCTTTAAGGGGTTTAGGCAACAAGTAGAATGCTTTATGTAGAATACATAAAGTGCTTGAAAAATCATGTGGTTGTTTCTTCATGTACATTTCATGGCTTAATGAAATCAGTTCAAGCACAAAGAATCCAACTTCTTTGATAGAAATTATTCCTGTAGGTCAATACCATGCTTTGCCAGGGATTTTGCACTAGATTTTCACATCACATTGACCTATTCAATCTTTAAATAAAACAAGTCTGTTGCATCTCTCTAGGAATGGTGAGGCAGAGGAAAAGGCAATAGTTCTGTAAGTACTGCTTGACTGAACATTGCTTTCTTTCTGGTGTTTTGACCTAATTTAAAGGAGTTGTAATAAATTGTTAGCAACAGAGAGGTTTAATACAGTATTATTTTTTGAACTTCATCTTGGAAAACTTTTTCAGTGAGCTACTTAGACTCTTCAGATAATAATGCACTAAATTTATGTAATTTCAACTTCTGTTCTCTACCTTTTGTGATACTGGAGTATTTGTGATACTGGGATATCAGTACACAGGGCAAAATGATACTCCATATTTTAATTTTATTGAAAATGGATTAAAGAATTAGAGTGTGTATTATAAAGAATTCCTGTGTTTCTGACAGAATTCCAGCCGGAAGTGATACTGATAAAATAAGTAAATCCCCAACACTGAACCATAAGCAAAACAACAGGTATGAATTTCAGAATTGTTATAATCTAAGTATTATGCATTATAATTTTTCATTTATCATACTGTATCATTTATCATGCATTATCATCTTAGTGTTATATATTACCATAACTTCAGAATTCATGTACATACTGGGATTATACAGAGAAATTATTTGCATGGCATATGGCCTGATGTAGGCTTCATTTGACCACCTGACTTCTGGAATGTAGGCCTCTATATCTAAATTATTGTGGACTCTTTGTAGTTGGTGAGGAGGAAAAATATTTTCATTTAAACAAGAAGAATTTTTCTTAAGGAATCCTATTTCTCCACACAGTTAAAAGGGACATCAGCTCAAAATACACATTTACTCAGCATAATGATTATTTAATAATTATGGGATTTAAAATACAAAATAAAAAGAAAAATAAATAAGAGTGTTAGGAAAAACGGGGGTGTGTTGCAGAACTCTAGAATTCTCTGCAGAAAATCTATGAAATACAATACATAATTCTGAGGAAGGATAATAATAATAATAAAAAAATCTATTTAATGCTGTTGTACACTGCCAGTGGAAAACTTGAGTACCAAAACATAAAAAATAATTTTTTGATACCCTAGCTGATTTTTCCAGTGGAAACATTTTCTTTGGTCAGAAGGCCAGTCTTTTGATTTAAACAGTTTTAATTTAAAAGTTAGCACAACATTGTTGATACATTATTTAATAGGTTGCTGTTATTCAGTGGTGACCACTCTATATATGTAATGTAATTCCACAAGACTGAAAAACTGTTTTCTAAAAAACTTCTACCTAGTACCTGATTGAAATGTTCACTTAAAAAAGGAATGTCAGAAGAGCTCAGCCACCATACTTGTAAATACAAAGGGACAAATGCATCGCTTTGTGCCTTCATCAATGTCAGTAGAGTTCTGTCAGTAACAAATTACACAGAACATAGTTGCTAGAGAACACAGCAATTAAAAGTCATCTTATGGAAAGTTGAGATATTACTCTGAAGAGCAAATCAGTGTCTCTGGCATATAAAGTTCAACTGAGGTGACTCTTTCAAATGATAATTTTGCACAATTATGTTGTAAATCATGGAGATGATGACACATGAAGTATATAAACTGGATTTATGGGGTTTTTTTTGGAGAAGGTTGTTTTACAGACCAACAATTAATTCTGAAGTGGGACTTAAGAGAGACTTAAATTGTATATATTTTTTCCTGTCAGAGAGCAAAATGATTTGTAAAGTGCTATTCTTCAAGTACTGTTATTATGAATTGCCAATTGCTATCATTAAGAATCTCAGAGGATAAGACAGTAACTTTTTGAAAAATGTTATGAGAAATCACTGGCTTGGATTTTATTTGTTAGTTTTACAAACATATCAAACATAAAGCATTCTAATTGAACAAGAAACAAAATTTAAAGTAAGAAAATTAAAGATATTATTATTATAATGTTTAGAGACTAAAGTGTAGGTACAAGTCAGAAATGTCTTTGGATATCAAGTAAAAATGCAGCTATCTAAACATAAGAACCCTTTAAGGTCTCCCACATCTTGTGTCCTTTGAAGTATATAAACATAGTTATAGCATTTACCATACACATTTGTGAAATAGGATTTCTTTTTTTAATAATTTTAAATTATACTCTTTTGGAAGATTAAATCACTAAGTATATTTCCTTAACAGGCAATCTTGGACTCCTAATGAAGCCTCCACAACCACTGCAGTCACTTCTCCAATCAAGAAAAAGAGGTATTCATTACCACCCCTACTTGGTTGCCAGTGTCTATAGCACTGTGTTAAGCTTCAGTAATGTATCACCATTGCATTAAAAAATTACCTTCTTACTCCCTCAGTACACTCAAACTCCTCAGCAAGCTTCAAGGATTAAACTTTTACATCCTCTTGTCTTTTTCCATGGGATTTAGAACTTCTATCTTTGTAGAGCCAGTTTTGTGAGCCATGGCACAATGGGTGCTAACTCTTGGCTACAGCCCCTAACTCAGCTGGTATACTCATTTTCAGTGTCCAGTTTTAAAGCATTGTAGCTCACTGTAATTGTGAAATCTCTGATGCCAAACTTGACCCTGTGCTGTTCCAGTGCATATGAATCACACTGTTTTCTTAATGCTACACAGCTACCTTTAAAAATCTGGATTTCAGATAGCATTATCTAGGCAAGAATAAAAACAGGGTATACAACTAAACACATATTTAATTTAAAATGTACTGCTGGTGATAGCCATAATTTCCTGCATCCTTCCCAGTTGCAAATCCTGTTCATTCACGATTGTCTTTTATATTTATTGCATAAAATATTTCATGCATAAAATTTTGATCAGTAGATTAATGAATGTAGAAATTAAAATGTCATTGTATTTATGTTAACAGACCTGTTTATTGGAAGTTTATGCTGTTTTCAGTCCAGTAGTTCTCTTCAGGCTCTTGGAAGATGTGGAAGGCCATCAATGAATTGTACTGCTTGTACTTTTTATGTGACTTCTAATAGCCTGATTGTGTTTCTTGTGTTGATACTGGACACTTTTTGTGTATTTTATCTGGTTGTCCTTTCCATGAAAAATCCATTTACCACTCAGATTGCAGAAAAAAACACCTAGAGTCACAGAACATTTTTCACAATAAATAAAATTACTGTACTATTTCCTATTCCATTCAGTTTTCTGTAAATATGGTCTAAAAAGTATCAACATACAGTCTTTTAATTTAAGAAAAGTTCCAGGTACTTTTACATCACTTCTATTCTAACATCCACAGTTCAGGTCCAGAGCATTAAACTAATACTGAAAATATTGTTTATTAAAATTTACAGGCAATCTTGGATGCCTCCCCCAGTTTCAAGTAGTAAGACTCCGACAGAAAAAGTGGAAAGCAAAGGGTGCGTATCAGTGATTGCTGCTTATTTCCTACCTCTTGGCTAGAGCTCATTTTGGGAGCAAGAAAGCAGGGCAGTTCTTTGGTGGACTGGGCTTGATGCAGAAGAGCCAGGCAAAGAGAAAGCATCCCAAGCCTAAGTACTTGTTTGGGCTCTTGGCAGCCTGATGCTCAGTTTGACTGGGGCCTGAGCATGTGAAGTGCCAGCAACCTGAGGTTAGGCGAGTGATCTCAAAATTTGTCTATCATGCTTGCAATTCTTTCTTCACAGTTTCATTTTGGACTATGCCAATCAATTCTTCTCAAGGCAAATGTGTTATAGAGAGACTAGCCATAAGGGAAAGGATTTGTTGGTACCAAGTCAGGGGCTCACTCTTGCCCGTTTTGGGTATCAGTGTGAACAAAACCCCAAAATCTACTAATCTACTGTCATCAAAATATCCAAGAACAATCAGTCTAAAATTACTTTCAGATAAATGTTTAATGTTTATTTCTGAAGTTGTGGTTGTTTTCTAGCATAATAGAAAGAGAACAGGGAATGTTTCCTGTGCTTGTATCTAAAAGCAGAATTTGAATGGTTTAAAATATTAATAAATAAACCTTCGTGATATTTTTTTCTTGTGCCCACCATTTTCTGTAGCATGGCCTTCTGCTTCCCTAGTTTTAACCTGGGAAACTTCCAATATGAGTCTCATGTTCAGCAATGATGGAAATTAAATGAAACAGAAATGAATGGATACACTGTGATGTTAGATATAAGCCTTGGTAGACTATTGCCCTGGGAGTTTATGGAACGTCTGGCACTGGAAAACTTAAAACCAAGTTTAGCAATTATTTTTAATCTTATTCTGTGATTACTACCCTTTATCTTTTTGGCCAAGATTCAGTCACTCTCCACCTAACAGAAAGATGGCTCAAAGATGTTAAAGTTTATTTTCTTTGAAGTCAGTCCTTACTAGATGTTCTCAATGTGTCAGCTGAGAAGAATTTATCTGGCTTCATTTCAATATCTTGCTAAGATCATGGTAATTTTGAAAGGATAGGATAATGTTCTATATGGCATCCACCCAGCTTCCAACGGCAAGCTGGAGTTCCTGTATTCTTCTCAACACTAATTATCCAGTTACTCCTCCAGTCTCACAGTTCAGAGAAGACTGAAAACAGGCATATTCTTTCTGAAGCTTTCATGACTCTTCCTGGATCCTCTAACAGTGCTGCCATCACAAACAACTTCGGTAAAAAAAGTGATGGGCATTTAATGATTACTTGGTTTAGCTTTTAAAAGTGCTTTGAAGATGTGAAAGCTATTTAAAATTATGAATATTATAATAACTAAAAATAGTTATCAAAGGAAAGCCTTTTACTTGCCTGTGAGTTTCAGGAAATAAAGTGCCATGCATAGATGCTAATAAGCAGAGTTTCTAAAGGTCACTATCAGTCTTAAAGATTGAGCAAAGAGCTATGTCAGCTACATCTTTCTTCACATTTGAGATTGGCTGACTGCTCTGTTACCCTCAGGATGGGATTCCAGCAACCATGGATATGTGGGTTTTCTTGGTCAGTGTTATTTATATACTTTTGTGATTATGAGATGTTCTAGACTTTTGTAGTTATACTTGATATATAAACTTCCAGAGTTCTTTGCCTCAGTTCCAGCTGATTAAACACACTTTATAGAACACTTGAAAGTAATTGCAGTTGGAGCCAAGACTATAAGCAGCTCAATGTATTTGAATTTTATGGTTGTGGATTGTGTGCTGAAAACAAAACACTATTAATTAAAGTGATTAATTTGAGAATGTTAATTGAAGAATGATTGTCTTAGAATAAAGAATATGGCTTGAATTTAGTATCATGCTACTTGAGTTAAACATATATTCTACATTTAAATAAAATTATCTTGGAAGGAAGGGAAAGTAAAAGTAATTTCTGTTGATTGATCTAAATCTTGCAAAGTCCTTTGATACTAACATTTTGCTACTTGGTTTGTGAAATGTTTACTCTTTTCTTTCTCTAGAACCACTTCAGAAAATTCAGAGGCTCCAACAATGTATGTCTTACTTTGCTTCTTAGTAGATTCAGAAATGTAACATGCTCCTTTGCATAAACCACAATAATTATTTTACATTTATTTATAATACAAACACTGCATAATTTATCTGGGAAGGTTCCACTGTAGTTGATGTTGCAGAAGTGCATGAAGGAGAAATTCCTTCTTTGCAGAAATGCAATTATTTGCATGTAGCTTAGAATATTTCACTGGATATTTACTCAAATTAAAAAAAAAAAACAAACATTAAACTGCATAAAACATTTAAAACTGCTTTGCAGTGTTAGCTCCATAGTCATATATGTTGCTAATACAAATACTCTTTTATATGCAACTGCTGCTCTAAAGTCAGTGAAAGAGAGTGTGAGCTATGCAAAGAAAAAGAAACTGTTAAAGAGCATGTAAGCAATATGAATAAAAAGAAAGTTAAATCAAGAAGCTCTGCACATGCAGAGGTTTGTAACAGAAGGCATTAAGATGAATTGATGCAAAGTACTCTAAACCTGAGTGTCTGCAAAGATTGCTCTAATTTTAGAAAATGAATTTATTAAATTAATTCATTAATTAAATATCAATTTCACATGGTCTAAATTAAGAAAAGAGTACTTAAGCAGCCTGCAACTTCATGACTTAATTAAGACAGCTCTGCAACTTGTCATGGTTTAGTTGCCATGCTAATAGAAAAATACTCTAAAGAAGCAGGTAAACCTCATCAACTTTATCTGCTACCTTCTCCTTTTCTTATAATTACTCATAATCCTAGTATCCCTCTAGTGACAATTTGATTGTTCACATAGAGAAAAATAGAAAAGTGTAACTGTTTGTTTATTTAGCTTTTAAAATATTGGTACTTTTCTAGTTAAAGAAAACTTTTTTCTTTGCTAAATAAGATATATTAGGTTGAAGAAAAGGTTTTTCAAAGTTTTTTTACTACTAAAATGATTTTTGGACAGTAAAGAAACTCTACTTTATTATTATATCCATATTAGCAAAATAGCTAGTCTAGGGATATTAGTTTTTCAAAAGGCTCAGTGAATGTGGTAATCTAGTGAACTAAAGCATTACATTTCTTTTTTTAATAAATGTATACTTCTTTATACACACACATATATATAAATATATATTTAAAGAAAAAAAACAAAAAAAAAAAAAGACAATGTGAACTCACTATAGTTGCACCTGAAAAAAATACGGTATCTACAGAGATGAATCATTTAACTAATAAAATATGTTTTCAAATATCTTCTTGTGCCATTCTTATTGCAGGGTTGCCCCTTCATCAGACCAGGTGACCCCTCAGAAATTAGAAACTGATGTGGACGATCAAGCAAGGTAACACAAACAGTATAATCAAAACAATGTTTTCATAAGCATTGATTATTGGGATATTAAGTACTCAGTTTGCTTTATGTCTATATTTGATAGCTTTTTTGGACATGGTGTATGATTAATGCAGCATTTAAACAGTCCTAACCAATGGCCTAGAAGTCCAAACTCTGAGTTCCCTCTCACTGACTTGCTAGGTTATAGCGGTTTAATTTTTTAATCTTCCAGTCTGTCCAGCCCGCAGCCTAAAAAGCAGCATGTTTTTTAAGTTGCTGCAAATGTTTGGAAACAGAAAAATTGGGGTAGTATGGATTATACAGTGTATTTTCTTTGCTCTTCAGACATTATGGGAGAGGTAGTAACTATACTATGTATATAAAAACACCCCAACTCGTGCACTGTGGTGTAAGCATTTTGAATAGTGAAAATCCGATGTATACCCTTTGGAATGACAAAATTAGCATGTCTCAACAGATGGACTTGTTTTTGAGATACAAGTTAGATGGCATATCAACTAATCTTTGAAAGTCTGCAGAATACCATAAAAATTGTTGGTGGAAAAGACACACACTTTTTTTTTTCTTACATTTTTTAACTAAAATTTCAGCAAATTATGGACTGATAGAGATTTTATATTTTTCAATGCAGTCAGCAGTAACTGCCCCATCCCTAGAAGTATTACCGGCTGGGTTGGATGGGCTCTAAGCAACTTGGTCTAGTGGAAGATGCCCCTGCCCAAGGGAAGGATATTGGAATAGGATGATTTTTAAGTTTCCTTTCAATCCAAGGACATTCTGTGATTCTATAATTCTATAAACATGCAAAAAATTTTACTCTGTGACCTTGACCAGAGTAAAATGCCTGAATATGCAATTATAAAATGAATTAAATTAGAAGGAGATTTCTAGATATGCACTGAGAATTACAAGAGGTCATTTGCGGTTTTTATGTGGAAATATTAAATGGTGCAAACATTAAAATTAATTGAAATTAACTATCTTTATTTAATTTGATTAATAAAATTCAGTTTTATGAGATCTGAAGCTACAGTCGATACTATTTTGAATCCTGTTCCCCTCCCCCAAAATCCTAAAAATGTAAAACCAGTACAAAATGACTAAGAAAGCATCCCAAAGATGTCTGACAGTGTAATCCATATGAAAAGAAAATAAAACCCCAATCTTTCAGTGAAACATTTTCCTATCAACAAATACGGGTTATCTTAGAGAATTAAATACACCTAGTATTAACTAGGGAAGTCACAGCCAATCTTCACTGCTAAGGGCTTGTTAAGGTCTGACTTAATCCTCACCCTCAATCAGTTCACATTCATCATCCCCTGGTTGCTCTCATTACCATACCAAGCTCTGTATTCCTGTCCCTTCATTGGTGAAGAGCTGGAGGAATATTTTACTGGTCTACAAGTTTCTATGGCAACACTGCACTGCTATTTGTGTCAGTATATAAACTCTAAGTAGTCTGTAATCTTAGTGGGCAAAATTCAGCCCTCTCTACTGCTGCAATAATTCCTTTACATTTGGCTGGTGCTTCAGATGTCATCCATTTCCTGCTGATAGGTTAGCTTCACAAAACAACAGATTTTTGTTACATTTTTACTAGGCAAAAAAATGCATTAATTAGCTGGCAGCAAAATTGCCTTTTTTAAAGATGTCACATAAATACTAAATTTTTGGCAAAAATTGTTGTGTCACACAGGGCAAGTAAACAGTTACATGAAGAGTATATATAGTAATATCAATTTGTACTAGAATACTGTTTAAATTTACATCCTTTAGTTACCTATATTTTTACTTGGGTTAGAAAGATTTTCAAATCATGCTTTTAACAAACTGTTGTGTCACACAGGGCAAGTAAACAGTTACATGGAGAGTATATATAGTAATATCAATTTGTACTAGAATACTGTTTAAATTTACATCCTTTAGTTACCTATATTTTTATTTGGATTAGAAAGATTTTCAAATCATGCTTTTAACATCAGACTTAATTGATTAATTGTCTGTCATTCAGGATTCTGATAGGGATGTTAAAGAAATAAGGAATTAATTTCTATATAAAATAAGTGGAAAATGGCAATTGGCTTTCTAATGAACTGTTCAGTGATACAGGGAAAATCTTTCAGAAGAGATTTACCTGAAAAGGATGTCAGATACTCTCTTCTGGCTAAAATTGTAAAAAAAAAAAAGCAATTATTGCATTGTTTTTAAGGATGACAGACCTTAAAACACAGTGTGTGTATATATATTAAAATAAATAAATAAATATATATATATACACATTTCATATCTGAAGGCATGGATTTATGGACCTTCACCTGTTGGATATGATTAAGAGAATGGACATCTCATGTCTAGCTAGGGCATCTATAGATACTCTAGGCAGCATAAGTAGGCTAGGACACAGAGAAGCGATGATTACTGCCTAAAAATGTGCATATTTCAGAGCATAATGGGTCAAATCAGGTCTCTTGGTATCTCACAAATGCAGCAGGAGATGAGCAGTACACTGGATATGTACAGAGACATATTTCTGATTTCCTCAATGGGCCTGTTACATGTGGCTTACCAAGTCCTTTCTGTGCTTTTTTTCATATCAGAGAAGATGCAAGATTCTCACGCTGCCTTTTTCCTTTCCATGATTGTATTAACCATTAAATTCAGGTGTTTGAAAGCTGGCATTTTTTTAAAGAACAGTGTTCTGTAGAAAATCATGTTAAACCACTTCAGACATTCTGAGGGTGTTTAACATAGCTTTAGTCAGTCTTTCAATAATGTTACAGTTAGGATACAAAAAAAATTCAGTGTTTCTATAAAAAGACTTTTATAATGGGGTTCACATGTGTTGAACTACACATTGTTACAGAAAGTAATGGTGTTTGGCACAGTGAGCCACATTTACCAGGGCATACAAAGTTATTACCACCAAAGAATGCAGAATAATCAAAAGTTTATATTCCCGTAAGTTCATAAACTGTAGAACTAATTAATTTATCTTTTATTTTTCATAGATATATCAGAATTAATTCATGTTGGATGTACCTGAGGAAAAGCTTTGATGTGATAGTAACAGGGGCTATACAAGAGATTAGAGAGAGCTCTCACTCAGCTCTTAAAGCACCTGTAGTGAGATTGTCTGCTAGCAGGGAAAGACTATTAGTCTGTAGGGGCAAAGGGCATATTGCAGAAACCCTTATATAAAGATGTCTTTTTGGTATGCCAGATACAAAAGTTGTCTTGAAGAAAATATTTCAGCTATTTATTTGTAAGTGTGTGGGTGAAAGAGGCGATTTCTAGGGAACAGAAACAAGGGACTAGAATAAAATTTTCCGGCATAATTAAGAGAATCCTATATTCTTGCTCCTGTAAAAGTTTCTTCCCTAATGTACAGGATAACTCACTATTATTGCTCCTCTCAGGTAGTAGAGAATTCAGACAATGCTGTAAATCTGTGTGTACGATGCTCCTTTTAAAGGATATTCCTATTTTATCCAAGATGTGTTCTCAGTTCTTATTGCAATAGATTGTGAAAGAAGAACACATTAATGTGCTTAAACTAACTCTTGTTAGGACTCACATTGCTGTGTCTATCAAAAACTGGGAACTTTTAAAAGTAGAAAAAAGATAAGTTGCAGGGGTTCTATATAAAAAAAGAATAGTGAATTGTAATTGACTTGGAATTTTCCAAACCAATGGAATTAAAATCATGATGTCAGGTCTCCTAAATGAACATTTATTGACAAAACCTTTCTTGTTCTAGTGCTGCATAAAGCACAAAATTGAAAGAACATGTAGGTGCATTTTGAGACATTGGCTAATTATGTGTTCTCATTAGATTGCCATCCCTGGAAGAGTTCAAGGCCAGGTTGGATGGAGCTCTGAGCAACCTGGCCTAGTGAAATGCATCCCTGCCCATGGCACGGGGGTTGGAACTGGATGGTCTTTTAGGTCCAACCCAAACCATTCTGTGAATCTGTAAGATACACAATTCCAAAGAGCCATGAAAAATACTCAAAGGAATTATCTTAGGTTGGACTAAGGTTTAGATGGCCAAAATTTAAAGGCATGGCTCCTGCATGGCTTTTCCTTTGGGATGTCTTTTATTTGCTTTGACTTTTTAGCTAGACCATCTAGAGACCTCTAAAATGTTCTGGAGGACACCTGTGTTCCTCAAAAGTTGTTGGAAGCAAGGATACTGAATCAGAACTCATATAAGCACGCCCATAATTCACTAGCTTGCTTTTGCTACAATGACAATTGTTTCTTTATGGTAAAGAGAAGTCACTTTACGCTTTCTAAACTGTTTTTGATAATACAAATCAATACAATAATTTTTTTTTTCTCATTTTGGCAGAAGATTCTTCCAAGTGACAGGCTCCTTCTGTCTCTTGATTCTGATAGATATGGCATTCACTGTAACACTGGTTTGCAGCTTTTCTGCATGTTGATACAAATTATTCACTATTGCACAGCTTCTGTGAAGAGATCCAAGCCCCTTCTTCCAAAATGAAATTTTAATACAGTGTTCACAGGGTGATACATATCCTTCCAGAAAAATAGAATAAGTTGTCTTTTCCCAGTGATCTTTCCCAGTCTATCTCCTATAAAATGTTCTGATTAACAGCTTCCTCCTCTGTATATAACTCCAAAATCCTCTGGGCTAAGCATTACACTTGTTTTGACACATTATAAATTGGTCTTCACAGTTGACTGCAGTCATCTTCTGTTCCCTAACTCTCAGCTGTTATTGATGAAAGGTCTGAGTGAGGGCTTCTGGCACTGATTAGTGAGCATAGCAATGTGAAAGGAAATGCACCCTGCTCCAGGATAAATGCCAATCTTCCCTCAAAAAGTTCCTTTATTCATCCTCAGTTATACTTGACAAAAGCTGATGGACAAGGATTTACAGGGACAGTAAAGCAGCCATAACAGAGGATCAAAATTCAGCTAGGCCCATGATCCTAAACAGTCAGTGAGATGGCTGACTTGTTTAATATACTCTAGACCAGCTCTTTTATTTCAGCATTGGAAGGCTCACTTGGCAATTGGTTGTTTTTGTCTTCTCTATGCTGATATGACTAATTCAAAAATGTCCTCATGGTTTTAGCCAGATTTTCTCATTGTATTCTTTTTGTACCATGTCAGAAGAAGAAGCTGTTGACCAGAATGCTTTGTAGGTCAACAGGGAGAGATCACTGAAGAAGGGACATCAGATGCAACTTGTTTGGCATCACATTTAAACATAATATATATATATTTTATTATATCATATATTAGAAATAGGGAGGCATCTCAGTAGTTTTTATAATTCTGTTCAGGACTTTTAATCAGAAAACAGAGGCAGATCTATTTAAAATACTGTGCATGATTCCTTTAATAAAGTTGCCTCTGGATTGCTCATGATTATGTTGATGATGACAGAGTGACTAAATTCAATACCTCACTGAGTATCCCTGGATTTGACATCAAGTGCCGCAGTCGTTAAAGGCATTCCAACAAGTCTGAAATATTCATGGTCCTTTTGCTTTCTAGTCCATAGAATAACAATATTGATGCTATACCAACAGTGTGCCAACTGTTGGTGTAAGCAACAAAGATGGATTATAAAATTCTAGGCAATAAGGCAAGAATACCTTCAATAATTAGAGAACATTGGGAACTAAATAGAGGATTTTTACAAGTTAGGTAAGTATTCACTTACCTAATAAATAATGAGAGAGTCATGCACTCATACTCTGCTTCCAGATCCTTGAGGTTCAAGAACTCAGCTGGGATCTGTTTAAAATTTTGTTTTTCACTCCCACGTGTCTAATATCAATTTCACCTCAGCATTAAGGACAGTCTATTTGTATTGATGCTTTCTTCATTGCCTTCAGAATTTTCAAATACAAATATTATAATTTGATTTTCATTGCTTTCACTAAAGAATAACATCACTAAAACTTTTTTGTGTGATTCATGTCTCCTGATTGAAACTTTATCTTCATGTTTTCAAGATTAAAGAAGAAAACCCAAGAAACAGAAAGAACTGTGAGATGTGCTTGAATGTGTGGATCAGATTAATTTATGTTTTTATTTTTTGATGGTGATCTGACTTTCACCAGTTACACCAGAATTTCAGAACTGCTATCTGAAATAAGTGAGATTCACAAGCACAGGTCACAGAGCAGGACTGAAAAGTATTATATTATCTATCTCAAATGACCTGAGTTAGAAATCAAATGCAGACTGAAAAGCATAGCAAAATGTAAACAATTAAATTTCTCTTTTTGATACAGAGCATAAAAGGAAAAAAATCTCACTTTGCAATTATATATTACATAAATTTTTCTACTTTTAAAGAATGCTTACAGAAAATGTACATAGATCTTTTATACATTTAATCAAGGAAGGCATGAGATAGCTAGCATTAATAGAATCAGGTAATGCAAACCACACTTGTTCCATAAAGAAGGAATATTTGCTGGTATTGATATAGGCATCAGAGTTATTAAGCTTTATTTCTGTAGAGTTTGTCACATAAGCCTTATATAATTTCCCTTTCTGTTTGTGTCTAAGAGGCATAGGGATCCAAGATACGGCAGAGCAGGAGTCTCTGACTAAACTGAGCCATACAGTTTGCATGCGGTCTGCCTTGACAGCTTTTTTTAAGCCTACTTTACTTATGCTCTTTGCTAGTCTTTTATTCTGCTGGAGTGTCTTCATTAGTTGTCAGATTTCTAATCCCATTTTACACAAGCAGCTAGAGGGAAAATAGCAGAGAGCAGCAGTAAATTTCATGGCTAACACATCTATAGTATAAGGCTCACAGCAGCCCAGCTGCACTTGAGTTTTCCTATCCTTCAGGGCAGGGCTTTCTTTGGATTCACAGTGCTATTTTGTGCATTTTTCTGCAAAGATGTTGTTAAAGGCAGAATAGGATTTTTTTTTTCAGGAGGTGGTCACTGAGAAAAGCAAATGAATCAAGAGAATTGTCTTCCATACTTTAACAATAATGACAAGCATACCTAGGTCTTAATCCCAATCTTAATGTTTCTCTTTTATAATAAATTAATTTTTCTTCAGTACTTGAGAGCCTTTTGTACAATATGCAATACAAAATCTTCTGTACTGCCATTCCAAGTATTGTTATGTAGAATAAAAAATGAATATTAGTTATCCTGAATTAAGTGCTCCTAAAAACTTCCAGCCATGTCCTGAGTCTTTATTAAAATATTTCATCCAGTTAAATATGTGAGCAAACTATATTCTCCTCCTGGCAGGCTGTCTGACTTACCTCATCCTCATCCATTTCAAAAACACTCACCCTAGGCAGAATGTTCACAGGGATTTAATGGCTGTCTCAGAAAATACTATGCTTGGGGATGGCATCCTTTGGAATGACCTATGAAAAACGTCAACATCTATTACAAGCCACCTACCATATTTGAAAGATATTCCCCCTAGTTTGTCTAAACTGCTTTGTATAGACGTTTTATGCTGCTGTTTTCCATCATCATCTATGTTTTAAAAAGTTGTTGACAAATGTAAGAAGTATGAATTCAGTTCAGTCAGTCTTGGACACAAAAATTGCTTATATTTTCAGGTGCAAATTATATTTGCAACTGAAAGTCCTCCACAGCAACCTTTCACTGCCTCTGATACCCTGGTATTCAAGAAGCTTTTTTAATGTGTGAATATAGTTTAGTCTTTTTCTAATTTAGTACTTGCCCTCTCTTTTAGAAGTATTAAAAAAGATGTAAGTTATATTGCTGATTTTTAACACAGTAACAACTCTCAAATAAAACCTAACCTGAAATTCTGTTTATGTTCTATAGTGCAGATCTACTCTAATTTTTAATGTGAGGCTGGATTATGTTCTAGTATCACCACTGGTTGATAGTGCTTGTGTGCTAATGCTAAAATAAACGTAGCTTTTGCTAACATGGAGAGATTTAAAAAGTCAGCAAAAGTATGCCCTGAGCACAATCAGATAAATTCTGAGTTATACCCCATGTCCTACAGCTTGTTCTACCTTACATTTTGTCCTTTTTATAAATAACAGCTCTTAAATTTCAGTTGCTAATAACCTGAACTATGCTTGAACCAGTAGCTTGCAGTTGTGTATCCCACGACCTCTACTTTGCAATAAGCCAGCTGTCTCAAGGCAAAGAATTTGCAGGACATCGGTACTGGTTACTTGCTGCAGTCATGTCAAGATGTTTCCTGGTGCTGAAAGTTTGAGAAGTGTACCATAAATTAATAGAACTTCTTTTTCATAGGAGCCATAATAACTGAACAGGTCAGTCTGCTTGTATTTTTGTGTTGCAATCTGCAGCAGCAACTGTTTCTGTTCACTTATTAGGACCCTTCAGGGTTGATGTTCTATGAATTAGGCTGTAGATGACAGGGAGTGCATGTGTAGCCTCACCTAGATAGCAAGTAAAATCTTCCTTGCAAGCCAGTCAGTGCGCTGGCATATCCAAAGCACTGAAAAGAGCAGAATAATGTGTGAGGAAGTAACAAAATGCTGTTAGCTACAAAGTCATGATGATTTAAAGATTACAGAAGGGAACTAACTCATCTATCCTTCGAGTTGCACCAAGGATTAATGTGGGCTAGTACATACATTTCTGAAGGAATAAGTCTTAAATTATTGGAAATTTCTTTCCTCCATTATTTCCAAACAGTCAGTAGGCCAAGTTTGAACTATTTTAGATAAGTGTATTTTTTTTAAAAAAAAAACTCTGTGCAAAGTGAACAGAACAATTTAAGGTAAAGGAATGTGAAGTTATGTGGGAAGAGTGTTAAAATACATGTGAAAACTTAAAAAGAACATGTCTTAGAGCCAGAATCTTTCCTGGTCATCTGAAAGGAATTTCTTGCCCCGCTTTTGACAGAAAGTTACTACCTACTTCCCAGCATTCTAAAATACATTTCTATAGCATTATTAATGCGATTTTGTAGTATTTGATACAATAATACTGAGATATTTTAATATTTCTTGCAAAGATTAACACAGAAAGTTCTAGTATTTGGGCCTTGTTGTGGGAGCATATTTTTTCTGCATTATATTGGAATATTTTTATAGGAAGGCTTCTTCAATTAAAGTATCTAATTCTGAAAGAACTCACACAAATTATTAAAACTATTAAATTGAAAATCATAAAAAAGTGAATAGAATATTTTACATCTATACCATGAGTAAAAATTTCAAACATATCTGTATTACTGAGTTAAATCTCATTGGAAGCACATTGGGATTTGCCTCTGCAAATGCTTACATGCCTTTGACAATCGGACACAGGAGGCTGCAGACATAGAGGCCTGCAGGGCACAGCTTTGCTACTGTCACAGCTTTTCTATTGCTCCATGCTGGGAAAGGCAGCAGAAGTCAGCAGAAAGGTTACTGATAACTGTGCTGAGTAAACTGCACATAACCCTGTGATTGCAAGCAGAATGAACAGGAGCCTTAAATCTGCTTCCTGTGTTTTGGGTGAATATACAGTACTGAGGCTGACTTATATGGGCAGGTTGCACAGCACATAAAGATCATAATTGAGATTGCTGCAACTTCAAACCTTCAGCAGACTTTAGAGAAGACTTGAAGTGAATATTTAAAATACCTCTAAGAGCACTAAGACATGGAGGATGCAAGAGACAAGAATAATAATGCATATTTACTCAAGCCAGACATATGCACAGTTGAGTTTGGTTGGTTTTGTTTGGTTTTTTTTTTTAATAGAAGTTGCAAAAATATAAGTTAAGTAATGACCTGAGCTCTTATTTACACTTACTATAATTTTAGTGTTGCTACCTTCACATAGTGAGGAAGCAATTTGCCATCCAGTTCACCAAGGAAAGGATATTTTTGGATAACTGCAAGGCTTCAGTTTCTGAAGGACTACTCTGAAATGTGTTAAGTCTGTCAAAATATAAAGAGATTTTCCACAAGTATATAGTTTATTAATGACTGGTATGGAATTCTATTTAAATGGCAGTCAACTCTTCTTGCATTGAACTGTTTAATTCCTAAACAAATGGAGATCTTGAGAATCTTAGCACAGGCAGCCCCACATCTCACAAATATGAGCAAGAAGAAACCTGAAAATGCTACCTATATGTTGTTTCATGACAGAACAGGTCACAATGAAAAGTCAGTAAAGAAACATATGGAACATTGTTGTCTGCCAGGTTATATAACAGGTCCTATAGGAGGTCATATCATCAAAGGCATCATTCTTTCCCCATTGCTTTCTTTTGAGGAGTAAAATTATAATTTTTTTGTAGTGAGCTAACATTACTAGATGGTAGCTTTTTAGGTAAAGCTGCTGGAAAATTTCCAAGTAGACGAGTTTGCCTTTTGAAAATGCATTTTCACAGAAGTGTTTTATAGAAATGTTAACACCAGTGCAATACTTTGAAGGAAAATAAAGGCACTCAAAGCAACATTCCATGTTTTGCCATGATACTACAAAAAGTTTCATTCAAAAAGTGTAGAATACATTCATTTACATTTCTATTTTTTATAGTTTTCTTACATTAATATATGTTCAATTTTAGTATATTGAAAAAGGGAAAATAATTAACCAATAAGATGTAATTCAAGGAAGATTTTTTTTCCTTACATCAGGTAGTAATGATAAATGATAATAATGATAAATGTGGAAGTGCAAAGATCAGTGGATGTAACCAGATCTCGGCACCCCTCAGTTTAAATAGGACATTTCTTGTGAGAAGTGAGAGTTTACTTGGGAAGGAGCTTGTCTAGATAGCCTACCAAATAGACAAAAGGATTTTTTTTTATTTAGACGGAAAGACTTAGTCCATAATCACTTTTTAGGCAAGATATGATTCATACACATATTGGAAGTACTTGATTGATTGTAGTACTTGGTAAAGATTTTTTCTTATGTTTGAGGTCAGACAGTCTTCAAAGTTGTCCACAGTGCATGTTCAGCAGGAGTTATCTTTTTTAACAATAGCACTAGGTATAACTTTTTGTTTCCAAAACAAAAAAGAGTATCTGCATAATGTGGCTATGGTGGGCATATTGCTGTATCTATGAATACCTTTGAATTACTAAAATGATTGTTATCAGTTAAATTTTTTCTTCCATAAATAGTGTGTCTATTATAATATTTTTTAAAATGAGTATTTAATTTGACTAATTGACAGCTGGTTATATTAGTTGTGATTTGATCTGGGTTTTGTTCTGTCTCTAAAGGAGCCAAGACCTCAATAACCTCAGCAAAGTGAATTCAAGTTCTTTCACAAGTGACAAGGAGTAAGTGTTCAAAGTTCATCAGGCCCTGCTTTTCTAAGGCAGTGAGTAGTTTTCAACTATGAGAATATCAGGAAAGGTAATGTTGCTAACCTGTAAAATGTTTATAGATTAATAAGTAGTATTCCTTAATACAGAAAGATGAATACAGAAATAAGATTAATTCACTGGCATGTGCATTGTCAGCCAAACCAGTACTACCTATGGCAAGCTTCCATACAGGCCTTACATGTTTCCACAATTAAACTATCACTGAAATATTTTTTATATGGTTAGAGAAGGGACAGTAAGCAAAATATTGTAGAACTCAGGGATGATGTGTTGCCCAGCAAGGTATGGCAAAGCATTTCAATCAGCAAGTAAAGTCATCCATAAAGAAAGAAATCTTGAATTTTATTTTTTGAACAGTGTGTCAGTTCAATGAGTTTCAAGCCAAGTTTCTGGAGGTCTGCAAGCAGCCTTTCAGCACAGAGAAAGGGAGGAACTGGTGGGGTACTGTGCTAGTGAGAGCTGTGTAATTGTCACACTGAGCACAGATACTCTGCAGATAAATTTCAAGAACCATGTTCTAAACAGTAACAGCAGATAAATGTTGCCAACCTGTGATCATCTATTTTACAGTAGAAAATCTTATATGCATGCACACACAGGCATACGTACAGACATATATTTAACACTAAACTCTTGAGTTGGGCATTTTTTTTAATGTTAATTCACAGAGAATTTATTAGGATAGAGTCCAAGACTTTGAGACACTACTGAATTTTAGTAGTATCCAAAGTTTTAAGCCTATAATGAATCGAAGAGACCAAATTAGGAGATTCACAGAGCTAACTTGGCCTTCTGTTTTGCTCTTTACTTCTACCCAAAGAGAATCATGGGGGTTTTCTTACAGTATTTTCATAAGTCATTCCATTCTTGAATTCATCGAATCATTTTAAAATAGTAAAGAAAACAGAAGAAAACTTAGCCTCTAGTTCAACTGTATTTAGAAATAAAATAAAAAGTTTCCTTATGTGTAAAATATGTGAGTATTCAGATACTAACATTTTCAATATAAATACAGACATGATCAGTGCTTTGATTGTTAACCATGATGACACAAAGAGGTAATTTCTAGTCATTCCAGAGTGAAATTTTGGACATTTGGCTATATATTTAGGTGTTATCTTCAGAAGCTGAAGTTTCTTAATTTAAATGAAAATTCATTTTTGCAAATAGATTATGCAAACATGGATTAATCTACTTGGAATCTGTAAATAAATTCTACATTCTTTGAAAGTTCATGTTCCTTTTTCACTGTCTTGATGGGCAAAGGACAATCTTAAACTATGGAATCAATACAGCTTAAACAAGCATTTTTATTTTCTTGTATGTACTACATAATAATTTTTATAAATAAATAAATAGTACAGAACTTTCCCTTGCTAGGGGAAAATTACAAACATATTTTCTTCAAGAACATTAGTTTTTGCAAATTTTGAACACAAAATTAACTAAAAGTTTACTTTTTTTTTAATGTATGCATAGATATATTTCTTTCTTTTATGACACTTTATCCCTTCCTAGGTAGAGGGAATATCTTAACAGTTCTATATGGTTTTTTTTTTCAGAGGAAAAGACCTTTCAGATTTGACTGAAAAAAATACTGCTGATCAGAAAAATAAGAGGTAAGCCTGTCATAATCTGCCTCTTATATACTTATAAAAGGTTTATGGTGGATTGGATATTAGTATTAATAGGTTCTGTTCAGTAAAATTAGATTTTTATTTGTTTTCAAATGAGTACAACAGTGACCTTTCTTCAAACTTAATTTTTCAATGGGTAATTTTTTTTATTATAGAGCATTTAATATACAATATGAATGTAAAATTATATTTTATATACCTGACATATGTTAATACATGAAAATCATTGTATTAAATCAGCTTTTTAACAGTCAAGAGAGACTTGGAGTAGATAATGACAACAAAGCAAGGGACACACTTTGATAGCCATTTCCATAGCTCATGGTACTGATGCCTGAACTGAATGAAAGTCACTTCCCAAGTTCAAGCGACAGGGTCACAGTCAGTTTGGAAGATGTAGGCAGGACCTTCACTATTAGTGTGGCACCGTGATGTGACACAGTGGCCATGAGCTGAAACACAAGACATTCTGACTGGCTGTATGGACAGCTGTCCAGCACTGGAGCAGCTTGCTTGGAAAGGTTGTGCCATCTCTTTCCTTGAAGGTTGTCAAGATCCAGCTAGACAAATACTTGAGCAGCCTGGTCTGGCCTCAGTGCTGCCTCTGCCTTGAGCAGAAGGTTGGACCAGAGAGGTTGAAGTCCCTGAATTCCAGCCTGAATTATCCTACAATGCTATGGACTGGACATTTCTGAGCCATTTGTAATTCTTTTGCAATGTCACATTGGAAAGAAACTGAAAAATATTGAAGGCTGAAAAGATAACTTACTTGTTGTAGTCAGAAGTCTTACCTGGGAAATTCATACAGTTTTTTGTTCTTCTTCAACATAAATAATTTAGTCCATTTAATATGTTTAGATTAAAGAAAATCTATTAATTCTAAGGTCTTTCTCACTTTCAGAGATGAGGACATTGGGGATCACACTGAAGTAAAGACTGCTGATGACCAAAGTAAAAAGCGGTGAGAATCAATGCATAATTCCCTCTAAAGTTTATTGATCAAATATCAAGACTTGTAGCTGTTTAGTCGAACCAGAAAATATTAATTCCTATTTCAAGCAAACAGAATTTGCCCAGTGTAAGATATCTGTATTATTTCTAAAATGTACCTGATTAACCAAATATAACAATAAGCTGCATGTATTTTTATAAGCGATGACGCAAACCTATAATCTCTTGCGGAGAGTGAAAATGACTAGTGACAAAATTCTAAGTATTTTTGTGCTTATCTAAGTGTTTTGTGAATTCAGCTGCTGGCATCTCAAACAAATATAAGAAAACACATTCCTAGTATAAAAGCTTTATTGCTGCTAGATTTCATTATTTACAAAAGCTAGGATCCATTTTGGACAATTAAAGTGAGGTTGTAGTATGGTTTTAGGTGCCATTCTGATGATGTCTTTTTTGAGTCTTCATTTAGTTGTATATTCACACGAAGAGGGAGAATGTAGTTATCTGTATAGATAGGCAGTTTTGCTATTTTTAATAGAAAATATTTTTATCCCAGCAGTTCCACTCGACAGTCTGACCAAGGAAGCATATACTGAGTATCTCATTGAATGAGATTCTCTTTCAGCTCTGGCAGGGGCCTGCCCCATCAGGAGTTGGGCACAAAGGAGGTGCTGCTTCCTGCAGCCCGCTCTGCATATAAAGCACCAAAAGCACTGAGGGAGGGTCCTTCAGCAGAGCCTCTGTCCTTGGCAAGCTCACTGAAATAATCAAGCTGCAGCCCACACATCCAGAGTTAAGGCAGATACTGATCACGTTGTTCCAGAATATAACCTCTGGCAGAACCAAACAAGAGCAGCCTTTGTCTGAGCTGCTTTATAAAATCATCAGAAATGCTATTAGCACTTATTCCTGATATCCCATAATTTGTCTGACAAGATCTATTTTTATGTTTGTTTGCCTGTGGCAGGGGAAACTGCAGGAGAAAGTTTCTCTTGCTTGAATTGTAGTCCCGCTTTTTGAAACGAGTCTACGTGTCTGTTTAGTTGGTAATTTCTAATAAAAACATAACTGTAGTATATCCAAAAAAAAAAAAAATTTGGAACTAAAATACAGTAAGCCTAAGAATACAACATTATGTAATACTGACAAGAAAACATGGAATGCTATCAACGAGACATTATTGCCCAGCTGAAAACCTCAGTCAGCACTAGAGAAAACTAGAATTCAATTAAAGTTAGATGAAGCTTCCAATATGAATATATATGAATATATCAGCATAAAGGAGGACTAAAAATTATAGGTCAGTGACTGCATTATTTTTCACCAGCAATGATTTAACCAAAATAAGCTAAATTGCTTTTACTTACTTTTTCTAGTCCAAGCTTCTGCATTCATTATTGTAAGTGTAAATTAAAACTGCAGCTGAAAAAGATTTCTAAAAATTGCTTATTTTCATGTTGTGTCGTTTTCTTTTTTACTTTAGGATAATTGAGAAAGCATATGAAAATCCTCCAAGGGCTCCAAATAATCTCCCAGAAATAAATTACTCTAATGACAGTGAAAGAAAGACCAGGTACTGTGAAAAATTAATTAGGTAGTATCTAAATGCCTTTTCTTGAAAAAAAATTAATAAAATTCTTTTTTATGCAATAAGTTTCAGGAATGCTTAGAAAGCTCTCATTGGTCTCTGGAATCATGGCAGCCCCTTTCTAAATCTGCTTCCAGGATCTCAGTCCCAGAAGATCACAAATCCCAACTCTAGTGTACACAGTGAGGAGGACAAGACACACCCTGTGTAGCTCTAGAGATATAGCTGAAACATAACATTTAGGGGGTCAGCTAAGCCAGAATTCTTATCTAATCAATAGAGAAAAGGCATTTCCTGAATGCTTTTATTTCTTATGAACTTGTTTCTTTATGAGACTGTAAGAAAAACATTACAGTCTTCACTTAAAGTGCCTTTTTAACTTCCTAAACCCATATGGGATAAATCTGAACTCAGGTATCATCAACCCAATCACTGACACTGTGGCATGGGATTCTGACTTTTTGATCAAGACATTTTATTTTAAAAAGCCATTTCTGTTGCAATACTTATGCTCTAGCTGGATTCTACCTCTACAAACCCACATCTTGTAAATCTGAGTGAAAAATATGATGTAGGGATATTTAATAGAGCTAGATGTACACCAGGTCTATTGGTATCAGGAAATAATTGAAATAAAAGGAAATGTTATCTTCTTCTTCATGGTCAAAATTATTTTCACAAATATGACAACAAAAAGTAGTTCATGAATGAAAGACCTTTATGGATTAAGAAAAACCTCTCTTCAGTATCAATTTATACATCTATTTGGATTAAATATTTATGTAGGAAGGACTGTTTAAAGAAATACATTGTATTGCTGTACAAATGCAAACTGCCTGAGTCAGGATTATTGACTCAGCAAGGAGATGAGAAATCTATTGAGCCTTACTGACAGGAAAGTAAAGGTCACAATCTTTCCCATAATTCACTTTATGGGATTTATGGTCAATGTCCCCATCCTTAACCTTATGCACACCTGATGTTTGCTGTGGATATGAATGGGGACAGGATCTTTAATCCTTCATATTCCTACATCTGTGGTTGGAGCACAGTTGAAATCTGTGTACTCTGAAAATTCTGCGTGACCTTGAAGGGCAAACCCATAAACTGGCCGAGAATAAAAGCAAAGCCAAACAGCCTACAATTTAAGATTAAAATTGAATATTCAACAGAAAAATCAATTAGCTTTTTTCAGAATTTTGTGCACAAACAGGCTCTGAGTTATAATATTCTGCTTATCTTTGAAAGTTAAAATAGAGAACAGTAATAGAAGAACGACAGGGCAAAGAATCTGCCACAATACTACCTTACATTTGATACGCTTTATATACTCTCTACTTGAAGCTCTAATGCCATTTTAATTAATGAAAACTTATTAAATGAATGGTCTTTGTAGGTTATTCTTTCAGGTTTTATGCAATAGGTTCTACAGAGTATTTTTGTTGTGTAGTTTGCTGTATGAGCAAGTCAAGGAGTGACTGATGTGATCTGAAAGAAGGGACGTGATCAGGTGCACAATTCTCAGACTACTGGGACTCAGTTTTCAGTTGGTGTCTCATCAAGCTGTCAGACTATGCATTTATTTAAATGTTCTGAGTTTCCTTACACTTTCAGTTGACAAGGTTAGAAACTGATGCTTTGGAAATATTTTTGCTGTAGCTTCAGAGTTTTTATTTTATACACTCCAGTTGTAGTTTTCTACCTAAGCTGTGGTTGTATATATTTGTGTATTTCAACCATAATACAGTTAGTATAATCCAAAGGATGCTGTTCTCTACACTAGAACACTTGAGGAAAGTATTTTTCTCTATACATTATCTTACTTCCTGTAAGATAATGCTACTTTCAGGCATGCAGCATGTAAATACCTATATTATGTTGAGTGTCCAATGCACAGTACTCACTTTGCCCAAGATTAAATAAATAAATATAAATAAATAAATAAATAAATATATATATATATAAATAAATAAATATAAATAAATAAAACCGTTAAATATGAGTTCAATGGAAGATTTGGGAAAAAATAAGCTTAACAAAAATAACAAGCACAGGCTCATACTTTACAGGAGCAAAGAAATTATATTCCTTGCAACTTTAGAAACTTTAGTTAACTGTACTAGAAATACACTCCACCCTGTGACATATCTTATGCACATTCTTGGTCAAGAGAATTTCTCAGCCAGAGAAACTCATTCAAAAGGGGATCACTTAGCTTTAGTTTGCATTCCTACTTTGTAAGTTTACTTTCATCTCACCTGAAATGTAAATGGAACATTGGGTGTTCATTTGAGGAGATATTTCCTCTGTGGTGAGCAAACCCATTTTGATTAAATAACAAGACCATTGTTATGTTCTATGAAATATAAATAAAACATTTATCATTTCAGTTTATCAGTAGCTACAATTTAAATGCATTTCTGGTGTTGCACAGAAATCAAATAAGACATATGTACTTTACAAAATACAGGTATGTAGAAAAGAGTATCTGAGTTTCATAACACCTTACACATGTTATCAATCTGTTGTATTTCCTGGAAAAAAGCAACATTTGGTAAATACATATGATTATAAACAATTGCTCCTAACATTGCAGAACATTATTCAAGACTGAGATGAAACATTTTATAATTGCTATATACCTTAAGAATTTCTGGAGAATAGGATAAATAAATTAATTCAGAAGTCTTCAAAACACACATGGCAGACTACTACTTCAACTGTCACATACATGTTCATCCCTTCCACGGAAACAAAACTGACATTTAAGAAACTTGGACATGGAATTGTTAAAAATAGAAGATTTAACTTCCCTGATAATTAAATTCAGTATATTCCTTTTACTCTGATATAAGGAACAATACAGTTACTGTGGTGAACACAAATCATACACTGAAAAGCCTGTATTATAAAGACTAATTCTAGGGACATACTATAATTTTGTTTGGATGTTTGACAGCTTTTTGAGGACAAGTGAAAGAAGAAGAGGAAAATGAAAAAATGTTGTCTGTCACCATTTTCTGATATGTATCATTTAGGCTGAGATATCAGCACAGGAAACGAAATACCATTATGTAAATTTTGCTCAATGGGCTTGTGGATTTTATTTTGAAGTGCTGAAGGATCATTCAAAAATAGAACACAGTCTAAGGACACTATATTACAAATATTATTATATTACTAATTTACACTTATTATTTGATATATTATTCTTGATGGTTGTGAAAAAAAAACAGAAAAAGAACTCATCACCAAGTATGATTTTTTTACAAGCATGTTGTCTTAGTTTATTTTGCATATTATCATCGATGTAGTGAAGTCTTTAAAAAAATGTGGTACTGTTTAGTGATAGCTATGTACTCTCTGCTTCACAGCAAATCATCATTTGGTGCCTATGAAGAAAATATAACTGGAAATACTATCAAAACTGTTTATTCTACTTCTGATCGGTAAGAACACATTAATAACATTGTAGAGTACTAAAGGACACAGACATTTACATAAGCATTCAAGTCTTCAGACAAAAGAGAGCCCTGGAAGTCACCATCATGAGACAGCTTTTCATACAAAGGTCGCTTTCAGTGAGATCTTGCCATCAAATCATGACCACAGTTCAGCAGCCTAATATTATGTTAGGCTTGTCACAGCTGACATTTTAAAATATCTATAGAAACAAGAGCCAATGCCTTAAGTGACAAAGTTGGCTTTGTGATTCTGTAGGTTTCTATCTCAGGCAGCTGCTTACTCCGCAAAATTTCCTTCCTTTGTGAGAACAATAATGACCAAATTTATGTACAAGCATGGAGGAATGACAGTGCTGTTGAAAACTATCTTTTCACACTAGTAAGATATTCCCAAATATAAGCAGGATATTTGCTCAATCTGTAATAACTTACCTTATAGGGAAAAAGAAGTTAGAAGTGCCCATTATTTTTAATTCAATTTGGACAGCCCTACTACCTGGAAATACATAATCAGAAAAACTTGTATCCTTTCCAACAAAAGGATAAGGAACTCTGGGGATGATTAAATATTAGTACAGCAGTTTGTCACTGATAGGCAAGGAGCAAGAGCCATTGATTTTGTAATGCTAAAACAACACCAACAGTTGTATCTAGACAAAGTACAGAGTGATGTCACATAGGAGGGCAGCAAGAGCTGAGAAAATTTAAAAAAATACTGTTGTCATATTATTTTAAAATTTAAAAAAATATTATAGTAGACTGTTCTATACATGAATCTGCTATAACTGCTATCAAGGTATGAGTTCTGTCTGCAGTGCAGAAAGTCAAAAAGGTTTTTTAGGCACCTCTGTATCACAGAGAATTCTGTGAACCAGACTTGTCAAATTATGGCAGTTTGAATTCAACTACCAATTTACTTTTGAGATTAAAACATTAAAATCATTCCCTTCCACCATATCCCTGTTTATTATAAATGCTCCCAGACATTCAGCAGCTTAATTAAGTTCATCAGAGAAGACCATTCTTTCTACCAAGGTATTTTTGCTGCTTGACAATTAAGCTCAGCAATTTTCCCATCACAGGAGCACGTGCATGACACCTGTTAACTGGAATGGAGAGAATACACAAATGGCATTCTTCCATTATGGCTATTGTACATTATACAAATGTCTTTCCCATGCAGTGTGCTAACCTTATCAAGTTTTCTGCTTGAGATTTCAATAGCAGCTCTTTTTCTGACAACTGATGTTATATTATATACACAGGAGTATAATTGGAAAAGATATATGTACATACTGCAGGAAGCCCTTGGGCATAGATGCCAAAATGATCTTAGATGCCTTGCAAATTTGCTGTCATTCCACTTGCTTCAAGGTAAGAAGATTTCACCTGCTATCAAGAAAAAAAATTTGATTGAAATACCTGCATTATAGTACACGTATAATAAGAGATCATTTAGGCCTTAGGCCTTCTCCACCTGTGAGAATTTTTAAAAAGTCTTGAGACTGGAGGAGAAGATTAATGTAGGAAATAATAATCTCTCCCTCTCTTCCCTACACAATCCCTTCCTTTTTCTTTCTATCTCCGTCTCTCCTCTCTCTACTCTCCTCCTCGCCTCTCCTCCCTTGAAACCATAAGCAGGATGAAGGATGCAGCTGAATGTATTCTTAAAGTCCTTCATATTTATAAGCCTTCACTTCAAGTCTGATACAGTGAATTATATAAACTTACACTTTCTTCATGTTGTAAAATTTTATTCAGTTTTTATGAAGATTTTTTAGGTCTTAATTGACATGTAAAACAATTTAATTATTAAAAAGTAGGTATTTTTTTCTATTTCCATTAAGAATGAAAGCACAGAAGAAATTTCTCTTTTGTTTGTAATTTCAAACTGTAAGCCTCAGCCTAAAATTCACTTTTAAAGTTAGGGTATGCCTGGCAATGCTCAGTTCTACAGTCTGTTTTCTTTCTGTCTCATTTGTCTTATTTCTGCTTGCATCTACAAACAGAGTTTGTTGTTCTAACAAACAATGCTCAGCAAAGTCAGTAAAATATTAGAATAGCTCATATTTCTGCCCAGTCCTGTGCAGCTTTTACTTCTGCTTCTGAGAGCAGTTCTTGTCCCTATTTACTACTGGAAAGTAACACAAATCAGAATACAGCAGTAAGGTTGCACTTCACATGTATGAAGCTGCATGTGCTTTTTGTTTACTGTGGACTTTCTGAGCTCTCTTGAGTACCAGGTAAGTATTTTATCCCATGGGAACTACTATGTAATACATCCTCAATACTATCATTGCAAGTAAATATAAGTTCTGGTCTGCTTCCATTCCTTTTAGACAGATCAACCCACCTAAAGAAGAATGTGCTTTTCATTAGGATTATTAACATGTTGGTAGTGGCTGAATTATCTGTTAAATACTTACATTTATTTTTTAAACTATATTTTTTTGTTACTATCAAACGGGGACCTGTCTGGCCAGGAAGATTCAGCTTAGTTTTTGTATAACTACAAATCAATGAAAGCATTGGCAAAAAAATTAAACAATTGATGTAGGTCTGCGGTTCATGCTTGCAGTTATGTATTTAGCTAAGTAGTGCAACTTCTTATAATTAATATTAATTTAGCTCCTTACAAATACCCTGTATCCATTAGAGATTTGCATATAGCTGACAGCAGCACATCATCCTAATTTCCTTGTAAAGGTATCTACCAGAAGTACATTAATTAAATAATCCAAATTTTAGATTTTTTTTTCTCTGTATAAAAATGCTAGCTAATATTAGTTATCAGAGCTGTGAAGACATGGCCACCCTTTTGCTAATTTAAACAAAGAAATATAAAATCAGATTTAGATAAATAATAAAGTTATGTGGGTATCAAGATCCTAGTTTCTGCATCAAATTACCATGCTTCTTGATCTACTGTAGACTTTCCTTGTGATCTTAGTAAGTCAGCCTCTGTGTGTATCTGTGCATCTTCATATGTGAAACATGGGCAATTCTTCTCTATCTCAAAAAATGAGCTTTTTTGAGACATTTGTGAAAGTAGTGTCCAGATACTGCAAAAATGGGAAACATAGTTAAGATAAAGTGTCATAAAATATTTTGAAATAAGCAAGTCTAGATTCTTTGAGATCTACTCTGAGTTACATGATTATGTGTGATCATTCTCCCTTTATTCAGTGAAGAAGGAAAAGGATCTCAAAATGGTGATTCATCTTATTGTAGGATAAACCCCTAAGCTAAAACAGAGAAAGTGAAAGTACCCTTTGGAAATGTCTGGGGAAAGGACAGGGTTGTTGAGTATTATGAGTACCTAGGCAACTAGTCAAGATACTGCTATCTGATTTTTAAATATCTAAAAGTGACATAGTCAGATATATAATTTCTTGTTCTCCAAAACTACTCTTTCAGACTTCATTTTTTATATTGCAGTACTAGTAACTCCTATTCTGGTCTGGGGTTGATTGTTTCCTAAAGGAAAGCATGCTGGGTAAGAGTATTAGAGAAATGTTTCATTTTAATTTTTCTTCATTCTTTGACTTGTGTGTTGAAGTGTGAAGTATGTAAGAGACCTTTGGAAGATCTAAAAGCAGGAGACAGCATTTGGATTTACAAAAAAACTGTGCACTGTGAGCCTTGTTATTCCAAAGTTAAAGGTAAGGCAGAAGACATATAATACTGAAGGTGGGAAAAACCATTTTTTGTGAACTTCATTCAAAAAGACTTCAATATATGAAAGCACAGCTGTTGCTTTTGATCATTTCTTAAATGTACTTAAACGTGTACTTAAATATTTTCAAAACATCTACTTCAGCAAATCTGATTGCTTAGGATGATATCCAGCCCCAGGTTCTAGATATCCTCTGTCTGTGAGGGAGATCTTGGTCACACTGCAAGTTATCTCTTCAGGTCTCTCTATAGAGTTGTACCTGGCCAATCAATAGAGACACCTAGAGGGGAGCAGTGGCACCTTGCCCTGGAAGTGAGAATAAATTGCAAGGCCATCTGAGAATCAGATTGTCCTACTGAAACAAATAAGCCAGGATGCAGAGGTATTTTCACCTAGTGGAGTAATTGTGACCAGTAGAGAGAAGATACAAAATCTATGAAATCATAATGAAGATATTACATGTGGTTATGATTCTTACCTTTGTGAGGAGCAAAGTGAGTAAAAAAAAACATGCAAGGCAAGGACAAATGAACATTTTGTTTTATTAATTTTTCTAGAAGTTGCTAGATTTTAAGTCTTTCCTCTTTATGACAATTATTTCACAATACTATAAATTAGTACCTCTGTACCAAATTAAGACAAACAGAGATGTAGATGAAATATTTTGATAAGCTGCTTTTCAACTATGTAATTCTGAGATAAGATCATGTTAACTAAAATTATATTAAAAATTTGTTTTCTTAAAATACTTTTGTTATTAACTCATTGCAAAATCTGATGGGAATGGGGAATTTTGCAAATAATTAGATTAGAAATTTAATAAAGCATAGTCACAGTTATAAAACTGTAGCAAGACATACCAAGGATCTCTATATTAAGCACAATACATTGGCATGTCCTATTTCATCAAGTTACAAGACAGACAGACTTCAGTAGATGTTATAAAAGAAAAACAGAAATCTGAAGTTTCCTTGTAGAACACTTGGAGCATAATGCTTTGCTTGGCATCTCTGACCAATCTTTTCTCTTTTGCAGAAAAATGGATCTACTAATTTTGACATACAGAATGTATGATGAAGAAATTATTATTGTTTAGTTAACTATATTGGCCTGTTAATTCAAAACACTGGGAAATTATTCATTTTTACTGCTGGGAATTCTCTGAATGAAAACCTACTGCATCGTTATTAAAATAATTATTTTAATGAGAATTTAGATGCATTTTTATACACACATTGCAGGAAGCAAAACAGGATATGAGTCAATATATTTATCAGATCTGTGAAAACACTAAATTTTACATAAAATCAATGATAATTTATTGAAATTTTATGGATTCCAAGACATTCCTACATATTTGTTTTGAAAGGACTGTATTCTCTTTTCCTCTAATATAAAGACCTGTTTGCTTAATATAGCATAAATGGGATTTTCTCATCAAGATTAGCCATTTAGAAGTCAGTTATTCAGTTTAAACTACTGTTTTTCATGCAGAGGGAAGTGGGTTCATATTGCACCTTCAAGGGGAGACATAAAACTCCAGAGAAAGGTTCTTCCCAAATAACTTAAATGATAAGTTTGAGACAGAACAAATGATTTTTGGAAAATGCATCTACAACTGCAGAAGGAATCTGGACAAAAATTGCTAGAGGGTTTTAAGAACCCCACTCCATGTTTAATCACAATTTTTTAAGAAGTACATACTTAATATGAAATAACAAAATAATGAAATACCTATTTTGCATGACAGCATGTTGTTGTATTTATCTTTCCTACTTTTATTAAACTGACTATCAAAACACTTTGAATGGATTCATCTTGCCTAAATTTATACATCTACAGTGTAGATTTCTGTTTCTGAGTTACTTGATCTATTCTAGCTTATATAGAGAAGCAGACATTTGTAGGAAGCAATTCAATTGGTCAGATGGCAAAGATCTGTTTTACTGTGACATTAGCCAATGTACATCTTTACTTCTGTGGGTTGCAAAGCAACCTGGAATGAACAGCTCTAGATTTCTAGACATCTATGTCAGTTATACTCCTTCCTTTGAGACTACAATGAAACCTTTTTTTTTTCCTTTTGGAGAGAATATAAGTATTCAAACTGAAAGAAGAATTCATGTTTTGTTATAATATGTTGTCTAAAATAATCAATAGTTCAGTAGCTTACTGGTCAGAAAAAGTTATTGAACTACTAGTCTTTGTCATGAGATGCTTTAGCTTATGGTTTATTCAGAACTGATTTTTCTGCCTTACATCTCAGTTTAAATGGACTTCCAGGACATGACAAAGACAGAGCTAGTGTTTGAAGGCTGCTTGGACCTAGGCAAGAGCTTAAAAGCATACAAAGTATTAAAGCTGTAGGTTAATAATAGACTGGTGAGTGGCTGTCCCAGTCAAATTCTCTCTCCTTGACTGCACATTTCATAGAGGGGGCAGGAGGTATGGATGTCTGTAATTTAAACCACTGGTCCTGCAGCTGAGTAAGGATGTTGTCTGGTTTAAAGGATGTTCAGAAACATTATGCAATGGATACATGAGACAGCAGATATTTTGTTTTGTTAATTTTATTAATATCTTATGAATTCATATCAGTAACTCTAATAAAACTTTAGTTATTGATATTTTTTTCTGGTGTGTGTCTCTTGCTGATGATATGTCCTAGTTAAACTATAATTGTTAAAACTCTGTGCTTTACCAGCAAACAATGATTTGCACAATGGGGTTAAAAAAGTACTGGGAAAATTTTAACGTCACAAATTTGGTCCTGTTGAGAAACCAACACTTATTGCTAAAGCTCAGTTGCAATGGAAGATGTTAGACATTCATTTGAGCCAGCACATTAGAATCTAGGACTTCCTAGTGTTTGAGGGGGATGAGAGATTTTAGTTCACTCCCCTAGAGACCAGAAGCTCTGGATGAAAATATCTGCTATTTAAAAGCTTACTGACAGAGAAGTAATAAGAAACAATAAATAATTCTGTGCTCATTAAGCCATCCTCACTAAACAGCCCTGGTAATTTTGCCATGTGTTTTTTTTTGTTATTTTTTATTATATGTTGTAAGTTGGCTAAGAAGAAACACCAGGTTTATGATTTACCATATCTGGCAGAGCAATACTCATTAAGAAAAATCATATTAACATCTCAATACCAATGTATCAAAACTTAAGTGTTTTTTGTCCCTTTTGCATATCATTAGCCTGTGGTGTTTCATTTCCCTTTGACTAATCCTTCCATGAAACAATCCAAATGAAGAGTTTGCTGGCAGCTGTTTTAATGAACGTGTTATCTTCAATAATGCATTAAATGAGACTGAAAAGCTGTACTGAGAGATGATGTACTAAATTATGTGGGGGTTTGTGATTCATCAGGCCCATTTTTTCAGTGTGTAATGGATACTTTATTTTACAAAGCTGGGGCATTGCTCTACGGGGAGGGGAATCAAGCAATCAGAGGAAAGGAATGAAATAATGCATATAATGCATATTGATGCAGTTAAATATGTAGATTGCTTCAAAACTACTGATACTTAAAAGAACAAGGAATGTCATAAGAACATCTTTGCTGTGTTAATATATTCTGTTGTATCCCGTGTAGGTTCCCACAGAACACTCAGGCTTAGCAACCCTTTTATCAGTGCTTGATACAGAGGGATAAACATCTGTAACACTCTCCCCTCATCCTCTTCCTCTTGCAATAAAGATCTGTGTCGGTTTGACAGGACATACTCTCTGTTACTTCACAAAGCCTCCTTACCCAGGCTTGTGAAGAACATCAAATGGATCTCGCATTTATTCCACAGGTCACCTCTATTCCTTGCTTTTTCCTATAGGGATGTGTATAGTGTTGGGATGGCTTCAGATGTTCAGTTTATTTACTCAAAATGATAAGTCAGAACTCCACTACTCTGTTTACCTTCCTTGATACTTGATGTTTTAACATAATCTCATTGTTTAGAATGAAATGTACCCACTTTCTGGTTGGTTTTGCTCTCTGATCATATGTGAACACTGCTCATTGTAGGTACTCTATTACACCAGGAGGTGATTTCAGCTTTCAGACTAGTTGGTGCCAGACTACAAGGGAGAAATGCATCCTTTTCTTCCTTCTGCTGCACCACAATACCTCATTTCTCTTCACAGAAGCAGAGACATCCATCATTCCATAAAGACAAAGGATAAAGAGACTAAATACATAGGTAGGTTTGATGTGCTGATGTCTGAAATTGTTGACAAAAATAGCTTTGTTTCGCTGCTTAACTGATGCAGAACAACTGAGTTCTTAAACTGATAAGGTCCTTCTTTGACTTCAAAGGCCTCCTCTTCTGTTTTGTGCTTTGCCTGGTCTGAGCAACTCAACTCTAATACCATCAGCAAAACCAGGACTTAAAACATTCCTTGCACTTCAGAGAGAAGAATCGGCAGGTATTCTCAAATATGTTTGGCACAATCTGCTAAAATGAGACCCTCCTGAACACTTCAGTAACTACCACCTTTTAAAACCATGGAGATTATGTTCTCTGAACAGAGGAACAGGGCCCAGAAAATGGAGTGCCAAGTTCAATATCTCCCCCAACATACCTAAGCAGGCTGTGTAACACAGTGGAACAGCTGGGTGTGTGGAATAAACAAGATGTTCCTGGTAGTCTTTTTGCCACATTCCCTGCCCAGAGCAGGTTGGATCCTTATGGCCTATGTTCCACTGGATAGCCACACTGCTTATTCATTATATGCTTATTGATAACTCAGGAATGACTCCTGAACAAATAACACATTGTCTTGGGAGCAAAGACCAAATCCTGGAATTTCATCATCCCATCTAAATGGTCTAATTAAGAATGAAAAACAGTGTCAATGATTAGAGGTGTTGTCTACATTCAGATTTGGCTTGAGTAGGACAGTGAGAGAATGAAATTTTGGAGAGTTTCATCTGAAGACTATTAAAAATACATCTTTATATGATAATCTCTTCTAACCCTTAGTATTTTCTTTGCCTTTCCAGCCTCTTTTGGGCAGGAACTCTCTCCAGTTTGTGCAGTATCCAGCACAGCAGTGGCCTCTGGGTGGTACTGCTGCACCTGTTTAAATGACCCAAGAAAAATTGAGTTTACCTCCCTTTCCAAGAAAGCTGCTTGGAAATTGAATATTTTTTTCATGGGGTTTTTATAACTGTGTCAGTTATAAATTGACAGCTACCTCACTGTAGGCTATGCCAGGACTTAAAAGTGACTGGTTTGGTCCTGTTAGTCAATATCTGAATATAATCATGCCAAAAGCACTTGTCTGAGTCTTGACATTGCAATGCAATCATCAGACATCTTTTTAGGGAGCTTAGACAGCAATTGTGGTGAAAAGAATTGGCAGCCAACATTTAAAAACTACTTGCTCAGGAAAAAAAGAAGATACAATCAATTCTGGAAAGAAAGGACAAACTTCTTCTGACATCCAAGCCATTTTTGCAAATGTTTAAATACTAAAAGAAGCAGAAAAGGGAGAAAACATAATGAAAAAGATGAAAGCATTATGCAAATAAATAAATTAAAGAATTTTAATAGTACTATTGTTGTAAATAATCCTCCCATTGAAATTAATAGTTAACCTTGACTGTAAGATGAATATTACAGTAAACATAGGTCTGTCTTCATATCTTCTGGTTCCTCCAGGGAGTTTCCACTCGTGGAACTTTGAATTATAATATCCCTGTATGTAGTTAAAATCTTGGAATTAAGAATGAGAATCCAGCTAACCATATTTGTAGCACTTTAATTTCAAATAGCCAAATAGTTAAACAATATTTGGGAAATTTACAGAAATATGTGACTGATAATGTATTTGAACATTGTTTTTACCTGTTTTCACAATTGAGAATGCATTTGAGCATTGACTATCCATTTGCCCAAGTGACATATGTGAAAGTAACAGAAAAACCTTTTGAACGAAACACCAGTTTTCTCACAGCAAAATTCTGTCTGGGAGCGAGCATACCAGTTCTGACATGACTGACATCTGTGGAAAGCCGAAGGAGGAAAGCCAGGAAGCAGCAGTGTTTTTTTCTGCCTCTAGTGAGAGGACATCCCAGATACCTAGTCAGAGGAGGGCACATGATTTGACAACTGTGGTTTCTGGCTTTTAATTTGGAGATCACCAGGACTATTTGAAAACTCCCCTGCCTTCTTATTCACAATCAGAATCTCCTCAGTAGAAACACAAATAAAACAGAGAGTGAAGATAGCAGGGACTTTGCTTCTCATAATGAAATTGGAGCAAACACAAGGAAAAGATCTAGCTAGGAAGAATACACTCCTTTAGCAATACCACAATTCATACACCCTTAGTCAATCCAGTGAACTTACTCAAGGAATACTTTTGCTGTACTGCATTTCTTCTATTTCCAGATTGCCCCAGAAAGGGCTGATTTTAGACCAGCTCTCCCCCAGCCTTGGAAGTGTGTCCAGCACTGATTGCACATCTCCAACATGGACAAAAGGGGCCCAGAGGGAGTAAGATCGATAGATCCGTCACCACTTGTGATAGATCCATCACTACCCAGACCCAGGAGTTCTGGCATGGCAGGAGGAAGGGCAAGGGGTTTTATGCCAGTCTAGTGATGTTGCAGCAAAGATCTCAAGTACTTTGCAAGTTATACAGTTTATGGAACAGTGGGTCCAGAAAAAACGTTTGGGTGTAAGTTTTCTAACTGTACCTAAATTACCCTCTTGGTATCTCTGTCATTTTATTGTATCTTTTGTGATTCAGTGGGTTATAGATAGTGTAAGGACAAGCTTTTACAAGCAAGCTTTTATATACTGTTTTCACAGGCTTTTTCTCTATCCCATCTGACAGTAAAAAATAAATGATAAAAATAAATTACATGGGCTTTTCAGGATAGCCACCAGAGATTCTTGCTTGACCAAACTGAACTTAGATGAAAATTCAGGTACTTATTTTTTTAAACCATTCCCTAGCTGAAAAGCTAACACACCCACTTTGACACAGAAAAGCCTTTCAAGCAACAGCAAATTTTCCATATTCCTTTGACATGGTGCCACTCAGATATGCCTTCTCAAACACAATTACTGACTGAGGGTTTTTTGTATTATTTAATTCTTTTTCCTGCATACATCACATAACCAATAAAAAGCACATTGCTGTTTATTTTTTAAGATTATAATTAAATCACTTTGCAGCATCATAAAGTCTTGAGTCTGTTGGCCTACACTTACTAACATTTTGCAAACTGTAAAAATCACTTACCTATCCACATGATGGACTTGCTAACATGGATAGTAATTTTTTCCACTTTTTTGCAAAGTTGATTAATTTCTTTAAGCTCTTTCCCCAACTATATGCAAATAGACAAAAAGTAAAGATGACAGAAGATTAATAAAAAGAAAAAATATATAACCAGAATTAGATGATTCCGTATTCAACTGCCACTGTTCCCTGAAGATAAGTCAAGCTGACATCTGGAGTCCTGGCAGAAGGTGTGTCATGGATTTTTAGCCTCCTGAAGAGAAGCTGTATTTCTTTCATTATGATCTTTACATTCAAACAGTATTTCAAAAGCTTTGCTTTTAGATTATCAGCTCATTTATTAATGACCTTGAACACATCTCCCCCTCAACCTTCTCTTTCCCATTCATCAGTGGTAAACCAAATTATACTTTCCAATATACTTGTATATTGGAGACAATGTAAATATTCAAACTTCTTTGAAAGTCTAATTAGTCTTTGTTATCGATGAAGATCAGTAGAAATAAACCCATCGTGATTTGCAAGACTTAGCTTGATGCTTTCAGTTTATAATACACAGAAGGATGGGAGGGAGAGGGCTCTAAAGCATTTGAAAGTCAGAATGATTTGATAACAATCAAATAACAACCCCTTGAACAAGAGCTGTCATGGATAATTCTGTCTAGATGGATCTGCAAACTAGCAGACCCTAAGTTTAATTCACAGACAGTATCTTTAGATGCCATAAGCACTGCAGCATTCTGAGCTCACTGAAATGATGCAATTTTGGATGTGTTCTTATAGTAAATTCATTCTAATGGTGATTACAATGTACTTCAATTTAATATTAAGTAAATAAGGAAAAAGCCTGGAGGAACCATGGTAGTTCAGGAGAAGGAAACAGTATAAAAAAAAGAGAAAGTCAATTAGCATGAAATTAGCAACACCCAGGAAGTCAAAATGTTTGCAAGACACTGAGAATGAGGAATCCATGCTGTAACTTTAGGATAAAGTGTTTAATTGCTCAAATAATCCAGAGTAAATGCACTAATTTAACAATAACAAATTGCTAGGTTTAGGTAGTATCCATGTAAAACCTCCATGGCAGCTCAAGTGTGACATTGTTGAGCTTCTCACTAACATTTACCCTACCCGCTCAAAGCAGGCTTGGTGCCAAACGAATTGGAAGCATTAGCTGGGACATCAGCCTTGAAAAAAACATGAAAACTGCTCTGGGGAAACTACATTTCATTTAGTCTTATTTTTTTATCAAGCCAATTTGTACAAATTGGAATAAATGACAGAATAGAGAAGCTATGAATATATATGATACATTGGAGGAGAGTCTGCACAGATTTTTTAAAGCAGGACATGCTCATGAATATATGAGTGTTTCTGAAGAAGCCAATATGCTTTTGGTTAAGCTGATTTCTTTAACAGAGAACACTTGGCTTTATAAGAAAACAAGAAGTGAGACTAGAAAGAAAACAATGGATTAGAAAATTCCGTTTTCATTATGGAGTGAGACAGGAAACAATGGGAGGTTTGGACTGACTTCTGTGGGGATAAGGCTATATAAATTAGGGCTTGTCAGCTGGGAAGAGAAGTATCTAAATTTTATATAGTCATGAATGACAAAGAGGAGCTGAATAGAGAATGATTAATCATTCTGTCTTTCTCAGAAAACCAGAACTAAGGGGCACCCAATCAAATTACTAAGCAGCAGATTTAAAGTAGATAATAAGAAGTAGTTTTTCTAACAATACATTATTAAATTGCAGCTCTAATTGCCACAGGGGGTTGTAAAGCCCTAATGTTTAAATGGCTTAAAAATGGGTCTCAGCAAATGGAATATTATTACACATTGGCTGCTATGAAAACTAAATGATCCAGATGTCCTGATTCAATGACTTCTGAAAGAGGGAAAATATCCCTCAATATTTTTCTTGTTTCTGAGATATTTTCCTTACAAAGCTACTATCAGCCCTTGCTAAAGGCAGAATACTGGATAGGATGGGCTTCTGCTGGCATGATAGTGGCTCTATTTTTATAAAACTATTTTCACAGTAATTTTTCAGACTGGAACTGCATTTTAAAATAATCTCATGAGACTTGGAGTTTGCTGTCCATGCTCTGACCTTATTGTCACACATCTTTTGTATAGCCCAGACTGGATTACAGCAATTAATTCTTTACTGACTTGCCTGAAAGGCAGATCCAGCCTGCAGCTATTGCAGCATAAAGCAACAAGCTTATTACCAGAAATGAGCAGATGGGATTTGCGGACTTCCTGCTTCTTTGTTCTCTGCATCGATAGCCTATTAGTAACTACACTGATTCAGAAATTCCTACCATAGGATACTGTGTAAGTAGCATTCTATAGTAGATTTCTACTGATTTAGGGCATATAATTTCTCAAGTCCAAGAGTAACAGGTTTCATGGGCACATTAGGATGTTTGGGGTTGGTGTTAGACACATTTTATCAATGCCTTAAAAAAAGCATGGAACCATCAAGCCTTCAGTGTGGTTTGTAAAGTGCTGATAAAGTTCTGGGTTTATCAAAGTCAATATCTGTTGCTGGCATACTGAATGGAACTCATTAATAATTTATTAGTAATGTCAGTATTGGGAGGAGAGTAATTTATGTTTAAAAAACCAAACAATTAGGTTAACTATTTCAAAGACTAAGATGTTCAAATCATCTTTGCAGTATTCAAACTGATCAACCTGAAAACCACAGGACAGTGTATTTATCAACATACATTTTAGCTGCCAGCACCACTGTGTGAAGCTATGCTATAAGTGGAATTATGTGTTAGTGAAATTACAAGTACACTTAAAATAGAGCAACAAATACAACACAGTGAAATGCATTTTTACCCTTTACTAAATCCATGTGTACAGGAAATGCCTGAAAAAAACAGAGTCTTTCACACTGACTGTGAACATGGTAGCTGAAATATGCACAACTTCAAGTTGTTTTCTACCCATACTACTGGGTTTCTAACTTAAGAAGTCCCAGTCAAGAAGGAGCCAAGCTCTGGACCATTTTCTTAGTGATATGATGTCAATTATCAATGCATCTGTCTGAAAAAGATGTATTCGTACCCATGCTAGGGCATGACGCTAACTCCTATGTTTTTTCTCTTTGGCAACTGAGTTCTGAAATGAATGCCTGCAAGCAACATTTGTGTAGGTGGCACAAGCAGTGGAGGGCATTTGAAAATTGTCAACTGTTTATACTCATAACTGAGGACAAGCATTCCCTTGGTGACTCTTAAGATCCTCTGCTATGATGCTACATGCTCTATACTGTCTTCAAATGTGTCTCCTGATATATCTTCAAACTGGTGTCTGCATCAAGATATTTTTAGTGATGCAATAGTTAGACCATACTGTCATGTTCCTGTTCTGACAACTGAAATTTTCAGATACCCATTTACTGTTTTTTTTTGTTGGTCCACTAAAAGACTTTGCATCCTTGGCTCAAATTTTAAAAAAAAAAATCCTCCCTTTTGAATCTCTTTTGAGTATTTCATGGAATTATCAAAGTTGGAAGACACCTTCAAGGTCATCTAGTCCAACCATCAACCTGGCACCACTACAATCACCTCTGACCCATATCCCCAGCTGCCACATCCAGACACCACTCTGCTTCCAGAGACAGTGGTTCCACCACCCATGTAGGCAACTTATTGCAATGCCTAACTACTCTTTCAGTGAAGAAAATGTTATGATATATAACTGCATCTCTACTGCCTCGTTGCATCCTCCAGCACTGATATTATAATAAATATCTTCTTTGCTTTTTTTTTCATTGTAAACTAGTGATGTATAATAAACTCAATATTACATATGCTGCCAATTCATCTTTTTATATAATTTTGCAGTTTTACTGGATTAACAATGCACTTCTAAGAATTAAGGCTAGTACCATTATTAGTGATAACAAACTGAGAGATACATATTTTGCCTGGGACTAAATATATAGAAGCTCAATTCTCCTTTTCCTTGTGGGAATAAAGATTATAGCTATCCGTAGTCATGAAAACTGGATTCTGTTACTCATTCAAATAAAACATGACAGAATAGGAGCCAGTTGGTTTTTACACTCTCAACACTTTCCCCCTTCTTTGTTCCAAAGGGACAGAGAAGACACAACCAAACTTTTGGATTAAGTGCTATCTAGTTACATAGTAGTACACTGGGGGCTGTATTTACTCTCTTTCTCTTTACTCTCTTAGAAATTATATCATCTGGAAATCAATGCTTTGTGCTCCACTCTAGGTTCCTTTCTAGTCATAGGACTGGTTGTTATTATCTATACTGCAAGAGTGCTTGAAAGACTGACAAACAATAGTGAGGCTGTCCTGTGCACATGCAGAAGAAAGTTTCCGGATTATAAACAAAAGAGACAAGATTGTGACAGGCTGGATGATTTCAAAGTTGACTTATGCCCTGAACAGAGAGTCAATGTCTGTTCCTCTTCACACCAGAAACCTGAGACAGCAAGGAAGCGGGGTGAAGGCAGCAGTGGCTGACAGTGCTACTGCTCTGCCGAAGGCTGATGTTCAAGAACTGGATAGTGACTGACGAATAGCTATTTTTAGTGGGTAGCTGAGCAACTCACAACCCTTAGACTCAAAGAAACATTTAGGCTGACAAAGACATCAAAGATCACTGAGTCTATTAACCCAGCACTTCCAACTCCTCACTAAACCATTCCCGAGTGCCACATCTACACATCTTGTAAATACTTTCAGGATGGTGACTCAACCATTTCCCTGGGCACTCTTTTCTAATGCTTGATGACACTTTTGGTGAAGAAGTATTTTATAATATCTAATCTAAACGTGCCCTGACTTAATGAGATTTGTTCCTGATTTTGTATCAGAGCTGTAGGAGAATTAGGACTGTGACTCAGAAGGTTGTCCCCTAAAACTGTAGCCAGAGGAAATGAACTGAATGAGGATTGTGTGATGCCCGAGCTGCTTTGGGCAACACCGAATCTCTGCTCACCTCCTAGGTGACACAAGGGACACAAGCACTGGCTTCTAACAGTGCTGAGCAACGAAAGACAACGCAAAACCACTACCGTAAGTGAACATTATTCGTCCCTCTCCCTCTCAAAGATTTGCAAGCCACAAGCCCATCGATGTATTTGGATTGTGTTAAGAAAGACATTTCAATACGAGGGCATCTTTCACCTCAGGAGCTCTCCTATACGTAACCAATATACAGTTACGTAGTTGTCAACAATGCTCGGTTCAGTCTTTGCTTTACCACCACCGCAACTTCAAAACCGCGTCGCTTTCCTCGCTTTGCGCCTAAACTCCCAGAATCAGCATGTTTCAACCCTACAAACAGCGGCTTTTGGCTGAATTAGTTCCTTTCGAGCCCAACAAAGCCTCTATTTGTGATTCCTATTCCCCTCACACTCTCAATCTGCATAATTACAACCCTGACACCACCAGGCTCTAATTACGCGGCTCACGAGAGGCGCGGCGCCCTGGGCCGGCTCCAGCCCGCGGGCGAGGGGGGCGCAGTGGGGGGAAGGCGCTTTTCCTTAAACACGCGGGCTGCCCGCGGAGGTGTCGGTGCCGCCGCTCCGCGGGGCTGGATGGGGGCGCCGGGCGGCTCTTTGTTCCTGCCGAGTGCGTGTGCGCGGCGCTCGGGCTGCCGGGGTGGGAGGGGATCGCGCCCGCGCCGCCGTTAACGGGAGGCGCAGGAGCGGCGGAGCGGGGCCGGGCGGCACCGCGGCGCAGGGCCGGACCCCGGCGCTCCCGCCTCCCCCGGGGGCCGGGCGCTGCCCTCCGGCGGCGCGGCGGAGCAGGTGCCGGCGGCGGCGGCGGGCCGGCAGGATGGAGGCTGCCTTGCTGAAGCCGGCGATGATGGCGGAGGTGAAGGGGAGCGGCGCCGGCTCTGCCGTCAGCGCCGAGCTGGAGGTGAAGAAGCTGCAGGAGCTGGTGCGGAAGCTGGAGAAGCAGAACGAGCAGCTCCGGAGCCGCGCCGCCGCCGCCGCGGTGGCCACCGGCCCGCCCAGCCCGCACCTGCTGCTGGCCCCGCCGCCGGCCCCGGGCGGGCTGCGCCCCGCCAGCCCCCCCGCCGCGGGCGCGCCCAGCCCGGTGCCCGCGCTGCTGTGCCCGCCGGAGCCCCTCGCCTACTTCAAGCCCTCGCCTGGGCCGCCGGCCGCCGGCGGCGGCCAAGAAGGCGGCGGCGGTGCGGGGGCGGCGGCCACGGTGCTGGACGAGGTGGCGGTGCTGGAGCTGGAGGACGGCTGCGGAGAGGACGAGGATACATGGTACATACGGCTCGGCCCTGCCCGGCTCCGCGGCGCGGGTGTGCTCGCCGGCCGGGCCTCCCGCAGCGGGCTCCCGGCTCTGACTAGCATTAGCCCCCAAATCCACTTGATCTCCCCTCTGACGCTGAAATCTGCTCTATTTTTTTATTGCTATTGTTTCCCCCTTCTCTCCATCCCCCCGCTCCAAACCGTGCCGCCCTGCGGAGGGAAGGGCCCCGTGTCGGGACGCGGCTCCACCGCCCGGCTCGCCCGGGGCGTCGCGCCCTCCGTGGGGAGCGATCTCGTTTTCCGCCCCGAGGAATAGCGTTCAGATCTCAGCCTGGTTTCAGCCCCGTGTTTACATAAGGAATTAAAAATTGCGGGATTTCGTTCCGGGAAAGCCTTGATCTGAGCAGCGCTGCCTCCTCATCCTAAAATCTCTGTCAAATTGTCTCCCATCTTCAGGGATTTGGGAAGGCTTTTGTCTTTTAGACGTTGATCTAAATTGTGTATCTTACGCGCCCATGTAGCTCCAAAAGGCACGGCGGGGTGCTAGTAAATGTAATAAATCGGAAATGAATAGCGAATGGATAGAGCAAAAAATCAAATCGACCTGGACTTGTTAACCTGTGTAACCTGGAATGGTTACGCTCCCGTAAAAAGAAACGGAAGGGGAGACGGCAAGATAGAGATGCAAGTAGATCAGTAAAGCTAGTGCCTCAAAACCTGTTTCAGCAGCGTGGGCGAACATCACAGGGACAGTGCTGGAATACTGTCTTGGCTGTGTAACCATGTGGAATGTCATTGATCCTCAATTTGTTTTCAAGTGTCAACAGCAATATACATATCACCTTTATTTAAATAAGTTTTAGAGTATCTGTCTAAGCTTCCATGTAGCTCTCCTTTTCGTGAGGTTAGTTTTTGAATCAAGCTATAAGTTAATGTCAGATGAGAATAAATTGTAGTGTAAGGAAGCTGTGTTTGAATATCTTTAATTTTGGTTGAAAATAGAATGTTCAAAAATTAATCTAAATGTCAGGAATGTTTCTGATTATTGTTCATGGTATACAATACCGTGTTTCTGAAAATGGCTTTTGAGAATCGTGTACAAATTGTGTGGAATTTTTTGTCAGTGTTGCTTCATTGTGCGAGTAGTTGGTCTGCGCAGGGCTGGTTTGGGCTTGTCAGTCCAGACTTAAATCACATTTTATATTGGGTCTAACTTCTAGCTTTCCAGGCATTAAGGAATATCAAATTTATTTGATAATGGCTTCTTAAACAAAATGTTTTTCTTGTTTACGTTTTAAGATGGTTGTCAGTAGTTGTTGCATTACGTGACATAGTGAAATTTCCAATTTGATCTCCTTCCTGGGAGCAATCCTAGATTTGGGTGTCAGAACTTACCTTTATGTCACATATGTATGTGTCCACAGGCAGAATTTCATGACAGGGATTTGTTAACAAATCTATTGCACTAGGAGCGAGTTGTTTTAGTTGTTGAATGTTTTTAGTTCAAGGATGAATCTCAGTCATTGTCCATGAAAGGTCAGGCATGTGATGCCAGTTGCTTGGGGCTTTTTTGTAATCTCAGTCTTTAAAGCAAACTGCTACCTGGAAAGCCAAAGCCTGCAGTGTATATCCTAGTTCTTGATTAGTAATTTTAGGCCTTAAATACCTTTGGGGTTTTGTGTTTTGTTTGCTTTTTTTTTTTTTTTGTGTTTTTTTTTTTTTTGTTTGTTTGTTTTTTTTTAACTGCCGTTAAAAAATACCCCAAAACCAACCAGCCTTTTCAGACTACTTTGTAGTGTTCAGCTTTTTACTTGAAAGTCTGATCATCAGTCAGATTTTTAGCTTTTGAAGCACTTCTGCAGGTTAACAGGAAACCTGAAAGCTTTTCTTTGCTTTGCTTTTTGGTTTTCTCAGCATCATTTTTAAACGTGTGGTCAAGCACTGCAGGAAGTCTGGGGAAATGAGTCCTCTCCTCAGAGCAGTTCAATAGTTGATCTCTGCTGGGATTGCCAAGGGAGATGGCAATCGCAGTGAGGATATTTGTTCCTTGTCAACTGGATAGACAGTGCTGATTGACTTCAAAGGCAAAGAGCTCCATGGAGTGCACACTGCAGAAGGGGTGCTCTGCTGGGTCTTGGGTAGCTCTTGAGCCAAAACTATGAAGGTGAAAGGCTGCTACTACCTATTTTTTGTAATTAGTGACCCCATCAGTGACCCCTTGAGGGGCAAAATTCTGTTTAGTTTTTGGTCTTGCCTTTTACTCCCCCTTTGTACAGGCCAGATCCTTAAGGAGGGTGGGATGTTCTACTGGTGCCTTGAGAATCTGGCACTGGGTGTCTTTATGTCTTTAGCCTCATGTCTCAGAGGTGGTCAGGCCAGGTGTGTCAGAGTCTTGTCCAGCAGACAAGAATAATTTGCTCCCTGGAAGATAAGCACTCTCCCAGGTGAGTTGGCATCTGCTGTGCCTGCTAATCTGCCAGGGTGACAGCAGCAACCTAGATCTCAGCCTCAAGAATTCTCCCATGAAATCTGCTTTGAAACCTGGTTTCCTAATGTGCAATTGATCAGTTGCCAACTCCTGTCTGAGAAGAATGCACATACGCTACCTTTTTTTGCATATGTGCTTTTTTTTTCCTTTTCTGCTGGTGTTGAATGTTGAAAATAGATTTTCAGTGTTTCTCATCTAATGGTTTTCAATCATTACAAATATGACTTGAACAACACGTGGGTCATCCATGTGAAGATAAAAATCAGGTGCTGAAATTATATAAATCTCCAGTAAATATAAGTAGAGGGAAAAGCAAGAACACCTTTGGTGTTTGTACAGCACCTGATAGATTTGAACTTCAAGCAGTGCTAAAATTCAGACAATGGTAGTGATTAGATAGGAGATTTTAATGTGAAATCTACTTGAACTTTGGATGTGCCAGAGGTGTAGAGTTGATAATTTGCCACCTATTTTTCTGAGGAGGGAAGAAAGGAAACTGATGTAAACTCTTCTACTTCAGGATATATTTCTTTTTATTTGATACCCTCTTGCAGGGCTTTGGATGTTATAAATTATTAGTGATCTAATAGGAAAGTGAGCATACAGAAGCAAACTTTGCAGTATTGTGTATCTTGCTGATATTTCTGTGTGTTTTCGTTAAGGTTGTACGTCTTGCCTACCAAGACTCACACTCCTCAAGAGAAGTCACTGAGCCCTCTGCAGTGGTGCAGACGTGTTCTGGATCATCCAACTCCTGAGATTGAAGCTGCAAAACGTTCCCTATGCTTTAGATTGGAGCAAGGTAATCTTATTCTGTTATTTAGTTATTAGGAGGTTGGCATTTTTGGTCTGGTGTTTCACTCCTCTTTGGTGTTTTCACAATTTAGTAGGCTTCATACATGGCAGATGTGGAGTTTCTTTATATGTATGCAAGTCTTCCTTCATTACATAAATGCTGACAAATGATTGATTTTTTTCATTTCTGATCATGTAGTTTTTAAAGTATTTGCCTCCTTTGTTATCCATCTTTTCTCCTGCAAAACTTGTTGTTCTAACTTGTCAGTTTTCATCCAGGGCTTAAAACAGAGAACTTCCCGACAAAGAAATACTGATGCTAACTTTACTGTTGGTATATCTGTTGAGGTTTGAAAAAAGGTGCTTTTCATTTTTTGTAAAGTCAGAATTATCATGGGGCTATAAGTCTTTAAAGGCATATTTGTCAACATCTGAGGTAGTGTTAAAACTTTGCTAAGTATAGCACCCACCAAGAAGAGTTGTAACATGACTGTAGTGCTGTTTTGTTGGCCTCTTGGTGATCTCAGGTACTGGAATCCATCGGATGGCTGATCAGTGCTGGTGAACTTGTAGTTCTGTGTGCTCTGGCTTTTGTTTTAAATAAATATCAGACAGCACTTTTCTTGCTTTCTTACCATCTGGGGTCTCATTAATACTGTGTTAAGTGTTGTTGAAGAAGGTGATTAAGGGAGGAAGTTAAGGTTTATAACTCACTAGAAAAGAAGTAGAAAATGAAAAATACACGAACATGACAGAAGAAGGAATAAAGCTAATGACAGCATGAACATATGGCTGTATAAGTTAGCTGCAGCTGTCATTAAGAGAAATTGAGTATGCTCCTGTATGCTTTGGACGATATGGGTGGCTGTGGATAAGTCTTATCCAAAATCAAGCATTTAACTGAATCAGGCTCTGAAGGCTTTGTCTTCTGCATTGACTGTGAAAGATGCTACAATGGTTATTGATCTAGAAATACTTAGTTGAGACTATTTGCCTCAAGCTGTGGTTCCTATATTGGTAATCATCCCATCTAGTTTTAGGGTGGACTTTGGCTTGTTAACTGGGTATCTGGGTTCAGGTGTCTGTAGTGTGAGCTACATTGACTATCAATGGAAAATTTGTGTGTTGAGTCAGAGGAATCAGGGGAGCTGCTCAGGTGATAAGATTTAGGTGTTGACTGTAGAATGAATTTAGTAGCTCTCTTGAGTCCACTGACAGTAATGGGTGCTTGGTGCTCAACCCCACATGCTTACCTGAAGGTGCATCTGTGTGGTTTGGGCATCCAACAATAGAGTGCAGTCTGGTGTAGAAGCTCTGTTCAGATGGCTCCACATAGGTAACTAGTGCCCTTTGAGATGGCCTGTTACCTGGCTTTCTGTTCAGGACAGATGCAGACCTTCCTAAGGTCCTGCGCTTTTACTGTCCTTCAATGATCCCTTGCCCTCCCCAAGGGCCTCTCAGGTGGCCAGGCACACCTGAGTGTGGACAATTGAGTCAAGCCTGTAATGTCAGTGTAGAAACAAGTAAAAGGACTTCATGACCTATTTTTTCCCCTTAAAAGGATTTATTTAAATTGAATAGGCAATAAAAGTTTCAAATTAAAATCACTCTATGGTTATCAGTTCAGTCTCTCTCTCTGCAGAAGTCATAGCAAATGGCTGTGTTATGCTACCGAGTTATGTTGACAATAAGTTACTCTGATGCATATGTTCTGCTCGTGGTGATTGGCTCATGAATTTCCTGATCTCTGTAAAAAGTTTTGAGAAATTGTATGCCATAAATAAAACCTATTATGGGAGCAGTATGTTCAAGGAGTGAATAGACTTGTATTTATACTGCAGCAATTCTTTGGTAAAACTGCTTTAAGTAATAATTCAGTTAAGTCTTAATTAAGACTTGTATTTCTAAGTATATTCTTTTAGCACCTGTTCCTTTGTAAGTAATACATAATAAGCAAATGTCATCCTTCTTACTCTTAAATTTTTAAAGTTGATTTAACTATATTTATTTCTTAGTTTTTCAGCCAGATGTGAGACTTTTGTAAGAATCTAATAATTTGGTTTTTGAAGTTCAGCAAGCTTTCTGTAGCCTGATTTCCCCATGTTTTGTTTTGCAGGGCACTCAGTGAGTACATGTATAAATATGTACACATAATCCATCCTGATTTTATAAGTGACTCACTAAGTATTGTGTTCTTCCTTCTGGTACTAAAGTTTCAGACTTTGTAAAATTCTAACTTTGTACAAAGTTTCAAACTTTGTAAGTTAAATGGTATTTTCCCCTTTTAACCATATGCCCTGCAAGGGCATTTTCAAGGAATTTTGAAATCTACTTGTGCCTCTTCTGCTTGGCTCTGAATCAATGCTTAAGACTGAAGCACTTGAGAACTATTAAATGAGTAATCAGAAACATTTATAGTGTACTAACATGTGATTTCTGAAATGGCTTATAGGTAGCATTCGCTTAGTTCATGGGGCATTAGCCAAAAATTAAACCAGTTTAGTTGTTACAGCTCTTTAGACACCAGACTGCACATGGACATAAAAAACAATAAAAACTGAGTTTTGGCTGCAAAGTCAGCATATCTCATGCAGAGAGAAGAGCTGTGAGCCAAAGAAAAAAAACATTTTGCCAGTCTTATTTTTGAGGTGTAACTAATTCTGATTTTCTCCCTTAGATTTTTAATCCTGCCCTCATTTATTCCTGCTTCTGTGAATTTTCCTTACTGCATTGCATCCTGATTTTCATTAAAGTTTTCATTTGTTATTTGAACGATCCCAACATTAGAATATCTCATAACAAGGCTAAAAGTCTTGTGAGAGACTTCTGCCAAAGCACTCCGAGGCAGTGAAATAGTCTAACAGCTACTTGGTCTTTCAGGCCAGAAATTACTTGAATGGTGATACTTTCTTTTCAGTTTGCTGTGCTCACCAGCCTGTTTCTTTTCTAGTGAAAATGACTGTTTGAGTATTTCATGGTGGAAGTTAAGAATTGTATCTTAGCATAAATCCTTAAGGTTTATTATAAGCACAGAGGTGGTCTCCAGCAGGTGGTTCTTCTTTGAGCCACTCTGAGAACTTGGGCAAGCTTCTCAGCATTCCTCTGGTCTACCACTAAGTAGGTAAAGCTTTTATAATGTTTATAATGAACTAGGCTTATTACAAGCCCCGTTGCTGTGGATTAAGCATGCTAGCTTTAAGGAGGATGAAAGTTTAATGTAACCTCCTATGACAGGATTTTTGCTTGGAGTTGTGCCTTTTTTCCATGTACAATTACAGTGTTGAGGTAACGTTTGTTGTTTGTTTCAGTTGTTTTATCTCTGGAGGCTGGACTAGATCGCATCTTTCTTCTTACTCTTCATCAGTTATCTTTTGTCTGAAACCTTTCTGGTTTGTTATGCTCACAGCAGTTCTCTATATATTGTAGGGTCAGTTAGCTCACTGTTTGCATTTTAGTCCTGCTGGCTATTTTATTTTATTAGGTTAATTGAAGTGAACAGGGCCACTTCACAGTCTTAATGGTGTGGTAGAGCCCCTTCTGTGTTTCCTTAGCAGTAGTTGAATATGTTGGGACACGTATTAATTCAGTGAACAGAGAGATGTGACATGTAAACTTCTAGCTGATGCAGACAGGTATAACCCCTCTGAAACTGATGAGATGGTGGTGCCTGATACCCTGGCTGAAGATACCCTGCCTAACTTCACTTCTGAAAAAGCTCTGGAGCAGGCAGGTGGATAAACTGAAGGGCTTAAGAAGCTTAGCAAGGAGTCAGTCTGTAGGAGTTCAGCTTTTATGCAGGGACTCAAAGTGTAACTCATCAAATTCAGCCTTCCAGATAGGAAGCTCTTTATTGGGGAATATGAAATAGTGGCTAGATTCAGAATTTGGCTTAGATGAGTTCTTATTCAGAAATACCATTTCAGATGTTTAAGAGCAGTAGGTAGCTGAAATCTAGGTTTTGCAGTTGGCTGCAGTAGTTCATAGTTTAAAGAGGTAACCTCTGTTTTCTTTCTTAAATTATTACTGTTCTTCAAGATGGATGCTGTTATGTCATCTGTGGATGACAAGATACGTTGTGAAACAGATCCATTGCTTATGACTCCATGAGACAAATATTCACATTAGAGGAATTTAATTCGTTATTGTGCTGAATCCCAGTGTTACATATCAGTTAAGGTTGATACCCAAACATGCAATGTACCCATAAGAAAAACTGGGAGGAGACTAAATAAAATTATTTCTTTTGATAGTACTGTGTTCTTTTTACCTATTAATAAAAAACCAAAATCTGGTAGGTTACAGCTGGTTGGGCTCCAGGCAGAAGATTTTATCTGGATGTGTAACTTGTGGCTTATGCAGGAAGAGGCAGTGTTATCTCCCCTTATCCTAACTCTTCCACTTCCCATTGGTTTATAGTGAAATAATGAGTCTTTAAGATACGGAAACCACTGTTATAGGAAACTTTCATGCTGTAGTCTGTTTACACCAGAAACAAACAGAAAATTCCGTAGGGGAAAAAAAGTGAATAAAGGTTTTTTATCTTGTATGCTTGAAGTGGATCCCATGCTGAAGCAAGGGCAAGGGGGGATTTTTTTTTTTTTCTTCTAAAGTAGATTTTTTAGGTTTAATTTTATTTGCTGTCCATTGAGGATTCAGATATATATGTTGTGATACTCAACTGGATTAATAAAATTTCATGTAGCTTTCTTGCTCATATAAAATGCAGGTTAGTTCTAAGTAAAATGCTTTTGAGGCAGGAAGTAATAATGTGTAGAAGCTTATAGATGATTGTTGTTTCCATCATAAATAAAATGTTTAATGCTCTATAAAGAATAAAAAAGTTGTACGAAGTTTTGGTTTCTTTTTGTGTACAAAAGCGTATAAGATTGGACACTTATCTCTGCAGTTAATTGAAAGTTATCTCTTGCCTTTTTACTACACTCTTCAATATGATTTCTACTTTTTATTAAATTACAATATACATACTACTTAAGAGTTTAATTTCATATTTGGGGATTGATTATGTAAGTATAAGTATTTGCTTAGAATAGAGTTCTGGTTATCATTTTACTTGCAAGGGGAAGCTGAGTTCTGAAGTGTCTGTAAAGGTAGAGAGGTGGTGTTAGATCATGCCTCAGTTGAGAAGACACCAATCCCGTTTTAGAGTGTTTTTTTTGAATCCATGCTGACTACTCAGCTGGGATTATCATCTCATCATGAGGGTTAAACAGCTGGAAACACTGTTAAAATTCATGTGAGGATTTCAGTAGGTTTATTCTTATTTAAAATAATTTATAATCACAATGTAAGTTCAAAGCCTGTAATGCAGTGTGGGTCTGAAAGCAATAGAAGTAACATCAACACTGCTTTATGCTAAAAGTACAGGCACATTTAGTGTTACCTAGTGGAGTACTAATTCCTGGGTTGGCTTCTGAAGCGTGCAGCTATTTTCCTATATAAAAATTAAAAAGAAACCTAGATTTTAATAATTGAGGACATTTGGAAGCCTATCCTCTGGAGATACTTTTTCTATTGAAATAAGGATCTTTTCAAAACTGGACTGTTCTGGATGCTGTCATTTCATTATTGCTTCTGATAGTCTTAAGTATTTTATGCACTGTTTGTTAGTCCCCAGATTATTGTTGCAGCTTTTGTCTTTCATGTTGTCTTTCTTTCAGAGTCTGTTTTTTTTTTTTCATGTCTTCAGAAGAGAGCTTTCAGAAAGCAGACAAGTGTGATAGAAGTAGCACTGCTTCTTTACTAAAAGGTTTATTTCTGTATTTTCACTTTGGCTGTTTGTTCAACCTAGCCAACCCTGTGTGCCCCTCTAATGCGGAGGGGGGCATTGCACTTCTTGCAGTGTGACTTGGAACAGGTCTCCTACTATTTGGAAAGAAAGCTTCTTTGTAGTCACTTGTCTTTTCCCATTAGGTAGTACGAAGTACCAGTGTTGATTTTGCTGCTTGCCCTGTATTAATTAAGGGTGAGGAGACTTGTACCTTGAAGTGCACAATTCTAAAATGGTTACTCGGAGCATTAGAGGTGGATAACTTATAAGATATCCTCATGCAATCAGATAAATTCCTCTTTAAACGTTGATTGTGTCCTCTGCTGCATAGGAGATTAGTTGCTCTTTCTTAGTTTTGTCTGTAGATGATGAAGGACAGATTGTTTCTGAGTTAAAGTACAGTAAGGATTTGTAGGATCTCTTTTTGATACTGAATGGTACACATAATTTCACTGAAACTTAAGTAATTTAAGCTAGATACTTGGGAGAAACTGTCTATCCACTGATGCTGAAGAAGCCAAAGGACAGTCCAGCCAGCTGTTCTTAAGCTGGCTGGACTGTTGGGTAAACTGAGTCTGGATATAGTAATTTCTCTCCACTAATTAGAAAAAACTCTTGGAGTACTTAGCATCAGAAGGATTTGGATTTTTAACAAGTTTTGAATACCTTCTGTATTTTGCAAAAGGCCCTGGTGCCTTTCATGAAGAGATAGTTTCTCATGGTCTCCTATTTCTTCAATCACAGCACTTACAACCTGTTTGTAATATTTGTTTAGAAGCTAAGTTCATCCTCCAAAATGAGGACGCAGGATGCTTGTGGATTTTTTGTTTTCACATTCCAGTGGCTATCTGTATCTTATATCTCAATGTGGCAGAAAAGTTTTGTTCCACATTCCAATCACTGGTGAAATGGTGTAAATTCTATTGTTTTGTCTGCTAGTCTTAAGTTAGATACATGGGATATTGCTTTGTGTTGTATCTGTATCGCAGAGGAACATGCATGTGCTTGAATCTTCCTTGGACATGTATTTTATATCTCAATTTCCATCTCCAGACATAGAGCTGTTCCTCTTGTGTCTGGCTGTAAGGACCTTGTTGTTGGGTCTCAGGTATTTATGTGAATTCATAGAATATGTAATGGTCCAGGTTTGTTCCACGTACTTTTAGGTTTGTGTCTAGTAAATAAATAGTTTAAGGTTCAGTCGTTTTGACTGTGATCCATTGATCTTAGCAAGAGTGCCAAGCATAATCTGGCACTCTTATATCCTTGAGGTATCTAGGTGGGCAGATGGATATAATACAGGATCTGCACAACAGCCTTACTGAACTGGAGCACCTAAATGTCATTACATTCTGGATTTAGATGACTGAATCATGCCCTTGCTGTTTTATGCTGAAGGATTGGTTTTGCTTCAGACTGTAGGTGTTAAAATGAGGCTGTCTACAAGTAGGCTCTTCTGTGTGTATGTATGCATTTTTTTGTCTTTTCTGTTGAGAATTGCTTTTTACATATAAGAAAATACAATATGCACTTTATATTGGTGCTGTCATTTCATGGAAAAATTACCAGCACACAAGAAAGTAAGTGCAAGATCACTCATGTGGTGAAAGTATGCCACTGCAAGTTGACTTTAAGTAGTATTAGCTGCTTGCCACTTCATGTAAAATCACTTGAAACTTATGTAAAGATTTGTGTCAGTATTTAAAGTGAGCTCTTAGGGCTAGGGATTCTAATTTTTTTTATTCTTTAGGAGTGGCTCATATAATGTAATTCCAATTTCATTTGGCTCAAGGTCCTACCCCAATGTAGACTTAATAAAAAAGTAGGATTGAGTAGTAGGTCTTTAGAATTTGTGTCTGACTGATACCACATATTTTTATTTTTTAAAATTATTACTTTATTTATTATACTTGATGTATTTGTGATTTGTCTTCAGGCAATTTTTTCTTCATAACATGTTTGACGTTCTTGCAGGGCAGGGTTTCGTGGCCTGCAGTTATGTGGGTAATAGCAACTGAGTCATCTATTGTGTTGTTGCCTTCAGGTCTAGAGGAGTTGGCTCAGCATCCTAACATCCTGATGTCCTTCTTCCTAAAAGTCCACCATGTCCTTCAAGCAGCTCTGTGAAATGCTAGCAAACCTTCTCCATGTTCTTTGTTACTCCTTCCTAACCCATAGGAAAGACAGGATATAGAGTGATGTGCAGGCCAGTGTGAAACAGGACAGGGTGGAGTGGTAGAATCTCGGCTTCAGCGTGTTCCTCCATAGTGTCATCAGTTTTCTATTTTGTCATTTCTGCTTCATGAATTGTAGTTGTAGAGCCAGTATTCAGACTGCCTCGTGGTTGTTTCTTAATGTCTTTTGAAGTGCTGAGTATTAAATACCTCACTATAATCACAATTTGATCTTTATTTGTAATGCAAAAAAATAATCTCAATTTGTAAGTAGGCATATATGTTCTTCTTGTGGTGGACATAGTCCAAAAAATATTTTATCTGTTTCTGGTTTATGTGGATGCTGATAAGTCTCTGATAATTATTTGGAAGAAATAAAATGTTTCTTTATAGAGAAGCTTGAAGGAGCAGCTCAAATTATATTGTCCAAACCCATTTCTGTTTATTGTGGATGTGATGGGTTCTGGTGATGGAAACACTTAAAAGATGCTGCAGAGTACCTTTTATCCTGAGCAGTAACACAGGGGAAGAAGGATGCTGCAGCAGTGTAATAGTTGTACTGATGATGCTTCTGCAATTTGTATGCTTCTGACTCCTGTCAGTGTGCCATTCTCATGCTTTCCCTGTTGTATTGCTCTTGTGTGATATATTCCTCTCTCTTCTGCCAGCTTATACCTGTGTTGCTTGTTAGTGAGGAGCAAAGAATGCCTCTTTGTTAAATGCTTGGATAGTTCTTGGTGCAGTGTACATCTGGAAGGTACTCGCAAGGCAAAGTTTATTTAAGGAGTCTCCCTTGAGATACCTGAAATCACCCCAGGGAACCTTAAATGTAGGAATATGCTCCGAGTTAGTGTTAGGAGACATTGATCTTTCTCAAGGGAATCTGAAGAGGCTGGTCTGCTTAGCTTAAAAACCGTTGCAGAAGCCCTAACTCACATGGACAGTAATGGTAATGTTATCTTTATCAAACGTCTATATGTCACTTTACCTATTTTCCTGGTAACAATATTTGGTTAGTGCTTCTTAATTTGACTCAAGGTTGGTGTTGAATCTTAATTCTGTGTGAGGATACATATTCTGAATATGTTATTATATTTAATAGTCAGTTAAACTTCTGTTAGAACTTTCCTTAATTATAAACTTTCATGAATGTTTTCCCGTATGGTATTTTAGAAGTATGAAAAATCTGTTTCACAGTAGCTTTTATTTTTTAAGTATTTTGTATATTTTCTCTGCTTTTGGTAATAGTGTTAACAGTTTCCCATGATAATCACATAACTGTGACACCTGCTATATTTATCCAAAAGCCACAGGGTTCCTGGAGGGTAAGTGCTGCTTTTGACCTCGATTTGAGCCTAAGATTTAGCTTTTTCAGTCTGCCTCAGTATAGGCAGCAGATATACTTGAACAAAGAAGAAGTGAGTGTAGCATCTTGGAATGATATTGAAGTCAGAAACTGTAAATTGAGCTGTCTGGCAAAAGCCTCCTGCCAGAAATTTAACCTGTGAATACAGATGGCAAGTAGATATGGTTTTAGGGGGAGCTGTAGTGTTTGTATGGGTGTTGCTGGGATGCAGAGGAATTTCAGGACTAAACCGTAGTGATAGGAAAAGTTCAATTTAGGGTTAATCCTGGACTAATAGGACTAATTTTATCTTTTCTGTGTTTTTGTCTATCATAAATGATCAAGAGAATTTTATCCCAATAGACACATATATTTGAATTCTACCTGGTATGTAATCAAGATCCTCTACTGTTATGAGAAGAATGGGAAATTGTCCTTCTATGTGTCTGTTTTTAACAATGGATCCCTCACCCTTTATGCTTCTCTGTTTTGCCAATGGTATTGCAACAAAGAAAAAAAGAATTATGTAAGCTACCAGAAAATTTAAATTTAGGAAATGTAATTACATATTTTTAACTGTATTTTTCCTCCAGCAGCTTGTTCAGAGAAAAAATATACCTTTGATTCAAATTCTTGCTATCATGTCTGTTTAGCAGTATAGTACATGTCCACTTAGGAGGAGTATATCCTGTGTGGCATGTGTAGATGAAATTCTCTTTTATTAATTGGAGTTACTGTCTCTAAGAGTCCACTAAGAAGTTCATAATAGCATTTTTTTATACTAGTGCAATGTATACACTAAATGAATAGTACATTTTCAGCATGAGAGTACCTTGTGTAGTAGCTGAGCTCTGATCTGCAACGGGAGTTAACTAATGCCTGTTCTTTATATCACACAGAGAAACCTTGCTCCTTATCCTAGAGGAACCCTATAAGAGTGGACTTACAGAGTGAAAGGGCAGAGGCACCCTTCATCTTCGTTCATTTTGTCAATAGCAGTCAAGCTCTTCTTGAAATATATTCAATGTTTTTTAAAAATAAAATTTTTTATACTGTGATTAAATGCTTGTCCTGATTATTACATAGTGGTGATTTGATCTTAATTTGTTTTTCTGCAATGGTACTGTCACTTATTGTCTTCTTCTATCATGTATTCAACTTCAAAGACCAAAGCTGCAGAAAGGGGAATCTGTCCAGTAGAGTTCTCTGGGATTGCTGTGATTGCAGTGACTCGGCACCAACCAATACAATGAATTGAAATTTCAAAGCAGATATTATTTTCTAAGGACTGAGAACATTTCAAAAAGACTGGATGAATTGCTGTCAGGGAGGTTTTAAATCTGCTCTTGGCTGACTGAACTTGAGATGTCTAGCATAAGATTTAAAAAAGTGGGGAGATTTATTTCTGTACCAAAAAAAAAAGCCTGATTAGGCTAACTGGTCTTGAAAACAGGCCTTCCTTCTCAGGCTGACATTAAGAAAATACTGTAAGACTCAGAATTTTTTTGGCTATGTAGAAAGTAGCTTGCTGATGAGAGAAAAGCTCATGTTTTTAAGTAGCCTTGAAGGGTACAGGGCATATCCAGGCACACAGAAGACCTCACATGTTCTTGTTGTATTACCAAAACAGAAGTACCTAACATGAGACTGATCCTGTCAGTGCACACAGCCTGTGTACACCCTGCAGAACATGCCAGACAGCCTAGCTCTAATATATCTGCACAGTGCAGTGCTGCATGGATAATACACGTTGGTATAGCTGTCACTGGGATGCAGTGTGAGTGAAGGTCTTGATGGCACTCATATTTTGGCTTTCAGATTTCTAGTTACCGTATCTATCTCTCTCTGTGTGTTAAACGTTGTTAAACATGCTGTAAGTGCTTTCAAGATAAGGTTCATACTACTTTATTTAAGCTATCTTAAACTTCAGGCTTGAAATCAGTTACTAGCTGAAAAAAAGCAGCATCTTCAGAGCATGAGATCTGTCTTCCTCCAGTGACAGAGAGTAGCATCATTGGTTAGGAAGGACTGGAGGTCACATTTGGATGTTGTACACTAGTTGAGATGAATACAGATAACAGTTTCTTAAAGATGGAAGATATGCTGCATTTTCCCAAATGTTCTTCTACTTCACCTCTGTGACTGAAATTCAGGTTGGCTTCCATACTGTAACTCTCGTAAGAATTTTAATCATCAAGCAAAATTAATTTCCGACTTTTACTTACCCTATGGTATACTGGATTGAAATCTTTTGAAAACAGGTTTTCTACAACTTAGGACTAACCTGAGGCAGGAATCGAGTGTCTCCAAATTTTTATTCAAAGGAAGGTAACTAAATAAATAAACTCTGGAGTTTGATGCCCTATGTTTAGAGATTTTACTACAGAGGGACTTTGCAAGACTTGCCTAGACACCATGGGATTATTCTGACTCATATAACAGGGCTACATGTGGCTTGCCATTTGCACAAGTGTTGGGAAGGTCAAGTGTGTGCTAAAGATGTGAATACAGTATAATTTTGTTCAAGAATGTGAAAATATGTATATCCATGACTTGCTTTGGCCAAAGTCCCTGGTACGTATGTATGGACATTTGTTCTGGGAAGTTTTCCTTGTATTGATACAGGCTGTCTAGTTCACATCAATGTTTGTAGTGTTTTATAAAGAACAACTGCTCAGTGGTGCAAAAGTAATTTTCAGATATTTTCCGCTGTATTGGCAAAATGCCTCTTCACCAAGAAGCTTACTTGGTTTTAATATTAAGGAATCCAAAACAATTGAGAGGGTATGTGGAGTAGACTGGTTAGGGGAAGAAACTATCTTCTAGCTGCGAGGCAGATGCCCAAGAAAAGCAGCATTGTCATAAGTAGTAGTAGAGTGAGTTCACTGCCAGAGAACTATCCAAAAATGAATTTACCAGCTTCACCTGCAACTGAAAAAATTGTCATTACAGTCGCCATGGCACGTATAAAGGTGGATGAAGCCCTCTGAATAGGGGGCATGAAACTGCTGCTTCCTCTTGGATGGTGAGGCAAACTCCTCATATAAGGATAGCCACAAGGGACAGAGCTGACTAGCTGGAGAAGAAGAGGACCTCTAACAAAAGTCACATAAGTCTCAGTGTATGTACCAGATGGACTGGGAACTTGAAAGGCTGCTTCTGAGTGATACATAAATATGTCCAAAGAAGCAGCAGGCCAGATTTCTCTCAGTCAACTTCACCACTTGAGAAGTTTTAGGATGATGAAGGGCTTATTAAAGTGCATAGATTTATGACTGTGGGCCTATTTTAGAAGCAACTCCCACTCCAACATACATTATTAATTTTATATGTGGTACTAGGTTTTTCTCTTCATCGATCCAGAATCTTGGCTATCGAGAGTTGTGAGTTAGAGGGCTCAGCCTGCCCCAGGCAATGTGCCCAGGGCAGGTTGTAGAGCTACAGCTCTTCTGTTCCTTTCTGTTAAATGACTTGCACTATTGCAAAATAGCAGCTCTGGTAACTATTTTCCTTGTCAAAGTGAAAGGAATTTGTCTTTTTTTTTTTATATATCTTGATCAGGGCCTGACTTTAGACTTTCAGCTTTCTTTGTTTCTTTACACCAGACCTGAAAATCAGTGTCAAACCCTACAAACAACATGATTTCTGGTGAGGTTGCCAAAATTGAGCCTTTTTCCTCCTCCATGAGGATATGTCACTGATCTGGTTACAGTTGAAGGCACCTCTGTGCCTTCAACTGTGAGATGATGATAGTATGGCAGCTTTGAGCCAGAGAAAGCAGGTCTACCTACATCCTCATAATTCTGGGTGATGGCCATGATTTATGATAATAAATCTGGCACAGTGGCTATCAAACTACTGGTCATCAGTATTTTACTGTGTGAGCTGCATCCTGGGCAGGCATCTCTGCTGAAGATGCTGCAAGTTTGGAATTATGGCAGCTGTGGAGGTGATGGCCACAGCCACATAGTTCTTGCTGCTGCATATCTGCAGACATTCCCTTGACTGTTCTGGACTTAGAATATGTCATACTGGTCTGCAAGGCAAATCTCCACTGGATTTAAAAGGTATGGACTATATGGCAGAAAAAGGTTGCTAGCAACTCTGCAAGCAAGTAGGCAGTTCTGAAGAGATGTCCTGAGACCAAAACACACTGTTTCTCAAAACTGGGAGATGCAACAGACCCAATCAGCATTTAAAGAAAAAGACCTTTTTCCATTCAAAACACACCTGTTTTTGTTGCTTATGAAGTATTGTGGCAAACAGAACAATTAAACCAGTTTTGAGTGATTGCAAAATACTCATCCCACAGTACTCTGTGGGATATTACACACTGTCACACTGTCACTGAAATACAAACAAACAAAGCAGTTACCAAAGGTAACAAATTCAAGAGTGAAACCAGGTTGGGATGAGTTTCACAATGTTTATGCCAAAAGAATATGAGAGTTTGGATTTTGTGTATGATGTTATGGTAACATGTGCATGTATATAATCAATGATAGACCTGTGTTTTATTAAGGAAAATATAAACTCTTTCACAAATTGTGCAGAAATATTTCCCCTTTGGATTAATAGGCAATGAGTAAAATGTAATTCATGATGATCACAATGCTACAATGTTGAAGTGGTATATGTTATGACTTCTGACACAGCTCTGCTTAAATCTTTGTGCTGTAGACTGCAATAGCAAAGTCGTTGTGAAGACACTTTTTCCACATTGGAGGAGTAGAGATGCAACTCCTAAATTAGTGTGGTGTGGAGCTTTTGGCAAAGTTATTTCAACAGATTAAATATCCCCGCCAAACTGGGTGAAGCTGGCTGCTTTGAATGTATGTTGATTGTGGAAGAGACATTAGTTTCTTGCCACAGTCCTACCTTACCTTGGGTAATGCACAAGCTTCCTCAGAGCTTCTTCAGAGCTCTTCATTTGTGCCTACTGGAATTGCTGCCTGTTCAGATCTACTAGCAGAGGTGACTGGATGATGGCTTCCCTGCCCATTTCAGTTAGTACCTGCTGGGTGAACCTAACCAGAGACCTGGGAATTTACAGCCAGAACCAGTGGAGACAGAGGGTCTATCCAGCTGACCCAACAGGAGTTGGAGGAAGATGCTTCAGTGGCTTGAGGTGCATTGTCTGCACATCCTGGTGGTAGATCTTTATCCAGTGAGTGAGGTTACTTTTGTCATGAGGTGGTTACGATTTTGTTCCCTTTTTTGTTGTTAACTGTTAAAATGTGATGAAAATGCTCTTGCTTTACTCTGCGCTGTGTGGGTGTGTAAATGACTGGTGTCAGACATGGAGTTCATCTCACCTGCCCTTACACACATCTCAGAGGCTATTCTCTGATGTGTTTCTTTTGGAGATGGTGTTACTTCAGCTGTCCCACCTTCCTGCCGCTGTTCTCTACTTCTCCATCTCTCCCTTAAATGTGATATAAGTGAGCTTTATCTTCCTGGTAAAGGGGATTGAGAAACTCTTCCTTCTTTAAAAAAATCAACACAGAGGTTTGCTTCCAACTGGAGCTGCTGCTGAGAAAGTTCAGTGACTTCAGTTAAATTGAAGCTGGTTTCAGGAGGAGGAGGTACGCAAGCATTGCTGTGCTCTAGTGCTGCGAGAGTTGTCTTTTTCAGTTGCTTAGAAAAAGTGAAGACTGAAGGCAGTCTTTGAACTCTGTTTTTAAGCTTTGTTTATTGTTCTCTATAATGAATACAGTCAGAGAGTTTCATTTTAATGCATGGGACTCAGTATTGGAGCCAGTCACGCTGGGCTGCCATTGTAGGCAGAGCAGACAAAGGGGTACAGCTCATGTCCTTTGCAAGCAGAGGTGAGATGAACCATGCCCTGTCCTTCCTTTTGAAAATAAATAGTGTCCTGAGGTGACTAGGTCAGCCATCGATGTACATAAGAGCATTTTAATTGTGTCTGGGACATAGGATCCAGCATCCTAAAGCACCATAAATAGATACTGGAAGAGAGAGAATATGGGGAAGTAGTATATATGCCTGCCCTGACACCATCCTAGCTGTGTAGCCAGTTCAGTGACTGACAGAACCAGATGTGAGCTCTAAATTAGATGTGATTTATTAACCTTTGGTGGATTCTTCTTTGGTGAGTTTGTGTATTCTTCCCGTGTTAATTTTTTCATTCATAGTGCCCTTTGGTAAGAATCCTTACGAAAATCGTGTTTTTGGAGGATCTTAAGGCCTTACTTGAAGGCTTCTAAAATTAAGTGGGGTAAACACTCTTCTTAATGAATGTGATATGAATGGTTTGGTAGAAGAATCTGTGGATATATATTTTGTTCCAGGTTACCCGATGTAGTGGTACACAAGAATGAGTCTTCTGCTTAGTCTGTCTTACTTCAAACTAGCTGAATCGTGAACTGCTTATGTATGCTCATGGGTTCTGGTCAATCCACCAAATAGAATGAAAATGCATCAGACTGACTTTTTTGTGTAAAAACTGGGAGCTGGGGAGGAAAGAGGTTTGGGCCCTAGGTCATGCCTAAGGCTTAACATCTGAGCATAATATTTGGCCAAGTTCTCAAAGGAGAGAAGCTGGGAAGCCAAATTTGGCTGTTAGCTCTAACCAGAGCTTTTGGATGTGTGAATGAAGGCAGAGTTGTGCACCCAGGAGGAAGATGAATGCTGAGACAGTTGCATTTTTCACAAAACCCCTGTGCTTGTCTGTCTACATAGCTGTACAGTAAAAGGTTTTCCTTAAAAAAAGAGCCAATTTTAAAAAAACTCACAATCCTACCCTCCAAAGTGCATAGCTAAAATGTAGTATCCTTTTTTGGAATTTGTAGGAATTGGCTTACACCTTGATATTCCCTTTCCTTGCTAGTCTTTTGAATTCTTTATCAAAACCAAGGAAATAATACACAAAAAAACTGGACACTTCTGATAACTGTAGACTTAAGATGACTGGGGCAACTTATGCTTATTTTATTACAATATTAATTCAACCACTTTAATGCTTCAAGAAGTGAAATTTAATGCGTTTACATATTTTAATGTCAGCAAATGAAATTGATTTTTGGTTTCTTTCTCTTGGTTTTTGTTTTAGATGCCCCTGCTTTCCTTTTCATGGCTGAATCTCTTCCTTCCTTCAGTGCATCTTCAGTAGAAGTTACTCAGAGTAGAATTATCTATGTTTCTATTCAACTGCAAAGCATAGAAACTTACTTTGTTTTTAAAGGGTACCTGATCATCTTACTTCATCTGCAGGTAACTGGCATTGGGGCTTTAAGAAGAAACCACAAATACTGTAAAATTCAGAGCTGAACAGCTGGGATTTTAAACTTAATATAAAGGTCTTAACAACATTGTCTCATCCATGTATAGCAGGGTGGTGCTTATCATGCTAACTAGGACAGTCTCACATGCAGTTTGGAGCAAAATACGTGTTTGAAAATGAGTATCCATTGCACAATGTTGGGATTTTACAAATTTTATATGAATTTATGTATTTGCTTTCATGTCTATAGCACTCACTTCCTACAAAACTTTTTATGGTTTTGTCATTAGCACAAGACTTCAGTCTAATTTTGCTCTCTTTGTTAGTACAGTAAAGCACTCAATATGTATGTTGATATTTCCATTTGAAACCTAATGAAAGCTGTTCTTTATATTGGATTCTGAACAATGGGTTTACTTATATGCCTAAAGAGTATCCATCATTTCCTGATGTTTTAAATGAGAAAGTTTTATTTTAGGCACAGTGGCAGAATTTTGTAGAACTGGGAATATATATAGAGGTTAGTGTATATAGAGCTTCTTGGTCTCATCCATCCATCCATCCATCTTTCTCTGAGAATACATGCTGTTTGAAAGAGGAGTTTGAAATCTGGTTGGCCATAAATACTAATTAAATTCTTGGTGTGGGTTCTTGCTTTCAGAGTCACGATAACTGTTGCCTTGTGCTCAGTGGGCCAGCTCACAGTGGCTATTGTAGAGGGTAATGAATGATGTTTATTTATGCTGTGTGCCCAACCGCATCTGGGGGTGAGAACATGCTGGCAGCTAATAGGCCTGGAAATGATCGGGCTGCTACAAAGCAGTAGCTTGTCCTAGGCAGGAAGATGAAATCTCAGGCAACTGAAATCCCTTGCTCTTATTGATGGTTCCTGGTAGAAATGACAGACATTAGCTGTGGATGTGATACTGAGGTCTGCTCTGACTGTACAGATTTCTTTCACTGAATGCCTCAGATCAGTTTGCTGTTACTAACACCTAGTGAATTAATCTCATCCCCAGGGACTCATGTTAATTGCTAGTTTGTAGAGTTATGTTCAACTGTGTTTTCTCTCTTTTTTGTCCTGAGACACTGGAATGCTTCACTTCAGAACTGACCACGTTAGTGAATGTTGACAAACAGTCCAGCTGGGAAGTCTGTGTTGTGTGCCTTAGTTGGCATGGAGCAATTTCCTGAAACTGTGCTGATTCTGCCTTTAAAGATCTCAGAACTTCGGGTTTCTTTGAGCTTGAAGGAACCAGAATCACTAAAAATGAGGGAGTTGAAATAATTCTTCGGTGAGGGGACAGCAAAGAACAGAGTTTGAATTTTTATGTTACTTACGAGTACTAAGCTACCTTTCTCAGAGCCTGAGCCCTGCAGGTAATCCCTGTCCCCAGCAGACTGCTTCATGCCTGTGCTGGAACCAAGCAGTTGTCTTCATTCCAAGCTTAGTAGCACTTGTGGGAAGAGTTGAAGAGGCTTTTACACATTAAAAACCAGGGATACATTTAAGTAGGTCAAAGCAAAAGGAATAGGAGGAGAAATAGCACTGTTTGGATTGGTGACAAACTGATTATTCCGAGAGTTGTGAGGCTGAGATTGACAGCTTGCCAAGACATCCTTCCCATGGCTACTTGATGTTAGCAAGAAAGAGGAATAAAGTCAGTATGTCCTGCTAAATAATTTTGTTGGTAGGGAGGTTTCAAAACAGGAAACTTGAGTATTATTTGAATGGCTGTTAGTGTGTAAAATGACCGGATGAACAAGTCCAAATAACAGAGCAGATTGTGGTATTGTGGTATTAAGTAGCTGTGCGATGGAGAATGGCTTTTGGACCCTTCAGGTTTTGAAGATCACTTTGTAGCATCTGCCACTGCACAGAACACCTGCTGAGCATTGAGGTTATGCCGTTGATTTCAAGGCTAGGTGTAAGTATTTTCATGGCTCCCCCTCTATGAGTAGAGATGAGTAACATCTGTGAGTAGAAAATAGATTCTATTAAACAAGATGCAATCCCGTCATATGTTTTTGATCTTTCCTTGTATTTGTATGAGTTCTCTGAAATGTATATATTTTAAAATTTTCCTTTTTCTTAGAACAATTTTATTACTAATATTTATTTATTTTTGGAAGAGCATGTGAATGTTCTTTATTTTACTTTTTCAAGGTATGTAAAATAGGCAAAACAAAGGACAGTTGTATTAATACTTTTACTGAGTAAGGAAATGTAAATTAAATAAATATAAATGAAATAAGCCTTTAGATTTATTTTTGCCAACTCTGAGTGCTTTGTGATATTACTTAGAAGATATATTGTGATATTGCTTAGAAGACCAGGTGCCTTGCAAGCTTTTTATAAACAATGTATAGAAAAAGGGATGCCTTGTTCTGTTATTCCAGAAACAGTGAAAAAAAAAAAAATCATGCTTATGCAATCAGGAATTTGGTGGTTTAAAAAGAGAAGGGAAAATATGGTAGCTTAAAAGCTTGATATGGGATTACAGTTGTTTTTAGCACTTGATGGTTAAGCATCTTTTACTGCTCTCTCTCTGAACTCCCATAACTGATAATTTAGCTGCTAATTCAATTGTGTGATGATTAATTGTCATGAACAATTCCTTGAAGAGCACTATAAATTTCATTTTTGTTTCTCTGCTAACTGTAGCAGTTTTTACTTCCTCTGTTATTTGTGTGTTAGTTACCCAGTGATGTATGTGATGAATATATACCAAAAACTTGTATATGTAAAATGTAGTCAAGAGATATATTTACTAAAAAACCTTTTAGAGCTCACTTTTACATGCAGAAGACTGCACTGATCCTCTGATTCGCTGCTGAATTTTCACCATTTTTTTTCCTCCTGTAATAAGTAAAAAAGAATACATGATGAACAGATTAAGATGAGATTATTTTTCTCTGTGTCAGTACTGTTCTATTAATAACTGTAAATCTTGTTTTCTCCCCCTCCTCCCTTGCATCTGTAACAGCTAGCCGATGGCGGAACCTCTTCTCTACACCTGTCTCCTTGGCTTTTCCCTATAGTCCTGTTGCAAGACTCACCCCATATACCAATGGCTGTAATAGTCCCAGCTTCTCTAAAACTTCCAGTAAAGCAATACTAACACCTGAACGGACAGGTAATGCTTATCTTTTTATTGATTTACAGTGCTTACAAAAGTGCTTGATTTAATCTAATCCTGCTAGCCTTTAACAGCAGTACTCTTTTTGGATGATCGTATATGAACTCATATCTCAGGGGAAGTTGTAGTTTTGGGGTTTTTTTCTTTAATGGCCTAAAATTTGGCTGTTAACTACAAGTGTTATGCAGCATGTTACAGGAGAGTGATGCTAATAAATACCACTAATGATTTACCCAGTAGTACAGTTGTGACTGTGTCAGCTTAAACATCCCCAGCTTTGTGGCTCATTTCTGCCCCATGGTGCCCCTTCCTTATGTTCACAGAAACATATGTACAGCTGTGTAATGAAATTGGCAGTGAGAATTTAAGAGCTGGCAGAATTATACCTGTTTTCAAGTTCGTATTGTTGCTACTATTCAAGTTTTATTTTATGTTTTCCACTATTTTTCAGGGAACACACAAGTTCTAGGAAAATAGAAAACTTTCTGTAAATTGCAAGGATTTTCATTTTCCTTCTTCACTACAGATATCAGGAGTCAGTTTGTATGTGTGACTTCCTCTTAAACTGCAGTGGCAGTGGAGAAAAAAATCTTCTGGGGAGAGTCATTAACATTTTATTGCTGGCAGGATCAAGAATGGGCTGAGGATGGGTTGATGATCAGTGTCATACCTATCCATGTGCAGTGTTCCTTACAATGCTTGAAATCACTGCAGAAATCCCTATTTTAAGGGATATGGGCACTGTGGGTGGGAACAGCTCCAGACGGAGCGCCTGCTGTACCTGTCTGCATGTGAGTGAAACATCTTTCCTATTCAAGGGGATAAAGCCAAGTTCCTAAATGAACTCATGCTATTTGAGATACCCTCAGGTACCTTGTCTAGCTTTCCTCTATTGCTCCAAAAGAGCACAGCTATTACTACCTCTGCAGAACATCTCAGCAATCTCAGAGATTGCTCTAACTTGCACATTTAAGAAAGCAAGCACATATACTCCATACAGTCCTTCAAAGCAAAGTAATCTACTTCCTGTCGTTTTGTTTTGGAGATATTATTAGAAAATAGCTGAAATTAGGATGAATTTTAAGTGGCTGCTTTCAGCAGTGCTAGAGGATGTAAACACACCTGTACTACAAGCACAGCTGGCGAGCCAGTCACAGCAGTTCTTGCCCTGCAGGCTGTGGGTCTCTGGTGGTCCAGAGGACATTAGAAAATTATTGACGGTTTTAGTTTATGGAATTTTTCTTTAAGGTTGGACAACAACTAGCTTATGCAACTAATTGCAAATTAGTTTATATTTTACTGTCACACTCAGGGAAAAGGTAGAATCCAGAGCCTTTCAAAAAGGTAGCTCTGTGAAGAAAGCAATGTTTTCTCTGTTGCATGATGTTCAACCTTAATTGTTACTGTGATTGATTTATATGATAACTATAGATAGTTTAAAAAAAGAATAGTAAAATTTAGCTAAATAGCAGCAATGCAACGTTTGAGTACTGAGCAGAAGTCAGAGACACATATCCACTTGTTTTTCAAAACTGAGTAGGGAGAACCACAGTCCCATAAGAGAGTTGCAAATACAGATGCTGGTTAGACTACACTAATCTGAGCTGTATCAGAACAGTATTGGGTAAATTATTCATTGACTGGGCTATGCAATGCTGTTTTGGGAACAAGCTGAGGAATTCATGATCCATTCCTACATTTACTTCTTCTCATGAATATCAAAGCCCTTTGCTAATTGTTAGTGAGTTGAACTACACTTCTGAAAGTTTTTATATGCTATTCAGAAAATGTTTTAAGCTACTTTAATGTAAAGAGCAGATGATTCTGAATGAAGGTGGCCGGACATACTTGTAGCCTAAAGTGTATGTTTTCTTACTTAGGGTACATTTCCAGGAGTTCACCTTTGAGTCCACAGTCATCGATAGACAGCGAACTGAGCACGTCGGAGCTGGAAGATGATTCCATCTCTATGGGATACAAGCTGCAGGACCTCACTGATGTTCAGATCATGGCTCGTCTACAGGAGGAGAGTAGGTGGCACTTTTTTGGTTTTCCTAACAGTCTGAAGAAGACTTCCCATAACAGTTAAAACTTCTGTCTGGTCTCAGTGAAGTAAATCTTTTTTAAGTGGTATTGCCTCTTGAGTGGCAGGTGGAAGTACTGCTCACCTGCATGGAGAAGGTGTGCCTATTGTTGGGTACATGTTAATCTGAACTGGTACTGGGTTTTACAAAATTTGATGTTTATATTTTTATGAATATTAATTGAAATTATTTTATTTCTGGAGAGGGATGATGTTAAAGTATTTTACTCATGCATGCATTTAATGAAAAAGGTAAAAATAAGCAGCTCTCTTGGCTTTCTTTGCCTCCACTTCAATTTTCTTATGTTTTCAGGGGAGTTTTGAAGTGAAATCCTGCTTAAATATGGAATTTGGGCTTTTAAATTCAGTATCTTGGTTTAAGACTAGTAATTAGGCACAAATCTGAGCCTAGAGACTTCTTTGACATAGATTATAGTTTGGCTTATTAGTAATTTTTGTAAAATGTCTTTATTAATAAATAAAGGGCATTTGACTTAGAGGTTGCTGAGACAATAAGTGGAGTATTTCTCCTGTATCCTGTTAGTGCCAAGTGAGACATCAAGGAGGAAATGATGAGATTAAAAGCAAGAGAAATTAACAGGGAGGGCCTGAATGAAAATGCAGAATAATAAGTGATTATATAAAACAAAATACTAAATGCGCAGAAAAAATTAGAGCCATGATCTGGCCGAAGCCACCAGACTGGGCAGGCAGAGTGATCACCTGCCAGCAGGAGAGCTTGCTGAGTATCTGGTGGCACACATCATGTTCAGCAAGAAATTAACAAGTGTTCTAATTTTAAAAAGAAAAAAAGTTACGACAGTCAAGGATACAAAGGATTGCATTGTTTAAATGATAGCTGTGCTCATCGTGAGGTTTCAAAAATACCAGGTACTTAGCTGTTTAAAGAATCAGGGCACTGGCAGACTGGAAATAAAAATGCTGGTTTCTCTTCAAATCTGTGTCATGTGCAATTGATTGTATCTCATTCTTGTAGCAGCAGCTGGTGGAGAATGTTTGAGTACATGACAGTTGTTGACCACTTAATCCTGTGGAAAGTGGCAATTCTGTATGTGCACACAGGCACGCTCTCTTCACAGCCACAAATAGAAACTCCCACTTGAGGAGAGGGAGAGGAAGCATATTAAGAAGTTTCCATTATGAAGCAAAGACATCTGTTAAAAATTAGGGCTTCTTGTAAGTCTAGGAAGGTTGTTATCTGCAGCTACTGTCAGAGTTACTTGGCTCCTGGAAGTGCAGTGGTTTTTCCTTGTTTGCTGTGCATCTGGAGAAAGGAGGGATGTGCAAGGGATGTGAATGTTTCCCTCTCACTTGACCTGGAGAAACAGGCTCTTACAGGGTAGTGCTTATTGTAAGATGGTTTTCAAAACCTGGCATTCTGAGAAGAGGGTGGTAGGATTGTGTACCTGTGTAAAATACAGTTGTGTTACCACTAAGCCTTGTCCATGAGAATGGATGCTATCAGGAACTAATTGTCATTGTGAACGTTTTTATTTGCACAAATACAAAAGTTCAAAAGCAATTGAAAATCTAATGTGTGTATAATTCCTCTAATTAAGAAGAAGTTCAGGACTTAGTACTTATGTTGTCCTTACTGGCAGAGAAATAGGTGCCTCCTGAGAGTGGTTCCTCTTAAGAAAGGATCTAAGACATTTTTGGAGATGCCTGTGTTCTTTTTTAGGATTTTATTGAAAAAAAGATTTTGAAGGAGAGAATTCAGGCATAGATGCCTGAAGGATAGATCAGATGAATCCCACATCAGATCCTCAGCTTGATTACATTTTAAATTCAATTTTCAATGTAAAATTCCATCTATTTACCTGTGTAGTTTTCAAGATTGAAGTGCATATTTAGAGTTAATCACTTAGCAGAAGCTGAATCGTCCTCCTCTTGGAATTTACAGGCCTTAGGCAAGATTATGCTTCAACTTCAGCATCTGTGTCAAGGCACACTGCCAGTGTTTCTCTGCATACGGGAAAAAAAGGGACATGCAGTGACCAGGAATATGATCGCTATAGTCTTGAGGATGAGGAAGAGTTTGACCACCTCCCACCTCCACAGCCACGTCTGACTCGCTGCTCCCCCTTCCAAAGAGGGATTCCTCACTCACAGACTTTCTCCAGTATCCGGGACTGCAGGAGGAGCCCTACTTCCCCACAATTCCCTACAAATACTTATCAGCAGCCCTTCTACTCTCCTCAAGCCCAAACTCCAGAGCAGCAACCAAATAGGATTAATGGAGGTGGGTTGCATGCTTTTCTGAGAAGTGGTCTTTTCTCTGCCAAGTGCCAGTGCCATTTTAAAGTTGAATTGTACAAATAATAAAAGATAAATTTTGTATAGATAAATTTTGTAAAGAGAAATTGTGGCAAATAATTTAAGCCTGTGTAAATGGTGAAGGGATGTTATTGTTAAGCAGTTTTCTGCAAAATGTAATCTGTGACCTGGTCATGAAAGTTGTTGCTTAGTCTGTTTTAAAATGCTGCAAAGATGACCACAAGTGGAGAAAGAAGCAGAAAGTAAAGAAGAGCATGTTTTAGCCCACTAATAGTTGGCTAGAAGAACCTCTGGGGCTTTCAAACTTGATGTACTCATGTCCATTGTGGATACAGTAAAATACGATCCAGGTTTTCAGATTTTAATTTCTTTTCTTATTCCCGAGTTTGCTGTTAATGCAGCTGTGCTGTGATGAGTGCATATGGCATTTTGCTTCTGTTCCAGGTCTGATAGGGCTGATTGTTAAACTAGTTGGAGATAATGTCCCTCCCAAGCTATCCTGAGATATTGCTGCTTTTTCGCACTGCATTTGAGATACATTCCAGAATATGGAAGATTTGTATCTCAGTGCATATTCATGATTTATGTTTCCCTCCATTGTTGCTGTTAAGTTCTTTTCTTTCCTTATTATAATCACAATTTTTCTTTCTGTGGCATTTTACTTTCCTATACCTTCAATCTTTTCCCCCAAGTTAATTCTAAATAGTCCATTTCCAGCCAGGGTCTTGTTTGTAACATTACAGGTTACAGCTCACCCTTGGGCAAGAAAATAAATGTGTTGTTTAAAACAACATATAGTTGCTATTTATGGTGCTACAGGTATGCATGTAGCTTTTCTGACAAACAAGACATGACAGGTTGGTGCCCAAACCACTTCTATTCAAAGTAAGCTATGGCATGGAAGTATAACTGACAAGTGGCAGTGTAGAAGCTGAGGTGATGTTAACAGAGGGTAGAGCAGCGTGGGTGTCTGTTAGTACAGTATTTGTGCCATATTAATTTTAATGTTACTTTTCTTGTCAGGGAGCTACAAGAGTGGGACAACATTGCTGGGTTTGCAGAAATGTTGAGAGTTAGAAAGGAAGGCTTTGAGGCATTTTTGTTCAGGAGTAAGAGAATGATTTGTTGCTGCCATGTTATTATGTGGCTCCCAAATGTGTTTTAAATGATTTTTTTTAATGTTCCATGTCAGTGGAACTTAAGCATTGTATTTCCTGCATGGAAAGACATGGAAACCTTTAAGGCACTAAAAACATTAGACTCCTAGTTTATTAACTATGAAGTGTATAAATGTAAAAGACCACCAGTTTTATCACCTGGTTGACTTTTTTCTCAAGAACTTGGAGGTGTTGGATAATGTGTTTGTCATAACCCAGAAGCTGGGACTTCAGTTACCTGTTTGCATGAATGACAAACAGTGCTGTAATAGTCAGTACCACTGTCTTTAGGAGGGAGTGATCTCCTCAGCCTCTACACCTTCAGCCTCTCACACATGCAACTCTGATCCATGTAAGTGGCAAATACTGATGGTGAGAAACATTTTGCTTTGCTTGTGTTCTTTTGGCAGACAAGGAGATAAGGAGTTAAGTGTTCGCTGTACTGAGGATGTCTGTGTAGTATTACATCTTCTCATCAGCACTTAACCATCTTGGCAACAATTTTGTTGTCTCTCAAGAATTCCTGCATGTTGAAATGGAGGTAGACTGCAAAACAAGAATTTGAAGCTCTCTGTGATGGATGGTGTGTTCCACACTGTTAGTTTACAAGGGCAATTGAGAAAGAAGGGTGTGGAAGATGGAAAAATGGAACCTTTAGTTTCGGCCTTCAGTATATGTGGAAAGCATGATCTATAATTAATAATTAAGTCACACATACCACATGCTGTACTGCTCTTGGCCATTCTAGCAGTCTTCCTAAATCTTTATTCCTTTGTCTTCTCCCAAAGAGATCCCTTTCGTTCTTGTATGTGCAGTCAAGGGTCTGGACTCTGCTTCACCTGGGCATTCACAGAGCTTTTAATAAAAGAACAAGGAGCAAGTAACTATTGAATTTTGACACTCAGTCTGGGGTAAAAGCCCCAGTATTTAGCTTTGACACAGTATTTCCACTAGTCTACATATTTAGCTTAATTACAATTTTTTTGCCTTTAGGCAAATAATTTGAGGGATGCTGCCCTACATGCTTTCAGTGATCTTTATTTGATATGGTCCTCTATGTGAAGTACTTAATTACCTGCATATGAAAAATATGGTGAAGATGTGATAAACCTGGAAAACTCTATTAACTCTTTTAGGAGTATAGTATTGTTTGCCTGATGAGAAGCACCTACATTTAAGTGCTGAGATGTGGGTACCCACCTGTGTATGAAAGGCCTAATTCAGCTGTGGGGATAGAGCTATATATGAGGTACTTTGATGCACCCTGGCTTCACCATGACCCTGTGTCAATGCTGTTTAGCTTCCATAAACAACCTGGGATCTGTGGGATGCCATGGGGTACCTTCACATAGGCACTGACATGTGCACCAGGTGTCTGGTCTCTCACTACAGCCAAAGGTCTGCTTGTTCTCCATCCATGGGGTTGCATTTTAGGTGGCAGATAAATGTTTGCAGTTTCTGGTGCTCTAGTGATCTTCTGCCTTTTCTGGGGGTGAGAATAGACTCTCAGATGTTTTCCAGCTATGTCTGAAGTTACACTTGAGAGCTCATACATTGTTTTTGCCAATGTGCTGTAGCAAAGTGCTGCCCCTGCTGTAATATTGACACTCTGCCCTGTTTTGGATTGCTGTACGTATATTTGAAGATAAAATTACATACTTCTGGACCATACCACACCATGTTACCCCCACTCCCAGGTCCAGGTTCTTTATCTCGCCTTATTCCCGGCATGTCTGAATGAATGGTGTCAGTCACATTTACTGCCAGTTCCCAGTAGCTTGCTGTACTGGAAGGCTCTTGGTAAACATTAGCATAAAGTGGCAGGTCTGTGCCAATCTCAATATATTTAAATGTGAAATTTGTTGCAATGTGTTTAGGGTGTATGTGGGGCCACTTGTAGCATGAGCTATAGGTGTACTTGTTACCTTTTAACCAGCATTTTCACAGCCGCTGTCTGTAGAGTGTATATGTTATCTTAGCTTTTGAATAGATTTTATTGCCAGTTCTGGCAAGAATAGTAATAGGTAAGCTGTGTGTGAAATCTGTCTGGTTTTGTTTTCCTTGTTTAATTACACCCTCTTCCTAAATCAGCTGAATTTTCTTTGATGATGAGTTACGTCAGAGAAATTCAATTTGTAAACTTTTTAAGGTATTCTGATTTATGGAGATTTTGTAATTGGTTGGTGGGTCAGAAAATAAATAATTTAAAGAAAATCTGAGAGGGACAGGATGTGAGCAGGTTTTAAGTATCTGTTTCAAGTAGCTGAAGTGAGTATGTCTAGTTAGTGTGTGTTTTATACTTCAATAAAGCTTTTAATATATTTGCTTTTAATATGTTGCAGGAAAGATTTATGCCTATGTCTCTCTCCCAGTAGTCTAATTTGAAGAACTGGTTAGCAACTTAAAACTCTGCTAACTATTAGTATCAAGAATACTTTATATATAATAATTTTCATAGAAGAAATACCACCAAAAGTCATAAAATCAAGCTGCTTTCTGCTTTATGTTGTCCATAAATATACATTCTTTTTGTTACTTTGATGCAAAAGTAATTACTTTCACTTCAACTTTTTAAAAATATATTTTATTTCTGTTTAGTAATTTTATTAATTAGCTGATAGTATTTTTGCCCTTTATACTTGTGATTTTCTGAAACTAGAAGTAACGGTTAACTATAATGCTGTGAAATCATCCAGAGTAATCAAACTCCAGGATAGACAAGCTACTGAAAATGGGATTGATTTTCTTCAATCAGACCTACTTTGCATCTCTTGAGATCAGCTTACTCACAACCTTTTATCCTGGCACCACTTACTTTATGTGCATTTTAAAGTGTCCATTTTTATAACATATGAAAATTGGAAACTTTGTATTTTGGACAAATTATTCCAGGTAAATAAGGAGTTTATTATGATACAGTAAGAAGGAGTGGATGAAAAATACATGGTTCATGGAGTAGCAAAGCATTCAATCTGGTTAATCTTAATGTGTATTTTCTATTACCTTTTCATGTTGCTTTTTAAGTTTTTGGCTTGGCATATACCTTCATAAAGAAGCCACAGATACCATTTACTTGAAAAACTTGGCTTTTACTTTCTAGAAATTACTAGTTATGAGTAACTTTCTTGCTTACACTTCAAAAATATTATGGACATTGTTGGCAGTTGCCTCATTTTGAAAGCTTCAGTCTTGGTTTCTATTTGTTGTTTGGGCTTTTTAAGCAAACACCAGGCAGACATAGAAGAGCAGCAGTGCATTGTGTTTAGATATGGGTTCAGCATAGATGTATGAAGTGTTCTCTGCTCATAGCCTCTCTTGCTTGATAAGAAAGGAAAAATTCTTTCTAGGAAATTGTTGCAGACCATATTACAGAAAAGGAGTAAAACAATATTACTTTGCTACCTTTGGATTATATTGAGGACAGTGATCAGTGGGAGAACTCATGGAAGGCTAATAGAAAAATCTTTAATTGGCCCTGTCTGTGGCAGGAGACATATGCATGTGAAAGCAGGATGAGATGAAGTAATAATTCTGAATAAAATGGAGGTATTGACATTATTGAGAATGACATTACTCACTTATCTGAAGGACTTTCTTTAATCTGTATTTGTGCTTTTACACACTGATGTCTCTGTTGTATCAGCTGATGATTCCACAGACCATTAAAAAGACCCTGGTGTATTTGAGATGATACAAATAGCTCTGATGACAAATATAATGTAGATACTGTTCTCAAGTCTTCAGAGGTGAGAAAGAGAAATGAATCCCAAAAAGTGAAGTTGTAATAGAGTCTACAAGAGAAGTTGTTACAGAGTCTACAAGTTTGTTAAGGATTTCAGAACACACTCTGAATGTCTATATAATATAGAACATAATATCTAAAATTGAGAAGCACAGGTTCTTTCCTTATGATTTTACCCCGACCTATCTGTGCATACAATACAGATAAGGCAGGATTTGCGTGAAATATTTAAATATGTGTGAGAAACTGCTAAGGTAGCTCAAACAGTGATACAAATTTCTCTGAGACACCAATAATTCTGATTCATTGTATTACATTTCTGTGGTTTTGGTGAGGTTTTGGGAGTCCTTTCGTTCAATTGACAACACTTGCAGAGGATAACTGTGAAGGAATAAATGGATTTTAAGAGACTTCACTGTACAGTCAACTTAAGTCGTTCTTGCAAGGAGAACCTCATTGGATGAGGCATTTTGGCAGATGGAAGATGATACTGACCAAGAACTGCTACAGAAGTCCCCACCTGGCAGCCCACCAAGACGCAGCTCTTCTGGAGCAGCTTTGCTCGGAGGACAAGGTCTGTTTGTGTGCTCCATGGAATTAATCTTCAGCCAGTGATAGTATTAGGTCAAGGAAGGAAAAAGAAAAGCAGCAGTGGAACAGGGACAGCCACCAGTGGTGCGAGGGTCAGAAGATAGAAAGCAGGTGCTGCCTGTTCTGGTGTCCTGCCAGAAAGAAGCTGGGCCACTCATCCCAAGCTGACTTCAGAGAAGAAATAGCATCAGGGAAGAACTTCCTGGCAAAAAATCAGAACTGAGGCAGCTGGGTGAGAGGCGAAATGTTGTCTTCATTGTAATTTTGTGGAATGTTTGACAAAGATGGGGCACTTTTTCCTGCTTTTTGACCTGTTTCTGGTAGTACTGAATACAATCTGTGCTGTAGGGTGGCCTTTTCATGAACATTTGCAATTGAGGGCATAGGATCTGTATTTCATAATTCCCAGCTTTTCTTGTGCTGTAGAGGCAATGGGCTAATTCAGCATGGATGCCACATATGAGGAAAAGTGTAAACATGCAGTAGGCAGTCTGTGAAAGGAAAATGTATGCTGCCTAAAGAAAACTCATGAAATGACAAGCACGTGTGTATATGCATGAATTATTTTTAGAAGGTGGTAAGAACCAGGAACCAGTTATTAACTCCCCGTGCATGACCTATCCTTGAATTTTCTTCACATGTACAAATGCCTCAACAATACAATGTCTGTAGGTCATAATATTTCATCTCAAAGAAGGCTGGGAAAGGCGAAGATGCACCTGTGATGCTTTGTCTTGCTGCATTCTACTTAAACACCATGATTTTTTCAGCCTAAGTTTTAGTTGAGACTCAGTAGTGGGTCACAGTAGTAACTATGGATGCTGTTGGAGATCATCAACTCCAGCTGTTGACTGACGACCACCTTGCCAGCTAGACCATGGCACCAAGTGCCATGTCCAGTCATTTGTTGAATAGGTGTAGGTCCTTTGAAGTCCCTTACTGATGTTACTATCCACATCTTCTTCCTAAGAAAACCAGCTGCAAGCAACTGATTATATTTTAGGTTTGTCACTGAACCAGATTAGTGCAGAAGAGGTAGCAGAAACTGTAGCAAATTTCAGTGTTCATCACAAACAGGACTGTTTAAACAAATTAATTCTCAACTGAGAATACATCTCTACTTCTTCTCCTCTTTGTTAATTTTCTCATCAGTCTTAGGACAGCAAAGAGGTCTGAAAAGGAAAGCAGCTTGGAAAATATTTTTGTTTTCTTCTCATATAGTTTCAGCAAGTTCATGTCTATTCATATTTCAGTGGCCTGAAATAATACTAAAATCATGTAATACCCACCTTCTGCTTCCACATATTAAGCTCACAAGAACCATAGTTTCATTTACAAACAAAAAGTCTGTAAGGCTGTTTCCACTGTTTTTAGGAGGGAAGCAGGTGACAGAACAAACTTCAAGACGGAGATGAAAGAGGATGCATCATCCAAGGAGATGAAAGCTGCAAAATGCCATCAAGGCGAACATTTCTGGGTTTTCTCCAAACACAAAACTGACCTGCTATTTTCATTGCTTTTCAGGGCCATTTATCTCAGCAGACACAAGGACCCATCAAAGAAGTAACGCTGCTGCTTGATGGATGAGAATTTGCAGGTGCAGCAGGAATCTGCTCCCTGAGGACTGAATGAATCAGCAGCAGAGCAAACTGCTGGAACAAGAAGGAGTGATTGATTAATGAACAGGAGGCAAAAGACGTGGCCACCCAAGACATGGAGGAAATCCAAGCTACTTCTGTCCCTATTTTTCTGCTGTTGTAGCTGCATCCACTGGACAGTTCAAGGCAGTAATAGTGCCTGGGGTGGCTGATACAGTCTCTAAGTGGAAGAGCAAGTAGAGTCCAAAGAATCCTGCTATACAACATGATACTTAAAAAGCTATTTTATGCAGTGCCATCTTCCCTGCTGCCATCCTGCTGCTCAAACCCTTTTTTCCCAAGCTCTCTAATGTTGAATTAGGATTTCAGGAACTAGTATTATGAAAGGGTAGGCTAAGACTCCAGAATTAACTGGACCTACAGACATCCCATATTCATGATTTTTTTGCTACTCTTGCCCAAGGATTGCTTCATAGGGTGACAGTTCCCTCTTCAGTTTGCAGAATTCTTGAATACTTTAGAAATAGATACATACAGTAGCTGAATGGGTGCTATTGTTTGCATCCCCTGGACAGTTTTGGAAGCCTGATAACTGTTTTTACATTTTTACATCACTGATACTAATACTTACTATCTGGATGCACCACAGTGGTAATCCCCTTGCTAACTGCTGTACCATTGACAGTTTCAGTCTGCTGCTGTCCATAGTTAGTCACTGAAGCACGAATCTGACTAGTTTGGTGAAAGATTGTCTGTACTGTAGTTCTTTATTAGGATTTGACTGTACTCTGGATTCCAGGGATTCAAACCTTGCGTTTCCTTTTCCTGCTGGAGATACAGCCTTTCTGTGACACAGGTTGCTGGCGTTACGTAGGCATCACAGATTTTGAAGTTACTGTCAGTGATTCCTAATAACTTGTATAGATAGAAGTGTACTGTCATGTCTTAATATATTTCACTTGTTAGCAGCTTTAAGGATTAGAGGAGCTAATGATGGTGCTAAATAGGTTGTATATTTATGTGCACTGATCAACAGAGATCTCTAAATAAATATGCAGTTTCTGTGAACTGAACTTGCCCTGTATGAGCCAGGAGGTCGACCCATGCCAGCAGTTCCAAGCAGTGTACTGTGTTGTTCCTATGCATAAAACCAAAGCATCAGTCTGGAAATGCCCTGCTCTCTGTGGAAGACAGCAGTCCTAGCTGGTGTGACAAGACAAGCACACCCCTGCTTTCTGTTGCAGTGTAAGAACCAGCCTTTGGAACCTGTGTCAGGAGCTGGTGACCTCTGTGCTGGCCATGCTATGACGGGGGATGTAGCCACCTCAGCAGGGCACAGCACTTGTACTTCTGAACCTGGCCAAGAGGCAAACTTTGGTGATGTTGTCAATGACAGTTTAATAAATGCCCATTGTTTTCCCACAACAGTGCTTTACAGTCTTGTCATGTCACAAGACCAGGTTCTTCAGTCTGTGCCTTTCTCCCCGTCCCTTCTGATTGCACATAACAGAATCATCTCCCTTTGGCCTGATGGCAGAAGAGACCGGAAAAGTTTTCCTTTAGATTACCTCGTGGTGTTGTGGTTGGGAAGCTGCCTTGAGACGTGAGATGTCAGGAAGGTTTCAGTTTCTCTCTTTAAATGAACTGGTGTGAGTGGGACTGAAGACATCTTCTGACCTCTTAGACGCTTGCCTTAGCTGTTGTATCTGCTCCAAATCAGGGGCGTTTGCAGCTTTCTTTTTGTGAAAAGCCCTACAAAAAAACCTACTCTGAAAGTGTAGGTACCACACTTTCTAAATCAGGTACCACAAGTGAGGTAGGAGGGAGAAACACTAGAGTTGAAAATTCTGATATCAACCTAGACCTCCAAGCAACTTAGACTTGGCAGTTTTTCCATGTGGCTGCCTGCAGAAACTTAACATGCTAACAAGATTAGGTTCTGAATGGAGTTATGTAGCATCTTACTGGCACCTGAAAGCAAGACTTCAATCACTTAGGATTGATTTCTCACCTGTCTTTCAACATCCACAGAGTAAATAGCTGTGTCTGACTGCCAGTGCAGACTTGCTTTTGTATTCACTGCAAAGAAACAGGCACATTTAGGGCATGGATCACCTGACCTACTTTGCACATCTATGTGAAACTCATCATTGTTTAAATCCTTGCAGTTCCACAAATGTACTGCCTAGTGGTGTCTTTAAAATTACTTGTGAATAATAATCATGCTGTTGCAATAGCCATAATAGTTCAATTTGAAGGCTGTCAATAACATATTCATATTACTCTGGTAGAGCAAAACCTCTCTTTTTGTTGAAATAGTTAGTTATAATTCTGATTTTCTACAGGACTGATACTGAGGCTGCTTGTGTTTATTGGAAGTTCTGACCTGACTGTGGATGTTGTTTTCTTTTGCTGCAGACAAGCTCCGCAGAAGCATGCCTAACCTTGCTCGGATGCCAAGCACCCCCACCATTAGCAGTACTGCTGGTTTTGCTGGTTCTCCTGTCACTGTGAGGAATAGTCAGAGCTTTGACTCCAATTTGCATGGAGCCAGTAATGGGATTTCAAGGATGCAGTCGTGTAGTAAGTACCTGTGTTCTTCGGCTGAGCACAAGAGATGGAGAAAGTGGTAGAATACACGTTCTGGTCACGGATCCTTTGTTCTATGAAAAATTAAAAGAAAACTGTTATTTTGCACAAGATTTTAATATATCCCAGGATTTTCAAAGTTTCTGTTTTGGAAAGCAAATTCTGCCAGTCTTGTTACTGAAAGTTTCTTCACTTTTTTTTTTCTTTGCCCATTTATCTTGTGCCAGCATTAAAACTGAAATAATAATAATAATACTAAACAGTAATATTGTAGAAACACCAAAAATGCCATTAATTCATGTAAGTTCACATTTTTAGTTTTGATACTATAATTGGAAACTGCTTTTCTTGGTAATTTATACAATGCTGGTTGTACAGTACACTGTATAAACACTATCTTAAAAGGCATGACTTCTCTCCTGAAGTTGAGCCACTTTCTTCTGAGGAAATGCAGTAAACAGAGGCTTATATTCTCAAGTATAATATACCTGTTGAGTGGGGGAATTAAAATTTCTCTGTAATTGGTTTAATTTAGGTGACTTCTTGATGGGGGGATGAAGCGACTATTGATCTAGTAGTAGATGAATTATTAATGTAGAATGTGAGCAAGATAGATCAAGTTCCAAACCCATCTTTTCTAGCACAGTGGTTGAGGTTCTTGAGTGGAAATGGGAGATGTGGATTTTACTGGAGACAGGCAGAAGCCTGTGGAAAAAGAGGAAAAAATAAATAATTTGGGAACAAGGGATTTAATTTACATTCTCCATTTCCTGTGAGGTTTTGGAGGGAGAAGTTGGCAAAAACTTCTCTTGTGGGTGTTTTCATTCAAATTTGAGCACAAGTCATAAATGTCTTCAATTAAATTGCCTCTTTTCTGGAAAATATTATTTTCTGGAAAATGTTCTCTAATGAATAGGACTGATGGGTTATTTTTTTGTATTTTTTTCCTGCTTGAATATGAGAATGGAAATAGTTCAGGCTTCCACGTGGATTTTCATGGTTGTGCATTGAGAGTTTAATTTTGTTTATTATTTTAGAAATACATATTACTTTGTGTGTTCATGCTCTTATATATGTGTGTGTATAAAATTCCATTTTTCTGAAAGACTTTTCATAGTAAGTAGCTGTGCTGGGGTATTTTAGGAACTATGTTGTGATAAGAGTTCCATAACAATATATTGACAGTATAGTTTAATTGAATCACTCCCCTGCAGATTTTCCTGTGTCTTTAAATGGTTTAAAGATATAATTATTTCAAAGACTTGAAGGATTGCTCTAAATACAGTGTCTTAATTTATATGCTTCAGGCTGTTTGCTTTTGGTACGTGGACTTGGAAAGTGATGCCTGCCAAATGTACACCAGAGGGCAGGATTAGGTAGAAAAATCTATATCTAAAGCTTCTGGAGCTCATAGCATTGATTTAAAATGATAGTTTACATAACATCAGCTGTGGAATATGCTGTTACATTCAAGATGTTTTATAGCCTTTTTATTGTTTTCTTGCATAAAGCTTAAACTTCTGTGATGCTTCATAATGCTTAATGCAGTCTTGCTTGAACAAGATGTGGTTGTTGCATGCCACCTCACAGAAATCCAAATCACCTAACAGTGACTAATTTTTACCTTCAGCAGTTTCTCCTGTTTAAAGCTCTAAAAAAAGGTGGATTTAGTGTGCTTATAATGGCTAATTTAATCTCTTTGAGGGGAGAAAGAAGGATGGATATGGACTGGGATTTTTTTTCAGGGTGGAGGTGGAGCAGGATATTTTAGTTCAGTTCAGTGTTACTGGATACAGTATTGGATTCAAGAGGTTTTTCAGCAGTTTGTAATCAGCAAGTAAATTGTATAATGGTGTGTTTATCCTTATTCAGATCTATCTAGAAATGAGCATCATTACCTGCATCATTTGTTGCATACTGACCTTGTTGATTGGTTTTCTATCACTCTTCACAGTTCCATCGCCAGGTCAGCTTCAACACCGAGTTCACAGTGTGGGACATTTTCCAGTGTCTGTCAGACAGCCTCTCAAAGCTACTGCCTATGTAAGCCCAACCGTACAAGGGAGTAGTAACAGTAGCAGTATTCCAGTGTCCAGCAACTCGCAGCTGTATTCCAGCACTGGGATCCCCATGCCAAACAAGACTGCTGGTCAAGGCATCGTGGGGCGTAGTGCTCTTCCTAGACCATCGCTGGCCGTCAATGGGAGTGGCATTCCCAGAAGTAAAATTGCACAGCCGGTTCGAAGGTGAGACTTAAACAGGCCTCAACCTCTGTGTGCATGGCTTAGGCTTAAATAGTGGGATTTTTTTACCTCCTGAATATGGAACTACAAAACACAAGCTTCTGTCTCCCAGTGCTGAGTCACTGAATGGGGGGAGATTGCTTGCCAGAAATAGTGATGGGCAATGCATGCTGGTAGCTCTAGTAGACTCTGAGAATGGATAGTGTGTAATCCCACGTGAATGGGAATGGATTGCCACCTGTCAGTAAGAAATCCAAACAAACACAAACCTCCCTCATACCATTAACTGATTTTACTTACCTTCTCCCTGACTTGTGCCTACTGTTATTTCAGTGTCACGGCGTGAGCTAATCTTAGAGTGCTCACATAAAAAGAGCTGCATCCCTGTTGTAAATGGCAGTAGTCTGTAAAAATGCAAGTTGTACCATTACAACATTGTGAAGAAGGAAATACACTGAATAGTACAGTCATGGTTTGAACCAACATCTTTTCAATTCCAGTTGGGATACAATAGACACACAGGGAATCCTGGAATATCACATAGTTGCAATATGCTGTACTGTCAAGTAAATGCAAATTTTTGCATGCAAAAAGAATGAGAGAAATTAATCTTCAAATTAATTATTTTTAGGTCAAGCAATAAAATAGGCTTGATGAAAAACATGTTTTAATCACCTTATCATAGCTGAGAGTTAAACTCTTAGCTACATGTTCTGTAATGAATAGGAATTAAGTCTTCTCAAGGAAAAACTCTCAATTTGTGTTAACTCCTCCAACTATTTCTTCACATTGCTTCCTCCTCTTGTGAGGGCCTGCTGTGTGACCACTTCATTTTCTGTTGGATGAACTGTCACTGTTTAGCTCTCATCATTTTTGTACTTTTCACTACATAGTGGCTAGATCCAGAATAAGTTCAATTGTTCACATTCTCTCTTTGGTTGAGTTACTTGGGGATTACACTGATGTGACTAACAACAGATTTTGACCAGCTGTGGTGAAACTTTGATAAAGAGCTGCCAGGTTTCTTCTTTGATGAAGACTGTACCATGAGATTTCTATTATAACCTTCTTTGCTCTCAGCAGGAAGCTCTCTCTGTTAGACTTCTTTATAGTTGAGGGTTTTCTTTCCTTTTTTCTTTTTCCTTTCCTCTACTTCATGTTCTTCTGCAGAGTCTTAAATCTTTCATAGCAACATGTGAGGAAGCCTTTCTGGGTTATGAAGACCAGTCCCTTGCTATTTTGTAACTTCACATACAACAGTCAATATTAAAGAAAAACAAAATTAAGAGGTTTCAGTGGGAGACTGAGACACTGTACTCTCAACACTGTTTTTATTAGAAACTGATTCAAATCAGTAACAAAGCTCTTTATAGTCCCAGAAGTCTGGGCTGCTGTCTCATTTCCTTCAAATGTGCCTTAGCAGCATCCTGTGTTGCCATAGAGCCAGGCATGGTTGAAGATGGATGCTCTTTGCACTGTGGGAGTGCCGAGTACACAGGACTCAAAACGCCCAGGTAGACTGGGTGTCAGCTTGCAGTGCTTCAACACCCTCGTTCAGTTTTGTAGATTCCTTTGGAAAAACACAAGCGGTTTCAGTTCATACTGACTTTCCTTGGAAGGAATTCAGTTGTCAGTTTTTTTCACTATGGTATTTTCTAATTAATGGTATTTCTGATTATCAGTTTAAGAGTCTTCTTTTGAACTTAAATAGTGTTTGTAGTCATGACTTGATTAAAAATAGAACAGGTCTTTTGTTTTTTTAAATAAATCAGATGTTTAGGGAAAGGTGCATATTCAGAGCAAATCTGTGTTCTTACCTTTTGCCAGACTGTTAAGTAGTCAAATTAGATACTTAAAGTAGTTATAACTTTATACTTAAATACTTAAAGTAGTAGATACTTAAGTAGTCAAATTAGATACTTAAAATGGATTCTTAGACACATTATATTGGGGTTGCATTGGGGAACTTCAATATTTACTGCATAGAATAAAACACTGGATGAGGGAGAGCTTTTAAAAATTTGTAATAAAAATTATAATAGCTGAGATAAATAACTTGGCTAAATATTAACTGGATTTCTCCTTACCATTAGTGATTCAAGCAGTGTAAAGAAATTGTGATAGTGTAATCCATCTCTTCTCTTCTTAGCCTTAGAACTCAGCACCTTTATTTTTTTGCTCCTGTTGAGTGTATCCACACAACCCTCAACCCTTTCTGACTCGTCTCAGGGCTTCTTGTAGACCCCAACTTCCAGTTCTCTGTGTTTTAACCTTATGCAGTGTGAAGGGCAGCGTGGGCAGCTGCCCTTAGGGCAGGGGGAGCAGAGAGGTGCCTGGGACAGCTGGGCTGCCCTGCAGTGCCCACAAAGCCAGAACATCAGTCAGCAGCTCAGGGTCTGGATCATGCCAGATACCAGGCACAAGTGTGGCAGGAGTATAAGCATACCTGTGGAGCCAAGGCTTGCTTATTCTTGCTGCCTTGTACTGGAGCCAGTTACTGCTATTCAGCTGGGGATGGAAAAGTAGAAATGCCGCTCCAAAGATCTGTTGTCTCAAACAGCATGATGTCATACCAACAGCTTGTGCTTGTTTGAAATGGTTTTCATTGCTGGCACGTTTTCTGTCCCTCTAGCAGAGATTCACCCCTGGATATATAGCAGTATTCTTACAATTATTTTCAATTTAGCTATTTTTTCTCCCTCTCTGGTTTGGTTTATTTTAAGATTATTAAACTTACTTTCTTCTTTTTTCTCTGAGAATGAAAACAGCAGTTGCAGAAAGCAGCAGAGACAGATTATGTTCTTAGACTCAAATAACAGGATTTATATCAAAGATAAATGGTGTTTACCAAAGTGGAGCTGCATAAAAGCAGCTTGGCTGAATCTAACTTTAACCAACTGTTTTTACTTAGGTGCAGTGTTTTTGCTACTAAAACAACAGAGAGTTGAAGCTGCTCTGTTGACTGACTTTCCAACTGCCTGACAAGATGTCTCTGCCTTTTTACAGCAAAAAGCATTTGGAAGGGAGAGGAGGCATCAGTAACTTAAAACAAAAGCCAGGGTAGTGTGAAAACCAGGCTTGAGGTCTGCTTTTGTATGAAATAGTGTCACCAAATTGAAACATAATTTTTTCAGTAAATTGGAGTGTAACAAAATTATGGTTGTTGCAGATTAGATACAGAGCCTGCTGTGTTACCAGTAGTTAGATGAAGTCAGATGGTTGTTTTTCCTTTTCTGAGTTTTACTTCAAATAGTTGCCTCAGTAGTACCCGGAGAGTTTGGAAGATGCTTAGAAAGTGTTTTAGAAATCCTTGTTGAGGAATGAGAGATGCAGCCCAGGTGTGAGGAGGGACTGGAATAGAAGTTGGTGGAGTTTTCCAGCTGATAAAATTCTTTGCTGCTTGCATGGTATTTTTATGAACTGATGGTTTTTTGTGCACATGCTGAGCACAATAACATTTTGAAAAGTGTTTCCCATTAGCTTTCTGCTGCCCATAGTGACAAAAATTATGTCTTTACTATCTTTAGCCCTGAAAAGCCAAATCTTGCCATTTAGATGCATCTCATTCATGACTACAATTATTCACTCAATTCCTTTTACAAATCTGTCATACTCTTCTTATTGGAAGTGGCCTTAATTTCACCGCAGATCTTTATATGTGCATTAATATGTAGCCAGAAATGCACCAGAGGGATGTCTCTAAGCAAGCCCCAAAGCTGTTGTCACTGCAGAGGTAAATGATGTCTTTTACCTTGATCTTTCACAGGAAATATGACCTCCTTTTCCTTTTTTTTACCTCCTTGTCATTTGGTTAATACAGTTTTCTTCAGCCTCCAAAACCCCTGTCATCACTGAGCACGATACGGGATGGGAACTGGAGAGACGGCTGCTATTGATGAAGGATGCCCCTCGCCAGTGGAAAACACATAATGTGGATTTCATTTACCCAGCTGGCTGGGTAACAACGATTTGGAAAAGGGGGGTCATACAGTATTATTTTTCCCCAGGATCTTGATGTGTAACCATCTACAATGCCATGTCATTTTTAAAAAATGAACATCTTATCGAATACTAAATATTGCACTTAATCAGTTACCTAACAGCTGCATTGTTATCAGACTAACAATGGCAGTGTTGGCATTTGGAACTTAAGAAAGTATTATATGTGTGCAAAATACAAGAATATTTCCTTGGAACGAACTAGGAGATTTTGTTTTTGGGCAGCTTTGCCATACTGAAATTCTGAGATAATTTATTCAGTGTAAAGGCATCACACATTTTATTTTGAATTTTGGGGTACTTATGTATGTGCTTGAAATCTTTTCTAGTGTTTTCAGTACATTTTATTTTGTATACTTAAGTTCATTTAAACTTGCCTGAACCTTGAACTACAGAGAGATAATTTAACTTTTTCTGTGCCATAAATAATATTTTTGGGGTAATGTACTTTTTTAGTGCTAGGAACATACCTTATAAAATCTTATCAATTGGCAATACAAAGCAGTATATTTATGTTACAGAAGCACAAATAAAAGGTAGCATTCACTGGAAATTGACATCCAGCTGGGTCAGCATGGTTTTGTTGGTCTATCACCATTTGTTGAATTGTTAATTTATTGTCATAGTGTTTTGTATTTAAAATGGCAGCATAAATCACATTGCACTTACAAAGGTACAGTGATCTCTAAAACTACTATTGATTTTCAGTACTTTATTACAAAGAATAAAATGGTAATGTTTTATTAACAGTTGCTTATGGAAAATGAGTTTTAATGCAAATAAATCTTTTTGATAGATCTTTTACAAAATCCAGTTGCACTAATCAATGCTTTCTTATAATGGCATATGACATAATATTTGATTACAACTGTGTATACTGCTGTTTTGGAATGTTTCAGGAAATAAAGAATCTATTTCAGCAATAATGCTCTTCTTCAGTGTGCAATGTAAATATTGTGAAAATTTAGCTACTCACATCTACTTAGCTCCATGTTTTTTACTTAACTTTTATAAAGATTATACTGGATTTTTGCAAATAGTAACTGAGTTACCTGAAAAAAAAAATTAATTGGGTTAAGAAGCCATGGTTTGACTAGAAGACAAACATGTATTATTTTCAAATCAATCTTACTATAATCTTAAGAGGCATTTTCAATGTAATGTTTAGAGCATGCAAATGTGACTTGCAATAGGAAACAGAGATTGTGTACCTTTCACTGTGGCTACAAATTTGCTCTCAGTTTTGCTCCACAGTTGCTTGAGGATCTGCTTTTCTGAAAAAGGTGAGCTGAAATAAAAAGCAGGGAGGAAATACTTAGTGATGAGTAAAACTTTCATTACGCTGAGAAGCGATGTATACTAGTGCAGTAAGATCTCTGCACAGCATAGCATTGTTTTAACAGAAATAAACAGTTAATTTTTCACACTGAAGTTATTTTAGTACAGTTAAAATCCTTTTTCTTTTCCAAAAGAATAAAAAAAAAAAAGAAGTTATCTCAGCACAGGTAAGTATTTAAGCAGGAGTGTGCCAAACTCACATTATTTGTAAGAAGCATTAATTTGAAGAAATTGCTTTTAGTTAAAGCAGTCAGTCATTTGTGTACAGTCTGTGATTGTGGTGGGGTTCAGAGGCAGCTTGGGGATGCTTTGCCTTTTGCCTGTGAGAAGGAGTTCTGCAGCTCTCATGGCTTCTGGTGCTAGGGATCCAGCACGATCTTCATAAAAGATGGATGAAGGCCCGGGGCGGTGATTAGTTTCTCATCGATGACAGCCCTGGTCTAAACTATCTTATTTTGTTCCCTAGTGCCAGGATTTTACTACTGTTCCTACATTATCTGGGACACCACAGCACCACATTATTTTCCAGTTTCTGAAATAGGTTGCAGCTGTTGGGTTTAATACTGAGTTGTACACAGGAGGGCAGTATATACTTTGAAAATACTTTCTTTGGTAGCTAAAGCTGTTTTCCTGGCTCTGAATATTACGAGCTCTTTGAAAAGATCCAGTTGTTTTTCCCTTTTTAATTACAGTGTTCCCTTGTAACACATCATATCAGGATTTGGTAACCTTATAGCTGTTCTAAGTGTTTTTGACATGTATCTGTCACATTGGATGCCATCAAGCTCTAGAAGGAAACCCAAGGTTTGAGTAGATGAATCTAAGAATGAACAGAATCACACTCATTTCAGCCATGGGCTGTGGTACTGCTGCTGTTTGCCTGTAGCTGGTGGAGCTGGCTGTCTCCCCTCAAATTTGCATCAGTGAGCCAGGGTACTGCTGTAAAGTGTCACAGATTTCACCACAAGTCTCAGTGGGAGCAAACTGAGTGGAATATCCAGCACAAAGTCACTTCTGTTGGGCTTAATTTTGTGAGAGGCAGAATCTCCTCCAGGGCAATGGGAAACACAGTTATCTTTAAAAATAAAGACTCAAACTTACTTTTTGCAAGGAAAAAATAATTTCTAAAGTGCAAGGGAGCTTTTGAGAACTCTCTTTCTCTTTGGTTCTTCTATTTTGGTCCATGAATGCAAATGCTACTCCACCATCCTTATTGCTGCATCTCAAAAATGATGTTATCACCTTCAGTCCAAACTTGGACTCGCCTCTTGAACTACTGGGTGAGTCATGACCTTTTTCCTAAAGGTCTTTTCCCCTCTCTCTTTATTCAATGGGAATAAAACCCCTATATTTCCAGTCTTTGAACTCCATAAACTGGGGCATTGTCTTTGATTTTTCCACAAGCTAATATTCTGGTTAAGTCAAAGTCTTGCATTGAAGATACAAATTTCTTTTTTTCACCCCTATATACGAAATTCATCCATTACCTCCTCACCTGAAGTGATCTTCGGCCTTATAGTGGTTTAAATATGTGAAATCTATTCAAAGTAAAACTAAGATATTTTTTCTTTCTTTCTGCTTTGACAGTGCCACTGCTTTGACCACTTCATGTGTATTGCTGATTTTCCCCTCTCTGTTGAAAAGAATGGGTGTGATCCAGTTGTACTCATCTACAAAGCCATGTATTCCCAACCCCACTATTAGTTTCTCATTGAGTCCTGAAGTCAATTCCCGTATTAAAGTCCCTGATGCCAGTCTGCATTGTTCATGCTGCAAACAAAGCACCTCCTAGCTCCCTGTTGTTCCTCACTGTGGGGAATCACTAGGCATTTTTTTTATTTCACTGTCAAATCCTTCTTAAAACAATTTTTTCTTTGACGCAGTACCACTCAAAGCAGGACAACAGTTAAATTATCAGTGTTGTCATATTTTGCTTTTAAGACCATCATTTTAAATTTGACTGGTGATTATAGCTATACTTGAACTACAAATTGTTGGAGACATAGACTGCTGTCTTTTTTCTTTAGGTTTTTAAGGCATGAAGCCCAGTAGGATTTCAGGCCCACCATTACAATGCCTGTATACTAATGTGCATACTAAAACCAGCATTTTCATACAGAAGACACAGTTTAAATATCCACTGTGAATGACAGGTGAGGTTTCATAATAAAAAGGATTTGGGATGTAGCACAATCACTCTTGAAAGCAGATATGTGGTGTTTAATCTTCAGGAATTACTTACTAATTCAGAAATACTGGTTAAAAAAGGAGGTGACTAAGCCCGGATGGCATTCCCTGAGGTGGAAATGTTATGTTCTGCTTAGTCTGGTTTAATTTTCTTTTTCCTATTTGACCAGCTCATCTGCTCAGCCATCTTTCCCCCTCATCAATATTTCTACCTCTTGCACTCCCCAGATTCAAACCTTGTAATCCCTCTCAGTGATTGCACGTGATTTTGTGGCTCTTGTGGCTTGTGTGGCTGGTGAAGTTCTTGATCATCCTGCAGATTCCCACCCTGCTATTCTGCTCCTTACTCTCCAGCCTGGGGAGCAGTGAGTGCTCATTGTGTCTTCTGTCTCCATCACTGGGACTTTCAGCTCTTACCTGGCAAGGTAAGCAGTTATGGTTAATCTGAATTAATGTCTCTGAGTAGGGGTTATGCCTCTGCATAACATTTGGATGTGACCATGCTGCCTAGTTGTTGCAAGGGGAATTCAAGGGATTATCTTTGACCTAAAGAGGCCCAAGAGGTGCTGTTTTTACATGTTCAGTTCAACAATAGTTTACAAAAGTATCTCATGGAAGGAAGGGAGTGATTAGATAAGCTTATTCTTGAAACCTCATTTCTTTTTTAAATAAGTCATTTTATATAAGCTATAATTACTTAGGTGACTTAAGCATTATGAATCTCTTACCTATAAACAAACAAGAATCCTTTGATACCCAAATGTTGATTTTGGCATAATCATGGAATGGTTTTGGTTAGAAGGGAGTTAAAAGATAATCTAGTTCCAACAGCCCCCACCACAGGCAAGGACACCTTCCACTAGGCCAGGGGTCTCCAAACCCTATCCAACCTGGCCTTGAACATTTCCAGGGATGGGGCATCCACAGCTTCTCTGGGCAAGTGTTGCTGTTCCTCGGCGCCCTCAGAGTAAAGAATTTCTTCCTAATAACTAATCTAAACTTACCCTCTTTCAGTTTGAAGCCGTTCCCCCTTGTTCTATCCCTATATGCTCTAGTAAACAGTCTCCAGCTTTCTTGTAGGTTCCCTTCAGGTAAGGTCACAATTAAGTTACCCTGAAGCCTTCTCTTCTACAACCTGAACAACCCTCATTTTCTCAGTCTTCCCTCATGGGAGAGGTGTTCTAATTCCTCTAATCATGCTGGGTGGCCCTTCTCTGGACTCACTGCAACAGGTCCATGTCCTTCCTGTGCTGGGACCCCAGAGTGGATACAGCACTGCAGGTGAGATCTCAGCAGAGGGGCAGAATCCCCTCCCTTGCCTTGCTGGCCACACCGCTTTGGATGCAGCCAGGGATGCATGTTGCTTTCTGTTCCTTGGCCAAAGGCTGGATTCCATCATGTCAGAGGACTTTTCCAACCTTAATCATTCTATGATTGCATGATTCTTGCTTAATTCTTTAAAGAAGTAAACACATTTCTTAATTCATGCATTATCTTGAGCAGATACATGATATTTATAAAAGCAGCTGATAGTCTTGTTTTTCACTGGTTCACGTGAGCAGTGGACAGATACATAGATTTGGCTATCTGAACCATGGTGAGAAGTTTGGACAATGAATAGTGGTTGAACTTTAAAATTTTTGCAGATAAATACTTCAAAAGTGTACCTATCTTGGCTCTTTGGAAGTGGAGAGAAGTTTGGTATCTAACACAGTCAAAAGGGGTGCACATTTCCCAGATGCAGATGGCAAAACTGTATGAAACTATGGCTAGATAGGCAATAGATAATGTTCACAGACTGTTAAGTGACTTGAAGAAAAATGTGAAAAATACGCAAAAATGAAGGCAAGTCTGTTAGGTATTCACTGCTTCTTTACTCAGTTCAGTCTTCTTTGAAGAGGGATTGAACATCTGAAAGAGACTGAGCTGTGCAAGTTGTTTTTGTGGCTGGGCAGAAGAAAAGCCTCGTGGCTCCTAGGCATGGAGTAGACTTGGCCATGCAGTGTGGAGCAGCTGGACAGATCCATTGCTCTGCAGTAGCCTTGTTGTTTCCCAGCAGCACAGGTGCCCGCTGCACGCCTGGCACCCAGATGCAGCCTTGGCTGCCCACTGCTTTCTGTGAAGGTACCACAGAGGAGACATTCCTTTCTTGCTAAGATCAAGTGCTTAAGAGAGTCTCATTTCTGGGGCAGCATCCCACACAGTGATACTCAAACATGTTATTTTTGTTCTGTGAGCATAGCTAAAAGATAATGTTTTGCCTTTTCAGATATGATTGTTCTGCTCTGTAGTGAGTTCTTTCACTATGTTCGTGCATTCGTTGCTGTGGTTTTCTATTTTGACTAATATTTTTAGTTAGAAGAATTAAAATAATGTTTCTTCTGTGTTAAAAAAAATTGAAATAATATTTCTTCTTTGTGTCTGTTCACTTCTTACCCCTGACATTTCTGTTGTTCCCCTAGAAAAACAAAATATTCCTTTGTCTTTGTGGCCAGACATATAGAAAGAATGAGCCTGTGGCCAAATTCTCAAACTGAGCTCTAGCAATCCAGCCAACCCTTAATGCTTTGCAGTCTCCATGCAGATGTTACTAAACAAAGTATAGTATCTGTGTCCAAGACTGAAATTTTCAGTAATAGAAGCAGCAGATAACATGATGAGGATGTCAACTGCAATATACTTAAACTGAAATTTTTGGCACCATTTTTTTTGCAATAATAGAAAGCAGAAAAGGTACTTTGAATGTTTCTTTTGCTTTTCAACCCTTCCTGCAGGAGGTTATACTAACTTCATTTTTGGAACAATTGATACATGCTTTTTCCTTTCGTATGAATTTCATTGAGCCAATACAAATGTGTTGAATTCAATTTTAGGAATATGTTAAATGAATACTAACCTCTTTATGAGACATACATTGTTTCTTGAACTGAGATATTCTAATGCTAGTATCAGGGTATAATACAGTTTCTTTACATAATGTTGCTAGTATCCCATTCAGTTCCTTTAAAATGTAAATAACTGAAATGAAAGCTCAGGAACACAGAAGAAAAAATCATTTAGAAGAACTGATATTCTTTTTAAGCCAAATAAAATTATAAAAATGTGTTTTGATTTAATCCATGTTTATCTAGGCAGTCACTGCAGCAAATTATGCAGCTCTGAGTATGTAATACATATTCAATGGAAAGGATTTTTCTATATATGAAAGAAGGAAAAAAGCATCTGACAAAAATGTATAGCTGTATCAATGGCTCACCCTTCACCATATCTAAATTCACATTAAACAACCTACTTCTGCCTTATAAAAAGAAACACTTTTAGCACCTGATCTTTTCAATCAATGAGAAACAGCATTGATGGTATAAAATGTGTCCCATCCCACTTAATTTACAGATGCAGCTACTTGGGTTGATGCAGCTGGGCTCAACTCCTTTAATTATGCTCTCATCTCACTGATAAGTGCAGTCTGGTCCAGAAGCTGTGTGTGTGTTAGTGGAGTTTATCTTGCTTCTGAAGACATCTTATTACATTGGCTCATCCTGTGCAGGAGGAGTTGTGTGATTGGGTGAGTTGGATGGAGAGAGATCATGCATCTGCCTTACAATTTTCTATACTATCAGCCTGGTAGCTGATAACAAATCTGTGGCTTTGTTATCCAGCCCTATGGTTTGTGTGTGAGCTTAGTGATTCTCTTTGATGAGGAGCCAAATGTAATTATGCACAGTCTGACAACATGGGCATGCTTTTGTGAAGCAATGAGTACTTGCAGCCCCAGCTGCATCTAGTTCAAGTGATAAGACTTTTAGCACCTCTGAAATTATACACTAGGAAAAAATTATCTCCCTGATATTGTCTTACTAATGTTCCATTTAAAATGAAGTTTTATTAATGTATTTGTACAGGTTAGTGTCTTAAAGTTTACTCAGAAAGCAGTTTATACGATGGCATTGAGTTACAATAGCTTGGAATAAAATTCAGTTACTGGACATGGATATTTTGTACTTCTCTGGAATTCCAAACTCACTGCACAGAACATTCTGTTAAAAGTAGTGGTTTAGATTGTTTTGCATTGTCAATGATCTCTTTTCCAAAGGAAACAGGAAGAAATGTGCTGTTTATTTGGCAAGCTATTTCAGACAGTTGGGATGATAATTTTCACTGGTACACAATGTCTTCATACAGAATTGAGTGTAAATGCCAATATTGATTGAAAAGTAATAGGTATTCATAAAAATCTGAGTTAACTTTATAATGTAGCAGAGCAAAAACTATCCTTAAGGAGACATTAACATAATGGAGGACTCCATCATGGAAAGCCTTAGCACCACTCCCAAGAGCAGACTTACTGTTTCCATCTGGATTAAACCAACAGTTTGCTCAAGAAATTCATGTCCTGCTTCAAAATATAAATCACAGGTGCATGTGGGGTTTGCATAAGCACAAGCATGTTTCCAAGAAAGATAGGGCGATGTGGAAATCTCGGAGTGTTTCAGCAGTGTTTTGGAATATAAACTGAAAAGAGCCTTGTTTCCTGCTGCATCATTTCATAGCCTCACTCAATATCCTGTCTACTTTATATCCTCAGTGTGAACAATATATGATAAGATGAAAGGCCGTTTACATAAAAGCAGGCCATCTCCTTGAAGAGAACTTATAAAGTACATCTCCTGTATATTCCTTTAATCTTTGTGAAGCAGTAAATGGCGGCTTTGCCCTCTGTTTTGAAACTTTTCCTTAATTCCACAGAACGGTTAAGTTTGTTGTGAAATAGTTTGGGGTTTTTTTCCCCTTTCCTCTGGGTAGAAAAAAAGATATGGGAAAATCTGTCTCATGGCATGTGTTAGCCTGCGGATAGAATCACAAAGCAGTAGAAATGAATGCATTTTCTTGAAACCTCAGTAGTACCAGAAAACCTGCCTGACATGCTCGCACTTGAGTAATGGGATTAAATGTTTGTGCTCTGGTAGTGTCTGTGGGCTGCAAGCAACTTGGATTTCATGGAATAAAGCCAAAAAGCCTTGTCCAAAGCAGCTGGCAGTCTAAGTGAGGGCATTGCCTAAGCTCTGTGCATCTTGTCATGTGAATAAAAATCTTCCAGCTTCAGGTGGACTGCAGAACTGATTACAAAAGAAGAACAGTCAGGATAATAAACTGAAAATCAGAAAACCTGGATTATCTTTCCTATACATTTTCTTTAAGGCTGATCATTTTTGTGTTCTTTCATAATTGAGTTTCTCCTTATACATTTTTTGTTTTAGCAAACTTACCATGTACATGTAGAGTTATTGCTTAGGTTTTATGGAAACTAGAGTGAAGAAAATAATTTTTTATTCTATTGAACACAGGTAGCAGTGAAGAAAAGCAGCAGAATAACACAACTTTGTAATTCAAATTTGAAAATAAATTCTTGTACAGATATATGGTGTGTAGATGGCATTATTTTGTGTTATCAATGCATTTAGTCAATGAGCAAAGTCTGGGTAGAAAGTTTAGGAATCCATAAGGAAATAATTATGCACAGCTTGTTAAGTTTTGTGATTTGTTCTGTGTGCTGATGAAATTTTGTGTTTTCATATCATGCAAAAAATAGAACAAGTACAAGTGAAAGGAAAGGGGAGAAAGAGAATCAGAAATAAAGGTAATTGAAGGAAACCACACATGTTTGAAGACAAGGAGACTTCCATAGGAGGTACTGATCTGTCATGTGCGACAACAGTCAAAAAGCCACAACAGGGAGCCACTTAATTGTCCCTATGCTTTTTCCTTTGGGCTGTATACAGAAAGCTCCTTAAAAAATCTCCAGAGACACCAAAAACAGTGGTAAGTGCTGCTCAACCTTAATCTCACACGTACTGGTTCTTATCCTGAAGGACAGTGGATTTTCTTGGGATGTTGGAGAGACAAGATGACAGAGGTATGACCTGAATTCAGGTAGCAGAATATGGAGGCAATATTAGTGTTCTCTTGTTTCCACTCTTACAGCTACTAATCCAGCTGTCAAGACTGAGGAGAAGAAGAAGAGAATGTGGTAGAAAACTGAGATAGTTATAGTTCATCTGTATTTGTTATTATGTTACATTATATTGAGGTGGCTCACAAATGTTAATAGGGAACTAGAGCATCTAACCTCTAGAACATGTGGTGTTCTGATAGTATATATTAGTTATGCATGCCGTGGCTTTTCCATCATGATTCAGACACTTTGGTGTTTTGTGTGTTACAACATCTAAATACAAATACCATTCTGTTTTCTCATATTCAGGACAGTACGTGCAGAATTGGACCCGTTCAGCTGCTGTGCACATGGTCAGGAGGTAAAACTGGATCAAGTCAAGAACAGGTTCCTGCCTTGAAGATTTAAAAGTCTGAAAAGCAAGGAAAAAAGGTAATACAATACTAAACAAAACAAACCATGTATACTTTAATAAAGCAAATTAGATATGATTTAGATTGTTTGTACTTGAAAGGGAAAGGTCTCTGGCAACTTTCTTTGGTATCTTATTCTTTTGGATTTGCCACAGGAGCTGGGCTTGAGGTATTAGTTCTGAGATCAAGGACTCTGAGCCAGAGACCACACGGCTGTGGTTATCCCTGAGTTGATGTTGACCCCTTAAAGGGGAAAGGAAGAGCAGGAGTGATAGCATCTATGATGACTTGAAAACCAGCAGAGGAAAAATAAAATGATTCTGTTATTCAATGTTATAAAATCATGTGTCTCTTTTTTTCTTCCTAGTGTGTGAGGTTCTGTCCTGCCTGGCCTTTTAACCACTTCTAAGCAGTTTTAACCAGGAAGCTTCTGTTCTTCATTTAAATTTGAATCAGCAGAGGCTGAATGACCAGAGATTAAGTCTAAGTCTGGTGAAAACCCACAAAAGAATAATTCTTCATGGAGGTGTGTAGGGGTAGATTTGATTGTGGAGGTGGGTGCCTGCATGATACAAAATGTGACGTCTACCTTTGGCATTCCTGTCCTAGTTGGCAATCCAAAATACTAAGTAAACTAAGGAAGCATCCTAATTGCTGAGGGAAAGAGAAGCACCTCAGAGCAGTGCTCCTATTAGGGCTAGCAAATGAGAAATTCTAATTAAATCCTTCCTTTTTTCTAGAGTGCAGGTGCTTGAATTAAGTCTTCAGCACAGATGACTCTGCTCACTTGGGATTCACAACCACAAATCCTCTAATGAGGGTTGACACCCACATATGTTCTTTGAAGATGCGTTTATGCTGCTAATTAAAAAGGGGCCATGAGCCAACCCCTGGCCTCAAAGCCAAATGGCACAAACTGGCTCATGACTGCACAGCTGAGGCTTCTTCTAGAACTAAATTTATCTTGGAGAGAGTTTCCTGAAGCAGCCTGAAAGGGAACCAGGGTGTGGTTTAATATTTAAACTAACATTTAAATATTGTGCATTATTTGTGGGCCTGCTGCTTAATCCAAATCCTGTCTCATATTAAGCTGTAAAGATATGCCTTGTGAGACCTGAACAGAACTACCAGCCTTAAAAGATCCTCCACTACAACAGCCCTCTATGCAGCCTCAAGGATTGTAATGTTTCCTGAAGTGGTAGACCTATTTTATAGGTTCTAAGGGCGTGCCACTGCTATGAAGTTCCCTCAGCCTCTCCTGTTAAACTGGACAGAAAAGACTGCTGGAAGCTTCAGGCCAGCGAGAGAGAATAACTTTGCATAACTCTGAATGTTAAGGGAAAGGAAGCACCATGTTGGGTTTGGTTTAATTGGTTGATTTTCTCCTGGGACTATTTCTGTAGATTAAACAGGTCTTAAATACAGGAATTACCATGCAGTTTAAATGTCTACAGTTCCTTTTATTTGCTCTTTTTCAAAAAAAAAAAAAAAAATTAAGAAAAAAACCAACAAACAAACAAACTTGGAAAAATCCCCAAAGAGGTTACTGTAAAGTAGTCATGACATGTAGGTATAAGATGTAGATGCAGACTGTATATATGATCACAGAAAGAATTGTGTTCAGCAGGAGAATCTGAAATGCATCTGTTGTAATATTGCCTTTTTCACTGCTTTTTTCTGGAAGAGGCTGCAGCTGTTAGAGGTATTCAGCATTGCAAACCTCTATGCAGGTGGTAGTAACTAGCTTCAGCAGACAGAACCTGTGGTTTCTGCCTGTTTGGGTTTTATTCCTGGACATGGTTTACAAGAGTTATAATTATTATTTCAAAATGCGACCAGAAGAGGGGAGATCACGGAGGGGAAAATTAGCAGTCTTAAAATCCTAATATTAATTGCCTCATTGTTTATTTGATACACTCAAAACCGTAAGCCAAACAAACACGCTTTTTTTTTATTGCTCTGCAGATGCAAACTGAAACATAATAGCCAAAGGCAAATGTATCCATCCACAAATATTTTGCAAATACTTTTATGGAATACCTCCTTACAAAGGTTGTGCTCAGTTTTCAGAGGCTTGTAATATGCATTTTGAAAAGTTTCCAGAAAAAAAAATGTCTGCAGTTTATATGTCCTGGAAGAAATCAAGGAACATTTTGCAACCTAAAATGGTGGAGTCACCACCAAATCAAGCCTAATGCAATCAAGCTGTTGCTGAGCACTGGTTTGTCATCTAGCATGATCCCAGTTCTCACTTTTGACCAGAGCTCTGTGTCAGCCAAAATACTGGTTGAATGTCTTAATTGGTAAAATCCAAAAGAGAGCTGAAAACCTTTACCTTTTGTTCTCCATGATTCTGACACCACCACAAACACTGATAGGACATGGGGAAACTTCTTGTTTCTGAAAAGTAGAAGTTTCACAAATAGAACAAAATTGAATTAACATTGCAACTGAAAATAATATTGTGCAATGTAATCCCTCAGTTTCTAGGGGCTCCTATTTGAATGAAATAAATAGAAACTGGATCCATATTTCCCACCACTCTAGAGCCTCCAGTGTCTGGGGTGTCTTTCATAACTGGCTTGGTCTCCTCACTTGTGGGTGGAACTTTACATACTGGGGCGAACATAAAACATTGCTGGGTGACAATTACAGAGATTCTTGTGGAAGAGTATTGTTGCCCAGTAAAGTCCTCCAATTCAATTTTTAGAATTCCATAAAGTGTTTAAGCTTATTTAATGCAGTACTACTCTAGCTTTTTTTTTCATTTGGTTTGGCTTAGTATGCTTTGCTTTGCTTTTATGACTCTGTGTTGATTAAAATCTTTCCTGTTTTCTACAAGTTTATCCACTTATCTCACCATTGACCTCTATGTTTAACTAAATCTCTAGGAAGTTACCTAGTAATGATATGCTCAGTGAGAGAGAAAAATACAATAATTTTTCCCTCATAAAGTTTTCTTCTACTAATTATCCACCTCACTGGCAAAAATATGCGCCTTTTTTCTCACTCAAGTAGTGTAGAGGTCACTGACTATCATTTTGATCATTTAAGAAAAATAGTTCAGGGAGTTTTATGTCATGTGCTGTAACAAAGACACGTTAATACAAATCCTCAGACTTACCAAAAAAAGGTAGGAGGCAAAACTTCAGGAATTAACTGTAAAATACCACTATCTAGAAAGATAAAGAAAGTGGGTGTTCAGCTTAATACATCTGCTAGATTTTGTTTTTTAGTAGCAAGAACTGGTACACTAGGAGAATCGTGAGTTGCTCTGAGCTTGTCATATGGCATGTCCTAACATCATCAAACATTCTTTGCAGTATTAAACTTCCGTAGTTCAAACCATTTTATCAGACACACGCAAACTTGATTTGCCAGTAACAAGGGAAACTACCCTAAGGATATGTTTTTGAACATTCATTCGAGATGTATTTTGAATGCTGTTTCAGCTTTCATTCCAGGTATCGGCAGAAACATTATTGCTTTTGCTGTAGATGAGCAAGGCTCTTTAACCTCTCCAGATACGGGGGAAATGAATGCTGTGAACATACAGTTGAAAAATAATTTAGAGCTTGTATTCTGTGAAATGAACATTAAATAGATATTGTTTCACTACACACAGGGGACATGGAGTTTTGTTTTGAAGCTTTAGAAACAGACCTGCCTATCTGATTGTTTTAATGAATGCAGCTGAAGAAACTGACTGAGAAAGCTCTTAAACAGTGTTAGTATTGCTCCTATTCAGGAAAGCATGAAAATAGGTGCCTACATTAATGGCAATGTATATTTAATAAATACTTAATTGCAAACTCCATATGGGCTGTTCTGAATCTGAAGAGCCAAAGCACTAATGCATTAATTTCCAGTTCTCAAACATTTTTAAACGCTACTTCTTAAAAACACAAGTCCATATGTTTTAATCAGCTATGTCCAGTAAGTTCAGCAGGCTGTAATAAAGCTGCCATTTTGAGAATCTCATTCTGTGTGTCTTAGTAGTCCTAAAATAAAATTTCATTTTCCAAGATGGAATTGCAACTCTGCATTGATAGCTCTTTTTTTCATTTTCTTCTGTCCCAGGGAACCAAATTCTTATGCTGTGAGAAAGCCTCAGTGTATTTTATTAACAGTGATTAGTTAGGCTTTTTAGCAGCCATTCAAGGGAGAACAGTGGCAGTTCTTAGCATTTTACAAAAGAGGTCGAAGGTACAGATGGTAATGTCTGTATCTCATGCAAGTCTCATGACTTCTGGGTTTGTGCCAAGTGCTCTGCCTTCTGGAAAAGCAGCATTCACATCAGAGGTCACCATCAGACAGTCACAGTGTCTACCTGAGAGCCTCTACGTACATCAAAAACCTATGCTCAAGAAATGTTCAGTTGTCTCTTGCATGTGTGCTATACTATTGTGTGGCCTTTTCATCACTAAAAGTAATTGTAGAGCATTTTTCTATAAGTCTCAAATTTTCTTTTACAGATAGCAGTGTGCTTAATCTCATATCTTCATTTTAAGTTATGGAAATGAATTTTGGAGTGGAAGTGCTACAACAGGGTCTGTAACTGAATTATCATAGTGGAAGAAAGGATGCCATGGGCAGCAGATCCTGTGGTTTCTGAGCATGTGAATGTGCACATCTCTAAATCTTCATTCCACTTGGTGGCAAGATTGCAGATTTTTACAGGCTCGGTCCTCAAAATCATGCAGGCATGTGAAGAGCTGTAGAACCCCTTGTTTGTTAATGTCCAAAGCTTTATTTGTACCATATTTGTTGCTGGCTTGGGGGAGAGAAACTCCTTGTGAGTGGGGAGAAAATCCATTCCTGTGAGTGTACAAGTGCAGCTGAGTCAGTTTTGCTCCTCATTACAACTGCTGAATGCGAAAACCCCTAAACGGGGATATTTGCACAGCTGTCTAAAATATTGGAACATCTTCTTCCTTCCCCAAAGGAAATACAAGTGTATCAAAAGATGAATTCTAAAACCATTTATAACCCAGAACTAGAAACAATTTTTTTTTAAGTTGAATGACAAGAACTTGCTTGAACTTACCTGGGTAGGTTTTTGTTTCTTGCGGGGGGGGGAGGTGTTTGTTTTTTTGTTTGTTAAGTTTTTTTTGGGGGGGGCTGTTCGGGGTTGTTTTGTTGTTTTTTGTGACTACATTTTGGTTCTTTGTGGGCGTGTTTTTTTGCTATTGTAAGCTATCAAAATTAGATTTAAAAATCATAGAAAATAAAGGAAAAAGACAAGGTTGGATGGAGTTGGGAGCAGTCTGGTCTAATGGAATGTGTCTCTGCCCATGGAAAAGGGGATGGAAATAGATGATGTTTGAGGTCCCTTCCAATCCAAGCCAGTTTTATGTTTTTTAAGATATACCACAAAATAATATGTATGCACAAGGTCACCTACAATTTTCTTGTTCGTTTTATGGAACCTGTTTCTTTCTAAAAAATTCTTTTGGACCAAAAGAAGATTATAATATTTTTGGGAAAAAAAATTGGCATAAATTATTTCTATTAAGTATCAGAACCTGTGTATTCAGTAAATCTCCATCCCTAGTTTTCAGTGGATTTTGAGAGAAACAGCAAGACTTTGCAAGTTATCTTTTCACAGCCCAAGGGGAAAGCTCCCTCCCTTCCTTTCACACCAGCTATTCTTGACTGCTAAATTGTCTTCCTGCTTCCTCCCTCTTAGATTTCATGTTTAAAGCTGCAGAAAGTTAAGATAAACAGGAGTTGTCACACTAACATATGACTCAGTAATACTGCACAGCTTTGTTTTTTGTTTTGGTTTTGTTTGGGTTTTTTGGATTTTTTTTCACTAGAACTAGGACTGCTAGTGCTGCAGGGTAATTTGTATTAAAAAAAAAAGCAGCTGTCTGTGGATGGTTTAATTAGAATGGATTTCGTCATAAGAGATCTTTATAGTCTCACTCTTAAGGTAGATGGCTGTCATAATTTCCAGTCTGACAAGCTACGCATGATTCTCAAGTTTCACTACCTTCCTTATAGCTTACATTTATGTGGTCTTTCAGAAGCTGTTACATATGTATATATACTACCACAGAAGAGTGAACAGTCTGCTGCTGGCAAAGTATAAAAGAAAAAAAGCCTAGTTTTATGATCCGTGTCCCAGGATCTCAAATGTCCACTCAGAATAAACAGGAACTTTTAAAGCTTTGTGCATGACAGATCCCCCAGAGCACTGGTAAACTGCACTGCATCTTGTTTGCCCAGAGGACAGGGTGGAGAGTAAGCATTCTCAAGCTTGAAAACTCTTATTCTGAGGTAATAGGATACTTTACCACCTAACATATAAAATAGATATCTCCTTCCCCTTTGAACAGGTAAATTTATATTGTAGGGAAAATAAGAACTATAGGGCTTGTAGGGTCGTGGTATTCCCCTTACCTCAGTGATTTTCCAGATGGTGAAATTTGCCTCAATGTGTGTCTGCAGATCTTTCATACTTGGTGAAGTAAATCACATTTCCTTTAGGACAGGGAGTATCTTGTCAAACATCTGAGCAGAATGAACTTTATTGACCCATAATTATGTATACCCATATGACACCCAAGTGGCTCTAATGAAGCACAGTTAGTCCTGAGCAATAATAGCCAAAGTATACATGGATTTTAAGGCACCCAAGGAATGATTCTCAATACTGAGTGCCACTAAGGCACACTCAAAAACCAGAAATACTGTGGTGTGACATTCCTTAATTCTGGCTTAAGAAGTACTCTTATTGAAAAAAAAAAAAAGGGAAAAGGGACTTGCTTTGTTTTTTAAAATTTTTTAACCTTTAATAAAGATTGTCTGCCCCCCTGTTTACTCATTATTTTGGAGGTTTTTTCTTTACGATATTAAAGGGAGACTATTTTTTAAATTCCAACTGTATCTTTCCAATTTACTGGCTATCAAGAAGAATTTTTCATTTACTCTAGAATTGGTTTTATACAAATTCTCTTGCATCCTTACATTTTCGCTTTACTGCAAAACAGTACACTAGTGTGTCCAGTGCACTCCTATTTCTTTCAGAAAGGGTTTTACATAGAAAATACTTATGGATTTCTCTTTTCTTCTTAATCCTGCTTTTCTCCCCTCTTGTCTTGTGCAGGTGACTTATATTTGGAACACCTGAGCATTGCTCTTCTGAGGCTGGAGAGAAGTTGTAGCACAGTGCAGGAAGAAGGACTGCAAGTGCTTGTGTCATGTCTGTGTTCCTCTTTCCCAAATTCTGTCAACATTTCTACCTCATGCAGTGGGGCTCTTCTACTGTTTCTCTTTCCATGGCATCTCTCCTGAACATTAAGTAATTGTATCCTTGTGGTCATGCTGCTTCTGCTATGTCCCTTCCTGACAAGCATTTCTCTGTACTGACTACTGGATTTCAGGTTGAGGAAATCTATATTTAGGTGCAATCCTGAATTCAGGTATGGATGGATGTGTTGCTTGTTGACCAAGAAAGACAACCCCATCAGCTGGAAAAAAAATTAAAATTAAAAGGCCATTATTTGCATTGGCTTACTAAGGGTGTTATTTGGTCTCATTTGCCCTTGAAGATCTCTGAAACAATGGTAAATTGTTGTGGAAATGTTTTTGACTTTTGTGCCTCAGGTCTAATCTGAATGCATTCAGCCCACAAAATCAAAGGAGTTACTCTGATTTCAATGGATTGCTTGTGTGCTTAATTTTGGAGCAATAATCTAGCCACAGCAATGTCCTTTTCTCAGTGGGCTTGCACTGAAAAGGCCACCTGGAAAACTCAGCTAGAGCAAAATACAACTGCTCAGTTTGCTGAACAAGGATCCTCTAAAGGAAGACCTAACACAGTGCTCACACATCTCAGTTCTTTCAAGTTTGGTTGGAAGTGAAGAAGAAAGTACTTTACAATAAAGTGCCCATTGGTGTCTGGGATGTCCTTTGGATGGCCTGCTGCCTGCTCACAGTGGGCACTGTTCAAAATGCTTGAACTTCTGTACCTGTTCTGGGCAGAGGCTTTGAACAAGGAAACTCACTAATGGATCTGTGTCCTGTGTTTGTAATAGAAACTTGATCAGGACTTTCAGGTCTCCTATAACATAATGGATGATTTTTGGTTTAACACAGGCAATGTGTTCTGCATTTGCAGTGCTTTCTATATACATTACTATTGGATGTGAATAGCCTAGATTGCATGAGAAGCACAGGAAGAGAGGAAATTCATTGGTGGAGATAACTTGGTGCTTATTATCATTACTTCCATGTCTTCTAAGGTTTCTTAGGTACTATTAATTTTCATTAGTTTTAAGGATTTTACATGAAACAGTAGCTAAATATACAAAAGCAGCTCCAAAGCCAACCAAGGCAATTGGCCAATTTTAAAACACAAAGTGTAGGGAGGAATACCCTTCCAGATTTTAGAAGGTAGCTTGTCTGTACACGACTGCTAATATAAACCACAACAGCACAGAAAAAACTAGACTCTTAGTCTAAATACTGTGAAGGTTTTCATCAGTATGTATCCGCCTATCCACAGCTTCAGGCCAGGTGTGAATTTCTTCCTCAGTGCTTTGACCTAAATCTGTCAATATGATCAGCTTGCTGGTGGAAATGCAAACCCATTTCAGCAGTTGCCAGCAGTAACATCTGAACGGCACAATGGTATAATCTCTGCAGCCAGTGTGAGACCGGGTTTCCAGTAGCTGATCTGGCTGTATCAAAATGAAATTTGCTAGTTCAAATACAAAAGGAGCCTTTCTCTTTTGTTTGATTTGTCTGTTTGCCCACTGTATATGCCTGCTTTTTCGTTGCTTTCATGTATTCACTGTTCAGCACCAGTAAACGCATAAAACAGTACAAACAAGTAATAAAACAAGAAAGACGGTTTTGTTATATGATTTATTAATCTAAGTGGAGATAAAAACTGCCAAGTGGGGCAACTGATAGCGAACAGCCCTGTTGTACACATCATTTGCTGCTGGGCCCACTGCCTTTCCCCCTCCTTCAGTGCCATTGCAGGTGTATTGATGTTGCTCTGTCATCTGTTCTTCTTTGTTTCTGAAATATAAAAAGTATAGAGCAAAAAACATAATTTCTGAGGGGATGTATTTAAAGGAAATTTAGTCATCCCAAAGTTAGGTATCTCCTTCAAGCTGTCCCATACAGGATTTCCCCATATTCAACAAAGAAAGATAAAATTCTCTTTGTAACATTTTTTCTTTCACCAAGACCTTTATTCAGGTAATCTTCCCCATGGAAGTGTCAGAGTCTCTTCATTAAAACTGAGAGGACTAGAGAGGGTCTAGGAACTAGATCACACTCTGTGATAAGAGGAATCCTCTCCCCAATCTAACGCATTCCTGTCATGTCCTAGAGCCTCTGGGATGGTTGCAAAGTGTTACCCATGCTTTCAAGATTCCTGCCAGTGGAACATTAGGATTGGTATTAAATTAATTAAAAGACCCTTTCATTGACAAAACTAAGGTTCATTTCTTCCAAATGCTGATTCTCTTCTCAGTGACAACTTGTGAGGGTGTGTTTACACATTTAAAATAAATTATTCGATGTCATTTGATATGTGCCCATGGGAAACTTCAGAAATACTTAAATGGTTCTGAAAATGAACTTTCTCCATCTTATTTGTGCAGGTACTCACATACAACATTTATACCACTTGTATAATAAAGAAATTTTGGGGTTTTTTCATCTGAAGCCTCCTGATTGCGAAGTTACTCTAGACATTAAAGCAAATATGATGAACAGTAACTGCTCAAGTAACCACTGGAGTTTGTGCAGAAGGAAGGTGCTGATTCACAACAGGGGAGGCACATATCGCACTAATTATGTAGGAATAAGACATTTCTCCTCAGTTTTTTTTTTTTATTACTTTTTTACTTTCTCTCTATTATGTCTCTTATCCTTAAATGTCAATTTGTCATCACTTACAGCTGTTCTCATCCACTCCACACATATGCTTCTCTGTGGTTTCTGCTTGCAAATTGTTTACTTCTGATTCCTGGAGTTATAGGAACCACTTGTTTCCCTGGTAGTTATAGTCATTCACATTTACTGTATTCCTAAACAGATGTGAATGTTGAATAAATTATCTCATGCTGATGTGTTGTGGCTTTGCAAAGTAGCAGCTGCGTCCAAGAAGCAGTACTCTTAACAGATAACAGATAAGAAAATCAGGTTGCCTATCTTTTGTCTTTATTAAAAAAGTTTTCTGGAAACTGAGTTTTCTTTTTACTAGACTCCAGGACAAAAAAGCTATTATCTATTTCAGAATTTTGTTGGTAATTCAGAATTACTTATTTCAGAGCCACAACAATAAAGAGGTATACATTTTGTATTGATGTTAGTAATATACTAGAAAATTACACTATTTAATGTCCTGGTTTTCACTAGAGGGAGTTTTTTTCAGGGATTTTAAGACATTACTTTGAAGTTCAAGGCTTGACAGTAATCAAGCTAAGTACCTAAGCCTGATAGCAGTACATTCATTTATTTTTTACTGTAATATATGTAAAATAAGTAGAGGTACATCCACAAGAGACTCTTGGCTTTAACTTCACCATTTTGCTTTATGTTAGAAGTATAATTTCTTTTTTCTTGGAGGTGTTCTGATGAAAGTCAGGCATCTAACTACAGTATCTTAAATATTAATTTCATTTCCTGTTTTAGTCAATAGAGGGAAATACTTAGCAGGAAGGTAATTCAATCTTTCTGAAATTCTTACTTCTCTCCATTGATTTACACTTCTGTCTCAGTTCCTCACCAAAATATTAATAATTACAGGGAATGAATCCTGTCTCTATTATTGTACATTCAAATTTTATGTTAAATGGTGACTTCTGACAAAGTGCTGGATCTAATGCAGACAAAGGATGTCCAGATGAGAAAATGCAAAATGTAGTAGTCATCATATGCTTTGAAAACTAATAGCAGGTAGGATTTGAGAAAGAAATAGCTCGCAGAAATACTCTGCATTATCCTTAATGTTGCTACAGAGGAAAAAGCCATTGATTAAAAGACTCTGAGGATCACACCGAATAATTTTTAGGAGGGAGAGAAGTAAAATCCAAACAAATTCTCTGTGCAAAAATAGTTCCAAGGTGAGAGAATGAGAGAGATTTGACTGGAAGTAATTAAAAACAATAGATTTTTCACTATGGTAGGAAAAAATGAGGACTGTGATTTTTAGCGCAAAGACAGTGCTCTAATTTTAGCTCTCCTCTAGGCCACTGGCTATATAAAATGGAAACTCTGGGCACTTAGGTAAAGGAAATGAAAAAAAACTTAGCCTTGAAAAGGTGTCAAGATGCAAAAGAAAGGTCTAATACCATCTTTCCTGGAGATTAAAACAACATGTTAATTATCCACTGGAAGAGTGACTTTTGCTCTGATTTTTTAAAATAAAACTGTGATCTTTACTGTGTAACCCACAATTTTCCAGTACATTTACTTTGGTTTTCAGTGTGTTTTTCCATGAAGGTGAAGAAGCTTTGAGCTACTTTCAGTGTATCCAAACATACATGATTTCCCCATCCTTGTTTACCTTTCCTTTTTGATATAACACACCACAAAACCCATCTTAGTAAGAATGACTTAGTGACTTTACATGAAATTTCTTATGACACATCTTGCTGTTTGTTGTTGTGGAGTTTTTTAATGTGTTCTAACATTAATTCTCCAGAAAATTACTTTCCCCCTGAAATACATAATTTTTATTGATAGACTTGAGCTTTGGAAATGGCAAGTTCCATCTTGCCCTGGCCCAAGACTAAGTTTTTTGGGGTGAGATTATACCTGAAGAGTACCTGCACCAGCCATCTGTAAGGCTGAGGAAAACATGAAGGGTAAACAGCGGTACAGAAGCTTTTGTGAATTGGTAATCAATCACTACTGACACATGGAAGCGCTGAAATGTAGCTGGAAACTGTAAGCTTGGTATTAAAAGGCGTTTTCTGTCTCCAACATGAGACACTCCAAGATGATGTTACTTTCCTTGTTTTCTCTTCAAGATGATATACTCAAAGTATTTTTAAGATTATCTGTCGCTGGAAATGCACAAAGATTGGGCTGAACTTTACATACTGAACTGCTCTTCAGGATTTTTCAAATGGGAAGAGTTCATTCTCCAGCTGCTGTTAACACCACATCACAGTCATGTCATTCGCTGTGGGATTCTTCTGCTCAGCTCTGATACCTGAGCTACCCGATATTCTTTCTTTATACTCCATAGAGAGAAGCAGGCATTTGTTCATGATATCTAGAAATTGAAATGTGGGAACCAATTCAATTTTCTAAGTGTACTTGCCTGCTCCATAAGGTACCTTGAGCCATACTCATGAGAATGATAGATAAAGTACCAGAATCTGTGTGAGTCCCGTGCTCTTCCCCGAAGAAGAGGCCCAGTGTGATGCCCTGTTCTAGTTAAGATTTTAAATCTTAGTTAAATCAAGTCCTGTAATCTCAAGTTTTCACCACTTAAACGATTTAGGAATGGGATTTAGTACCAGACTGTGGATGCCTGAATGTAATGCTTGCAAATGAATTCATGTCTAAGCTCCCCTTATAATCAAAGCACATTTAATTACTACTTTCAGTGCTGTCTGGAGAGCTAGACATTGTATAGAATTTAACAGAATTTTTTCAGAAAAATAGTTTGCTGATTATAATGGGTTTTGATCTGACTTGTAGAAGCCAAATTTTTCTATTCGCAGGCATATGGTGTCATTTTAGTTGAGAGCAGTGGAATTATTTATTAATAGAGCTTTTCTAATTGCTGTACAGTTGCCTTGTGTTAAAATGATTGATTCAATACCAGTTAGATAAATTTGACTGTGTTAAAACTAAATAACAGTGACTTGGGGTTTATTTAGCTCATAAACCCTTTTTTTCATGCTCACTTCATTCTCATTTGTTTGAATTTTATGTGGTAGGTTTTAATGAATACATGTTTATACATTTTAGGATGTTTATATTAAATTATGCCATACCTGAAGCAATTTGGAGCAGACATACTCCATACATCAATTTATTTTTACTGCTAATCATATGGTATTCTATGACATGACAATACACCTCATATGTGCCAAAATGTTTTAAAAGGGTAATGCCTGAAGGTGAGATAAAAATATTAAAATCATCTCTAGATCATGTTTGTAAGAGACTGTTGCATGAGGAAAATTGTTTTTCTGTCACAGAGGACAGTTAATAACATCTGTAAGAACTATGACTTACATGATAGAGTGGTTTGGGTTTTATTTTTTAAATGGCTATGTACCCGTGTCCAAAAGAAAATACAATTGGATGCAAACTGACAGCTGACCGTTCATATAACATAATACCTCTAGCAGCACTGGTCCAGGCATATGCTTTGTCACAGGCTACAAGTCCTTTGGATGTTCTATAGTTCCTGGAGCAGTTTTTAGATCTGCATTAAACCTAAAGAGCATGAGTATAGCACAGGGTTTGAGGTGAATACTCAGCTCCTTCCTTGCCTTGGCAGAAGAGACAGTGACTCTTAAAGAGAGGTGACTCTTAAAGAGACATTTTCTGGATAAACAAATCATCCATCTGAAAGGGGATCTGGAAAGACATGCAATGGGATTGTTCCAAACCACCTCTGGGCAGGGTGGTTGATATCTTGAGATCCCTAATCATCAGGCCCTTCCAAAGAGCTGTCAGCCCTGCTAACAGCTAGACTTAAGAACTTTTGTATTTGTGTCAGCTTCTAGGAACTACTTGCAAGACATTCCCTGTGACTTCATTGTATGTCCTGTGAATGGTGCAACAGACTGCATGCAGAGGAGTAAACTGTGGTGCAAAGCTGGAATGACAGCCACATAATAGCGCAGTCACACCACAAAAGAGCTTGGAGTAACCAAAACTTTCTGAGGAGCAATTCTCAAACAGTCAGCAGATATACCTCCTCAGTTCTGCCCTAGCTGAGAGGCTTCTTGCTGCTGAAAAGAAGAGAGCTGAGGCAGAAGCTCAGGCACTATACCCAACTTGGTCTACATTGTTTAATTCCTACTTCATTCCCCATCTTTCTTTTGGACTGTTTCAACCAGCCATCTCCAAGACATGCTTCTAGGAGGTTAGTCCTAAGCCAGTTTGAGGTAAGCATGCTGGTGCCAGCCAAAGTGGCGTGCTTTGTTGAGCAGTTTGTGGTCAACAGGAAAACCAGGTAACCTCAGGGTTTGTGGTAATGGAAAGATATACTTTTTGTTCAGTGACACACTTTCCAGGATGAACTCCTTAAAGGTAAGATTTCAAACACCACAGTTTATTTTCCAAGCTAAAACTTAACGGTAATCTTTTTCTCAGGTCGTATTGGCATCAAAAAAAGGCTGCGAGAAGCTTCTTTACTAAAAGACACTTGAATATTCACCTAGAAATGTGGGAAGATAAGTATATTTTGTCTGGGAAAATAGTTCTCCATATATTTGGGATGAACCAAATTAATAGATTAAACAGTGCTAAACAGTATGGAAAGGAGGGAAGGAGGAAGAGGAGGAGGGGAAGCAAAGAAGCAGAAACAATGTACATCTTCTTCCCTGAAGTACGCAGCTTCTAGTCTGAGTTCACGAACTTCAGAGCTCTGGTTACTCGATACTTACTTTTGGTTGTAGCTCAGTCACTGTAGAACCATTCAGGTGTCAAGGCCAAGGAAGGCTCTTTAAATATCTCCCAGTTTAGGATGAATGATTAGGAGGCCTTTTACTGGAGTTGCAGTTACATAATATTTTTGTGTTTAGTATGAATTTTTAGATAGATATATAACAAGAAGTGAACATAAAACATACCTAAGCACGCCCCTTTGTTCATTGTTCCAGCTTCTCTACTTTCCCCTCTGTGCCAGCAAAGAGGCATAATCTAAGAGATTTTCCATGCATGCAGAGCACAATCTTCTTTGCTCAACATCTTGACCAAAACACTTAATATATTAACCCTTAAGCTACATGTATGGTGCTTGCTTCCAAATATTTCCAATGAACCTCCTACATAAACTGGTTATCATGTACTGAAGTATTTTTGACTAGTCTCTGAGATGTCAGGTCTCTCTGGAAATATCATAACTGTTGCTAAACAACTGTAAGTTGTTTATTTAGGTAATATTAAGAACCTGGTGTTTAGATGTCTTATCTGCTGAAACTTCTGACAAAGTATGACTAGGAAAAAAAAAAAAAAGCAGTAGATGATTCTTACATCCTCTCCTGAAACTGGAGGCAGTAGCATCCGTCTACTGATGTCATTCTCATAAGCATGTGGAATAGCAGTATCGTAGTCCATCTCTGTCTAGCCACAGTGTAAGTGGGAAAAGGTGGGAAATTGGGGAAATTTGGCTAATCATCATATGAATAGAGTGCATGGCATGATGCACTTTTCTTGGACTTTGTGCTCCTCCATCTCCTTAGTGTTCTGATCATTAATTTCCACCATGTACATATAGACTTCTTTGAGTCAGGTGATTGATCATATTGCATATAGCTGTATTTATACTTCCACAAAACTCTGACATCAACTTCTATCATCAGTAAAAGTGTTAGAATTCTCCCTGTCTACTAAAACAAATACCTACAGGCGACAACCTGTATTTAGTTGTTATATCCTGTAATTTATTAGTTGTAAATTTTTCAAAAGTCACTTGGATTATAACCAAAGGCATACTAGCAGTAACTTGTCTATACCCAAACTTACAAAATACAGCTTCTTAGTAAACATAGTCCAGAAAAAAAAAGTGCATTTATTTTCTTGGCCAATCTAAACAAATCTAAGCCTATGCTGCTCCAAGAGAACAATTTTTCCTGTGCCACCAATCGGGGCTCTTTTGCTTGACTTGGCTTATTCTTCTGGCATATACAACACATATTGAAAGTTTGCTCAGTATCTCTGTTCAGCTAAGCCAATATAAAGCATTTCTGGTTTTCTTAGTTTTTTCAGTCCTTAAATGACCTGTATGGTCTTTTATAAAATCAGGAGTGCAAAAATGTTCTTTTTTCTGTCCAAAATTACATCTGAGTCTGAAATTCTCTCTTACAGTATTGGTGAGACCACCCTCTGCTAATTACATTTGTTATTTTTTAAAAGCCTTATCCTCAGCCAGTACTCAGCCTTGTTGTATACTCTGCATAGGCAAGTGATATTTAAGCACTCTGTAAAGCTGTATAACTTTCCAAACTGAGAAGTATGTACTAGTAATCACTAAGGCTATGTCTAGATGATCAGGCTTAGAAGTGCATTTACAACTGGGGTGATGGAGAGGCACAGCTTTCCTGGTTTACAATGAAAGCTAGGAATGAAGACTGGGCAGAAGTTACTCTGCTTAAACAGACCATCATGTGGACATCTGGGACTACCTCACTGATGGTAAATTGGACAGAGCTTAAGTGTTTCCTTTCTTTACCATACAGGTTTTAAAATCTACAAAGGTGGCAGACCTGAGCCAGCCAAACAGTAAAGCTGACAGAGTCAATGCAGAAACCTTGGAAGCTGAAAGCTGTGATGACTTTAAAAGCTTATTTCTGTTGTTTTAATTCCATATAGCCCGTTGTTCATACAGATCTGCCATTTGCTCTCACAGATTTACTCCTATCTCTTTTTTTTCCCACCTAATTCCTCTCAGAACTCCATTGAAGAGATTTAAGAACAAATAAAGCAACTAATAGCAATGCTAACAGAGATAATATTTGCTACTACCACATTGTTTGCTGTGCTCATATGTTCATCCTTTCCTTTGCCCTTTGTCTGTCTTGTGTGTGCTGTTTCTAAGTTCTGTGATCCTGATATTTTCTCAGATTGTATATTTATGCAAGTGTGGTAAATTACATATTTCTTAGTGGTTTTTAAGGCACAGTATGAGCTTCTATTAGGTCTGCACAGTATATGAATACCAAATTTCAAAATCAATGCATTTCAAAAATCAAACTTTGAGGGAGAGAATATAGAGTGAGAGATTGTGATGATAAAGGGAAGCAGATTTTGCTCTGTGTTGGATAATATAAAACTGGTTCTTTGATATGTGTTCTTATGTTTAGATGTACATTGTTACACTATTTAGTCTTGAAGGACAGACTACAGAACAGGGTTTCATGTGTAAGTCTACAGATAAGTGCACTCTCCTTTGAAATTTAGTCCAAGATGCAGACTGTCATTTAAAAATCATGGTCTCATGCTATACATATTATCTGTCATAATGTATCTTGTATAGTGAATGATTTACTGCAAAGAAAAATGCTGTACGTAAAAAGTAATTTGAAAATTACTCCATGCTATTTATTATATGCATTCTATTTTTCACATATGTAGTGAAGTCAGAGAGAAAGATGATATGTTCACCTTCTGAAGAACTTTCAAGCTTTATATTGTAGTATCGTGATCACTAGCAATTATTTAATTTTGACTGCACATTGGTCTTCTAAGTTAGGTGATTATTTTTTCCCCTACACATGAGTGTGATGATATTCTAGCATAGATGTATGTTAGAATTGCTGAATCAAAGAGTAATTTAAGCTGGAAGAGACCTCTTGATGTTCTTTGATATAACTCTCTGCTTGAAGCAGTGTCACCTTAGATCAGGTTGCTCAGGATCTTGTCCACTTGGATTTTAAATATCTCCAGTTCTCTGTATGACAGAGACAGGCACTTAGCCTCTTATTTGGACCTGTTAAGTAATTTGTCCATTGGCATGGCTCCTGATTTCTTATTGACAGTCTTATGCTTTTGACTGGGAAGAATATTTCAGGTTTGTTCACACCCCTTGGCTGGAGGAAAGATGACTAACTGAGGATGAGCAGACCTTGGCAAGGTCTCCAATACTCTCAGACAAGGTTGTTTTGATGGTAACACAAGCCTTTATCTCACTTTGTCAGGAGGGCAGCCACAGACTTTGTTGTTGAGGAGCAGTTCTTGATGAGAGGGACACTCTAATGGAGCATTATATTTTAGATTTGGGATGCTCACAGCACCTCCCAAACTTGAAGTTAGAAATGGGAACATACGAAGTTCTTAAGGGGGTACATTCATTTGTGCCCTGTAGCAGCAACATGGCATCATCAGAACCTTTTTGTCATGGACAGGAAGTGGCCCTGGGGAGCTGTCCACTCCACAATGGTTTGGAGAAAGTCAACTCAGCTGACTCAGAGGAAAGGTAAGGCAAGACCCTTCTCCTGTCCTCTCTGTGTTGGGCTCTTGGCCTTTCTGAAGCAATAAGTTCATCTTCCCACCGTGCATATATGACCCTAATGGGACACTTTCCCACAGATTTCCCTGTGTCAAGACCTAAACCTGTGTGAATCTGTAGAGGCATCACTTCCTGATCCTGCACAGCATTGATGATCAGGAGGAGGTTCATGAATGTCATGACCATGTGCTTGTCCACTCCCTGGGGCCCTCATCATCATGGTTAGCAACCTCTGGAGGCTAATCCTGCGGGATGTTGCACAGCTGGGCCTTGGGTAGTCTGGAGATGCTGGGACACAGACCTATCTCTTGGACTCTAACACCGCTGTATAGGGCATGGCCTGAGCACATGGGATCATAGGCATGTTCCATAGCTAATTCTCCATCCAAAATGTCATGCATATTTCAGAAATGCTGAAACTTCCCTTAAATTCCACCCTCTTTTGTTGGCTTCAGATGATGTTTTCTGAATTTGAAGTGGTGAAACCATGAGTGTTGATCTTCTCTTGGCTCTAGCTGACACTTCTTTAAATGCTGTTTGGCACCATTCTGTTCAGCAATGGACACAAACAAGACAAGTGCCTCACAATCTAACACAGGAATGTTTTGTAGCATGTTGCCAAGATTAAGGCATGTTGTTTTGGTCTATAGCATGAAAATCAGGAAGGGCACACAAGGCCATGAAGCCTCCAGATTGAAGAAACCAGATCTGCCAGGGTTTCTTTTTATGTTTTATATAGGAACAAAACTCTGGCATTCACTGTTTTCCAGTTTATGCTTGCACTTTTTTTCTTCACAAGTAAACTCTTTAGGCTTCAGCCTTTCCCACATGACCCCACAAGGAATATTGGATGATAGACAACATGCATGTGGCCAGGAAGATCAATAGACTAAGACTGGAATATGAAATGTGGGATATAGCAACATATAATAAAGATATGTGGGAAACTTTGTTCCCCATTGCTACAAAGATAGGACACTATTTGGAATTAAGCAATGTGCAGGACTCCTCTATATTCAGTGCTTTTCCAAAAGGGCAAAAACCACAAATCCTGTCCCAAAATTATTTGAGAAAAGAAGTGAGACAGGGGTATGGAAAGATATGAAAATAAGGTGGAGCTGTGACACAATATTATCCAGCATAAAAAACATGCGAGCTATCTCCCTGATTATGTAAGAGACTGCAGAAAATTTCCTAGTATTGGATTCAGTCTATGTACTACAGAGAATACCCTTTTTTCAGGCAGTCGTGAAGTGGAAGAAGACAAGTGAGCATTTCCATCTATGATCAGTACAGAAGCACTGACCAGTAAATTAAAAATATTGAGAACTTGTCTGCAGGAGCACGATCTGTTGTGGCAGAAAAAGCATGCTTCAAATGAAAAAGTAATAGTAGCAACACACATCAGTGATAAATACAAGACAGAGAGAATGCACAGAAGCTGAGCTGTGAAGAATCAAGAAAATAAATATTTGTGTTCATGCCATAAAAAATTTATTTAAAGGAGCTTGGAGAAGACAGAAGAAAAGTTACCTTATTTCAAGAAGTTAACTTCAACAGTTAATGAACATCAGTACAGGAAACCTTGCAAGAGGTTTCCTTTACAAGAGCCATTAGTAGACTGAATTTCTGTCAAAATCTAGCATCTAATACCAAAAAGTGTTAACTTATCTGCTTCAACCAACAAATAAATCAACCTACAAAAACATTTTCCAGCTACTGTTTTTTGGAACAGCTCCCATATATATTAATAGCATGAGTTCTTTCAACTTGAGTCTTTTGGAAGGGCTCCCAATAAAATTAATGACACAAAGTTCTTTCAACTGGTGTCTTTTGGAATGTGTCCCCATAATATTATTGTAATTCCCTCAACTCATTCATCTCTGTAATATCATAGTAATTACACATTCATTTTCCTGTATATTGAACTACCTTTCTTTGTAATAAAGTAAAATTTTAGGTAATTAAACAGCATTTTGATTTAAACTATATTCAGTACTAATATATGCAGTGTTTACAACCAAACATAGAGAACTGAATTAGTAAAACAAAAATTTCATTAAACTGAAAAAAAAAAGAAAATTTCAGACACAGTATATGCTTTAATATGCAACTCTATTATAGGAATTCAGGTATGCAGAATATGATGCAAAGACTTCTTTTATAATTTAACCTGTTAAGTTGTCAAGCTAATTCACATAACAAAATGTGCTTTTTTGTGTGGCTACAAGGAAAAGAGTCATAAAAGACAATATATCTTTTAAAAATTTTAAAGAGCCTATTTCTGAAATGCCTAAGTTGTTATGATGTGAACTTATTCTTTGATGTTGATGAAGCTGAATCTTTTGGACTCATCCAGACTGAGTAAGTGATTTACTGTGGACAATTGTAATTTGCCTCTTTATACTCCCTGTCTATATACTCTGTCTAAATACTCTTTATACTCCCTATCTAAATAACATCTACTGAGAGCAGACTGCTTGTCTAGCTGGATCACACTTGGGACTTCAATGAAACACCACCAACTGACCCAGGCCAGGTTTTTCCTAAACATTTACTTGCTCTAATTACTCTGCCCTGGTGTAGGGTTCTCCACAGGCCACTGTCCCCTGATGGGCATGTCCAACCTGGCACAAGTTTATCCATAGGCTCCAGTCCTCTGGCAAGCAATGCCTCCTTCAAGTGCATCTCCCCCTATGTCCTTCAAAATGTCCCCTTCTCTGACCCTCCTCCTGTATCTTCACATGTCCCCTCCTGTGCCTCCTCTTGTCTCCTCACATGCACTTTGGGTATCTGGCAGCTCCTATCCTTTCTCTAAACATGTCAGAGCAGAGGCACTGTGTGTTCCTCTGGCCAGCTGAGGTTTTAGCACAGCTTGGATTTATTGTTGAGCTGGCTGGAACTGGCTGTGATGGTACAGGGTAGTTCATGGCCGTCTCCCATACAAGTCACTCCTGTAGCCATCTGCTACCCAGACCTTGCCAGTTATGCCCACTACACCTCTCCAGAATGGAATTTGGCTTAGTTCTGTTCACACATGCTCATACATACATAAATATGCACCTATGTGTTCTTGGCAAAGCAATTCCTGCTCACACAGATCTCTGACATATCTGTGGGCACTGAAGTCACCCAAAATGCACTGCTTTGGTCCTGCTGGCCACTCAGTTTCTGAGACAGGCCAGGATGCCATGGATGCCATGGACCTTCTTGCACTCCTGGGCAAACTGCCAGCTGGCATTCCCAAGTCCTTTTCTGCCAGACACCTATCCAGCCATTCTGCCCTGGACCTGTACCTCTGCAATCTGCAAGGGATTGTTGTGAGTCAAGTGAAAGTCCTGGTACTTGGCCTTTTAGAACCCCATACGACTGGCCTTGGCTCCTCAATCCAGGTCAGATTCCTCTGCAGAGCCTTCCTACTTTCCAGCAGATTAACATTCCCACCCAGCTTGGTGTCATTTGCAAACCTACTGAAAGTGCTCTCAATCCCCTCATTCAGATCACCAATAAACATATTAAACAGGCCCTAGAACTGAACTCTGGAGAACACCATTTGTGACCGACTACCAGGTGGAATTAATATCATTCACCATAACCATCTGAGCTCGTCCAGCAAGCCAGAATATCCATCCAATAAAGGATGAAGATTCTCCTTTTTTTTTGCTTACCTATTTATGGAAACCTTTTTGTCTTTTATGGCAGCAACCGCATTCAGTTCTAGTTAGGATTTAAAAAAACTTTTTTTTTTTGCCTGCATAACTTCACAGCATCCTTGTCTAGACTTAGTTGTTTTTATGAGCTGTATGTAATTCAGCTGTATGGACTTCCAAATAAGGTATTTTATGAGTAGGAAGGGTTAGATTGTTTAGAAACATGGAAAATACATGTAGGGCTTTTAACCTTGAGGTCACTGGCTGGAGCTTGGTCCAGCCTGATAAGAAACCAAAAACATTAATTCTGTATGTTCTCATGCAACTCTTCCAAACAAGTATTTCCTAAAGTATAAAAGAGCAGTCATTGCTGTTGTTTTTCCTTCTTTTTCCTGCTTTCCTTTCTGAGTTAAAACTTGAAGACTGCCTGGTAAGATGATCTGCTTTGGCTTTTTGAAGAAATGCAGCAGTGAATGTTCTTCTGTAGAAAGCATTTCTCGTTCTCACACGTACGTATTGTACACGAATAGTACTTTATGATTACCCAGTTGACTTCACTGGGTAAGAGAGATACTTAAGTGGCCTTTCTGCTATATATCATTCACTGTGAACACCCTTTTGTCCAGGCTGTATGTTCTGGGTTTATTTCACATAAATTCAGGTATCTAGTCGAATCACATAATTTAAGGGAGGGTTCCTCTAAACCCTACCATGTAGAAGAGAGAAAAGCACCAGTCTGAAGTTTATGTGTATTGCCTTATCTGCAATAGCAGCACACTTGTGCAATTTTGTTTAATACATTTTTGAGAACTGGTATAGTTTGGGATTATGCTTAGGTTCAGAAAGGCACGACTCAGCATTGGATTAGAATGTTCACACTGAGATTTGAGATGTATTTGGCCGGATTCAGGTAGAGTTTTAATGCCAAGATTCAAAAGAAAAATTAAGAATGAAACAGATAGCTGGTGGCCCTTGCAAATATCTAATTCTATTAGACTTGCAGTGCAGGGTTCCTTAAGAACTGAACACTCAGGATCCCACATAACCTCAAAAGTTTCCCAATCTAGACCTGTGGGAACCTGAACTCCTAGAGGCTGATTTACCATGATCAGTCTGGTTAAGACAACTCAGGACCATTAATTTCACTTGAAAACATGCAAAGAAGGTAGTGGCACTGCATAAAGACTATTTGAGTCTGAAGATATCCTTGGGATTTGGATCCTCTGTTATGGGCACTACTTCCAGCTTCTTATGCTTTTGGTGGCTTCCTCTCCCATCACTGTGCAGTCCTGGGTTAAACACCAGTATAGGGATGAACTCCAGCTTTCTTATTAGCTACAGGCATAGTGTTCAGGCTGTCAGATTTTCCAAGATGACTGTAGAGTGAATGGCATCACAGAGCTAACTGTCCATATCTTTTCTACTATTATTCTGGATCCTTAATTTTTGACACCTATTGTACTATGGATGTTGCTTTTCATTTACAGTGGGCCATATTTTTAAATAGATATTTAAGGGTGTTCTTCATGGTTACTGCCACAGTGATTGTTGTATATTCTCCTTGCTTCTGAAATAAATACTGTATACAAGTCCCATTTCAGAAAAACTGTTCTCTCTGCTCCCACCAGTTAGACCAGTTAGACCTTCTTCCACCAGAACTCACCACTGCTTTGATCAAGGTCTTGCATAATTTTGAACCCATTTTTCCCAGGTGATACCTGAAATACCAGTACTAGGGGTGACCAGCCACTCAAACTGCTTGTGAGCCCTAATCCAAATAAAATTTGAGGAAGAGATTGTCAGCAATGTCGAGGTTTTCATGGTCAGCAAGCAGCAGAGACACAGTGCTGATATGAGTTGATGATGATCTCTCTTAGTCCAATTTGTATCTCCATATTGCTCAGTCTCTCTGAAGCAGCTGTGTGTCTGCACTACTGTTTTCCTAAGAAAGCATTAGCTTTATACTCCATAAAAATGCCCACAGTGTTCAGCTGGCCTCCTTTTGTCATTTTAGCAGCTGAATGGAGGGAAAGCAGAATGAGGAAGAGAATACCTCCCTTAGTGTCCGAGCAGTCAAGTGAATGGGGTGTGTGTTACTTGTGACTGCCACCAACAATAAGGTACTGTTGGTGTTACCAGAGTCTGTGATATTTTCAGAGATCCGAAAATGACATTTTATTTTGGCATAGCAGCAGAAATTTATCCTTTGAATTGCTTGTACTTTCCCACATCACAAATATTGCTGATACAAAGAGGGAATAATCAGCTTCTTGTGGGATTTGCAGCCATTAATAGAGAATTCTCATAAATTTCCCTGTGAGATTTCCAGCATTGGTGGTGCCCTGTATGCAGGCTCTGGGAAAGATGGGGTGGGCTTGAACTGGACATGGGAGAATGGCATCAAAAGCCCTGTCTGTGCAGCAGCCTTTTTGGTTATTTTATAACCCAGTTAGAGTATTGCTTTAGATGATTGTAATATGTGTCTGTACCTGTCATGGCTTGATCACAGACAGTGAAGATTTTGAGCTGTATTTAACCCTGATCACAGTGCTGAGCAGTTATTGCATTCTATAGCATTACTTCTATGCGCATAAGCATTCAACTTTACATCTGCATCGGTGGTATAGCAAGTTGCTTACCCTGATTGCTGATTATACTTGAGATGATTTCACATGTTTAGTGCTTCAAATGCTCTTTTTGTAATTGAGTCTTCTTCCCCTCCATCCCCACATGGAAGTATGATGTTGAGTATACAACAGGTAGGCCATTACCAAATTGCATTTTTCAGCTGGAACTGGCTCCCCACCATTCATTTTTCAGAATTGTAAGCTGTACCTCTCAGTCAAAATAATCTTCACATAAGGATTAAATTATTTCATGTAGGAATGGTTCAGACAAAGAGTCTGTCTGCTCTGCCCTACAAGTGTCCATGTCCATGTCTGGACATGAAAGGAAAGAAAAATTGGGCAAAATTTTGTCAGTTCCTAATATCCCTCTATGAAGAAGGCATCAAAGCTGTGCACAATATTTATTTAAAGTGTGAATTAATGATGGATTTAAATAAAGACATAAAGTTTTTCCTGTTATGTTTGGTTGTCCTTTCTTAATGTTTTCTAATATTCTACTTGGTTTTTGAACCCTGAATTGTTGATTTCACAGTGCTATCTAGCCTAAACTTTTCTTTTCTACAGAATCTTTCTGCAGAATACATCAGCTCATGTGATACATCTTTTTACATGTGATACCAGGTATTTTTTTTCCAAATGGTTTTCCTCATGACTTCACATTTATCTGCATAGAATTCATACTGCCATTTTTACTGCTCAGTGACTCAGAATGCTTCTCTTTGCTTACACTACCTTGAATGACTCAATATCATCCACAGTCTCCACCAGGGCACTGTTGGCTCTCTTTGCCAGGCAGATGTTACAAAACATGTTGCATTGCACACACATATGACCAAATCTGTGCTGGCTCTGAGGCTGTTACATTCCTTGAATTAAGGAGATTGCTTGGAGCCATCCAATAGCTGGAAGAACTTTACTTGCAGGGAAGAAGTGTCCTCTTAATTACTTGTTCCTTGTGAACTAAACCAGTAGACCTGCACTGCACTGTTCTTGATATGGAAGATTTAGAGGCTCTAAGGAAAAGATAAGTTAGATACCTTTTCCTGGATAAGCTGCACATAAGCAATCTTGTCTTTAAGCTTCTGCATTCAGATACTCCTGAAATATCTTAGGCTGAGACTTCTCAACTGTCAAGAAGTTTTTTAGTAGAGTTTTTAGTATATCAGTATGACATATGTAGCTTGACAGTTGTTGTGAACTCCCTTTTCATGTTTGTATGTCTTTAGTTTTCATCATCCCTTTATGAAATTCTGAACCAACAGAAAATTTCACAGAAACCTAAAGGACTCATTGGGCCACGACGGAAAAATTTGCAACTTCCTGCCCTGACCACCAGTGCTAGAGAGTTGTGTATGATTCATACTGGACATGGTCCCAAATTCATCAAAAGTATTGCTAGAATTCTAAAAGTGACAAGTCATTATGGGGGCATGGACCCTGCCAAAGGCTGAACTGAGGAAGCTGTGGCTCGGCTAGTGTTGAGTCAGACTGACTTTGCTGTCATCAGTAGAGTATTCCCATTTTACACCATCTGACAGCCCCATCACAGCAATCACCCAAATGTGATGGGATTGGAAGCAATCACCGTAAATCACTGCTTTGTGCAGAACAATCGGGAGGATAAGCAATGGATGTGCATAGGTAGCATGAAAAGAATTAGGCACAGGGACAAAAAAGAAAGTAAGAACTATAGCAAAATGATGATAATATCAAATTATCAAGATAATACATCTTACTGGGGTTTACTTTCCTTTGTCAAAGAGCAGTTTTACAAAAATGTTGTCTGGCATGCAGGAATATTCACCATCTCGTTAGATTATTTGATTCTTTGCAGGGAGAGATTATTTTGTTTGCCTTGTTTCAATTCATTTTCTATTCAGTATGGAAACAGTCTCCCTGGATCTGGGTTAATCCATCTTCTGGTGGACATCATGAAATCTGAATGAACCCAAAAAAGAACAAATTGCAGCGGGCATGTAACAAGCCCCTCTTCTTTCTGTTAAACCTCTGTTAATAACGTGTGAAGGAGTGACAACAAAGAGCTTCTGTCCTCTTTATAAAAGACCCTTAAGGGCAGAGGCAGGCTGTAAGAAACTATTCTTTTGCTAATGATAGCTGAATTACTGAGAATGCTCAGTGTAAAAAAATCCACGAAAAGGATCTTGTACATGGAAAGGAAGTATTTCCTTGGATGACTTTCTAATGTCTGTCAAACATTTGCAGCCATCACACAAAAGGAAGCATTGTGAAGACAAGGCACAGGCAACCTACTGCGACTGCTGAGGTTACATCTGCCAGTAGCTGTGAGCTGTAAACTCTCAAGAAATCCCACAAATTAAAAATTTACTCCCGAATCTCAATTTTCTTTACTTACTTCACTCTTCCTACTTTTTTCTTTTCTTCTTTTTTCCCCTCAAGGGTAGCTCGGTTGATAATTATTTTATTAGAAAAATCGTAGATATTTTCAACCACATACTAGTCTTTCTGGGTTTTATAAAAGACTTTTTCATATTCACTTGTTCACTTGTTCAAGATCCTTACATTTCTGTGTCACCATAACTCTCTCCTCAGCTGAAAACATACCCATATATGTACTACATGTAAAAATTACATGTGACTTGAAAATTACATTCTTGCTCATAGTTACACATCTTCTATATGACTCAAAGGATAATAACTTTTCCTGTGTTTTAACACATATTCCAGTATCTAGTTTAGTCCTAACCACATATTTTTTATACTTCCAGAAAATTCAGAAAATTCATCCCTCTATTCAATTTTAACTAGTATTTTGTAGTTTGGGTTTTTCTCTCAAGTACAAGGCATGAAAAGAACAAAGGAATTCATGGTTTGATAATTGCATTGTGTATAACAAAGGAACCTCATCACAATGTCCACAACTGAACGCTCATAATAGTAATTTTTTTATAGCACTTATATATTGTCCATAACACAGAGAATTAACAGTTAAATTGTGAGGAGGAAAGATCATTCCTGCAGCTCATATTGCATGCTAGACTCCAACAGGTGCCACACACTTTTTTCAGCACTGTGATAGCATCAAGGGACAGATTTTGGGGTGGAACTTCTGTAACAACTAAATACTTAGAAATGAGGCAATATTTTTATGCTGGTGTAAATACTGAAAGTTATGTGTGCATGAAGTTTTCTTTTTGTTTGGTTGTTTTTTTCCCCTTAGTATAATTTTATTAGGAAATCTCTGTGGGCAAAATTTTAGGTATGGATATGGTGTATGGTAGAAAGTTTTTCTGTCAGTATGATGCCCCATACTGAGCTGGGGGAAAAAGTCACACACTCTAAACTAATTTATCTGTCCACACAATATGCAGCTCTAATCTTGGCTTAGTGAGGATCATTAAAGTAGGCGTGGTAGACACACTGGTGGAAAAACACCTTCAGGATTTTGTTTTGCTGAAATAGCTCTGCTAGCAGAGCAAATTCACAGAGTCTCTTCACTGGAGAGAAACAAGTTCATAGTACAGCTAATTAGGAAACATTCACTGCAGGAAAATTGAATATATATCATATTACTATTCAAGGATACAAGTCTTAAAAAGCAACATGCCCAAAAGCACTAAAGAGTTTCAGTGAACAAGTTGTCTATGTGCTCCTCAAATACTCCTGTGATTAAAAGGGTAAATGCAAGCCTTGCATGTATGGACACCAAATTATTAGAGAGGATTTGCATCAAATACTAAAGAAATTATGAATTTCCACCAGAACTAGAATAATATGTTTGATAGTAACCTAACAAAGCAAGTGATTATATCTCTGTAATTCAAAATATGTGTATAAAGCCAGTTGCTTTTTCCTAAAATATGTATTTGTGTTTAAATAAAAAATTAATTTTCAAAACCAGAATGTTATGCTCTTGCAACTAGCCTTAGAAATGTAACTGAACATCATCACAGTAGAAGTGGATTACCTAGTTTCCAGGCTCTTACAGTTTTAAACCATCCCCTGTAAGGGCTGAGATATATCTGCCTTAATTATAGACACCTAAACATGAGATAGTTGAGTTATCCATTCAACTAATGTCAAGACATAAGCATCCAAAGAAAGCTGTTCATCTCACCTGAAAACATACATGTAAGACAGATCAGATGAATTGTCCTCTGGAGGTAACTTTGGTGCTGTAAGGGGAACTTGAAGGACTAGATTCCAATATTTAGGCAAGTTCATTAATGCAGATTGTTTAATCCCTTCAGAGATGTAGATTTAGCAGAATGAAAGGCTCCAAGATTTTACAACTTAAATATTTTCTTTAGCTTTTCTTAAAGTATACAAGATACTATGCTCTCAACCAGAAAGAGACACAAAGAGTAAGTTATACTGACTGCTATCATTCACCTCCCATTCATTGCAGCAATATCTACTCAGGAATACACATTCATAATTTTCTGTCTGTGAATGACACAAAGGACAGAGACACTGAGGATTACACACTTGATTTAAATCCCATTAAAATGGGAGAGACTTGCCTTGACTTTAATGGGATTCAGATTGAGTGCAGAAGAGGCTGAATGCTGAACTGCTGTCAGGTTTGAAGTACAGGGGGTATTAAAGGGCAAACTATTAATGCTTCTGTTAAATGTTAAGTACCTGTTCTTCAGAGAGACTTGCCAAACTAGTAATTCAGTCTCTTTCAGGATGACTCAAGTGACTCAGCAAGCAATAAACAAAATTATTAATTGCTACTTGTCTTATTGTCTTCCAATTTTGTTACATTCTAATAAAGTAAGAGTGTGTAAGACATTATGTGTTTGCTAAATACTACTAGCAATTTATTTTATATGATAGTTTTTGCCATTTGGTACACCAAGGAATCACTGTCTTCTACTGATGCACTACTTGATCCATTTACAGGCAATTGAGAACATATAGGGCTACATTAAGGCTACCATTGAGGTACCTGTGATTCCTGTGGACTATAAGCCCTTCTATATCTGGAAATCCTTAGCTACCTGTGCAAAATGAAAATAAAGCTCTCTGCAGTTGATAGGTGCCTGTGCTCCACTGAGCACATGGAAATCACTTGCTTGACTTTGCTATGTGAGCAGAGACAGGACATGGAATTCATGAAGCAGAATATGGGAGCTTTGTTTTCTGAGTCCTTCTTTTTACAAAGAGCTTTGAATCCTTAGTTTCTATTTTATATATTGACTGTCAAAGTAAAAATGCAGGGATGGTCTTCATTTGCTGTTAAAGCTGAATCTCTGTGCAGGGATGAATGTATGAGGCAATGTGCATAAACTCAAACATCAGGAAACACTACTTTTATTGTGAGGAAGACTGAACACTGGAGCAGGCTTCCCACAGTGGTTATAGAGTCTCCCTCACTGGAAAAGCTGTCTGGACATAGTCCTGGGCAGCCAGCTGTAGGTGGTTCTGCTTGAGAAGGGGTGGTGGGACAGATGACCTCCAGGGTCCCTTCCAAGCTTAATCAGAATGGCAGTCAGTGTCTGTGAGGTAATGGGGGTGTCAGCCATGTTGCTGCTTCTGAATCCTTGGGAGAAGAGAAATTTGGGGAAGAAGGGCATCCTGACTTCAGCTCAGTTTTGCTGTGACTGCTCAATCACTTTTTCTTAATACAGGGATTACAGCAGAGCTTGATGCATGCACCATAACACAAACTGCTCTGGGGAGCATTTGCATTGCTGATCTAGGGAATGTCCTAGGAATGTGAGTGTTCCTTGTGTCCCAGGAATGGAGAAGGGGTGGAGGGGCACATCCACAACTTCAAGTAAACTCTTCCACTGTCTCACCATGCTCAGCATAAACCCAATATCTGATTTAAATCTGCCCTCTTTCAGTTTGAAATGTGAAAGTAAACATGAAACAGGCTGCAAATGAGATGTTGTCAGTGAACCTCCTGTGCCACTGATTTCTAGTCATGCTGCAAACAAATCCAGTTTATGTAGACAGGAGATCAGGATATTATTCAAGATTTCCACACTGAATCTTAGATGGATATTAAAAATTCTCTTAAATCTAAGTAATAGATGGATTTTAATCTATCTAAATTAACTTTCCAGGCAGAAAATGAAGCTGTGTGAAGCAATGTGGCCATTGATAACTATGGGTGTTTTCAGGAGTTCTGAGGAACATTAAAGATCCTGCACACTTCTCTGTTGGCTGCCTGGACCAAGCAAAAGCTGTGTGCAATGGATAGCCTAGGAAGTAATGATCCTCTGTCCTGGAGTAGGAATGTTGCCTGCTTGCTTGTGGTCTGCTCTCTGTGACCTTAGTGAAAGACCTGATGCCAACACAAATAGAGCATTGCTGGTTTTGGAGGTGATAAGAATGTAGTTTGCTTTGGTTGCTGAGGGTGGATTTTCCCAGACATTTTGTGTGATGTTCTGCAGAAAAATGCACACATATGGATTGACTACATTTAGATTTTGGGACTAAAAACACCCATTATATCATACTCTCAAGTTAAGTTAATTAATCTATTTAAAAGAGCCCTAACAACCTGTACACCAAGAAGTCATAATGTTCTCCACTGATCTTGTTAAAATTTAAAACGTTAAATGACTTTATTAAAAGAAAAAAACCCCACATGTGCAGTTCTTGGTTTGAAATTTTACACATTTTATTGTTTGTTTTGCCTTAGAGATAATATATGGTACTGGAAATGAAACTGAATTAAATTTTTTTTAAATGTCCAAAATATTACACACACTCCCCCTCAACACATTTTAGAAAATCTTCTAAGTGCAGAAGAAAAAAAAATACGCAAATACATTAACAGAAATCCCAGATTTGCAAAGCAATCTTTTGCATGACATTTACATAGAGTCTAAATAAGGCTCTGTCTTATTTACAGTTTGTTTTAAGAAAAGTATAAGATTTTTTCCATCAGCAATTTTAGGTTTGTGTGTATTTGTGTCAGTTTTAACACTGATGTATCTTTGCTATCTATGCTACCTTAAAAAATCTGAATTTAGAATTAATACGTAGCTTGTCTCACAAGCTGCAGCTTAATGGGTTTCTTCTCTTTTCACATATAATGAGAAATACAAAGAGAAATCCATAATAATTTGATTTCTGAATTAAATACTTCTGCTGACTGACTTGCCAGGACCTACTACCCTTGTTCTAAATAGAGACTTGAATAGATCCCATTTAGTCTCAGAGAGCAAATTCAGCTTTTTTGTGGTGACTTTTGGAATGTATTGATGAAGTACCCTTTCTGGTGAAGAAAGATTTCATTAGGTTTTTTTCTTTACATTCAGGGCTTTGCAAAATTTAGCAAGGAAAGAAAATCATGAATGCACTCAGTACTCATGCTGGCTAGTGACTGTTTCGTGTCAGATGCAGACACTGGAGTAGGAATGAGAAGCCCATATTTGTGAGTGAGTGTCCTAATTACTGGAGAAGAGTAATCAGCTTTCTGCTGTTTTCCAGACTAATCAATCTTGGCTGCACTTTTGATTTATGTATAGTAGCACAGATGAACATCAGGGACAGATAAGCTTTGCTTCTTGACATAACAGCCTACAGCCTGGTGTTTAGTACATGTTTTGAGTGAGGAGATTTGAGAACAGTGTGTCATCCCCTGCTCTTTAGAAGGTCTCTTGATTTGCTCTGTAAAGGGTTGAGAAGAAATAAGACAGTGAATTACTTTTTTTTTTTTTAATAATAAATACATTTCTTTTGCATAGCAAATACCATAGTTTTGAGTTTTAGAAGGAAGGTGGTCATGACTGGTGTATTATTCACGGAGTTTATTCCTTAAAAGTGTGTTATGTGCACACAGAGTATACTTGCCAGACTGGGTTTCTTGGAAAACAGGCATAATTTAAAATCCCAATTACACATAAACATGAGATATATGCTGAGCTGCTCAGCTGTGCCAAAATAGGAGCAATCTTGTGCTTGCTTAGATGCAGGCTGTCACAGAACATTCACTGGTGTAGATGTGGGACCCTATGCAAAACGTCACTGCCCATGTAGAGTTGTTTTTTGGGTCAATAAATGAGAGGTGGGGGAAGAGTGGCTGGGGAGGAGATCTGTGGGAGATGACCCAAAGACCTCAGAGAGGTGTCCCACCATATATTACACCCAGCACATCAACTATGCCACACAAGAGGACCATGGAAAGAGCAGGCAGGACCAGCTGTTCTAGTCACTGGTATTTAGGAAACTACAAACTTCTTCTTGGGCCTTAGCATGGCTGATATCATTAATCTGCTCTTTGGTTCCTGGCTCCTAGCATACTTCAATGTACCAAGTCATGCTATGGTTACAAAACCGTGGATCTAGCTTTGGCCCTTAGACCTTGGGCTTGCAACATACTCCCACAGCTTCTTAGAGCAAATGGATTTAATCCCCCTGATTTTAATCCAATTATTCCTGTGTCTAAAATGATTTCTGTTTTGAAGGCTTCTTGCAGCCATACATAGGCCTAGTCTGACTCGTTCTTCCTCTTTCAATTTTTCTTTTAAGTATCCTAAATGATGGTTGTCACTAGAACCAGGAATCCAGACACACTGACATCAAAAGCAATTGTAATATGTGTGCAGCAACAAGGGTGGGGGGAAGAGTGGAAGGAAGAGGAGCACTTTGAAGATGTCATGATAACTCAGGCATGTTTAGATTCAGTAAGTAGGTGTGCCTTTTTCTGTATCCTGCTCATCTGCAGAGTAGGATGTTTGAAGAGAGGGAAAAATGAAATGCTATTTCCAGTAAAGGGGAGGAGATTTAACAATGGCAAAATCATTATGAAAAAAACAAGCAGTGGAGGGAGCATTCAAATTTTTAGCCAGGAAATAACTGGGGAAAAAGGTGTATGTATTTGAAAGAAAGAGGAAAACTGCTGCCTTTTTTGTTTTCCAAAGCACTGACATTTATAATTTATTTGTGACTGAATTTTTATAAAAGCATTGCAATACATATAAGGCTGGACATGAATAATATTTTCTCCTATTAGTTTGGTTATTTGCCATCAACAGAACAGTGGCACATTAAAGGCCAGGAGCTGTGATTTTGCATAATGACAATGCCCATGTGTTACTGTAGAGAGTTTCTTCCAGCTCTACTATTCTTCAACCTTTCCAAGCCTGCTGGCAAGGTGAGGACAACCAGAAATCACCACAATTACTGCTGGAGTGCTTGTGCACTTGGCTCCAGGAGTACAGGTATCCAGTGGGATTCCAAGGAGGAGATACAACTAGTTTAATACTAGTTAGTAGCTACAAGAGTAGCTTTTATTTTTCAGATGTTTTCAGGGCTTTATCCATTAAAAAAAATCTAAAAGTGCTTCTACTTTCTCCCCCACCACCTTGAAAATTAAGAATTTCTTCCATAATCCACATAACAAAGCTGCAACTTCAACATATTACCCTTTTCTGAGATTATCTTGACTCTTGCCACTCATCTGGCTGAAAGGCCATGTTTGGAATATTATAAGAACCTTTCATACTCACATGTGAATAATTGAAGTATTTAAGAGAAATTGAAACTGTGTTAGTAAAAGAAAAGGAAAGAAAGAATCAAAATATCTCAGGTATCTAGAGGTACATAAGGATTTAAAATATCAAAATTAGTTAAAAATTATTTGTTCAACAGTTACATATATATATATATGAATATAAAGTTGTGTACTGGGGGTGGGACTTCTGCCACCTAACTTGAAAAATATCCACTTTGATTGGTGCCAGATTGATCTTTCCTAATTTTGCTCCAAGTATTGCCAATTTGAATTTGCTTTAAGTATTTCCTGGGCTGAAGACATAGATTCAACAAGTTCCAGTGGTCTGTTTCCTTCCAGCTGTTTGTTACCACCTCTGTGCTATTTACCACCCTCTATCCAGCCCTAAAACAATTTGTGAATACTTGACTCTTTTCAGAAAAAAATTATTTGGTTCATTTCTTTAGTTTAAGCAGTTTACCTGGTTTGCTTTTTCTGAAGTGGATTAGGAAACCCTAATATACACTGTTCAGAAGAATTGTAGAAATGTTGAACTCTTTGGCAGTGACTTCTGTAGCAAGACCTCTCTCAAAGGAGCAGGGCAGGGCAGTGATCTCCAGGGACAACTCCTCAAAGCACAAGAGAACCATCCGGAGGTGCAGGAAACAGCAGGTGTGGCAGGCGGCCAACTCGGCTGAACAGGGAACTTGAGCTCCTGGCTGAGCTCAAACACAAAATGGAAATACACAGAAAATGGAAGTAGGGGTCAGCTAAGGAGTATGGAAATTGTAGCATGAGCTTGAAGGGGTGAGGTCATGAAAACCCAGGCTGGGCTGGATTTTAAACTGGTGAGTGATAGGAAAGGCAATGAGAAGGACTTCTATAAGTATATTGACAGCAAAAGGAAAACCAACAAAATTACAAATCTGCCACTAAATAGGATAGATGATTTAATGATGAAGGATAAAGACAGAGTGACAGAGTGACTTGGGTCTTACTGGCAAGGTCTGTTTTTCAGCCTCCCAAATCTCTGTGTCAGAGTCTGTGGGGAGAGAACTGTTACCTGTAGCAGGGTGGGCAGGAATTAGAGACTGCTTAAACAAATTGGACATGTGAATTCTGTCCATGGGACTGGACAGAATGACTTGAAGATTGCTGAGGGAGCTGGTTTATGGCATTGGAATACACTTCGGCATGGTTTTCAAAAGCAGTAGAGAGTGAAGGAGGTTCTTGAAGATGTGAGAAAGACTAACGTCATTTACACCTTCAGAAAGTGCAAGGAAGAGCATCTGGGAGAAGACAGGCCAGTCAGTTTCAGTTCAGTCTGTGGAAGTTCTAGAACAAATCCTCCTGGAAACCATTTCCAGGCACATGAAGGAAAAGAATGTCATTTGCATTTACATGATTTAGGTAGATCATGCCTAACCAAATTTGATTGTCTTCTATAATACAATGGCTGGATGTGTTATCAAAGGGAAAGCAGTGGGTATCCATGAATGCTGAAAAAAGTGGAAGGGATCTCTGGAGGTATTGGCACATAAACAGCAGACTTATAAAAAGGCAAAAGACAATGTATTACACAACTTTTCTGAAAAATTGCTTTTTATTTTTTAAATACATGAAATAATTTAATTGACAGATTTAATCTATGAGAAAGCATAAAGGGTTTTAGTTTACTAAATTTATTATTTAGTGATGAGTAAATGCTTACCAGCTGATTGCCAAAGCATCATAGTAGACAGTAGCTAGCAGTAGCAGTTTTCACTGGAGGTATTCTGTTCTAAGGAACTCAGAGTTTCTATACAGGCACATAGTTTTTTTCCAAAATAAAACATTTCAGGTTTAACAAAAGCTGTGGCAGGCACATAGTTTTTTTCCAAAATAAAACATTTCAGGTTTAACAAAAGCTGTGGTTTTACGTTAGGGGAGATTATTTCCACCTGGCCTCTGTTTCATCATGCTGCTCTGCCATGAAGCTGGCGCTGAGAAAGCAAGTTGGCATGGAAGGCTAATGGGAAGAACAGCAGAGCCACACATCAAAAGAACAGCTGGGATTTGTAACCGTTGGAATCATTTTTGCAGAGGCGCTACAGGAAGTGTTCGTGCTGGCAGCCTAGATGTGCGGAGCCAAGAAAAAGAATGGAATGATATTCTGCCCTTTCCTGGGATCAGACAACAGGGTAAGTTGTACCTTCATATTTGTGTTCAAACATGCACACTATAGCTTCTACTAACCACAACCAGAAAAAAAAAAAATACTATATGAGGGATTTTTCTTTTTATTTTGTTGCTTCCTCTCATTGCCTCCAAGTAGAAAATAAATATTTCAAAAAATACATTTTAAGCACGCACAAATAGCACACATTATTTAAAATACTACCAAGGACTGCAGCTAACTTTTAAAATATATATATATATATATATATATATATATATATATATATATATATATATGTATATATATATATGTATATATATATATATATGTATATATATATATATATTTTGATATCTGACACTGGTCTTGTGTATGCTGTTACAAAGATGCAGCTGTTAAATGCTACATTAATTCGTCAGTGTCAGCAAAGCTTTCCTATATGTCTTTTTCTGCTGACATGAGGGTGGTACTGCTATCTGGTGATGGGGAGACTCTTACTGCTTTCTGTACAAAGCAACGTTAACTAGATCCTTTTGAGGCTGTTTTCTCTTTTAAACCTGTGCTGGTCCATTGCCAGATAGCTGAAGTGGTAGGATGCCTGATTCATCTGGGAGTGGCAGCCTTTGCAATTCAGTCTGCATCTCTTAGCTTTATGCACAGTACTAATCCTTATCACTCAATATGATATACATATCCACTTGGAAGAAAAAATATAAAAAGAAATATGAATAACTAGAACTGGCTTGGAAATATGTTGCTAGAGGTTGAAAAAGCTACAGTATCCCAAAGAAAACAGTCCTGTATCTAAGAAAAGAAGCATTTTCAATGTACGAGAAATCAGAGCAGAACAAATAATAAAAAAGAAGACATATTTATGAGTGATATCAGAGATATATTTATGAGTGGTGTCAGTGAAAAGGATAGAAGCCAGCACATAAAGAAAATTAAAGAAAAATATTATGGAATGGAAGAGTAACCATCTGAGTTAAAGTATTTTCTGAGTAGATCCAAACAAAATCAATACTAACAATAATAAAGGCAGGATGATCCTAATAGAATTACAATGACACAGAGAAAGCAGAAACATTCCATAAGTGCTTCAGTTCTTTATTATGGACTTGGAGAATTTATAAATTATGAATTTCTCTGGGAGAAAAATAAATTATGTCTTCCTGTTGGATGATGCTGATATTCTCCAGTGGTACTAAGCATATCTAGCAGGTGCAAGACATCATATGATTTTAAGTTAGCAGTTCTAATAACCTTGCAACCAAACCCTTGTCAAAATTAATGCTGAATTTAGTGTAAAGGACCTCTGGTTGCTTTTCAAGAAGTCTTGGAATTTCCAGAGGACTGCAGAGAAGATAACACTGTACCATTATTTTAAAACAGAAAATGGATAAAAATAAAACCCCAGACCTGAATAATGCATGTCTGGCAGTCAGAGCACCGTGTTAGGACAAATAATGGAGCAGTATACATACACAGATAAAAACATAAAGATATGTTAATATAATTAATTTTAGTCAATAAAATTTAGAGAAATATATCTTGGCAAAGTTACTGAATATTTTGAATGAAGATCCAAGTTTGGTTGGAGAACTGAGAAACTTCTGGTAGAGGTTTGATTTGGTACTATGTGAGACTTTTCACTAATACACCACAGAAAAACATGTCAATGCAGCAGACATTACGCTGAGGCAAAACTGTTTATCTTCAAACATAATTGTAAATATGAGTGTGTCTGTGTCTTGTTTGGTTAACTGTGTATTCCAAGAGGTCCCAGGGGGACAATTTTTGCTCTATATAATTGAGCATTTTTACCAATAACTGGGCAAAAAGACATCACATTATGTCTGGAAAAATTTGGTGATGACACAGGATAAGAGGAGTGAAAAATTAAGAAGACATGGATCAGGAACAAAGAGTATCCAGGGACACCATGTGAGCAAGAGTAGGAAAAAAAAGAGACATTTCTGCACAGGCAAGTAAAGAGTCTATCATATAGGAATAGAAAAGTAAGCCATAAAAACAAGAGAGAGAACTTTTTTGTGAAGTAGAAATTCTGAAGAGGACATGTTATTTAGAGCACATGGAAAAAAGTTAGCTAATACTATCCTTAGGTATATCCACCAGAGAGAAGGGGAAGGTTACAGGGTTGCCATACTTGGCAGAGAAGCAATTGCTACTGGAATAGAGTGTCCAGTTCTAGTGCTCAGAGTTAATGATGGATGTGAATAATTTGGAGAAGGGTCAACAGAAAGCCATGGGAATATTAAGGACCTGGAAAGTCTCCAGCAGTGCAATCTACTCAGCTTATCAACATGATGACTTAAGGATAGCTGGTCACGATACACAAGACAGGGCAAATAGTAAAGAGCTGTTCAGTCCAGCAGTCTGACAAGCTCCTCTGTCAAAAAGGTGAAGTTAAAACTCAAACACAAAATAAGGCACTTATTAGCAATCCATTAAATTAATGGCCATATTCACTCAGTGAAGAAGTGTGGTATCACTGGCAGTTTTTAAATCTAGATTGGGTGTGTTTCAAAAGCAGAAATAACCCTGTAAGACTCTGTGGAATCTGTCATTGATGGGATCAGACTGGGTATTTGAGCCTGTGTTCTTTATCTATGGCTGTATGGATATGTGCTCTGAGAGAGCTGGTTATCTGAATTAATGACATGGGGATGATGCTACCTTAGATCTGATGAGCAATACAGCAGTGCTATTCTGGTGATGAGCTCTGGCTAATTAACTGTGTCATGCACAAGGGCCAATCAATCATCTGTGATAATGTGACTCTGCTGCTTCCCTTTCTGGAGCTGGCTCTACACAATCCAGGGTTGTTCAGGTGTTTGATGTATGTATAGTTCAATATAGACCCTAAGCAAGTTTGTTTTCATGTACTAAAAACAAATGGTCACAATTCTCTCTTGAATGAAGGTAGAGTCATTACTGTAACTTGTATTTTGGTATTTTAAACTCTTTTATGTATCCAGATATAGCTGAGACATGACAGGGTGTCTGGTTCTCTCTGCATATAAGCCACATTATGACACATTATTCCTGGGTTTTTTTGCTGCTTTTTGGCTCTAATTTTCCTACTTGCATCATTTAATGAGAAACATTGAACAAATGATTTATTGTGACAATATTCTTCCTTCAGAAGAGGAAATAGATGATGAGGAAATGAATAACTCTTCTATGAAAAAACTGTGAAATGACAAAAATCTAATGGAGACATTTTCACAGTTGTTTGTAACTGTTTATCATATCAGTCAGTAGGTGAGTCATTGCACCAGAACCTCTCTTACTCTTTATTTGCTCCAAGTAAATATTTGCAACATGCAAGTAATTATTTGTATTACTGGGTCTCATCCCTGGAATTTTCCAGAGATGTTCTCTGATTCTATGATACCTGTGTGGGCTAGGGGTGTATATTATATACTCTGCTTTAACAAGGGTTTCCTACATGTTATAGTCACTTGGAACTTTACAGCATGTTTCTAAAATTGTTTCCCTAATCAATGTCAATACACAAATGTATGATGAAAACCCAAAATTAAAATTATAGCCTTCTCACTAAATGCAAGCACAGAAAAACTTTAATAATTTGAAAAATAAATAGCAATTATGCAAATAAATAGGTGAGAAGGCTGAGAATGGGTGTAAAAGTAGTGAAGACATATGTAGATTAAGTAATGTTAGACTAAGGGAGCAATATGTATTTAAATATTAGATACCTCCTGAATTTTTCTTCCTAAAGTAAATGCTTCTGTGTCCTGTCTACAGAAGTTTGTAAATAAGCCCCTAAATGTTCTTCACTTGCTTGGATTTGGCTTGGTCCTTAGGGCAATTTCAGTGGTTTCAAAATAGATTAGTTTTCCAAGAAACAAAATTTATCTCCATTTCAAGTGTCCTCCAGTGTGTGATTGGGATATTCGTGTATGAACTGTGGAGTCCATGTCATGCCCAATGCATATCTGACAGACAAGTGACAATACAAGTCTGCTGAGAAACCCTGTGTCATGACAGAGTGGGGTTTGTGCTATATTAAGGGTCATGTGCTGTGACTGTGCTTTTAAAAACCTGACCATGAGGTACAGAATATAATCTACTAACACCAGGCTGCACCAGAAAGTGTTCACTCTTTCCCTCTGCCTTTTCTTTTTTTGTTCAAGGAGGTATTTCTGTTAGAGTTTCACTAAGTGAACGAGCTGCTTATGTGGAAGACCTGAAAATAGATTATTGAGTTCCCTTCCCTTCCCTTCCCTTCCCTTCCCTTCCCTTCCCTTCCCTTCCTTTCCCTTCCCTTCCCTTCCCTTCCCTTCCCTTCCCTTCCCTTCCCTTCCCTTCCCTTCCCTTCCCTTCCCTTCCCTTCCCTTCCCTTCCCTTCCCTTCCCTTCCCTTCCCTTCCCTTCCCTTCCCTTCCCTTCCCTTCCCTTCCCTTCCCTTCCCTTCCCTTCCCTTCCCTTCCCTTCCCTTCCCTTCCCTTCCCTTCCCTTCCCTTCCCTTCTTTCCCTCAGCTCCTTTGAACTCTTCAGTTCAGCACTGAGAATCTTGTCCCCCAGCACACAAACAAGAAGCCATTTCTTCAGGCCCAGAACCTCTAGCTGACTGTACTCAGGGGTAGCCACAACAGGGACACCAATTCTGCTTGTCTTCTGCTTCAGAAAAAGGGATATCCCAGAAAATCACTCTTTAAAAGAGGCATCTTGCTGGGATAGTCATGGTGGCCATAGGATTGTTTCCAGTCTTTCCTTATTGTGTCTCACAATCCGTGCTGTCCAAACTCAGAATGGGAAGGTAGTTTCAGCAGAAGGCACCACAGAATCACCTGGATACAGCATGAACAGGAGCAGAAAGAAGGGTCTGCTAAAAAAATCTGTATATTCAATGGTGGTTCAAGCAATGATTTGTTTGATTTATGTGAGACAGAAGTAAGGACTAGCTTAGAGGTTGGACTTCAACATTTCCTTGACCTTGTCTCACGTAATGTCCTCATGAACACCCCAAACAAGATTTTCCTATAATCACTCAAAGGTTATTCTGAACTCATAATGTTCTAAAAACATCCTCAAACAGGCGCTATTCTCTGTCAAGCAAGTGGATCATTTCAAGCAAGACTTTGCAAGAATAATTTGTGTGTGTGATTCTGTTCAGCATTTTTGCAGGTTTGGGCTGTTTATACACTTCAGAAATTGAGTATGAAATAGACTCTGGAAGGAGTCTGGGAGATGGTGCTAGAATTCAAAACTGACTTGATGAATCGGAGACCACTAAGACAGTCTGCGACTGTCAATTTGAAATGTTGCAAAGGTAAGTAGTATACATTGCTACAAGAAGCAAAGATTAGACCAATGTATTAAGATAAAGTTTTTTATCATTGTAAAGAGAAAAATCTCATTCTGGAACATGCTGAAAGGAGAATCATATGTATGATGAATATTTTCTGAGATAACTTCAATTTTAATATCTTTTAAATATTGTGCAGTAGTTTGTCAGTGTCTATAATGTGTCTGTTACAACAAAATGTCATGGTTTTAAGTACTTACACTGTAGTTGCAGCTGCAAATCTATAATCCTGTCTTACACAGAAGTCTGGTGGTTTATTTTTTAATGTGGTGTATATTTTCAGGAGTAAAGTAAAATATATTGATATAAATGAGGTGAAGGAGCTGACAAGCCTTGTCAAGTAGGGAGCCTTGAAGAGAAAATTCCGAATGGAAGCGGGCAGTGTGTTCCCTCCTCCTGTTGCTATTAAGGAATGCATCTGCTTCTCTTCATTAACTGTACTTGACATCTGTAAATATGTGATGTGTGTGTCACAACTTCCTTCCTGCTTTTCAAAAAGAGCAACAATCAAGGGTTTCTGAACAACAGAATTACTACTTCAACATCACTTGAAATGCATATAATTGTTTATAGGACAAAATGGAGGAGCGTGTATACACTATCACTAGTGTCACTTTACAAATAACATATACCTTTGCTTCTCATCCTCCAAAAGACACAGTAAGTTCATCTTATTTAATCAAGTTATAGAAATAAAAAAACTATTCAAAAAAAAAAAATAGTTGAGAGATCAGGGCTTTGTATTTCCTATACAATGAAATAATAATGCAGTGAGAGTCACCATCATAACTTAACCCCTGTTGAAGGATATAAAAGGGAAGACAAACCCCAGATAGTCCACAGAAAGAAGACATGCAGACTGAATATTTAAACTAAAAAGTAAACATACTTGCTTAGTATTGTTAGCAAAATATGCATTTGCCCACATTGACTAAACTAAATTAAACTAAACTAAATTGAACTACACTGAACTAAACTATTAGCTAAGAATGTTCAACACATCTTTGTCTTCTAAATGTCCATTGATTTCAGCTGTCCAGCTCTCTCAAAAATGAAGTCACTTTTGGTGGGTTATAAGAGAATCTTTCCAAAATATCCATTGAAGACTGCAGGTATTTTACACACCAGCTGTATCCTCCCGAGACCTCTTCTCTGCAGAGTATGGAGTCCCATTTCTCTCAACCTCTCCCTATCTGTCAAATCCTCCAAAAGTGCATTTAAGTAATTGGATAACTTTAAGCAAATATTGCCAGTTCTTTGTTGATTGTTTTACACAAATACAATAACATATATTGGAGAGGCCCTGGAGAGGTACTGTTTAAAAGGGGACATAGTGATAGAAGCAGGGGGTACAGCTTTAAACTGAAACTACAAGTTTAGACTGGATATTAGGAAGAAATTCCTTTACAGTATGGTGAGGCATTGGAACAGTTTGCTGAGAGAAGTTGTGGATGTCCCATCCCTCAAAGAATTCCAGGCCAGGTTGGACTGGGCTTTGAGCAACCACGTCTAGTAGCTGCTGTTCCTGCCTATTATTGTGTCCTTCCAACCCAAACCAGTCTAAGAAATTTCTGAATATAAGCAAGCAATAAATTATTATGAACTTGTTATACTTGTACAGTCTAGTGGTTCAAACACTTAGTCTTACTTACTTAAGTTGCTAACCCTCACTTAGGATCCACTTGCATGGCAGCAGACTGACACTACTTCAGTGTTCCTAAGATCTGAGCTGAATAGAAGTTAATCTGGTTTGTTCTGGAAGCACTGCAACTACTTCAAGTCTGAGCTTGGAGAACACTGATCTCTGCAGCTCATGGCTTTCTACACTCAGCCTTGCAGACATCCTTAATGCCTTTTCAAATATTTGAGCACTATTGAACAAATTCCAGATCATAATAAATCTCTCCAACTATACAAACAAATTATACAAAAAGTTCTAAAAACCTTTCAAGACATGTTTATAAAACTTAACAAAGTCAGCAAAAAAGGGGTAATTAAATACACTTAAACTTGAGTCAACATATGCTTAAAGAAACTCTCATTTTACATTTAAATTTCACTTTTCATTCTGAAACACTCCCAAATACTCTACAAATCATCAAAAGATTTGGGAGACTCACACTTTCTAGCATGGAAATGGTCACCTCCAGCATACGACAGAACAGATGTCACCGTGCAGAGTGTAAAACCAAAGAGTGGGGCAGGATGCTCTGCTAACCCACACTGCAACTGGCAGGAAGCAAGAGGAACAGAGGAAACAGACTGTAAGTATTTAATGTGGAATTTGGTCAAGATACCATGGCTGGCATTCCTGCTCTGTTGTAAGAGTGCCATGAAATGTCATTCTACTTCAGGTTTTGCAACTCATTGGGAAGACTGGAGTAAGGATGGTCAAAGTTTGGTTACTCCTAGCTGAAAGCTGTAAGCTCTTCAGTTCAGGCAAAAGCACAATAGAAGTCTCAGCAAATCACATATGCTATATGTTTCTGGTATTTTTACCCCCAGCTATACCTTCTCTAGTTTTTTCAGTGTCTTTTGTATTGTGGCCATTATCTTGACTTATGTAATTTATGTATATCTGTGTAGATATTTACACACACACAAAAGTAAAAATGCATATATGCATGGTTATGTTAATAGAGTAATTTAAAGGCATTTGACTTGCACATTATTACAATATCAATTTATTCTTTTTCAGTGAACTAAAAATAATTTGTTGAATTCTTGCATAAACTGTGTGCAAATGTAAACAAATGGCCTTACCTATGTGTGACATATTGCTCTTCCTCTGAAGATATTTGTGATATATCTCAACTTCAGTATGAACACTGTTATAAAGATCAAATGCTTTCAAGATTCTAAATTAGTTGCAAATATCAAGAATGCACTATTCTTTGTCTATTTGTACTTTAACATGAAATTTGGGTAAACAAACTTAATTTTAGTAGTCAATTTGACAGGAAGTATCTTTATAAGCTATGTGGAAGTGCTCAATGCAGAGCATTAATGTCATGGGTCATTTCACAATCTGTTTCCATCTTCCATAAAAATATAAAATTCTGAATTTTTTTGAAAAGTATATTTTCTGTTGTCATTCAATGGCTGAAAAAGTGACAAAAATTGATGCTATTAATTATTTAAATTATAAATTATTAAAATGATAAAATTATAAAAATATTCCTAACCAATTATCTTTGGAATTTATGAATAGATATTTATACTTATCACTTAATAGATCTTTATACATATTTTCATTACATTTCATAGTTTAGCCATTCAGTGAGTAGTGCATGATTTGTCAGCATTTCAAACTTTTATTAACATAAACTGATATCTACATCAGAAAACAGTAAAAATATTTCCATCAGTGCTCAGCAGTCTTTATTATTCATGCTAATGAACACAAAGTTTAAAAATGCAATAGACAAGTCCAGTGCTTAGGCAGACATTAATAGCTTGCGTGAGTGACATACATAGCCTACATTATTCATATTATGGCATGAACTAATGTAAGATTGTCTCAAAATACATTAAAACCCCCTTAAAATTTAAAATATGAGATTAAAGTGATAAAACACATTAAAAGTGGTCTTTCTGGTTTTTTTTTGAAGACAGTGGGCCATATTTTGTTCAGAATGATATGGTTTTTAAAAAATTCTGTATTTAATTGAAAACTTTTTCAGATAAAACTAATGAAAAGTATTCTGTATACCACACGATTTATATAAAATAATATAAAATATATTTGATCTGTATATGTACAGGTATAAATATATAAAAACATACGTATTCTTATCTGTGTACCCTTATCTATGTTCAAAAGTGTATGCACCTGATTACTACATGTGTTGTGTATTTGACTACAGCAGATATGAACCTTTCAAGCTATATCTATGCTAGTTCCCCGAGACCAGTGGGGCCAAATCTGTAGGATGTACTACCTGCTATAGGTGCTTTCCAGGAAGAAGCTTCCTGTATCTTTGGCAAGATCCACTCTGGTCCTGTGAACACCTGTTAGCAATTATGATGCTTGTTATAGTTTAGTTAAGAAAAGAAATTCCAGTTTGCTTGAATTGCTTTGCCCTTTCACTTGCAGATCCAGCTAAAACTTATTAAATCCACCAGTTTTGGTTTTGTTAACTTGGCATGTTTCTCTCCTGCTCCTGCAAAGGCTGCATGTGTTGAAGTAATTTATCTGGGGAAGATGTGAACTTTCTGGGGATGTCATTATTCTTTTCCCTGATAACTTCAAATGAGAGCCATTGTCTGACTCACTATGTTTCACCATCGATCTGTTTCTCCAGGGTAATCCGGTGTATGAGTTACTCACACAAACTTTGGGAAATGAAGATCATGAAAAGGTAAAAGGGCAACAAATTCTTCCCCTCATCCCACTCACCCAAGAGCAAAAAAAGTAGAAGTAACTTCTGGAGGACATGATTTCTGAAGAAGGGCATCAGTGTGTCTTTTCAGGTTTTACTGTCTTTCAGGATTTGACTCCCACTTTTTTCCAAAGTGTTCCTTTAGGGTGGCTACACAAGATGCAAAGTTTTATAGCAGCACTGAAGTTGAAGATACCTACCGATGGGTATCATATAGATATTGATGTGTCTGGCTAGTTCCCACATTGTACTTTAAAATTCCTTCCAGATACTATCTCCCACAATCAGGACATCCTTGGATTGTCACAATGATTTAGGATTTAGGATTGTCACAAAGGTTTAGGATACTGATCACTGAGGTAAAACAGTAATTTCTGGAAGGTTTTACTTTTCATTATGGTAGATTTTTCTTACTGATAGTAAGAAAAGGGGAGGGGTGCATGGTGCCTTTTCACTGCCTGCATTGCTAAATGACATAGGAGGACTGACAAGACCAAAGAGATGTCATAGTTTTATTTATCGACAGCACTTTTAAGTCCTTTTGTTTGCCTTGGTCTTCTGAAGTGCTCAGCAACTTGGCTTAGAAACTTGAACCCAAGAGCACATCATGTACATGGAGAACTCTGTTGCCTTCTTGAGCAGAGTACAAGAACGTGGTGGTCAGAGCAGCAGGCTACAGGATGGTGCAATAAAATGTGAACCACTCTGTGGACCAGACCCAGCCACAGGTTACCAGCTGGACCATCCTCCTCCACTAACATAAGAGCGCCAAATCTCCCCTGCTCAAGAGTAGTCAGAGTAAGTCAGTGTTTGAAAAATGTAAGGTAACTGTTCATACACATTGCTGGGAAAGTTCTAGCATGTTTAGAAAACTACCAACAAGCTGCACTTATGGACTACCTGTAGAATGCTGTAGGATCTTAAAAAAAAAAAAAAGCACAAAAAGTGTTTCCTCATAATGAGTGGCTGGTGAAGACCCTAAACCATAGCACAGGGTAAAGGGAAAGGAAGTGAAGAAGCCATGAGAGATACTAAATACATTTACTTACAAGGGATCTCATCTTCACAGGTGCTTCTGTTCCAGGTACAGGAGAATTGAAACTATGTGCTAAAGGTCCTGGGACCGTAAAAAAAGACAAATCTATGTGGATGCAACAGACGACCACCAAGTAAACAGAAGGAAAATGAACTATTTGGAACAAAACAGCAGCAGCATCAAACACATTTTGGGATGTACAGATACCACAAGCAAATGAAGTTATGCATTTGACTAGTTACAGCATATTTACAGCATATTTAGTCTGATACCATTTCCCACTTCTTCAAGAAAGGGAAATTAAGATACACACAAAATTATACTGACAGCATACAAAGGGATGATGGTTTTCATGTGGCATACTCCAGCACTGAGTGCATAAACTTCTAAATTAACGAAGTAAAAGCTTCTTGCCTTTTATTTGTGATGTCTCAAACACAAGAGAATTTGTGACTATATAAGGGTGTGTAGAGTGCAGATTGCGACTGACATTCTAAGCAAAAACAAGCAGAGCAAAGATAGGCATGATTGTTCCAATAAACATCAGACAATTTTGCAACGCATATGCAAGTCTGAACCTTTTCCAATTTTCAAACAGCTATAAAAAACCATCCCACCCAAAAGCTTTGATATTTAGATTAAGATTGCTTACTTCTTTTTACATCACTGTCACTGTTTAACAATTAAATGGGACCCCCTAGGAGAAAAAAAGATGCCTTTTTGTAAAGAATCAAAATTACAAATATTTTATTGGTAATTTAGAATGTTTACACTGCTTGATCTACAGAAGTTGCTATTTTAAGTGATCACAGAAAATGAAATATAGAATTATTTTACACAGCTATACAGAACAATTTTTAAAAATCCTTTAAACATTTAAATACACACAACTTTCTCTTGCTAAGCCAGCTGTGTCTTGATTAAGAGCTGTTTGGGACACTGAAATGTCACAGCTCACAGGAGATGCTCCACAACCATCAACTTTTGCATTTGATTCTCTGAGGTGTAGTGCCAGTGTTTCAGTTCAGTTTAGGTAGAATTCAGAGCAGCTGGGAACTAAAATCTAACAGGTATCTGAAGGCCAAAACACAGAGTTGTGATGTAGTTTCTTAAAAGTTTTTTTCTACCTTGAGCCACGTGAACTCCTCAGACCACTGGGACAGATGACTCTGTGACACCGCTCTGGGCAAGCACAGCGCAGTCTATAAAGGTGCCTGTGTCCCTGTGCAATTGTTCTGCTACCTCTGACCCCGTCTGAGGATTAGAGAGCATTGGACTGGATGTCTTACCCCACAAGCTGATTTCACCCTCTTTCTTTCAACCTCTTTTAAAGGAGTTTTCTGATCAACTCCATTAAAAAGTATTTAGCTTTTTCTCTTTTTTCATTCAAAGCGGCAAATGTCAGATAGGTTTTTTAAAGATATATGTTGGACCCTAGTTTTGCTCAAACTGAATTGAATGGTTAAATGCTTACTGATTTCAGTGAATGAAGGAACAAACCTGTACTGAGGATTTCAGAAAACACCTGTGTGGAGTATTACATTAATTAATCTTAGAACTGTATAAGGACAGATGTTTTGAAATTTTTTATTACAGGAAATGAAAGCTTCAATAAAAATACTGCTTTGAATAATACTGAAAAAATGACAAAGAGTGTCACTAATATTTTTATTTGAACCCAAAAAGGGGGCAGTATATATGGTCTTTATTTGCAACACCTAAGTATCTTACTTAGCAGGACTTAACAAAGAATTAGTCCAGGAAAAAAAGGGGAAATTATGTTACACATTTGCCATTACAACAGCTGTATTTTAAATAAAAACAACAACAATATATATGTACAAAATTGTAATGATATAACTTGATGAAAATAACACTGATCAGTATCAAATCTAAGATTTCACTTATTATCCATCCTTAACAGATGAAATGCATTTCACAGAAATAGATGCAGGTAGGGTGATGTGAAATTATATTCATGGCTTACTGTGACAAAGTTACCATGAAAATTAAGGTAAAAATGTAAAGAAGGAAACCTAAATGTATAAAAGTTCAGCATTATAGCAGCTGAGTGGATGTGCTGCAGCAAGATGGTAACAGCAACCTTATGGTACACACCACACATGCTTGCACTCACTCACACACAAACACACACATGCCCATGCCCAAATGCATGTGCAGGGACCCTCCTCAGTTTGATTATAAAAGCATTCACTTACCAGCTTTTGCTAGGGCCAACACCAGGAATGGGGCTCACCACATGGTTTTAGCTGTAGTTACCTAAGTCAGAAACCCATCTAAGGTAACATCAGCTGAACATTTTAATGGAAGCTGTTTTCATCCTGGACACCTTTAAGGCACTTTAGTAAAAGATATGAAGTTAATCAAGACTGGAAAAATTATAAAAATCCTGACATGTGAGATCTGGAAATTTAAAATAAAAAAATTCCTGAGTTTTGATAAATAATTTTATTATAATAAAATACTAAGCCTATTGAAAACATGGCTTTTATAAAAGCATGTTATATGACAATTTTTCTTGATAAACTCATGCCTTAGTGCACGAAATATGTTAATAAGTCTTTGGGGACATCTGTAACAAATTAATAGGAAATGCAAAGTCAAAGAATGACCTGTCATGTACATACAAAACATGCATTGCTCCTGGCAACACACATCATGTTTACTACAGGCACCTTTATCTTTTTCCGTTCTTGCAGGGTCCTGCCCATATCTTAATATTTTACAATTAATTACATTTTACTACTATTTACAGAAGCAGAAACTAATCATACATCTTCTTATGCCCATAAATATGGAACAACAGAAGTAGAATATATTTTAAAACAGTATGAAAATAAGTATGCTACATAGTACTCTTCTCTAGAAGTACAGTTCATTAATTATTTTCTTTATGAAGATTTAAATCTAAATGAAGAGAGAAGTCCAAATTATCTCTTTTAATCTTGGTCACATTTTTTTCACCCATTATTTCTAAAAACTTTTGCCCCAAGACAGTATTTGGATTGTAAAACAGTTTTAAATTGTCACAAAAGCATCTCCAGTAAAGAACCATCAGGCTCTGGAATGCCCACTTTTTATGCAGACCATCCATTTGTTTTCAATAAAAAATAGCTGAAATAATAGCCATTGTCCATATGTTTCTGCTAGTGGTAATCTTTTGCTTCTGGTGTGTTTTTCTCTCCTTTGCTATCAGTAGACACAAATACTCATACCCAAAGTGCTGGCAAATGCACTAAGACACACAGTGGCTACAGAAAGGAATTTATAGAGCCCTTGCGAGGTTCCTTCTGACAACAATAGGTAAAAACAATCATCAAAGTTAAATGCACTTTTGGCTTTACTGCATCCTTTAATATTTTCAGTAGCTACTTCTATAATATACCTGATAAAAATACTTTTTAACATTTAGACTTCTATTACAAAGTATTTCATATTTTATTTTTAAAAACTCACAATAGTGATGGTGGTTAATTTGCTTTATAAAAGACAATACATTGAGTTATATATAATAATGGCATTGATCCAATTAACTTGATATTATGCTGCTTAATAATTACTGTGACTTCAGTTCCTACAAGTGTTACAGAGAATACAAATGTAATGTACAGGAAGTGGGGATCATTTGGAAGTGCTGATTCAGAAGTATTCAAGTGCTAACAATGACTTGTTCTATGCTTCTCTTCATGTTCCATAAATGATGATTTCATAAATGTTCATGATTTTCAATGTGACAGAGTTCTTTTTTTTTTGTGCAAATACAAAACTAGGTTTTTCTGGATGTTGCCATCTTGTTAAAAGTAATTGCCACTTTTACTTAAAAAGATACCAGCATTAATGTAAGAGAATATACCTTTTATGCTTGTTTTATGAAGAGCTGTACTTGTTACTGGAGCGGAAATTATCATATCCATGATCATTAGCTTTGAACTTTAAACAGGACTGCCTTTCCTCCAGGGACAACAGATCTTTGGATTGGCACCAGCAACACAAGCATGACTGTAAAAATAAAAGAAATAAACATTTTACATCACTCTGTTTTTGCACATGTGGCAAAATGCACTGAAAAGTTGCCCTTTCTCAGGGGAAGAGTAGGAAATGGCAAATGTGCAAGCTGCTGCTCTGGGATTAGAACATAAAGCCCAGCTCTATTCACTCAGACCAAGCCAAGACTACAAACAGGTCTGTCTCCTAAAATGTTGGTGCTGCAAAGGGACAAGTACAGATTTGCACCCTCTGCCTCACGTGACTGATCAAAGAGCTCAGTCAGGATGAGGGAGCGCAGGCTCAGCACTCTCCCCATCAGGATGCAGAGGATATGCCTACATGAGTCTCTGCAGCACAGTCTGAGTCTGCTTTGTCGGTGCTCTGGAAGTAGCTGGGTGCCAGCTTCAGTCAGGAAGTGATGTAGCACGGTCCCCAGAGGGTTTATTGTACACCCTGCTCTTTTGCTTTCTCTTTTTGCTCCCATCAAACCCTAGTTCCTTCCTATGGAACTTCAGCAGGAGAGGGAGAGAATTAATAACTCAATAAAAATTTAAAGTAAAATTTAATGACACTTTGTGAATGTTAAGGAATGAATTTTACTACTGACATAATCTTTTAACCAGAGGAGCAACTCCTTGCAGCCACTTACCTTAAAGCAGTTTTGGAATCTTTTGCTCACCAAATACAGAGCTATTGGATTGATGCAGGAGTTCAGTGAAGCCATGTTAATACCGATATAGTCCATCACAAGAAAAAAGCTGTGTGGAAATTAAAGTGAGACACTTCTCATTTGCTTTGAAAGGGCTTAGTAGAGGTTTACAAGTATGGAAATTAGACTCAGTTTCACTAATTAAGACTAGCTATTAAATGTAATAGTAATGGGGCTTAAATCAACAGGATTAACTTATGTGGGTAAGAGTAACACTCAACAATAAAGTCTGAGTCAGAAGACCATTCTCAAGAAAGTAATTTCAGGAGATCCAACCATCTTAACTTTTGGAAGAAGAGGTTCACAAGGTCTTTTTGCACAAATTGAATCCTAGCTGCTCTGTTCTGAAAGGGAAAATAGGGACAGAAATCCTCTTTTTATTCTCATATCACCACATGACAGAAGAACAGTCCCAAAAAGGATAAGGAGGAAAATGGGGAAAAGAAAGGGAATTCCTCACAATTTTTTTTCTCTGCTATTGGAGTGAATCCAGAGGGTCTGAGATGAAGAAGCAGGGACATACAGAGTAAGCTAGTTTAACAGGAAATCCAAACATGCCTATGAAGAATGCCCACAATATACAGACATTTTATTTTTGCATTCTCACCTTAGAAGTTCACATCTGTTAGGGTCCTTCTGATCATAAATAGTGAGTTTCAAGATTCTGCTTAAGTGAAGTGGGAGCCAACACAAGGCAAAAACAAGTACCAGACAGAACACAGTTTTGGCCACCTCACGTCTCTGAGAAAGAAAATTGGACAAAACAGTATTACAGTTCTTCTCTCTCCCTCTGAATTGTTGTTGTCTTCTAATATTCAAATGTTTAATAAACAAGATAAAAAAGCCTATCACAATAGGAGTTAGGAAAACATCAAATAGCTTATTTTCTTGGAATATGTGCTTGATCTTTTCTATTGTTTTAGATGTCTCTCACTGATTTGGTATTTCTCTTATTTCAAGAAATATGAGTAATAATATGAAAAATTGAGGTCATGAAAATATTAATTTAAGCAATAATTTAAATTAAAACTAAGAACATATTTGTCTCCCTGATCACTTTCAAATACCAGCTTGTTTTCTATTGCATTTCCTCATGCTTTGATCTCACAGCTTATTTTAAATGCCCCAAGAGATTCCAATTACAGCTCTAACCAGGTAAGAGGAAAGGAGCACAAATACACATTAGAGAGCAATCATAGTTTAATTCTAGGTGTGTCTGATATTTGTGTCTGGGGCACTAGTACCTTGGAATGTCTGCTGGAATATGTTCTGCTAACATATACTGTTAACCTCACTAGAGTTCAGGATGAACTTTTTTCAAATAATTAACAGCTTTATAGCATCACCTTCTAGATTAGTGCATGACTCCAGTTTTCATTACAAAATAGCCAATTCTCATTATAGCAAAGAAATAAAACCTATAAAACCTGAAATATTAAAACCAAAGAAGAATGAAACAATTTTTTGATTTTCAGTTAAAATCTTAGGTTCCAGAGGGCTCTGATATATACATATGTATATGAGTTCAGCAGCAGCACTGCTAGGAAAGTTCACTTTGCTTCTAATCCTGAAGTCATACAAGAACAGAATGATGTGGCAGGAAAATCAATAAAGTTATTGTTTAGCCTGTCTACAGTTACAGAGTGGCCAGGGATACATTTTTACCTGTTTTAAGTGGTCATTTAAAGCAATCTGCATCCCGCTTTTCTTTCGTAACATCTCACAAGTCATGAGAGTATAGAAAAATGCTGTGATAGCCAGCGGCAAACAGAAGTAAAAGCTGAACAGCCACCAGTCTTTAGCTTGCTTATAAAACTGTAAAGAAAAAAGCAAAGCAAAAACATGGTTAGGAATTAAATACTGAGCATTTTGCTAAGTGTGCTGTTAACTAATTTGGTCAGCCTGTCCTGAAAAGCATTTCTGTAAGGTGTACATTACAGGTGAGAAAACAGGACAAGACAGCAGTATGTTCAAAGCCTACAAAAAGTCAAAGATTTCTGAATGCTCTTCTTTGGACCAGTATGCTTCAGAAATGTCAGTATTTCATTTGAACATTATATTCACCTACATGTCACATACACTGAGATCCAAGGAACTCACCTAGAGATTTTATCAATTTTAGTGACTTACCATCATAAAGGATGTTTTCTGTGTGGGGTGAAGCAAGCAGATTCTAAGATACCTTCCTCTGTACTCCATTGTAATCATGTCAAATGCAATAGCTTCTGGAACAGCCAGTATCACTGATATCACCCAGATGAGGACAATTTCTACAGCAGTCCACTTTGGCACTCCAATTCCTTTAATGCGACTCCAAGAAGCGACTGCTCGGTACCTGAAGCAACAGCACACATATACAAATTCAAAATACGAGAAAATTCACCTAGTTTAACTGGCTTAAATTCATCCTATTTGCATTGTATCAGCTGAGTGGAAAGGTGAATTTGAGCCAATGCCCATATAGGAAACAAATTAGAGACTTCAGTGAAAAATGGGTCTCACCTGTCTATACTGAGAGCACACAAACTCAGCACTGTGATGCCCACCGAGGCCTTTTGAATGAAGGGCACTAATTTGCACATTTCAACACCAAAGGGCCAGTCCTCTGCAAGTAGCTGTGAAAAGAAAACAACAATTACTAAAAGAAAAAGTCTTTCTCAATGCTGAAACATGGACTTCTGTCTTGACTGTTTTCCTTTTTCACCAGGTCTTGTCGTATGAAGATAGGCTGAATGGGGTTTGTTCAGACTGGAGAAGAGAAGGTGCTGGGGAGACCTTGTAGCAACTTTTCAGTACCTAAAGGGGGCCTGAAAGAAGGCTGGAGTGGGACTTTTTGCAGAGGCATTTAGTCATAGAACAAAGAGGGAATGGCTTTAATCTGAGATATTGTGAATGCCCGACCTCTGGAAGTGTTGGGCTGGACAGGGCATTGAGCAACCTGGTCCACTGAAAGGTGTCCCTATCCATGCCATGCCATGGAGGTTTGAACTAGACAACCACTAAAGTTCAAGTCAAACCATTTTACAATTCTGTGCAAAACTGAATCAAGAAGAACCTTTCCACAAGGGAGCCCTTGAAGTGTGTGTCCTAAAAACTAGACAGTAGCAGTGTAGTCATTCCCTGGTGAGATAAGGGTATCACTTAAGTCTTAGTCCTGCCTCTTTAAGCCCTACAAACTCCACTCCTTTTGCTTCTAACTTCATCATCCCAGTGTTCATGGGAAAAAATGATAGAGCAGGTGAGGATCTTCCACATCTTTGAATTGTCATTTTCTGCCTTGAGTGAACACTGCTTTTCTTACATGTCCCAAATAACACACCCTTGATCAGAAATACAGAAAATTATTTGAGGCTGATAAGAACAGGGACAAAACCAGCAGGTGCATATCTGGGTTGGAGTTTACTTAAAGCTTTGTGTCTAGGCTCCATCAGCTGAGAAGTCAGGCAACACTGTAGAGAAATGTACTCCCCACAGTTTTTAGCTGACCATGTGATAACAAATGAAAGGATCCACTAGACATTCCAGGAGCATAGGCAGATAGTTTGGTCTAAATGTTTTGCAGCAGATTAAAACATCACATGAATCCACCACTAATGGTCTTTATTGAACAGTTCACCAACATTCTGTATAATAATACCAAAAGGACTATCTGCACATTCAGCATACCTCTAAGTACTAAGAAATAAAGAAATAAGCATAATGCATTTCAGGATGGCTAACACTTTGAATCATATTTAATGGAAATCTTGTCACATTCCCAGCTGCACATTTTATCTGATTTACTGGAAAAGATTTACTGAACACAGAAAGCACCTTACTCACAGCTGATTCTATGAACAGAAAAACATCTGTAGCCTCAGTTTAGCAACGTTTAGCCTTTGAACTCTGCTGTGAGCTTCTTTGATGGTCAAATACACCAGAGCAGAGCCAAATCGTCCAGTTTTCATTAAAACAACATTCTCCATAACAAGGGTTGTGCCAAGAAATAGACGCAATTGTTATATAGAAGAGTAAACTTTTGGAGTTTCTGTAATTAGTTGAATTATCTAAGCCCATCTCTGTTTTTTCATAACTTTCTTCAAATTAGGTCTTTGGAATCTGTTTCAGATACAGGGCTACAGAATGAAAAAGGAGAAGGAAGAATGAGAACTACACAAAAGAGACTGGAAAATCTTTCTCTTGGCTTGAATCTCTTCAAATAACTTATTTAAGAGGGTTGTAAGAATGGAAGAATAGCTAATCATACTGCATGGATGTTTCTGGGAACCAGAAAGGCTATGAAGTCTCTAAGGAGGGTACTGGACAGGATGGATTGATGGGCTGAGGCCAAATGTATGAGGTTGAACAAGACTTGGGTCACAAAGGCTCCATGCAGTGCTAAGGCAGGAAGAGTAGTGGGAAAGTGGCTGGAAAGATCTGTGAGAAAAGGACCTGGGAGTGCTAGTAACACCTGGCTGAACATGAGCCATCAGTGAGCCCAGGTAGCCAAGCAGGCCAATGGCATCCTGGCCTGTATCAGAAGGACCAGGGCAGCAATTGTCCCTGTATTTGGCACTGCTGAGGCCACACCTCAAGTGCTGTGTCCAGTTCTGGGCCCCTCACCACAAGAAAGACATTGAGTTTGAGGTGCTGGAGTCTGTTCAGAGAAGGGCAGCAGCTGTGGCTGGTGAGGGGTCTGGAGAATAAGTTGCATGAGGAGCAGCTGAGGGAGCTGGGATTATTTTGTCCGGAGAAGAGACCTTGTTCTCTATCACTGCCTGAAAGGAGGCTGTAATAAAGTGGGGGCTGGTCTCTTCTCTGTGTAAGAAACGACAGGACAAGAGGAAATGGCCTCAAGTTGCACCAGGGAATGTTTAGATTGGGTATTAGGAAAAATTTCACTGAATGGCCTGTCAGGCACTGGAACAGGCTGTTCAGGGAAGAGTTCAAAAAAAGATGTACATTTGGCTCTTGGGGACATGGTTTAGAGATGAGCACAGCGGACTTGATGATCCTAAGACTGATGTTAAGATATCTTTGCCAATCTTAACTATTCCACAGTTCTAAAATGAAAGGTAGCCATAGAGTTGCCTGTTCACACTGGTTTGGTTCAGCAAAATCCTTATGCAAACGTGTATGTCCATCTAAGGGTAAACACTTAAAAGGTCCATGAGAGTTTTTGAAGAGTCCTGATAAAATTTGAATATAATTTTATTTAAACACAAAGGAAGCTAAGAACACTTCATGACCATGGGCTTTTGGGAATCTCTATGAAGTGGCCACCAGTATTTTCAGATACCAGAATACCTCCAAACACCTGCTTTAGCTCTATGCTGTAATGGAATCTTTAAAAGAACAGCAGTAGACAAACTGCAGCATGGCTCAGCTTTCTATTTCTTCAATGGTCTACTTAAGTAAGACAATAAATATAATGCCTCTGCAGAAATGAAGCAGAGAAATAAATTTTAAAGATTTATGTTTCTCAAGAATTTTATGGAAAGTAATAAAGCAGAGGAAGAAGGGATGAGGTTGTAATAACCGTACAGTATCTTTTGCTTATGTGATGTGGGAAAATAACACAGTCTGTAATTAAAATATTTTCAGTAAAGCCTCTCGCTGAAATTACTTCTGAATTTCTGTAAGGGGTTGACAGTAACAATCTACTATTAAAACTGTAATGTGAATAATTACATGTATTCTAAATTTACACCCTACAGAACTGAATGACACCTGGATTGATTTATATCAATAAGGTAGTGAACCTCTAGCCTTTCACATCTATTTGCCATAGAAATCAAGGACTGGTGGTAAGTACATTGTATACTTATTTACAGTACCTAGTGTACATTGTACATGAGTATATACTAGACTAAAGAGAACTTATTAAAAAAAACACTTTGAAGTAAAATATTCTTTTCTTTGTAACTGAAATGCAGGACTTTGGTCAAGTCTCTATTGGTATTATTTGTTGAAAACTTTTATTTACATCTAGCTTGTGTGTAGAGCCTGTCTCTTCCCTAAAATCACAGCAGTTCAGCCAAATGTTGTAGATTTTGCTTAACTAATTAGTACTTATCACTCAGGTGCAGACAGTCACACCTGTGCTCCAAACAGACTGGATTTGAGCCAGCTCCAGTTTGGGATTATAGAGGTGTGGCACACAACTGAATGCAGTTTACTGAGAGAAAGGGCGCATTAGCTTCGGTTTATCATAACATAAAAACATTACTTTCATTCAGCCAGCTTGTATCAGGGCAGGATGGACATGCAGCTGTCTGCACTGGATTGCAAAAACATGTGCTTTATGTCTTGCAGCTGATGTATTGTGAAATTTGAGCATTTTAATGCACGAGTCACAAGTCTCTCTATCATGGTATTTCAAGTGGGTAATGATACAAGCTTTACACACAAAGCCTGAAAACATTAGGAAGTAAGAGGAAAAAAACAAAATAATATTTTGATTGCTGAAATATGTTTCCTTGATGTTTCTGTTTGTTCTCTGTATTGCTATCCCCTTCAAATACAGCTTTGAAGTACAGTGAAGATCCAGTGTAAAGTATTTGGGGGCATCATGATAATTTTTAGTGAAATATAGATGTAGCCTATTGCAATTTTGTATGAGTAAAATTATTCTCTTATAAGTCACAATAGGGTAGCTGTAAAAGGATTGTCATTTTACAAATGACTCTGAGCCATGAGAGGAGATGCTGCCAAGTGGCAGCAAAGAGAAAAATAATGTTGTGTTTACATAAGATGCCAAGAGTAGTCTACCACTGGCTGTATTCCGAGTGACCTTTCCAATGTTTTACAGTCACTTATTTTACACAGGCAAAGTTTTAATTGCTGAGCAGCAGAGATATGTTTAAGATGAAACAGATCAAAAGGAAAGGAAAAACATTGCAATGAATGAAGTGAAAGCATACTTAAAAGAACCAGTACATGTGATGCATGTCTAGCCAACACTTTGTCTAACTGGACAGATTTGAGCCTAAACTGATGTACAAGCTGCAGAGCTATGAAAGAAGCCCCAAGAGATGCTGTGACTCACAGACACACCTGTGAATCACAATTCCCACTCTGCTTTCTCTTAGTTGTGCAAGAACTGAAAGAATCTGCTGCTGGAACGAGCAAGGCTGTGAGCACAATGTGCTGCTCTAGGGCTCAGCTGCTGTGGTCCCCAGGCAGAAGGCTGATACCTGACTCCAACCCACGGGCTGCAGTGGGTCAGGAAGAAGCAGCAAAGCGTGCGAATATTCCCACCAGTGTTCCAGTCCCGAGCAGTGAATGAACATGGGAACACAGAGCAGGAATTCGCGCTTCCGCCAAGCTGTGCGTTCACAGCAGGTTTCGTTCGCAGGACACTAGACTTGGTTTTCATCATTATAAACAGCAGGTACAAGGAAAACAGACATGCAGCTCTAGACCGAATTCACACACAACAGTTTTTCAATGTGTCCCTGAAATGACTGGTAGATTTTCATGTGGTTTTTTCTTGGTGGAGTTTTTTTTGGGGTTTTTTTGGGTCTTGCTTTTTTTTTTTTACACAGGGACATACAGATATTTTACAGGAACAAGAAATTTTCAAAACAGAAAATTTGCCCAGGAAATTAAAGTTACGGTCAGGGATAACTCAGATAACATTACAAACTTATTACTATTTAGCAATACTTAGGTGAGGATCTCCCCATGAGACAAGAAAATGTATTTTCTGCTTTCAAGCATAGCTTGGATTGCTTTACTGATTTACTTAAGAAATTGTTTAAAATCTTAATATGAGCCATGCAATTATTTTATTTTCTTGTATTCTTGTAGGAGCATTTTTCACACTCCTGCTAGAAATTTAGTAAAAAAAAATTAAGATAAAGTAATTTTATAGAGTCGTCTTGAAAATGACAGAAACCTTACAATATGCTGTTGAATTAAAAAATGTCTGCAACTTCACAACTCCAGTGGAAAGACTGCATCAAAAGTAACCACTTTGAAAGCCATGCTGCTGACAGATTGTGATGCATAAATACAGGATTGAAGAAGAAGCCAAAACAGGTCAAAACTTGCTTTGAAATTTGTCACATGCATATTCTATACATGTGAATGTATACACCATGTATACATATGAAAAAAACTACTTTCAATTTATGAATCTATACTAGCATAATCTAACTTACTTCAGTTTTTAGACCTACCATGGAAACTACGTATGTGTACTTTTCACAGCATTCAGACATTTCCACTACTCCATATACTTGACTTCAGAATGGACTGCTCCATCTAAATACAGAATAAAGTTACCCCTCCCTGCCACTCCTTGCAGAGTCCAGATAGGTTCCTTCACTGGAGAATTCAAATCTTTGTGCCTATACCTGCACTTGTTCACCATAAATGGTTCTTAAGCAAAACAGACTTTTAGCTTAATACGGTCAGAAATCAAGAAACTTTGTGTAAGAAATTCTGAGATGAACTTTGCAAGACCTCAAGTAAGTGGTTCAGATCTTGGAAGAAAGGAAATAATGCATTTCTTCCAATAAAATGGCCATTACCTTTAAGATCAGAAGAACTAGCAACCAAGAGTTCCAATATGGAGGAGTGAGAATCCTTTCTAAAGAGAAGCACTTTGATTAGAAAGTTAGAAAAAGGTTGGCTTTATCATAATGCATAGCCTACAGGTATTTGCATTACAAGAGTTAGTAAGTTCATTACAAACAAATTTCTACAGAAATCTTCAGAGCCTCTTCCAGAGAATAGCTGGATTAAAAAAAGGAGCCAATTTGTGTCTGCATGGTATATAGAGTGCCTAATCTGGTCTTTCTTGTATTTCCAGTGCTTGATAATGCCATATTGTGTTAACCATAATTTTTATGTAATCCCTAAATAAAGTTAGTGAAAATAAATCAGTGCTTACATAGCTGACTCTGGCCTTTGATTAGTGGCTTGGATAAAGACTAGATTTTTTTTCCTTCCCTTTAATATTTTTCTGCACTCTTCCATTTCGCTCTGAGAACAAGGAACCTATGACAATATTGCCAGGTAGATACTTTTCTTCAGACATTTCTTGGTAGTCAGAGTTTGGAAAACCCCACAATAATGTTCAGAGCCTAGATTGCTCCCCTTGTTAAAAGTCCACTGGGATATGACAATAAATTTGATTAAATATACAGGAACAAATATTACAAAATAAGAGAGAGATGTTGTTTGTGTACCAGAAGAGAAAGCATGTTAGTATGTGATGTGATTATGGTTTTTTAAGCCTATGAGAGGCAAAGCTAGTGTAAGTTTAGAATTTCAAGTCCTGATGTTTTGGTGCCTTAGACTTGGGAAAGTCAGCATAATCTGTCCAGGACTGCAGCTGCACAAGCTGCCACTGTCTTGGCTTCCAAAGTTTAAGTGCAGAGAAGGACACAAAAAGCTCACTGACCATCTACTCCATCCTTCTGCTCCTTAACTGCTGTTTGCAGCCTCAAATTAACAAGGACTTATTCTGTTCAGTGGAGCAGCATAGGATCACCTGCACATCCAATTAGTAGCAATTTTGCAAAGTTTCTACACTGCCAAAACATTACATACTGCAGAATGACTGTCTCAGACTTTGCTCTGCTTTCCATTCTGCAGCTCAAACATCCAGGCAAAGCCAGACCATTTACCCAGACAGGGCCCAGGACCCAGAAAGCCAAAAATATCTGCCAGGTTCTACATGCTGGAACTGAATGCTCTTCAAGCCCTTATTTCATAGCCAGTTTCCTGACTGTGTGACATATTAGGAATGCAGTGGACTAATTAGCATCCTATGCATTGGACTGCATTATCCTCCCTATCCAGGTAACACCTGTTTTTCTTTAGATACCCTTGGTTTAGGAGATGTCAATTTTCCTTTGTGCACTTTTTCAGCTACTTATATTCACTTAAATAGTCACAGGGGACATCTTTTGCAGTTATCCTTTTTAATACCTAATAAAAAGCTTCTTCTAGTGCAGGGTTTGAATTGTCTCCTACGGGTCTGTCTGGAAAGCATTCACGGACACTTTCCCACTTTCTAGGGCAAGTGCTGGCATTTTATTAACATACGAAATTCTCTCACACTGTTTCATGCAGCTGCCTCACTGATGATGTGGTAACAAATTCTGAATCTGGATCTGTTTCATGCAGTCTTAAATTGTTTCAAACTGCAAGTTACAATTGCTAAGTATACTTGATTTACTGAGGGAGCCTTTGCTTCTCGTACTGCTGAGTGATCAAAGCCAGTTTTTTTATTGCATTACTGTATGTATTCTCCCTGTTGCTCTGGAATGAAATGGGATGTAGAGTTGATAAAAAGTTATCAACTCAAACTGCCCTCAAAATTTGATTAAATAAATATAGGTGTTTTTTCCTTGTTTTTTTAAACTTGCCTTTATTCAAAAATTCTGTCTTAAAATAGAAAATATTTCACTCATTATTATAAGGGATCATATAAAGTGATTGTGGGTTCTTCAGTAAGATGATTAGCAGTGAGGGAGATTTAGCACCTGAGAGTATTGCATAGCTCCTAGCATTATCAATAACACAATAAAAATACTAGACTTGCAGCTGGTGCAATATTTATTGGTTAGTAATCTGACCCTTTATTCATCCTACAAGGAAAAAAGCCTATGAGTAGGCTCCAGCCTACGCATAATGATACCCTTGGTGACATTCAATCAAGATAAGAACTGAGGAATATTATCACATATTAACATTAACTTTGAAATTATCACTGACATTACAAAGTCTCATACAGCTGTTTTTTACTTAATCTTTTTGATTTTTCTGAGAACAGATGGAAATAATATTTTTGTTCAATGTACTTTTTTACAAAACCATGTTTTTAAAGTAGTTATTTTGTTTTCCAAATTCCACCTTCATTCAAAAGAGTACACTCCTCTCACAAGAATTAAGAGAGCGTATAGTATAAAAACCACTAAAACTTCAAATCTGAGAACAATCATGTAATCCAAATTAACTGGATCATGAATTTAACACAATGATGACATTCCCTGCTTTGTAATACTTTAAAAGAATAGAGAATATTCTCTCATCTCAGCAGCTTCTGGGATAACTATTATAGATTCAAAATCTGTCCCTTCAACATGGCTTTCTAAAAGTACAAGTAACAGACCCTAGTTTAGAATCGTGCATACAAAGTGAAAAGGAGATGATAGATGAAGACTCTTCTGTTCACTTTATGAAGTCACTGATGGGTGCTCAAGGATCAGGACTATAAACATTGAAAGCAGAAGGAGCTCTATTATTTCCAGTATTTCTTCAAAGAGTGCTAGATTACAACTAGAGCCTAAATTCAACTGCTCAGTTAATTCCTTAGGACAAATGGATGGCACAAGCTGGGTAGAGAAGACAAGGGTTATCTCCCCTCTATGGCAAGTCCTATCAAGTCAAAGTACAGACTACTGAAGGTGTGAGGGGTGCAGGTGTGGCTCATTCCCTCTCACGCTGCCCAGGCTGGAACACTGGCAAAGGGTGAAAGGGTTCACAGCTCAGGAAAGCATCGTGCCTCCCAACCAAGAGATGTATAAAACCGCTAGCTGAACGATCTTGGCTCCTCCTAGAAAAGCCCCCACGCCAAAAGGGACTGCACAGACCCATGTAAAGTATCATGACCAAGCCTGCCGCAGCTGAGCACAAGCGACCAAGTGGTACCCACAGGAGAGGGTTTTCTGTGCCTCCCCTCCATTCCTCGACCAGCCCACGGAACATTTATTGCATTTACTTCATTTATCCCTGCGACAGCACCTGTTTCCAGGTGATTTTCAGAGCTTGGCCACCTCCATTCTGCCCCATTCCCAGCCTGGAAGACTGAGAGGGACGGGATGAGGCATAGAGAGGGTGCCATCTGCGGCCACATCTGACCAGAATACCACCCTCCGGCAGGGTTTTGTCGTGAGGCGAACTCACGGGTGTCTCCCAGGCAGGAAGGGACGCGTCTCCCTGCGGCGGGGACGGGCATCTGCGGGCACCGGCAGGGAGCACCGAAGGGTGACCGCCGCACCCCCACGCCCGCTCCCGAATCCATCCTCGGCCCCTCCTCACCTTGTAGACATTGATGGGGATGTCGATAATGATATGGAGCAGGTCGCCCAGGGCCAAGCTGGCGATGAGAATGTTGGGGCCGTTCCTCATGCACTTGTTCTTGTAGATGATCCGCAGCAGCGTGGAATTGCCGATGATGCCCAGGACGAAGACCAGGCAGGACACGACCGTGTTGATGTACTTGAAAGTCTCTTTGATCTCCGTCTGCCCCGTGCACATGGGGGGCGAGGCGGAGCGCGGCCGCCCTCCGGCCGGCGCCGCGCCCTGGGGCAGCGCGGCCGGGCGGGACGCGTTGTGCTCGGCGCCGCGCAGCGCGGGGGTCGCGGCCGTCGGGGGCGCGGCGGCCGCGCTCTGCCTGCCCGGGCCCGGCCGGAGCAGGGAGCCGTCGTCCTCGGCGGCGGCGCGGCAGCTGAGGAGCAGCAGGAGGAGGAGGAGGGCGGGCATGGCTGCGCGGCACGGCAGATTGCCGCCGTCGGCGCCGACCTGCGCGGAGAGAGAGCACAGACAGGGCGTCAGCTGCGGGGACACCGCGCCCGCCGCTCGCTGCCCCGGGGCCGGGCCGCGGCGCTGCGTGTCCTCGGGCGGTGCTGGCGCTGCGGGCGGCTCGGCCGGCACAGCAGCGCCGGGGCTGAAAGCTGCGCGGCGGCGGCCGTAGCCAGCAGCCCCGACGGCCGGACCTGCTCGCCGTCGCCCCGCGCGTCTCCCGCTCACCGAGCCGAGCGGAGCCGAGCCGATCCTCGCCGCCCGCCGGCCAGGCAAGGCAAACGCGCTCCGCTGGCTGTCGCCGCGCCCCGGCTGCGTGTCCCCGCCCGGGCCCGGCTGCCGCCGCTCGCCAGCGATGGGCGCTCCGCTCGGGAAGGCGGCGGGGACCGGCGCTGGCGGCAGAGCCCGGTGTCCGTCAGCCGCACACCCGACCCCGCGGCCAAAGTCGTGCCGGCGGCGCAGGGCCCCCCCTTTTCTAAAACATTCAACCGCATCTGGCCCATCAGTCACAGCCAGACCCCACCCGCGTCCTCCGCCCCCAGCGCAGCCCGGCCCAGCCCCCCGCCCGCCGGCCCCGCGGAGCCTCCCATCACCGCTGTCGGGAGTTCCCCCCGGGCCGAAATGCCCTGCCACCTCCCCCTTGTCTTGTACCAGGCTGACTTGGCAGCCTAAAGAAGCAGACTTTTCGGGCTTTGAAACAATTTTTCAGGAGGGTTGTTACAAGAGTTATGGGCATTGCTGGAGGACAGTTGGGAAAAAGAGAGCACTTCCCCTCTGTCCTATCCGAGGCTCACTCCCAGCAGCTGGGTACGGGATTTTCCCCGCTGCAGAAACCCCCTTGCACAGCCCGAGGGGCGCACACGCTGAAGAAGCTGCCTGACAACGTCTACGAGTTTACTGCCACGTTTTAAAGCGCTTCACAAAACCTTTCTTACATCAGAAATAGCATTTTGACTGCCCTGAAATTGCAGTTCGGTTTGGGCAGCCTTAGCAAGGCGTCTATCTCAGCGAGCTCTTTCCAGTCGTTGCACGCTTCGGTGAAACGTAAGGAAAGGAGGAAGGAGATTTGTACAGGATTTTGTGGAGACTAAGAAGAGCCTCTGCAAGGTGGACACAATTGCATGTCTAGAGTTGAATTTAAAACTGTTTTTCAGTATTTCTCTGTACATCTCCCTGATGTTCTTTTTTCTTAAATCATTCTGGATGCTAAATCTTGAATATATACATGCTTAGTTACAGAAGCAACATGCTCACCTACATTATTGACAAACCTATATAGGAAAACACTCAAAACCACATGCTTTTTTTCAAAAATTGGTGATCTGATTTATCTAATATTTTCCAGCATCTCCTGCTAACATACCCTTGCGCTACTATTCACACCTCCATCTTTGTTTAAAAGACTTTTCTATTAAACAGCTTTCCCATTCAATCATTCTTGATCAATTTCCTCTTTTATGTCACAGTAATTTTTCTTTCCATTTTAAATTAGAGTATTTGTGGAATAAAGCCATTAAAGTCCCTTCTAAACTGTGCAAGGGTACTTGGAAGCTGATTGCACTCCAGCTAGAAGGTTGATCTTTCCAAGTTCACGCTTTTCAAGACTGTGTTGTGCAACATGATTCATTTTTATACACCATGGTTGATTCCTAGCCCAAAGATAAAAGTATGAACATTGAATTCAATATTATATTCTGAGCCCTGGGGATTTAAACAGTCTTTTCAGTTTTCAAGTTTGCATTTCCTCAATTTCCAATTCAGCAATCCATAAGTGAACTATGTTTTGCTAAATGCAATATTGATTTAGAAACTCTTGCCAATTAACACAGCATTAGCTTTCATCTCAAAATGCTTTTTTAGTTGCAAGGTTCCAGATAAGTCTCAAAAGCTTCTATGCTGTTCCAGACAATCAAGAAATATATTGTCAATACAGTGAGATATATTTGCTAACATTTTTATTATCACAACTCCATAAGATGTTTGCTACTAGTGGCATCTCCATTGCTGTCACTTACTCCAGCTCCAGAAGTTTTAGTAACAGCAATTTAATTTCTAAAATGTTTAATGTTAGTATACACAAACATAGTATATACAGAACTTTGGGCAGATGCTGATACCTGAAGAACATTACTCTTTAATGTTGCACAAAATGAGTCCATGTGACAAAGCATCTAAGCTGCTTCTGGCTGCAACTAGCTGAATTTGCCACCCTTTTATGTTTCTAGTATTTTTTTCAGATATTTGAGGAATAAAACCCAGCATATGCTGTGGAATAAATGCTTTAATTAATGAAAATTAAAGGAAAACACAGATTTGCATATATTTATGTGAGGATTAAGATAGTACTGTATTAAATACCAAGACCATATCAGATATCTTGGCAAATTAACTGTAATTTGAATGAAGATCAACTAACAAGGCTAATTTAGATTGCAACAAGAAAAAACATCTGTAAATATAATAGACTTTTGCCCTCTAAGTGGCCTCTGCTAATTAAGCAATGAAAGAAATTCCTTACTGAACTGTATGTAATACATTATATAAGATTATGTAAGCTGCTGCTAACGTGTCTGGCTGTTTTTGGTTCTTTTTTTCTAGATAGCAGAAATACTCCTTGTCCTATGGAAAGTTCAGGAAAATCTGATCCTCCAGAATGCCTGTTACTAATTTTATTGTATTCTGCACTTCCACTCCATTTCATCACACCAGATATTAACAATTATATGAATTAGCCAGTCACTATTTTAATTATAAGTCTGATGCAATACTTCCATCAATGACTGATAATGTTCAAACTTTTTTTGTTTTTGTAATTTGGACTACCATTTACAAAGTAAAAAGACTGGATAACTTGTAATCATCACTGGGATGATTCTTAACAACAGAAAGACTTTAAAGACTGTTATGTTACATGCAATATAAATCACAAGAAGTGGTTACAATTATGACATCAAAAAGTCCTTCAATTAATAAGCTTATGAGACACATTGGAGGATTGGATGTTTTAATTCATATAATACTTTATTGAATCAATGAGAATTTTGTTATGAGTTTGCAGGTACTTTTGCAAATCCCATTAACTTTCTGTTTATGTTGTTCAGCAACTAAAGCAGCCTCAGAAGTCTGCCTCATCAGGCCTGCTTTTCTTTTTATTGAGTCTGGTGGAAATTTGCCCACTAACTGGGTCAAGTCTGGGATGAATAGAAAGAATAGCTGTCTCAGTGTGAGCCACTCATTAGATGCATGAGTTCAATTAAAGTCAGAAAATAGTCCTCTGTGTTGCAGAAGTTACTATAGAAACATTACCAATGGCAATTTTGAAAGAATAAAAGTACTTTGAGAAATTGAGATATTAAGATATAATTTTAAAAATGCAGATTTGTAATTGCATATGTTCATGTACTAGACATTATCTGTCTCATTTTTTTTCCTTAGTCTAAATTTACACAAAAATATGGAATTCTTTTTAGTATGATGTGTAGCTATACTTTGTCTTTTTCTACAAAGCTAAGCAACTTTGATAAATAATAGTGTTGGCCATCAATTGCACTGTATTGACATACACTTAATTCTTGAAATAATGAAACAAATATTATCATAAAAAGTTACAATAAAACATTACCAGTAGATAGCACCAATGAAACATTGTTTGGATACAGATACCTGTTTTAATGTAGATTACATTGCAAGATCAAAACAATGAAAGGGAATAAAATTTGTACTGAGAAGAAAGCATTTGTTTTTTATAGTCTTTTTAATAAGAGTTTGGGGAATTTTTAAATGGAATTAAGTTCAAGCCTTTGAGTCAGACTGGTTGATAACTGAAATTTTTCTTCACATCTAACTCTAAAATTAAAACCAATATGTCACTTATTACATTTATTCCCCTCATTCTTCCTATTCAGCGGCAGCAAAAGAAATCACAAGGTAAATTACAGTTCTGAAACTGATATAGCAACATGTAATTAATCTGAGGTATAAAGCACACTGAATTATTGTCTATTAAGGGAAAAGTTACCGAAATGGGTTTGGGGAAGTAGCTGCATGTTTGAAAGAATTGCATTTCTGAATTTTATGGAAATTATTGAAACCTTTTTTGCATGTTTGTTTTTTCCCCAGGATACTTCAATAGAATAAAGGTGAACAAGTTTACTTTTAAAATCCAGCTGTAACAGAAGTTTGAATCAGAATTGCCCAGGAAGCCTAGATAAGATCAGTTGTCAAAAAAAACTGCATGTTTCAGCTGCTGTGTAAGGTATGTATGCATTTATACAGGGGAGATGATAACTGGCCATACATTGTTTATGTTGCACACAAAGATTACTCCAGGCAAGATTTTCAAATCTGGATTAAATTCATATCCAGACAAAATGCCTGACTTCAGCAAGAGTTGCTGTTATTCATTTATCCATGCTTTTTTTGCAAGTGTGGCTATGTAATACAAACACTGTGTTCATCTGGAGAGAGAAAATCTGCCACCACATTCTCACTTTAATATGTACTGATAAGCTGCACACCAATAAAATAATTCAGTTAAGAATCCTCAGAATAAGGAAATCCATGCTGTGAATTAAAAGAGAGATTTCATGTGCCATAGAGCTGGCCGTCCACAGGCTTCTTGTTTACGTCATGCTTGACTCCGCACAGGATGGTTCCACCTAGCTACAAAATCAAATCTATTACTGTAGGGACAGGCCTAAGTGGTGATGAAAGCTGGTTCTTGCCAAAATGCACTGGGGTTCCTTCCAGGGAGTAACGTGGCTGCAATTCCTAACAAATAAAATAGTCCCTGGGATCCTCTGCTTGCATTGGAGAGGAAGACACTTCCATTTCTAAGACGAGTGACAGACTTAGGGAAATAAGCAAGAGATAATGTTTAGATGCCATATACCAAAGAGGTAGAAGTACTGTTTATGTGGTTGACTGGAAGCTACTCAAATGCTCAGAGAGCTTGAAAAGTCTTTCTACAATTTATGTCATGACCTTGGACTCTAAGATTTTCTCTTATAGGACATAAAAAGATCTCATGTGTGTAAGTAGGTCCTTACTGATCAGACTTTTGAAGAAGCTCCTCACTTTTATTTTAAACAAATGTTGGATTGAGAATGAAAATAGTGCTTGAACATTTTCTCAGTTTTGGGTGTTGGCCATGGAAAGATCTTTGTAGTCATCAGCTCTCAATTCAGAGAACATTAGGGCACTGACTTCTGCAGGTCAGCAACCTGCTGGCTATTCTCTTTTGGAAGTTCCTAACACTGCTGGTTCTACTGGAAACCACATTTTTGGCAGGAGGTGTTTGAGAGGCCCAGATCTAATTAATTGAAACCACTCTCTTTCAAATCAATGTGGCTGTTTGATGACATGACTACTTTAATTACATTTCCCAAAGTGTTGCAGAAGGATTTGTATTCTATGTAGACATTCTGTATTTACTAGAGATGCACGTCTTCTCAGGACGTTAACAAACACAGCCCTTAATATATTGAAAACAGGCATGTGTTATTGTTACCTTGTGCATTTTGCAACAAAATCTACCTTCTAGCATTTAAAAATGTTGTAATGGAGTAATGTCTTCTCCTTTTATATGGCAAAAGCTCATTGTTAATATCTTGTTTTACACAGATCTATACTTAGTGCTAGAAGATTGTATGCTGTCAGCCAAGGTAATACAGGAATTCTATCTCCAGATGCTGTTTTATTTGTAGAAGGTGGCCTCTGGAAGGAGCCTTAAGATCTGACTTTTTGTTGATCGTACCAAGATTTCCTGGGTTCAAAAACTTTCCTTCCCTTACAAAAGTATATCATATTATTTTAACAGACTGGGGAATCTGGGCTGAAAGACCTAAGAGGGTCCTTTTGTTTAGGTGTATGGTCACTATTAAAATAATCCTTTAACATAACCCCTACAGGTATTGCAACCTCAAAGTCCCCCATAAAAGACAGAACACTCTGTTGCTACATGATGGACTTTTCTCTTAGTTTGTCGTCTTTTTTTTCTCCCATGTGCATGGGAGTTGTTTTGCTCTGTTTTTCTGAAATCCATTTTGATTTCTAAATCACTGTGGTTTCGTGTGACATTTTCTCCTGCTGTCTTTGGTACTTCAGTTGAGTAGGTTTGGTAGCCACGTACACTACCATCAGATTCACGTAAGGGTTGAGGTTGGAAAAGACTTGTGAAGGTCATAATTTTTGTGTCTCTTTACTGCTGTCTTTCCAGCCACTCTGTATCTGTTTTGGACTGAGGAGACCAGAACTCTGGTACCCAGCTGACACTAGTGTGAATTTGGTACAGTCAATCCACTTTCACCCCTTAACAGAGCATTATCCTGCTTATTTCTGAGTTTACAGATCTACAATAACATTTTGTAGATGCTCTAGAAGCCTGGTCATATAGTTGCTCTTAGATCAAGCCACCATTCCCAGAAGTGGACTTCTTAGCTCCTAACAGCAATCTATTTTTTATCTCCAGGAAATGGAGTATTCTTGTTTCAAGAGGAACTCTCCAAAGCTACTTCCTGATCAAAAATACATTTTGATTTCTCCAGGGAAATGTTCTCCCTAACCTGTTTTTAGCTCTCTCCCATCCTTGACCTTTAGGTACCATTTTGTTGCAACCTCCCCTTTATGACCCTTCTTTCTCTGTTTTGCTAGAGAAGGGTACCTGTATCTATTTAGCTTCCAGGTCAATGAAATAATATTCTACTCTGTCATTCAGAAATTAACTCCTTAAACTCTTTCCATCACTTTTTTTAAGCTGGGCACTTTATGCTACTGCTGTTCATTTTTTTTCAAGTAAATGCCCTATTATGGCAGAATACCAGTGCACACTTCATTTTCCCTTGGTTCTCATGGGGTACAAATGTAGTCTTCAAGGTCCAGCTCTATCTCTGTTCTACTGTTTACTCTTCTCCATTGTTACTTTCTTCACTTTTCCCTGATATTTTTGTTATTGTTTTTTGATTACTTTCTTTTTTTCCCCAATTATTATTATATTTTTATCACTCTGTCATTGAAATCCTGCTGCTGACATCTCTCTTCCTGTTATATCTGATATACTTTCTGAAGCCTTGACCACATCTGTTGAAATCTTCCCATAGAGGAACTTGAACTTTACTGGAGGACACAGCCACAGAATACAATTTCTTCTCAAGGCAATCCTCTGATTTCTTCTCCAACTCTCCTGCTTCAAAGCTTCTGAATATGACATAAATGTATTATCCTGAGAGACCTTCATATTACAGATTCTAAGCCAAACAGCATGAGTCAGATATCTGTTTGGACAAAACTGATATTCAAATATTGCTGCTATAATCCTACCTTCCTTCATAGGTGGAATTTGCTGACTTTTTTTTTACTGTTTTATTTTTTTACATCTGGAAACTTGATCTCACTCCCTTACTGTTTGCAGAATCTGATGCCTTGTCCCCTTCATAATGCCAGCATTTTCACACAGATGTATTTATAGTCTTTTTACTGTAACTGAATAAGGTTGTAATTCTGTAGTAGATGGTCAGAATAAAATGTGTTTAATTCTGTGCTGAAATTTCAACTTCATTTTTCAGAAAGACTATTCAAACAGGTGAGGAGTTCTTAGAAATCTTATTCCAAACTTAGCTGTGGTCCATATGAATCTATCTTGCTAAAGGCTCTTTGTAACCCAGGAATAAATTCTCCAGGGTTTTTCACTTGAAGATAATGATACTGTCCTTAAAATAAATAAATATTTGGCTTCTTGAAAATGACAAGTATATGTATTTTCTAAGATTCTTCTGCATAAGTCTCACAATTCCAAGTCCATAGTGTTCATTTCTCATTCTCCACCATGCCTGTCTTCTGGTGACCCAGAAATCCTACTCCAGCACATCTTTGTCTTCCTGTGCTCACTAATTTGCACAACAGATAAAATGATTTGTGGATTTACTCCCGTGCCCTGTGTTCCTCTTTCTGGTGTGGCTGACATTCATATGCAATTGTGTTTTAGAATGGGACCATGTAAAATGTGCAAAGTAACTGAACAGAAATTCACAGTATTGTATTACCTCATGTGAGTTGGCATGTGCATTCAGTTTGAGTTAGAACCTTCAGCCCTGGGCACTTTTTGGAAACAGCTTTAACCCTCTATAATTCAGTCTATGTCCACGTCCATTTTTTTTTTTGTTGTTTATTTGTTTGTTTCTATTCAGGAATGAAATTGTGCAATGACTATATTGTACTTGACTCTTCATAATTTCCTTTTCTGGCCAGCAGTTAAGGAGGAAAATTAAATGACAATGAAGAAAAGCAAGTGCAAATATTGCATCTTCCGAAAGGGTCATTCTAATTTGGGCATAATGTCAGAGAGGATTTCAATATATCTTAGCCATTTCCCCTATTTCTGTTCATAGTCAGCAGAATGAGCTAACTTCTATTATGTTAAAAATAAAGTACCAAAGTTGTATTTTTAGGTTAAATATAAAAGAATGATAACCCATTAGCCCATGTTCTCACACAGATTCCTTGCCTACCTACTCTAATGACGTGAATGAGCATCATTCCTTTGTCTCTCTTTAAACAAAGAATGCTCTTCAAACAAGACACTTTATTTTAGTGTGAATTTCCTGGTTAAATACAAGTTAATCCCTCAGATATGATTCCTATGCATTTAGATTGATGCAAACCTTCCTTTGAATCACTTGGCTGAAAGCATTTCTTTCATAGTTGGGTTATGCCAGAAGTCCAGATGCAAAGAGCAAAAAGCCATGAGAATTAGGGCAAAGATAAGATGCCATAACATTTAAGAATGCAACTGTAATTTTCTCTGCTTTTGATAACTTTTGTAGTAACATCCAGTTTGCCAAAAGTACCTTATTAGTACAAATGTAAAAATGTTAAAATTAATTCCTACTAAATTTGAAACCTTTTTATGGACTGATAATGTAGATAGGCAGATTTGCTGCTGCTTATTGATGGCATAAGGCAGCTGGGGTTAATCAACACTTCAAGCCAATAATGAGCCTGCCAATGTATCTCTGTGCTTGTCCTCAATATTAATAAAAGATATGCTCCACTCGCTTTCTCATAATTATTTTTTCAGCTGCTATTTTAAGCAAACCTTTTGCCCCTTTTAATATTTTAAACACCAGCAGGCTCAATAGGTGAAAGATGAAACTGGTATATATATATTTCTTGCATCTGGAATAACAGGGAAGAGAGGAGCTGGAGAATCAGATTCCTTCCCTAATTTTTCATGTTAGTTGTAAACATGTAAACAGTGGTTCCTTCCACATATGAGCAGCTGAGTAATCACAGAATCATGGAATATGCTGAGCTGGAATTGCAGAATCACGGAATATGCTAAACGAGGATCATTGAGTCCAACTCCTGGTCCTGCACAGGACCATTCCCAAAAGTCACAGCATGTGTCTGAGAGCATTGTCCAAATGCTTCTTGAACACAGGCAGGTTTGGTGCTGTGACCACTTCCCTGGGAAGCCTGTTCAGTGCCCAGACACCCTCTGGGTGAAGAATCTTTTTCTAATATCCAACCTAAACCTCCCTTGACACAAGTTCAAGACATTCCCATGGATCTTGATGAATATATTCCTATGAATGTATGTCAACCATCATTTCTGTGGGCTTAATGTCCCACTTATTGCCAACTCCTTGGCAGGAGACTTGCTTTGTGAATATGCCAGCCCACTGAACACCATGAACACCATGAATGGATCTAACGGTTACTGTTCAACAGCAAGTTTTGGGAAACAAGAAAGTGTAATTTCACATATTTCTAATTAGCTGATGGATGGGTGAGTTAAATTCATCACTCTTGAGAGAACCCCCATATAGCAGTGTGGTTGTGACTGGTCCAGCTAGACACCTAGATAATGCCTGGGTGTGTTATGGATGGGATGATGCACAATTCAGACTGTTCTAGTAAATAATCTGGACACAACCACTTTTTTTTTTTGGTTATATATTGGATGGGATGTATTGTGGAGAAGAGGGTTTAGATGTGTGCAAGTAAGTTGCAGCATGCCTGGGTTCCTGGCTAATCCTATTTACAGACATTTCTTCCAATTTCCAGGGAAGCCTAGCAGACAGAGTTACAGTGGACCTTGGAGTTGCCTTCTGCCAGCAAGGAATGACATGCAGCTCATGAGTCACTGCCCCAGTGTAAGCAAACAAAGCTCTCACAGAGTCAGAGCAGGATCCACTTGTAATGCAGATAGCAGAGATGAGCAGCTGATGGAAAAGACTCATCTGGCAAAACAATGCAGCATTGCAGTCTGAACTGTAAAGGAATTGCAGCTGTGGAACAGGGGAAAAAAGAACCCTTCCCTTTCTAAAGCTAGGTGGAGACCTAAGTATCCTAATGAGTCTCTGCAGCTTGGCCATAGTATGTCTTAACAGCACTGTGTTAATAAGAGGCAAATAAAACCTTCATCAGTGACTAGACAATGGCAGATGTTTTCTGGATAAATGGAGCTCTGTTTTTCCTGATCTCCTTGTTTACCCACAAAAAGTGTGCTGGAGGGTGTACTGTGCATTAATTTCCAAGGTAGGCATCTGCATGATAGATGCTAAACCTGAAGCAGCTTTTATAAGATTTCTTTGCTTTAATAAAATCAGTTGTCTCTGAAGGTGATTAATTGCATCTGGATTTATGGGATTGCTCAGAGGATTTGTCTTTTGGGTAATCTATTATTCTCTCTCCTTTGGGTCTGGTGAGAGCATAGTAACTAATTCAGATTACATTTTCAATCTTTTAACTGTTTAAAACTAGATAAGGTGAAGCTTAGTGTCTGAGTTTTAGCTTGAAGAAGGATTGGATAAATAAGTTAAAAATAAAAGGTGTTTCCTACATCTGTTTATTGAGTTTATAGGGATTCCTTAACTTCGTCTATGTCTTGTCACCTAAATTTTAGATACGCTCAAGGACAAATGACATCATATTGTCTCTTATATCATTCATTCCTCATCTTAACATCTGTTTCCTAACCAATTATTTCTGCACATGTGACATTAGTCACCACTTAAGCCACCAGTAAATTTGGATCATTTGTTCTAGACAATGGTTGGGTGCATAATCCATACAGTTTCCATTTTCTAAAATCACAGTTAGGTTAACAAATACTTTGATTCAAATGGGTTAATATTAATGATCAGGATGAAACATTTCCTTTATCTCTATTTTTGGACTAAGGAATTAGCCATAAACTCAGACCAAAACAAACTTTTCCTTGGCATTGACTCAGATGTTTTTAGCCTAATCCTTCTCTTTGGGAAATCAATAATAACACTACCATTGGTCTTCTGGAAGGACAGATGGGGTCATTAATAATAAATATATTTTGTGAGTTCAATTATCTTAAAAGCAATGATACCAAAATAAATAAATTCACATCAGTCATTTATTTTTCTGGACAAAATCCAGGTGTAATAAATATGCCATGAGGAAAGGACACAGATACCCTATATTACTGACGAGACTTTCATATTCTAAGTTTTTTGTACTTAAATATGAAAAACAATGTTTTCTGATAAATGGATTTTTTATATGAATCATCAAGATTATTAAATTTTTTGAGACTATCTGAAACTCTAAAAACAATTTTTGTGCAAAAAATAAGTTGACTGAATTTGCTAGGCCTTGTTGACTATGCACAAATAGCAATCAAATACAGGTTTTGATCTGAGAGCTTCATATTCCATACAAGTTGTTGGGTAAATGTGAGTATCAAAATTTGAACTGGTTTAGTTCCAACTAATGTATGAACTTAACTGAGCCATTCTTGTTTGGAGTTTATTTTTTCCCTGAACCTATATATTCAATGGGAAATGATTGACATATGTAGACTGGGATTTGGATCTATTGGTAAGTATGGAAACCTATGGCAATAGTGCATTTGGTTTAGATGTCTCTTTCATCATGTGTTACAAGAAAACTAAGAACTATGAAAATGTGAGCTCTGGCACTCTTCTGCCTCTGCCAGTCTTTTTATTAGAATAGTCCATGACCTGATTTAACTAGAAATAGTTACATACATAGGTCACACCAGTGAAGTTCAACAGGTATAATTTATCTGAGAAAAATAATTTGCCCTTCCCCTTCCCCTTCCCCTTCCCCTTCCCCTTCCCCTTCCCCTTCCCCTTCCTCCTTTCCAGTAAATCCTGAGAGAAAATTACCCACTGGCATTTGCTAGAGTAGGAAAAAATTTTGCTTAAGGTTTTGCTGTGATTAGTTCACTTTAACAGAGTAGTGGGAGAAAGGAGGGAAAGGTACCAGGAAGGAAATGATGAATAGGTGTTTTTGCAAAGCTTGACACATCACCACTTCAGATGGGCTGAAAACATAAAAAAGCCTGTTATGATTATAACAGTACATTGTCTTTATTTTTTAATTCAAAAAAAGAGTGGGACATGTTTCACTTTTCCACTGCAATTTCTGCCATCACATAGATTGCTGTTCATCTTGATTTATTACAAGTCTCTCTAACTCTGCTTTTCTAAAAGCAAAAAAATGTAAAAAAAAGAAAAAAAATTTAAACTCTACATCAGTGCTTGTGAATGTCCCCAGATATGATAACCTTAGGCATATGTTGTAGGTTTTCATCTCAAGCAACTGATTCCCAAAGTACAATGACAGGAATTCAAGTTAGTAAGTAACAGGGCCTTTATTTCCCCAGAGATATAAGTGTGGAAGTCAAGGGAAATACAATGACGTCGTTAATGTTTTATTTATAACTGTTGGTAGTCCCACCCTTGGCTACATTGTCTGAGCTGCTCTGTTATTTTCATAAAAGGCGCACAGGCAATTTCTATTTTATACAGATGATTTATTTCTACACATGTGAGGAGGAAAACCACATTTTTATTGGCTGTTTGTGATCTATTAAAAGAATCTTGTCATAATGATTTATGCCTTAAAACACTGATTAGGTGAGCTAGATGAATTGGATAAATTTGGAAGGTGTAAGATTCTGGGTATTCCTTTCCATCTCGCAAAAGTCTTTAACCATTACTTCTGTGTGGATAAATACTCTAAAATTGAAAAGGTGTTAGGGATTTCAAGAAGCCATCACAAGATTTTGCTTGCTTTAGCACAACTGATTGCCAGTTGTTCAGTATAATTCCTGGTATTTTATAATAGAACTTTTTTTTGTAAAAAAGAAGTGAGATTATAGGAAGCACACTTAGGCCCACAATTCGTAATGCCTTTTCCAAAATCAAACCAATTAAATCCATTTAACATAGTTTTTGAATGGTTACAGAGCATCATTTGCTGAAGAATTAGATATGCATATGTCAGTATATTTTAAGAAATTACAACATTAATGTATTTTTGGCACTGTTACAGTTAGGAAGTATTTGAGAGAAACTCATGCCATGAGTTTGTCACGAAACACAACTTATTAAGTTCAAACAACATTTAAATATTTGGATATATGTTGGTTTATCCAAGCTTTCTAAATTTTGCCCATGATTTTCTGTATGAAAACACTTCATTAAGTACTTAGCCAGCTACCAAGTCTGAAGTGAATGCAACCTGACAGAAACATCACAAATCTTTGTAATGTGGTTTGAAATGTCCAACTAAAGTAATCTAAAGCCAATTAATTGCAAATTGTGTGTACCAGCTGCTAATCAAGTAAACTGCTATTTGGAAAAGTAACAGAACATGGTTTTGTTTTTAAGGTGTTCTGCAGATCAAGCAAGATATTTCACTTACAAGACTGCTTAAAATAAAGGAAGTCTCCAGGTTCCATCTCAAAGGACTCCTCTGAACTCCAGTGAGATGAACTCATGCCAATATTATGGCTGTCTCCTAAGCTGATAAAGGAATGAAGTCCTGGAAGACTGAATGGTATCAGAGGATGAGTAATTAAAAGACACCTGGGAAGTTGAAAAAAGTGTCTAAGTTATTTTAGATCATGCAGCTAGAGACTTCAGACATCCCTGCTGATATCCAGGACTGAATACAGGAAGATCTGTAAAAAGATCTGAAAAGCAGTTGAAGAACATCTTTAATCAAGGAGCTTCTTGAGAGCTGCGGACTGAAAAGGAACACTATATGCTATAGAGTGAAGAACTATTTGGACTTTTCTTTTCCTCATGAGGCAACAAAGAACCCTGAGGGAAATAGAATTTGGCTTTGCCAGAGAATGAAGTTATTAAGGAGAAAAAGGATTCTGAAAGAGTTGCTGCATCTGACCATAGGTAAATCTCACTGCTACAGAGACCTGATGTGGCCATATTTCAGATATATATGTGGAGATCCACTCTTAGAGGCTTTAGTAAAGTTTCCAGGCTGTTTAAGAGGGACCAAATCCCAAATACAGAACTGTAATATAAATATGGCAGGTATTTCATATTTGATGTGAGTTTTGTTCTGCATTATTATGTAGAAGTCCAAGCAGTATGTTTTGCTGTGTTTTCATGCACTCTCAGCTAAAAGAAAAAGCAGTATGCAACTGAATTTTAGCAGACTCATGTAGCAAAATGTATGGTAAATATAGTAATATGTATGCTTACATATGCTATACTATGTTATGCTATGATATGCTATGCTATGCTAATATGTACCCTTAGATATCTTTTTTTACTAAATATTTGAATGTAGGTGAATTTCCTATTCTGTCCCAGTTTTTTTTTTTTTCATTCTTAGCCAGTTTCATATCATCCCTCCTTTGAAAGTCTTACTTTCTTTCCTTTGAATTTTTATTTATTTATTTATTTATTTATTTATTTTTTGCATTGAGGATTACACTACCAAAGAATGACAAAAAAAGCTGATGTTTGGGAGCTCTGGAGATCACCTGGTCCACTCCCTTGCTAAGCAGTACAGCTGGATGTCCAGGACCATGTCCAGGTGACTTAAATATCTCCAGGGTTAGAGGTTCCTCAATCTCCCTGAGCAACCTGAGCCAGGGCTCAGTCACCCTTACAGTAAAAAAGGTGTGTCCTGATACTCAGATGGAACAGGTAGAGATGCAGGGAATGATCTGGATTGCATGCTTGCAATGCTTGTTTGGAGGTAGGTAAGGAGAAGCCTAAGTGACATGATGAAATCTCATTATATATGGTTGTGCAGTTTTCCTGTGTGCTGAAGGTAAGGCTGAGAATAAGATCTCTACCCTTCACAGAAACTAGAAACTGAAAGGCTTTTTTGGATGCTTTAGCAGTAGGAAATTACTGTCTGAACTAGAATTAAATTTAGTCTCAATTTATGCAGATGTGTCGACATAGTGGAATAGATGGGAATTTTACTGATCCTAGTAAAATACATTTATGATGTCACTGCAGAGATAAGACATTAATAGGTACCTTTTGCCACATGTTGCTGGGCCTGTGCAGCAATAACCAATTTGCTGTCAGAGGAAAAGTCATACAATGACAAATGGTATGTTTGGAAGACATGACAGATCTTTTTTAACCCTGTGAGATCACACTGCTTTTTGCCTGACACATTAATGGAAACCTTTTCTTCCTCTACCAATAGTGCCAGTGTTCCCTTACCTTTTGACAGTTAAAATCATGCTAAAATTGAACAACAGCTGTCTAGGGGCCTTGATTATCCACCACATTACTGATGAGCTTTTAAGTGTAACATTTGATTAATTTGTTATGAATACACTATGTGTCATTTGTTTCTTTCTGTTTCCATTTCTGAATTTCTAAATACATTTGATTCAGTTTTGCTTTCTTTTTTTAATAAGCCTTTTTTTTTTTTTTTCCTTGACTGGGATTGAAATGCAGAAAGTAACATAGGAATTATGACCAAAATAATTAGATATAGATAATTTCTGAAGCAAGAAGAGCATGTTAGAATATGTCCTATGTAAAATGCTGGTGATACCCTGTGCTTCATATTTTACTTTTCAAAAGTGATTTGGATTCCTTGTGAGACACCCAGGGTCTTTAGACAATTTATCTTTACCTAGGTGTAACCTTGAGAATATTTTCCTGTCTCTTCAATAACAACAGAGAGAAAGTACTTTCTTTATCTTCCATAACAAATCCTGAATGCTTACTTGTTCCAGAAGTGCAATGTACATTAACTTTAGAGGTTCCATATAAGTTTCTTTTCCTTTCAAATTAAGCCAATATGCTGATCACTTTTTCTGACCCAGTAGGATGATTAAACAAATACTCCAGTGCATTCTGGTCTGAATTTCCCTTGTGTAAGGACAGTCCAAGGGCAGGGCTAAGTCCTCACTTTACTGATGGGCCCGTATCAAGACATATAAACAAGTGGTGCTGTCTTAGCCAAAGAACAATGAGACAAGCAAAAGAACAAATGATCAGCCAATAATCTGATCCAAAATGTCCCTCATCAGTGTGAAATACTGAGTACCCTAGTGTTTTTAATTATATATTACTTACTCTTTTGAATAAACAAGCACCAAAGATAGTAATAATCCAAAACCAGACCACACGAGTGTTTGGAACAATTTTTGTGACAAGCTGTAATTTGTTCCAGGAGAGAAAAGATAATAAATCATTCTTAATTTGCGTTGTTTTGATTTGTCCCTCTTGACATAATTCCTTTTAAGATGCTCGAGTATAATCCTTCCTTGTTTTTTCTGCCCATACTAGTCTCACTTTCAAGGGACCACTAAGAGATGATGAAGCTTCTGTAAGGGACTGATTGTCTGGTGTGTCAGGACCAGGCTTTCCATGGCTTTACAGCAAAACAATGATGTTTTTATCCAACTTTCCTTCAAGATTTTAAAGAAGAATTGATAGGAACTTGCCAGGACAATCCTGAGGCAAACTGCATGAGGTTTTGTGCTTTAGCCTGTCATGCACAATGCTTTTGTTATTGCACTGAAGGAGCAGAGTTTACTGGCTACTGACTGCTCATAAACCAGTTCAAAACAGACAAATCTGGGGCTTAGTGAAACTGCTGTTTCTTAAAAAGGTAAAGCCAGCCCATATGTCATAACCTAACTTCAAAAAATCTTCATATATTGCTAGTGGTAAGAAAACTGCAGCTAAAATAAAAAAAAAGGTTTCAAGAAATGTGCTGTATTAGATAAAGATTTTAAAGAAACCATTCCTCAAGGAAAGACAGAACCCTTTTTGGCATGGGTTTTGGCATGGAACATGAGCATTTTTTGTTTTTTCCAAGATATTTAAACAAGGTCAGTTCACCAACATTTATCTTTCTCCTTTGAAATTACTACTTTAAAATAACTCCTAACTTTGTGAAGCTGGGTCAGATAGGAGCTGTATTCCTAGGTCTCTGCGACCAGTTCTATCCTTATTTTGTTGGTATCTGCCATAAAGAGAAATGAAACAAGGAAAAAGAGGAAAAGAGCTGCTGTAAGTACATTGAGAGCTAGATCACAACTCAGGAACAATGTAGGTAATGGAGAGTTTAAGCTGGAATGGAATGCATCCAAATAAAATTACACTCAGGTACTACAGAACTTGAAACAGTCAAATTCCATTAAAAATTCACTCAGTGACTTTCATGTTTCCATCTACACTCAGGTTTGCTCTGATTTGAGCAGAGCTGAGTGTCTGAGACCGAGTTGCAATCTGGATGGTGAATATTCCTCTGCCTGAGATCCCTGATAGGCCCAATACACCTAATGTATTCTGGGCATGTATAAGACACACTGACAGGTTTGGCTGACATTTTTTTTAAATGACGGCCCAGAGCTTCATAATTATGCTTTTTAAACAACAGCTCAATGGGCTTTGGAACCATCTGCCCAGACTTTTGCTGTGTTTAATTTCATATAGCCAGAGTAAACTGGAAACAGGGATGGGATATTTTTATCTCTTTTTCTCACACTGTTTCTGACCATTTAACTAGACCATCATGCTCCTCAGCATGCTTTCATTTCTGACCTGCATATTTTTCTGCACAGAGTAGAAGCATTTTTTTATAGATCACTATTTTTTTGTAGGAGTCTAAGTAGCAGATCAAAAAATTTAATCTTGGAATAGGAGCACTCTGAATGTACCCAGGCATGATGACAGAGCAGGTACCTTGATTCATTCTCCACTTTGCTGCCTAGCTTAGAGCCTATTTTAATAATGACCAAAACACAGAACTGGCATGCCAATACCAAAATGTATTCTTCCTGCCCAAAGCTGGGAAATTTTTGTAAGGAAATTGTAACTCCCTGTCCAAAGCAGAAAGCAACCAGTTGCCAAAGTCTAAACTCTTTTAACTGGTGCTTTTCAAAAGCAAAGTAATATTTCTGGTTGAAATAGGTCTTTTACATTTATTATTATAGTTCAGAAAATTTCAGATTGTTTTAACCTGTCAGCTTAAGGCAATTATTCTTTTTAAATGCTAACTGCTGGGATAGAAATTTGAAAACAGTAATGAAAAATGTTTTGTACCTGTCAGAACTGACTGTGATCGTTTTGTTTTTCTATTTCTTTTGTTTCATTCTGTATTTTTCATTTCAAATTGTCACACAGTTTGCCAAGTCTTGCTTTAAGATGCACTACATGATTATTATTACTATTATTACTATAATACACTTGGTGAATGGTGAAAGCCACAAGGAAGTGAAGGAAAATAATATGGAGTATAGTTTTACATACAATTGTAATAGAGACATGTTCATTTGTGATGTGAAAGTCTAAAAAGGGACATCTGAAAGCTCTGCAATGTTTGTGATGCCAGGCTTAAGTGAGAACTCTTGTTTATTACAAACACATACTGAATTAAATAACCTTTATAAGCAATGTTCCCACACAAATTCCATTCTCAGCTGCATGTACAGAAGTTGTGATTGTTCAGAACTCAAGAATCATCCAGCAGAAGGCCACCAGAATGCTCAGGAGGACGAGAAGATTTGCATTTTGGGAAAAGCCTGAGGCATGTGGTCTTGTTCAGCCTTGATAGGGGATAGATAACTGTGGGGGGATCTAACAGGACACTCATCAGGAGCCAGAGTTCTTTAAGGAGATGCATGGCAGGTGAACAAGAAATGACAGTGGTACTGTGGAACAGAAGAACAAAGTCATACAAATCAAAAGTAAACCAACACTCACATACCATGAGGACTGTCAAGCAGTGTAGCAGGTTGCCCAGAGAGGCTGTGCTGTCTCTGTCAGGTTTTCAAATCCCACAGTACCCGGTCCTGAGCAATCTGATCTGACCTCAGAGTCACCCCTGCACAGAGCAGCAGCTTGGACTACAGACCTGCCAAGGTCCCTTTCCACCTGAATAATACTGTGATCATGTTCTATTATGGTGCTTCCCAAATGGCAATGCCAGTGATACACAGGTGAAATATGGTTTTGTGCATTTAATCAGAAAGTTGTCTAAGAGCGTGACTTTAACTGTTAAACTAAATGGAAACTGAGATACTGTGTCATGTGTGATTTCCAGGACTTCCTTAGTCCTTTTCTCAGCAGGTATTTTCTAACTTGCAAACAGACACATCCAGTGGCTGGAATCTACACATCACAGATTACAATTCTCCTACAACAAAGCCTCAGAAATGCTTCACAGACAAAGGCAATTGTGCCACTTGACCTGAGCAGCAGCCCCAGCTGTTCTATGATCTAGTATAGATTTGGCCTCTGGGCATCATCATTCACTGCAGGCAGCAGGCTCAGGGTAAGGGCATGCATAGGTGGGCTCTTCACCCACCTATTGGGATATTCTGAAAATGAAGCATGTTCCCATGCTGCTTTTAGGATGCTTATTTTAAAGACAACTGTTGTACCAAAGGCTGAAATCCTTGACAGCACTTTATTAGCTCTGTAAAAATCAGGAAGAAGTACAGGCTTACAGGGAAAAAGACAACCATATCCTCAGATCTTTGTGGAATTAAGCCATTGCATTTTACCAATCTCTAGTTAGTTCTCTCTCTTTCAAACTACTCTGAGAAAGCATGTCCTGCTAAGTTAACACTGTGGAATACCTATACAGTATATTTTCTGTGGAAGAACATAATATGCACAAAAGAAATCTGTAATTCTCAATATTTTTTTATGAGCAAGGCCCCTTTATGGCCTCATTTGTCTCTATGTAACCTTTGATTGCCTAACTAACTTTAATTGCTGGCTCTATTTGAAGTCCTGCTGGGCTGGAGAGTTAAGTAACAAATGTAGTATCTGTCTCCCAGTAAATAATCTCTCTCATAACCTAGGTTACTTGAGTTGCTACTGACTATATGTTGGCATATTTTATTTGATTTCTTGAGAATGTTTTATCTATGTAGGTAATTTGATCCACTTATTTGTTTAAAGCAACTAAAGCTGTTTTGCATGATTTGAGAAAAACAGAATTAGGTTCTTGCTCTTTTCCATCACATTAAGCAAAATAATATAAGTGCATTGTTTTAAGTCATATGTTTGTAAGTCATTCCCTGTTAACAGAAGTGCTCATGTCATCATAATGTCTCATGAATCATTTGTGTACTCTCAAGGTTTTCTTTGGAATAGAATGGCACACAAAAGAAGCTTTTTTTTTTTTTTTTAATAACAGCAGCATCGTTGTCAAATGTAATGGATGAGCAATTACCATTTCATTTAATCTGACTATGGAACCAGACATAGTTAGTCAGGAATGTGAGGTTAAAGAGACTTTTATGTGTTTCCATGTCTTGCTAAAGAAAGTCTCTCTAGGTTCATCAGTCACTGTTTTTGCATCTTCTATGTGAATTTTTTGTATCCTGTAATCCTGATTCAGATTTGAATTTAACTTTGGGTTAATAGTGCAACTTTAGCTTACTGACTGTTGCTTATGTACTTCTGGTTTTCCTCTTAAAAAACAGCAGTAAAATTTAGATGTAACATTCTTCAAAATAAAAGGAAAGTAAGAAAGCAAAAAAACCTATTCCTCCTAGAAAATGTTTTAGAACATCTTCTTCCACTACAATTTCTAAATTCTGTGAAATATACTTACTAAAAAAAAAATAAATTGAATGATTGAATCCTTGTGAACTTTTTCAGTATCATTATAATTGTACATACTACTGCAGTAAATGCCATTTAACCACTCAGTTGAGCTGGCTTATACTGCTTTATTCAAACTGTGCCAAGCAGCATAGACAACTCCAGAGAGAATCAGTAGAATCATTTAATCTACATGCTAGAAAGTCAGTGAATGTGCTGTAACTCTTTTCCCTGGGTGTCTTGGAATGTTATTGCTTGGCACAGCTTAAAAATACCACTCAGAAAAGAAAAAAAGAAGTGTGATTTAGGGCCAGATTCACTGACACATTCCAGTTGCTTTGTGCTTGTCTGGTGATAGAAAACAGCAGTAAACTAACAAGCTAAAGTGGATTTATGATTGCTTTGCATATCTGACATGGCATGGGGCTATTACAGCATACCAGAGGGAGTGCTCTCTTCTTTAGTGATGGGCTGGAGATAAAGGGAAAGGTTGTTTGTTCTTGCTTATAACAGAATTCCTGTGGTATGAAATAAAATCATAAATTTAGTCATATATTCATGGTATTCTAATATTGATTAAATGGTCTTCACCTGTTAATTGTGGGCAGATACTAAGACAGCAGAAGTGTCCCTTTAAGACTAAAATGGCAATGAACCCACTGATGCAAGAAATATTTTAAAGGTTTTTTAAGCAAAGATTGTGCGTGCATCACATAGTAAGCTGCACGTGATATGGGCTTCATATCCTTCCTGTTCACATAACTCTAGCTGATCCAACCTAAATGAGAAAGTCCATTACTATCAAGAAGGAATGTCACCAATGTCATGCAGAGCAAATACATTTGAGTATGTCTGTCTGACATGTGACATAAAAGGTTTCACTGAGCCCCAGCAGTATGAATTGCTCAGTGGAGAGCCTTTGTCATCTCAGCTGAGGAATGCTTTAGACATTCAATTGGCCTTGGCATCTCCGACACAGTGGTAAGTGTGTGCAAATATTTCACCGAGAACCAGTTATTCAGAAAATGAAGTACTTGCATGTTTTGCCAGGCAATGACTTTGGTGTGCATGATCTAACAAATGCTGTCAGAATTCCCTCATTAAGATTCTTCTCCCCTGAATTTGGAATGTTTTCCTTGAGACAGTGTCAATACTAATTGAGAACCATAGATTTATATATTAAGAATTTTATACTCTGTAATATGGCTTTTGCGTGATGCTTGCATAGTCCCTTACGAAGCAATCAAGTTGAAGGACTCTGTCTGTAGAGGTATGGAGAGCTATTCTTCCGCCAGCTGAAAGGAGTGAATCTTTCAGCTGGGAAGGAATTTCGGTGAAATATTTCTCAGAGTAGAGGAGTCTGTAAGGAAAGACTAAGTCATTCTGTGAGGGGCCAAACTGAACTTGCCATGTAAGGAGCCACATGTACCCAGGAAAGGTGTGAGCATGAATGATACCTGTGTAAGAATGATGCTGTGTTAAGAGATGCAATCACAGCAAGAAGGAGAAGAGGGTGTGACTACAGGCTCGGGTGTATTTGCTTGGGTCACTCTCTTCTGTCTGTGTCCATTCACTGGCAGACAACAAGGATATATTTCTGACATTGGTGCAAGTCACATAATTCATGGCTGGATGGCATGCCCAGCTCTTCTCCCCTAACATGTTCAAGCAAGTGCTATGCACGTGAACCAGTATCTCCAGATGAAGTGCAGAAAAGTTGTACTTTTCTGGTGGCTATCTCCACTAGTAACTAAAATCAAATCAACTTTAAACCATGAGACTCCAGTTTGAGGACAGCTATCCTTAGAAAGGCCTCGGTTTTCAGATTGCGTTTTTTTCTGGCATTTTACAAGGAAGTATAATTCAACATTTAAAAAGTTAATTCTCAGATTATTCCTTGAAAACAGTGCAAGCCTAAAGTTTAGTTGACAAGTATTATTTAATCAACTGTTCTTAGAGGAAAATATAAATACCTCATATCTTTAATGAAAATATAAATAGAAATATCTCAACATTGTGAAATAACTGAATGGTATGATGTACATAAACATCCATGGCATTTTTTGGCCTGTTTTTCAAGACCTCCTCTGTTAAACAGAATGCTCAGGGTGATATATTGTCAGTCTGAATGAGAATAGATTGCTGTTGCAGATAATAAAATTTCATTATGGTCAAACTTTAATCTGAGATAAACTTGAATGTCTCTGATGGGAAAGTCAGTGACCACCAAAGCAGCCTGGCCACCCAAGCCAGGGTTGATGTGGTTACAGATACTTTGTTGAAAGCCAGATGTAATGAAATAAATTCTTAACTCTCCTTGTGTCAGATAAGCTTGTTGGGAAAAATATTTTCAGACTCAGATATTTAAGAGGTATTCTACACATTTTCCAGATATGCTATCTATTGTGGTCTCTTTCTTCATCTTCCTCCATCTTTAATCTTGTAAACACATGTATCTTTACAGAGCTTCCATCATTTATGCATCAATCTTGCTTTTCCTGTTCACTTACTTGTTACCTTATCAACTTTGCCAATGTGTCCATAATATGTAATGGATAACTGAGTGCAAAGTAGCTACTAAAGATGATATTGGTGGCCAATAGCATAATTCAGCCTGTAAGTGCATCATGTGCTGACTTTTATGAGAAATGTATTGCAGTGCTGCATATTAGCAAGGGATGCAATCAAAGTAGGGCTACAGCTCAAAGCTATGGCTATTTCAAATCCAGTCCTGAATCTGGGAAGTCATATATTGCTTTGTTCCTATTAAACATATGATATTTCATTTGTAGTAGAAAAGCACAAGATAAATTGCAGTTTGGATCCTAGGAGGAAGAGGGACTAAGTGGATCATGATAGCAGTTAATCTCTGCATGTCAAAACATGGCTGGAATAGATTTCAGATTCCAAACATAATGTGCAGTTCTGACCCAAATACGTGGAAGACCTCTTGCTTTAAATTAGGAAGTTCAAAAGGAATGTGGCCAAGCCATGCATTAATGAATTTTCCAGGTGAGATTCAGAATGTGAAAGATGATGGGCCAGTCATAGCTATCTCATCTAAGTGGATAACCCTGACTAACTGGGGCTTTTCATGTATGCGAGGATTACTGGAAAGAATAAAGGCTTCTAGGATCATGCTCATCTCTGGTTTCAAGTCAGTATTGACTATGCTTCATATTTTGATTACAATCCAACCACCTTTTTGCTGGAACAAAAATTTCTTTAACAATACTTGGGTATTGAACATTTAAAAACTGTAAATTAGGATCCATGACACTGACTAGAAATCAAAGGCATAAAACCCCAAAATGTTATTTTTTTAAGGAATTCAGTGTATCATATGGCTGCATTATTTTGATTTTAGAATGTAACCAAAAAATCACTATTTTTTAAGCCTTCTTTTTGCTAGACAAGGGCTAAACATTTCCTTGAAAATACCACCACAAGGCATGCAATTAGCTCTTTATGAGCAAGACCAAGTTCTGTAAATGCAGTTATTGAAATATGACATTACAAGTTAAGGCCTGGGTAATGTGTGGGGAGAAGTGGCTTGAAAAGGGATAGATAATCTGCGGGACCAGGCTTCCCTCTTCCTTCTTCTCAGTTTAAGGCACAAGCTTGAGACTTGCTCAGCCCATGTGTTCCAGGCCATAGAGATAAAGAAGTTTACCCAAGCTCTCACTGAGTAAACCACATCATTCTGGGAACTTTTTTTGCTCCCTTGAACCTACCAGTACTCAGCCTGGGGCAGCATAGTGATTCACTTAATCATACAATTGAGACCATGGAGGAAGAGAACACAGGAAACCTTTATTTTTACACAGAACTGATACAGTACAGGCAGAGTCTGCACTATAATGCTTCATTTACTGCCTTTCTCTTGTTATTTACCTCTTGGTGACCTGGCAGAAGCAGAGGTCACTTAGCTGTATGGCTGCTCTGAGTTCTGAAACAGCTGTAGGAGACTGCCAGTTTTTCATTGTTTGCCCACAGTTTATTATGGCTCAGCAAGATGAATCTCAGCAGTGTTCTGAGAGAGGGAGAGATTGTCTGAGGAACTGCCATTGACCTCCCTCATCATGCAGATTGGCTCTTTTTATGTCTGTAACTACATATGGAAAGACAGAAATTATTAAAAAAATCTTCCAGGGCAGATTGACACCATACAAAATAGTTACAGAGTTTCTGCCTACCTCAGAATCACTTTCATGCCAAATCATTAATCCTGATTGGAGGATTGTCATGATACCTATGAGATGTATTGGTTCAGAAGATATTTATTTCATTCTGAAAAGAGTACCGCAGAAAATGTTTAAAACTTCTTTCTTTGTAAAGTCTTCCATAGGAAGTTACTATCTTTTGTAGATTTTCTGAGGGCATGGAAAATTAAGTCAGACTGACTAAGAAATCATATACATGTTTCAGTTTTCTTCCATTCCAGGGTGTGTTTAGGCTGAATGTTATCTGTGGATTTACTGTGCATTATCAGCCATCTCTATTTGTTCTCAAAGGGCACCTGATGAGTCAAACTGTTTTTTATTTTTTTCTAGTGGGCCCTTCACCTGCTAGAGAAAAAAATCTTTAAAAAATTCAAAGAAAAATCTGTATTTTTTTTTTCTTTCCATACCATTTTGTGTTTTATTTTACATTTGTAACTTCTCCATTTGGATTTCTGTTTCAGAACACACTTTTGCGTTTTTGCAGCCTCTATTTCCACGAAATAGCTACCACAGTCTTAAACATGACGCAAGTGAAGTTTACATTGCCAAGAACATAACTTCCCAAGAACTCCTGGATCTTGGCCACAGGGTTGAATATGTGCTTCTGCTTTGTGGGAACTAATCAAACATCTCCACATAAGACCTAGGTGCAGTTTAGGAGGTATTTGTCTCCAGATATTGTTCACTGTGTGGGGGTGCCAAGCTTGACTGCCCATGTCACAGGTCCTCACATATTCCCCAGGAATCCCCCCAGCTCAGAGGTCCTTTGCAGACACTTGTGCACTCCAGAACATGTAAAATGCACACTCAGTTTTTTGTTACCTAATGGTCACTGTGGCAGGCTGTGATTCAGGAATTGTGTTGGGAGGAAAAAATAGCAAAAGATAGCAATTCTCAGGATCTTCTGATGATGAACTCAGTAAAATACAGTGAGATAGTTTTATTTATTCTTTTACAATACAACTAATTCACATTTACAATACCACTAATTCTCACTGATTGCTGCTGGATGTACACTCATGTCCCATGCCAGCAAAATTTTTAGACCGTATGTAGCCTCATCCATTATGCTCTTATTAACCCAAGTCCTTTTCATTTGAATGGTTTTCTTTTCAGGATGACATGAAAACATCTGTTCTTCTGCATGGCTGAACACTGGATTTGGCTGGAGCCTTGAACAGAGCTCCACTGATTTAAATGTACATAGGATTCAAAATCACCTAGGGATAATTTTCATAATGATCCTTTTATTTAAGTTGCCATATAAATTCTTATTTAGTCTCAACAATCTCACTTGGAAGGTGATTATATTGGAAGTTCTGTTAGATCTCTGTCCTGCTCATTTGAAATACATTGAGCTTGATTCACTTCTCAGAGATATAAATATATGATTAATGTAAATGCATTGCCTTCCCTAGTCCTTTTCTGGAAGCATTCTGGGACAAGCGAGTGCAAAATCTGACCTTCTGGTGATTGCTTCCGTGATATTTGATCTTAAGCTTGCAAAAGTGAAAAAGAAAAGAATAAAAAATAATAAAGAGTTATAATGCTAGATGTGTTTCAGGTGAAAAATGACTTCAAATTAAAATCATCTTGTTTAGAGGCCTAAATGTTAATTAAGCCATTTATTTTTATTTGGCAGAAGGACAGAGGTAAGACAGCTCAGTCTTTTAATGTTTTGGCTGCATTACATGAGTATACAACAGTATAAAACATTGTGTAAACTAGTTATTTGCAACAGACCAAATATTTATTTGCCTGTGGTGTAAGCATTTATCGGGGTTTTGGGGCACATTAGATAAAACACATGAGAGATAAAGACTATTCATGGTAGGAAAGAAATGCAAATCATTTTTACATTTGCATTTTTGCAACTTGCACACAATGCAACAAGGGCTCAAGAGTGTTTCTATGGTTTTTGCATGTCTTTAAAGCTATTTTTCTCAGTACCATTTTTCATTATTATAAAGCAGAGTGGGCTGACTTCCTTGATTTCCAAGTTTCATAGCACTGCAGTAGTGATATTCCTGTCTAGCTGTCTATCAACAATTCAGATGCACTGGAAACTCTGATACTAGTAATGAATTGGTTTAATTTCAGGTCTATGTTCAATTGCCCAAATATACATGCCTACATTATAAAAATCCACATACAACGAAACCTCCCACTATAATCAGTGAAGTCCATAATGGCAATATTGAGGTTTTCAGCACATCTAACATGAGGTGGTTGCTTGCTGATAGGGGATTAATGTAATTTTAGACTCAGAGAGGTATAAAATTGCTGCCTCAGGGGAGCATAAGTCTCTCATATGTCATCACATACTTTGCCTGACTTGTGAAAGTTTCTAGAATACCTGACAGAGTCTCAAATATCATACTTCTGGTTAGCCAAATAAATCTCCTTCAGGATGCCTACTCTAGGATGAGTCCAGCAGATCTCCAGACCATATGTGACACAATGCAGTTGCTTAAATACCTATATTTGGTGCCATTTCAGAATGCCTAGGGTCAGTCTCCCATGTGGTCTCCAGCTGCTTTTATGGAAAATCAAAGTCTCCTATTAGTCTTGAGCTATATCCATTAGATGTGTACAGATATTTTAGCATCCTTGGAATGTTAAATGAGACTTGATGCTTCTGCTCATGGAAGCATATTATGTCTGTGTATTGGCCAAAGCCTTGGCAGAGTTGTCCAGAATATTCTGCCTGTGCTTTCCCTGTTACTTAGAAGGGTCTAGGTGCCATATATGTCCTGTCTCATATCTCTCAGCCCCATCACAGATGGGATCTTAGCTATGCTTGGGTGTTATAGAAGATGCCACCCTCTATGTTCAGGCAATTAAGTTGAACACTGTGTCTATAACGTGAAATTAGATTCATGGTTCACAGGTGCAATGTGATATTTTGCATGCTTGAATATGCAACACAATCCTACCCAAAGATATGTCCATATCAATTGTTTGATGGTATGGGAAGCACAAACAGCTGTAAATCTCCCAACATACAGCATCAATGTACAATACAATTCTGTGTATATCTTTACTGAGAGTTAGTCAAGGTGTTCTTGGTAAAGAATACTTAATATTGTGTTGTATATTGTGTTTCTAACAGTATTGCTAAGCACTTCTTAGCTTCTTTACATTATTATTAGCTGGCGGAGCAGAACAGGAGATTAATTATTAGAATTCCGAATGTCTTGTCATCCTACTTTTCAATGACTCATCTCAGTACACATTATTTCCTACATTTTGCCTCATGGTTCTTCTGCTGTTCTGCTGTGCATTCTGTTTTGACTTGGCAATTTGCAAGAAACACTGTCCCCAATAAAACAAGTAGTGTAATAGGACTCACTGCTTACTCTGAAATAGTTTATAAAAAAAAGTAATTAATCCAAATATTTACATAATGTGATTTGCATGACTAACTTGTTGAACTTCTGGCTGCACCTGAAGAACAAGTTTTTTTAATGTGATATGATTAAAAATTTTAAGCCAAACTATCTTCTCTGGTACATAAGAGTAGCTCCTAATGAAACCTGAGAGAGTTATGTACATGTATCCAAGTGTAAAATCTGACTCCAGAATTTGGTAGTTAGTTTCTCATTTTAATGGCATGTCTGGAAATTTGATTCTATCATGGCAGTGGCTCCTCATTTTACTTTCCTCTTCCATCCTCTTTATGGAGTTTCTCCTATTTATATTGCTATAGAACAGATTCTGAAAACTGGTCAGTGGTTCCTGAAAATTTAAAATTGAGTGGATGGATTTGACTTTAGCAAGAAGAGTTTGGAGAACATAGATTACAACAATTAGGGAGCATATGTAGTAAAAAAAAAATTGTCCTGTGTATACAAATTATTTCACTGGGCACCAAGCATAACTAAGACTTTATATCATTGCTGCTGGGTTGAAATCTCATGTTTTTTCTTACTCTTGTGGGGCGTTATTTCTATTTCATACTCTGACTGGCCTCGACGCTAAGTGCCTGAATTGTTAAGTACACCTGATGTGTAATTACACAACTGAGAGATCAGAAAGGAAATATTCTTTGGTACAGTGGCAAACTCTTGTCTAAAAGCTTTGGATTATTCATTGTATAAAATTATTTATTTTGTTTTTAAAGGGGCATGTTTCTATTGAAGAAGACAGTAATATATTTCTGTGTGCTCCAGTATACCGATGTAAAATCTGTAAAGCAGTTAGTATGTACATACTCTGTGATTTGAGCTCATATGTGTACACTCATCTGCCCATGTTCCCCCATGTGTTCACACATATGGACATGTACAAAGACTAAATACACATGTAAATATATAGTACATGTATTATGTACATGTTGTATTGAACTAATAAAGATATTATATAGGTGATTTGACCTACCTTGCCTGCTTTGAACTGCACTGAAATTAAACATCTAATCTAAAGTGAGAATCTAGGCTTCTTATAGTCAGTGGAAAAATTATTTGCAGAAGTTTTGAACAAGATTACTTGCAAAAGTTGTCTTATTGATATTTTTTACTGATGATAGAGGAAGATTTCTTCATGTCTAACACCTGTCATGCACCTAGATAGAGTAAGCTGAGAAGAATCCTGTTCAAATATAATAAAAAGAAAACCCAAGAGACCATTCTATTATTTTAATTTTAAAAAATTGTAAACATCCCACTTCTATGCAGTAATATTTTTCTTTACAAAGATAATTCTGGTCTTATATAGAGTACTGCAGTTGTTTGGTACTCAGCTTGACTGTGCCTCTTATTTCTTCATAAAATGAAGGATTAGCAGATGTACTGGTGGAAACAACAGAAGCTGCCAGAATTTCTCTCTGTTGAAGTACTTGTTGGAATATTGGCTACAGTATGATTATTTTTTTTCATTCTCTAGTTCAGTTACAGGCCATATGTGCACCAGTTCTAGAGTTAGGAATAAAAATTATCTTCATTGCACTGTCTGTTTTTTAAGAGATTGACACTGAAATGGGTTATTTGAGCTTTTCATTATAAATGTCTCTCAAGAATCAGAGTTGGCATAGGTGTCTCTAGACACTTCTGTGCTTGTGGAATAATAGAAGCAAATTAATGTAAAGGAGATGCCAGGTAATTTCTTCACCTTCCCAGACTAGAAGCAAAGACAAAACAACCCCTCCTGTGTTATGAAATCTCCTAGTTGAAGTGTATTAAAAAGTTCTATTAGCATTCAGCACAGACACTGCTGAAGGAGTAAACTATTAATATAATGCTTTTACTTGAAATCAAAAATCATTAAGAGCTGCAGCATGCTATTTTTCCCTTCTTAGTCTTCAGTTTAAGTACAGGGAATTTCTTAATTTCTGATTAGTAATTGTTTCAAAGGAGGAATAATATGTGTTGGGGGTATGCAATATTAAGTATCTAGCAAGATCCTCACTCTTTTCCATTGTGGGTATTTTTAAACATTTATCTGAGCAGACTGAGTGAATTATTACTCTTCATAAAGTAGCAACATAAAAATAAAGTTTATTTAGTCTGGTTTGATTTCATACTTGCATTAATAAAGCAATAAATCCAGTCCATTTATTTGTTCCCATTTCTGCCAGAACTATTATCTAGCTATTTTAAATTTTTTGTATCCTAGACCATACTTCAAAGTAGAGAGATAATTTCTTATACTTCATTAATGCATAAACTTAAAAGACCTGCTGACTTCTTTTTATATTTTTATCTATCTTTACATTTCCTTTCATCAAGTAAAGCTTGAGCCTCCAACTAGTGGTTTCGTTGCCTAAATTGTCTGTGAAAAGATAATCTTTCTGATGCATATTAGGCAAAAATGTGCAGAGTTTTTTTGGTTTTTTTTGGTCCTCACCAACATTTGAACTTGCAAAGAGTTTCTGATTTTGATTTATGATGTGTCAGGTTCAGTGTTAAAGATTTTGCTAGCCAGTATGAATATATTTTCTGGATTCCAAGAGGAACATTGTTAGAGTAGAGGTTAGAGATATCTTGGAATTTTTCCAATATCCTTTGCTGGGTTTCCAAGTGTGAAAGAAAAAAAATCAATATTTTAAGACTAAATATAAAGAAAGAAAGCTGATAATGTAAGGAAGGTGATACAAGACAGAGACCTTTTCTACCATCCTCTTATTTCATCATCTTGTGAGGCTCATTTTCAGGGAAACCACTGATGGTTAACATGAAAGAAACATTTAGTGTTACATACACATTAGTAATCTAAAAACACACATACAGTCTTCAGATACATGTATTTGTATGTGGTTGGATGTTTATATATTGGTATACATATTTGTAGTCATCCCACTGATGCAAACATGTTCTTTGAATTATTTAATTATTTAGTACCTGTGCACACCAGGCATTGACTTGAAGGAAGTTATTATGAAATAGGTGGTTCTCTGAGGTCTTTTAACTGGGATGGATTCACTTCTCAAAAAATCTCAGCCCAGTCCTAGGGAGTGAAGGTGAACCAGCTCCATACAAACACCTTTGTTCAAGGATGACTCTTGGTCACTGCTATCCAGATGGATACAACCAGAGCAGGTGATGGGGGTTTGGACCAGATGGTCTCTGGAGTTCCTTTCTAACCTCAATCATTTGCTGATTCTGTGAAGTGATAGTTTACACTCTGCACTGACAACTACTAGCTAGAATACTTTTTATCTAGAAAACAGAGGATATTGTTTATTACCCACATAGTACCTTCAGACCCATAAAGGATTTTTCAGCAAAAGTTTGAAAAGTGGAATGGTTTAATTTTAATTATATTACATTATATTGCAATGTTCTGTAATCAATATTATGTTATATGAAATTCTGAATTCTGTACTAAGCATTTCAGAGACTGATTTTAGCAAATCAAGTATAAAAAACTAGATTTTATCTAGAATCTAGTGGAGGAGACTCCCAAAGGCTCCTGAAGTGAGCTTGGAGGCTCTTTGAAACACTCATGAAGGGAGGAGCAAGTCTTCATCAAATGCTGGTTCTTTATTCATCCTAGATATCTCTGTATTCTTAAACTCAATTTAAGATCTCCGTGTGAAAATTGCAATTGCCATAGTGCATTACTACTAATACCTGTAGACTTAGACTCTGTTTGAAACCAGTCAGTATTTAGCTGCAGTTCAGCAGAAAAATGATAGGAATATCACTGGAAAAACTATTAATCACTTAGTAGGAAAGGGAAGGGGGACATACGAAATTTAAAACCAAGAGGTATCTCAGCAAAAGAGAAAAACACATGGACATAGGAATCTCGGACTTAGTCTTTTAAAAGATATGTGAGTGTTTTTATGTCAAGCTATGAAATATGTGTCCAATTTGAAATCACATCCTGCCTCATTCAACCTTGACCTTGAATGTTTTCAGGGATGGAGAATCTACCACCTCTCTGGGCAACCTGTTCCAGTGTTTCACCACACAGTTTTTAATTGTTAAAAAATTTCTTTCTTATGTAATCTAAAGTGACCCCCACTTCAGACTAAAACCATTACCCCTGCTCCTATTGCAGAGGCTCTGTTATGAAACATTAAAAAAAAAAAAAAAAATACCTGCCTGAAGCCCAAAAAACAAAACAACCCAAAATTTTCTAAGTTGAAACTTCAGTGCTGCTGACTATCAGAGGCATGTCTAGACCATGTAATGATCACACAGGAATTTCTGCTTTGGTTCTTAATGTGTTGGTAGTTCTCTTTGACAGCCCAGTTCAAAAGGAAGCTAGTAGCTTAAGTCCTGGATGCAGTATTCATGACATTGTCCCCAGGCTAGCCAAAGCTGTGGACTCTGCAGTTAATTATCTCCGAATATCATCTGGCTGGCATAGCCCATGGCGTCTTCAATTCTGACACTTCTTGGTCAGACTTTTCACAACATAAAATGCTCCTTCAGGAATTTTTATCATTGCTCTTCTTATTAGTAAGGGGATCTGGTGCTCTGAATTTTTTGCCAGGTATTGTACAAAGTATGAAGCACTTTACAGGCCAAAATGAATGCAAGTGAATTCCTTAAGAAAAATTAAAAATAATTTTTTCCTTTTTTGTTATTTTTTTTTTTTTAGATCTGTGTTTAGCACTACTGGAATGTTTTTACTTAACTAAAGATTTCATTCCCTCAGAATTAAGGAAACTGATGAAATGTGGTCTAGAAGTATGATTAATTATATTTTTTGTTCTTTTATGTGATGAATTAAGCTTGTACAGTCTTTTCCTTAGTCTTTCATTCTTGAAGTGTTTCAAGATAGTACTTTTGCCAGTTACTTGATAAGAACATTTTTTATTATTTAGTGGCTGAAGGAATTGATAAAAATGTTTACTATAAATATATGTTCCTCAAACTCTTTGCAGTTACAAAGGCAACATTAAGAAAAAAATCTGAATTGAAAAACTTTTTCTTGTTTGTCCTTCATTTTCCAGCACCTAAATGAAAGTGCATTTGTCAGGGGTGCAAGTAAAGGCCATAGACTGACTGAACACACTGGCAAGAGACTGTGGAAAAGGAAATGCCAAAATAACGTCAGCACAGAAAAAAAGTGACAGGAGAATTGATATGTTTTCCTGAATCACTTGCAGGTTTAGTAGTGGGTTAGAAAATGTCAAAACACAGGAAGAAGAACCTGTATAAACAAGTGTGTAGTCAATTATCAAGACATGACAGAAGTCAAATGAAAGGACAAGTCCCAATAAGCCACCAATATTTAAATGTTTTCTAAAAATTTAAATGTTCAAGAAACTATTAAATTTAAATTTAATAAACCTCTACTCAGGAAAATCCAGGAATCACAGAAGACACATAACCAGATTTATCTATCTAGCAAGACAGTGTGAGACAGCAGCATAGAGACTTGACAGATGTGTACTGTTTGTTACTAGTTTGGATGTATTTTTCCTGTGGATAAATATATCTTGTATTTTAATAGCTCATTTCCAAACAGGAATCATAATATATATTCAAAGGCCAGATGCTTCACAGGGAAAAAATCCCCAAACCTCTCATGTTGTGAAAGCCACTGGAATGCAGAAGAGCTGTAGATGGTATCTAGTTCGTTTAAGTAGAGATGGAGTACACAATCACCTGAATTCCATTTCAGTTATAGTCAACAATTTTTAAAGACTGCTTCATTCTTTATATGACAACTTCCACCAGGTGCTTCCCTACAAAGATGGAATATCTCTAGGATGCTTAAAGGAAGTCCGTGGTGACTGCTTAAAAGTTCTTGAGGCATGGCCTTTAAACACTGCCAACAAATGAATTGTGATCCAGGAGTACTATACAGGTAACTGAACTCTGACAATATTCTAAAGTGTTTTATGGAAATGTTCTACTGTTTTATGGAAAGTAATAATTAAGACATCTGAACAGTAATAAAGGAATTAGATAACCTTTGACTTGATTTAGTCTGATTCTAGTTGAATCCTCAGTCCCAAAATGCTGGAGAGTGTCCTGATTTCTAGGTCATAAGGTATAGCAGGTGACCCCTTCTTGAAGCGGGATTACATTGCTATGGTAAATATACATTGCCATTCGGTAGCCTAGTGCTAAGAGGAGAGAATGTTCTTATTGAAGTTTTGTTGTTCCTTGGTATTTTGGGCAGTGGCTTATAACTTGGGGAATGTTTTTCTCTCTAGGTGGAGTTCCAGACATATTCACCATATTGAAAAATAATAGCACAGTCCTCTGATGGGCTGGTGTTATGAGAATGAGAAAGAGGCACCTATATTGAGCATTTCAGCTCTCTGACAGAAGCTTTAGGGAATGTTAGAAAACCTTCCAAATCCATCTCAACAGAATCCACTCCTGGAGGAGCAGTTACTAGATGGAATCCCAGCAAGTTTGGCATTCTTTCCTTACTAATTACAGTTCTATTTTTTCATATATAGAATTTCTGTGCAATCCTAATGAAGGCACGCCTCTCAGTCTTACTACTTTTATGTTTAGGTTGAATTTCATAAGTAATTTCTTTTTAAAAAGTACATTTCAGTGGGAAATATGTCTTGTGGAATTGATTTAATATAAAACATGCTGCTAGTAATGATCCTATTTTTATGTTTTTGCAATGTTAAGTCATATTTCAGCAGCATTTCATAAAGCAATGCAGAATTTGTGAGTCTTCATGTATTAAAACATTTGTAAGGTAAAAAGACAATGCAATAACAAGGATCAATAAACTTGTAATCGATCAGAAGAGAAAAAACTTCTGGCAAATTTGTTTTCTCATTTCTGAATATATAAAAATAAAATTTTTCAAATAGAAACTGGACACTATTTCCAGGAAATATGAATCTGTTATACTTCGTACAGAAATGTTGTTCTTTTGGGTGACAAGAAGACCCTAAACCTTGTATCAAATTCAATATAAAACAAGAAAATTTCAACATAATCAAAAATTTGTCTGTTTTAGAAATGATGTAAACATATAAATTAGACATTCAGAGTATTAACTCTACTGAAATAAATAACAAACATCTTGACTTGAGTATGAGACAGGACTTAACTGCTTATAATCTGGTCAAAAAAAAGATGCCTGTGGTAAGTGCAGACAACCTTGGATTCATATTTCATTCATCTGAGTGCATAAAGAACATGATTTCCAAGAAAGACATATGGGAAGAAAGTAACAGTCAAGAGTGTGGAAGATAAGGAGACTTTCCATCTATGCAGGCTTATTTTATTAGCCATTTTTTCTCATCCCTTTCTTTATTTTCCAGTCTCTGAAATAATCCTGAATTTTTCTGCCCAGTGCTTGCCAGGTTCACCACAAATCCACTGATCAGTTTGTTCCTTAGCTGTAGTACACATAGTTTACACCATTTATTATACTATTGCTGATAAGAAATGTTTTCTGAAAGAGATTACTTGACACGTAGTTACCCAGAATTCATTGCTATAGATCTATTTAATCATTAAGTAGGAGCTCCGGATTTTTATTAATAGTGCCATCTGAACTTTAACTTGCTTGACCAACATCTGTGTAATGCAGGTCAGAATCAGGGCAGAAGCTACAATGTCATATTGCAAATGCTATTTATGAGGTTTCTGGCTCTGAGTTCTGTGCGCTGCTGGAAGGTTCCCTCTCAGTTCTTCTGTTGGGGAGATCTTTGGGTGTGCAATGGCAAATTTAGCAACTAAATATGAAGAGCATGCTAATTCCTGCTCAATAGATTACATTCTCCCATTTGTTCATTTTGCAGAGAATATTCAAAGGCAGTGATTTAACAAGCGTACCTGAGAACGGGCAGGAAATGAGTTAGCACCTAATTCTTTTGCCAACCTGGAAGATTGGAGTTCTCAGCATGCTAGAACAATATCAAGACATGGCAAGGATCTTAAATTGGATTAACTGTATAATGATTTCATGGAGAGATAAAGCTGATTAATCTTTTCACTGAATCAGGGGAGTCAAATACCTCATTCTATTTCCATAATATTTGAGATGATACTAACAGACTGTTACAGCAAAAGTGCTTTTCAAAATATGAGTTAGATTTGGAGGAAGATTTTATAGCACAGCATGAATATTACTCTTTCCTGTGTGATATTTTGTGTCTCTGTGCTTGTTGTGCACCAAGAAAAACTTGTTGTCTTATGGTAAGTCTGGCAAGATGGAAGCAATATAAAAATAGTTTAAAATGGAAGAGCTTAAACTGGGATCTGGATAATGCATGACTTTTATGTCACAGTTATTGCAATTTACAAAATTTGGAGATTTTTGAATGCAGTTATTTAGAGATTTATTTTTGATTGAAGTGTTGGCATAGAAATTCCTGAGGAAAGCAACTTATTTCAGGGATTTATTACACATACATTTCAATATTTCAATTTTTATAACTTTGGAATTAAATTCATTGTGAAATAATGGGGTTTTTTCCCAAGTTAACAAAGGGACACATTTTGATATTTTCTTCATCTATTTGAAACATGTTGTTAATTAAGTTTTCAACCAAAGTATATCTGAGCAGAAATTATGCTTTTGAGAAGTCTGCTTCAGGCACCTCTTTGCATCCAAACTACCAACCTGGTATATGATACTGGGGATTTGCTTGGTAAGCATTCAACAATCATCAGCCATTATGTTTGCATTTAGCTAAAAACCCCCACTGTGTAGTTTAACCCTTCTCTGGATCTTGGCTGGGACCAGGTCTGCGTAAAAAGACTGTTTTACAATTTAATTTGCAGATACAAATCTTTTTCATTAAGCTTTAAAAATGAATTTATTTAGTTCATTGCAATAGATTAGAGCTTGTCAAAGTAATTTCATTCATTTCTCTATTTACCATTTCTCCCTTCGACAGGGGATACTTTATTGAATAGAATGATGGTATCTATCATCATGGTTGCATACTATTAGCCACAAAGCCTGAGGCAAAGTCAAAGAAATAAAATGCACTAGCACATTTATAATTTTGGCATTAAAAACAGGGAGGATATAGGTAAAACATTATTCTCAGTCACAGAATATCACAATCCTTAGTTATACAAAAATTTGACCAACTGATTTTTACAAGATACCTTTTCACACATTCCTAATCATAACAGAAATATAACTTTAATACTTGGCATTTTTATTATTGTCTTTTTACCTTCAAATCTGTTGTTTTAGGAAATGACATCTGAGAGACAACTTATATGTGTTCTCCATTTTCTTTATAATATCAAATATTTCAATTTTTTTAAATAAATATTTGACCTAAATGTAAATAAGAAGTTTTATCCAGATGTTGCCAAATATGCGTGTTTCTTTCTTTAGAAGAGTTCTGAGTCATGGCTTCCAGTGTTCTACATTTAGTGCCTTTGACTTATATTCAATTAAACATGGCTTAAAAAGAATCATTGTCATGAATTAACATAAACATGGCCTAATGAGAATCATATTTCTGTTACAATAAATCAGTTGCAAAAATGAAAGACAATTAGTTAACAAAATAAACTTCATGCACCTTATCGTACATCTGAAAGTACAGACAAAGAAAATGTGATTGAAATAGGAAGAAGAACCAGAACTAGATCAGGAATATTTTCAATTTAAAATTATAAGCTCTCAAAATAAATAAAAAAAACCCAGAAGTCTTATTTTTTTATGAAACTGATTAAAATACTTATAATGGAATGTTGGGGCTAAGATATAGTAGTCTTGTAGTTTGGTGTTTATGATATTCTACTCAAGGTACTTGACTAGGCCTTCATGCAAGATTTCCAACAGAAGTTTTCTCACCATAAAATTGTAGATGCAGATTTTTGTTTTATGTGACACAAGAGACTTCTTAAATTTGTGTAAGCATGGGAAACAAAAACCAACAAAAGAAGTTAGATGTTTGCATCGTAAGAAATGTATTTCAAAGGTAAGGTATCTAAACTGAGGCTGCACCAAGAAGTCAATAAAAATAGAGACTTATACCTACACTGGTGACATCCAAATCCATGGTTTATATTTGGATGGGTACATCTTTTCTGCATCTTTCTTAGACTTAAAAATACATTTTTCAAAACCTCTCCACTGCTCTGCAGGAGGGAAGAGCAAAAAGGTGTTCCAAGATTAAAGTTTTTGCATGACAAAAACCTTTTCTTTTTCAAAGGGTCATTTAACATAGTACTAAAAGGAAATATAATTAAAGGTAATTTGGTATTTTAAAAATGTTATTATGTAAAAAACAGGATACAGAAAACCCCCCAACCCCAAATATAAGCAACATGTTCGTTTCTTGAAAGTGAAAGAATTTGCCTGAAAATACCAGGTTTAAAGCCTTAAGATCTAAGTAGATTTTGGGCAGTGTTAGATATATCCTCTTTCCTGGTTATAAGAAGAGCTGTAGAATGTCACTGAGAAGAGTCACAGTTTCATGAAGCTGGCTGGAGGTGACTGGCTCTGTGCTCCTGTTTCTTTTGCTGTCAATCTCAACCAAATTTTTAGAACCTACAAAGGTGAACTTGGTGAACTTGGACTCTCATACAAGGCTTTGCTTTTTCCTGGAAAAAAAAAACCCTTCTTTTACACTTAGAAACAGTTAGGGCAGAATGATTTGGTCACTGCTTTTATAATTAAATTCCAACTTCCTGTGCTTACATTGGCCTGTGTCTGCAACTGATGGGATTTCTGTGGTTTTACAATTTTCTAGTCTTCACAGTTTGCCTTACAGAAGTTTAAGATATAAAATGTGCTTGGACTTAGCTCTGTTTTTTAAATAGTCTTTTAGGTACCTGTGCCTACAATTTGTATCTGGCAAGTATTATTAGTGTGGGCATGTTGCAAACTCTGCCACTACTCTTAGAACTGGTTAAGAAAACACATGTTACTGGACAGCTGCTACTAATATATCAGCAAAAATGTCTTAAATATTAATTGTAATTTCTTGGCAGTCATGAAAGGACTGAGGTGAAGAAAGTGGGTAACTTGTTTTATGGCAATACTCAGACATTAACACTTATTAAAGTGACTATTAAATTGCAAGGAATCTAGGCCATTTTACATCTAAATAAGAATATCTGCAAAAAAAACTGCCTTGAATTCCTTTGAGCGCAGTATATTGTGCCTTCAAACTTTTTTAATTTGAACTTATCTGCAAGTCTTCCTGTGACCAGCTAAAGAGAAGCTGAATTAATGACATGTGAATTAGTGAAATGGGCCCTGACAGGGTGGCTTTCATACAGATTTGACCCAAATACATTTCAAGCTCCAGCTGATAAGAAACTGGTTATTAAGCACTAAGTTTCAGGACAGTGCCTGGTAGTTAGGGAACCTTTCTGTGTGTTTCATTTTACATATAAAGCTTACATTGTATTTAGAATAGAGTATCAAAAAGAGGGTTTGTCTCATGACTCCTTGACATCTCTTGTTCCCTTCTGCCCTGTACCAATTTCTGTCTTGTGTATGTTTAATTGGGCACTGTTCTCTGAAGAGCAGTTAAAGCCCAATTTGACTTGTTGCTGAGCAAGATGATAAGAGCTTTGACTGTCAGCATGGTCAAAGATCAACCTTTACCCCGTACAGAGCTTACTGCAGCTTCATAATTTATTCTGCTGAAAGCTCCTCTGAGAACATGGCAGACTCTGCAGCTGTTGGTGGGTGTCCCCTCCCCAGTTGTAACTGCTGTGGAGAAAAGACAAAAATGCTGTTATACTATAGCTGCTCCTGGAACCCTTAGTCCTATGTGACCAAACAAGTGTTTCATTTTTTTTTTTTTTTTTTTTTTTTAGGATTTAGGCTGGTATAAGATATCATGTAAGCATATTTAAAAGGTTTTATGTGCAGTCAAAGAAATCAACAAAACATCACTTCTGCTAAACCCTACATTAGAAAATGCTGCTTTCTCTCAATTTAATATAAGTAAAATAGGGTCTGAAAGACCATTTACATGTAAAAATTCAATTAGTCTGTGATGCTTCTTTACGGCACTAAGAGAGAGCAAGAAATCATCTGTGTGCAAAGAATGTCTACAGTATAATGTGCAGTCAATAACTGTGAATTGTCTAGTCATTCCTAGCAAAATGCCTTGAGTCTAGAATTCTCCATAAATAAAAGAGCTATAGAATGCATCACAGATGGAAAAACTTTATTAAGTCATCAGTGGCACATGCTGAAATTGCCTTTTGCTGCAGCTTTTCCAGAACTTTGCCCTAACACATTTTATTATGTTAGTCATTAAAATTTAGCCATTCTTTTCAAGACATGCTCCTAGGATTTTAAATATTCACTCTAAGCAAGAGCTAGTAACTTCCTACTAACAACCTGAATATTTATTTCCATTGCCTTCCTGAGTTACTGAGCACTGAAAATTATCCACTGATACAAATATGTCAAGCTTCCCTGGTTATATTTGAGTCATTTTCTGTGGATGACTGAAGTTCAGGCCATGCCTTATCAAGCTTTGCCTGTTTGTGTGTTATGTCTGAGGAACCTTCTGATACAACTCTGAGTAACTGCATTTGCACCAAAAGAAATACTAAACTAGAGAAACCAGAATGGTTACTCATAGTTTGTGCTGCTACCCAAAAACAAAGGCTCAGAATTTGATTTTAGCTGAGTCAAATCTTCCAATAAACACTTATTTATTGTTCATTTTTTCATTTGGTTTCCAGTCAGCAGCAGAGCAGAGCATAAAAACAGCAGCAAAGCATAAAAACTGAAGTAACCAGATTGATGATTTCTGCATTTAAGTATTCATAGCTGTTCACATTGCAGTTTTTATTGGTTTCACCATTGATTTAAAGAAAAGTAAAACTATAGGTCAAGATTGTTATATGATTTGGAGAACATTATTTCCTTATGAGAATTAAGTCTCAGTCTTTAGTTTTAACATTTTGTTTGTGCACACATTTTAATGCACACTAATTCATGTTTTCCTTTTTACTCTTGACTGTTAAAATATTAGTGCCAGCAGCAGAGCATTACAAACTAAGTCTTTCCTTCCTTCCTTTTGGCCTGATGTAATTTATACTAGACAGTGCAGTGCCAAATAAATATAACTAAAAGAAGAAAGAATAGGGAGAAGTAGGCTTTCTGGCTAAACTTAAATGTTCTTTTACATATGCTGGAGTGACTGGTACATACTACAAAGGAAAAAAAAAAGCCTGTGGCCATTTTCATTGCAGTAAAAATAGGTATTACATACCTATTTAAAAATAAGTTTTTTTGCCTGTCTTCTGCATCTGGTATATAAAAGTAGTTCAATAAATAACTGGAGCTGGAGCTCCAAAGCTGAAATTTCCAGAAAAACTATCTTCCTGGTTTTAACACTAATTTGAAATAGAATGCTTGAATATAAAGGAGTGTTGTCCTTTATCCTTTAATATAGAAAATTGAAGCTTTCTGGAGTTTTTTATGTGTAATTGCATAACTGCTTAGAATAAAGTCTTAAAAATAGACATTGCATCTTGCATGGTTTTGTTTGTTGTAATGCCTCATTTATACTTTTTTTTTTTTTTTGGCATTGCCATTATGGGACTTCAAAGAAGACATATAATTTGTTCTTCAATATCAACCTGTAAAAGTTTCAGGACAACTTTCCTGGAGCTGGGTTTTACCCAGTAGTTTGAGCCAGATTTTCCATCTCAGTGTGATTTGGTCAAATTGCCTATGTCCTTGCTCTCTACCCCTTTATGTTGACTATCTGCCACAGAATTCCATCTTCCTCAAAGGCTGTGCTGCTTTTGTCCACTGCTTAGTTTTGAACAACCATATCAGTGCAAAAATCTTTTGCGTCATTCCAATTAAATGTTATAGAAACGTATTTTATTACATATTTTTTAATGTTTTCAGGTATGCTAATAAGCTCCCTGTGCCATTAGGATTCAATGCTGCACACAGAGTAAAAGATTTATTTCTTCTACTGAAAAGTAGTTATGAGATTCATAAAGCTGTTATTCACGGTCAAGCCGTGTGCAAATGGAGACAGAAGAGAAGCAACCTCTTTGTTGGGGCTATTCATCATGGGCAGGGGAATTTTCCCCCAAGCAGTCCTCTAACAATTTTGCTCAGATTGTGGGTATTTCTGTGTATCCAGGTTGCAGGCTACACAGTGAGTCTCTAGTGCCTCAAACAATGTGAGGCCAGTCATGTCCCTGCACACAAAGTAGACATGAGACAGTGAAGAGCATTCTAATAAAAACTGTGAACTGTTTTTAGTGATTAACATGGAGAATATATAAAGAAATAATACCCTACATAATGTTTTAAGTATTGCTATGAATGGAAGGTAATGACCCCAATATGACACAGTATTTGAACATATGCATTTGGAGATGTGGACATATGTAATTCTTTAGCAGAGATAATTGCTCTGTCACGATTGTTCTGTGGATAAAAGACCTCTGGAAGTTGCTGTGCAGATAAATATATCCTTCAAATCTACTTTTAAGAAGTAAAGTTTTATAAAGACTTTCAAAAATAAGCTTAATATGGTTTTGGCACAGAAGAAACCATGGAATAGATTTTATCTTAATATGTAAAATGATAGATAAGGTAAATCCACAGTAGATTATATAGGTATTAAAATTGTAAAAAAATGGGATTTAACATAGTTTTGGCCAATAAAAGACTCAAATTGGTTTTGTATATTGACAATTACAATTTTTTTAAATTAGAAAATATTCTTAGAAAAAGTGATCACTGTTTAAATACTGCAGTTTAGAGAACTGTCTCAAGTATTGGTTAAGATTTGGGTTTAAATTGTATTCCTGCTTTTCACAATATGATGTGCAAAAATGATACTGGTATTGAATCTTCAATATTATTACTGTAAAATATTCTTACTGGATAATACTTCTTAAAATAATCCTAATAAGAAAGTAATATTTATTGTCTGCAAAGTCTGCTATTATTTTTGTTACTATTTGACACAATCTTTCACTTGTCTAGAACTACACAGAGAATTTAATAAAGATTGCATGTTTATTTATATTTTTCAGGACTAAATTTGTAGAGAATGAAATGATGCCCACTTTTCCTTTACTGTTTGGCATTTAGAACATATCTATCTACTGGATTCTTATGTTGATGATTTTCAGTAAATTATGGTGAAATTAGAGAAGATTGACATTGGAAGAAAGCAGATGCAGCAAAATATGTCATGGTTTCACATTGCCCATTCCTTCAGTCTATTTACCCCTTAAATTATCAAAAATGCTGCCTGTAGTAGTTTTTGATTGTTATATTATAATTTTATACTTGAAGCTGGACACATACCTGATGTGTTTTCTTTCTTGAACTGTTATAGGAAAAGTTCCGTAATCTACCTCTTTCAGTGACTGAATATGAGAAAGGAGCCTAATGAGATACACTTTTTTTTTTCTAATTATCTGGCCTCTGCTGACAAGTGATAATACCTTCATTTTCATGTTGTTATTGTTGAACATCAGATTTTGTGTGGAACCATGAAGTCAGAAGGGTGTATGAGGTTTGTTTTTTGGGCTTTTTTTTTTTTTTTTTTTTTTTTTTTTTGGTTAGGCTTCAGTTTTTCATGTGAAAAATTGGAGCACGAAAAGGAAACACCTGCCTTTGTCTTGAACACTCATGCTTCTCCAGCTCTGCAACATTGTTCCACCATTTCCCACATTTCCAGCTTGCAGAACACCCAGCTGCGCTCCAAGGTCAGGACTTTGCTTGGAATCAGAGCACAACTTGTTGTTTAAAGTAACGAAGACATGGATAGGCAGGCACACCAACATCTAACATCATATACAAGGAAAAGGACAGCATACATGAAAATGTCACTTCAATAGGATGAAGAAAGAGCTGTAAGCAGATATACTCAATTTTAAATGCATTATTTATGGACATGCAAACCAGAATGACCTGAGCTATTTTCACAGTTAAATGATACAAAGTAAATCATCGTCAGCTGGTCAAAATTTCTCAGGAAAGTTATTACTGTAGATAAGACTATAACTCTATTATATGTGTTTCTACAAGCACTTCACAAAGGGAAATTATTATTTTTCCTACACGTAAAAGAAGCTTGTCTTTGCATGCAGTAATCTACATTAGCTAAAGAGGTGTCAAAAATTACATGGAATTAATAGAGAACAAATGTTGAAATAACGTCAGAGAGAAAAAGGAAAAAGAAAAAACAAACATAACAACTGATCTAAAGTAAATATCTACCTTAGAGTTTCATGCTGCTGCCCAGTTATCTGAATGCTTGAAACATAAAATCAACAAGAAAAGCAAAGTCCCTTGAAAGCTTCCTGGTGATCCTGTCACAACCACACAACCTGCTCGGGCAGGTTTGTTCTTTCTGTTTTCCTTTTCTGGGGCATTGATGTGAAAAACTTTCTTGAATATTGAAAAATTAAAGGACTTTGTGCAGATTCCTGTATTACAGGTTTACCCTTAAGCAAAATAATTATGTTTTTTGCAAAGTTTCACCATAATAAGTTAATTAGTCAGCCAATCAAACTCTACAAAAACTTTAGGTTTTAGTCAACATATTTTCTATAGCAAAAAATATGGGTAGAATATTCTATGTAATAGCTGACCTCTGGGTCAGAATTATGCTATATATAGCACAGAGGTTTTATGTACTTTTTTAATCACACTTCTGTTACTCTTTACAGCTGTCTACACTGGCTTAGGTTAAAAGTTCTTTAAAGAATTTTTATTATGAGTATTTCTTCAAGTTTCTTTACTCAGAGAAAGGTGAGAAATTCAAATGAACCTATCAGTATGTGAGTATATAGACTTACATAAATCTATATATCTATATATCTATGTCTATCATGTTTTCAATTTGAATTATCTTTGACTGTCTTAAATATATAAAAGCCTGATTTACACTGCTTGCAGTTATTCTGCTGGACCTACAGCTTTCTGTGTTAAGTCATAAATTGTGTCATTTTTAATAAAAGCCCGTTTATCAGATGAAAACTATGAACAGAAGTTTTGGTAAACATTTTGTCCTGCAAGATGTTCAATATGTTGCTGTTGTTGGTTGCTTACACCTGTAATTTTCTACTGGGTTATGTTTCCTCCTCCTTCTTCATGACTTCTTTTAAAAATCTGTTCACCATTAGACTGCACTGGATGTAGAAAAATAATGAAAATATCAGCAATAAAATGTTTCTTATAAAATCTTAACTCCTAAGAGTAGTGCTAGCAGCTGGCACAATATATTATAGTGGTATTTTTAAAACCACCTAGGGATCTTGTCAGAGACTTTATTTTAGTGTCTAGCCTGCATTAAACTATATTAGAAGGCTAGCCTACAGGAGCCCTCTGTAGACACTTTGGCTACAGAAGAGAAGGATAACAGGAAGGATAATGTGACCAAACAAGACATCTACAGTTGTGCCTTGAACAGTGCAGGTGAATCACACTTGTGTATTTCTTTGTCTGTCTTTAGAAAAGCTTAATGAGACAAGCTTTGCTATAGGTGTCTAGATGGTTGAAGCTGGGTGAAATTAATACTACTTCTAGTAACACCCAGTGTGCTTGCTCTCCTCACAGACCCCAGAATTTGATATTCTTGGTTCCTCAATCATTCCAAATGTACAGGAAGAAGTGGACCTTCCATTAAGTTGCTATGTAATTACCTACTACTGCTGTAACATTTACAAGCAAGCAGGTATGAGTATTTTCCTCTCTGAGATAGGAGGGGAAAAATGTACCTCCATTTTTTATTTCCTGATGAACATCTCAGACAGAAAAGTTTCTTGTGAAAGTATTTTTTCTTTAAGGAAAATAAAAACCTCATCTAATCCTCATGCTTAAAAGGAGGAATACAGAGAATAAACACAAGGAAGGGTTTCAAGGCTGTGGAAGCCCAGTTTCATGGTATTCTTTATACTAACTCAGACATTATGTGTCTGGAAGAGATTTCTGATGCACATCTACTTTGGTGTTTTCAACTGGTTATTTTACAATAAAGTTTATTGTGAAACCCATCCCAAAAGTTAACATTTCCCTACTTGGGAGAAGCATTTAGGATGATGCATTTGGCTGTGAGATCTTGTGCCTTACATTTCTGCAGAATATGTCTTCTTGGTTCCAGCCACAGGAAAGGTACCCAAAACCACCAAGAACGTGTCTAAATGAAGATCTGATGTCACATTGGATGCTTGGGAAGGAGCAGAAATCCTAAGTGATGAATTGCTAAGTCCTAGGCTATGATGTGAGACATTTATTAAAAACATAGAATTGTTTGGGTTGGAAGGGACCTTGGAGATATCTAGTTCCAGCCCTCACTTCCACTAGATCAGGTGGCTCAAAACCCCATTCAACCTAGCCTTGAGCATCACCAGGCATGGGTTATTCACAGCTTCTCTGGGCAACCTCTTCCAGTGCCTCATCACCCTTACAGCAAAGAATTTCTTCCTAATACCTCATCTAAATCTACTCCCTTCCTGTTTAAAGCTATTGCCTTGTGTCCTAGCACTATGTGTCCTTGTCAGAATCCCTCTTCAGCTTTCTTATAAGCCCCCTTTAGGTACTTTATTTTTCAAGCTCTTTCTTCCCCCAACAATATTGTTGCCAGAATATTAGGGTGGTTGAAACACACTTATAATTTCTTAGGCCGAGTAGGAATTAGCATGTCCTCGTGACAATATGTCATGTACAGTAAATAATTTAACTGTATCATAGCTCAGGGGTATGTATTCAAAGGAAGTTTGAAAAATTTGGCAGTCAGTGAATTTCTTTGCACAGGGATGGAAAATGTTATTAGCTCATCACTAATATAAATACTTACAACCAGTAGCGGAGCTCTATTATGATAGTGAGCTAATTAATGTCATTCAGGTAAATAAGGAAATTTCAGACCAAATATTTATGTCAGAAATTATGGTGCCATTTACAACCCTATTTTTAGCACACTGAAAACAATAATAAAACCAAGGATTTAATAGGCAAAGTTAGAAGCAGGAAAGAGGGATTTTCATAAGAGGCCCTCATTTCCTTAAGGGAACTTTTTTTCCATCTTCTGACCAGTATAACTTAAGTAGCAGTGCAACATATAGACTCACAGAAAGCTTGATCTTTAGGCTCTGCCCCACGTCATTTTGCAGCAGCCAGTATCCTGTGCCAGGTGAGCTGCCCTGTTCATTGCTGTCTCATTTATGGCTGGTTACAGGGACCTTTACAACTAAAGCTGCTATTGCCTAATTTTCAGAAAAGTTCTGACTTCAGTATCTGCTTCGTTGGTCATCTGCAACAGTGAAGACAATGGAACTGAATTAATTAGATACTGGCACAAATGAAAGTGTTACAGCTTCTTTTATACATAAAAAGGGAAGGAAATTGGTATTCTGTACATTAAGAAATTTACTTCAAGTCAGGAGAAAATTACCTGTTTTTTTTTTCAATTCTCTGTGTGATAATGAAAGTCTTTTGTCTTTCTGATGTGGATGAAAAATATTTTGATGTTGGTCCCTTTACATATGATGTAATTAAGTTCAAAAGGAGCTATAATTCAGATTCACGCATTTGAAAACATCTAGCAAAAATGGATGATTTTATTAGTTCAGAGAAGATGTGCAGGGAGAAGTGTCAATTTAAAGTTAATTTCATATTAATCTGTGTACACATAAGAGAAGTTCAGAAATTTTATATACAAGGCAAAGCATCAATTTAAAATTAGTTTTGCCTTTGAAAATATGTGCTTTTTTTGAAGGAGTAGAAACTCTATTCTCAAAATAGCTTGAAATCCTTATCAAGCAAAGGATATTAGCAGCCTTCAAGTTTAGCAAGTCTTTCCTCTCTCTTCTCCAGGTTTCCTTTATCATCTAACATTTGACCCATACTTATCAATATGTATTGTAAACTTTTAAAGCTTGTCAACAGAGAAAATACAGTTCTAATGTAGTAGGGATAAATATAACTTCACAACTTGTTTCCCATGATCCACCCATGAACAACTTGTTTGAGATTCGTGGTTTCTTCCTCAGAGAAAGCTCCCTCATTGTCTTCAAAGAATGATTGATTCAGTGAACTGAACTAAGGACAAGAAGTCACAGGAGAGGTCTCTGCCCCAGTATCATGGCCTGGAAGAATGATGATAGGTTATCATTTCCCTTTTGTTGCAATGAATTCAGTTCATGGATATGCTATGGATAAATATCTAACAGGAACCAATCCTTTTAGAATTGCTCTCAGACCTGGCAGGCAGAGAAATCCTTGAGATTGTTGTGAACCATACAACAGAAAATCTGAGGTGCATTTTAGTATATTAGATAATATTTGAAGAATATGTTGAAATGTCATTTAATCAGAGTGTTGCAGAATAGCTGAACATTTTAGTTTTGAACTAGACTTTGATTAGTGATCATTAATTGCCAGGAAAACATATTTTATTTAGGGGGGCTGAATAAATATAAAGCACAGTTTCTTTATCTCTTTTATTTCTGTTCTCGGAAAGTATTTCCTTCTGCACTGGAAAAATCTGTCAAGCTTAGTGATTACCACAATATCCATACAAACACACAAAAATGTATTAACATTGTTATGATGAACTTACAGTTTCTGAATATCTGATCAGACTTTTTCCACCTTGTCCCTTTTACTACTCATTTTGTTTTTTCTATTTGTTATCAGGCTGAAAACTTATATTTCCTTCTGTTTCCCTCACAGTAAGCTGTTCAGAACTGATTTGCAGTTCAGTGCAGATGTGTTTTAAACCCATGATGAAATAGTGCTTTCTCAAATGTAGTTTAACATCTACATGAAGGCTGGTAACTGAGCTACAAATGAAAAAAATACATGACAATGCAGCCTCCTGATCTTTGCCTTTACAATGCCCTTTTGTTCTATAAGCTTCCATGTGGGAAGATTAGGGAGGGTCAGTAAACAAAAATGTCTTTGCATGTCTTAAGACATCTAAGTGCTCTGCCTGTAGAGTCAGCAACTTCCCATTGAGTTTCAAATAATCTGAAAGAGATGAGTTCCTTTCTCAGCAGGAAAATTCTGGCTGGGGCAATGGGTATTGTCTTCTGATTCCTTAAAATCTCAGACTCACAGCAATGTGACTGGGCCACCTGGCTAGTGGGTGTTTTTGCCACTTCTGCTTCATCAAAACTAATAATCAAGTGCACGTACTATCTCTCCTCATTCCAGGAAACACATTTCCTTAATAACACATATTTCCTTTATAATTTATAAAACAAAACAAGTGCTTTGTAACAGATTAAATGGCAGAAGAACTGTAGAACTGTGGAGAAAAAAAGGATTTGAAGGGTTGTGGAAGAGACATAAGGTGTAGGGAATGCTGTCCACAGGCTACAATTTGGCTTACTGGCTTTAAATTTTAAGGACAAAGGTTATGGAAGAACATGCCATAGTTCCATGGCTCACCCATTCCTGTTCTTAGGAAACTATTAAAAAGCAGCTTCTGAAATGCTATAAATGAAAGCTCCAATTTATTAATTTAAGAAAATGTATTAAATGTACCAAATATAAATTCAGAGAATAACAACAAAAAGAAAATCCATTATCAAAAAAAAAAAAAGGTCAGTGCTAAGCCCAGATATCGGCGCTGGGTGAGATATGGGTTTGACCGCTGCAGCAAAGGGTCCTCTATGCTCCACACTGACTGTCCTGTCTGGCTGATTTTTATACGATTTTTCTTGCCCAAGGCAGAGTCCCTTTTCTTCGTTTTTGGACTGCACATATTCAGGTGGAGTCCTTTTCTCTGTAGCAAGTTGAACAGCACGTCCGGACAGTGATGGACACCTGTGATCCTGTTCCCGGAATTCAGTATTGAGATGTATCTCCCTGATGGCTCTGGCTATCTCAATTTTGGATATTTATTGCATATTTATCATTCTGACGTTCCTTGGACCACTTTGATGGGTGATGCATCTCTGCTTGTGAGTGGAGTCCTCCCTCCTTTGTCCAGGTGGTTTCCACATTGTGTTGCAATCCCCATCGCTGGCTTGTGTGTTTTAAAAACTTCTTATAAGAATATATCTTAACATTTTATTTTATAATTATAAAATATACGACAATTTTATTTGCATGAATTATCATATACACATATAACATGAAACATGAAACATTGTGCAGAAGCAAATTTATAAGTCTGATGCAGCATCTTAGCCTTTGGCTGATGTGAGAATTATAGGATCAGGCATGGAAAAGATAAGTTTGGTTTATCATAGATTGATAAAACTAAAGGGTTAATTTGCTACCTGTATAGTCTCATGCTGTACACACTGCTAAGACAAGCAACTCTAAATAAAGCAGAAGTCCAAAACCCACAGGCTTTTAAGGTCACTGAAATGAGCTATAAGATACACAGTGATGTTCAGTTCATAACACAAGAAGCTTTGCAAGGAATTTGGGTACTAACTGGACTATTGATGTGACTGTTTATTCCAACCATTTACAAACATAGGGGATTATGCAATGCTCTGACATAATTTCTGCTAGCAGCTGGAAGTCTCTGCTGAACATCTGTCTGAAGTGCTATTCTCATCATTCATTTGCCAAAACTAGTTGAGTAAATTGAAATGAAATTCCAATTTTTATTTCTTTATCACAACTTGTGTTGCCTTTTGTTATATGTGCATATGATAATTCATGTAAATAAAATTGTAATATATTTTATAGTTATGTACTGTTAAGATATACTCTTATAAGAAATTTTTAAAATGCACAAACCAGTGACAGGGATTGCAACACAATGTCAAAACTACCTGGACAACAGAGGGAGGACTTCATTTACAAGCAAATGAAAGTGGCCAGCCTGGAGATGGATCATCCACCAAGGTGGTTTGAGGAACAGTGATAAATATCCAAAAATTGAGATAGCCAGAGCCATCAGGGAGATAATCTCAATACCAAATTCTGGGATGCAATCATGGATGTCCATCACTCTCTGGACATGTGTTGTTCAGCTTGCCACAGAGAAAAGAACTCCACATGAATACGTGCAGTCCAAAAAGGAATAAAAGGGGATTCTGCCTTGGGCAATAAAAATCGTATAAAAATCAGCCAGACAGGACAGTCAGTGTGGAGCATAGAGGACCCTCTGCTGCAGCGGTCAAACCTATGTCTCACCCAGTGCCAATCCCAGGGTTAGCACTGACTTTTTTTTTATAGTGGCTTCTTTTTGTTTTATTCTCAAAATTTATATTTGGTACATTTAATACATTTTCTTAAATTAATAAATTGGAGCTCTTCATTTATAACAGCTTTCAAGGCAAAACACTTTTGTGAAAACCCTTTCAACAATTATTTGTGTCATTTCTCTAGCCTTTAGTTATATTTTGTCTCATAAATATGTAGAACACTGGAACGTGTGTCACTGTTTTAGAAGAGGCATGAAATCCATTTGCGCTAGCTGTTATTTATATATTGGCAGCTTGCTTTGAAATGACTGTTTGCTCTTCTTGGAAGCATGGCCAATTTTAACCAGGGGCCTCAGTACTGAAAAGGCAGAAAAATGGTTGGGGACTAGTGTATAATTTTATCTTTCATTATTTATGAGGTTGAAATGGGAAAGAAGTAGGAAAAATCTCTTTCACTACACCTACAAGTGTAAGTAGAAAAGCAAGGTAACTAAATGAAGGAAGGATTCCCTTTCCCATAATGTGAATTGGCTTGGTGTCCTTTTAGAGGATCTCCATTGATATTGACCTGTAACCTGAATGCAACATGAAATAACATGAGAAGCAATTTAATTTTCCGGATGGACAACTATGATCTCTGGTTCTAAACTAATTTTAACTATGTCCTTAGGTCTTAGCTTTGGGTTTATTTCTTCTAACTTACATCAAAATGGGTTAAAAGAGTTGAACTCTGGAACTGTTTCTGCTCACTGACTCGAGCAGCTTAGACTGGATTTACACATGTTCCTTCCATATATGTTTCTAAACCTGAAGCATCATCTTCCCATGTTTAATCTCTTTATATTTTAGTTAAATTGTAAAATAGGGATAATTAAAGTCTAAGATAAGTGTATATTTGTGTGTGAAATTGTGTGTAAAAAGTTGCACAAATTTATTTTAGGGGTAGCAAGTCCCGCAAGGAATCATTACCCCTCAGATGTGAAGAAATGCAGTGGGAAAAAGAATCAGGTCTTTACAACACCCACTTACTTTCTTTTGAAGAAAATAATAATAAAGAAAGCATCTATAAGGCTTTCTGTGGTGGGAATGATTAATTTTCTTATAACTAATTAAGGTGGAATTGCCTGTTTTTTATTTCTAAGTGCTATTATTTGCAGATTCAGTGAGTTCTGTTTTTCAGAACTGATTCTCTCCTCATTTATCTTTCCACTAACATACAATCTAGAGAAATTAAACAATGTAAAATAGATATAAGTGACTAGGATTGAAATTAGCTCTGTGGTTCTGTGATTTAACATACACCTCTCCCTCCAATCATACACAAATCCACAAATCACACTTTTCATCATAGGGAAAGAGACATATCTGGTATATCAGAAGATAACACTCCATTCTTAACTGATAAGAGTGTCCAGCTCTATGCAATAGATTTTATATACACCCTGACCCAGTTGCTTTTTTAAGTAAAGCTTTAATTTATAGGTCTTGTAAAGTATACTCTGTCTCCCAAACAAGCCATTAGGTCATCAGGATACATAATTTATTAAACTGCTTTTTGTGAAAAGGGAGTTCATCTGTGAGGATATTGTGTTTCCCAAGGAAGTTAGGAAGAAATTTGCCAAAAAGGAACTAAGGTTAAAAATTCAACCGATCCGTCCATTTCTCTTGAGTTCCTTTAATAGATATTTGTGAACAGATGTGAGATTGAAGTAGAAAGAAAGCTTTCAGTAAAATGCTGAAGTGAAGGGTACCAATGCAATGAGCTACATCTCTAAAATGAAACTCATTTCAACTAGAATGAAAAAAAGCCCCAAATCCTAGTACCTAGTAGGCAAATGCACTAAAATGCAAAAGCCCAGATGGACAAGAGGATTCAGCCCTTACAACTATTTCAAGTTCAAGGTTCGCAATTTCCACACCTTAACAGTTACCTTACTCTCCTGTTACATACAAGCCATTCTGAACTTGCTGGAGTGTTGTCTTGGGAACACTAAGCATTCCAGGCCATACCCAGAGTATGTCCTACAGCTGTCTTTGATGTCTTCTATTAGCTGCTCATATTATATGTCATGATTAGTACATAAATTGGTTTGTGCAAAAGCCTTCAGTCTTCATTCTCTTCTTGACTCAATAACTGACTCGTTGTCGTAGTGTTTACCTGAGCTGTTAGAGGTGTTATTCCTAACAGCTTCTGCATGAGTCAACCTGGACGCAACATCTCTAAAATCTGGAATAAAATCAGCTTCTGAGTGCTGCTGGATGGGGAAGGAATAGGCTCTCTGTAGCTCTTCTGCTGGATCTGTTTTTCTTCACATGGCAGTATTGAATGTGAGTTGGGACAAAGAAACACTGAAAACTACTTTGGAACCTAATGATGGGGAAACTCAGCTGGCAGTGGGAGGGCCTGTTTAAGAGTGCCTAATCCAGTGACACAGTTTTACAAAGTGGAATATGTTCCACAGAGATGAATCTGAGTTCTGGGTCTCTGACAACACTGGGGTCAGATCTTCTGTGTGAGATATCAGAGCTGGCAGGAAGCATAAAAGAAAGTTTCATTTTTATTTCTTCATGTATCACATATCTAGTGAACATTAGGGTTTTGGGAGAATTGGAGAAGGCATCATACTTTCTTTCTACAGTGCTGAATAGATTTATTAGAGAGGGCCAGATGAAGCTTGGATATGTCTTGGAAGGACTCCACAACACAATATCCCCAAAAAAAGAAGTTGTTTAACTTAATAAGAATCTGCTTTGTAGAATCTGTTTTGCCTTTCATCCCAGTATTCATTATTAGCCAATATGACAGCTTGCTGTCTTCTCTGGGAAATCATCTTGTGTTGCAATCCAGGCAAGCATTACAGATGTGAGTCATGCTAAGCAGTAAGATGCCTGGGAAATGGGGGCTGCAGAAGTTTTGGGCAAGACTCCTGTGTGATTAAAAGCTGGGAAATTCTGTAGTGCCATTTATCAGGGCTACCTTCAGAGAGGTTTTCAGCATACACTTCTAGGGCACCATGCTACAAGCTCAAAGTGCTGTCTAGCTTGGTCAGTTGTAGGTACTGCTGCAGACAGTAGCTGTTACTCAGCAAAAAACCCAGTATTAGAGCAATCACTAATAGCATCGTAATAATTACATTCTTAATGAGGCGTTAAATCCCCTATTGTAATACAGCTGGGGCGTTTTAATGGAAAATGGATAACGTCTCCGACTGCCTCTCAGCAGCTGACTATAGGGTGAAATTTTACAATTAGCCTAAGTTAATACATGTCCCCACTGCAGCTATGATGACTAGCACTGCCTTCCCCTTAAAGCTAGCAATATATTGTCGCTCTTCTATGCCAGCAACTGTACCACTTCGTGGACAATTTGATAGTCCCCTGATTTGACTCTGGGTTAGCTTTCAACCAGAAAAACTTCCTTATCCAGCTGCCAAAAGCTTATTTAATCATTTGGGCAGTATGGTGAAAGGGGATGGTGTGCAAAGGCTGGTTTCCCACCAGACCCTTATGTAAAAACTTTTGCTTATGCAGTGAGGATAAAATGATGATATAGCAGAGATGATGATTCTCTGCAGTAAAAAAAAAAATCTTGTTTTGCTTATCTCTTGTTAAGAGTCATCTATATCTGCAGGCACTCTCAATGTCAAACACTGACTCAGCAGAAATCTCATATGCGGCATCCAAAATCTTTACTTCTTGAGATGAGTACCCTACATAAAGAAAACATCAAGGAATCTTAACCATTTCTCAAAGCATTTGATATGATAGCCCTTGGAATGGAAGAAAAATCATGTTTGGTTATCTTTCCACCTCAGTAAATTCAAAAAGACAGAATATCAAACACGCTTTATCTTGTATACACAGTGGAACATGCCAGCTAATAGCAAGAAGCAGATCATGACCCTAGAGTAACTCACCTCATTTAGAGATAATGGAATAAAATCAAATATAAACAATTTGAAACACAAGTGCAATTCAGACTTTGCCTGTGATGTTTAAGAGCAGATTAGATTTATAAAGCCATTTGGAGCAACCTTTGCTGTGTATAATTTTGAACAGCTCAGCAGCATTAGAAATGTTTGGTAGTGTAAGTACTAAAATATTATTGCTACTTGTAACCAAACACCTTTTCTGAATTTTATAGTAACTTCCTAGTTATGCAAAAATTTATTAAGGTTGGATTTGACAACCATTCAGTATGAAGTTGCTAAGATAAGGTTAGTTCAAGAAATTACTAAGATTCTTTGCCCATCTTTCTTCCTATGCCTACAGTGCAGTGCACTCATTACTTGAAATAGATTAATTTTAAGATCACAGGATAAAAGACACCAAATCTGTGTGGATTGTGTTGTAAGTAAAATGAGCACCATTCTTTGGCATAGACAGTTTTGAATGGCAGAATAGTAGTAAATGTGGGAAGTTCTGAAAGGTGAACTGTACCGCTGATGTACCTCTGCAGTACTGCAACCAGATTTCAATTGCTTTGAAAATAATGTAATGATAACCACTTCTTTGGAAAATAAATTCTCTATTCTTTGAGTGCCTTGTTTTCACTACATTTACCTATTTCCTGTATCCTTTTCATGCTAACCTTATTTGTCCCCTGAGTGCTTCAATTTTGCTTTGGTTGTGAATGATTCAGGATGGGGAGTGGAAGGTATTTGACAGATTGTCAGAAATGAAATTAACTGATTATAGAAAAATCAGGTATTTGGACTACAGATTCTTCAGGGGATGTCAGTTCTATGACTATGCATTTCTGTGGTGCAATCTAAACTTCACACTTCATATTAATACATTAATAGCAATGACAGAAGTCATGTCTTTGTCATGGGCTACTTCCTTTCTATCCCCAGGTAAAGATGACACTGTAGTAGCAGTACCAAAGCAAAATCATTATCCAGAATTCTCTAAGAGTGTGCAAGCCTCCTCACTGTACACAGAGAGAATAGCTAGGAAGAGAATAAGCTGATCAAAATCATGTTTACACTACTATACAAATAAATAATTATATAAATATAGTAGAGACAAAATTTTAGATAAGAAATGTAGGTGGAAAATAAATAATTTTACATGTTTTCAAAAAACGTGGAGAGTGTCAAAATATTGATGTTAATTCCAGCCTGACTTTAAAGATTAATAACCATGAAAAGGGAAAAGGAAAAGAAAAAGGAAGGACAACTTCCCAACAGTTGTGGAAAAACTTCTAACCACCTAGCAGCTACTGGCCTTCTGAGTGCCTGCTGAATGCAGAGATATGTATAAGCTATAATATATACATAATATGTATGTCTATCTAGCTATCTATATCTTGAGTCATGTGGAAAAACTGTGCATCTACTTTCCTGTGTTTAGGTGTGTAAGAAAAAGGAAGACAAAAGAGAAAGAGAGAGAAGAAACTGAGATAAAAGACTGGGAGAATTCTTTAATAAAGTTATTCATTTGCCCTTTAAAACAAAGCATCAACTATTCTTTAAGTGTTTTAGGTACATCTTATGAATAGGTATTAACTAGCCTACCAGTTTTGCTAAAGCCATCCAGTTTATTCTGTTTTTACTGATATGTTAGGTCACAAAAAAACCAGTCTAACAAATAAGAATACTCTTGCAGTACCAGTTGAATCCCTCAGCACAAATTTCCTTAGGCATGGTGGTTCTAACTGGCACATGAATGGTTTGATCCCACAGGGAAAGCACATATTACATCGAGCTTACATTGCACACAGCACAGTGAGACCCACCCAAATAAGTCAACATAGTGCAACAGATTAATTAACTCATGAAAAGCCACTTTTAAAAGATGTTTTAAGAACACTGATTTTATTGTACAGGACTTACAATACTTATTAAGCTTGCTCACATGCTCTGCTTCTGGAGCATTTGACTTTCAGAGGAATCTGAGTTGCTTCAGGGGGAAGAGAGCCTGGGTTCCTGTATGGGACCAGTGCTTTGGTCTGTGTGGGAACACTGTCAACACACAAAGCAAGTAAGGTCAATTAATGACTTCTGCTAAGAAGTGGAGACCAAGGCACTGCCTGCTTGTTTAAAGACTGTTGGAAAAACACATATGGAAGTCTGAAACAAGAAGGAACTAGACACTATTTGCTTTGAGGGCTGTCAGGCACTTTTCCTGTCTTTCCCCTCTCTTACGTATTTTTTGCCTGAGTTGCCAGTTGGATGAGCAGGGTAATTAGGAGTGGCATGCAGCCTGTGAATACAGCCAAGACTTGGAAATCTGCTGCTGCTGTTTGTGTCATGGAGAAAGGATACATTCAGATGAGGAAAGTTATTTCCTGCACTTAACATCTGATCAGTCATTTGAAAAGTACACATGATTAGAGGACTAAAGACTGCCAGAAATAAATGCACCAGAAGAGAATGGTCCTGCTTCTTGTTTGGTAACCAGCTGCTATTCTTAGAAGCCTTAAAGGTTAAAAAAAATCATAATAATACATTTATAATACTTAACTTGGGGGTACATGAGGTTTGAAAATTCTCTATAAACATTGAGAGTAATGTAAATTGTTAGGATTACTAGCACCTGCAATTTTGTGCTACAAGCTCTATCCAGATCCTGGCAAGGCATCCAGAAAAATCTTCATTCAGCTCTTAATGAAAACTAACTGAAAGTGTGTAATTTGTTGCACTGGCATGGGATGTTCAACCACGAACTAGTTACCATGAACTTTTTGTTTTATTTTTTTTTCAGTAGATGTGGTAAATAAGTGCTTTTAAAGCGATTTGTCTGACCTTAGATGTTTATTTTAGAATACAATTAATTGCTCTCATGAAGTTTCTTTCTAATGAATGGTAAGAGTTCAGTGTAAGTATGAGGCATTTTGAGCTGGTTGAGAGGAACCTGACTCAAACCAGTATTGTCAGAAAAGAGAACTAGTAATCATCCTTCTCCATTCTTAAATCTCACTAAAAATACCTTTAAATTATAGAATCATAATAGATTTCACCATTTCAGTGGAGGAGCAATATCAGAAAATTCCATTATTCTCTTGCTGTGCACTCTTGTACTGTGTAATCCCTATCTTGAATTGATTAAACTTCCTCTTAAACAAAGATGAAAGGGAAGAACAAGAAGATTCCCATACAAGGGAATCTCAGGAGGCTTAACTGCAAGGTGCTGCAGCCCCTGCTATCAACACAGGCTGGAGGATGAACAGATGGAGAGCAGCCCTGCCAAGAAGGCCTTGTCGATGCTGGTGGATGAGAGGTTGGATGTGAGTCCAATCTTAATCAGCTCTGAATGTGTCTTAAAGATCCATGGAGAGAGAGCATTCTCAGTTTATTGCCTGCTCACTGGCACAAAGTATGGAGACAAGATATGATCCTCTATTAACCCTGAGGAAAGACTTGTAGTCCCAAGTTAAGCTAATGATCTGGCTTAAAGAGACAAGAAAGCTAGGATTTTAAAAGCTGACCTCAGGAATCAATAGCACTGATATTGATTTTTCTCTCTCTCTCTATTTTCGTTGAAGCTCAAGATTATATTTTGTCAGGGGTTGAGAAGAGAGAAAAGAATTCTACTGTAAAAAAGGACTCCCTCATAAATGGAGATTGGTTCAGACAGTGTGCATTTTTTTCCCTAGTAAAATCTGAATTCATTGTGATATTTTGAGCATTCTTCATAGACAAATATTATCAATTGTATTTAGTCATAATTATATAAAAGGATCTGGTGGCTTTAAATGTAAGTAAGGAAAGTCAATATTTGGGGATTTGCCAGAAGTACTATTCAAACAAAGGATTATTCTTTAATAAAGTACTATGAATAGGAGTGTCCAATTAATCCATGGAAGCAATGTTAACAACATAATTGAGTGCAATAAGACACAAAATCTGACAACACACAAGTACGTGGCAGCTGCACAGTGGTTTTATGTTATCCTAGCTCACTTTGCTGCTGATGCCACTCAACTGCTGGTGGAATGTAGGATTCTCATTCCATAAAAGACAAAATCAAAAAGCAAAATACAAATTGTTTATTAACTAGTAGATTCACTTTGATTCTGCCATTCATATTGACTCTGTATTGACACCAGGATGTCTCACTGGGTGAGTTTTAAGGCTGTAGAAGAGTAAAGCAGATGCGCACCTGACCACACAGACAGAACACCAAAAAGTCCAGTTAGTCCTGTGGCTACCTGAGATAACCACTCAGAGCTCACAGGAGGTATTTTTTGCTTCATGTATGAAATGTAGTCAAGTTTATGATCAGACTCTTCATGTCTGGCCAGAAAGACCTGTCTATTTTTATTTTGTTCTCTCTCTCTCTTGTTGGCCTTTATTAACTCCCTGTTACATTTTTTTTACCAAAGCTTTTCATCCATCACCTTCTATTTGGATGAGTCCCTTAAAGCACAACAGTATGACATTCTGCTTACTGAAGTTTATAGAAATCTGTGGAAAAGCACTTGGCTCTTTCATATCTAATCAAATTTATACTGAAGCTTGAGGCAATACCTTCCATAGATTTGATATAGCTAGGTTAAATGAAGATTTAGATTACTTCATACCCTTGAAAAGTTACTGTATAAGCAGTAGAAAAAACAGGTTTCTCCATGGGATAAAAGCAAAAGGATTGTTGGTTGCTACCATATTGGAGTTTTTGTGCAATCAGATGGCGAGAAGAGGAAAGAATTGACACCTACTCCAGAAGAGAGAAAGGTGGGGGTGGAAAGAGAGAGATAAGGAACAACAATGATGAAAGTACAGGGGAAATAAAGATAACAATGATTGCAGGGAAGAATGGATAATATTGACAGCACTGCTAAGGTGCCCAGGACAGGTGGGAATTGTGCCAGTGCACTTCATACAATAAAATAGTGTAAAGAGGAAGTAGACCCATTATGAATAATGAGAGACAGATCCACTGAGATCCTCCAGCTGCTTCTCACCATATCACTGATGCAAAGCAGATGGACCTTTATCTGGAGCAGCTGGCTGTGGCAGGTTTAGAGCACCTTTGTGTCACTGGTGCAAATCAGCTCTTGGCTTCTCCTTTCTCTGCATGACTGTTGGGGATGACATAAACCATCCAAGTTTGATATTACCATCCAAAACTAACCAAAAGTAACTTCATAATATTACAACTGGTTAATGCATGGTTTACTCTTTTTTTGTGTTTCATTATTATCTTTTACCAAATGACCACAGAACTCAAGTGAGAAAGGTGGAGAGGGAGGAATATATGAACAATTTAAACAAAATTAGGGATGTATTATTTTATAAAACAATAAAATAGAGGGGAGCTTTATGTAAAATTTTATCTAAGAATTATCAAGAGTGTATGGAGTGTGGCACACTTAGAAGGAAGCAATTCAAGTAACTGGACAATTCAAGTTTCTGTTGTTTTATTGAATTCTAATTTAAATACTTGCTATTTATTTAACTAGATTTATTTTGAACTTCCAGTCTAGAATCAGATTCTCAAGCCAAGGTCCTTGTGAGGTAATTTCCTTGTCAGGAAGTCCTGAGCTAATCCTAATCATCAAACAAAACTTCATTACTGAGACCCTGGATAAGATAATGCAACTTTGGAAAAGGTTTCCTCAAGCAATTAACTGAGAAACTGCCATGGAAAATTCTCATCTCTGTTAAGTTTCCTTGACCCCATCTTTTCATTCCAGATGTTCTGTCATGTTTGCTCTGACTGCATCTGCACTGCTAAGTACAAGAGGGCTAGGAAAAGAGTTCAAGCACTTTACTCCACTGTGCATCTGCTAGGCTGCACTCTGCTCGGCACAAAGCAAGGCAGATCTTGCCAACTTTCCACGATGAATCTGCTCTACCAGGGTCTGCTCCTAAGCAGGGGATGTGCATCAACTGGTTCCACTTAGATCAGAACACAAGCTTGGTCTCTGTGTGTAATTTAATTAGCTGTGCAGCTATAACTTGGGGCAGCAATATGCACCCAGAGAAGTATGATAGAGATAAATATATTATAATAGAAATACAGAACATGATATTTTTTGTGTATCATCTATCATCCGAAGATAAGCAGATAATAACACATCTGACAGCACTTGTTTCAGATTCCTACACTTTAAACCCTTTCACCTCCATCTGGGCTGGAAGCTTTTTGGAGAGAGAAAGAGAGCAATAGAAAGACAATGAAAGAGATTGTGTACTGTATCAGTGAGCTAATTGAAGCTAAAAGCAACAAGTAGGAAAACAGATATGCTTTTCCAGAAATCATTGTTGAGTTTTTGGCCCTGATTCAATTAACAGATAGCAATTTCCTTATTTTTTTGCCTCTACTTCTAAAAGTGAATGGATGCAAAAAAAGGCCTTGGGATTCTTACACTATTCACCATCAAATTCCTTGAGTTATAACTGTAAGCCATTCAATTCCTCTAATACATCAAGGAGGTTGAGGGGTTTAACTGTCTAGTACATCCAGATTGCCTATTCTCTTTTTCAGGGAAAATTGGTGGATCCAAAATATTTTAAACATTAACTCCTTTTATAGCCTTTTATCAAAAGTTTACATATCTAATGTGTCAAACCAGGGGTCATTTTGTGATAACACAATGCCACAGCCTTGGAAGGGAGTAGATGTTTCTTCTTCACCTTCATGCAGTAGCTGCCTCCATACTCACTCTGCAGTTAGCTGGTGCCTGTTGCAGTCAGCAGGAGCTGGTGCTAGTATTTCACTGAGAAGCAAGACTATAAATCTATGGGGATGCAGTTATATGAGACAGTCTGAGCCTGTGTAACAGCTTACTGCTGCTGAGAAGAGCTGTCCTGTTTCCTCTTCAACAGCTTTTTAACTTATTTCTTGTTCTCATCTGCTGACTCCTTCCTTTCTCTTTTAAGAACTCTCAGACATGTCTGTCCCTTGGACTCCATGTCTTCTAGCAAATTATATTTGCCCAGGACTGTACTCTGGCACAGAGACCAGCTGGAAAGAAACAGCACCCTCCTCATTCATCACATTCTTGGAACTTCCAGCACTTGGTGGCCATATACAAGCTGCCTATGGGGAATGTTTTCTGGTCCATGATGACTTTGCATCTGTTCCTAGGAATTATTGGAAGAGAGGTAGTTAACCTGGGCCAAAACTCTACCGGGGTCATTAAAATAATTTACTGTAGACAGCATAAACAATCCAGTTCCAGAGCCTTGGAGTGGTACTGTTCACGGTTTAATAAATTATCATTGCTGTAACTCAGGGACAATGTTCCCTTTAGGGACTTAGTAGGAAATAAGCTCAACCAAAATTGAAGAAAAATCTTTTTGCCATCAACACTTTAGGTATCAGACCACAGAGATGGGACAGGGAACAAGGATATAATTCCAGGAATAGAGAGGGAGAGATGGAAAGGAAAAGACAGACTTCTTCAGTGTCAATTTTATCTGTCTTGTCTAACTCTACCCTCCTTAAGAGTATCATTAGAAATGGATACATATAATTAGAGATGTGTACATATAAATGTGTACAGAGGGGAACTCTTTGTCCTGCAGGGATGCCGACTAAAGAGATTTGCATTGCAGCATAGTGCCAACAATCTACTGCCATTTCTTCTGAGGTTTCTACCCCTTTGGATCTGCCATATAATTTGAATTTGTTAAAAATTCCGGAAGTTTTTTTCAACCAGTCCCGCTGTTAAAAAAGTAATTTAGTACCTTTTCTTTAGGACCAGTGAGAGCTCACACACACAGTTTAAATGGCAGATTGGAAGAGGTGATATCATTCACTAAGACAAGCAAAAGGAGATGATCCTCCTTTAGCCTCTTACTGTGACATATCTGCATCCCAAAGAGAGTGGTATACAGCTTTTAGAAAGGTTTGTACTCTTCTCTCTGAGTCAACACTTCGGCATTCAGCAGCAGTGCCACTGCATTAGCACAGGCAGCTCCTGCCCTGGGAAGCAGATGTTCAGCTGGACAGCAGAAAGGCTGCAAAAACAATCTTGCATACCTGCATAAATCCAGTTTTGGTTTTTTATTTTTTTTTTTTTTTCACTCTCGCATCCTCAGTTTTTTAGTCTAGATCACCATATGATCATGTGAGAAAAGTAATCTCAAGTTAAAACTTCTGAATCTGGCATTGCTTATGGGTCTGTGGGTTGAGAAGGTCTTTGCCGTGATGCAGGGTGATCCAAATGCCTCTTATAGAACTGTTCCCAATTACAGATGTATTCCATATGTTTTAAAAGAAACTTTATATCCTATTATAAATGAATGCTCCAATTTATTAATTAAAGACAATGTATTAAATGTACCAAATATAAATTTAGATAATAACAACGAAAAGCCACTATCAAAAAAGAAAAAAAGTCAGTGCCGAGCCCAGGTGCCAGCGCTGGGTGAGACACAGGTTTGACTGCTACAGTGGAGGGTCTCCTCTGCTCCACAGCACCCACTCTGTGAGAGAGATTCTTATAGGGTTTATTTTGCTTGAGGCCAGGATTTCAGCGATCAGCCTTTTCTTTCCATTCAAGGTCCCGCATATTCATAAAGTGTCTTTTTTCTGTGCTGAGCTGAACAGTTGGGTGTCCGGGAAGTGATGGGTGCTCCTGATGGAGTTATGGGAACACAGCATTCAGATGTAGCCCTCTGGGTGGTTCTAGTGATTCCAGTCTTGGGTCATTTGTGGGATGATCATTCCCTCCAGTGCCGACTTGTACATTTTCTTAATAATATCAAATATTACATATGTATCATTCTACTGGCGCAAATTATCTTTATTACATATAACGTCCTCATACAAATATAACTAATAAGAAAAAGTTAAAACCAAAGTCTTTGAGGTTCTTGGTGTTCTGGGGAAACACTTATTAAGGATTATTTTCTAGTACATACAGTTTAAAATTTCTTGCCAACTAATTTTTACTGGAAGCTCTCTATTCAGTCATTGTATTTCATGCTTAACATTTCCTTTAGCATGTGAATATAAAGATTCTCATTCCATGTCCTCTCTCTAATTTTTTCTCCTTTAGCAGATTTCATTTTTTTTCTGATATTGGTGTGGAGTTTTTGGGAGTGTTTTTTTTTTTTTTTGGGTTTCATTTTTTTTTCATTGTGTTAGGTTTATTTTGTTTATTTTTCTTTTTCTTTTTCTTTTTCTTTTACAACTGATTGCAGATTTAAGGCTAGTAAATTTATTTGTGGAAGTTTAGAATATAGAAGCCTTGAACTTTGACAGTTTGGGGTGAACCTGTGACAAACATTTTGCTTAGCAGGAAAAGTGATGCAAGTCTCAACAGAATTGAAAGAACCTTTCAGGCACACATGCTCAAGTCTCATTAAAGCAACACCTTCATGCCATTTCAAAGCACCTCTTTATTTCCATTTATAAGATCTGACTCCTCTGTCCTTTCTTAACCAACTGTTCTAGTTCAAAGTTTACTAGTAATTTTTATTGCAGTTAGAAGTTCTCCTGAGTTGCAAATTTGCATAATTTTGGGAAATTCTGTTTTGTGTTGTGGCTTTACAATTTTAAAACAGCAGAAAGCTTCCTTTATGTGCATGTCCAAAATACAAAGAATAATTTTTGCTAATGGAAAATAATAAAAATTTTCAATGTTCATCACATTTTTTATTGTAAATAATAGAATCTATTTTAGACTTTTACTTTGCCGCTTTGACAAAATATTGTGTTGGTTCTATCCATCTAGATTAACAGTCCTCATTTCTTGTGAATTAATGGCAACCTGGTGTTTAAATAAAATAATTTCCTGAGATTGTCTCTGACTTCAGCCTTGGAATCCTTTCTTTGAAGTAATGTGTTTCAAAAAAACAATCAGGCAGATGTACGGATCTTGTGGTCTGGGAGCATTCTGTTTTAGTGGCCCCAGTTGTGAATAAAGCAATATGCAGATGTTTTGTGCTACTCTCATAAGTAACATCTGTTGGGGGGTGGCAAAGAAGTGCATCAGTGCTTAATGTATTTTGATTCCTTCCTAACTCAGCTGAACCATCAGCTTCCTTCCTCCATTAGCTGGTGTTAACTCTGTCACTTTTGCTATTTCACTGCTCTTTCTTCCTTTGGTATCTGTGTAGGAAAATCCTCAGATACAAAACATGTGTGAATGCCTTTATCCTGGCAGTGAATGGCCTGAGAGGAAAGTAATTTTTTAGGTGCTTTGTAACATAACCATCCAAATATATCAGTAAATCTTCCAGGTTGCCTTCTGTCCTACTACACTCATGGCACTTGCAGCCAGGTATGGTGGAGTCCCATCCCTTAGTGTCCTGAGGTCCTGAGAAAGCAGTGGGGAATGAGACCCTCTGGTGTCTCATCTTCCAGGAACTTCTATCTGTAATGGACCAGCTAGCACAGGTTTAGTATAATGTTACCTTGGAGTGAGGCAATTTTGGGTGTGCCTGGGAGTTGGATTTAAAAGAAGCCAACTGTAGAGCTGATGGTAAAAAACCAACTTCACTTTTTGAGGAAGAAGGAAGGAAGGAAGGAAGGAAGGAAGGAAGGAAGGAAGGAAGGAAGGAAGGAAGGAAGGAAGGAAGGAAGGAAGTCTCCACCCTGCTCCAAATCAGATTCCAAAGTCACTGATACTGTATTCCTAGTAGAATGTTATAGTTAATCAAATAATTTGAAATCTTGCAATGAAAACATTTTTACTTCATTGAGGTGGAATGTTTTAGCAATTTAAAAGGCATTTTCCTTTTCAAATTGTAAAGAAAACCAGCATAACCATAAAAAAATTCCATTCGGACAAGAATGCTCTTCGATGGTTGCTAGATCTCAGTGAAGCAAGCTTTTAATATACCATTTCTTCTCCTCCAGTAAAGCACCTGTTTCTCAGAAGATGCTAAGCAAACTAGAGTCTGTTGGAGTGTGGTCCTAGGATCATTGTTTTCCTGATGGATTTGAACAATAAAAGCTCTAAATGCCACCTTCTTAGCTTCCTAAATGAACAAAGATGTATGTGTACTGTTATGTAAAACAAAGTCAGTGGACCACTTGGAATTGTTTGGGTTAACTGATAAGAAGAAGCTGAGGGTCTTTAATTAAGGGAATAATTTGTGTGGACTTCAAGTGGCAGCAAGAAAAGAGAGGAGTAAATAGTAGTTAATGGCATGAGAAGCTTGGAGCCATGGAGTCCCTTGGTGTGAAAAGCAAGGGAAAACAATCCCCCCAAATAGGGAATACCTTTAATAGGTGAATGATAGAGGAATAGACTATTCAATTGCCTACCAAGGAGACAGACAAGGCAATGACAGGAAGATTAGGTGGTGTCACCTGTGGGGCTTAGTGAATCAAGGCTGGAGGAAGTGGAAATGAATTTGAATTTGTGACTATGGAAGAGATGTGCAAATTTATGAGGATCTTTCTTTGTTATGCTGATGATGTAAAGAAAAGACATTTTATTAGCATAAGACTCCTCAAAGAGAGTCAAAGTGATTTAAATAACCATTAGTCCACTAAGTTCCTATTTATATTCAAAATGAAGCATCTCATCTAGCTTTATTTCAAAACAGAACTTCATACTTAATTACGTGTGAATTTTAATGCACCCATGTCCTCTTTACAAAATGCACAACAGCAGATGTATTCCACCAGAATTAATAACATAATACAGAGTGAATGTCCTCCTTGCAAACATCTACACAGGAAGAATGATACTTTATCAAGGGTTGGTGTTGTGACAGACTTTTTATTAACTATTAAGTCTGAAGGGCATCTGTTATAATGACTCATGGATCAGCTTTAGTGGCTGGCCTTTCATTTGTTCGAATAAGGCAGGCCGGATTTCAAATGTGGCTCATGTCTTAGATCATGGCCATAAGAACTTGGTTCTGACTTCTAATAATCTTGGCTAAATTTTGATTTGCATTTTTACTCATTGCCTAAATGGAGAATTTGAGACATGAAAATCAGAATCTAACAAGGAAAAAATAAAGCATATATAGCTCCTTCTAAACCAAAAATTCAACACAAAACTAGTTAAGAAATCTAACATAATTGTCATTCCAACAGCTATTATATAGCAAATATATAATGTCTGGTGGTCAATGGAAACATAAGTTTTCGAGCATGTACATGTTAACAGAACAACCTCCTATTTCTGAAATCAAGTTGCAATTTTTTCCTTCTCCCTCACCATCTGGCTTGTGTGCATTCATCCCCCCTGCTCAAATATTTAAGGTTAATTTTATCAGAAAGGCAAGTCTGATTAAAATTGGATTTTGATTCTTTTTCATCAGTCCACACTTCTGTAAAATGAATGCTTGACAATATGTGTTAATAGAAATCATCAGTTCATAAACAACATTGGAATTTTAGATAATGCCAGACTCCTGGTTTGAAAAGCAATGTGCTTTTGGAAATGCTGGAAAATACAGTTCATCAACCACAGGGACATGCTTAATTTTAGTGGAGGATTCTTACTGCTGTGTTATCTTTCAGCCTAAACTAATGTTGAAATTCTGAAAGATATATTATCTTTAGGAAAAATGAAATTCAATTCCTGCATTACATGACACAATACAGAACATATGCAGCTCAATTAAAATGCCAATTGTTTTTTAAAGGGCTTTAACATAAAATATAATGAGGGTTGCATTTCTTTTTTTCCAGCACATTTTCTTCCTTGAAAAAACTGAACACATTGTTATAGCTTGTTTTATTTGCAGATGCTTTCATGGGACCTTATATACATAATATTTCATAATCAAGAACTATAGTAAATCTTGGGCAGAATTCTGAGCATGAGAACGGGGAATCATGATGAGATGCAAGTCACAAGGAGCAGAGCAGCAGAAAATGGGAATATTTCAATTCTGTTAGTCTATTTCTATTCCTGGTCTGACAAAGAAAGCAAGGATAGTTTCTTTAAGTCTGTCTTCTAAGTAGTGAGGATGGATGGGAGAAAGTGGGAGTTCGAGTAATGTAAGCAGGAGATAAACTGAATTGATAGGAGAAGGTAAAGGCAGGAAAGGTCATTGAAGAGAGGTTATATTTAGGGTCCATGACAGTGGGCCCTGATCAGCAGTTTTCACTCTCCCTGATATCTTGTAGAAAGAGACCAAATTTGCTCAGATTTTGACTGTCACCTTCTTTTCTCTGAAACCAAGATGAAGTTTTGCATCTGTGACAGATTAGCTGAGGCAGAAAGGATATTTTCTCTTACCAGCTGAATGTCCATTTTTCAGAGATGGAGTCTAGTTTAATGTTCTGACAATTTAGAAGTCACAAATAGTGTAGTCAAATTCATAGAGTTTCACTGTACATCAATTTGGAATTGGGAAGGGTTCAAAGAAAAGCAGGCAGAAGACATCAGCTATGGATCCCTATTACAGAACATGGAACTTTTCTTCCAGTGCTGTGATGACAGAAATCTCTCCCAGGACTTCACTTGACCATCATGGGGAAAAGGATGACTGGGTGCCAGGAACAGCCTGGGATCCATGTGGGAGAGGGATTTATAGGAGGAGCAAGGGTGAGTAAGAGTAGTGATAAATTTTGTCTGATGTGCTGCCCAAGGTTTCCAAGAGGGTCAGTAAAATTGCAGGTTACTTAAATGATGATTTGTGCATTGTGTCTTTCCTAATGCAGGTCTGAGACAGCACACTTCACTTCTCAAAGCCCATCCACAGAGAGACTGTGCAGGACACTTGGGAGCCATGATGAAGCAGCCTGTGCTGTTCTATTGCTCTCAGAATAACACACTTAACTACTGGTGTAGAGTTTGGGGCACTGAGAATTACTTAATTGGCTAATGAGAAAAAGATCTTGGTCTCTGCTTTGTAAAATCATCTTTTATCGTCAAGCCTTCAAAAATAAGACCGAAAGTGACACAAGTTGTACATATCCATTATCTAAAAATGGAGATATGCAACTAAAATGTGTATTAGGATTTTTAGAAACTTGATTAATGACATTAATTTTGAATGTATATACAAAGCTAGTTTTTTTTTTTTTTCCTGTAAGAATTGGTAAATTTTGCAACTTTGATAGGTTTCTTCCTGAAGAAGCAAAATGAAAATCAACAAACTGTCTCCATTTTTAGAGCGTGTCTGTGTTTCCCTGCAGTTTTCCTTTCATTTCCCTTTTATCTGTCATTTTCTTTGGCTGAAGAGGAATGGGCAGCCTTTCATTTCATTTTCCCTTTTTAGTGGCTGATTGCATTTATATGGTTAATTTTACCATTAAGAGGATGACATGGTGAAACACCTTCTGCTTGCTTGAAGCTGAGGTCACTGCAGAGTTTGGCAACGATTCCTAATTATATAGCACTTAAGGCACACCTAGTAGGCCAACCTTGTGTAAACCAGCTTTTTGTAACCTATGTAGTGGACACCTAAAAGGGTGTATTTACTATAACATCTAAGTTATTTAGGGAATTTGGCTGTGTGTATTATCTATTTCTCTAACTAAAGCATAGAATTGCAGCTGTGGTAAAAGATGTGTCTGTATCTTAAAGGGCCCTCCAGTGTTGAAATTTAGCTCTTGCCTAACAGAGTCTATACTTGTTTTCTGGTCATTGTTCTGTTTCTGTAGGGTAATTTGGTTTGGTTTGATTTGTTTTTGAAATTTGTGGTTATTTAAGGACATCAGATCTGAGTAAGAGGTCATCATATGCTTAACCAGAGTTTATCAAACACTAATTAAAACTGTAGTACACTTGTTTACTGCCTCTGTGGTGGTATATAGCATTTCCTGTTTGTGTTCATCTGTTAACCTCTGCTAAGTCTCTTTGTTTCCTAGGTCTTAGGAAACTGTAGCTGTTAGCCTACAAAGGAAGCTGTGATCCCTAGAATTTAGGAAAGCATGTCAGTACAATTTAAATTTTTGTTCTGAACTCCTTCTACAATTACCTGATTCAAACCTGTCCACATTTGACAGTAAAGCTAAAATTGAACTATGCATTTAAAAACAAAGTGAGAAAGTACTTAATTGGCTTTTCTTTGAAAGAGTGCTTCTGTTCCATACTGATGTTATGAATTATGAGCAAGTCAGCTAGATGGCTATGTGTATATCTTGGATGCAGTTATTTGTTTGTGAAGGTGAAAGACCTGCATTTTGTAGGAGAGGATCAGGAAATAATCCTTTAAACTAATTTCTTTGCATCTGAATTTATCAGCATTGCAAAAGAATACAAAATATGACAAGGATAAAGAAAGATTTTCATATGGAGATAAAAATGTATATGAGAAAAATAATCAAACAATTCTCATGAGATTCTTATTTTAAGTCCTCATCATGATTACTCAGGATTTTTTTGATCTGCAGACCTCAGATTAATCAATGGAGTCAACTCAGATACATAATTCTAGTTGCTGGTACATGCACATTTTAAGAAAGTGAATAAATTAAGGTGGTAAGTAATGTTTGTGCCTTAGAAGCATTTCCTCTTTTGCAATCACTGGACAAGATAAGAAGCGAGATAAAATCTGCCATCCAAAGAAAAAGCCTTTATGAAAAAAAACCCACAAAATACTCCAATACAGAGGTTTCATTCTGCCTTGTACTCTTATTTTGCAGGGTTTTGGGTCTTCTTTTATAGTTTTTATTTTAATGTGTTTTGTGGGGTGGGGTGTGGCCTGTTTGAAATTCAGTGAAATCATGAAGATATGATCAGGACATCTTCTATGAAACAAGTTTATTACTGCTTTAGCTTGATTTATAAGGCCCTTCTGTGGAATTAGCTGAGGATAAGAGATACTGAGCTAGCTTTGGGAATCTAACATTCTTTTATCAGTGTTTATATTCAGGTCTGAAAAACAAACAGAAGAAATTTGTTGGAATTTGCTTTATCTGATTTCTGATATTCCAGCCTGCCAAGTGATTGAATGTGAGTAGTCACAGTAGAACCCACTGCTCATTTACTCTAAGCACTGAAGATGAACAGACGTAGAAAACTTTCAAGCTGTGCAGAACCACGACTTCAGAGGTGGTGACAATTACATTAGAGCATTTCTAGGGAATGTGCAACTTGTAAGTATTATTTGTGCATGGGTAGGGAATGAGTTTTAGGGTAGAATTTGGGGAAATGTGCTTTGTGGACTGTTGTGCCCTGACTGCGTGAAAATAATTCTAGTGGCCTTATTAGAAAGCAATTATATTTTAGAAGCTTAAATGATTTGAAGGTTTCCTAATTTCTATAATAGAAATGGGAAACTAGAAAGAAATTAACTTTGGCAGAGTGAAAGGTGTTTAATTCATGAGACTGTTCTTTTTATAAAAACTTTTTACTTCTGGGTGAAGGAAATGTTCTAATGGGATCTTTGAGATGCTGAGGGTAAGCATTTTGATAGGATACTGGCAAGGACACTAATGATAGCATCAATCATACATAATGTAAACATAAACAAAATAGTATTTAAGGAATGCAAATTGACTAAACAGTATATTTTTGACTCTTTTTGACCATGTAAATTTGAAAAGAATTTGCAAGTTAAATAGTTTTGATTATAAAAAGACAAGTTTAGTCTTTCTATAAGTTTTTTGATCATTCTCAAAAACAAAACTCTAATCAAGTTACCATAACATTTCAGGCCAAGGGGTGTTAAGTGGAAGAAGAATAACAAATCATTGATATTGCTTTGTTTCATAAGAAATCATATTCAAGTCTAGAAATACAGCAGAACAACTTTCCCCTGCAGATTTCTGTCTGTACAAAACTTTTACTTACTAGAATATTTTTAGCATGACAGATCACAAACAACTTCAGGAAAGGTAGCAAATTCTAATTAGAATTGATCTAATCTGACAACCAAACAATGGTAAATAGGACAAGGGAACAGAGTTTTGCAGTTTACTGACAAAAATTAATTGCACAGCCCACAGCAAGAGTTCTTTTTCTTTTCAAAGTACTTATTTCAACTCCTTTTTACTTTCATTTCTAATAGAATTTGTCTGTTTTATGCTTTGTTAAATGGGGGAACTATTGTTTTGATATATCCTTGCACTGCTTAGTTTTATGCTGTTTTACCAAGTGAAGCAATAAATTTGGTGCTATGGTGCTGTTTGTGTGCTGTTTAGTCTGTGGCTTAATAAAACATAATCTATTTTTACACTTGTCAGAATATCACAAGAAGATAAATGTGTACTGATATTTTACTCTCAAAGGGTTAACAATCCCCATCACATTCTCATTTATTAGTGAAATTGGTTATAGAGAATTGTTCTTTACTGTTCATCCCAACCAAAGGTACTCTGGCTACACCTTCTGGCAGTCAAATTGTTGCAACTATCCCTTGGTGACTGCTTTATTTTGTTAACTGTTCTTCTGGAACTCCAAAAATGGCCCTGATTTCATTGACCCTTTGAGTTCTTATGTGTGCCATGATCAATTTGAAGGGGAAAACAAGAAACAGAACTTTTTGTAGCTTTTTACATTTTTCTCTTGCTTGCTGTGTGAAGTTGTAAGTTGCAAAGGAAACACTTGTTTATCAGAGCATTAAGCAGATCATTGTTTATATTCCCATGAGAAGAGACAGACTGTGGTATATGGAGGAGATTTGAGTGTCTGTCCTAACTTTGGTTCAGGGAAGTTATATCCTAAATTGAAGCTGGTCTTGGAGTCTTATGAGCAGTAAAATAAATCCTCAAGCTTTTTCCTGAGCTATACAAAGTCAGTGTTGCTGCCCACTGGATTGTTTCCATGGGCTACAGCTGAGGGAAGCTTAGCCTGAGACATAGTCTGCTAACACTTAGAGCTTGGTTTGCTTGCCAAAACAGTCATTAAGTGTCACTTGAAATCTCCAAAGGTGCTAGGCGTTTCACCACAGGACAGGCAGATCTGATGTGAAGCTTATGGGAATTCATGCATTACTGCAGTGGCAGCTGAGGACCATGTGGGATGAATTGGGATGATAATGTGCTCAAATCTGTCCTATACTCAGTCTGGTGAAAGCATCTCCATGTTCAGAATTAACATATGCAGAAATACTGTCTTAACTGGAAACTTGTGCATGCGGCTTTCCCTTTCAATATAATGTATTCATGCAGCCTTAAAACAGTATTTACAAGCAGCACAAAGATAAATGCATAATATGTATATACATATTGTTCTGTATAATTAGAAAAAAAATATATATTTTTAGCTTAAAGGACATAACATGTTTAACAAATTGGATTTATCTTGCATTCTCTTATGAAGTTAAAAAAAAAAAAAGCCAGCAAGAAAATTCATTTTCCTGCATTCTGCTTTACTTGTCATGTTGAGGTAAATTTCTGTAGCTATTGCAATCTGTACCAGATGTAAAAATGTCCATAGCATAATATTATCTGCTTTCTGGTTAATCTTTTATTTCTTTAAAAACAAAGCTGTTTTCATTTTCATATGCAGTCACACTGAAAGAGCCCCAAAGAGATATTTTATCTATGTATCTTTTCCCAGGTTAAATTTAGCTGCAGTTGCCTGTAGCCATCATCTAATTACTGAGTTGTCCAAACTAGAAAGTTATTATTGCTTTGTGTGGAAAAAGCATACATTCCAAATACCATATATTGTTAGAAATTCCTAAAAAATTTTGTAGAAAATGAGCACAGAGATTGTGTTGTTAATTTGAAATAAGTTAGCACTGGAGTACTAGATCCTCTTTTTCTATTACCTTTCTTGTAACAGTGAGAATTTAAACTTTCTGAGTAATAGAGATGACTTTTTATTTTTTTTTTAGTTTAGAACAACTGTATTCATTTATTGTTTTTTATCTGTGATAGTGAAATGCTTATATTGGAATTCTGGACAATTATGTATGTGAGAAGCAACTGAGTAAAACTGCAGCTTCTTCCATGCTTCTATTATTCCATGCATCTCACATAGTCAAAGAAATATTTCAGCTCAGCCGTAAATGGCTCTGCTATCAGCTCTCTGTATAAGAGAGCGTTTAAGGAAAATGAAGCAAATGTTTAAATTAATACGTGTAGAAAAGACATGTTAAATATTGTGTGCACTGTCAGCTATAAGTTTGTTGGAGATGGTGTATATTTCGTTTTGAGCGACTACACAGAGATTACTTTACTAAGAGCTGCATCTTGTACTGTATAAACTCCCAGATGATGCTGTTTAAGTGTTTTTAAATATTGGGAATATAAAATAGTGATTATCTCCTGGTATCAGTTTTTATAATTTTTACAACTGAAGGATCTTAAAATTAGAAAAAATATGAGTTTTTTTAAATTAAGGAGTGTTTTTTATTATTTTATACACATTTTTTATGGCAGTGATAATCACTTGCCTGTGCCACAGTAAGGCTTCTGTACTCACAACTATTTTGTTAATGCCCTCAAAACTTTTGATATTAATACATATCAAAACTAGCCCTGTTTCTCTCCTTTTTTTCAACATAAGTCCTTTCTTCCCTGGTTCTAGTGCTGCTTATGTCCATTATACTATGCATACAATATAGATAGCATTTATTGAAACCAGCAAGGCACTGATTCAAACCAGGAAAACAGATGTTTCTTCAGATGGTATTCTTCACGAGCATTTCATGAGGCTGCTGTAGATGCTGAAAGTTTGGAAGGGTTCTGAAAGAGGCTGTCTGAGTGGCTAAAAGAAAAATACTTCAGGGACAACATCTCTGACTAAAATATCATTAGTCAAAAATTGTTGCTCTGTCAAAGTACCCAGGGAAGAATTTATATTGGCCAGTGTCAGGTGGGATAGATGGATTTTTAGTCTAAGCTATTTCAGACCATAGTCTTCCTAAAGCTGTTTTCTGGATGAGTGCTGCTGTAGAAATGTGGGTGCTACTGCAACCAGGAGGTGTACTTTCAAATTACATATCCTGCTCACTCAGGGGCCTGTGCTCTGAAAAGCATTTCTGGCTGACAGAAGCAGCTGGGGGATCCTACAGTGTTTCATGCAGCTCAGCCCAGGAGATTAGGCACTTACTCAGATTTTCTTACCAGAAAGTCAAACTCCTGACTGGGTGTGTAGATATTGTTTGTCCTCCCCATCAACTGTGCAGGATGCTCCTGGCTCTATTCTCTGACTAGCACACCACAGCTCAGCTCCCTTGTTTTTATACTGGGTGAAGCTAAAATTGGAAATGACTGACTGAATTTTCTCATGCCTTGAACACCAGAAAGTATATCTGTTCTTCAGAGAACCACGTGTTTATCCTCAGCACAGCTTCTTGTCCCAGAGATGACAGTCCCCATTTTGCGAGTCAGGAACCCGAGAGCAGACTTTTGGGCAGCGTGCCCAGGATCCTGCACAAGGTCTGCGTCAGAGACAGGATACTTTGTACTGAACTTGTTGTAATTTAGGGGTTATAGCAGTAGTGATGGTGATCTTGAGAGTTAACACAAATGTACAACCTGGGAGTTAGGTCTGAGTTTGAGCTGATAAGAGTATGGCCCATGTGCTATGTATTTTGGGAAGACTCTTCCCGTAACTGCTTGAGTGATTATTCTGAACAATGTGCTACCATCCATTACTATTCTTATCTCTGCTACCACTTATCCTAAACTTGAGTCATCTATTGTATCTCAAGTGGATTTTACTAAGTGTTCCATATTTTATATTCTACGTGATGGCATTGGCCCATTTTCTATAATCTTTTGTTGGAGTTTCCTGAACTGTAAACCACAGCCAAAACTTTCTCAGGCTGGGGAATCAAACATAAACATAGTATAAGAAAGAAGCAATTACACTTAATTGGATTTCTTAATCAGAAATGGGGAAAAGTAAATCACCAAAATCGTACAATTTTTGAGTGGCTCTATTGTAATGTATTTTAAAAATATTCTACTCCCAATACTACTCTAAACCTGATCCAGAGATTTTTTAATGTGGTTAGATACTTTGTATACAGATTTTCTCAGCCAAGTGCATCCTCACTGTTTTCTGATTAAAGAAAAATACTCTAAGCATAATCTGCAAAAATTTAGAGCATTTTTAAAGACTCTCAGGGAGTTATTTAACAAACACTTTTTTTCTAACTGGAATGACGGTATTTTAATTGTTGGTCATAGACTTTTCCTCCTTAGAACAATATGCAAATCTCTTAAAAAATCCCCTTTTCAAATATTTTGAGACACAAGCTCAGCCAGTATCTTAATTTAGGATGCAAATGAGCTGTGTAGCATTTCAATTGCTATGTAAAGTGTCCTTGTCCTTGTTGATAGTCCCCTTTGAAATAGTAGTTGGGGTAGTCATAATGTTAAAACTCTGACATTTAAGTCTCTACTTGCTGTTTAGGTTTTATTTTAAGGCAGCTCAGCAGCACAAAGTCAGAGATAAAGTAAGCCATTGGAGATCAGCAGATGATATTAATCTTACCCATTATAAGTAGGAAGAAAGCAGGTTGTAGAGATAAAACTAATTTAAATTTACAGTAGAGCTAATGGAGGAAATCTAATGCATCAAATTAGAGAGAGATTCATTTGACCATGCTGCTCTTATTCCTTCATTTCTGACGGGATGGGAATGTGCCCTATTGGGAAACCAATATGGTCCAGCATGGTAGCAAGCAGGGTGTTACTGTAACCAGATTTTTCTATTATCACTAAAATAGTGAAATAAACCTACACTGGCTATAAATGCAGTATTTTCATGGCAAAATATCTGTATGCACTACTTTCGACACATGACTACTCATCTACTAGAATGAAATGAGAATGAAATATTGTCTTTGCTAATATTTCATTAGAGGAAGGTTTAGATTAAAATGCATCTTACTTCAATCCTGGAAACATAACTATAACAATTTTTCTAAAGGTTAAGCATATTCTCTCTCTTTCTCTGTAGCACACTGAAATTAATTTCCAGCCATTATAAACATCCTGCAAATATGCAATGTGTGGTGACAGCCATATTTATCTCAATTTTAAATTCAGGAATAATCTTTCTAGTTTCTGTGGATGTGGAAGATGAAAAGATATAACAGTCCTGGCTAAGTTTCAGAAAGCCTGGGTGTTTCATGTTAATTTGTTCTTTTTGTAATGATTGTTATTTGTTAAATGATTATTTCCTCCACTGAATTTTACAATAATAGGTTTAGAAACCTAGCTTCATTGCTCATCTTCTCTACATACAAGTGAGGAACAAATGGACCCAGATGGAGGAAAAATGTAATAACAAATAGTGTTACATTAAGTCATAATGCCCAAGAAGCATAAATTTCTCCCACCTTCCTGCCACCAAATCTAGGCTGAGATGGAAAAAAATGAGGAAGCTGATTCTTAATATCAGATTGAAGAATAATTCTTGGTTTGTTTGCATTTTTTTATCAGACATCTAGAACAAAAGGAGAAGACAAAATTCAGTTCTATGGCTTGTTGTTTTCTCAAACTGTTGGTTTGATTTAATTAAAATACCTATGCTCCCTATATTTAGGATGAAAGCAAAGCCTTAAGATATCTGAGTCTGGCAGACTCAGCTGTATTGCTCTGAGGATCAGTATTGGTGCAGTTCTAGTATGTGAGGTCTTGTAGCACTGAACAAGTGCTCCTTTCAAAACATGAAGACTGTGATACTCCTAGAGTTCAGGCAAAAGACAATGCATTTCTAAACAGAACCTCAGGTGTTTATATATTCATTGATGAAATCACCCCTGAGATGACTCTTCCTCAGGCTGAACAGTCCTGGCTCTCAGCCTGCACTCACAGAAGAGCTAGTCTTCAGCACCTTGGTGGTCCTCAGAATGCCTGTCTCTCTTACTGAGGAGTCTAGACCTGGACACAGTACCACACTGCTCCAGGAAAATCCATGCTTGTTCCTGTCAGAGAAAAGAAATTAGCAAAGGTGAAAGTTTTATAGTTTCTAAAAAGCAAATGGAGCATTCAGAGATGTGGGGTTTCAGTGCATGGGAGGTCCCTGCTCTCATCCCTGGTGGACCAAGATACCATGCTGTTCACAATGAGGGACTCAAGCATTCAGCTTTCAAAAGAATTCTTCTTTCTTAGTTGTTTACAGAGCCTACATGCCTATGTAAATCTTCTGAATTACCCTGCCAGTCCTGGGGAATCTGGATTACCCTGACAGCTCTACTAAGCACTCCAGTGCCTAAGTGGAAGACATAGAAGAGATAACACAGCTTTAAAATTTTATCAGTGATTGAAATATTGCACCTTATTTGGATCATCTATATTCAAGAAAATTTAAATCAAGACAGAAGAAGTGCAAATATAGTGTGTAGGTCCTTTGGCAGTGTAGGACCAGCAAGATATGGTTCTTTCTGCTTAATGAAATGAGACTTGAGGGAATATAATATTTCTGATAGCAAAATGTGAGGTGAGGAGAAGAAATATTTACATGCCTGGCTTGTAAGTTCAATAAATAAATATAGACTGGCTATGAGTAATTTAGGAGTTGAAATTAGAAGATTTTTCTCAACGTGGAAATAAATAATTAAAAAAAAATTAGAGAAACGGAATTAAATAAAGATTGAAGGTGCTGCATTTACAGAAAATAAACAAAAATCTTGCTTCTCATGGTAGGAGTGGAAGAGGCTTGATTATCTAGGAATGTCTTTTACTTTGATGTTCCAATCTCTATTTTTTATCATCCTTTTTAATGTTTCAAATTTTCCCATGAACTGACTGGATGGAATTTTCCATAGCCTAACAAGGCACAGAAGTGCTTTTTGCATAATTATTGATGATCTCTATTCTTTAGAATATGTCTGTTTACTTAATTTGGATAGTAAGAATACAGGTACCACACTCTTGGTCACAGTTAAGTGACAACCTATGGTTTTTCCTTGTTGTACATTACCTTTGCCTTTAATTTTTCCCTTATGTGAGGAAAGACAGAATCTAAAAATTTCCCTTCAGCTTTATGCATATATTTCTATATATTTCTATAGTTTCTAATCAAATAAATTTTTTCTTCAATTGATTTAAACAAGGCCAAAGTTTTACCAGGTGTTTTTGAAGTGCACCTCCACTGAAGATGAAATATATTCACTTGTTCTCAATGACACATATGTAGTTCAGAATTTATAATCTAAGGTGTTTTGTTTACTGCTTTGTTGCCTTATTATTACTTCTGCACTGGAGTTCAGAAGTCACATATTTGCAAATATAATTTTTACTTAGCTAATTTATAAAAGCAGAGGTTTTCTGGAAACATGATAAAATCCATATCTGCTCACTTAGGGTGGAGGACTTTTCTCAAATACTTCTATCTCTTCAAAAGGGCTTTTTCTTCCTCCTAAAGATTTTCATATCAGCAGAGGCCAATAACCCCTAGATCTTTTTATGATTGAAAGGATGTTTGTTTTTGGAAACTTTTCCGCCAACCAGTGATTTTCTGGTTTCATGATGTACAGGTTCCTGTTTTTTTCCAGATTATGGTGCCCCAGAGACACACTGTGCTTTTTCTCTTGATGAAATATTGTGAGAAATAGAAATGGTGCATACCTGGGTAAGGTGGAAAAAAGAAAATGTTCTTGAGGCATTTGTGGCATGAGAAAGGAGATGTTTTTTCAAGAAGCTGGCCTGGACTCACTGAGGTATTTTCATGCAGTGTCTTTTTGCTGCAGTTGGCTGAAACAAGACATAACTGTTTAGTCAAGGGCTTTCTAAATTCTTATATGCTGTTTCCACATTTATGTTGTTACAGGCATATTGGGATGCACAGGTAGGTTAAACAGGAGTATACAGAAGTAAAAAGAAAGTAAACAATCAAGACATTTTTAAAAGCAATGTACACAGAACCATAGTATCACATGATCACATGTTGAAAAATACTCTTGAGATCATCAAGTCCAACCCTAAAAGATATAAAATCAGTCAAACAATATAAAACTCAGGAGCCTATAAAAGTCAGCCAAAAGAAGAGAGGACAGTATAATAACAAACTGAAGGAGAAGAATGTGACAATTCTGAATTAGCTAACTCGATTCAGTCAGTGGCTTCATACACTTTTTCAGTCATGATAACTGCAAATGTATTTAGTAGGGCCTCTATTTTTTTATTTTAAGAGAAGAGCCTATTTGTAAGAAGAGAAGTCCTGTTTTGACTTCTGTGGAAGCTAATTCCTTATCAATTATGTCTTTCAGTTATTGCAAGAGCTGAGAGTGAAGCCACATGGTGCAGTACTTTCCTCACCCTCGTTTCAGGTGAATGATCCTGTCTCTTGAGGCATCTCTGTGGCTGGCTTAAGTAGATTCAAAAATAACTTTCTGCCACAAAACAGTTCAGGTTTTTTGGTGGGTTGTTTGGTTTTTGTTTTGTTTTGTTTTGTTTTGGCTTTGTGTGTGGTTTTTTGGTGTTTGTTTTTTTTGTTTTTTTTTTTTTTTTTTTTGTGGGTGTGAGAGGGAGGGATGAGAAGGGGAAATGAATTTTTATGAATATTTAACAAAGGGAATTGTCTCTGTGAGTCCAGTGGGGGCTGGAGTGAGCTCAAAACAAAGACTGAGGGCAAAGTCAGGACCTGAGCTGTTAATGGAAAGAGTAGGTTATTCTTTAATCTAATTTATAGAGCAATGTTAAATCAGCTCAAATTGTAATTAATAGCTTCAGTTGGAAAAAGAGTACTTCCTCAAAACACCAACATGCCTGAATTATTCTAGTTCTATGTGTCCCCATGTCGTTTTGACAGGTTTTCAGAAAACAGCTCTGGGGCAGTAAATCACAGTTTTGCCATTCAGACCCTTGCATCCAGCTTGCACCACAAGTACTTAAACAACAAGCAATTTGCCTGTGTTTCAGTCTGAGTGATTCTTCTCTTGCTGCTCCATGGCCATTTAATCACATACATTTTTTTGGTTTATCATTCCAAATTGCTTTGCACATTTTTGTTTCTGTCTTACAGATGTAGTCCCTTGTTCATAGTTACAGAATGAACAAAGATTTTCAGTTTATTTTTGTAACGCTCCGTTACACTTAGACCATATGCTGAATAAATAATAGATCATCTCTAATGTTATTAATATGTGCCAAAAGACATCATTACACAGCAAAGCTTGTTTTTCCTTTGTCTTGGCAATGTTAGGACAGACAGCTCAAGTTTAAGAGATGAGTGAACACAGGGAAGTAACACCTTTACTATTTTTAGATGTCCATTTCTATTTTCCTGTCTTTTGGATTTTCTTTGAGGGATTAAAAAGGAACTTTTTGTTCTTTACTAAGTGTACAGTGAGTTGATGAAAGATCAAAAAAGAAAATTAATGATTTATTAACCCCAACTTTCATGCAACTAGTATGTTGCAGTATGGGCATTTTGAAAGCAGAAGGATTTCACCACTGCCTCAAGGAGATAAAATGCAATTATTACTGAAGAACAAAACTTTATTAGTCACAACGCAAATGTGTCACAAAAGGATACAGACAGATGCCTAATCAGATTTTGATATCATCTAAAGGTCTTTAATCTTCCTTTTATTCATTTATTGCTACTATAAGATTGTAAATTAGGAAATTTCCACAAGGCTGTTTTGTTTGCTTGTGAAATGAGTTTCAGCCTTTATCACTGATGTATGTGAAGAATTGTGGAATAAACAATTATGGGAAAAAATATTTTATGTATAAACAACAGGAGAGGCCCAGGCAATAAACAAGCTAATTGGACACATTCATTGCAGTGATAGCACTCAAGTTCAGGTTCCCGTTTCCTCCTGGTCACTGGGATGCAGCAGTTTGAAGGGCTTAACAGCTCCCTTTGCTGGTAACAAGCAAGAAATGCAGTTTTTGTGTGCACTGTCTCTGCTTCCGTTTGCCATAGCAGGTTTTAATTAGCATCACAGGCAATATGTCCTGGCTCCTGCCTTCTGTTATGAGACAGTTGAACTTTTCAATCGTTCACAAACTTCAAGGAAAATTATAAATAGATGATCAAAAGAATTGAGAAAACATATTAAACTAGTATAAACATACTAAATGAAATTAAGATTGAACCAAAATCACAAACTCTGTTACTCTGTATAACACAGCCAAAATAAGATTGACTGAGAAAGGTAGTTTCTCTAACATATACTAAACAGGAAAAAAGCTAGCCCATACCTTATTCCCTTACCAGAAATCTTAACCAGGCCCAGAATATTCACCTGAAGCCTTTCCTGAATCCCAAAGGCTAAGTCTCTAAGCCTCAAAGGGGAGTTCAATCCCCAGCCCTAGCCTGAATGCAAGTCCCTAAGCAGAAATCCTAATGAGATGCCTGAAGCCCTAGTCACTCTAACCCAAGATTTTCAGACCCTCACACTAAGTCTGAAGTCCAAGAGTCTTTTCTTAATCTTAAGAGCAGGGTGTGTGAGGTTATTGAGCAAATGCCTGGGGAGATGATTGTAACGGACAAAAGCCCCAGGCTCATGTCAGGAAAATTGAATTAGTGTAAATTGACAATTTTTTTTATTACTGATCCTAATATTAACTGCCCTCCTGCCATTCCCACACTCCCTCCCACCTACACACACACACACACACAAAAAAAATAAAATTCCCAAAAAACCAACCAAAAACAAAACAAAAAACCCCAAACCAAAACAACAACAAAACCAACAAGCAGGGAAAATGCCTTGGCTACCCTCTGGACATTTCTGCCTCATGCCTTTCATGCCTCTAATCTAATTGCTGTGTGTTATGCTGAGATCCTTTGGTGAGGCAATGGGCGATGCAGATGACTGGGGTTGGTGTGTAGCACGTCCTTTTATCTTTATGCTCTTTGTTTCTTAACTAGTCCAACATAATTTCCTCCCCCAATCAAATTCCTTTGAGTCACACCTGCTCCTGATTCTTTCACTCTCCCTGTCCAGTCTGATATTTGTCTACAGCCCTTGCTCAGGTTGCTCTTTTTTCTCCAGCACTCGGGCTGCCAATTTTTGATATTTTCCCTTCTTTTTCACCTTTCTTCTCTGTGGAGTTGCGTTATTTGTATGTTTTATTATCCCTGTATTATGTATTGGTTTATTCCTTTGTACCCCCGTGTGCAACTTGGTTTATCCCCAGTTTTCCCGCCTTGTCCTCCCTTCCCACCTTCCCAGTATCTATCCATCACCCTGAAAGAGGCATTTTACCCCCCCCGGGTGCCTTGTCTATCACTCGGTGCCCCTTCCCATCCATCCAGAAGCTTCTACTCAGGGCACCGGGTGATTGGGCGAGGACCTGGGGCTCCCCCCATATCCTCCCCCCATTGGACTCCATCATATCCCCCCATCCCGGAGCCACCCCCTATCCCTATCCCCATTGGTCGTTGGATACCCCTCCCTTACAGTTTATAAGCCAGTGCAAGCACCTTGTGCTTGTTCCTGTTGGCTGGCACCGTTCTAGGATATTTGGCCCCGTTGGGCTACAATAAACTCGGACTGAGCCCCCAGCAGGATCCGCTCTTCATTTACCACCGCGAGGCTTGCTAGCGCTGCCCGGAACCCACAAAGGCACTCTCCAAACCCCAGCTGGGAGCGGCGGAGGGTGCCTCCATCGCCCACTCTCGCCCCAGAGAAGAGCTAGCCGGGGCTGAGACAAAGGGAACCGGGGCGGGAGCACGGCACTTCTCTGCTATTTTCTCTTGTGTCTTCTGCTCTAGCGCAATTGTCTCTTTCCTTGTGCCTTTGCCTCAGCACTTCCTACCTAGCCTCTCTTTGCAGGGGCTCCAGAAACTCAGGCTCTGTCACGGAGCGCAGTCACTGTGCGTGGCCTGAGTCTGGCACGGCACAGCCCAGGAGCTCCTCCCACTCGGGACAATCCTAGAGGCCACCACGAACACAAAATTGAACCAGCACCCCTCTGCCCTCCCAAAGGCCCTTGTGCAGCCAGGGGAGCAGGGAGGTGATGGGACAGGAGAGGGAGATGCCCATTAGAGGGAAAGCAGGAAGGTGTTTGCTGCGAGGGACCCTCTGCAGGAGCAGCTGCCTGCCTGTGGGGCGGAGGCTGGGCAGGAGGGAATCAGCCAGCAGAGCAGTGAGAAGAAATGGGGACGCGTGTGGAGAGAGATGGAGGCAGGCCCACTGCTCTGCCCTCACCCTAGGTCCAAGCACAATCCCACAGTGCTAGCAAAACCCTCAAACCTACCTCTAGTTCTTAGCCCAGTGACTTTTTCCTAATCCTTAACCTCAAAGCATATACCCAAATCCTGAGATTCAATACCTTTCTCTACTCACCCTAGGTTGTGCTTTTGCTATCATGTGCAACCATTAACACTAAGTGTTCCAATATGCTTTTTCTAGATATTTTTGAAGAGTTTTCTTGGGAAAAAAAAATTTCTCTTGAGTGCAGAGACAGAAGTGACAGGGTGGCTTTCATATGATTCTAAGTCAAGAAAAACTATTTCACATAAAGTCTTTCCCAAGGTGAAGAAAGCTGTTAAAAACCATATAATGAAAGTTAGCAAAAGTTTTTACAAGGTTTTTTTTTTGTTTGTTTTTTTTTTTTGTTTGGTTTTTTGTTGTTGTTGTTGTTGTTGTTTTTTTTGGGGGGTTGGGTTTTTTGTTTGGTTGGTTTTTTGTGTTTGTTTGTTTGTTTGTTTGTTTTTTGTTGTTTTTTTTTGGTTTTTTTTGTTTTTTGAGAAAATAGGTTTTCCAAAATATCATAGGGGGCAGGAAAATCAAAGCACTGATTCTGTGTGAAACCATCATACTCTTATAAGGTAGGAGGAAATATAGAGGTATAACACACCCAAATGGTGAAAAGTTGTGTTTTTCCAGTTATATCAAGTTCTGTGATTACAGAGCACTCATTCTTTTCACTAGGCTGTCATTTTGCAAGTTGGTGGATTTGTGTTTGTGATTGGAGTTCTGTATCACAAGTTCTGCTGTTACAGGATGCTGATGCCTCTACATGCTGTGCTTCATGCAAGAGAAATCCAGAAGGGGCTGTCAAATAACTGTGATACAAGAAGGCACAAAGCTGAGGAACTCTGGAAGGTGGCTGAGTACTCTGGGAGATATATTGCTGCTCCCTCCTTAACTCTGTCATAAATCCATTTTTTTCCCATTGTTGGACAGAAGATACTGGTCTAGAAGGACTTTTGGCATGAACTATTGCAGGCATTTATCTTTCCTGATGAGCTTCTAAAGTGGGGGGTATAATAGAATTTACAGTTCTTGTTCTGTCAGATTCAAGCAGTTTGTGCTATGTCAAACACCTTTTCTACCAACACACTTCCTTTCAGTGCTGACAAAAATCTTTCAGGATCATATTATGATTTGAAAATTAGTCTGACAGCTTTTGATTGAAAACAGACTTGAAATACAAAATACTGGTTAATAATCAATTTACACATGCCCTAGTAGCTGACATTTCAAGTTGTATAATACATATGGACTCATAACCTAAAATGTTGCAGAAGTGTCTAAAAATTGCATCTTCTCTACATTCCCATTATTTAAACAGAACCAAATTATTTTCCCCTTCCTTACTGACATAACCTGAGATCCTTCAATCTTCATATCTTCCTATATGATCACTAATCATGCTTTCTTTTTGGTAAAATTTCCCTCTGTGTTTTGTCTTCTCACTGAGATTTTCTGGTGGCTAAATGTTACATTTTTAAATGCTTCTGTATAACTGAAGTAGAAGTTGGAGGCAGATGAGGACACTTAGCAGTGTCCAGGTGGCACTGAGTCAAACATGCCCAGATGTTTGCACCTAGTGCACTCACCAAGCATTCTCTCTCTAGTCCGTGAAGAGAACTCAGGACCTGCTATCAGGTTCAGTTCATTTTACCTGAATTGTATACATTCCAGGTGACCAAAATTTTGCCTTGCTGATCACCAAACTTGTGAATACATCAGACATATGAAAATAAGAACATTTTTTTACACCTACCAAATGTTGTTTACATAAGCAACCCATTAGCATGTCCTGTGTGCCCTGTGATTACCTAACAGGTAAAAAATTAATTGGTTTTCAACATTCCGCCAGTTTTGGCATTATCCTCCTCTTACAAAGCACATTTTATTTTTTGAAAATGAGAAAACACAGAGAGAAGCTTTAACTATTGAGAACCAAGTATTAAGTTCCATGCTTGTGAATTCAAGCTATGCATTTAGGCAACTGTAGAATTCTATGTTAGTAAATTTTGCCCTTGAGCTCTTCCTGAGTTGTCTCATGGCTGCCTGCAGTGAGATCAGTTGAGGTTGGTGTTAATATACGCTGATCTCCTTGGGCTCCTTTCACAGTCACTGAAGATGAATAGACAACTTCAGGTGTACCTTGGCTGCAGATTTAGGGTAGGATAAATTGCCTGTGGCAGTAATTATTTTTCCTTGATGACTGACAAGGGAGTGGAGGATGATAAAGTCAGACTAACTGTAAGAGACCTAGGTTGGATCTGAGGAACATCTATGTTGCTTTTAAGCTTTCCCTGCTTAAGCCATTCATCAGGTTTTCAGGCTAAGGGACAGATGTTTCTGATGGAGCTTCCTAACCACCAAGAGCCATGTGCATTTTTTGTTAAGCTTATTGGAGGTGGTGATCTGTGTTGTGTCAATTACCATAATGTAATTGATAGGATGTTTATTATTTTCTAGCTATTATTTTTATTTATCAGCTAGAAGCTGTTAGTTTGTGTCTTGCATGTTGCTGGCATGTTCTGTCTGTGACTTTTCTCAATACTTCAGTGTTCCATTGGCTTGTGTTCATGCATTCACAATTTACTTAAAATTTGGGACATGTGTTGTCCTGCAGACTAGACTCCATTTCCTGGTGTGCTGTTGTTAGCACTGTATTTTTGTTTACTCTTTTTTGCAGTTAGTGTATAAATCTTGTAACAGTACTTTCCTTCCAAAGAGGATTGTTTAGGAATTGACCGTTCTGCCACCAGATGGCAATATTAGGTAAACCACTATTTTAAGTTACACAAGCCCTACCCTAAAGGCACATCTGTATCGAGACAAAGGGAATATGTTTCAGGAGAAATATTGCTTTGTTTCTATGCAGCATGTACTGCTGGAGATCTGTCATGTCATAGGATAGCGCTTAAGCATAAGCTATTCACTTTTTCTTGTGGAAGTGGGATTCCTTGTGATCATGTTTTTATTAGGTGCAAATTATCCTCCTGTGTTTTGTCTTCTCTTTCTTGTTTGTCAGTTATGTTTTTGTGTAACACTTTTTAACTTCTTTCTATGTAGAAGCTCTTGTATTCAACTTACTGCATTTTTGTTTATTCTGGGTTTGATCTCTGTTTCTATTTTATACATGACTTAAAATCCCGCAGAGAAAAGTCAATTGCCTAGTGTGCCCTGATGGTTATGGATCTTTGAAAAGTATTTATGGAATTATGGAAGAAGACACAAATAGCCTTTGCCAATGGTCTGCCTGTGCTATGTTGTAGAAAGTAGTTAAACAACATTATGTTTCTGCTACTATTTTATCTGCTTTTTTGTTGTTTGGGGTTTTTTTTTTTTTGCTTGTTTTGTTTAGATTTTTGTTTGTTTGTTTTTTTTTTTTTTTTAGTTTGAAATGTTGCAGTTTAACAAGAATTAACAGTGAGGAGGTGTCATAGGTGTCATTCTTTATGTTTTGTAGCTGTTCTCCCATCTTGATCTAGTTTTTGTAGAAATATATATCTCCACTTTTTTCTTGTTTGTTTGTCAGTTTCTTATAAATTCCATTCTCCATCTGTGTCTCTTCTGCCCTTTCTCATGGATTTCTGCCTACCAAAACCTTGACTCCTGAATACTAGCCAATTTACCAAGAAACTCCTCAGGCTCTCCACCTCTTTATAGACATCTCCTCCCATGTGTATATACACAGGCAGAGGGAAGCTGAGAAATAAGCAGGAAAACTATTCTATGAAGAAGGAAAGTGGATGAGCAGGAGAGCTTCAAAGTGTACATGCTTGAGCTGGTAGCAGTTAGGGGACATTTAGAAAAGGCTGGAGAGCCATCAGAAAATAGCGATTAAGTCCTAAAAGGAATCACCAGTCCTCAGGGGAGCATTCGAAAGGTCAACAAAGATTAGGGAACATCAAAGAGGGTAATAAAGTGAAAGGAAGAAAAAGAAATGCAAGAGCCTAACCAAGAAAAATAAGTAGGACATTTTAAATCCTGTGGACAGCCCTAGACTGTCCAAACATCAAAGTCTACTTCTACAGTGCTTAAAAAATCAATAAGGGCAGTATGAAAATGAAAATCTCATCTGTCCTACTGGAGAATGCAAGAATGAAAACACCAGTACTTTTCTCTGGAGATTCAAAAAGTCTACGGGGTATGAGAGCCAGTTTGCCTCAAGCTGAGGGTGAAACCTGGAGGAAAAGTCAGGTATAGTGACTCTTCTGATTCCATTACAGACGTTCATTGTTTACTTGTACAGATTTTTGCATCCTTGCTTATGACTTGTACCTGGAAAATACAAGGCTATGAATTCTTAGGGGCTGTTTCAGTGTCTGTTCTTAATGCTGCTGGACCGTTATCTCACATGTGGAATCCTTACATGTGAATGCCTCTTTTAATAATGGATACTGACCATTAGCAAGATTGGTCAAAGCATCTGTTCTTCAGAGAAGAATTCTAAACACTCCCGCCACCAACCCCCATACCATACACATTTTTTGGAAATAGTGCAGAATAAAATGTTATTTGATTACATTTCTCAAAGGGTAAAGAATAAATGGATTATTTCCATTCTCGTTTTGTCTCACCAGTGTACAAATATTTTTCTTGTTCTTTATTAGATATTTCATTTAAAGAATGAAATATTCTTCCCATTTCATAATTTACTTTAATCTGTTTTTTATATTTTGCCATGCAGTGTAGTATTATATTTTCTATTTTCATGTGATCTGTTATTTCAGCCGATAGCTTTTCCAGAACTGATTTAAAAAATCTCAGTGTTTCTAAAGAAAAAGACTGAACTTTTATTTTGGAAAAAAAATTCCAACAAAAAACAACCCCTTGGAGTTTCAGCCTAAAAAAAAAAAAAAAAAAAAAAAAAAGGGACAAACTTTTTTTCTACCTAGAGACCATTTGAAAAAAATTACATTTTCATGGATTAAGCTATATTTATAGCTTATTTTACTGTTTTCATTTATTCCTTGAGTCTGCATTGAATTTAAACCTTCCATGAATGCCCCTTGTATAATATGAAACAATTACCAGCCTAGATAAGAAAGTAAAATATCATCTGTGGGTAGGACTGTAAAATCAGGCAATGAACTGATGAAGGTGAAAAGGTTGATGCAAATCACTATTAGTGTACTAGACTAAATGAGTCACTATTGAAATGAGGTGTAATACCATATCGTAAATTGCTGGAGTGCCTGCAGATTGTGATTCCACCTACTCTACAGTTTAAAAAACCCTTCATGGAGAGGTGTTCTTTTTAAGCTGAATTACAGCTAGAGTGGCTGTGAAAATATAAATCGGCTGGATCAGAAAAGCTGAAGGGATAGAAAAGTATCAGCCAACGACACTGGAAACTGGAAACCTTGGTTTTGTCATTACCAAACTCCAGTGTGGAACGGCAGCCAGAGTGGGATAAATCTGCAAGGCTTTCTGCTGTGTTATTTCTGCAGTAATTGTAAACCAAAACAGTCACTGAAGTTACAGGTATAGAAAAAATATACAAGATACAAAAAAATCATTGACAACGGGGTTGTCTATTTCTCTAACTTATTGGCCTGGTCAAGTCCCTTATTGCTCTAATTTTTTCCTGGTCTTTGCTTGGATATTGTTTGGTTTGTTTCATAAGCACTGATGAATCATCTGTGATTAGGAGCAGCCATTGATAATCAGTCTCCTCTGCTTTTTTTATCTACAAGGCCCAGGAGCAAGGGAGGTGTTTTATTTCAGCAATCAATGGGTAAATACGTGGTGAATACAGTTTTAGGTTATGGACACCTGAACTTTGGGTCAGAGTCAGCTTCTGGGTTGTGACTTGGCTCTGGTAAGGATCCAAGGTGTGCATTTGCTAGGTAATAATCTATCAGGGGCAGCTCAGAGATCTGCCATGTTTTTGGTGATGCATACATTTATTTTCTTCTTCTCTATTTTTCTCCTTTATAATTTTTTACCTGGAATAAAGAAATATAACAGATATTGCCACATCAGGAGTGTTCATTGCCTGAACTACTGAAATTTAGTTAACTTATTTAAATTTGGCCTGATCATGTATGATAATCACACTTGATGTCAGCTTAGTACATATATAAAAAGTGCATTGGTCAGATATAGCCACTGAACGTGTCGAATAGGGTTCATTATAGAATTAATGAAAATCCCGAAAGACTAACTCTATCAACAAACTAATGTTAAATCTGGAAATTATTGGAGATGAGAAATAAATCAAGATTTCTTCTACTGTTTTTCTGTTTGTCACTAAAGACATATCACTTTTTCTCAGTATTTCTTTGTCTTACCACTTTTCATGTAGATTTTTCCTTCTAACTCAGGAAACAGTGTGTCTTAGGACTCTATCTTGCAGACAGAGCGAGGTAGTGTTTTAGTAAAAGGCCTTACTTTGCTGGTAGCATACATATTTCAGGAGTTACACAAGAAAGAGTGAGGTGCTATCAACTTTGGATTTCTACTTCCACCAGTTCTGATACAGTTTTAAAAAATGTCTCACTTTCTGCTTATTCCATTTGATCAACTGCACCTCCAGGTGTGCACAGCACGTCTGGTGAGCTCAGACATTTGGACACACACCAAATGAAAATTCCAGTAGCTGTGCTAGAGATTATCTCCTTTTACATGCTTTCTATTGCACTTGTAGGAGATTTCCAGGTCTTTCAAGTCTTTCAGGGGGCTTCTGACTCAAGAAGTAATAGTGGCCTGGTAGATTAGGACACATGGAACACTGTACTACCTCAGTCAGAAGTGGCTGCTTCTCTAATAAGTGGTGTATTTTTACAATAAAGGTCAGAAAATGTGAGCAAATATAAAAAAATATTATTCCATTGCCTACTATTTTGCCCTCTCACAGTGTTTTCACAATGCTTAGCTTTAATGGGAGGAATAATGCTTGTTGGAAAACATAATTTTAAAAAATAATTCAGCAAATATTTATGATTTATAAAGGTTTATTTTAATAGAAAAACTCTTACATTGCTTTTCTTTTTTATCTTAAAGATCCTATGAAACCAACTATAACCAACTACACATATAATACTCTCTTTTTTGCAGTGAACCCTTCAAGCAGAAATAAAATTTCATTCAGTATAGTGTTCTATAGAAAAGAAAAGAAATGTACATGTCTCATTCTTAGAAAAACTCATACATTAGCTAATTTCTGCTGCTTCAAACATATTTAAGTGTATCCTTCCCCAGAAGTGTGCAGTTATGGAAATAGAGAGTATGGGAAGTGAAGGATGGTATTTGCAGCTGACTATATTTTATTACTGCAAATCCATCAGCACATCACATTCTGTCTGCAAGCAGCCCATTAAAAAAAAATGCTTGGTGAAATTAAAATGTACATATTGGTGTGACACAAACATATGTTTAAAAATATACATATGAAAAAAAATTGGAATAATCAAGTGCATTTAATATAGTTTCTTTGTGAATACAGATAATAATTTCATTTTTCCCTGTGTATTTTTTTAATCAGCCTGAGGCACAGTGGGAGGTATTTCTTCAGATTTCCAATAAGGAAGGGGCGAGGATTAAAAGGGGAGTCTGCCTTCAAAGCCACAGTAGGTCCAGAGGGAATCTCCTCCTGGGATTTTGGTATTGGAGGGTCTTTGAAGTTTTTTGGATTTTACTTACCAGGTGGTCTTGACTCATAGCAGCATATCCTCTGAGCTGCAGTCACACAGCACTGCAGGGAACCTACCTACTTCACTTTCTGGAGTAAAGAAGCCACAGGAAAAATTACATTTTTGTGGGATGGTTATATCTCTTATGGGAGCACAACAATCCCTGCTACAGAAGCTGAGATGGAGTGGAAATGTATGCCAGATAGCAGAAAATCTGATTCAGTTAAAAACTAGCATGTAGCAGTAATGGAAAGCACTGTCTGAATGCAGTCATTAGATGGCAGAATTGATCAAGCAATAGCCTGAATTTTGTGCTGTGTAGTGTATGCTCCAAACCAGATAGTTTAAAGAATAGATAGCAAGAAGCAGCTAGTGCTTGTATATATTCCCAAAATGCTGTACCTGGCTTACCTGCCGGCACTTTGAGCTAACACAGACCATGGTATTTGTATATCATTTCCAGGAGCAACACTTCAGGGACTGAGGATCACAGCATCAATCAATCAGGATTGTAAGATCATTTCTAGGCATGTGTCTTTGAAGACCTGTACCTGTGTAAATATTGACCATCATGATGCTGTCTGGCTATATATTTTTGGCAATGGCACAGGTCTAATCCACTTGTGTTTCCATAAATATCATTGCTTTGAGAGGTTTCTTTCTGAAGTGAATCTCTTCAGCCAGTTTTTACTGCAGTTAGTTTCTTTGGGCACTAGGCAACTTCATTAAATTACTTGCCAAGATCAACTTGTTGCCAGCAGTTAAATTCTGTGAGAGCTGAGCTCTCAAATTTTACCTATTTTTCTCTCTTGTAATTGCAATAACTTCAGATAAAGAAGCACAGTGCTACCAGTTCTGACAGCTCTTGAACCCACATGATTTCATTACTGCTTTCCTTTTCATGAAAAAAAAAAATTATTTTAATCAACCTGCTGACTCCAATAAATTATTTCAGTATTAGCTTTTCTGCTATTCCTCTTCCCATTAAGGTTTCCTGTAGTCTAATTGCAGTTCCCAAAATACACACACCCCTCTACCACCAGATTAAGATGTTTTATATTGTTCATTAGTACCTAAAGGTAGTGTTTCCTAAAGGTTGGTTGACTGTAAGAAAAACTAGAGAAAGGAAATTAATCAGAATTTAGAAATCTACAGCTAAAATGATCAATTTTATGTGCAGAAATTACTTTGGAAGGTGTGTCTCCAACTGATTGTTCATAAAGGTGTTTAAATATATTACATACATGCATAACATAAGCACCAAAAGAAACAAAAGCTCTTTATCACCAATTCAAAAGGGCATAGTAATCCCACCTACTCAAAATTTCACACCTGATGTTTGGGGATTTTTTATTTTATTTTTTTACCTTCACCTACAATTGCATACAAAATCTCATAATAAATTGGTCTGCATTTCACATGTGACAATTGTCTATAATTACATTGGCATTGTTGCCTCCTAAAATTAACCACCTACTTCTGAACTTGTCACCTGGGATCCCTTTACAGTCAGTGGAAAGCAACAGCCACTTCTAGAGGCAATCCATCCCATCTATTTCAGATGTCTGCTTGAGGAATTCTGCTTGAGAAGCTAGGATTTCTCTCCAGTGACTGTAACAGGAGCCTGGGGGGACCAAGCAGAGGTGAAAATTCCCAGTCTCAGCATTTGGTCTGGGTGAATCCCATGCGGAGTCTAAGGTCTTGGAAACAAGATTGCGATGTTCCACTGCCTCTTTGTAAGAGCTGCATGCAACCTGTACCTGTTCTGCTACAGCGAAGTAAATGATGAGGGTCACAAACCAACAACAGCATATCTTTCAAAAGTGACAAAATCACACTTGTAGAGGGTACTCATCAGGATGTTAATGTCTATTTACCTTAAGAAAGTGTGATGGGAAAATTGCAACAATTACCTGAAAAAGTTTCAGTAATGAAATTTAACAGAAGTATTAAAAGTAAGTTGTAACAGACAAGCATGATACAAATGGTTTTACCATTTGGGTATTTGAGCATTGTACAATTTTTTATTTGACTATATTTGACTATACATTTTCCCTTTACTGAATAAACAGTTTGATTGACTCTGCCGGGCCCAAATTTTAGACTGAAAAAAACCAATAAGATAAACAACCAGAAATCTACTTATTTAACTAGGTTGACAGTAGCAGTATAAATTTTAAAAAGTGTGGTACTGGAATAGCCAGTAATTAGCTATTACTGGCAAATTCTGTTACCACTTCAAACACTTTCTTCACACCTCTTACCCCCTAGAATTTTGAACAACCCAGGGATGACCTATTTATAATTTTTCTGTAATTTTTTTTAATGCGTATGTGTTTGGTTTTAAAAACCACAAAGAATCAATTTGTTGTAAAGAAGATACAAATTGATTTTTAAAACTCACTTTTCCAGTATTCCTTCTGCTATTACTTGCTATACAAAATGAGTCAGCACATGATGGATTTCTGAAGGCGTACTCTGAATTTCCAAGACTTCCTCTGTATGTGGAATCCTAGTTCTTCACTTAGTTATGGTTCTTGTAAGTTTTCTAGTCAAGCAACAGCTGCTAGAAATGTGAACTATTGTGAGATGCCTTACTGATCTTATATCTACTAGTCTGTAACAGACAAGCTGTGGCATATAAATATCTTACAAACACTTTCAAAGGAATATTAGAAGTATTTCTGACTGGCACTCTGAATATATAACAACTGGCTGTTTCAAAAGGAACAGTGAATGGCCAGTGAGGGAGAAAGTGAGTGAGAAAATACCACCAGTAGATGTTTGTATCAAGAGTTAAAACCCAACATCCCATGTTAATTTTCTTATTGATATGGGATATTCATATAGACAAACTTAAAATGAGTTAATAGCAACTTCAGTGGTTTTATGTCTCCCAGAGCAGGTGATCTGGAGGGCTTCATCCAACTTTTTTGTTATAGTAAGTTTAGACTTTTCTAGTCTCAGTATTCTTATTAACTTCTGCTTCTGTTCAGCTCCATGGAAGGTTACTAGTGTCATTAATTTGTTTTTGTTCAAGTAATTAGAGTAATGCTTTCTGCTCTCAACATTTTGCAGCCTAAGGACAGCAGAGGACCACTCAGTTTAGTTCATTGCTTCAGGTAGTGATACGTGAAATTAAAAAAGTAAGTCATGTTGATTCAACCTACGTGAATATATCTTTCTTTCAGCTGATGAACTGAACTTTTAGAATTAGTGTTGGTACACTATAGTGCCATAGTTTCAAATAGTCATAGTTTCAAATTAAAAATACATCTTAGATGCTGTCTGCAATACTCCCTGGCAAGCGTCTTTTTAAGGGGAATTATTGATATTTAAAGCAATTTTCAAATTTGCTAAATGTAAGGCCTATTTATTAAAAAATAAATAGGTATTTAATAATTCACTTTCCTGTGAATAGTATAGCTATCCTTTTGTTTATCTTGTCTTCAAAGGTGTTTCACAGTTATCTATGTTTTAAGACAGTTTTGAATATTTTTATTGTTAGTATGTAATTACTCAAAATGATTTATAACATTGAAGAAATAGTGAGAGAATTTTATTTACCTTCAACAAGAAATGCATCTAGATGAACATTGACTATAAGAAAAAGCCTTTAGCTTGTTTTGGGCTGCTTAAATTGCCTTTGAGTTTTATGGAAAGTCTCATAGTGACTCTTGCTAACCTAGTGACACTCAAAGAAAGGTTTCTGGGTTTTTGTTTGTTTGGATTTTTTTTTTCCTCAGGCCTGCAGAGCATTTATCTGCTCAAGGTATGAATTTCATTGCTTTTACTGGATTTGTTCTGGAGTTTTGCACCTCTAAATGCATCCAGACCTTGTTTGTACTTTTAAAATCTGTTCACCATTGCAGGTTCCCAAAATATCACTTATAGAAAGCATGAAATTAAGTTCAAGACAGTCAGATAATTGCTATATATAGTCAGAAGATTGTTATATATAGCTTTTGTCTGACACAGTTCTGTGGCACTTGCAGATATTTTCCTCTCTATTCAGGAAATATAGAGAAATTCCCCCTTAAACATTGTGGCCGAAGTCCATTCTTCTGCATAACGAGTGCATTTTCCAAAGCATTATTAGAAAGGGTGATGAAATAGGATATTATAAAAGACAGCAAACATCCTGTCTTACACTTCATATTTCCAACCCTAGTATGTATTAATGCCAAGAGTGTAGTAATTGCTCCTTGGGGGAGGCTGGGTGCCAGCAAGCTGTAACAGTGATAATTGTGATATGTAAGCTACCTAGAAGATACACTGACAATATATGTATGTACAGGGTTTTGAATATTGTGCCTTGGTAGACAGGTTAATAAAATCTTGTTTCTTACAAATCTCTCTGAAGGCAACTTTGCTCATTACTGGGTATGATTGCCAGAACTCACGTACAGGAAATCATTCCCAGGTAAGGAATACCTGAAACCACAGAATCAGAAAGAGGTTCTCATTTTTCAACAGGAATGTTAAACAATATCTATAAAATTTTAGGAATACAGTGACACCTAAACATTTAATATCATCCACAGTCCTCAGGATTTGTAGAAAGAATGGGTAGGACTCTCAAAACCAAAAATTCTTAAACTTGTAATCAGGTAGGCTTGAAATGACCAGAAGTTTTAGAAATAGTGCGATGAAATATTAGAAATGCCCCTCACTAAATTCTAGGTTTCTCACCAGCAGAAATAGTGTTTGGCAGGCAGGCACTTTTGCTGTTCCTGTGATCTTTGTCCTCATTAGGACCAGCATCTTAGATGGAGGTGGATGAATTACCAAAATTGTATTTGTGATTCAAAAAGACATACAAGAAAATACAGCACAAGCCAGATTGTTTCAACCAATAGCAGGCAGAATGCAATCCATTTTGGATTGCAATATTGATAAAAGTCCACTCTCACAAAACAAAGCTGGACATTAAATGGGAGGGTCTGTATCCTGTGTTTTTTTCTTCTGATATTGCTGTAAAGGTTGCAGAAAAGTATGTCTGGATCTACCCCTTCTATGTTAAATGTCTTCCCAAGAAAAATAGTTTAGATCGACCACAGTTTACCCTGCAGTACTCTGTCAATCCTACCTTGGAGATTAAAACTTGTTATCCTGCAAGAAAAGCTCACTGAGAAAAACATCACTGATACTGGGGCTGGGACTGTGTAAAGAAAAGGCACAGCCAGATACACAGACTGGTGCTGGGCAGGCGGGTGGCACCAACTTCCCAGTGCAGAGACTTTTTCAGTGTTCTATTATTGAATTAAGATGATCTCCTATAGCTTCTTAAAATAGATGGGTTGCCCTGATTCTGGTGTTAATCCTTCTTTGTATAGGTGTTTTGGTACTCTTTCTCTTATGACATTTCATTAAAAACAGTGGACAAAAGCATTGCCAAAATGGGCTCAACCACACATGATGAGCATGTTCTCTGAGAGCCATTCTCAAAACTGTAATATGTTTAAGACCTCTGTACAAAGGTTTTGAAGAGTCCTTATAAAAAATGTCTTATGTATATGGATGAGAGTCCCTCAAAAGCATGAAAGGGACTACTCCAATAGAGACATTTGATTTACTGTATTCTTCCATCTGAATATTCTTATTTACCATTACCAGCTTAACACTAGGAGCTAAAGTCACACAACCAGCTGCTTCTGGCAGATGTGAGTGGAATGAAGACAATAAGGCCCAAGGAAACATATCCAAGAGAATGAGATAACTTCAGCCCAGTGACAGTGCAAACCAGTAAGAAATCAGGAGATCACCAATCAGAATTAAGTTATAGAACACCCATTGCCTGATGGGTGGTATGGATATCATTGGGTAAGGGATCCCTTTACAGAGGCATCCTGCTTGAGCTATAATCTGAGAATTAATAAAGGAGGAATTTGAAACCTTCACTTGGACCTTACATTAATTAACAAGGGATCCTAGGGTTGGGCTCTATTATGGTGGTTAGTGTGTGTAAACCAGCTCCTCTGTGATGCCATATTTAAGAGGGGGAAAACTGCTGCACAACAGCAGCTGGAAGAGTGAGAATATATGAAACAAACAGCCCTTCACACACCAATGTGAGAAGGAGGCAGTACTCCAGGGGCTGGAGCAGATTCCCGTGCAGCCTATGGTGAGGACCATGGTGAGTTAAGCTATTCCCCTGCAACCCATATTAGCCCCTGGAGAAGCAGATTTCCATCTGCAGCACATGCAGGACTTCCCATGGGGGCCTGTGCCCTGAAAGAAGCTGCAGCCTGTGGGAAGGCCCACACCAGAGCAGGTTCCTGGCAGGAACTGCAGCCTGAGGAAAGGAGCCCACACTGGAGCAGGTTTGATAGCAAGACCTTTGTGATCCTAGGCGGGGAACCAAACTGGAACAATGTGTTCCTGAAGGACTGATCCCCATGGAATGGACTCATGATTGAGCAGCTCTGGAAGAATTGCAGCTTGTGTGAAGGATTCCCATTGGACAGGTTAGTAGAAGATCATATCCTATGCATAGGACCTCATGCTGGAGCAGAGGAAGATAGTGAAGAAGAGTGTGAGGAAGAAGGAGTGACGGAGAGAAGTCATAATGAACTGACTGCAGCTTCTACTCCCCATCACTCTGAGCTGCACAGGGGAAGCATAGGAGTCAGGAATGAAATTGAGCTTGGGAATGATGGAGGGTGGGGTGAAATTATTTTATATCTTTTCTTATTACTCATTATGCTACTCTGATTTGATTGGCAATAAAATAAATTAATTTCCCCGAGCTCAGTCTGTTGTGTTTGTTATGGTAATAGCTGTGTCATCTCCTTCCTTATCTCAACCCACAGGCTTCTTGTAATTTCTTCTGCCTCCCCTGTCTCCTTGAGGAAGGGGACTGGTAGAGCAGCTTAGCGGGCACCTGGAACATAACCAGCGCCCTGATAAAAGCTGCACTGATTTAACTAGTGAGACTGAACTGCTTGGTTTTGCTTCTCTAATGTCTTAGTGGTATTTCCAATTAACATCTCTTTTCAAAGAGGTAACGACAGTTTTGTCCTATAAAGGATGTCTGTGTTGGCAGAAAACAGTGAAATTCTGAGCAAAAATATATAGAACAACTTGAATAAAACTTAATAAATATGAAGAACTTTTCTGTTTGAGATGAAGTCCTGACTCCTTGAGGATAAGTATGAAATGAGAATACAAATCAGAGAGTGCCATCTGACTTCAGTGTGGTCTTCTGGGAGATCGCAGGTTATCTTTACGTACTGCTTCTTCATCAATAACAGATGAGCTACTATTTCTTCTTACATGTCATTGCCCTTTCCTCAAAAACAAAAGGAAGAAGTGAACTACTGGGGGAAGAAAAAGGTGAGGGAGACATCCATGAGGGGGAATAATTGGATCAGTTTTTTGAACTACACTTTTATAAAAAAGCTGGTGAATTAGCTAAGCATAGTCTTTTCTGATATTGCTAGAAACTTCATTCACTAAGTTAATTGGTTAGAAAACTTTAAATGCAAAAGACTAAATTCATAGAACCATAAAAGAAAAGGAAAACTTGCTAACATTTATGTATTAAATTTTTTTTGTTTTTCTGAGGGATAAATTGATGCTGTATTAATATCAAAGAAGGCTTTCTCTATTCATATAGATACACCTGAATGTAACTGAACTTGGAGTGTACCAAGAAACAGGATGTAATTTTCTTTTGGGCCAGCCATCCTTGTAAGAGCTGAAGGTACACAAAAAGGAATTTCTAGTCAGGTGTTTAGATCATTCACTTTTCACTGGTGTTTGCCCTGCCAGTTCCAAAGACTGGTTTTCTGAAAATGCAACACACATTTTATGTGACAGTAGGTAGAATATTCATAAAGTGCTTGACCTGATTATTTTTTAAAAAATAAATACATTGACTGACATTTCTGGTAGCTAAGTCCACAGCTTTCTAATACAGTCTGATGAACTGAAATATGTGAAGAGCAATAAATATCAATGTAAACTTTTTTAATATGGCATTTATAAGATAGTGATATTTCTCTTTGTAAACTGGTGGCCTCTTGGGTTAAGCAGAAAAATAGTCACTGTCCCAGAATTATGTACATTTGTGGAAAAGGAAGGAAATATTGTACTGTTTAATGTGGACTGTGCCTGTAGCTGCAGGCCCCCATGTAAGATAAAGGCTACTGTGAGGCTCACATCATTTAATGTATTAGTTCAAACATTGACTACTACAGAGAGTACCACTGCAACCAAGACCCGTTAAAGGTTTTCTAGCCCAAGCTTCCTATTGAAGCAAATGAATGCCCTGCAAACACTAATGTTTATATGCCAAATTTCTTCAGATATCATGATTTTGTGTCAGATCACTAAATCCTATACATCTGCCCGAAAGCACCTCAATTATCCCAGAAAGCACATGTGTAGGTAAAAGCCCTAAATTCCTACATTTTAACTGGTCATTACATATGAATTAGTTTAGGGATATGATATACAATTCATGGGAGACCTGTGTCCTTCTGGGAAAGCAGTTTGACACTAACTGGGATGTTTAAAGTCTCATAATCATATGGTATCTAACCTGGCACCAGATGTTTGTGTCATATCTGAATTCTGCCCCTATTATTTGTTTTCACCATTACACTTCATGCAACTGTCCTGTCACGTGTTGTCCAAGATTTTCAGATGGGACTGGAAGATATGATCCATGATAAGGTGTCTATGTCTTCTAGAGTTGCAGAGGGAATGTCAGGCTCCTGACATGCACTTCTGATCTTCAGTGGTTCATGGCTGTCACACACATGGACACACTTACCTAATTTTAGGTGTGCACTGTATGCAACTGGAGAAATCCCAGGTCTGTATAATTTTATTCAGTGGATTAATCTACAAATCATATGTCTTGGAAATGAAATGCAGTAAGATGTCTATGCTTAGGCAGCTGAGCCTTGAGCTCAGATTTGACCCTAAGGGTCTGACTTAGGGCTAATGATGGAGATTAAATCTGTAGCCTTATTGCCTGAACATGAACCTAAAATACAGGCACTAGTCCTCTCCAAGTTCTACATTATCAATAGGAAGTAGATTGTGCATTTGAAAAAAGGATTACTTGTGCCTGTGTTTCCCTGATTAAAAAGTGACCTTTTCACGTGTGAAGAAACATTTTCCATGATACATCAGTGGATATAATTTATCATACTATTCAAATTTATCCTATGTGGGAGATAAGACCATATGGAAAACAGCTAAGGCACATCTTAAAAGCCAAGGAAAGGGAACTATAAATCTTGAAGTATGCTGTGCTGGATTTTATACCAAACAGTCTGACATAAATTTTTTTAGCCTCAGCAGAACAGTATAGAGGTTTTAGTGGGAAAAAAAATAGGAGAATATTTTGTTTGCTTCCCAGTGCCTTCATCTAAGAATAATTTTGGTCTCATTCTTTCCTATCAGTTTCTGTATCACACAGATTGGGGAACAAATATGGCAAGTGTGACTGTACATCTGTTGGTGTGAACTATAGAAAAGACTGCTATCAGCAGAAGTGCTAAAGCAATAACCTTGGGTGATAGGTCTGTGGGTTGAATACTTGGCTTTCTATTACCCAGCTGATGCTCATGTTGTCATCATCTCCAGGCTGCAGTCACTTCAACTGACAGACAAACAAATAACCAAAATAATCCATACTGAGCCTTCTCTGCAACACCTACTAATTTGAATTTGTTTTTGCATATTAAATATTTCTTCTAGAAATTTGAATGATGATACAGTACTGTCATTGTCAGAGGAACTGATGAATATCTCCAAATTGTGATTTGAAATAGATGGGATAGAGCTGTCAGAGGTTTTTGCATGAGGTATCAGATCTATAAACTGCTGATATTTAGTGTGTTCTGCTGGATCAGGCTGTTACTGTGGGTTGTCAATGAATAGTCACATGGTCAGATAGGATATTCATTTGAAGGTGAGGACAATATAGTTTGGCATGCCCAGACATCTGAAAGGAGGATTGTTTTTTGATTATGTGGTGCAATGCTTTGAAAAATTGACTATTGAATGCATTAATAAAAGTGGTGTGAGGCAAACAAATGTGTCTTCTGGTGTCTGATTTTAGGTATTCAGGCTCTGCCTACCCTCACCAAATTGAACAAAGTATAGTCACTGTCTATACTGTTGACTTGCTGAAGTGGTCCCAGAAGAGCTTTTGCCTGGGCCAAGTACCATTTTTCCCAGAGTTCCCACCTTGACAGCTGGTGTGGATAGGAGACCATTCCTAGCAGGCAAGTGGAGCACTGTTTTGCATAGCAAAAGCAGTTCATGTGTATGCACAGAGGCAGCTCTGTGTCAGCTGGGCAGTTGCAGGCACCTTCTGTAGCACAGACATTGCCTCAGGTTACAAACTCTCACCGTCATTTTGCGCTGCTCTGTACGCTCCACAAACGTTTTTCCCCTGCCCATCTATCGTGCATGCGACAGCTCCCAACCAAATGTCAGCTATTTAACAAAGCAAGGATTCCTAGCTGTGATGAAAGGAAAGCTGAATTTGGCTCCCTTCCTATTAGATGTTTTCGGTATGGGCATCATAGTCAACTTTTCAAGTAAGAGGCACTGTGACACTGGAACAGAAAAAATGGCATCAACTCCCATGCTGCAAGGTTGCATGCAGCAGCAATAGAATACACTACTTTATGTCAAGCACAGTATCAAATATCCTTGAATGGAATTGATTAGAAGATGAAAGCCTCAAATTTAAAACATCACTTAAGCATAATGCTGTTTTGAACCCCTTCTGCGGTGCTTTACATAAAGATATCTTGTTTTTCCTAAGGGGAAAGGAACTGGTTGACCAATATTTCTGGAAACTGTCCTTTTTTTGAGGTATCTGAGGATAAAAGAAGAATCAGGTGACCAAAATATGAAGTTAGTTAAAAAAAAAAAGGGATAATATCCTATTAGGTGCTGAGAAAGAATCAACAAATATCTTCATGATAGCTAGTATTTTGATAGTTTGTGATTATAACAGCGATAAAAAAAAAAATCTGTGTGTTCTAAGGACAAAATTCAAAAGGAAAAATATGTAATGAAACTCACAGGACAGCATGAAATAGGCTATAAAAGAAGCATCAATATCATAGACTGCTGTCTTAAAGCATTCTTTATCACATTTTCTATTTAAAAGAAGGTTCAAAGACTTTTTCTTTATAAACGGCATTTCCAAATTTCTTTCTAAATCATCCTGCTGCATTTTTTGGATGTTGTTCAGAGGTAGAAACAAGTAGAGCACACATCAGCTTTATCTTAATCCTTAACCTTACACATGACAGTAAAAGTGCAAGCCTCTCTGATGTTCTGCATCATATATTTAATTTCTAAGAACTTTAAATCTCCTGGAATGACAAAAGTAACAGACACATCTATAAAATAGGACATCAGTCAGATTCTCCCTGCTTTTGAATCACAGCTATAAAGGCAATATTTTCAAATAAGAAACTGTCTCTTTTATTTATAGATATTCAGCTGGAAATAAGGGAACAGTGAAATGTTTCCTCCATATCTTTTTCACTGTATGAAAACAGGGTTACAGATCAATTGATTTACCATCACAATCGATTAGATGACTCTCTTGCTATCTCTATTGTGACAGTAGACAGGCTCTCATATAGATCTTTCATTAGAGGAGTCACTGAAAATCAAAGGTTCATTGCATGCCTAAATGGCTTGTAGCTGACTCATTAGGCCATTAACTAACCATTAATATTGTTTAAACTCAAACCTTACAGACAAAATAAATTATAGTCACGTTATCCAAACAAAATAACCTTAACCTCCTTAACAAGTATGTAATTATGTGAATTTATTACCATCTGATCCCACTCAGCTGAGGGGTTCATTTTCAGAGCTATGAAGGGAGAAGATGAGAATACATCACCTTCAAGATAAGTGCTACTGGGAGGCAGGTGGCTCAGCCACTGATATGCTCTGTAAGGCATAAACCCACAAGGTCCTGACTTGCCTGGTTAATGCCCAAACAAAATTATCTTACACACAAAATGCTTCCCCCTTATGCAATACCAAATCTCTTCTTATTTATTTTTAAATGTTTCTGCATTTCACAAATGTGTTGCATGTATAAAATGGCCTTCTCCATCTCACTATGGCACCAAGGCTTCACACAGACAAGCAGAACATAACAACAATTAGCAGTAATTGAATGAGAAGCCATTGGAAATTTTAGCTTATCATCCTCCTTTCAAACTTGCAAATTCTGTATGTGTGATGCAATGATCTCCTAAAATTATGTTGAAGAAAGAGTATAAAAAAACCCATAGCATATGTTCTGAGATATAAAATAAACTTATGTCAGTGTGCTTCCCTTGGAAAGATGCCAGACAAATACTGCTTATTATCAATAATATAAACAAAATATGTTGCCAGCTATATACAGAGCTTAAAATAAGCAAAAAACCTGCACTACCACATTCCTGATATCCCAGCAGGTCAGCCATAATGAATGCACCAGTTCTCACACATAATTTTTTATAAGATAACTTGCCTGAAAATGAAGCAGTCAATAGACTCATTTGCAGGCACATCTCTCTCCAGGAAAAACAACCATAATACAATACCAATTGTTTCTTTTGGGTGTACAAAAAATGTGGATGCTGAGAGAGGAAAAAGACAACAATAGCACATAAATTCAATGACAGATGTGCAAGGAGCAATCAGAAGGAGAAGTACGGGTAATTGGAGCTGAAAATACAGTTTAATGCTTTTACAAAAGAGCAGTCAGAAAATTACAAATACTGTAATAAGATAATTTTGTAAATTAAAATGATTGCTCTTAATCAAATTGGGAAGGGGAAAAAACACCCTCCAAATTGTTCATATTTCCTGCACCAAAATATTGCTATAGAATCTTCTCCCATTCACACCAAATATAAGCATAATTTTATATTTTTATATAAGTTAGGCTTTAACATTTCATGGACTATAGTAGTTTAGCTGAAGGGCAAAATACTTGTCTCAAGAATAGCTTAAGTAATTTTTATTATTGGATATTTATCATACAAATAATTAATTTAGTAAAAAAATACGATAGCTTGTTAAAAAAATCTAGTTACCACACCTCAAAAATCCAGTTGAAAGTGTTATTTGGTAGAGATTGGTAACACTTGTGCTCCCTATCCTTCCAATAGGGTGGTCTGGAAAACCTGAGATTTTGCAGCAAGTTGCCTATTATAAAAAGGAAGCTAAAGCCCAGGGCCAGACCTTTCAAATGCATTTTAATTATTTTCAGTGCACTGTCAGAACTTTGATACACGCTTGTGGAATCATGCAAATACCTCTTTGTAAAATATATGTCCTATACCCTAAGGCACTGAGGGGATTGAAATACACTTTGGTGAAGTTAGGTGTTATAATAAAGTGAGGTAATAAGAGCAAGCCACCATATTACACAATTAGAAATCTACTTCTAAATCTTCTGGTTAGCATGGCTATGTTTTATATTTATGAAGGAGAAAAATGTCCTGATTTTTCACAAACTAGTATTTGCAGGACAATGAAAAATATGATGCACCTTAGAATTGCTGAATCAAATTAATTTGGTTTCATATTTACTCATTGACCTCAAGAGCAATTCCATTCAGTGTTATAGGATGTCTGAAAAAGATTTATTCAATTCCGTGTCCATATATTGAGGTGAAGACACATTAACCCAGTGAACTAGATATAGAAAAATATATTAATTACTTGAATAGAATTTTGGCTTCTGCATCTAAACCCAGTATTTTCTTATTTATGGCACTCTGATAAACCACAGCACAAAAAAAATATTTAAGCTTGTACACGAGTTTAAAAAAATGAGTAGGTCCAGTCAACTCAACAGTGGCAGATTTAGTTGTCTATCTACCATGCATAGGATCTAGAAATAAGAGGAAGGATTTCCATGGAGTCTGCCAGAATTTGCATAATGAAATAAAACCTGTGGTATTAGATCGATATCAATTTTTAGGTGAGTTGAATTATGCATGTCAGGTGCTTGCTTTTCTGTACAGGCAAGGCAGGGACTCCAGTTACACAACATACACTGAACTCCAAGCTTTTAAGTACCTGACATGAGGTCAAGTGAACGAAGTTATAAAACTTCACATTAAAAAATTAGTTTAGAGTAATATATGTTCTTATAATTGTGTTTAAGATTTAATTAGAATCAGCTATGTACAATAAGATGAAATCTGAATGATGTGTATGTTGGTTACCAACTGACCTCCCTTGGATTCTTTGCTCTCTTTGGAAAATGTCAGTGATATGTTTAAGCAGCTTCTAGGACATCCTGTTGTTTGCCACCTTACTGGACTGAGGATGGGAGTGGTTTCTTTCCTTTTAAAGGCATCACTTGAACCTCTTCAGATGTTGCTAAGTCCTTCCAATAAAATATGGGGTTTATTCCTGGGATAATAATTTTTTTTCTAAATATTCAAATTTAATTTTTGAATTTCACCATCACGCATTTCTTAAAGATTTTCTAAGGTGAGAATACATTCAAGGTTTTTAATGTCTCCCATTCATTTTCCAAAGTATGACCTATTAATTCAGTGCTGTGCCCCAAAGGATATTAGTGCACACAGCTTTGCTCACAGAGAAACCTGCCTTAGAACAGATCCATCTTTTGCAAAGTATCTTCATTTTCAGTGGATTTCTACCTGGATATTTAACAGGGCTGAGTGCAAGGTGCTGCACCTGCATCAGGTATCAGCACAGGCTGGGGTATGGGCAGATGGAGAGCAGCCCTGCTGAGAAGGACTTGGAGGTGCTGGTGGCTGAGAGGCTGGGCATGACCCAGCCATGGGCACTCCCAGCCCAGAAAGCCAAACGTGTCCTGGGCTGCATCCAAAGCAGTGCAGGAAGCAGGGACAGGGAGGGGATTCTGCCCCTCTGCTCTGCCCTGGTGAGATCCCACCTGAAACCCTTCATCCAGCTCTGGGGTCCCAGTACAGGAAGGACACAGACCTGTTGGAGTGAGTCCAGAGGAGACCACCAAGATGATGAGAGGTATGGACCACTTCTCCTATGAGGAAAGGCTGAGAGGATTTGGATTGTTCACCCTGCAGAAGAAAAAGCTTCAGGGTGACCTGATTGAAGCCTTCCAGTACCTGAAGGGAACCTACAGGAAAGATAGAGAGAAACTATTTACAAGGGCATGTAATGATAGAGCGAATGGTTTCAAACTGAAAGAGAGCATACTTGGATTAAATATTTTGAATAAATTCTTTACTGTGATGGTGGAGGGGCAACAGCGCATGTTGTTCAGAGATGCTGTGGATATCTCATCTGTGGGAGTGCTCAGGACCAGGCTGGATGAGGCCCTGAGCAATCTTGTCCAGAAAAGTGTGTCCCTGCTCATGGTGGTGGTTGTGGGTAGAACCAGAATATCTTTAAGGTTCCTTCAACACAAGCCACCCAATGATTGTATGATATAGTATAGGAGCAAGTTGGGAAAGTATGATGACAACTGTTGAAAATTCTGAATATATGTATGTCTCTTTGGAAGTATAAATGTGTGTTAAAAAGTCTGTATAACTACTCGGATTGCCCTTAAGTTGAGATTTCCTATATAAGAAATTTCTCTGAAAATGTGAAAATTTACAAGTTTGGGTTTTTTTTGAGAAACATGCTTCCATATTTTTCAACAGTCTACTTTTGCAATATTATTATTATTATTTTCCTTTTCCAAACAGCAATGCCTTCAGGCATATTACCTTACACTTGGCTGTGCATTTAATATGCCAAATAAGGCAAGGATTAGTCCAGAGACTTTTAGTTAATGGATCTGCAAATCAAATATATATGTCAAAAAGAGAATCCAAAGGAAACTAGAAATTAATATCCATTTCATCTGATCTCCCATGAAAGGTGATATGCTCTGAGAAATGATAATTAAATAAGATTCATCTAGACTTTGACACACAACTTTTTGAATTTTAAAATAAATCCTTGAAGTAAACTGATGATAGGTTTGCCCAACTGCTGATACTTTTCAAAGAAACTGTCACACAAGACTTCACTTTTATTTTACATTATCAACTCCCAGTAATTTTGACTCAATGTTATTTAGACAATCATTTAAACATGGAATGTCAAATACCATGAACACATATTCCACACTTCCATATTTCATCATGTTCTTTAAAAAAACTTCCTCTGACTTTTTTCTGAGGGAAAAAATTCAATACTAATATTTAGATGCCAGGTTTTGTTCTTCGCTTCTTGCTTGAATAGCTGTGTGGAATTGAACTGGTCACTGAATATTTAAAGTTTTGTAAAATGGGATTTTGGTACTTTGTTTTCCTGAGCAAAGTGCAGCAACTGGGAATTAGGTAACTTGACTATGGTCTCCCATCATACTTATCAAACTTTGCTTTGTCTGAAAGCAGCATAGTTAGAAGATCAAAATATAAAATAACCTATGTACCCTTAATGACCAATGTTGACTACATATCTGTGAAGGATTAAGAAAATAATTCATATATGTTTTAATATTTTCTATTTTGAAAATAAATATCCAAAACAGAAATGGGTGATCTATCACAATCTCTCACTGAGGTATTTATGTGTATTTACTTGCTCTATTTTACTCTCAATAAATAGTTCTGCAGGCTTACAAAATTTTTAACTGCTATGTTTAGGAATCAGAACAGTATCCCTGCTGGTTTTCCACATAGGTAAGAAGAGGATTGTAAATTTTAAAAATGGAAAATGAAACAAGAAAAATACACAGGAATTTCTGTGATTGCTTTTAAATCTACTTTTAAAAACAATATTCAAATATGATATTTTAACAAGAAATGGTGTAGTTAAAGTTGTGTGTAAAATAAGTCTACATTTACTTATTTTTTTCAAAGAATGTAGGAAAGTTGGCTTTTTAAAAAATAATTTCTTCTTCAGAACAAAACGATATTACATCGATTTCATACTGTCTTTTCTTGTTTTCAGTATCTTGCCAAATGCACTCCTCTGTTAGCTCCCTCATCATTTTATTGCATCCTGCTTGCTTTAGCACTCCATAAACACTAATCCTAAGGTATATAATAATTCACTTCATTTACTCTAGCATCCATCCTTCCTATGCACTGAAGTATAAACACCTCCTCTTCACCGAGTGTATTCCTGGACATATGGGTATGTTTTATCTCAGGTCAATGGATATCAAAATATGTACCATGTACTATGGAAAACAGGAATTGCAGCAGAAGACACAATATGAGTAGAATTTGCTGATGGAGCTCTTTCTACAAAAATGTATATTATCTGTAAATATTAAGGAATGTTCAGCTATGGCGTTTTATTGGCCTATTCTGTTGTCAGTTGCATGTGGCCCTAAACTTATTCCACCTTTCACTGAATTGATTCCCTCAAGAGGTTATGTTGTGGTACAAAATACTGGCATATTTATACCTCATTAAAATAAACTTTCACTGACTATATACTCATACTTTTTATATTGGCATTTAGACATTTCAAAAGTGACACTGAAAAATTCGTTCTTACAAGTTTTTTATTATTAAAACACTGGAATACAATACTGTGATTCAGAATGTAAGGGGTGTTTTGAAGTATCTTAGACAGTGGGCATTTTCTTTCACTTGCCACAAGTAAATTTCTTCTTGGTAACATCTGAAAGCCAAAAGCCAATAAGAAATATCAGACACCTTTCCCAAAGGCCCAGGAATTTGGGACATTTATAAGAAAGTGTATTTAGAATCACCACACTAGGCATCTATCTCAGCCGTGTGTAGTGAGTGTTCCACATACCAACCAATATTGTGAACCAGAAAAAGGGAATTCCTCATTTCTGTACCAAGGGCAGTGGTCTCTGGGGCAAGGCAAAGGCAGTCCAGGACATGGATCTACTGGAGCAAGTCCAGAGGAGGGTCACAAAGATGATCAGAGGGCTGGTGCGCCTCTTGTATAAAGACAAGCTGAGAGAATTGGGGTTGTTCAGCCTGGAGAAGAGAAGGCTCTGAGGAGACCTTTGAGCAGCCATCCTTCACATTAAGAGGGGTCTATAAAAAGTCAAAGAAGGATTTTTTTAGAAGGGTGTGCAGTGATAGGACGATGAATAATGTCATTGAACTGAAAGATGATAAGTTTACATTAGATGTAAGAAAGAAATTCTTTTCTGTGAGGTTGGTGAGGCACTGGAACACGTTGCCCAGAGAAGCTGCAGGTGCCCCCTCCTTGAAGGTGTTCAAAGCCAGGCTGCATGGGTTTTGAGCAACCTGGCCTAGTGGAAGGTGTCCCTGCCTATGGTGGTGGTGGGGGCGGAAGTAGATGATCTTTAAAGTACTTTCCAACTCAAACGAATGGTTCTAGGATGTATGCTACTGTGCTAAGTCCAGCAAGAGTTTGTTAGCAACAAACAGACTTTTCTGCATAGAATTAGCATCCTTTTAACTCACATCTTTAATACAACCTGGGTAGAAAGCCTGATACAATCTATTAGGTACATTTGAAATGAATAATGTGCAGTATAGGCTAAAAATAATGTTGGTGATGAGTACTGATCTGCTTTACAAATATTCATTTATTGGAAATGCATGAAATTGTTCTCAAATGGGATGTTTCCATTCCCCATCCACCCCCACACTCTTTTTAGTTATTAACTTCTATTCTCTGGCAGCTGAAGCGTGACACTGTTGGCCCTGTGCCACTCATCTCACAGAGTGAGGCACCATGGCCCACAGCAGGTGAAGGACTCTTGGATCTGTTCTCTTCGTACATTCCCTCTGCTTTCATCTGTACTTTGTACGGGAACTTTCCTTCCAGACACACCATTTCAATTTCAGCTACGTGGGTGTCACATTGCCTTGTCAGAAACAAACAGCTTGAGTTTTTGAGTATCTTTTGGGTGGTCCTGCCTTTTTTATTGCAATGATACAAAACACATAAAAGGTGATGAACATTTCATATGTCTCCATAGAAGGGTTTTGTAAATATACAGCTGATTTATTTTTAAAAACCAAAGCAATGCATCCTCAAGATGATTTGTTTTTAAAAACCAAAGCAATGCATCCTCTCTGAAGATGATTCACCTACATTTGAGTATTTTGGAGGAAATTTTAAATGTTCCAGTTATTTTCCCATAAAATAAATCAGTGTAACACCATAATTTGTTATCAAAAATAGAATCTTCTAACCAAATGCTTCCCAACTTAGAGGTATGGATTAACTGAGCATATTATCTTATTGACTGATATTATTACTTTGGCTTTACAGGCATAATCACTCATGTACATATACATGTATTTTAATTGCTAATTTTTCATTCTTGGTCATTACTAAGTATTTTTGTTCATAAGCTTCATAAACTTTTCTTCATAAAGGGAATGCTGACTTTGGGGTTTTCAGCTCTATGTAATGGTTTATGAACTTAAATTTACCACCATGTATCATTACCATGTGTGATATATCATTTTCCTGTATAATTCCTTCTTAATTCATCATGTATGGCCAAAATTTACATAGGAGTTCACTATATTTATAGGAAGACAGCTGGTAGACATACCTGTTTCTGTTTTCTGAGACCTGATATGGAGATAAGAGGCAATGATTGTTGAAGTAATTTAATCCAATATCAATTGCAAGAAAAAAAGGCATTTAAAGCTCCTTATTATAAAAATTTGGACCCATTGGCCTTGGTTCAGTTGCCCATGGCACACAGATAGGTGCCTGGTGCCATTCCATAACTGTAGGGTACAACATCAGGTTAAAAGGTAAATGAATCAAGTTAAAAGACTAAATTCCATAGAGCTGTTTGGATTAATTTTACTTCAGAGGCCAGTGCCTTTATGTCTCCAGTCCAATTAGCCAGAAGTCTGTCTGTCTTACTGATTAAGAAAAAGTTAGAAAGTACCAATATTATCAGATTTCTTAGTCACTGGATATGTGAGAAAAGTTTGTTAATATGAATCAAAATGTGAGGTTAGGTAGCACATTCACTTTGCAAAAATACAAATTTAGGAACTTGATTCAGTTTCCTAAATGTGCACATGTAATGGCATTTCCTTTCTTAGTTTCGCTCTCACATTTTTTTTAGGGTGTTAAGGAAAAAGAAGGTCCAGGGCGTGGATTCTTCTCACTTTGCTCTAGGATGGTGTAACTCATGGTCCTTCTGAGCCCTGCATGGAGGCATGCAACAAGTTGCTGAATTTGTTTCTGAGGAGAGTCTGTGTCCTAGTGATCCTTGTTCATTTTTTCCAGGCAAAACTGTTCCGCTTCATATGAACAATTAAATATTAGTTGTTGCAGATGCTGAAATTTTAGAAGTGCAAATGTCCTCATTCTAATGCCACTGAATGAACATGACCTCTGCTCTTAGAACATTTTTTTATACATTCAGTTATATGCATCAGTGCAAACATATACTGAGAAGGCACAAGGCAAAAGAGCAAAAGAGTTTCATGGTTTCAGTATTCCTAGTGAATGTAGGATTTAGACAGTATCTCTAAAGTTGTAAACTTTTCAGTTGCACAAAGAACAAAAGTGATTTGAACCAAATTTCCCATGAAGTTTCTCTTTATGCAGTTTAGAAGACTCCCTTAATGGAAGTAGTGTCAAACCTGGCACACAGTGGTTTTGAGATAACCCCAGCCATATTTGACAGGAAAAAAATAGTTTAACAATGACCCATTGAAAGGTCTCATTATCTTTCCCATACAATTAACATAGGATTAAGCTGTTCACACTCCTTTTAACCTTGCTGGAAAAGATTCACTTCTAATCAGAAGGGCTACACATTCATGAAGAGGAGAAAGGTGTTCCATTAGTATACAGGAAGGATCCTTCCAGGTTTGTCTATGTTTGGTTTGAATTAATTCCCTCTATATTAAACACAAAGCAAAATCCAAACCTTCTGAATTTAGTTGAATGTGCTTGCATGCAGGAACTTTTTAATTCTTACTAAGCACTGCTTGGTGTCATAACAATCATTACCATATATTGTTGTGATTCATCTTGTCAAAGATCTACTTATGAACTCCATACTATGTGCTGACATTATATATTTGAATAACTGCAAAAGAAGTTTTGATAAGGTGTAACACTTCAAATGAAAGGCTCAGTACTGTGCTTTGACACAGTACATTGTAGCAGCCGGGGAGGAAAAGCCATTAAAATGGATCATGTCAACACATAGTATGGAGCCGTTAACACTAAGAATTTTGACATGATTTCTCTTAACAGCTGGATATCTATACTGAAATAACACATATCATTCTGTTAGAGATCCATATGTTAACAGCTCAAGGACAGTACTGTGTTGCAAAGACACTGAATGCAAAGAGTATATATGTAAAGAGGAGCACACTGCACATGCAAACTTGGTTTGCTTTGCCTCACTCAGAAAGGAGGACAGAGAACTTTCACTTCTCCCTGCTGCATTTTCCTTCTTCACAAAATCACGTCCTCCTTCCTGAGGGAGGGTTCTGGGCAGAGCGCTCCACGAGTAATTCAGTCTACCAAGAAGAATTGTAATTAGAGCTCCCACAATAGTTAAGCAGCTGGTGTTCTCTGACTGCTGCTTCATCAACTGTTCGTAATTGCTTCATTGTTCCCCTGCGCTCCCTTCCAGCTGATGGCTTCTTCCACCTGTTGTCTCTCATTTTACACTTCAAATGTGAGCTCTTTTGCACAAGTTATATTTATACAAGACATTCTGTGATAGCTTACAGGCAGTCTCATAATACAAACCCCATTATGAATTATGACAATTATAGTAATAATAATAATAATAATAACACTCCAAAATGAAACTTGTTTAAATAAACTGCATTATTTCAAGTGTCTTGCTTGAAGTGGCAGCTGAGTTCATATTGAAGCCCAAAGGCAAATTTGAAGCTTGAAGAAAGTCTACTCTGCTCTTGGCTCTGAATCTGGGAGACAATTGTGAAGTGGGAGGCTATAAAGTGTTGGCTGCAAGAGAATTAGAGTGGCAAGCAATGAACAGCCTCTGCTTGATTTCTTTTTTCTTTCTCAGAAACAGGAATTTTTATGTGCTTAGAGAAATATGCTGAAAAAACTGATTCCCTCGTCTGTTTATCTTACCTTCTGGTACAGGGACATCATACTTGATTTTGGTTGGTCAAAAGGGGGACTACACAAAAGATGCTTTTCCAAATAAAATGTGCCGATATTATGTCCACGGATCCCCATGTGCTAGATCTGTAACCAGCTGTTGTAAATAGCTGAACTCTAAGTGCCAGAACATGGGCTAAAATGGACATTTTTAAGATCAACAGAAGCAATAAAAGTTTATCCTTTTCTGCAACAATAAAGAAAGAACTGCTGCTTTGTCCATTATGAAGCAATATTATAAAACTTTACAAAATAGAAGCTTTTTGAAATGCTTTGTTTGTCTCTGTTCTGATGCTAGAGGTTTGGTAAATGTAGTTTAATAGGCCTGCTATGGAATTCAGCAGAATTCTGTGGAAGAGATTATTGCCTATTTTTAAAGTTTTTTTTTTTTATCAGATTCTATTCCATTTCTTCTAATCCACTGTAGTTGCTGCAGAGTCTTTCTCTAAAAAGTGGTGCTTAAAAATTGCTTTTTCTCATCAATATCTAAAATTAACATACTTCAAAAGATAATTGGAAACCAATCATACAGTGGGATGTTACCTGTGCTTTCTCCTATAAATCACTTTAGTCTCATTTTACTGCAGAGAACCATCAGTAATGAGGAGGCATATTTACTAGTAGCTGTTACTAACATTTAAAAGCCAAGTTAAAATATATTTTTAAAAAATATAACATCAGATGCATCGTTTGTGGATGGCTACAAACAACAGAAAGCTAAAATCAGACTAGTTGAGAGTTCAATACTTCAGTGTTAAAGATCAATTCTAACTGAATTTCATCTGTAATGTTTTATTGGTTCAAAGGACACTGCATGATGAAATAAACTGTCCACAGGGTTTTTCCAGTGACATCAAGAAATAGTAAAAAGGAAGCAGTGATATGGGTGCTCAGGATGGAACAAATAAGCATTTTTAATGATTTAAAATTGATTTTAATTTAATAGCACAACCATTTTGTTTGAGCTACTCTGATAATATGCTTTGCCAACAGCAGAAATATCTCAAGGTTTACTGTTGGACTTACTCATCCACCTCTACCTAAGGAGCAAGGCAGTTTGCCACTGGCCAAAAAATTTGCTTACAGTTTGGAAAGCTCTACTCTAGAAAAGGTAAAATGAAGTTTTGAAGCTATTTCGCTCCCCTTTTTTGCTAAAAAAGGCAGCTGAGATCATATTGAAGCCTAAAGGCAAATGTGAAGCTTGAAGAAATTCTACTCTGCTCTTGGCTCTGAATGAGTTGTCTACTCATTCAGAGTTGTCTACTTTGTAGAGGGCATATTTCTTGCCCAGTTTTGTTTTATCCCAGAATGCCCTAAAGGTCTATTTTTTATTTAATGAAAAGGAAAAATAAATGGTGAATCATGACAAGGTCTTGTTTCACAGCCAGTCCTATATAACAACCTATGGAGACCATTTGCTGTTCGCTTCCAGTGCTGTCCACAGAGGTATCTGAGAATTAACATGGTGGCTTTCTCTAGGTAAAGCTTTTAATTATCTTTTCTAAACTCATATTATGCTTTCCCACCTCTGGGGAAAAAACCCTTACTGCAAAAGGTGTTTCTTTGGCCTGATGTTACTATAGTCTGTGTAGCTTTAGTTTTGTTTAACTTGCATGATTCAATATAACACCATGTTAAAAGATCACCATGTTTTCAAAATCTGGATTGGCATGACTTTTAGTCACACTTAGTTTGATCTTTTAAACTGCAGGAGCTGCCTGTCAAAGGGTAGATTTCAGTTGCACCCCACTGCTATCTTTTTGTGTTTGAACTTTATGAGATTTTATTGGTGACTAAATAGGAGTATTTTAAACTGAGGCAATATGCAAATCACATCCTACTAAGGTGCTTAATCCTTACTTTTTAAAAACCACAAATAATCATGTATAACTATCTCTGCAGAGAAAATCAGACTGATTGCACTGTGTCTACACAGGAATGCCTCTGAATACCATATATGCATATCAGAAACCTTTCAGTTTCTGGGTGAAACCTCCGGCACACCGTGACAATTTCCATGGTCAGCAAAGCCAGTAGATCTTCTGGGTAGGGGCCAGAGTGTCTTTCAGCCACGTCCTAAGGGAGCAGAGACACTGAAACTTAGAGTACTTGGGACATAGTACTAGGGTGGGTCCAAGAAATTATTCTGACGCCTAGATCCTTGGTCATTCTCAACTATTGCTGGTTGGCTTCCTCCCTTTAGGCCTACCTCTAAATCAAAACTATTTGAAAGCGGACTGTCCCTAACCAGGAGAGATGCAGATTAGTTCCTGTCATTTGGCCCTGGTGAGCAGCTACATTTTTTTTTTTCCTTAAGAGCTCTAAAGTAGCTGAAAAGACTTGACAGCAGTATCTCAACAGGCTTTCTTTTTCCATAATTTCCACACAATTTTTCACTGCAGTTACATTTTTATCTGATTTTTCATTATGTTGTTTAAATTTGATACAATCTCCATTTCTGAAGAGGAAAAAAATATTTTTATCAGCCCAAATTGAAGCCCAAATATGTATTTTTAAGCTAGTATGATTGCTCAAATATAACATTGCAGATATAAAAATTCAGCATTAAAATTCAAGCCACAGCTGAAAGTAAAAAATTTAAGATAGATTGAAATACAATAATGGAATATTGCCATCTCACTCATGTTTCCATGTGTATCAATACCAATTGTATTGTATACAACAAAAACTCTGAAGGAAAAGCAGTTGAAATTGAAAAATCTGTTTTGTGAGCCAATAAGAACTTATAGAGTTATCTTTTGAGGAACAAGGATCAGAAGCCAATGTTCAAAGTAAAATTAAAAAAACAGAATTCAGTTTACAGTGACAAAAAATTGGACTATTTATTCACCAGTATTTCAATTAATTCCTTCCTTATTCATATTGTCTTGCAGGTACTGACCATAATGAGGTCAGAAGCCAGGAAGAAATATAATGGTCCAAAAGTTCTAAAGTTTTTTAAAATTTATTTATTAAAATATACTTATTCAGCTTGAGAGAATTTACAGAATTGTTTTGTAGACAGCAGTACCTTAGAGGTCCATTTGAATCCTTGAATGCTCAGGGTTAATGAAAGTTTGTGTATGAAGTTGTAAAACCAAGAACTAAAGAAGATGTGGGCAGTTCTAAATAATAGGATGCCACTTTTCAGAATTTGTGCGTAAAAGACTTCAACAATTTCATTCTGTATCTTTTTGCTAAACTGCTTAAGTTGAATTTTTTTTCCAAGACTAACTCTGCACAGGCAGAAAATGGTGCTTTCTGGTCCCCTAGTAATTAAAGAGATATTTTTCTCCCTAAGATGGAGACACTCTGGGAAAAAAAAAAATCACACCATCTGAATTGAGGAAGTATAATGAGAAGATGGAATTGGAAACTGCCATCTTCAGTCTGGGTTGAAGAAAAATGTGAAATGCCATTTGGAGCTGCTAGTTTTGTCCACAGTGACCATCAGGCAGCCTAGGCTGGTAAAATTTGATGCCTCTCTAAGCTCCCCAAAGTTCATTAGAAGAAATGAGGGCCCATGCATCAATCCTGGCACATGATGTAGGATCATGGACCACGATGCACAAAACATGGCTTTTCCTTACTGAAACACAAAAGGATTTGGAGCAAGCCTGGGCAAAGGGCCCTGTGTGATGGGAAAGTGGGGAGCTGCCCTATGCCATTTCAGAAGAAACAGAAGTGAGGCAAGGAAGAAAAGAAGGATGTATTCCATCCTAGGACTGCAACTAAAATGGAATGCTCTTTTGATTGGAGCTTTGAAGCGGTATAAAATAATCACAGTATGGCTTGACTAGAGTGGGGTGAACTCTTCCAAGCAAATAATTTATTCAGTGAGGCAAGTCCCATTTAGTATTCAATAACGCCCCTCAGCTTGGTTGTTTTGGTGATGTTTGACTATGCAAATGTATTTCATCGCATGGATTGGACAAATAGCCCTGCTTTAACTGTGCTCAGATCTCATCATTATTTGCCTTTCATTATGTGTGTTTGAGCATCAAAATTTCACAATATGGTTTTTACCCTTTTATGAGTTGCCAAAATTTTTTCAGGAGGGCAAAGAGAATTGCTGATGTTCTGGTGAATACTTCCAATAAAGCCTTTCTGTGACCATGCTAAGGGAGAATATTGTCAGGCTTTCACCTTCTTCCAATTTCTCAGTAAAGCACAATATTTCTTAATTTTTTTCATAAGAATCACAGTGAAAAAATGGTTAATATTAATAGAAATCATTTGTAGTCTGAATCTGGCTTTGTACACATTTGTCTAAGTTGTCTTCATGCTATTGTGTAGTGTTTTCATTCTGATAATATTTGTCTGATTTTAGTATTTCCTTCTAGCACAGCATCTGCCTTCATATGCTGTGACCTATGCCAAAAATGCCACACATAGATATTCTGTGGTTCTCTCCAAAGTGCCTGCCTTTGTCTTGAAATAAAAACATTAGATATGCAAAACCAGCTGCTTCCCATTCTCCCAGGCTCATCTAAGTACAATAATTCTATTTAAAAATAATTTGCATTTGATTTTACAGCTATTTTCATAGCTAAAGATAGAATTATTGTTGTTGTTAGAAGCAGTTTCTTCCTGAGCACTCAATCTTTTATTAACTTAATTAATAGCCTGGAAATACACTCCACTATGGCACAACATGCAGTCAGCATGCAGATCATGCATTTTTATAAGTAAGGCATAAACCCTCTATTTTCTTTTTAAGAGCTATGATATTTGAGCCAAGGTGAATTACCAGCTTTTATCTGCATCTCTTGACTGCTGCTTAAGAGAATTAGTGGCACTGGTTAGCTTTGCGAGGACAGCTAAGAGTAGCCAGATCAATTGCAACTCAGAGTCAGAAATCAATGAAATGTGTCTCAGTAAATCTGACTGATCCTCGGGTCACTACAGAGTGCATTATCCCAGCCTGACTCTGTTACAAGATTAGACCCAGAAATAATAATAAGTGAGATTCTTTCTGCCCTTTTAAAACACTCTTTACAGTCCTATTGCTGTTCTGTGGTAAAGAAACTTCAGAGACAGACACAGTGAGAGAGTAATACCACCATGCAAATGGAAGAGACTTCACCCTCCAGGTCATCACCCTGGGAGGAAGACAAAGTACATTTCAGTCCTGTCTGCAAAGAAGAGGTCAAACAAAATTTGAAATTGTAGACATGGTGTTTTCTTAACTAGAAACAGAAATGCACATGTGATATAGAGGGTCAAACCTCCAGACAGAGTCAGTGAAACCTTCACTAAATTTAACATGGTTACTTCAATTTACTGGCATTTGGGATCTCCCCAGAATGTTGCTAAGGGGCTGTTTGTAGAAGCCTGCATACCTTTTGAGACTTTAGCTTTGTTCTCAACAACCACAGGCTCTGAATACCCTTCAGAAAGTGAAGTGGAGGAAGAAAGTTGCTCTTAATCTAATTTGCTGTGTATTTTTTACAGAAGGGCTGCACATAGCTGAGCAGAGCAAAGCTCATGCCTGCTGTGCAGTGAGGGCTAACCTGCCACGAGGAGAGAGCCTCCAGTGAAAGTTGCATATCCTATGAGTTCTTCTGATTTGGCACTCTGGGAATGTATGAGCAGCTGCTTCACTCTCACCACATCATCACAGTGCAGCAACTGCAGCGATGCAGCCCAGGTGAGTGGGCTGGCAACCCCACCAACTTAAATGTGGTGGGAAAGGTGAGAAAAACTCAGGCAGGAGATCAAAACGAAATACTGGGTTGTTAAATGATGTGGGATATCACCTTGATGGAAGCTGTACTGGAAGGCATGTAAAATTACTGGGTTGTGCAGTTAAGAGTTAAATGCCAAAAAGGTTTTGTGAGGTAATAGAGGTGTCAAACCTCTGTGCTCTTCTAACCAGAAAAGTTACTTCAGCAAAATACCTGTCTGATGGGAAAATTGTATCTTTATTTTTGTATGATAGAGCATCCACAAACACCACTGTAATCAATGAAAGCAGATGAGACAGCAGGAATATGGTTATGTTACACGCTGTTCTGCTTAGTGATTCAATACATATACACAGGATTGAGTGTTCACAGGATGTCCGTGTTCATAAACAAGAGTAAAAAACATTTGTTAAAGCTCCTCTCCCCCAGTCTTTTGCTATCTCTGCTTAACAAACATATTAGTTTAATTAATGCAAATTACTGCTAGAATGACACAGTCATTTTTTAATTAAAAAAACACTTTAAAAATGTTGAAACATTTTGTTACCTGATATACAGAGATTCATAAAGACGGCTATTAACTTTGGAATGAGAGTACAATGTGAAGTTTATTAAATGAAGAAATACAACAGCATTACTTTTGTGTACTGTGAATTCATCTCCATGGTTAAGGATTAGCAATAAGAAGCTCTCAATATGGAATCAGAGACTGCCAGCATGGGTGCAATAAACTTTTCAGAATGGTTCACAAGATTATACTAATTAGGGATAATCTAATTTGAACAATTTTTATCTTCTCAAAAAGTAATATGATGTCACTCTATGGGAAGAGTCACTACCCGGGCTCCAGGGATATACTAAAAAACCACACACGTTATCTGTAATATTAAAAATTACGGCTGATCCACAAGACATTCTTAGATCTACCCTTCTCCTCTCAAAAGATCCACCATATAGACTGTTAAGCCCCCATAATTATCTCCCCTACTTGTGACAAGCATGGGCTAATCAGTCTCTGAGGGAGTTTTCCTGCAGATCATTGAGAAGTGTGTGTATGCTTCACATTGCTTATCAAGCTATTTTGTACGCAGTATCACATAAGAGCTGACAAAAGTTCATTATCCTCATCTGGACTAGAATGACTCCAAATTAGGAAAAAGAGACAAGCCTTTCTTTTTTTCCTATTCCCTTTCTATTTCCCTTTTTTTTCCAAAAGAGGAAAAAAAAATTCTCTAGCTTGCATTGCAACAAAGACCTTAGCTAAGAAAAAAGCACGCTAGGTTCTAGCAGACTTTAATCCCATATTAAAAGATTAGAAAAAACATCTGAAGAAATCAGAGATAGTCTAATTGAGGTTCTCGCCTTTAATCCTGTGAGTAGACTCCCCCTTGGATACCAGAATCTGTCAGTGCATAGTCTTGGGAATTCTCTAAGGAAAAATAAACCACAAGAAATGGACATACAACACGCTTTCTCACATTTAAACAGAGAAAGAAAGAAGAAAATCTGAGAGATGGCAATATCGAAACATATCCTCTCACAAGAAAGAGAAAAAAAATCAGGTACAATATAAAATGAAAACAAAAAAGCAGATGAGAAGAACCACAGTTATTTTGGAAGTTCTTTGATAACACCTACAAATGTAACCCAAAAGGATATAATCTGGTTTGGTTCTGCTTTCCTCACCCAGATCAAAATGCCATTAGTATTTAATTTTTGCTTTTTAGTTTGCTGGCAATTGCATTTCCACTCAACTAACTGCTATATAAATGTATTAAAAAGGAATCTTTGAATTAGTCCTTTAGAATGATTTTAAAATAAACTATAGAGTAACCAGAGCCCGAAGGAAAATTAGACAAAAGATTAGTATTCATTTGTGTTTGTCTGGCAAATAAGGGCAAGATATATACAAAGACAGATATTCATAAAAATTCACTATAACACCAAGCCAAACCTTTACATATTAATTTTTTTTAAAGGAAGAGACACTTAATAAAGAGGAAAAAAACAAAACCACTAATATTAAACTGGGATTCTCTAGTTTGCGCTAATTTGAAAGCGAATGACCAGTAAATTTATCCATTTGATTATAAGGTTGCAGGCTAGAATTTTAATTCAGACACTTATAAATACATTTCGTTGTTTTAAAAACTGTTCTCCCTTGCTTTATATTTTCTTTTCCATGTTTCCTGATCCTTTTCCCTAGCAGCAGGGTTAAACATTTTTTTTTAATGGGCTATTATGTACTGGTTACATGGAAATGCATTGTGTTGACAGCTAGTTATTTGAAATTTTAGTAAAGGGAAAATTAAGGAACTCTTTGTAATAGGTCAGATGTAATGGCAGTGTGTTAATTTGACCAAAGCTGAAAGAGTCAGATTTTAGAGTTGTGTTTTCAGGCTGTACATCTGAGCAAAATAGAGAAGATAAATAGAGTGAAAGATTAAAAACAAAATCATAAAAGAAAATAATCAGAAGGTACTTCAGCATGAAAAATCAAGGTAACACTGCCAGCAGATGCAATAAACATAAAAGAGGTTTGGGATTGTTATTTTTATTGCATGGAAAATTACTGTGATTCATTGTTCTAAATTATGTAAAGATATATAGATAATGGAATTAGAACTGTATAAACATAAATGTGTTTGCCTTCCATTTAACATATTCTATATTAATATAAATCAGGGTTAAATCACTGTAAGTTCAGAAAAAAACATTTTATTTCCTCTATAAATTAGTTCAAGACATGAGAATGTCGTTCTGAAAATTTTAATATACAATTTAATATTTTATTAACAATGTTTAAGAAAAAGATTCATATGTTTCAGTAGTCTTGTTATAAGACACTACAAAATGTGATAGGAATCACTGTAAGGCAGCAAGTTCCTATGGCTTGGCATAAAGACCATGAACAAATTAAAACATTCTAATGTTCTTAGTGTTTCAAAATTCATGACATCAGTGGGGGGAAAAAACTCTAAAAGTGCCTGATCCAGCATGGCTGGCATTGGCAGACTCTTCATTTTTTAAAGAGAGCATTGTCTGTGTGAGATGTATGAGAAGTGACACTGCAGAGTTGGAGAACAGTGCCCAAACCCCAGGTCTCCAAGAACCTCGTGGATAAGCTGAGTACCTTAAACTGACATTGAATTAAACAAGAGTGGAAGGTACTGAACATGCATTGAATTCAAGAGCAGTTGAGTTTCTCAGCACTTTGACAGATCAAGACCCCAATTTTTGTTTTGTCTTTTATAACAAACAATGCCTCAAGGCAAGTACATACAGTAGGAATTTTGCATAAAGTTAATTGTTCACCATACATAAAAATGACTCCTTAGATTTAATAAGGCTCAGACACACACTGACACAGTCACATTATTTTCCAGTATGTGGGCTTCTTGGTATTATCAACAGTACAAATTAATTTGGAGTAAGATTTTTTTTCCTCTCAGGTTAGAGAGAGGTTTGATAGGAACTAAGTCCATGCAGGGCTGCACTAATTCTGCAAGGGTCGTGGGATAGAACATTATGCCTTGGTGGTTGCAGCAGATACCATGCATTGTACTGTAATTTCTTCTTACAATTTGTGCAAAAGGCATCCAGATTTTCTTGCACAAATCAAACAAAGAATAAACACAGTGCACATTTTATGTGAAGCAGTGAGAGATATCATTTGTTAGCATTTGATCAAAGAGTTGTGTAACAGTTTTGCATGACATACAGTGTTAAAGTTACAGGCATATTTAATCTTAGCATGCATATTCAGCTATATTCTTTCATTGGCACTAGTAAATCTTTAGAGAAGTTTCTTACAGGAATATAGAGAAAGCAAGCAAATTTATAATGAACCTGTAATTCCTTTGGAGAGTAGTTTGATAGCCTTTTCAAACAACTTGCTTCAACATGGTCTACTATCCAAAATCCTCCCTGCAATGATACTTAAGACCAATGACTTCAAACTAATATTATGTATTTGGGATGAAAACCCCCTGTGCATGGTATAATTCTAGTAAATGACAAAATAATTAAGTAACACATGCAGCAGACCCCAAAAGCAGATGTTTATGATTATGTAACAAGCGATAATGTTGGCTGGTGTGTGAAGAGGAGAAAAGAGCAGCTTCTGCTCTGAGATACCTGCACTTATTGGTTCTATTGAAATGTCTTCTATCAAGGCAAAAATTTTAATCTATATGTGGCAGAAGCATGACTCCCAGGGAAGTGGCTCTAGGACCATGACTGTTCACTTCTCCCATTCAGTTTAAATGAATACTCCTTTTTACCTTTTTCTAGGCTTTGGTCCATTGATTAGGAGGCATTATAGTTTTTTACTGAAGGATTGCTTCAGGACTGCCTTTGGTTTTCAGATCATGGGGATGTTTGTTTAATTAGAGCATGACTTTTAGAGTGGGACGTACTAGATTTAAGTATCACATCAATGATACATGAAGTCAGGAGATTTAAAAAACTTATTCTATAGCATGTGAAATTTTGCTTGGCAACCTTTAAGGCTAATGCAGATAAAAGTAGAGACATGGTAACTTGAATATATATCTGAGCTACTGGTTTTTGCAGAGGTGTTTTTGGCAAAGATTGCATTTTCTCATGTGGCTCCAAGTCACAAACATTTAATGTGCAGTGGTAAGAACTAGTGAAGAAAATGGCTAACTGATCTTACACCAACATATATCTGGTTAAAAAAAAATATATTTGCACATATATGTGCACAGTTATATGCTTGGAAGGATGCATTTTATATTTCTTTTTTATATAATCTTGATCTATCTTGGTAATTTTTGAATAGAATAAATCCTCCCATAAGAAAATTTTAGTAAGTGCAAATTCCTGATTTCTAACGTTTTCTTTTGAAAACATCCATTCTTTCCTATCAAATTAACAGTTTGCTAGGGAACACTGATAGGTTAACCTGGTTCATCCCCTTTGCACTTTTCCTTTGCCTTTTAATTATACAGACTCAAAGGCCTTTACTCCAGGTAACAGGTTTTGAAAATATGCCTGCATGTTAGAAGAGAAAACTCAGCTCGACCCATTCACCTTTTCTCTATCAAGACTACCCATAATTATCCCAATTTGTTCTAAATTGCTTTCTTTCAGAGAAATCAGGCCCATTCTTAACACTAATGAATTTTCGCTGAGTACTGTTTGATTGCACATATAAGAGTTAAACCTAGTGAAAAGAAAGGGCACAAGAATGCTTAAAAACTACTCTTTAGGTGGTGAGAAGTTACCAATATTCTTATCTCAGAAGAGTGAAAGAAAAGGGTTTTTCTCTCTACTACAGTAATTTCTGGAGATCCAATATGCTCTTCCTATTTGGCTCAGATCAGATCCTGCTTGTTGTTTTATGTCAAATAGTAGATGGAAGTTTATGGTGTGAAAAAAAAAAAAAGGAAGAAAACCTCGACAGATACCTTTGTTAAATATTTTATAAAGATGTCAGTGTTATACATCTGCCTGTTTTCTTTCGTCTCCAAATTAATAAAATTAACTGTAGATCTCTTGAAGAGATACTTTCAGAAGAAGGAAAAATCTGTAAGGTCCTTATCTAAATGATTTTCATATGTCTAAGAAACTTTTAATGATGAAATTCCAGAAGAGTTTAGCTTTCAGGATTCTCTTTCTTTTGAACGATTTAGTTATGTTTCACTGGCCATAAATTGAACCCTTGATTTCAAATTTTAGTTATCAAAATATTCCTAAAATGATCAATATTGCAAGTATAACATTATGCCTCATGTTCTGTTTGGTTTTAATTTATAGGGGATAGGCATATTAAACTTTGGTTTAATATTTATAAATGTTACATTTTTTCTATTTCTGCTTCCAAAGGAGGTCCCTCCTAGAGGTTATGGCCTCACTGAACTTCTATTGCAGCCTGTGATCTTACTGTAACTACCACTAATTAGTAAGGGGAACTTGGATAATCAGCTTGTGTTTCTAAGAGTGTTTTCTAGGGATGTTTGCCCATGGAAACTCTGGCTAATTCTCGGTGGGATGGTGCATTTAGAGCAAAGCACCAGCCAGCCACAAAGGCATTGCACATATAGATCAGTGCAACCCCTTGGCCAAACCTGTGTCTCAACAGGCAGCAATGCACTAACACAGTTTCGCTGTGCTTGGCTCTGGAGTTAACTCACTTGCAGCTGGACAGGGACCATTTTCTTGCAGTTCCTAGGCACAGCTAATCAGAAATGAGTGAGTATGGACCAAGAGAGATCATCTTCACTCCGATATTTTTGAAAGGCTAGGTATTGAGATTAATTAATAACGAGGAAAATCCTCTATAAGAGGATGGACTATTTGCAGGGGTACATAAAACAGGTCCCTGAACATTATATGAACTCACTGTTCCTAATAGCTTGACCAAATAAATCTCACAGCCTAGATTTTGTACACAGGTGTAGCCCCAGAAAGGGAGAGCTCAGCAGAAAAGGATCAGTAGAAACACAGCTCCCCTCTTTTTCTCTGAAGAAAAATCAATAATATGGAGTTTTTTCCTTCTTTGACTTTAGCACCTAGGTTCAGAGGTAGAAGCACTAATTCCCACACTTCAAAATGTTCTGAAGTTTCCTTCGCATGCTTTCCCAAAGATGAACTTTTGCCTAGTGCCGTGTGAAATCATTCCTTATTCCACTGAAATGTGAAAGTGCACCCAGAAAAGGCATAGAGAAAAGATAAGTAAAAAACGAGACTTGTTTAAAGAAGAGGGGGTTGAATTTTCCAACCACCTGACTTGACTTTCTTACAACCTCTGAGTGCTGGTTTTGCTATTTACTTGTGAACAATGATATCTATTTTCCATTGCCATTCTACCCATTACATATTTATTGAAGGGTTTTATTTCTTTTCTATCCCAATGTTTAATAATTTATATTTTATTGCTCTAATTTTAACAGAATTTTCTTTTGTCAGAATGAGACAAATATGTATTTTAACAAGTTTATCAATTTAATTGTTTAGATGATAGGTGTTCTTGTTAGGAAGATATAAACATTAATAAAATTTTATAAAATAAAGTAAAACTAGAAAATTTCTTTCTTTTCATTCTTTACACTGCCAACATTTAGCATCTTGTAAATATTCCATTTGTTTGCAGATTTGTAAACTATTTTTCATGCATGTAATTGACTTTGTAACTGTAGCTATGGAGCTTGCAAAATACTCCACCATCTAAATACTAATGCAGTTAAAAGAAAAATGTGGTTCCTTGGAATATTACACACCTAATTATTTTTTGGTGCTCCACACCTAATGATTTTTTTTCACTATAGACAGATGTCCTCAAAGATGCAACAGGAACAGTGAATTTTAAATGGCTTATTTTGCAATATTGGGGTAGTATTGTAGTTTTAAGAAGCCACACCAGAATTGTGTAAAGATTAAGCTTATATTCATTATTCATATACATTGGACAGTAGGAATAGTAAAAGACTCACAAAAACTGTGATGGCCTGTGCAATTGTCTGCACTCATATGTTTTTGTGAGAGTGTGGTGATTGGCATACTAACTACTCTGAAAATCACATAGCTGTTTTCAGAAATTTTGCAGAACAGGAAAAATGTATAACAAGCTGCGTTTTTAAAAGTATCTTTCACTTTTCCTCATCCTCTTTACAGGCAAGGAATTTCTCTTTCTGTGTCAGATAAGGGTTATTCTTTCTCGTATAGTTCTAAGTTTCCTTTCATTTGTCCTTTCCCCATTTTTCATCCTGAAAGGACAAGTTGCTGTCACAAAGAGTCCCCTACTGTGCTTGCTTAGGCAAGAATATTTCAGTGTTCATTGGCTTGGTTAACCTGTTCAGTTACTTAGAGGCAGGAGATTATCATGTGTGCCAAATGGCCTGGAAATTTTTAGAGAGAAAAGTGAATGGTAAGGTTGAAAGATGAAGGAATCAAATAATATTTGAACAACTTTTTCCGATGCTTCTAGTGAAGACACTTAATCTAAAACTGATTGTATTGGAGGGAATATTTGAATCTCAAGCCACAGTATCTTCAGAAAGGATGAACACATATGATATACCATAATATTCTCCCGTATATATTGTTTCCTCTAATGCTTGTAAGTTCCTCCTCCATAGAGTTCCACATTTGTGACACACAAATGCAGCAATCTACAATCCTTGTTTGTTTGTGCTGCAGTAGGCTTTTGCTCTTCTGGTTTTCTCACTAGATCATCTTTAGCATTCCCATCAAATTGACACTTTTTGGTTTCACCTTGGTGGCTCTGATCTCCTTAGATCTGACTGCCTGTCTCATGATGCTGCTTTCTAATATAGTACCTATGGATGCACCTTCCTTCCACCTTTCCATGTGTTTGGAATGCTTTTCTTATGTATGTACTTTCTTTCCTACTAGCTCCTTTCACTTGTAACCCTTGCTGTCTTTCTTAGTAACCTTCCTCCTTTTAGAGCCTTTCTCAAAACATTTTTCTTCTCAGTATGACAGCTGAAAATGTATGGAAAGTACCACAGATTTGGAATTGTACAAGGATATCTATCTGAGATAAATCATCACCTTCCTGACACTCTGACTTGGGATAGGAACATCCCAAGAGAAGGAAACAATTCAGATGAATTGCAGGATAGAAATGCCCATTTCTTTGCAATGATGCGAAAGGGAGCCCAGGATCACTACTGATCTATATACTGTGGACAGAAAATTTACAGAAGAACAATCTCAGCATATGTATCCACATTTTAACTCAGTTCTGTACATAGTTTTTTAAATAGCTGTGAACATATGCTTAAGGCTATTTGCTAAATTGCAAATCTAAGATATAAGGGAATGTTGACACTTTTTTTGCTTGCTAAACGTGCAAATATAAATCAATAAAAATTAAAATACAAAAAGGGGAAAGTTTAGTTTTTCTCTCTCATCTATCTATGCTATGTTAGACAGACCTGATATTTCTTTTACCCTCTGAGTTGAAAGCCTTTTACCCTCTGACTTGAAAGGGTTGAAGAAATGAAGACCTGTGGAAGCCTGGTGTAAATGAGAGGTGGATAGTGTCTACATCCTTAATTTGATACTGAAACAATTTTTCTGAGTGCTATAATCTGCAAAAAATTTGAACATTCTCAATGATATATCACGCTGCAACAATTTTTATTACTATTTCCACTGGTTTAATGATGTTTTGTGTGTTCTGCGTGTTACTGAAGAATGAGGAAAAAAAGTTTGACCCTATAGAAAAATTTAATAATTTTATATAATCCAAATGGCAACTGGAAAGGATATCCAGCTAGTCACAAAGAGCAATTGAAACACAACATTTCTTAGGGAAGGTGTAATTTTACAAATCAGTAAAGGCATTTTTTTCTCAGCCAAAAGACTTTTCTGTTTGAAATTCTGAAATGCTTGATAAATTAAGCAATTATATAATTCAGAAAATCAGTTTGTGTTTTTAAGCAAAATATTGTCTTGTGGGTATTATTAAATTGATTGATAAAGCTGTACCTAATTCAGTTCTTTAAACTTCAGGTTTAGCAATTCGTGCCATTAAAGTTATAGACCCACCATAAAGTAAAATAATAGAGTAAAATTAATTATTAATTTAGAGCCTAGAGATTATAGAAATCTCAATTGAATATATTCTTGACATTAATGTTTAGATAACTGGATACACTGTAATTCCATGTGTATTTAGTTGAAAAACTTAGAACCAGTTTTAACAATACAATGTTCAAGAAATTAGTTGGAATTTACATTAGGATATCTGTCTCATGAGCTAACATTTGATCAATATATTTCATCAATCAATTTAAATCCCAGCTCAGCTCCTAGCTATTGCTTGGATATCTATCTTATTTGACGGAGTGGCAAGCCCTTGAGTGTTAAAACTATATACAAAATTTGGGATGTGAGCTTTCAGAGCTGAGTGCTGCATTGCCTAGTTTTCAGTTGTCTAGCCCTTAGATAAAATTCAAATGCCTAAATTAGACACAATTTCTCTAAATAAAGCATAGGACCTTTCAGTGGCCATTGACGGACTGTGAGAACTTGTCTTGCTGTGTCTGACAGAAGAGACAAGTTTGAGCATGGAGGTGACTTATATAACAATACTGGGACTGAAAAACTGACCTAATCACACATCTCTTCTGGACAGCCATTAATATAAAGGGGATTGAAGGAATATTTTTCCATGCACATTTTTTGATTAGGGCCTCCTAATAAACAAACACAGGTTAGCCCAGCAGGAGACAGAGATTTGCCTTTTTTCAGGTTAGATATATTTTGCAGCCAGGGAGGCATTTGCAGAGACCAAAGATGCATCTCCCTATACTTAGGACATTCAGTCAATGAATTCTAGATGACTACCTTTTCTTTGGTACTTTTAGCTTTGGCTACAAAGATCCTCTTGCACATATAACCATTTAATACATATGTTTGCATTTATTGATATAACTATATATGCAACTATAGATGTGCAGTTCCTACTGAATTGTGGTGTGCCTTGGCTATTCCTTGTTTTGGTATGGTATATTCCTCTGTTTAATCATTGTCCTTTAGTAATTTTTCTTGTTTTACTAATTGTTTAAAAACTCCAAAGGATTACTTTTAAAAACTCTCTTTTATTTTGCTGTTTATCCCTTGGTGTGATTCTAACCATTTTAACTGGTTTTGAATAGATTAATTTAATGGAGTTAGTTGGAAATACTTAAGTGTGAGCAAAGAGTCTATATTTTCTATACAACATTATTGAAAAAAATTTCATTAATGTGCAGGATTGCAAGTTGTGAGTATCTTGCCTGCATGTGGAATACACGGAAACCATAACTGACTACTGTCACTGTATCCTGGACAAGTAGAGTTAAGGACCTCAGAAAAGTAATGTAAAGGCCTACAGGATGCCTTAGAGACCATTATTTGGTAAAAAAGGAATAAGGTCTTTCCTGCTAAGGAATAGGGTCTTTCTGGAAACCTGACCATGTTCTGAGTTTGTAAACTAGCAGGACAGCAAAGGAAGTACTTCTTGACTCACTACAAAATCTTCTCTTAAATGTGGTTTCTGTTCATCCAGGTGGATTAAGGAAATTCCTTTCACGGGGTAGAGGTGGTGTACTTAATTTCTGTGTCTAATTCTTCAGGCTGTAAATAACAACTTTGCTTTCCATCTAGAATTCCTGCTTCCAGGAGTGCTTATATTCTACTGAAGTTGGACTACAGTATAAAGTACAGGGTTCACAAAGCCAGAAGGAATAAAAGCAATGAACCCATCTCCATAACCCAGTGAGACTGGATTTCACAGGAGAGGCAGTGTTTACCTGAAATTTGCTGTTTCTGAGGGACTGTAAACAGCTCCTCTTCCTCTTTCTCTCATGATTAAAAGTAACTGTGGCTATCTCTCTGGTAGGAAGTTCAGTCCTATCAGGCTGTTTCCATTGTGGTAGATCCTGTTTTAAGGACCTTGAATCAAGTACAACATAAGCCTCACAATACAGCCTTCTGAAGTCACAGAATCACATAATCAATTAGCTTGTCAAAGACCTCTGAGATCATTGACTCACAAGCTATGACTGAATACCCCCCCATATGAACTACACCATGGCACTACACACCATGTTCCATCTTTGCTTAAACACTTCCAGTGTTCAAGTGACAATGACAATGACCCCACCACCTCCCTGGGCAGTCCATTCCAATGCTCAGTCACCCTCCCTGTGAAGAAATTCTTCATAATATTCAACGTAAACCTCCCCAGGCACAGCTTGTCCTGTCACTGGTTGCCTGGGAGAAGAGACTGACCCACACCTGGCTACAGTTTCAGGTCTCTGTAGAGAGCAATAAGGTCACCTCTTGAGCCTCCTTTTCTCCAGGCTAAGCAACCCCAGGTCCCTCAGCCGCTCCTGGTAAGACTTGTGCTCCGGACAGTTCATCAGCTTCATTGCACTTCTCTGGACTCACTCCAGTACCTCAAAGTCCTTCCTGAGTTGAGGGGTCCTGAACTAGACACATCACTCAGATGTGGCTTCACCAGTGCTGAGTACATGGGGACAATCCCTTCCCTGCTCCTGCTGGCCACACCATTACTGATGCATTGGCCTTGTTGGCTGCCTGAGCTGGCTCATGTTCAGCTGCTAAACCAGCATCCCCAGATCCCCTAGGTTTTTGTCCTGTGGATTTGTGTTCACCTAATTCATTAATCTAATAATTATTGCCCTTGAAAATAAGAGAAATTGGTGATGAGAAGCATGAATCTTGAGAAGCTGGAATGTTACAATTGCAGTTATAAAACCAGTTTATTAAATTCTCTACTTTCTTAGCACTAGTTCTCTCATGAATGAGGTTTAGCTGTGCTACCTCATTTGTATGCCAGCAATGAACATGACAATGGGAACTGACTTACCTTTTGTCTTTGCCCCTTTCTGAATTTTACGTTTAAGGAACAGGTCTATGAACTTGTGACCTCAGTGGGGTCTGTTCACCTGCAGCAGGGTGAATGGTATGGAAGGGCTAGTAGGTGTTGGCTGTCTTGTGATCCTATCAGCACAGGTGTATAATGAGGTATTTGAATGTAAAGAGAGAATTTATTATTTGAGCCATAATTATATTTTGTTCTGGAAATATTTCTGAGAGTGGGAATACAAGAGCCTTTTAACAGACACAGTTCAAGGACTGATGTCTGGTTCTACTACCTGGATACCTGTAAATTCAGAGGTTCTTTTGCAGCTATTAATTGCAAATATCAGCTTCTGTGATGTTTGATTGTCACAATATTGAAAGGTAGTTAATAATCTTTCATCAAACAAACAAGATATGTACAGAGTCTGAAGCCCACAACTAAACTGGCTTCCAAATGGACCTCTGATAGAATCCTCTGATGGAATTGGGTAAATAAAAAAATGGTAGTTCAACCATTGGAAAATTAGTATTGTCTGGTCTACTATAATTTCCTTATAATCCTTTGAACGTTGGCTTTGTGCACTGACACTGGATTTTTATTTGTACTGGTGTTAATTACCATGGTCTCCTAGATAATCAGCCTATCTTTGTTAAAATGAGATGGTTATGCACAGAAAGAGATGTTGTGTACAGGTGAGGACTAAGCAGAAAAACGTTGTAGCAATTTGCTGAACACGGAGGCTTATTGAGGATGCAGTCTTGAATAATACACACTAGCTTTGCTCTTCCCCCTTTAGTGTGTGTAGAGAAGCCATGAATCATTCATGGTCTCCCAGCTGAGCAGGGCTTCAAAGGGGCTGGTTGTGATTGGGTGTCCTGGGTGAATTGCTGCGCTGCAGAAACGCCTGCACCCTCAGCACTGGAGGGGTGAGGAAGCACTTTCATCTGGGCCTCCAAAGTGTTTCGGGTCACAGTTCACCAGGAGATAACGATGTAGATGTACATTCAGAATTAGCTGCAGAGATACCTGTGTAGTGCGGTGTGGAAAAGTGAGCCAGTTAGATCCCCAGTGGATGCTGTGAATCAATTACTGTGTTCTGAATACAAGGTTGGCTGCAGGGGATAAACAGATGTCAGAGAATTTTTCCTAATAAGACCATAGTAATAGAAGAGCACTGTCAACTTCGTTTTACATTCAAAATCTCATTTCCTCTTTATATGACCAATTTTATTAGGCCTCTAAACAAAGATATTTTAAGTAACTGATATCTGTATAATGAGAATAGTATCATTAAATTTCTTTTTTTCTTTTTTAACAAAGGTTTAAAGAGAAAGCAGAAATGAATCTTGGCAAAGTTGGAAAGAAGGTGTGTAATTTAGAAGGCTGAATGATAATTCTTATCCCTTCCAATGAAGGAGAGTATTGAATGGCTTGCAGCTGCCTTTTATGCTGAATCATAATCACCTACGTTCCAGAGCAAAATATTCTGACAGCCAAAGTTGGTGATTAGCTTGTACTGTTCTCTGTAGTTTCTGCATATTTTTTCAATGTCTGGTATATAAAGCTGTGATCAGAAACAAGAAATAGCTTTGGGTTTAGTTAATAAATCTTACAACAGGTCATACACTTGCAGCTAGCAGCATATTCTCAGTATTTTTCATTTCTGTACAAAATCCAAAATATTGAGATGTGTCTTTCTGCAAATTTTAAGAGTAAAAGCAATACATTATTAGAGATACTTATTACCTATCATGTTACTCTTTCAAATAGAACACAGGTACAATATTACTTGCATACACTTTGCAAATATGGAAACACTAGAGTAAGGGGATACCCTTGGATGCATCATTGGCATAAATTCTTCACATGCAGATTATGCTAAGTGTATTTCCTTTTTTGAAAGGAATAGATGCTGATGTTTTTTAGTTCATACAATTGCCATGAAGACATTGTTACTTCATGTGGCAGAAATCAGAGCAAAATTTAGCTTTATATATTGGTTTACAATGAATGTTTTTTAGTGTAATGCCTAAACTCATAATTTATCTCATACAAAATCTCAATTCCAAACACTTCACAGGAAGGGAAACAAAAGACAACTGCAGACAACATTCAGAATGTTCTTGATAAACAGATCAACTATCTGAGAACCTCTATGGAGTTATGATCCTATACAGCTCATACTTGCCAAATTCAATTCAGTAGTATTTGGGAAAATAAGGCATAAGTATAACTCAAGGTTTTGTTCACTGAAATTAGTTAAAGGAACACAGGCAAAGACATGACCTAAAACCCTATTGCTGAGTTTCCGAAACCCAGCTTTTTCTACCTCCCCAGGTCTGACACATACATGGCTACTAAAATTCAGAAGTGTATCTCTTGAGACAACCACATATCGATAATATGTCCCTGTGCAGGTGCTTCAGTCCATAACCACTCCATGTCGAGATCTGAGCAGTTATCTAATTTTGACTTTCCTGAGGTTTGTTTTCATTGGAAACAATACCAGCTACAATGGTATTAAAACTTCTCCTCAAACCTGGCTGTCCCCAGGGTTTCTTTCCAGGAGCAGCTCTGCCCTGAACAGTGATCATTGTGCTGCCACCACTCCCCTGAGTATGAGGGCTGCAGCCTTCCCAAGCCACTGCTGAGCACATTCACTATTGTTCCTCTGACACACACCATGTTGCCTACAATTCAGCAATCACAGGGAGGAGGGGGAAGGCAGCAATCAGAAACTTATTTCAGAATTGTTCTCTCCTGCAATTCCTTTAAGATCAGGATATACAATAGTAGCCTCAATGCATCATCTGTAATGATACATTATCTATCATTGCTCTTAATTTGTAAATTAGAGATTGTGTGCTACAGCTCAGTGCTGGGAAGGAAGTTAACCCCTGGCTAACCTGAAACCTTTCTAGAACTTAATTTCTATTCAAAATCTCTGCTATTTCTCTTCAGATGGGACAAACATGAATGCTTTACATCCACATTCATGATTCACCTTCGAAATGAGCCACAGGTGTCCAGTGTACAATAGCATTTGAAACAGTTACATGAACAAAAATCACAAAAGAGAGCAAATAATGGCAATAACATGGAGACTTAAGTGGCACTCATAGTCAAGGGATATTGCTGTAAAGAAAGGTCTACGTGTTTCTGAATAGTGTTTTTTGCAGCATTAGACTGTCTTGCTTTTAGTTCTTCAATACTGATTTATAACAAGGAAATTGTGATTCCTTTGGGATTTTTAGGGGTCTATGCCATAAGAAGGGTGGGTGCAGGTACTAAAATTTGGGTAACTATTTAACAGTAACAGATGTGGTAATAACAATCTTACATCTTTTCTGATTCTGGGAACCCAGCAACGCACCTCCAGATGAGCCCTTCACACTGATCTCAGGAGACAGAGGAAATCCCCTCCCTGGTGATGCTCAACAGCATCACTTTTGTTCTCACTTTTCTAGGATTTTCTCAAGCAAACAAAGTTAATCTTCCACCTGCACAATATGGGCTTTCTTGATGGTACATGAAAGCTCACTGAGAGTGTTAACATTCTGACATATCTCCATAGCAGCAGTGAGTTCTTACAAGCAATATGTACAGGTGGTGTTGTCAAAGGCAGCACATATGAATGTCACAGTGTGTCCTCAGGTTGTACAGCAGTCATTCGTGCTAAAACATACAGATGTCTACAGCCCAGATGTATGGTTAAACTCTGCTAAGATTTCCATGAAGCCGTTGTACTCTCATTTACAGTGTCTTCTGCAGTGGACTATTATAAATACATTTCTTAAAGAGTCTCATGGACATTTCTTCAGATTCTCTTGAATAACAAGATGAAGGAAAAGGCAGAAGAGGGCAACTTAAAGAATCTCCCAGGTTCTATTCACAGGCTCAGAAAATAGCGAGGTAAGGGTCCAGACTCCATGGATGTGACATATGCATTTGCACAGCATATCAGCAAGCATGACAGTGGGAAGGGGAAAAAATGAATGAATAAAAATATTTTCCTTTAGTGATGATATTGCATGAAGCTGTTTAACTTTACATGTTTAAACCTGGAATGTTGTTCACTGACCCATTTGTTTTTATATACATTACATTTGTAGTTCTCCTGTGAAGATCTAATGATACAAGAAAAGAAAGAGAGTTTACAGCTGGTAAAATAAGAATATATGTTTCTGGCTATGTATGCATTTTCTGAAGTCTCTGCCACACCAATGTGTTCAGTGGTGTATTTATTTTAAATAAATTCTGAGCTCATCCAGAAAGATCGTTCCCTGGACATTCATCTGCCATGTAGAAATATGTTCAGGTCTAAAGATTATGGCTTAAATTTCCAGTGTTTTCTGTCATGATAGGTTAATATGTCATTACCTAGGGAAAACTGAAATAATAATTGATTTTAAATAATTGCTTTTTATGAAAGTTCAATACTGTCAACTCCTAGGTGTTTTGGAAGCATTGCTCCTTTGAACAGTTTTTGTGTCTTTAACATGCCTATTTAAGTGGGCAAATGGAGTTTACAATCTGGTTTTATATTGTCATCAAGAAGACCCTTGAGCCTATTATTTGTAAAGCTTAGGACAGTGTATGAAATCATAATGGAAGGGAAATGTTTTCTCTGATATACTGTATTTGACTAGATATGCAAATTTGCTGGTCAGTTTCCCTCCTATGTCTCTCTCTTTTTCTGAAAGTCTTAAACCTGTAGTTGGTCCAGTAAGATACATTGAAGGCATGTGACTAATAAGTTTAGTACTGAAGTAAAAAAAGACATTACAGTTCCAGACTCAACTGACATTACTCTTTCTATCTTTGCTAGCAGGTTTGAACTACAGGTCAAATATTCATTTGACATCAATCAGAAAATATACTTTAGATTTAAAGATAGGAAGGTCTATTTACCCTGGTTAAAATATCTAAAACTACACCCAGTACAAAATTAATCAAAAGGGAAACCAAAACTATAATTTTACTGAGATCAAGGGGAAGCCTCAGACTCATTTTTGGAGACAGAGTTTGCAATGAATGCTGTAGGGAATAAAATATGTGGGTTTAATTATCAACAACAGGCCTAAGGACACAATCAGATTAAATTTAAACATGTGTATAAGAAACAAAATAAATATAGATATAAGGAGATGGGAACAGATACAAATCAATCTCGAGGGAGGTGAGAAGGAGAGGGATTAATAATTAAAATGTGTATACTACTTGTTTATTCTTAGAGCTGCACCTGTGAGCATGACAAGTATGACTTCCCTAGACGTTGTGGCACTGTGTCAGAGTTCTGTGAGGGATTGAAAAGGAATTTAATAACTGAGATCAGCCTCAGCAGTAGTAAGATATCAACTATTTGTGTTTATTGCAAAACTTAAATCCACAAAGTCCAACAGTCTCCATCTTAAATTGTCTGTACAAATATGCAGTAAGCGGCTTGAAAAAATTTCCTCCCCATTTTAAATTGCTTTGTTTTGTGCAAAAGTATTGCCGTCTTTTCTAGCTTAATGCAGAGTTTAGACATGTATACACAGACAAAAGTTAGAGGAATCAAGCGCGACAATCCTATGTAATTAATTTTCAACTTATTTCCTAGTCTTTTGAGGACTGCTTCAGCTAATTTTCTCCAATGTGTCTTCTCTAGAGTGTATGCCCTAAGCATTTTGAATGTGAACCATTGTCTGCCACCTGGCCTCAGGGCCAAATATCAGTCTTTTACCCTATTTTTTCCCGCAATAGTATTACTAGAAATGGGATGAAATATTAATCTTTGCAATACAGGTACAGGACCAGCATGAATTTTCTCATTTTCATTTCATATGAATTCATAATAATTATCAAATTTTGAAGATAGTATACAATGTTTTTAAGTATGTGTCTCCAGAAAGGTCTTTAGACTATGGGGGTTATAATAGGTGTTTCTTTTCTTCAAATATACTTGATTTTTTTTATGTTGTGGATTTTCCTGTTCATGCCTCCAACCTTTCTTTTTACCTTGATTTTACAACTTGTCTCAGCTATTTCTCTCCTGTTAATATAATCTTGATCTGCCGCAATGAAAAGTTTAACTGCTCTAAGAAATCCTTAATGTTTGATTTGGTTTCCCTTTTCCCCCCTCTTCTATTAGAATTATTTCCCTCTATATATCTTTCATCACAATGCTAACTGTTCCCTGCATGGCCTCTCTTACACCCGTGACCTACCATGAAATAGAATATAAATTCAGAGTATCCCGTGGCCTTGATGATTTTAATCCAAGAGCTGTCAGGTCTTTCAATATCTCCCTTTCCTACATATGAATTTGCCAGGTGTAAGGATGGATCTTTCCCACAGCTTCAACAAAACAAAAGAGGACGCACACTCAGCAGAACTTGGTAAAGTAAAAGAAATAATGAAAAAGATGACCTTAAGAGGTGTCCTCTTGGAAAGAGAGAGTAATACAGCTTTAAAGCTGGGACTTCATGCATTAACTTGGAAGGTTCTGAGATACTGTCTAATAAACATAATGTTAAAATTGAGGCTGTGAAGGATCAACAACAATAAAGCACATTGAAGTCTGGTAAAGATATAAATTAAGTCTTCTACAAATGGAATTTAAAGGCCTTCATTTTCTAGAGGTTTTTGATTTAGATAATGTGGAATAACAAGAACCCAGTGCAGATTACCTACCTGTGGATAGGGCATGAAATCCATGTCGGCAAAACCAGTACCTCTCAGAGAGATTCTGCAAATGAGTTTGTGATTTCTCACTTGTTAGAGAATGCCAAAGAACTGACTGGTTTATCAGTCATAGCAAAAATGTCAGCACAAAGTGAACACAGAACCATTTTCAGTATTATCCTGGGACGTCTTTATTAGATAAAAAAATCCTGATTTAGTTACTTCACAACATATGAGTTGCTCCATTGATTTGATTTGAATATGCACTGCCTATTCTTTTACTTTCATTATCTTAATGAAACATGGTAGAATCTCTACAAAGTTGCACTGAAATTGCTGTTGGTGATTCCTTTTTCTTCTAAGATTCAGATTCTGTTCTCTGATGCATAAACTAGTGCTTAATTAGTTTACCTTACATACACATATAGCCCTAGCTTTTGTTTTGTGTTATTTCAAGATTATGTAAAGCTAAGAAATAGTGTATGTATGATATCTGCTAAACAGTATATCTGAAAAATGCAAATAGCTCACAAAACTGAAAAAACACATATTTTGGCAACTATATGGTTGCAATAAAATTTTCTGTTTTATTTTATTATTACAAATCCTAACAACACTTGAAATATCTCCCCTGAGGTTTTGTTTTTTCCTCCTTCTGAATATATACATTTTTATATTTGTTTGGTTACTAAGACTGAGGCTTCAGTCCAAGGAATTGGAAGTTGCAGCCTTTCGACAGCCATTGCTTTATTCTTCTATCATGAAAAGGATCCTAAGTAAAGAACACCAGCAGTGACTTGCATCGCTCCTGGGCATTTTTTTGTTCTTGTGATCTAAAGTCCACTTATTGTGTTTTCTGTTATTTGGAGGTCACCAAACTTTGATCACTAGGGGGTAGTGTGGGGCTTTTCCTTGATCTTCCGTTCCACATTCTTCAGCCTGATGTTTTTTGAATGCTTATGTGAAAAGCTTACACTAAATATCCCATATCTATATATATATCTATGCATAATGTTCAGAAATTCCTGGATTTATAAAACCATATAACACTATCAATGGAAATTTAATGTGTAGTGCTCTGTTCACTTATGGCAAACTTTCCTGTATTCCCCGAAAGGAGCCAGATACTGCAAATGTCCATTAATTCTCTTAATTTTTTCTCTTCTCCCACAACACATAAATATACACATAAACACACACACACAAAAAAAAATTTGCACACATACTTAAATTTTGAACCACTGACAATAAAATAACAGATTTCAAGAACTGCAAAAAGTGTGACCCCATACCCCATATTAATATTTAATCAAGTGCTCACCATATATTTCAAGTTAGTCTGAGAAAATTAATTAGCCCGAAAGATGCTTGTCCTTTAAAGGCACTGTAATCCCTTTTGAAAATGTAAATGAGATAATCCTTTGGTGAGTGCAAGCAACTGTTCATTTAATTGTGTGAGGCTTTCAGGATGTAGAAACCCATCCTACATAATTTTAGTTTATTGGTTATAAATTTACCACCTAAAGAATTTTGTGGAGAAAAAATTGAGATAATTTGCTCCTCTTTCTTTCAGGTCACTTCTTCCCTTGCATAAATCTGAGTGTGACCTAAGAAGGGAATGAAAAAACCCATTGGGGACCCTTCCTTTTCTATTCTTCTTAATTGATTCCCTTGTTATCAGGAGACTAAGAGGCGTTCTTGAGATCAAGGAAGGTCTAACACTTTTTGAACATACTGTAAAGAAGACTATGAAATAATGGATTTCAAAAGTATGAATAACTGTTACCCCCCCCCTTACCCACTACTCTCTTGTTATCTCACAAATCAAAACTGCCTCAATTTCAGGTTGTTATAGACTAGATATTTATAGACTAGATATCTCAGTTTGTCTCTGATAGAAATTTAAAGACAGACATTTTCCCCTCTCTTGGTTACTATAAAGGATTTTTTTTTTTTACCACTATAAATATTTTCTTGCTTAGAACTTGCCATTTTCTGGTTTCAAAATTTGGAGGTTTTCTGCCTAATCTAACTTCTTTTACCTCACCTTTACCTTCAAGCATTAAGTATCAGCTGTACATTTTTGTGCCTAAGCTAAACTATGGTATAGATACAGTGATTTGTTAAGGGCATTTTTTAACTTCTGATGGTTATTTTATGTCTTAATAAATGGCATATCCTCTTCCTATAAATCTCTCATCCATATTTCCTGCTGTACTGTCTGTGAAGGAGATACACTATAACTAAACCCGTGCATAGATACTCTCCCTATGGAGGAATCTTACCAGTTCTTCCTAAGTCTTATCTTTTTTTTTTTTTTTTTTTTTTCAAATAAATGGACAGATCCAAGGTCCAAAATATTTTAAGAACTCATTCCTACAAAATTCTCTAAAGACCAAATATTCTTCTACAGAGATGGTGAAGGGCCTTGAGGAGAAGCCATATGAGGGGTGGCTGGGGTCACTCGGTCAGTTCAGCCTGGACAAGAGGAGACTGAGGGGAGACCTCATTGCAGTCTGCAACTTTTTCACAAGGGGAGGTGGAAGGGCAGGCATTGATCCTTCTTTCTGGTGACCAGTGATGGGACCTGAGGGAATGGCCTGAAGTTGTGTGAGGGGAGAGGTTAGTTTGGAGATTAGAGAAAGGTTCTTCCCCCAGAGGGTGGTTGGGCACTGGAACAGGCTCCCCAGGGAAGTGGTCACAGCACCAGTCTGGCAGAGTTCAAAAAGTGTTTGGACAACACTCTCAGGGACATGGTGTTACTCTTGGGGTGTCCTGTGCCGGGCTAGAAGTTGGACTTTGTTGATTCTGTGTGTCCCTACCAATGCAGGATATTCTATGATTCTACATGAAAATTCAGAATAAAAGTAGTTGAATTTGTAATGTAATAGAAAACTACTGCAGCACATCTTAAATCTTTAGGTCTCAATGAGTTTATATTTGTTTGGCTTATTAACGTGACCAGACAATTAGCAATAGCTCAAGGTTTACATGTAAGAGATAAACCTGGAAGCATACTCTATGGTGTAATTTGGGGTTTCTTCAATATTTTATTGTGGTCCAGTTTTCATAAGAAAAACAGTACCTCATATATGTGAGTCTGTATCTGTAAATGGATGTTTATAAATGGATGTCTTTATAGCAGTTCTGCCACAGATTCACTGTGTTTTCATTTATAGGGAGGAATATATGTATTCATGTTTTATTTTAATAGCAAAGTATCCATTTCTCCTTTACTTCATTGTGTAAACAAAAAAATTGAAAATTTTCATAACAAAATCTTCCTCCAATGTAACAAGAGCATGAAAAGTTTCTCATTGATGATCTTACATTCTCTAAATGTTTTCTGATTTTTATTTTTTATGAATTAACCTTTCTTAAAAATCATTAAATAGTGACTGTTCCACTCTTAATTTTCTTTGGTGACTAAAAAGATAGGAAAAAGAAAGGTTAATTTAGGGCAAAAATCATACTTAGTAAGCAATTAAGAATTTTCATGTTTCTGTCCCTCTCTCTCCTCTGACCCCTCACATTCTCAGACCCTTCCCTACGGTTCTGGGTCATTTTTTCTGTGTCAGCATCAATTTTAGTCCTCTCTAATTCACTGAGTGCCAAGTTTACAAGATGATGTACAGTGGTTTCTGTGCAGTGAATGCCTGTCCACCAGGAACTCAGTGAGCTGCAAATGTTAAGTGGGACTTAAACCAATGGCCACAAAGCTACAAGGTATGTGCAATTTCTTCTGATCCAACATAGGCCTTACAAGGGTTGTTTTCAAAAGACAGGAATGTTAGCTGTCTTTTACAGCACTGAAATGCATGTTTGGCATCAGGGAACTTTCTACCTCCAATACATGGAGGCACAGTGAGAAATTCAGATTGGTTTATCTTGTCTATGCTCCCCACCCCACTTTCTGAAACTGGAGAGGAACTTAATAAAAGGCAAAGTAAATCTGACAATGTCATATCAGTTCTCCCCAAGGAGTTTATGCACTGGTATAAAATCACTGAGGAGCAATCACAGATCAACCAGCTTACAGCTTTGGACAATCAGTGCCTAAATCCATAGAGCAATTTGAGTTACTTACACCATTTTTCCCCTTCCCCCCTTTTTGACCTGCTTCCCCTTATGCTGTGAAGTATATATTTTTGCTATTAGCCTTTTGTGAGCCGCCCTGCAAGGGAAGTGATGTGAGGTCACAGGATGGGAGGTTCACCTCCAAATAGCACCATGCAATCTGATGCGACATATACATTTAAAAATCACTTAGAGGGATATTTTCAACAGGAATATACTCTGGGTAGCAAAAAACCAAGTCAGTTAATGTCAAATATCTAAATTATCTCTGAGTATATCAAAGCCTATTTATTCCTGACACAGAACACAGTGAAAACATACCTTATTTTTCCTCTTTGCTGGGTTTATACTGTCTTAAAGCTGTTGCTCCTTCCTCAGGATCACATGGAATTCTTTTTCCATACTGTCTTCTGCTAAAATTTCTGTGATATCATCCAGATTGATCATTAGCTCCATAAAACACCAGTGGATCTGAAAAGAAGAAGGAAAATAATGAGAGAAAGACAAAATGAAGCAGCAAGAACAAGCTGATGTTCTTATGAATTCTTGGGAAAATATTTCAGGCAAATTAACACAGATTTAATGACTCCAGTGGAGCATTTTCTTAGATCTCTCCTAGGAACAGACTTGTCGTAACTTACATGAAGAATGGGGTCACTTTCCACCGGGTTGTTGCTTTATCTCAGAGCTGAAGATCTGGCTTGGGCCAGAGTTTCAGCATATCCTGCCTTCGTATCTAATGAAGTCAACCTGCCCTGTGACCCTGGCAGCACTTTCCAGATCCCCTGTCAGGTGATGTCGGCTCATTTCTCTCATGCAAGAACTACTGGCCTTAAGGCAGCTCTAGAAACCCCACTAGCAAATAACCCAAATCAATTTAGCCTTCCAGAAAAGTGATGGAAGCAATGAGGGCTGTGCAATAGTTTGTCATCAATGCTTTCCAAACTTTCAATCTTCTAAGCTCCATATTGGTACCTGTTTGTTGTTTGATGCTGTTTCATGAATCAAACTGTCATAAGTGTTATATTATGCAACATGCCGTGCAAAAAACAGCTATGCAACTTGTTTATTTTGATTCCAAATTCCCTAGTTTTCAAAAACAAAATACCTTCTAGCAAACCAGCTCCTATAGGGATCTCAAGATTTCTAACAATGGATGTCTCCAGCTGCTATTTCTCTCATAGAATAATAAGTATTTTTTTGTAAGTTAGACAAGTAAATGTTACCTGCTCTCAACTGAGACATCAGTTATTGTTCAGATATTGAAACAGCTGCAGAGTGAACAAATATATTTTATGCATGTTAACAGGCATTTTATGTTCCCCAGCCTTACCTTGTGCTCCTTTGAAAATGATCTTCCCATAGCGTAACCTCCACTATTTTCAATCCATCTTGTGCTCAAACTCCACCTTCATTTTCAAGTGTCCCAACACAAGTCCTGTAAAACTTAAAGCACATCTAAGAAACATCTGATCATTTTCCACACTCAAGGCAGCAGCATTATCTGTTAAAAGCTGATTGCTTTGTTCTCATTACTGCAATAGCAAAGAATTGTTTGTGGTATCAGCTTAGATGGCAATGATGATCCATATAGGCTCATTATCTCTTGAACAGCATTTATGTGGGACAGACAGAAAGAGATATTGCTGTTCATTTCCGTTTGTATGGGGAAAAGCAGTAATTTTAATAGAATGAACTATCCAGCCAACTCCTACTGTTGGAGTTCTCTGGCAGTGTCTGGTGGAAGTCTGCACAGCTTGCTGGATACTTGCAGGGACCTTTTGCAGTATATCCATGGTGGAGTCCAGGTACTGAGTTATGGGGTGAGGTTTTGTTTGGCCTTGCCAGATTCAAACATATGCAGCTGGAGGGGGTGTGGGTTTGTGCACTAGCCTGCCCTTTCAATCATATACATGTAAGTGACTATTCAGAGTGAATTTTACAATTTTTCATATATAATTTAGACCTGTTATGGGCATATGCTTCAGGATGAATACATGAAGAAGCCTGCATAATTTATCCCTCATCTATTTATGTACTTTCCACTAGTTATTTTATGTTATAGATAACATAAAATGTGATACTAGAAAACAAGACTACTGTCTTCAGTAGATACTGCCCCAAAATCCCTGAGCTTAGCTTCAGTTCTTCCAATGAAATCCTCATCTAAAAATTGATATTCAGTTTCAGAAAGATCATGAGTTTGATGATAGCACTTAGGTTAGAACCTAAAGCTCTTTAGTTGACAAAACAATTGATAATAAGGTTATTGCCACTGAAGTGGGTGCAGATGCTCATACTGGCAGTAAGGGCTGCAGAGGACACAACTGATCCCTGCAGCCAAGGGCATGGCACCTCAGGAGAGAAAGAGTTTTAGAAAGGGCAAAAAAATTGACCAAGAGAAGAGTGAGGAAAAAAAAAAGTGAGAAACAGCCCCACAGACAAGAGGAGGAGGAGGAAGTGTTCCAGGTAGCAAAGAAGAGAATCCCCAGAGGAGTCTCCGGGCCCTTGGAGGTGATCATGGTGGTTCAAGTATCCACAGTATGTGGTGGACCCCACCCTGGAGAAGTTGGATATTCCTGAAGGAAGTTGCAGACATGAGGAGTCCATGCAGTAGCAGCAGCTAAGTGTGAGAAGGGAGGGGTAGCAGTGAAGTGCTGTTCTGGACTGACCACAATCCCCATTCCTTATTCCTCTTGTGCCCTTAGGGATTTGTGGAAGGTGGTTTAGATTTTGACTTTGTTTCTCATCATCGTATTCTATTATACATTGGAAAAAATTTAAATTATTTTTCCCCCAAGACTGTTGTGCCTGTGATAGCAATTGGAGAGTGTCTTTATTGTGATGGCAATTATCAAAGTGTTATCACAATAATTTTTTTGAGATATTCTATGAACACAGGTGGTCACTTCCACAGGTTACTGTGACAGGCTAACCTCAGTCTTTTCTACTGGTGTCAAAATAGGTTTTATTCTTATAGGTCATTCTGTGATGCTGTTTCTTAAGAGCTTTTCTTGAAAACCCTGTAGTAAGTGACAAAAGACTGCTGTCTGAAATAATTTCTCCATTGGGAAGCAATTCTGATACTTCATGTCTGGACACTGGATGTAGTCCTTGAAAACATACTACTCATGAGATACAGTTTCTCTGGTTCTACAGGCATTTTAGTCACAGCAAGGCATTTTTTATGATGTTGACAGAAAGGACAGAGGACCAGAAAGAGAAAGAAATGTCTTTGAGTGGCCACTGGAAGGCAGGCATCATATGATGAGGCTTTTCAGATGACACAAGATGACTGGTTTCACTTCAAATTCCATCCTGCCTGATCTGGAACCCCTGGTGCTTCAATTCTGATTTTTCTATCAATGCTGTGTGATTGATGCATAAATGTATACTTGAAGGCTCATCAAGAACTCAAAGAAACTACATGGTTCATCCTTCCAAAGTGAACCAGAATCAGTACAAGATAATAAAAGAAACCAGTATTCTGTGCCTTTTAATGAGAGTAAACAACATTCTGTACCCAAAATTAAGCTCTTGCATAAATAATGAAGGCGTTAATTAAAATATACAAAGAAGAAATTGCCTCAGTGTCATATTAAAATCCTCTCTCCTACTGTTTATGGCACATCAAACTGCCATTTATTTCTTTGCCTAGTATCCAGCTTGTATTTTGATCTTGGTTTTCTTATTGTTGTCAGTTGCTTGATACCATATGTCACTGATAAAAATTTATTTACATGGAGAATGCTTATAGTTAGAATCTTATTGAATATACGGAAACATATCACAAGCAGCCACAGATAAATCCAGCAAAACTTCAGTTGCTTAAGGGGAAAAGATTCTAAATAATACTGGAGAATAACTGTACTGTCAATGTAGTCCCAAATACTTAGGGGCAGTTGTAGAGCTCAGAAGTCTAGTTGTATGGAGTCACATTTTAACACCTTCCCTGGGGCCTTGCTGCAATCCAGTATGTTTTAGTAATACTTGAAGTGACCTTGGAATGACTAATAGTTTCAGTTCTTTTACACTTACATGTCTGACAACAACATCAGGACTAAATAGAGGACACCTAGGTAACTATGATATTACCCAAGAAGAAAACATATCCTCCAAAAAAAGAAGTGATCATGTATTGGTGCAAACCTGAGTGAAACTAGCTTTTTTGTGACTCCTCTCATTGTCTGCCTTGTCACACTTATGGTCTGTGAACCAAAACAATGGATATATAGCAGCTAAAGAAACCAGAGTGATTTGGGGTCCCCAAATCACATCTAGTGAGTTATATATATATATATATATATATATATATATATATATATATATTTTAATATACATTAATGAATTGCCTCTGTTATGTAAATAAATTTGAAAGCACATACTATGTCCACATTGGCCTTTTACTTTGGATCAAGAGGCTGCTTTGAACTGGACTTTCAGGTCAGCTCAACTTACCACTTTAAGGTTCTTATCAACAAAAGGTCTCAGCACTTAAAATAAATTAATCTTTGGCAAAAAATAAACTAAAGATGTGGTTTGAGCAATGCAGAGAAATCACTTCTGGGCAATAATTGCTCCATGGGTACCGGGCATGGCTCCCTGGAGTTGGGAGCTGCAGGAGCTCCCTATGGAAGAGGCAGGGCAGTGTAGGGTTTCCCAACAAGGTCCCATCCAGCACTCCAGCCTGGGAGCAGGACATGCCAGAGAGCAGTAACTTACACAGTGCAAGGCATGGGACTGAAATTAATGCGGTGCAAATCCCACAAAATCTGTATTGTGTTGCGAGGGTTTTGCTTCAGAGATCTTCACAACTTGCACCACAGTGTTTGTTTTTTGTGTAACTTTGCCACATCACTTGCTTTAGTCTCTATCCTCTCTCTGCAGAACAAAGGCAGATAGATGTCTAGAAAAGCTGCATCTAAACTTGTCTATGTGTTTCCACTATGGGCAATGAAAAGAAAAAGGTATTTCTTGGTATAGTTTAGATTAGTTGTGTGAAACTGCCTTAAAAAATACCTTTTCTGTGACTGAAAGTGAATAGTAGAATTAGGTCAGCTTTGGCAGACACATACATCTGAAGTTAGGTGAGACAGCTCTCATATATGCTGAAAAACTAGGTGCAATTTAGTTATATGTAGTGCAAAGCAGTATGACAGATAAAAGGGACTCTTCACAGATTATCAGGGATGTGAATTCCCCCAAACTAGCCTCAAGGTGGCTTCAACCATTTATTTCCTCAAACAAAACAACTGATTTAATGATTTAGAAAGCTGGCTTCAAATGCTGTTGGCATAAAAATCATGTAGTCCTGTAACTCCTAAAGATTTATTGCAAGTAAACAGAGCCAAACTCTATCATTCTCAGACCATTAGTTGTCCTTAGGGGAACCATAAAGCTTGCTACCTTTATACCTGGAGCCGAAAAGTGAAGTAGGAGCTGAAGTGCAGTTAGAAAATAGAGCTGAGACAACTTAATTCCTCTTTCATACACCTTTCCTAACTTACCCATGGCCAGGTATTTCCCTTGTGTCAGTTCTGGTGTTTTATTGGACTGATCCATCTCTTGAAGTCCAAAGATAGTCCGTTTACCTATTCTTTCCTGCCATTACATTCCCTCAGAAAAATAAAATATAAAAACCCGACCTCAGTGAACACTGGAGCTAGCACAGGTCTCAAGGCAAGATTTTCCAACTGCAAGCAAAGCAGGAAAGAAGAAGCAGCTAAGAGAAGGGGGCAAGGTTACTTGTTCAGTAGATTCAGATGCACTTTTGACTCGTAATCCAGGATAGCAAAAGCCTTTGCTGACTTTGGCAATCTCCTAAGCTAGTAGTGCCACCAGAAAAACTACCCTGTGAAACTACTTTATTGTAGTTTTCAACTATATGGAGTGCTGGTGATGGTTTTCCGAGGCTGCTTCATTTATATAACAACTCATTTATATAAGGAAGGTTCCATACTACCTCCTGAGAACTGATATTTAGCATAGAGGTGTGACTTTATATACAAACATTGAAGTACAAAATTTTTCTCACTGTCTTGGTGCTGACTAGAAAAGTGCTTCCTTGGTAATGGATATCCACAACTGGCTTGAGCAGTATTTTCCTCATTCTTCATTGACTAACAAATAAGTCATCAGTTTCTTTGGATGAAGTAATGTGCTGAGCACTTAATCAGGTTTCCCACACGGCTGCACAAAGAGTTGTGAGAGAGAACGAGGTATGGGAAAGAACTAGTTCCAAGGGCAACATCCCTCCAAATCTAACTATAGCTCTGGGAACCTTTTCTACTCAAAAGCAAGAGCTGCTTCTCCAGGTTGTCTGCATAACACTGGGAAGTCAGTGAAACACAGAAATGTGTAAGGAAGTATCTCATACTAGGCCTGAGGGCAAAATCCTCCACCCATTTAGCACTCATAGGTAAAGTCCCTTTTAGACTTGGAGGTTAAAACTATTTCAGTAATTTAAAATGAAAAACTGAGAAAGACCACAGAATTCTATGGAATTGGACAATGAGCTAAATGTTGTGAAGCTGGGGTAGAAACCACCAGACTCAATGTGGTTATTATTGGGTCTTTCTTATACCAAGTGTAATCTATGGGTTAAATTTAGGGAAAGGTTTGTGGCCAGGTTCTACAGGCAGGATAGAGAAGACAACTCAGAGAGAGCTCCTAAACCATAGCAAAGTTCCACACAGCTCAGTCATGTCAAGATTTAGGGATGCTTTGCATGGGCTGCCAAATATTCCCTGAGTGCTCACACAGTCAGTAACAAATCTGAGGACCACATGGCACACAAGTGTCAGCTAGATACCAGATTATGGGCTTCTTTCTAATGGAGATATACCTTGGTATATCTACAACCAAAGCAGAAGGTTCCTAATATTCCTCATTTCTCTTCGCTGATCATGCAGTCTTTATCAGTGCAGACATTTACACTATGTCAGATGTAGACATATACAGTTAAGGAAAAGGAATTCTCCCTCTAATTTTTTGTGATGATTTTAATATAAAACCTCCTTTTTAAAAACATGCATAATATTTCTACTTCTTTCCTTGTTACATAAATTCTCTTTTTTCCTGTAAAGAGGAAAAAAGACTTGGAGATTCTGGCCTGGAGAGTCAACGGACCAGATCAGAAATATCAGATATTGGCATCATAGGAAACAGTGAATTATAATGATGTTTCTAGATGTGTGCTTATCTAGATGTGTTTCTTATCTGTGTGCTTATTCATTGGACCCTTGTGTCCCAAAACAGTAAGTATTTTCTTAGGTTTCTTGTGGTATGTTGATCTCAGCTGGCCCCCAGTCCCTCTTCCCCTTGCAAGCAAGGTGAAGAAGCTCGTGAGTCATCACATGACAAAGCACCCACCAATTGTACTGATTTTATCTGGGGTATAGTTAATTTTTCATAGTGGTTAGTACGGGCCTGTGTTCTGGATTTGTGCTGAACATACTGACAAACATTTAGAGCTGTTTTTTTGATATTACTGAGCAGGGCTTACAAAGAAACAAGGTCTTTTCTGCTTTTCCTACTGCTATGCTGACAAGGGAGCTGGGGGCTCATTGGAGGTTGAGAGGCGACACAGCTGGGACAGGTGTCCCCAAGTGACCAAAGGGATATTTCAGACCATATGGCATCATGCTCAGTATATAAAGCTGGGAGGAAGAAGGAGTAAGGTGGGATGTTTGGAGTGACAGTGCCTGTCTTTCCAAGTAACTGTTATGTGTGATGGGGCCCTGCTCTCCTGGAGAGGGCTGAATACCTGTCTACCCATAGGAAGCAGTGAATTAATGTCTTATTTTGCTCTGCTTGTCTGCACAGCTTTTGCTTTTCCTGCTAAACTGTTTTTATCTCATCCCATGGGTTTTACAGCTTGCACTCTTCCAATTCTTTCCCCAGTCCTGCTTGTGGGAGTGTGAGAGAATATCTGTGTGGGGCTTGGTTGATGGCTAAGGTTAAAGCACACCATCAATTACCATCATTAAAAAAAGCAGATTCAACTTGGGAAAATGAATTCAATTAAATGCTAACTAAAATAGATTTAGATAGTGAGATATTAAAACAAAATTCTAAAAATACCTACCTAACTTCTCAACTCCTCTATCAACTTCTCCACTTTCTCCCTCCTGTGCCTGCCCTTCCCCAAACAGCACAGGAGGATGGTGAATTTGAGTTGTGGTAAGTCTGTAACAGCTTCTTTCTACCACTTTTTCCTGCTCACACTTTTCTCTTACTGCAGCATGTATGATTTATATAGACTTCAGTCCTTCAGGATTTGCTTCAGCATGGGCTCATCTCCATTGCCCACAGATCTTTCAGGACCTGTTTCCACATGGGCTCCTCCACAGGCTGCAGTATATCTGCTCTGGTGTTGTCGTCTGTAGTCTGCAGAGACAGCTTGCTTCACCATGGCCTTCATTGGCTGCATGGGAATGTCTGCTCTGGCTCTTGGAATGTGTCTTCCCCTTCCTCCTCTCCAACCTTCGTGTTTCGATGGTTATTTTTCACATTTTTTTCCCCTTCCCTCCTGTGTCTCCAAATTGCAGTGCACCATTTTGCCCTTTCTTAAATACATTTTTCCAAAGGCACCACCAGTATGACTGACAGGGTCAGCTGCATCTTGCAGTGGGTCTTTTTTGGAGCCATCTGGATTGAAGGAAATACCACAGACATTAATGTTTTCTGCGTGCATTTGTTAAATTGTATTGGAAGAACTTGAGCATGTTTGACACCTGACTGGTTGACTTAAGTCTCCATCTCTCTTGTTAGTATTGCAAAAAGAGATAATACAACTGGAACAGATTGGCTTACTGAATTTTGGTGCAATTCTATTGGTTAAGAAAATTGTATGACTTTGAGATCTGATACTACAAACTCTTGTGCTTGACTTTATCTGCTTTCAACTCCACTGTCAGACCTGGATTACCTGTAAGAAGTCCACCCATTAAACAATTTACCTGGTTTCACTGTAAATGTTGCATAATTATCACTGCTGTTTTTGGTGTAGTCCAACTTTAACTTTCAGCATATGACAAATGTCCTCTTTTGTTGAATCTTTTATCTGCTAGTTTTCATGGAACTTTTTATATGCCAATAGTCTTGTTTTGAGCCTGCTATGATCCTTACATAACCAAAGATGTAATTTTTTCTACTTTGGAATATCCAGAATTTCAACCATGAATGCCAGCGTCTGATACTCTGCTATTTATATTCTCTTGATGACAACTTGGGGTGATAATGAGCCTTCCTGCAGTGACAATGTTGCCATCCATCTTCTTATTTGTGGCCTTTCACACTTTTGAGTCTTCATAGTATGTCTGAGACATAAACAGATTTTTTTTCAGTCTGGTCAGCTAATAGGAATGCTTTTATTTTTCCCAAGAGTTGCACTTTGGGCTCCTATAAAAAAGACAAGAGCTTTTTGGAGACAGCTAGTTGCTTTGAAGAAAAACAGTTTGTTGGTTACCCAGTCACCTTACTGCAATGTATTTCATGTTTTGTGAAAGCTCATGACTTAATATTGCAACTGAATCAAGTTTTGTTGTATTAAATACACCTAAAATATTAAGCAATAAGCATTGGGAAAGTAGAAGATTTATGAAAAAAAAACATTGTGTCAACAATTCTTTTGGAATTATGCTTTGAAGTACATTAATGAAATGAGCTTGATACTTTCATGTACAGACTTTGAGATTGAATTAATCTCTGTAAAATTTAGCCAACTAGTCATATAAGCTTTAACTGGTATAAAGCAGAAAGACAGGCAGTTCCAGGAGCTAATTAACACAGAGAAAAAGCATTTAGCAGCTTACTCACTTTCTGGAGTTGTCTATCTTCAAAGTCTGTAGAGAAAACTCAAGACATCTGATGTTTGTATGTTTGAAATCAAGTCAGGTGAATTCCAACCCTAGTGCCAAGACTGGACTGGGGTAACTCAGGATTTAGATATTGTAACATGTCCCAGTGAAGCTGCAGCTGGAAGACAGTCATCACAACTGAGATCACGACTATAGTATCATTATAGAATCAAATGAAACAGAGTGGACATTGGTGCTCCTGGGGTTTTCTTTGTTTGTTTTCTTTCCTATACCTCTTATTTTACGGCATTCTGGCTACAACAATATATATCCCACAGTTAGCTCATCCATTGGGAGAATATCAAATATTTGAAAATATGCTCCAACACTATTAGATTATTTATTCAAAGCTGAATTTCTCTATTACTGAATTCCAAATTTAAATGCGTTGTTTTTTCTTCTCACATGAAAACATTAGGCCTTATCCTCAACAGTTTTGCCAAGTAGAACAATGTTTTATAGTTTCAGACAGAGTGTAGCAATTACAGCAAGGTGCAGTCCTTTGAGATAAGCATTTGTAGCTGGTAGATTACCATGAAAGTAAGGGTATTTCAAGGAAGCCCCTTCCCCTCCACACTCCGTCACTTTCCATTACTGACAATCCATTGGCATGGCATGCATGGACAAAATTCCCTGCACACTGAGAGCTTGGGGATCTCATATCTGTTTGTTAAAGTAACAGTTGCATTTAATCAAAAGAAAAATCCATCCTCCATTAATAAATAATGTATACATCTAACATTATAGTCAAGCAATGAAATACAAACAGTTCTGGTTTTTGAGTTCCAGTATTTGAGTGTGATGTTTGCCTTTTATAAAAGTTATACTGCTGACTTATGAGGACATCACATTCATGATGTTACATTTAGGGCTGTATGGAGTCTTGGGCTTCTATTATGGATTAATATATGATTTGGAGATAAAAAAATATCTCTTGAGCTTTAGGCTGGGATACAGGGCTTCAGCAAGAGTTGTGTTTAATTAGTACACAATGCTAAGCACTAAACACATCTTCATAAGACTGAATAGATGGGGGGAAAGTAGGAGAAGGGTTTTCTGTAGGGTACCTATTTCTTAAGGATTCCAAAAATGTAATAATTTGTTTTATGCACTCTAAACATTCTCCCTTATATCCTGTATTAAAAAAAATAAAAACTACAACATTTACAAAAATTTAATCAGATTCCAACCTAAGCTATTGACATTTTTATATATAACACAATATGTTTACTTTGTGTTTTAATGGAGGACTTTAATCTACTGTTTTTTTCTACATAAGTATCTTTTTAATAGATCTTGGGAGTTTTTATATATTCCTAAGGATGCAGATAAGGGCTACTAAAATTTTCAAACTCAGTAGTAACTTCCATTGATATTAGTGAAAGCTGGGTATTCAATTGAAAATCCTTTCTACATTTTTCAGCATTTGGTACATACTTTTAGGAGATAGGTCTTCTTTTATGAAATTAATTCATATCTTTAAGCATCTTTGAAATTTATGGAAATGGTGCAGACAGTGTAAGTGTATCCAGGCTTTTATTCTAAGTAGAAAAATAAGAGAAATGTCTTATTCTTTGTTTGCTTGCTAGAAGACTATTGCTATATGAGATTCCCTAGGCTACCCAAACATTCTCGCACATGACAATGGAAACCCACTGACACCTTGGAGTCTAATCATATTGTTCTGGTGTATCAGCTTTGGAGATGCACTAGAACATGGGGCAACCAAATGAACCTCTCAGGATGCATTTGCCTAATCTTAGAACTCACTTAAATTTATGTGACTACAATATAGGTATTGATCTATGATAAAAGGTATCTAAGCTTCCTCTGAAGCCGTACAGGCTTCAGCTTTATCAACATAGATATGTAGTGTTATTGTTTGCAGCTAGACACCAGTTACTTCTCCATACTTTTGTTTTGTACAATTTTTTTTAAATGTCATGAATCTCCTGTAGGGATATCATGGATATTACAGACCCTTAATATTGCTATAGATGACTAATCCCATATCTGTTCAGTCTAGTCAAAGGAAGCTTCATTCATCCTAAACTGAGACACCAAAATCTGGTCATCTGAATACCTAAAGTAGCTTGCATATATGACAGACAGACATGATAGATAGCTACCTGCACTTAAGTATTCAAACAAAAGAGTTAGATAGGTCCCTGACTCTGTGATGTTTTGATAAACGTGGATGTGTCATATCAATTTACATGCTTCATGCTGCACTGACAGCTTCTGAAAGTACAAGATTCTGGTGCCTGACAGCACTGTGCAGGCATCTGCAGGAAAGCTCTCTGTATCCTATCCTATCCTATCCTATCCTATCCTATCCTATCCTATCCTATCCTATCCTATCCTATCCTTTTAGAAATTAGGGAAGATGCAATGGTTTTAGAGATAATTTTTCAACCTCTACTTTCTTCAGGCCTGAGTCTTACTTTTACTATGCCCTGAGCACAGCCATTTCCTTTGCTCATGTTGATGGCACAATCCAGCTTTGCTGAGACTGAAGTTACAGAATTTGTCTTTCTTAGATTGTCTTTGGCAACAGTCAAAAAGTTGCTTCAATCCAAAATTTGACAAAATTAGTGATGATAGCATTAACATTAAAAGACTAGTGAATACCATGTAATTAAAACTATGATCAGATAAAATTATCTGTGATTGAACACATGACTAAACTGCTGCAATATTCCTGAAACATGTTTGCCTTTTTAAGTGGAAGTGTAGACCCAGTAGATATATTGGTACTAATAAGATTTAAATTGGTCAAATTCTAGGTTTAGGTACATAACTCTTAAGTTTCACATGTGACAGTTGTCACAGAGTTTTTGAAATTAATATATACAGGCTCACCTTCCAAATATTCAAATTACTATTGTCATCTGTAATAGGAAGTCAAAGATAAGTAGATTTTCTAGAAATCTAAAAACTTTGTCTAGACAAACACAGGAACAGTATCTTACCAGTTTGCTTACCAATTTGTTTCTGGGTTCTACAATTTTAACATTAAATAGGTATATCAGAAAGAAAATCCTTTTCATTCTTACCACTTTCAGCCTAACAACTGACTGATCAAAATCTTTAAAAAGTAGTCTGATGGGTGAATTTGAATCTTCCCCTATTTACATTTTCCAAGAGCACTATGACATTCGAAGACCATTTTTTCTGCATTATGTTGTACTTATCTGGACTGAATTCTCACAGAGCTCTTCTTGCCTGTTTGCTCTGTCTGTGTATTGACTCCTCAGCTTCACTAGTCTGTATGTAAGCATCCATGGAAATACATGTAAGCAGTAATGTTACTGATTAAACATTTTAATGCAATGTGCTAAGAATATCTCATGGCATTATTGAATCAAATTAGTCTTTTGGCATTACTGTTATTACTGTTTTATTGCTATAGCCATCTATGTATTTTCCAGTACTTTCCAGCAGCAAAACTAAAAAACTTCTGGGGTGAATGTAAAATTTATGGTTATGCACTTAATATTTTCCTTTTGTATCAGTAGAAAATAACGCTTAGAAATACTTTGCTAAGAATGCAGTGCTAAATGGAGTTTACCTCCGTATATAAATCTCCATCCCTTTGATACCCAAACATATTTGTAATACTTCTCACTTTTTATTCTAATTTACAATCTAATTTGTTTAGTGATAGAAGATGTCACTGTGAAATCAGATATTTTTTATTTTACTCTTGTTAATTTTAGTTCTTCTATTCAGTATTAAAAAAGCATCAAAATAAATAAAAAAAAATATTCTTGTACCCTTAATGAACCCATAATGTAACCATAATGAAAATATATGGAATGATGTCGATATATATTTATTTTGCATTTTCATAATGAAAACAGAAAATATCTGCTGCTCTCTTTTTAGCTGAATTATGCATCTCATAGTTTACTAGATCTTCTTTTTCTCTTTTGTGGCTGTGATAATTAAATGAATAGTTTCCTTGGTAAAATAGGCATCCAAAGTACTCCTGTTTCTACAAACAGGGGATCTGTTAATCCTGCTTGATACACAGAGCATATCCATAATGGATATAGTAACAAAGCATGACATCAAATCTATATACATTAAAAATCTAAATTTTAAATATCAAATGTTTAGTCCTTATAGACTTCCAAGATAGGAGTTTCTGAGACCTCTAGAGGGAAGAGCTGCCCAGCAAAAAATAGGACCATAAATCGGGCAAATATGAAATAAATGTGTAGGTAAACATGAGGTAAACATGATGCAGAGTACATTCCCATCCAGTATTTGCAATGTTAGAAATGTATTTTACAAAATCGCAGAATATTCCATGACACACAAGGCTCATCAGGTCCAAATCTGGGCTTCTTACCAAAATCTCCCCATCACAGAAGTGGCTTAACTTCCAAGGGAGAAAGAACAGTGTGATACACATTCTTTGAACATAACATCTACAGATTCATAATCAAAAGTCTTAGAAATTACTTTGAAAATTGTAATATGAGGATGTAATTTGCCCTATATGGGACAACAGCTATGCATCTATAATGTTCAGTGAAATCTCTGTTTCCCTTGGCCTTTTTGAACATCCCCATGATCATTCATTATGTGCAAAATTATTTCAGTACTTTCCCCCATAGTAACAGCAAGTGACAGCACTCAGTGTACTGCAGTGTTGCAGCACTCTTATGCCATTCAGTTCTAAGAAATGTAAGCAGCCTTTATGTACATTAAAAAAAATTCAATTAAGCATTGTGTCCCATTTTTCAGCAAAAGTATTACCTTCAAGCAATAAGGAATAAATCGCTTTATAGCTAGGAGAATACCCAAGGTAATTCAAGTCATTCATACTGTTATGATCCTTGTCCCTATGATACAAAATTTACTCACTCTGCAGTTATTCTGTAATTCTGATGAAAGATAAAGCATTTCCCTTTAAAATATTTCTAATATTTATGAAGACATATCTTGGGTTTATTCAAGACTTTTTTTCTAATCTAACAAAAATTCCATTGTGAATTTGGATGAGAGACGTGTCAATTTAATACATGTGAATTAATGTATGGGTCATCTTAGTGCGAGTCAGAAAAATGTTTTGTTTCCCACCTATTTAAGGAGCATAAGCAGGTTGAAAATAATTTTGGTCTAAGTCTATTTTAATAGAATGTAATTCATATCCAAACCTCTTTTCTGTAGGAGACTAAAAATTAGTGTGATTGACCCTAATCATTTTTATAAAAAGAGCTCACAAAATCCTGTGATAACAACAGACATTTTAAGCATTTTTGTTGTTTTTCTTCTTTTTTTCTTTTTTTTTTAGCATACAAACCAAATTCTTTATGCTTAATAAATGTTGTTAGATACTTCTAGAAATTTATCTAGACTACTATCAAGTTTCATAGTCACTCCTTGAAGCTAATAATAATTTTTGTCCTGTCAATTCAAGCTCTCATTATTTTCTTCTGATTTACTTTCACAGGATTCTGAATTATTTGATATTTTGAAGTCTGGATTGCATTTGAAAGGTCCCTCTTCTCCTGTGATGGAGAACAACATGCAAGTTATTACCAAAAATATGTCCAACTCTCACTCATAGTTTCACATTGGAGATAAAATCAATTTGCTCTTCAGGAATGGGACAGTCACACAGTCTCTATCTGAAGACATGTTAGGAGAAGACACCATGATTGTAAGAACTGCTATGAGTCCTAATGATGTGGATGTGAAAAAGAATAAGTGAGAAAATGCTGCATACAACACACAAAACCCCATAAAAATCAATATTGAGGCTGGGATAGATGCAAGGAATTTAAGCATGTCAGACAAAGAAAACAAAGAAAAAAACTTCCAAGTTAAAAGAAAACAAAATATGGGGATGAAGAAAGGCCAGATCTTCAGAGAGATATAGATGGTATTAAAGGGATTCACCCAAGGATTAAATGATAACGTGCTCCACATATTTCAAATTGAGAGAAATAGTACCATTTGTGTCCACTCAATTTGTAGGATGACTGCACTGCACACATGTGCTTGTAAAAGTATATATGTACTTAGTTATACTATAGCTGAATATAATAACCATGAAAAGTTCTTGATTTCAGGAACCTTTGACTTGTCAATGCACAGCTTTGCCATACTAAGGGGAACATAAGGAAGTCAAGAAAATATAAAAATTTTAAAAATATATTTTTTCTGTGTCATCATTTAATGGAAATGTCTTGACAGGTTTTTGAAGGCCTGACTCCTTAACACCTGAAGACGTCAAAGAGCAGCAGTGTAAACATGAAGACCAGATGCTGAGTAACTCTATCATATATCTAGCATTGCACATCTACATAACAGCCTTTCCCAACTTCAAGCTTAGCTAATTGATAACTCCTGCATCTCTTTCATCTGGAAATCCAGTTTCAAAAAACCCCTGTGGGTAGAAAAGAGAGAGAATCTTGGCATTGGCCTGTCAGTTAGGGTTCTTTATGCTGCAAGCCCAATATGAGTGCTGTTTATTACTGTGTGAAGATTACTTCTGATAGCTACACATCCAATCCATGAAAGGTAATCCATGGAAGGCCATAGAACCTCTGTCTGGTTCAGTTTGAAAGCAGCTCCTGATGAATTCAGTGAAATTTGGCCCATCTACTTAGCTCTATTTTTTTCAGCTGCATCCAAGCATAAAGCATAATATTATTCAAATATTTCATCATGACAAAATATATTACTGACCTAACTGAAACTGGAATATCCATATCACAGATGGATTACAAATGACATTTGATAGTCCTGATTAGTGCAAAAAGTATTAAGAGTATCCCCTCGATGATAGGAAAAGACTTATGATTGAAAGTGGGGGGAGGGGTTGAAGAAAAATTGTTTTACACCCTAAAGAAATTTAAACAATTTTTATAATAGTTATAGCACTTCAGTGATATTTTCCTGATTTGGAAAAATGATTGTGACTCACTGGAAAGGTTTATTATGGAGCTGAATAATTTATACCTCACTGTTATATTTGATGAAAAGCAGAGTCAGAAGACTGTTAACTATCTTCATGTAAGTCAGGCACTGATTTGATTCCAGTGACAGCAGAGCATATTTTGTTTTTTTGAGGATGTGACAGAAGTACTCACTGGAAGAAATCTAATTTTTTTTTTATTTTTTTTATAAGCATTCAAAAAAGAGAAAATTTTATATAATTCTTACATTAACACCAGATATAGCCATGCTCACCAGAGTTTCCATACTATCCCTGTCAAGTTATCTCTGTCCCAGCATTATGGTAATATTAAATGAAAAATACTATGACTTATAGAAACAACATTTTTGTCACCACAAGGATTTTCTAGACTCATTTCACAGAATTTGTAGCCGTTTCAATGGATCAAAGCCAACTCAAAACTGAAGAGACATACTTTGATAATGGCCTGAGAAAGTAATCCCTACCCATTGCAGGGGAGTAGGAATAGAGGATTTCTACCTTTATGTATAATTCCCAATGAATGTGACCCACTTTGGGTACTGTTCACACTTGGAATCCCAAGTCAAAGACCAGCAGACAAGATCATATAACACATAAAGATATTTGTTGACAGAATGCAGCAACTGCTTTGTTTGACATTTTCCCTTTTTTTTTATTACCATTTAATGGGTCTTAGAGTATATATTGGCATATTTTATGCGTAAATACTGCAGCGAAAATATATTTGCTGAAATGCCAGTAGTTGCTTTTAAATGGAATAAAAGATATTAAAGATCTCTTGATACATGATAATGATGCTAAATATATCAATAAAAGTAATTTCCAAAGTAGACCTGAGCTAAAGTGCTTTCTTCTCCTAACCACAAGCAGGTTATAAAATGACATTAAGAGAAAACTCACTTATCCACTCCCTGGCTGGAGTCTTTGGATAAAACAGAGACATCCCACCTTAGTGACTTATTTATTGAAGTGCCTCTGTTTTACAGTTTACACCATAGAGCAGCCTTAAAAAATAGGAGTTTTTGAGCATGAAAATTCACCTGGGATGAATTACATGTCTCCACCTGGAACAAAGGATTGCCTGGAAGGTAAATCTGAAGTAAAATGTGCCTTAACATAGATAGGCACAGAGTGTCTGGTAGCAGACACATGGTTAAGAGCTTCAGTGCTGAATAAAGAAGCTCCCATAAAGCTCCCCAGGCTACAAGGATCCTCCCTTTGACATTGACTCTCTGCAGGAGGATCTTCAGGGTTGATTATAAACAACATGGTAGATATTCACAGGAGGAAAGTACAAGCATATCCATTGCTTGGGGTGTAGCACAGGGTGCACTTGGAGAGGATTTGGATCTCTGTCAATGAATCCATTTGCTCTGATAAAATACAATTCCCATGCAGAGATATCTGAGGTTGCACGTGGCACCTAAGTGCCATCTAAAGCTAAAGATGGGCTGAGGCCTCCTATACACCATGCCATGTTTTATGACTCCATACAGATATCTTGGGTACCTCAGGGTATGAGAAAATGCACTGTTTTCCAGAGAAGTCACCACAGAATGAAGTCTGTGTTGGTGATATTCAGCAGAGAGGATGACTTCAGGTGCTTATTTTCAGAAATGCAGATATCTCTCCTCTAAGGTACCGGGTGTCACCAGAATCTCTGAGGATTTTTAGGCAGGCTGTTCTTCTGTGGATATTTGATGTTGCTTCCCAGAATGATGGAATGCAGAGTGCCTTTGGGAGACCTTTTCTGCAGCCAGTATTGAAACAGCGTTTACATGTGCACTGGCTTCAGCTGGAGAGTTAAATTTCCTCATAGCAGGTGATATGGTGCCATGTTTTTCACGTCTGACCAAAACCTCCAATTTTTAAGTACTGCTGAACAGTGTCTGCAATCGGCAACATCTTCTGTTTCTCACTCTGCCACCATCCAATGAATAAACTGAGCTAACATGAGTCTGGGAGGGGACAGAACTGGGCAGCTGACCCACACTAGTCAGACATGCTTCATGCCTTACAACATCATGTTCAGCAATAAAAAGGGAGGTGAGGGGGATTTACGTAGATTAGCCATCTTTTGCTTAGGACCTGGCAGGGTGTCTGCCTACTTCTTGGAAGGTTGTGAACAATTGCCTTTGTATCAGGGTTTTTTTGTTCAGTTTTCTGTTCTCCTTTCCTCTTCCGCTGCTTCTTTGTTTACTAAGATTTTTTTTTTTTTTTTTTTTGACTCATGAGTTTTACCCTTTCTTTTTTCTTCCCTTGTTCTACTGGTGGTAGAGGGTGGGCAAAAAGAGTGAGCAGCTGTGTGGTGCTTAACTGTCTATCAGGGTTAAACCAAAAGAGCATGGCATAAATAAAAATATTATTTTTATATCCATTTTTTTCAGGTTGCCAGTGGTTTTCTGGTTTGCATTCCCTGTGCCTAAGACAAAGATCAGAAAAGAGCAAACTATATTGATTGGCAACAATTGGCAAACTCACCAGTTTTGTGCTTGAGGCCAGACTGGAAAGTAGTCACACCATCTCTTGTCCAAATTAGTCTTTGTTTACTGACATTTACCTTTAACTACAGCGCTGCACATATTCTAAATCACAACAGAAAGGCACATGTTAGAGGATAGAATGTGTTGTGGCCAGGTTCTCTTGGGTTGTACCCAATTAAGGCTCCAAGAAAGATACTGAACTCTGTTGAAGGGTATGCTATCCAGTTTGGTTTAGTTCCATTCCTGGAAGCCTTTTTCCTCTCCCTCTCTCTCTTGCATTTCTAGAATGACTGCCAGTTACATCTGCTTTTCAGCAATTGAAAATTTGGATGGGTAAGCAGCACAGATGTGACTGCAGAAGCTGCAGTGTAAGTCACCAAACCCCTTTGATCTTATGGGGTTAGCAATGGTGACATGTCTGCAGAGGCTGTTTGACAATTTGGCAAAGGCCAGCAGAAGTAACTGGACTGTGTAATCAAAATTTCCTGCTTGGTATGTTCCATCCCAACAGTCCCACAGTTAAAGGCTTCTCCCTTTTATTGGAAATTATATTTCCCTCTTATTTAAATTATATTTCCCTGTTATTTAATGAAAGGCTTCTAAAATTATTACTCATCTGTAATCCATTAAAAACAGAAGGAATAAACTTCTTCCATGGATATGATCAAGGGCCAGATTCTGCAATGAACTGTATGACCTGTGAAAGTTTATTGAGGACTCTAGAGTTGTTTGGCCTTGTAGATTACTGAATCATGTGGCGCAGAATCTGTATAAGGGAACAGAGAAGGAGACATAGTTGAGCTTCACACATTTCTGTCAAATATCATGGAATCTCAAACTTGATTGCTACATAAAACTTGACCGTCCTGGACTTTGTGTGTATGAATCATGTCTAGGTTACTGTGGATCCAGGCCTAATACCAGGCAAGGCTTTTGGGTTGTGAATCCTAAGGACAGATGAATCCCAAATACTTTAGTCACCAGAGACAACCCTGCTTGCAGCACTTCTCCTTTCAGCTGAGTTGGTGCCACCCCTTCCCAGCACAGGAGCTCACACAGCACAAGTTCAGAACAGCTGTAATTCTGGACCCTGTCAGAAGAGGGTAGGACCATATAGCTTAATTATCCCTGTGTCCAGCATAAGGCACTTAGGTCCCCACACAGCAGTCTGGGCTGCACTTTGAGGCCAGACATGGAGAAATAACGTGTTGCAACATTTAGCCATGTAGCACCAATCCCTCAACCAGAAAGCAAAGGTGGTTAATATCAGTTCAAGTACAATCATGAAGCCCATTCATCTACTGTTGTTTCTTAAAATATATTTTTAAGATAATGAAGCTTCTCATTCAGCAGAGTAAGCAGTGAATTATTCAGTGTATAAACTCTTGTGAAACACAAACTGCTGTTATTGGCAGACATGGAAGGCAAATAGAAAATATCCTTAGGCATCTCTAATAAAGGAAACAATGTTTTTGTTTGTTAAGAGGATTCAGGGTTTATTTATGTGCTGACACCCTGTGTGGAAGAGAGGGTCATGCAACAAAAGGGGTTTGACAGGGCCAGCTGGCTCACAAAGAGAAGATATCTGTTCCTTAAACAGACTGCAATTTATTTTTATTATTAGCTATTTATTTTACTATTTTTCCTTACAATACCATTGGAGTAGTTCTCTCCAGTAGTTATTTTTCATGTCATCCATTTGGTGTGTAATGGCGTTTTTGAGTGTGGCTAACGTGCAGTTGATTATTTAAAGAGTTGACGCTGAAAAGAACCTTCTGTTGTGCGTGACCTGGTGACTGACTGCTTGGAGGAAAGAAATGTGTAACTTGGATATAAAGATTATCAACTGAAAAGATTTACACAATTGACTCAACAGAATTATATAAAGCTCAATAAAGTGTTGCTTTTCTCACTGTTTCCCAATCCTTTCTCTTCCTAAAAACTGTTTTTCCTATTTTTTTACTTTTTTTACTGTTGCACCCAGAGGCTGTACCAAGACTGAAGGTTGTTGCACTAAGAAAGGGAAAAACAATTCCTAGAATGTCCAAATCAGATGGACTGTTTTGATAAACAGTTGTATTGAAACTTCAGGCTTATATTTCTCATTCAAGAGAGATGGGAGATTGAGGTGGGAGCTGTCTTTGACTAACCTTTCAGATAATGGGCAATGGAACTGATGAAGGGTCTAGAGAACAAAGAATATGAGGAGCAGCTGAGGGAGCTGAGGGTGTTTAGACTGGAGAAAAACAGGCTCTGAAAAGACCTTATGTCTCTCTACAGCTACCTGAAAGGAGGGTGTGGCCAGGTGGGGTTCAGCCTTTTCTCCCAGGTAACCAGTGATAGGACAAGAGGACAAAGTCATAAACTGCACCAGGAGAGGTTCAGGTTGGACATGAGGAAGAATTTTTTTACTGGAAGGGTGATTAAATACCAAAACTGACTGTCCAGGGAGGTAATGGAGTCACCATCCCTGGACATGTTAAAGAAATGATGGGGGATGATACTTAGTGTCATGGTTTAGTTGACAGGGTGATGTTGAATGGTTTTTGGAGGTCTTTTCCAACATACATGATTCTATAAATACAGTTGTATAAAAATATTTCAATTTATATTTTACACCCAGAAAATTTCAATAGAAATGATAAAATTTTGTAACTTGTTTAAGATTTGTCCCGTAGTGCTTACAATAATAGCTGTTATCATGAGACACTTATTCTTCCCTTCTTTCCTCCTCATAAGTTCTGTAAAGGAATGTAACATTTCAGAACTGACCTTAGACCCACCTTTTTAGACATATTATATATGAGACTATTATAACAATGTCTTAGAGTCTCATAACATTTAATAAATTCAAGCTCATAACTTCCCACTGATTTAGAGTGGTAATTATTCACAGTATTACACTGTTTCCTATATTAAGCCATCCCAAATTCTTTTAGGACCTTCCAATTAAAATTTTCTTGAGAGAATTTATAAACAAAAAGCTCCTTCTTTCTGAATATTAATGATAAAAATGAATATTGTTTTGGGGAGAATGCAAATATAAGTGAAAACTCCATATGCTGAGAGGTAAAATCTCCAGCTGTCACAGTGTAATCCATAGTTTTATATGTGTGATTACTCCTTTTCATTCACTAGGTAGTTCATTATGATAGGAAAAAAACTTCTTACAAATAGCAAGTGTAGAAACACCAGCTTTCAGGCAGAATTTTTACCTGGAAGGGTTAAATGTACTTGAGGGCAAGGAATGAAAAAAAAATTGATGAAACCTGTGAATTTGCAGAATGAACATTAAGACATGTGGCTAGATAGATGTGGGATAAAACCACAATGATATCATAGGAAGAGATGTGTGAACCAGAGAAATTGTGAATAAATATGAAAATGTAACTGAATAAATGGGAGGAACTCAACAGGAACCTTATCTATTGGTATGGATGGATGCTGAAAATTTTTTTTCTTTAATGCAATAAGAGCAGTGAAAAAGCATGAAAAGTGAAGTGTGATAGGATGAGAGACAGATTAAGGAGAGTTGGAAATCCTAAGAAGTGTATACTGTTTTTTCTTTCTATTCATATGCTATAAAAAGTTTCAACTTTTTTTTTGAAAGGGATTGTAGTGGAAGAATGTATTTCTGGTTCTATATGTTTTGCTTCCAAACTGGAGCAGTATCAGCTCTTAACAAAATAAAAATAACTAAATATCATCAATGTTGAGCTATTTGAACCATTTCATAGGAAATAAGAATTTCAAAAACATTGATTCAACCCCTGATCTGAGCTTAGTTAAAGGTCTTCTTGATCTTAGTAAATTCATTCCAGTCAACCTGAATAACATCTCAATTAAACATCTGACTCCCTGGTATTCTTCTTCCATCCCTGACCTCTCTTTATATGATGACTCTATTCACAGCTTTTAAATGCTGCCATTTCTGACACCTTTGGACGGACTATGTTTTTCACAGCAAACTGGCTGGCAGGTAGGGACTCTCCTGTTATTTTGACTCTTGAGTCAGAGCACGAAGCACTTCAGAAGACAATCCTCACAATAGTATAACTTGAATATATGTGATATCAACCTCTTCCATTTCAGCTAGGCAAGGTAAAGGATATGTGTGATACCGTTTGTGAGATACAGAGACTTGTGCAGTCCTGGCACAGGGATGTTTTCTTCAGTGTATTTGAGAAAGTCAGAAGCACAGAGATGATTCATTTATTTCTTTTTTTCCTTTCATTTCAAGTGCACTTGAGTAACATTAAGAACAACTTGAAACAAATGGAAAGCCCATTCTAGTTGGGTCAGTTTCATCTTCAAGATGGTAGACTAGTTGGGCCAAGTATAAATGTTGAATATTCAGAGGCTTTCCTTATAGCTGTGCATGAATAGTGGTGAGGATGAGGAAGAAACCTGCTTTTGTAGCACTTCTGGCTTCCCTTTAATTCTCACACAAAGAGATATACCCTGTTCTTAGCAGGAAATTCTGTGAGCCTTACAAATATATCACCCTAGTAATGGACAATCACAGCAGAAACCAAAAGCTTTTTTTTGGGGGAAGTTTCCTTTTTAGACTTCTCCAATGAACCACTGGAGAAAGTGGAGGTTTTTTTGACACAGAGACTTTTACAACATTCATGCTTTTTAACAGAACAGTTGCATAAGGGGTCAAGTACACTTTGGCACCTGAGAAATACTTAAAAGACTACTGAAGTCATTTGGATCCCTTCCATTTATTCC